>NW_027362768.1:261562925-262853342 GCF_046119375.1 Phyllobates terribilis
ACGTGACCTGGGCTTTTATTTTTTGAATGATCCACAGGATGGTAGCAGGGTGGGTCACTTCCTCCAGCCCGGGTCTTACAACTGGCTTGTGGCAGGCATTCACATTTAAACCTCAGCAAAGGTTTGGGTGTGTCAGTGGTTTGTTTGCTAGTTGCAGAGCACAAGGCTCGGTTTATCACAAGCCTGTGAGAAGTCATAACACAGGCCTTTGAAGGCAACCTAACGGGTGCACCTCTGAGCAAAACAGTCCTGTTTACACGGACTGTTTGGACCACCCGGCTGTGATCCGGAGGACAACATTTTCATTTAAGTTGTGAGTTTTTGCAAATAAAAACATTTAAGTTGAACTTTCCTTGGGTCACAGCCTCATTACCGCACAGTGTGAGCACCGATGCACTACACTGTCCACAACTCTTGAACAGTTTGACTGTGATATCCAAGGCATATTAATTGAAACACTGCCTGATTGCAGTGAACCCTGGCTGTGCAGTAAAGAGGTGGGGGGGATTCTATCTGCACTGTTGTAATGTGTGCCTTATTAAGATTGAGGTTGAGGGCACAGGTGGAGGCCCTAGATGAGGTGGAGGAGGCATAAGCATTGGAGGAAGTGTTAGATACAGAGGTTTGTCCCCCAAGCCTTGGGGATTCTAATACTTGCGGTCTAGTGACACCTTTGTGTCTAGTGGTTTAGTTCTCCATCCCCTGGTGTGTAGTAGTTTAGTTCTCCATCATAGCTGTTTAGTAGTTTAGTTTTCCAACCCCTGTTGTCTATTAGTTTAGTTCTCCATGTTCTGGTGGGAATTTGTTTTGTTCTCCAACCTATCCATGCCCACCCCCAGGGGTTAACATCTGGTAACGAGGGTTTGGATTCTTCTCAGACCCTACTTCATCCAGCCCCGGATCAATTGAAAAATATTTTTGGGCATTGCTGCACATGCTTTCCCCCTCTTGAGTCTGTAAAGCTTTGGATTAGACCGCTGATGCCCTGAAATATAATGTGAACAGCCCTGCAGACTCGCCAATCTGTGGTGACCCACAGTCAGTTGGACGGTTGGAGAGTTGTGCGGGTGAAAACAAGGGTGATTGGAGTGCCACCTCTGAGGACTGTGCTGTGTGTGATGTTAATGTGGAGGAAGAGGAGAAGAAGCCACTTGATTCAGCGCTTGTCATTTACTGGAGCACATGTTCTTTCTGATCCTCATTTACAAAGCGAACTGCTGTCTCGGCATCACAGACTTGACCCTATCGTGGATCTATTCATACCTAACCGACCGGACATTCAGTGTTTCCCAGTCACACACCACCTCCTCATCTCACCTCCTATATGTCAGTGTTCCCCAAGAATCAGTTCTAGGACACCTGCTCTTCTACATCTACACCTTCAGCCTGGGACAGCTCATAGAGGCTCACGGCATTCAGTATCACCTGTATGCTGATGACACACAGATCTACCTCTCTGGACCTGATATCACCTCTTTACTAACCAGAATCTCGCAATGCGTGTCCGCTATTTCATATTTCTTCTTTGCTAGATTTGTAATACTTAACAAGGATAAAACCAAATTCATCATCTTTCCACCATCTCATTCATCCCCCCCAACTGACCTATCTATCAAAGTCAATGGCTGCCCACTCTCCCCAATCCCGCAAGCTTGACTCTCCGCCATCCTTCAAACGTCAGATCCAAGCCCTTTCCACTTGCTGCCGACTCCAACTCCAAAATATCTCCGGTATCTACACATTCCTCAACCATGAATCTACCAAAACACCAGTGCACGCCCTCATCATCTCCCGCCTCGACTACTGCAAGCTCCTGCTCTGTGGCCTCCCTTTTACCACTCTCGCATCCCTCCAATCTATCCTAAACTGTGCTGGCCATCTAAGCCACCTGTCACCCCGCTATTCCCCGGCTTATTCTCTCTGTCAATCCCTGCGCTGGCTCCCCATTGCCCAGAGACTCCAGTTGAAAAGCCTAACCTTGGCATACCAAGTCACCGAAAACCTGTCTCCCCAAAAAATCTGTGATCTAGTCTACCTGTACTTACCTGGGCACTACATCCCATCCTTTCAAGATCTCCTTCTCTACTTCCCTCTTATCTCTTCTTGCCACAATTGCATACAAGATTTGTCCCATGCATCTCCCCTACTGTGGAACTCTGTACTCCAACACATCAGACTCTTGCCTACCGTGGAAAACTTCAAAAAGAAGCTGTAGACCCACTTCTTCTGACAATCGTACAATCTGCAGTAACCCTCGCGCCACCATACCGCTGCATGACCAGCTGTACCCTCACCTACTATATCCTCAACCATCCCTTGTAGATTGTTTGTGCGCCCCCGTGGGCAGGGTCCGCTCTCCTCTTGTACTAGTTGGTGACCCCTTTTCACATGTAAAAGCACCACAGAATAAATGGCAGTATAATAATTATACTACTTGTACTCTGGGTCAATTGAGGCCACTTTCCTAGTGTCTGCCCCTAATTTGATGTGTTTTGGCAGCTTTTGGGCCCGTTTGAAGGTGTTGTGTATGTGTTGTTTTTGCACCCCATTGAATCCAATGGCGTTCAGCAATGTTTGACGAATAAATAGGCGAATACTGAAAATTCGACAATCGTAATCCGAACCGAATATTGAAATATTTGCTCATCTCTATTGAAAAATTGATTTACTCCAGCAGCACAGACCACCTTACATGTTTCATCCAACTGGATACTACAACATCTTAGAAATGGCACCAATATTGGAGGTGAGTATATGTTTTGTTTGTTTTTTATTTTGGGGAATACAGCATTTGAAAAAGAGTTGTCAGAGTAAGGGACAACCCCTACAATCATATGTTTTTAGGTGAAATGCTCAGCATTATTGGCCCACCAATATTTTCTTTCTCATAACTATTTTATGTTTCACAAAAAATATTATATACAGACAGTACATGAATAAAAATCCTTTCAACTTGAGCTTTACTCTCACCTGTACTTTTACATCTACTATTAGCATCAGATAATTCACTGAGAAAGTAAATAAAAATTGCTCCATTAGTCTATAGAAGAAAATACAGTACTATTTGTAGCAAAAAAATAATGCCATGCTAAGCACACAGGAAAATAATGAGACAAGACAGGGGGATCATTGAACTGAACATTAAATAGAACTTGTCATCCCACCACAAATTTCCAGTTTTTGCACTTATTTTACTTATGTTTCTCCCCAGAATAATCGTTTAGGTGTTTTGTTTTTTTAAATCTACCACACAGTTCCATGGATCCTTACATTTAGCTCTAATTTTTATGTTTTTTACTAAGGGAGCTCCTTGGTTCACAGGATACTCTATGGGCTTATCTTTGGGTTGCTTTGGGACTCGCAAGACAATGACGACCTTGGACATGGGTTGTGAGCTTGTATATTTTGAACAAAATATCAACCAATCCTTATGCATATTATACCTCTTATTTATCTAATTACACATTTTTTTCATCTCAGTACAGGAAGCAGCCAAGCCGTTCAGTGTTGACCTTGTAAACACAATAAGTGCTTGCCCCTGTGGGGTGCACTTATATAGTGCTGGGCTGGGTGATATAATAGTTTGGGCAACAATAATGGCTGTAATCCAAATGCCGTGCACTACACGTGTCTGTGTGACTGGGGCCATATACAAGCCTTATTTGTGTGTATTTTAATACTAGTCAAACACCCCCTCTATGAACTTGTAGATATCTGAGTAGTCATTTCATCAGTATTTTGCACCTGTGCTGTCTCCATCTTTATCATGGAGACCTGCTGCATCATGTAGAGCAGAGGTCCCCAACCTTTTTTGCACCAGGGACCGGCTTTAAGCAAGACCAGTTTTCCATGGCCCGGTGGGGGTGGGGGCGGGGCTTTGGTCATATGGGGGTGGGGTTATGGAGGGGTGGAGCTGTATGGGGAGGATGCTGGCGGGACCTCGGTGTACAGCGCTGCTAAGTAGCAGCATTGTACATTGAGCGTCAGTGTATACAGCGCTGCTGCTTAGCAGCGCTACACACTGAACACCGGTACCGGGAGCCGCGTCACTGAAGCCAGTCTGCTGCCCCAGCACGCCCCACATAACATGTTCTGCCGGGGGCGTGTCAGTGAGGAGAGCCTGCCGCCCCACCCCGTCAGGAACACACCATGCTGTGCAGGAGGGCCGCGTCACTAAGACCCGCCCCGTGACGTACAACAGGTACCATGCTGTGCTGTGGAGGGCTGCGTCACTAAGACCCGCCCGACGCCCCACCCCGTCCTGCATAATGTTCTCTGCCGGGAGCTGCGAGCTGTCACGGCTATGGCAGAAAACATTATAAATCCACACAGAGCGAGCTCTGACCAGGCGCAGGGCCGCGGAGCTAGCTGTCAGCGGCGCCGCGGACCGGCTGAAAAACCCCAACGGCCCGGTCCTGGTCCGCGGACCAGCGGTTGGGGACCTCTGATGTAGAGCATTAGTTTTGTGTCCTGTTGGTATATAATGTTGCCTGTTTTACTGCTGAGCTTTCTGAATTGTGTCCTTTTGCTGTGTTTTGTTTCTAAGGCATTCAGGTATTTCGTGTTTGGTAAAAGTGACCTGTGTACACAATTCTTTAGGACAGTACGATAATGGCGATAATACATTTTCATAGATTTTTTTCTTTTTTCAAAAAATGTTCGGTTTGTGATGATATTTTTAAGACTTTTAACTTTTTTTTCTTCCATCCACTGAGCTGTGCAAGGGCTATTTTTTTGCGTGGTGAACTCACATTTTTAATTTATGTCAATTTGGGGTATATATGATGTGTTGATGCTTTTTACTGCATTTTGGTTAATTAGTTTTATATTTAGATAATTTTCGTAGAACAAAGATGTATGGATGTGTCAAATATTTTTAATTTTTAATTTATTTTTAACAAGGTAATACGGCATCGGAACCATCATCAGTACATGAATACAGCACCAGAACCACTATCAGTGCATGAATATATAACTAGAACCACCATTAATATGTGAATGCATCACCAGAACCACCATCAGTATGTGAAAACATCACCAGAATACCATCAGCAGAGGAATACATCACCAAAGCCATTATCAGTACATGAATACAATCACAAAACCACCATCAGTACATGAGTACATCACCAGAACCATCATCAGCACATGACTACATCACCAGTCATGACTACATCATCAGTAGGATTTTGCACCATGGAGACAGCACATTTTTCCGGAGGGCCACCCCCCCCCCCCGGAGGTCTGCAAGGGGCCTAAAAATGGCCCAAATCTATGGGAACAGTGCTCAAATGACATGGGTACAGCATGGGGAGGACTCCTGGAAGCATCTCTGACTCCCAGGTGTTGTCAGAGTATTACGCCACTTTTACGGACAATAAAACATACAAAAATCAAACCAAAATGTATTTACCTGGAAAAAAATGTTGAGGCACATTCTTTCCAGGGTAATGACTTGTATGTAAGCCAAAATAAATAACCAAAAACAAAAATGCTCCTCCATACCTTGGGCTATGTTCACACGTAGTGTTTATGCGTTTTTGCACTTTTGCATTGTTTTTACCAGTAAATGTAATTTTAACATTTTACCACCTTATCTGCCCATGTGGTGTGTGAGATATGATCAAACACATCCTGCTTCATTTATGATAAAGGTTCTCTGAAAGTCACAAAGCCTATTTTTATAGGGCCATCAGGCAGCCCTTACTATTGTTAGAGGGCCATCAGCTGGCTATGCTTTGTTGTTCCCATTATTAAGGGCTGGGTCTCCTATTGTCACGCAAGGTGTGTGAAAGACTAAGTGCAACACAAAGGGAAGGGGGAAAGGGAGTCCAGACACTAGGAAAGGGGTGTGTGGAGACCTCCTAGGCTGATCTAATATCACCCTGTCACCACTAACGTCCCTATATTGGTTCTTCACCAATTGCCACAAGCAAACCTAAACCCTGTATTTCCCTAGCACTGGGCCCTGCATTGGGAAGGTGGGGGGGGGGTGAGCGCTAGTCGATCTCCACTGACAACTAAGGACAGCAAGGGGAGACAGACATGAGGGAAAGTAGCTTAGCTTTAGCCAACTTCAGAGAGATAACTCTAAGCATCCTATTAGCACCACAGAGGAAGATAACAGTTTGAGAGCTCCAAGCATTCAAAAGGAAACACGTGAATATCACTGGCCCCTTTCTGCTGCAAAGTGAAAACTATTTAAATACCCAGCCCAGGGTGTCAATTAGCAGGAAGGAGGTAGCCGCTGGGTTCTAGAGTGAAACAGCTAAGAAGGTGTCTGTAATGCCAAACAAAGAGATCTCCTGCAACCAACTGCAGTGACTGCATGAAAAACCCCAATACCCCTTTGAAGACACATAGAGGAGGGCCTGAGTAAAAAAAAAATGTTCCCATTATAAAAGGAGCGGTTCTCCTATACTATTATTGTGTATGCAGTGACTTCAAGCTGCAAGTCCTGCCCAAAATTTGGAAAAACTCCAATACACCTTTGAGCAGACAGAGGAGGGCCTCATTGAAAAAAAATTCCCATTATGAAGGAGAAGGTCTCCTATACTGTTATTGCGTATGCAGTGACTGCAATGGCTGGCAAAAAATTGGACGCACTCCAATATTCCTTTGAAGAGGCGTACAGGAGACGTGCACTCCTTAAATTTGTTACCATTGTTAAGGAGTGGGTCTCCGATACTGGTAATGCCCATGCACTAAGTGCATGGGCTGAAAAACATTTACTCCTGGGGGGTATACATGAACATACAGAATGTTAGAGGTAGGCCTCTAAAAAAAATTTTCTGCGGGCATCATAAACACCCTTAAAAAAAAACTGTGTGGGTGTTGCATCATGGTCACCCTGGTGATATGGTGGTGGAGGATGAGGAAAAGGAGAAGGAGAAGGACAACAGAAAATAGACAAAATCAGGAAGCGTATACCCATGTCTAGGTGTGAAGAAGTGCATGGGAATAGACCACCCCAAAAACGTCACTAGATTTGACTTTATGTTCCGCTGCTATCAGCCAGTGGTGAAGAGAAGTCTGGCCCAATTGTCATGCATGGTGTGGGAAGACAAAGTGCAACATGAAGGGAAGAGGAGTAGGAAGCCCAACACTAGGGAAAAGGAGGAGTGGAGACCCCTAAGTAGATCTAATAACACCCTGCCTACCCTACCGTCCCTATATTGGTTCCACACCAATTGCCGAGCAGGAAACCTAAGCCTTGTATATCCCTAGAGCTTGGTCCTAGATAGGGAAGGGGAAGGGGTGAGCACTGGTCAGGCCCCACTACAAACTAAAGACAACAAGGTAGACAAAGAAAAGGGGATAACTTAGCTTGAGCAGACACCAGAGGAGAAACACAAACAGTCTTCAAAGGGCAACAGAGCAGAAGCTGCTATTACTCCAGCCAGAGCTAAGAAACAGAAGTATCACCGGAGAGTCCCAGAAGCAGACTGAGAGGTGTTAAACACCCAGACCAGGGTGTGTCAATTAGAGCAGAAGGGAGTACAGTGTCCATTTTAAGACATGATCAGATATCAAAGTAAAACATCAGAATGATGTCAGTTTGAGGCTAAATACCCTGTCTGAGAATTGACTTTGATATATGACTTTGACTAGTGACTTTGACAACTGTAATAATAATAATAATAAAAAAAGTCACTGTTCGCTGATGGGACTTGAACCCAAAATTCTATGTCTAGAAGCCAGTTCACTAACCATTGAGCTATAAACTCAGTTGAAGAAATCTAACCATTCTATTTGGTTATGTGATTTTCAGTGCAAACCTGTCTGAAACTCATTGGGACTTTCAGAAATACCTCCTCCAAGCCAAATTCAAATGATGTGTGATTTTGATATGTGAGTCTGATGTGTAAGTTTCTTCACTCATCAGAATCAGAATCACAATGACTTTTAGTCCCCTGAGTATTTTCATGGTTGATCTCATAAGACAAGAAAAGCTACCAGTCACTATCACTTGACCAGATGGCTGAATAGTAAAGCATCAGCCTCTGAAGCTACAGTATCTGGGTTCAAATCCCAAGAGAAGTAGATTTTTTTTTTTTTTAATTTTGCCTAGTTAGCACACAAACTACAGGGGTGTTTTACTTTTAGTATCTGACATTCTGATTGTTATCCTGACGTTTTAAGAGTTTCAGACACGCTATTTGCATGGTAAATCACATAGCCAAAGTAAATTGGGAGGCACTAATTTACTATATATCTATTTCCAAGTGACTGTACATTTACATAATTTCTTAAAGGGGTATAATGATAAAATTTCTTTATTGTAAATTTTTCTTTCCATCCACCCAAGAACTGGCTGCAAACTCCCAATTTACTTATGCTATGTAATTTACCATGCAAATAGACAGCGTGTCTGAAACTCTTAACACGTCGGGGTGACTATCAGAATGTCAGATATTAAAAGTAAGGAACCTTTAACTTGATATTTCTGGTAGACAATCACACAAAGTCATTCACATTCAGGTCCGGACCTGGCAAGCATTTTCTGTCAGTCATACATTTGTACCGGTCTCCCATGATCTTCAAATTACTCAGAACCCCCCCCCCCACACACACACACCGAGGAGCGCAATGAAGCAAAACGTTCCTCCTCCGGAACTCCAGAAGCCACTCCCCCACTAAAAGTACCATACTGTGGATGGTATCTGTATGCACCAAAGAACGGTGACCTGCCAGTACATTCCTGACGATGATTATTAATATCAAGTTCTGCCAGCGGCAAGAAGGAAGCCCAATCCTCCTGATTTTTGGAGACAAAACATCCTAGGAAAGTCTCCAAATTCTGATTAACACTAGTGTTGAGCCACCCCCGTAGTGTTCGAGTTCGGTTCGGTTCGTCGAACACCCGTGTGTTCGTCGAACTGTTCGTCGAACACCTTCGAACACCGTTAAAACCAATGGCAGGCAAACAAAAACACATAGAAACACATAGAAAACACCTTCAAAGGTGTCCAAAAGCTGACAAACTGCTCAGAAGACACAACTAACACATGGAAAAGTGACAAGTACATAGAGTCATGAGAAAAGAAAAGAGGTGGAGGAGTAAAAGGAGGGGGAGACACAGATATAGGCATGTCATGCCCTTCTAAAATCCAAAAAGTGAGAAGCCGACACGTTCAGTCCGCTCCTGCCCGTGCCACCTCCGTGTCGCCGGGTTTGTGCCAGAGCCGCGGTGAACCCTGACGGCCAGCCCCCCTCTCCCAATACTGGTGCCTGTCCGCTGGTGGGTCGAGCGAGCCCCCCTGTGGTGGAGGCAGCTCTAAGCTTTTTAATTTAAATTGTCTCTCTAATTTGAATGAATACACTTTAAATCTATTTACAAGGATCTATTGGAGGGCAAGTCTCATGCCAGCAGCCGCGTAATTCCAGCTCCAGTAGTGTCCACTAAAGCTGCTGCAGTTAAAAAGCTTTTATAAGGATCGAGCTCGGCTGTCCACCGCAAGGCATCCTACTGCCAGTCCCAGCCCCTATGCCTTGGGGTGCCTCCTGATGCTCTTCACTGAGTATCCCGTGGTCCCGAAGCATTTCCTTTGAAAAAATTAAGTGTCCAAACTACAGGTGGTGTAGCTTGCTTAACAGCCGGGATAATCCGCTGACTAGCAGACACTGCTACTAGGCACAAAGTATTTCCTGGGCTAGATGCAGTTAAAAATTTGTAATTAGATACTCTCGTTGGATGCTGAGAAAGCATTCCATAGAGTCTCCTGGCACGCCATATATGATTCTCTTAAAAAGCTTGGGGTAGGGGTCTAGGGGACCCTTTTATAGCCAAAATCACGGCCCTGTATCGCAATACGTCACCTAGGCTGAAGATAAATGGAACTGTAGCACCCTGAGGGCTCGGTTGCTACAGAGGTATTGCACCTCACCCAGAGGTGTGATATCTCACTCTCAGGTAAGGATGGAGTGTGGATCAGGACCCGACACCTGCATGCATTACACCACATTGCCGTGGGGCAGGGCTACCAATATGCCCCTGAGATGGGCACGACAGTCCCTGTCCCTGGCTGGAGTGGGGGGAGGGAACACTGAGGAAGGGGAACCCTGTAGTGCAGGAGCAGGGAGGAAGCAGTTCCTGGGTGCATTGAGAAGGGAGTATAAAAGGTGGGCACCATCTTAGTTCAGTGCAGAGAAGTCTGAGCAGAAGTGGCAGGGAGCAGGGGCTCTGCATGAGCTCTGCTCCAGAGGCGGGCCTAGTAACAGAGGCCCAGGCCTGGAAGAGGGAGAAGGAAGGAAGAGAAGCGGAGAAGGCTCCAGGAACGAGGAACGAAGGGATCCCAGGGGTGCGGACGGACGAGTCGCCACCGCACGCCCGAATCCACCTGCATGGAGGGGTCAGGCCAAAGGGGGAGACCGGTCCCCGAAACTAGTGGAGGCAGGAAACGACCCTCAGCTAGAAACCAGAGGCTGTGACATTTTATGTGGCGCAGCCCCTCGCTACACCCGCTAGGAGGGCAGCACATAGGGTCAGGGAAACTGGCGCCAAGTTTACCAAGAGGAGGCCCGAGGCAGCCGGACAGAAGGGTTGGTAAGAAAGGCCAGACAAAGGACACACAAAGGGGGTCCTGTGAAGCGCTCCAAAGTTATCTGGGAGTTGTCTGAGCCCCTCACCTGGTGAGCACAGTACGACGTGGGCAGCCGTTACCTGCAGACGTGGTCTGGATAATAAGAACTGTGAGTAAAGGCCCTGGACTGCATCACTGACTCCGTGTCGTTACTGCTGCTGCCCTGCACCATCACCCCCATCCTCCGCATACACTGCCCTGAGGCTATACTCCTCCCGTGGGGAGTTATGCTACGCTCTGCTGCACCCACAACACCAGCCTCAGCGGTCTGCCCTGCAGCGGCGGTTCACTGTAGCATCGGCGTCTCTGCCCCGTTCTAGGCAGAGACGCCGTCCCTCTCACCTCCCCGCTCCTGGCGCAGCATCCTCCAGCGCTGCTCTCCCCGCTGCTTCCGGCACGCGCTCCTTCCCCGGCAGTGTGCTTAGGGCGCGCGCGCACTCCCCCTCTCTTAAAGGGACCGCGCGCGCCGTCCTAAGGAGTCCCCGGCCAATTGCCGGAGGACCTCCCATATAAAAGGCACCTCCTCCAAAATGGAGGTGCCCGAGCAATGTTGTAGCACTGTTCACTACTCTGCTTCAGCCCTCAGGTCCCGTTGCCAGTTACCTGCCAGATTCCTGCCAGTCTGCTGTCTAATTCCTGCCTGATTTCCTGCTACCTGCCTGCTAGCCTGAGGTCCAACGGTCTGCTTTACTACTCCTGTCAGTCTGTCTATGGACCAGCTTGCCCGCTCACCTGGGAGCGCACTCCTGCTACCTGCCTGCTAGCCTACCTGGAGGCTCTGCCGTCACGTGCTGTGACCACCCGCCTGTCCAGAGACTTCTGCCCGCTCACCTGGGAGCGCTCATCTGCCGCCTGTCTGTTGGTCTTCCTGGAGGCTCCGCCGTCACATGCTGTGACCACCCGTTTATCCAGAGACTCTCGCCTGCTCACCTGGGAGCTCACGTCTACCATCAGCCGCCACAGGTCGTACCAACCCTTTACCCAGAGACTGCCCTGGTCACTTGCCGTGACCATCTGCCCGTTCACCCAGAGACTGCCCCGGTCACTTGCCGTGACCATCTGCCCGTTCACCCAGAGACTGCCCCGGTCACTTGCCGTGACCATCTGCCCGTTCACCCAGAGACTGCCCCGGTCACTTGCCGTGACCATCTGCCCGTTCATCCAGAGACTGCCCCGGTCACTTGCCGTGACCTCCTGCCCGTTCTTCTAGAGACTGTCCCGGTCACCTGCTGTGACTGCCTGCCTGGTCGCCACCCGCTCCCTTACAAGGACCGCCCCCTTGTATAGTAGCTCAGAGGTTCCGCCTCCCAGACCCCTTACAGTTTGCTCGGGCCATGGAACCCGGTGGCACCCAAGCTCCCTCGCTCTCTGACCTATACCATGAACTCTCCCGTCAGAAATCCCAGCAGGAGTCCATCCTGAACCACCTGCGGAATGTCAACTCCCGCCTGGACACACTGTCTGCTCCACCAGCAACCACCGCTAGTGTCACGACTCGCACCCCAGCAGCACCGTTGCCCACCAATACCATGACATCCTGTCTCGGACCCCGGCTGTCTGCACCTCCTCGCTTCGGAGGGGACCCCGCTCAAGCTCGGGGCTTCATAAACCAGTGCACCCTGCACTTTGAACTCTTGACTCACCAGTTTATCTCCGACCGGGCCAAAGTGGCATTCATCATGTCCCATCTCACCGGGGAGGCACTGGCATGGCTTAACCCCCTGTGGGAGAGAGGGGATCCCCTGGTGTCCGACCTGTCGTCTTTCCTCATTGCTTTCCGGAGAGTCTTCGATGAACCGGGACGAAAAACCTCATCTGCCTCCTCTTTGCTACGTCTCCGTCAAGGGAGTCTCACCGTGGGCCAATATGCCATACGGTTCCGCACCCTCGCTTCTGAGCTTGCCTGGGATAATGAGGCCCTGGTGTCCGTCTTCTGGGAGGGCCTTTCCGGTCGGATTAAAGATGAGCTCGCCGGTCGGGATATTCCTACCACCCTGGATGACCTGGTGTCGTTGGCTACCCCGATTGACATCCGGTTTCAAGAACGCACCAAAGAGACCACCCGAGAGAGAAGGTTTCCCCGCCTAGCTCCTACTTTCCAGAAACCTGTCTCCTCTTCTGTCACTCCCCGGGCACACTCACCCGAGCCCATGCAGGTCGACCAGACCAAGATGGTCAAATCTCGCCAGGAGTCTCGCCGAGCTGAGGGGAGCTGCTTCTATTGTGGCAGTAAGGAGCACTTGATTCGTTCCTGCCCGGAGAGGCCGGGAAACTCCAGTGTCTAGGACCGCTCGGAGAGGTCGCCCTAGACAAAAATAAATCCTCTCCAACCCTGACTTTGTCTGTATCTATCTCCTGGGGAGAGACCCGTCACTTTGAACTCGCCCACCTGGATTCTGGATCCGCTGGAAACCTCATCTCCCAGTCCCTGGTTGAGAAATACCGTATTCCCACCAAGTCTCTGGCTGAACCCTTGTCGGTCGCCTCAGTGGATGGAAGACTCCTTCCGGTGACCATCCTGCTCGCCACGGAACCCATAACCCTGCAGGTGGGAATGCTGCACTCTGAGGTAATCTCCTTCCATGTGTTGCCCGGACTCTCCCACTCCCTATTGCTAGGTCTACCTTGGCTCCAAACACACGAACCCGTGTTGAACTGGCATTCCGGTGAAGTACTCCGGTGGGGGCCGGACTGCCATAAGACCTGCCTGGTTCCGGTTCGTCCGGTTCGTCCTTCACCTACCCCAGCTAACTTACCCGGTCTTCCGGCTCCTTACTGGACCTATGCTGACGTCTTTGGTAAGAAGGAAGCAGAGACATTGCCACCTCATAGGCCATATGATTGCCCGATTGACCTGGTTCCTGGCGCCACTCCACCCCGTGGGCGTATTTATCCGTTGTCTGCGGCCGAAACCCGGGCCATGTCTGAGTACATAGAGGAGAATCTGGCCAGGGGATTCATCCGGAAGTCTACTTCCCCGGCTGGAGCCGGATTCTTCTTTGTCAAAAAAAAAGATGGCTCGCTACGCCCCTGTATTGACTATAGAGGACTCAATCAGATCACGGTTAAAAATAAATACCCCCTTCCGCTCATCTCCGAGTTATTTGATCGCCTTAAAGGCGCCAGGATCTTTTCCAAGCTGGATCTACGTGGAGCGTATAACCTGGTCCGTATCCGTCAGGGAGACGAGTGGAAAACGGCATTTAATACCCGTGACGGACACTATGAGTACCGTGTGATGCCCTTCGGTCTCTGCAATGCTCCCGCCGTCTTCCAAGAACTGGTCAACGACATCTTCCGTGACCTTCTTTACTCCTGCGTGGTGGTATACCTGGACGATATCTTGATCTTCTGTCCGGATCTTCCCTCACACCGGAGGGATGTTCGTCAGGTCCTGCTGAGGCTCAGGCAGAACCACCTCTATGCTAAATACGAGAAGTGCCTTTTTGAGCAGTCCTCTCTTCCATTTCTGGGCTACGTTATCTCCCAGACGGGTTTGCGAATGGATCCCGAGAAGCTCTCTGCTGTCTTAAAGTGGCCCCGGCCGGAGGGCTTGAAGGCGATACAGCGATTCCTGGGCTTCGCTAATTACTATCGTCTCTTCATTCCTCACTTCTCGTTTCGGACTGCGCCCATATCTGCGCTCACCCGTAAGGGAGCAAATCCCAAGGTATGGCCACCCGAAGCTGAGGAGGCCTTCCTTTCCCTGAAGCAAGCCTTCTCCTCTGCCCCTGTGCTGCACCGTCCGGACTGCAACAAACAGTTCTACCTGGAAGTTGATGCTTCCTCCTCTGGAGCCGGAGCGGTGCTCACCCAAAAGTCTTCTTCCGGGAGAATGGTAACCTGCGGCTTCTTCTCTAAAATCTTCTCCTCCTCTGAGCGCAATTACTCCATTGGAGACCGAGAACTGTTAGCCGTTAAATTGGCGCTGGAGGAGTGGCGTTACCTGCTTGAAGGGGCTCTATACCCGGTGATCATCTACACGGATCACAAAAACCTGGCATATCTCCAAAATGCCCAGAGACTTAATCCACGTCAGGCCCGGTGGTCTTTGTTTTTTGCCCGCTTCGATTTCATCCTTCATTTCCGCCCGGCGGACAAGAATGTCAAAGCTGATGCCTTGTCCCGATCCTTCCTGTCCTCCGACCAAGAGGAGGAGCCTATGCACATTATCGACCCCTCCAAGGTGATGAATGTGGCCCCCCTGGATTTGACTCGTCTTCCACCCGGCAAGACGTTCGTGGCGCCTCCTGACCGTGAGAAGGTTCTTCACTGGGGTCATTCTTCTAAACTTGCTGGCCATGCCGGCCATAAAAAGACCTTCCTACTCATTTCCCGGCATTACTGGTGGTCTACCCTGCGTAAGGATGTGGTGGACTTCGTCTCTGCATGTTCATCTTGTGGCCGCAACAAGGTTCCCAGACACTTACCAGCTGGTCATCTCCTGCCGCTTCCCATACCTGTTGCCCCGTGGCAACACATCGCTATGGACTTCATTACCGATCTTCCTGTCTCTGCCGGGTGTACTGTCATTTGGGTGGTCGCTGACCGCTTTTCTAAAATGGCTCACTTCATTCCCCTGCCTGGTCTTCCATCTGCACCTGAGCTGGCTAAGGACTTTATCCGCCATATCTTCCGTCTTCATGGCCTACCCCTCCACATCGTGTCGGATCGAGGAGTTCAGTTCACCTCGCGCTTCTGGAGAGCCACATGTAAACTGCTGGACGTCACCCTGGACTTCTCCTCCGCTTACCACCCTCAGTCCAATGGTCAAGTGGAGCGGATCAATCAGATCCTTACCAGCTATCTCCGGCACTTTGTTAATGCCCACCATTCTGATTGGGTGGACCTCCTCCCTTGGGCCGAGTTCTCTTACAATAACCACGAGAGCGAGTCCTCTTCCAAATCCCCGTTCTTTGTTGTCTTTGGCCAGCACCCCCGGATTCCGTTTCCCGTCTCCGCCTCTGTGGACAACCCTGCCGCGCAGTCTTTTGTCAGCGAGTTTTCTACCATTTGGGAAAGTACTAGATCCGCACTTCTTCTGTCCTCCGAGCGGATGAAGAGATATGCTGATAAGAGATGTCTGGATCCGCCTCAATTCCGTCCGGGAGACAAGGTTTGGCTCTCCTCCAAACATGTGCGGCTCAAGATACCCTCCTACAAGTTAGGTCCTCGCTTCATCGGCCCATTCGAAATCCTCAGGCAAATAAATCCGGTGGCCTACAAACTGAAACTCCCGGCCACCTTAC
This sequence comes from Phyllobates terribilis, assembly GCF_046119375.1. Lineage (NCBI taxonomy): Eukaryota > Metazoa > Chordata > Amphibia > Anura > Dendrobatidae > Phyllobates > Phyllobates terribilis. The sequence continues at coordinate 261,578,758 of NW_027362768.1, forward strand.
GGATTCCTAACTCCTTCCATGTGTCTCTCCTCAAACCCGTTGTCTTTAACTCTTTTTCCAATAATCCAGGTACCCCTCCTGCTCCGGTTTCCGCTGATGACGTCTTTGAGGTAGAGAGTATTCTGGCCTCCAAGAGGGTAAGAGGAAAGACCTTTTTTCTGGTAGATTGGAAGGGGTTTGGTCCTGAGGAGAGAACTTGGGAACCCAGGGAGAACATCAACGCCCCGCTTCTCCTTGAGAAATTTCTTTCTGGCCAAAAAAAGAGGGGGCCTAAAGGGGGGGGTACTGTAGCATCGGCGTCTCTGCCCCGTTCTAGGCAGAGACGCCGTCCCTCTCACCTCCCCGCTCCTGGCGCGGAATCCTCCAGCGCTGCTCTCCCCGCTGCTTCCGGCACGCGCTCCTTCCCCGGCAGTGTGCTTAGGGCGCGCGCGCGCGCACTCCCCCTCTCTTAAAGGGACCGCGCGCGCCGTCCTAAGGAGTCCCCGGCCAATTGCCGGAGGACCTCCCATATAAAAGGCACCTCCTCCAAAATGGAGGTGCCCGAGCAATGTTGTAGCACTGTTCACTACTCTGCTTCAGCCCTCAGGTCCCGTTGCCAGTTACCTGCCAGATTCCTGCCAGTCTGCTGTCTAATTCCTGCCTGATATCCTGCTACCTGCCTGCTAGCCTGAGGTCCGACGGTCTGCTTTACTACTCCTGTCAGTCTGTCTATGGACCAGCTTGCCCGCTCACCTGGGAGCGCACTCCTGCTACCTGCCTGCTAGCCTACCTGGAGGCTCTGCCGTCACGTGCTGTGACCACCCGCCTGTCCAGAGACTTCTGCCCGCTCACCTGGGAGCGCTCATCTGCCGCCTGTCTGTTGGTCTTCCTGGAGGCTCCGCCGTCACATGCTGTGACCACCCGTTTATCCAGAGACTCTCGCCTGCTCACCTGGGAGCTCACGTCTACCATCAGCCGCCACAGGTCGTACCAACCCTTTACCCAGAGACTGCCCTGGTCACTTGCCGTGACCATCTGCCCGTTCACCCAGAGACTTCCCCGGTCACTTGCCGTGACCATCTGCCCGTTCACCCAGAGACTGCCCCGGTCACTTGCCGTGACCATCTGCCCGTTCAACCAGAGACTGCCCCGGTCACTTGCCGTGACCATCTGCCCGTTCACCCAGAGACTGCCCCGGTCACTTGCCGTGACCATCTGCCCGTTCATCCAGAGACTGCCCCGGTCACTTGCCGTGACCTCCTGCCCGTTCTTCTAGAGACTGTCCCGGTCACCTGCTGTGACTACCTGCCTGGTCGCCACCCGCTCCCTTACAAGGACCGCCCCCTTGTATAGTAGCTCAGAGGTTCCGCCTCCCAGACCCGTTACATTCACTCTGACCGCAATCCACGGGTGGCGTAGTCGGACATTTAAACATCAAAACCACATAAATAGTTCCGGCACTGGTTTGACCACCCTGAGCCACGGAACCGGGTCGCCGCCACGAAGACTACAACCACCAGCATCCACCAAAAAGGGTCCGGCTCCGGGTGTCCCAAGGCCCAGGGGGTGCATCAGAACATTTTCATCACCTTTCACAATCACCAATGGGACAAGGCAGGGATGTCCTCTGTCCCCTCTCTTATACATCCTAGTGACGGAGCACCTGCTCTCATCAATTCGCCATAACCCCAATATTAGGTGCATTGAGGTGGGAGGCACCGAGTACAAGTGCTCTCTATTTGCTGATGATGTACTAGTATATATCACTCAATCACATATATCCATCCATGCTGTTATGGCTGAAATAGATCACTTTGTTACATGGTCAAATTTTAAAATCAATGCAGCGAAGTCTGAGGCCCTCGATGTCTCCCTCCCCAAATCCATATAGGATTCCATCCAGTCCAACTTTCCCTTTGCCTGGCCCTCACAGGGTATCAAATACTTAGGAATTCCTATTCATAGAGACCTCTCCCATCTATGTTATCTTAATTTTGGGCCCTTTATTGAACAACTCCATACAGACCACGGTTGGCAAGTTAGAACCACTGGTGTTTTGTGGAAAAGCACATGTACACTGTGTTCCAAATTATTATGCAAAAAGTGTTTAGGAGTGATAAGGGAAGAATTTGTTTGTTTGTCAGTTAAACTCATTGATGGTGATGTGTGTCAGGGCTCTTTATATCACTGTAAGCAATTGCAGACACCTGTGCTAATTAGTTTGGCAGGTGTGTCCAATGAAAGGCAAGACTACTTAAGAAGGCTGTCTCACATTATTAAGCAGCCTACATTTTCTGCCAAAATGGGAAAGAAAAAGGATGTGTCGGCTGCTGAGAAGCAACAAATTGTGGAGTGTTTAGGTCAAGGCATGACTACAATCAACATTGTGCGATGATCAGGATGAAGTGTCTTGGCAATCAAGAAGTATGTAGCTGATTCACAGTACACACGTGTGCGTGCTGATAAGGGCAAATTGAGGACTCTTTCCTACAGGCAATTACGTCAGGTTAAAAGAGCAGCGGCAAAAAAGCCTTGTCATAGCAGCAGACAAGTTTTTGAAGCTGCTGGTGCCTCCAACGTCCCCCGAACAACAAGATGCAGGGTCCTTCAGAGGTTTGCAGCTGTGCATATGCCATCCTGTCGACCTCCTCTATCCACTTCACACAAGCAGAAACGGCTCCAGTGGGCCAAACATTACATGAAGACTGATTTCAAAACTGTTTTGTTCACGGATGAGTGCCGTGCGGCGCTCGATGGTCCAGATGGATGGAGTGGAGGATGGCTGGTTGATGGACACCCCACGCAAACACGGCTACAGCGCCAACAAGGAGGAGGTGGAGTAATGTTTTGGGCTGGAATCATGGGGAGAGAGATTGTCGGCCCCTTTAGGATCCCTGAAGGCGCTAAAGATGAACTCCATAATGTATGTGGATTTTCTCAAACAGCACTTCCTGCCATGGTTCAAGAAGAAGAACCGTGTATTTCACAGCAAGATCATTTTTTTGCATGATAATGCACCATCTCATGCTGCACATAAAACATCTGCATCTCTGGCTGATATGGACATAAAAGGGGACAAACTTATGGTGTGACCCCCATGCTCCCCTGACCTCTACCCCATTCAGAACCTCTGGAGCATCATCAAAAGGAGTGTCTATGATGGCGGGAGGCAGTTCACATCTAAGCAACAGCTCTGGGAGGATATTCTGTCCTCATGCAAAACAATTGAAGCAGAAACCATCCAAAACCTGACAAATTCAATGGATGAGAGAGTTCAGAAGCTCCTTTCGAACAAGGGGTCCTATGTGAAAATGTAACATCACCTAGAATAAAGTTTTGAGTTGAAAACTGTTTGATTTCAGTTTCTAATAACCTGCTAATGCTTATAATTTCAAAAATGACCATTTTTTTGGTCTTTATTAAAATGAAAAGGTTGATCGAAAAGTTTGGGGGATCTAAGAGTGTGGCAACCCAGTAGTCATGATTACTTCGAATTCTGACAATATGAGGGTCATGTTGCAGGTAGTGCAGCAAGAAGGCACTTATGTGTCTTGCGCATCTCGGAGCCCCAAAATTATTTTCCGGGCTAGATGCAGCTAAAAATTATTATTAATTTTAAATCTGGTGGAGCTTAGTATAGATGGGCTAATAGGATCAGTGCTGCACACTGCTACAAAGCCCAAATTATTTTCCAGTCAAGATACAGATAAACATGATTAGTAATTTGAAAGCTTAAAACGGCTGGTAGGGTGATTTTAACCAATCATCAAGCTTTTACTCTCCCCAGGATGACACAGGGGTAGAAAAGTCGTTTCGGATCCATGATTTGTTCATCTTTATGAACGTGAGTCTGTCTACATTATCAGTGGAGAGCCGCGTGCGCTTATCTGTCAGCACACCACCAGCAGCGCTGAACACACGTTCAGACAGAACGCTGGCTGTGGGGCATGACAAGATCTCCAAGGCGTAAGTGGCTAGCTCCGGCCATTTATCCAGATTGGAAGCCCAAAAAGAGCAAGGGTCCAGTGACACAGTCATGGCTTCAATGTTTACTTGGAGATACTCCTGTACCATCGTCTCTAGGCGTTGACTATGTGTCAGACTTCTTGTCTCCTATGGCCTTGCAAAGGATGGGCTAAAAAAGTGGTGAAATGATTCCGCAAAATTGATGTTACCAGCAGATACTGTGGTTCTGTTACGGTTTGAGTGCTGAACACTTGACGGTCCCACGGTTGGCAAGTTGGAACTGTGAGATTCACTACGTGCACCACTGGTGTTTTGTGGAAAAGCACATGTAAGATTCTGCAACAGTCTCTGCTGATACTCCTGCATGCGTGCATCCCTTTCTATGGCAGGAATAATTTCTGCAAATTTACTTTTGTACCGGGGATCTAACAGTGTGGCAACCCAGTAGTCAGGATTATTTCTAATTCTCACAATTCGAGGGTCATGTTGCAGGTAGTGCAGCAAGAAGGCACTCATGTGTGTTGCGCATCCAGGAGCACCAAGTCTCTGTTGTGTTGGTGGCGAGGTAACAATCATGCTTCCTTCCTCTGTCCTCTCCCCCCAACCTCGCACAACAGAAATGTGATCAAGGTCTCCCTCATCTGATGAGTCTTCCATCAGTTCGTCCTCCACTTCTTCCTGGGCTCCTGCACCTTCCTCACTAGTTTGGCTGCTACCATGCGCCCTGGTAAAACCATCTCCCCCACCCTCACATGCCTGCCGCCTTGGTGCTGCCGACCGTCTGGACCTTGCAGATGTTATCCCTTCCGCATACAACTCCTCCTCCTCTACTTCCTCCACCTCCTCTTGTGCCACCACCTGACTCCGAATTCTGTTTAACATGTGCTTCAGCATGTAAATCACCGGAATAGTCATGCTGATAATGGCATCGTCAGCACTAAACATCTTCGTCGCCATTTCAAAACTGTGCAGAAGGGTGCATAGGTCCCTGATCTGAGACCACTCCTCCAGCGTGATTTGCCCCACCTCTGGATCTCGTTGGCCCAGGCTATACGTCAGAACGTATTGCACCAGGGCTTGTCGGTGCTGCCACAGTCGCTGCAACATGTGCAGAGTTGAATTCCACCGGGTAGGCATATCGCATTTTAGCCGGTGAAGTGGCAGGCCCAACGACTTCTGTAGAGATGTAAGTCGCTGAGCTGCGGGATGCGAACGGCGGAAGTGAGCACACAGTGACCGTGCCCTCTGCAGAAGGCCATCTAGTCTGGGATAGTGGGCTAAAAATTGCTGGACAACCAGGTTCAACACGTGAGCCATACAAGGCACGTGTGTGACATTGCCCCGGCGAAGGGCCGCACCCAGGTTTGCAGCATTGTCGCACACGGCCTTCCCTGGTTTCAGGTCCAGTGGAGACAACCATTCATGAAATTGGTTCTCCAGAGCTGACCACAACTCCTCAGCTGTGTGACTCACATTTCCCAGACATTTCAAAGTAAAAACCGCCTGATGACGTTGAGCCCTACTGCCAGCATAGTAAGGAGGTGTGTAGGATCCCTTCTGCACAGTTAGAAAGCTTGTGGCATGACCAGACAGGCTTTGGGTGCAGGTGGAAGACCGAGGGGAGGTTGAGGAGGCAGAAGCAGTGGAGGAACTTTGACATAAAGAGGATTGACGCACAACTCGTGGAGACGGCAAGACTTGGACAGCAGCCCCTTGTCCTGCTGTCACCATAGTTACCCAGTGCCCAGTCAGCGACATGTAACGCCCCTGTCCATGCCTACTCGTCCAAGTGTCTGTGGTGAAATGCACCCTGTCACACACAGAGTTTCTCAAAGAAGCGGTGATGTTGTGTGCGACATGCTGGTGGAGCGCAGGCACACCTTTCTTTGAGAAGTAGTGCCGACTGGGCATCTGGTACTGGGGCACTGCGACGGACATAAGGTCTCGAAAATCCTCTGTGTCCACCAGGCGGAAAGGCAGCATTTCTGTAGCCAAGAGCTTGCAGATGGTGAAATTCAACCTCTTAGCTTTCTCATGGCTAGGAGGAAATGGTCTTTTACTTGTCCACATCTGAGGGACCGAGGGCTGGCTATTGTGCTTAGACGGGGTTGATAAGGGTGTCCCCGGCAAACTGCCGGTCTGTGAGGAAGATGCAGGTGGACATGTTAGGTTGCCTTGATCCAAAGGTGGTGCTATCGATGTCGGACAGCGCTCAACACCAGCTGGTGTTCCCACCTCCAAAGAAAATGATGACCTGCCAATCACGCTGGCTGTTGCGGGTAAAGAGGTGGCAGGTCTGCGCCCCAAAACAGGTGTGACTGCTGTCCCCCCAGTCACAGAGGATGAAGAGGCCGCGGATGCACAAGATATGGCAGACGGTGGTTGGCCCGGCCGGCTAGGCCGCATTGTAGCACACTGAGCTTCCCACTGCAACTTATGCTTCATGTCCATGTGCCGGTTCATGCATGAAGTACTCAAACTATGTATTTTTTGGCCTCTACTTAGCTTTTGCTGACAAATGTTACAGATAACACGAGTTGGGTCATCTTTATCGATCTGAAAAAATGCCCAGGCTATGCAAGGCTTAGCACCCATGCGACCTGAAGAGCCACCACAACTTGTGGTGAGAGGCAGAGTTGTGTTTGAGGATGCAGTTGTTGACGTGCTTCCAGTACTACGTCTCTGTCCAGGAAGGCGCAACCTGACCTCGTCGTCACTTGCATCTTCCTCCACCTCCTCTGCTGACCTCATCTCTTGGCTGACTGTGAGTTGACAGTAAGTGTTATCTCCAACCTCATCATCATCACCCTGTGCGTTATCACACCCGTCGTCCTCAGAGCCAACCTGTTCCTGCCCTGACAAAAAACTAAAGTTGTCGCTCCAATCAGGTATTTGAGTCTCATCATCGTCTTCCTCATTGTCTCCACCAACAGGAGTTACAGTTTGGGAATGAGGGTCTACATTATGGTCAGAACCTTCTGCGTCTGGTCCTGTATCCGATTCATAAAGATTCTGGGCATCAGTGCAGATCATTTCCTCGTCTGGATTCACAGAAGCGCTGGAGTCGACCTCTGATTCCCAGGCTATAGTATGAGTAAACAGCTCTGCAGACTCACCTATCTGTTCTACCTCATACTCAGACGGGCAGCTGGAGATTTGGGAGCTGTGAGGAAGCAAGTGCGATTGGGGTGACACCTTTGAGGACTGGAGTATTTGTGATGTTGAAGTTGATGTGGAGGAGAGCCCACTTAAAGGAGCACTTGATATCCGTTGAAGCACCTGCTGTTTTAGTGCCTCATCTGGAATTTGTAGCGATTGGCGTGGCCGTAAGAAAGGGATCTTATCACATTGTCCGCTAAAAGAAGTAGACATTTTAGTTTGGCTGGAAGATGGTCTTTCTTCTGCAGATGTTACTGTTGCTTTAACACCTACCCCACGGACACAACCTTTTTTCCCCTTCCCAACACGCCTATTCCCCTTTCCACCAGCAGCAGGCCTTTTTCCACTCATTTTGGTGGTTAACTAATTCACAACTCTGGAGTTGTTTGCACAAAAAAACAATGGATGGGAACCGAGCAGAGCTGAGTGGCCAAACTGTGGTATTAGGCCAAAACTATTGGCTGGGTTAGATGCAGAAAAAAATTATATTCAATATGCAACATGATGGAGGTCAGTATAGATGGACTAATAGAGAAAGTCCCACACACAGCTAGAAGCCCAAATATTTTTTCAGAGGTAGATGCAGAAAAAAAGTATATTCAGTTTGCAACCTGATGGAGGTCAGTATAGATGGACTAATAGAGAAAGTCCCACACACTGCTAGAAGGCCAAATATTTTTTCAGAGCTAGATGCAGACAAAAAATTATTTTTAATTTGCAACCTGATGGAGGTCAGTATAGATGGACTAATAGAGAAAGTCCCACACACTGCTAGAAGGCCAAATATTTTTTCAGAGCTGGATGCAGATAAAAATTATTTTTAATTTGCAACCTGATGGAGGTCAGTATAGATGGACTAATAGAGAAAGTCCCACACACTGCTAGAAGGCCAAATATTTTTTCAGAGCTAGATGCAGAAAAAAATTATATTCAGTTTGCAACCTGATGGAGGTCAGTATAGATGGACTAATAGAACAAGTCCCACACACAGCTAGAACCCCAAATATTTTTTCAGAGGTAGATGCAGATAAAAATTATTTTTAATTTGCAACCTGATGGAGGTCAGTATAGATGGACTAATAGAGAAAGTCCCACACACTGCTAGAAGGCCAAATATTTTTTCAGAGCTAGATGCAGACAAAAAATTATTATTCAGTTTGCAACCTGATGGAGGTCTGTATAGATGGATTAATAGAACAAGTTCCACACACAGCTAGAAGCCCAATATTTTTTCAGAGGTAGATGCAGAAAAAAATATATTCAGTTTGCAACCTGATGGAGGTCAGTATAGATGGACTAATAGAGAAAGTCCCACACACTGCTAGAAGGCCAAATATTTTTTCAGAGCTAGATGCAGACAAAAAATTATTTTTAATTTGCAACCTGATGGAGGTCAGTATAGATGGACTAATAGAGAAAGTCCCACACACTGCTAGAAGGCCAAATATTTTTTCAGAGCTGGATGCAGATAAAAATTATTTTTAATTTGCAACCTGATGGAGGTCAGTATAGATGGACTAATAGAAAAAGTCCCACACACTGCTAGAAGGCCAAATATTTTTTCAGAGCTGGATGCAGATAAAAATTATTTTTAATTTGCAACCTGATGGAGGTCAGTATAGATGGACTAATAGAGAAAGTCCCACACACTGCTAGAAGGCCAAATATTTTTTCAGAGCTAGATGCAGACAAAAAATTATTTTCAGTTTGCAACCTGATGGAGGTCAGTATAGATGGACTAATAGAACAAGTCCCACACACAGCTAGAAGCCCAAATATTTTTTCAGAGGTAGATGCAGAAAAAAATTATATTCAGTTTGCAACCTGATGGAGGTCTGTATAGATGGATTAATAGAACAAGTCCCACACACAGCTAGAAGCCCAAATATTTTTTCAGAGGTAGATGCAGAAAAAAATTATATTCAGTTTGCAACCTGATGGAGGTCTGTATAGATGGATTAATAGAACAAGTCCCACACACAGCTAGAAGCCCAATATTTTTTCAGAGGTAGATGCAGAAAAAAAATATATTCAGTTTGCAACCTGATGGAGGTCAGTATAGATGGACTAATGGAACAAGTCCCACACACTGCTAGAAGCCCAAATATTTTTTCAGAGGTAGATGCTGAAAAAAATTATATTCAGTTTGCAACCTGATGGAGGTCAGTATAGATGGATTAATAGAACAAGTCCCACACACAGCTAGAAGCCCAATATTTTTTCAGAGGTAGATGCAGAAAAAAAATATATTCAGTTTGCAACCTGATGGAGGTCAGTATAGATGGACTAATAGAACAAGTCCCACACACTGCTAGAAGCCCAAATATTTTTTCAGAGCTAGATGCAGAAAAAAATTATATTCAATTTGCAACCTGATGGAGGTCAGTATAGATGGACTAATAGAATGATGCTATGCCCAAAAGATTTTACTTCACTAGGTGCAGTAAAAAAATTGGTATTCTATACACAGGTGGTATATCTTGCAACACAGATAGGCTACTCCACTGACTAACACACTCTGCAATAGGCCAAAAAGGATTAGCTTTGCTAGATTCAGCCAAATGCTGTGAAAAAAACTTGCACAGCACTGGCACAGACCTGCCTGGCAAAAACTGATAGGAACTGATGTAACCTAGTCCTGAAAAGGACTGCAATTACAATTAGTCTTTACTCCCACAATCTATCTATTTAAGAGCACAGACCTGCCTGATAAAAGTCGTAGGAAATTCTGTAACCTAGTCCTTAAAAGGACTGCAGTCACAACTATTCCCTACTCCCAAGCTATCTGTAGATTTGTGCGAAAATTGGCTTGAAATTAACAAGGTATAGCGCACACAGCAACAGCGGTGCCATCTAACACGCAGCTGCAGCAGTGAGAAAATGGTGGCGACGGGGAAAATGGCTTGGTCTTATAGGGCAAGGACATGTGACATACACTGCCAATGACACATGCCCTTGCTTGTGTGAAAAAAGCACTTCGCTCCGTGTGTGCGCTGCTGATAGGCTGACAGATTGCACCTCCCCACTGTAAATGCGGGAAAGAGAAAAAAAATGGAGATCTTCATTATTCCTGCAGAGATCCATCCCCTGCCCCTCCCCCCACCCCGCTGTACACTCAAACTGCGTATTAACATTAATTTTCATCATTACTGAGAAAAAATCCAGTTATCATTTTGGTGCACGAACAGTTATCGAACATAACCTCGAACAGCCGAATTTTTCTCAAATCGTTCGTGTTCGCCGAACGGCTCGAACACCGCCCAAAACAGCTCGAATTTGAGATTGGCGAACAGTTCGAGTAGAACAACGCTCATCTCTAATTAACACGCTCGGTCTGTCCATTCAACGGAGGATGGAAGGCAGAGGAAAAGGATAGCTGCACCCCCAGTCGAGAACATAACGCTTTCCAGAACTTGGAAACAAACTGGGTCCCTCGATCTGACACCACATTGGAGGGAACCCCGTGAAGCTTCATGATCTCATTTATAAACACCTGTGCAAGTGTCTTGGCATTTGTAAGAGCATGTAATGCGACAAAGTGAACCATTTCACTGAACCTATCTACAACCAGCAAAACCACAGTTTTGCCTGCAGATTCCGGTAGGTCAGTAATAAAATGCATGGACAAGTGTGTCTGACGCGCCCCTGGGCCTGTGTCGCGCTGCGTTGCGCACGCGGGAGCTTACCCGGAGCCGGATCTCTTGAGGGTTGTAGTCTCGTGGCGGTGACCCGGTCCGTGCCCAGGGAGTCAAACTGAGCGGCGATGTAACAGCGGTAGATGCAGGACGACTACGCCACCCGTTGAATGCAGCTATGGAGCTGCCGCTGCAGGACAGTCCGCTGAGGCCGGTGGATGGATGGTGCAGCGTAGATGGTATAACCCCCAACGGGAGGGGTATGGCCTCAGGGCAGCAGATGTGGATGATGGGGGTAGCAGGAACCACTCAGAGACGGTGCGGTGTAATTCAGGGTCTTTACTGGTAACAACGATAGACCCTCCCGGAGTACTTGCTAGTGAACGGGGCCTGGTCAGTCCTTGAGCAGATGGGATCTCCCCTGGCCAGGCGGAGTTGTAGGCCTCCCAAACTGACTGTACTCTTCTGGCTACCTTGCTAGAAGCGGATATAAGTAGCCCACGTCCCTGAGTGTACCGTGTGGTGCTCACCCGTATGGCCGGTGACTCGGGGCCTTCTAATGGCTTCCGCTCCACGATGGCGGTGCTGGTCCCACGCGTGTGACCATGCCTTCGGGTTTCTGGGCCTGAGGACCTGAAATGCCCTGCCGGTCGGCTTCTGCTGCTGGGTAAGAGTTAGTCCCCACAGCCTCGGACGCCGGGTCCGGTAAGAAAGCTTCTCAGTCAGGGCGAGCTCTGCAGCTGCCAGCCCCTGACTCGTAGTAGTATTGCTTCTGCTGTTTCTTGTCTCTACTCTCCTTGACTGCTAACCCTGCTTCAGCTCCGGGTTTATATAGGGGAAGTTCTTCCCCTCCCAAGACTGGGCAGGAGGTGTGGCATGCACAGGATCCCTGACCAAAGGACCTCCCACCTGCTCTCAGACATAACATTACATTACTGTGGAAACCAGACCCCTGGGGTGCCACATTCCCCCCTAGTAAAATTTAGTACTCCGGGACTAAACACATTTTAGAAAAACATAACAAGATATAACAATAACAATACAATAAGAAACACATAAAGGTGGTCACGGCATGTCCGTAACCGGGTGCAGTCTTTGAAGAAAGCAAGGTGTCCATTTCACCAAAACAGGGAGACGTAACCAGGTAGGGGTCTGTCCTACCCCGAGTCCTTAACAGTCTCTAGTCCATCCTGGGTTACGCTCCAACTATGTACAAGGATTCCCGGTAAATCCACCAAGGATTCCTAAAAATAACTGGAAACACAAAATTATACACAAGCAACAATACACAGATAAACATAAATAAAACAATTTATACACTTCAAATCCTCCAGCATGCGGGTAACTGGCCTCTAGTGGCCCTAGTGGACCTACGGAGCTGACTGTCTGGCCCTGAACTACAGGGTGTAGGAGCTGTCAAGGGTAAACTGGGCAGCTGTCTACCGGCTCTTTGTCTCACTAGGGGTACGGCAGGCTCACTATAAGCAGAGGGTTGATCCTCCTGTTCTGCTTGTGTGGAGTCTTCTGCCTCCTGGACCGGCTGTTCTTCCAGCTCTACCTGTTGCTCCGTAGGTGCTTGGGATGCTGGTTGGAGGAAGGTGAGTACGGGTACCACAACTGCACCATTGACTTGAGTCCAAGACCGAGGGAAGTCCCCGAGCACAGTACTAACCATATCTTCCCTTTCCTCTACGGGTCGATGGTCTTCTTGTTCCTCTTCAGGGTTCCTCAGTTGTTCGGGACACTTCTTCAGGTGGTCCCGGGATACAATGGCTGTGGTTTCCCCTCCGTCTTTACTGATGGTACAAACCTTCGGGTTCTCGTGGCTTGAGGGCAGTACGGTGTACGGGTCCTTCTCCCACTGGTCGTCCAACTTGTGGAGCCGTCTCTTCCTCTTCAAGACCTGCTCTCCGGGTACCAGGGGAACAGCGGGAGCATACTGGTTGTAAGTTTTCTCTTGTCTTTCCCTAGCCTGACAGAGACTTCGCTCCACGCTCTCCTGTACTCTCCGGTACTGCTGCTGCCTCTCTGTGTCCCAGTCTGTTTCTGGTGAAGTGTCCTCGGGTGTCAGGACTCCTATTTCCAGGTCGACAGGTAACTTACCAGGTCCTGCCCTCATTAGATAAGCCGGGGTACAGTTGGTGGAACCTACCGGGATGTGGTTGTATAGGTCCACCAGATCGGGCAACTTCTCAGGCCACAGACTGCGTTCTTCCAGGGGCAACGTTTTTAGAAGATCCATTACCACCTGGTTCATTTTCTCACAAAGTCCATTAGTTTGCGGATGGTAGGGTGTCGTCCTTATCTTCCGGCAGCCATACAGATTGCAGAATTCCTGGAAGACCTCCGCTTCAAAGGCAGGTCCCTGGTCCGTCAGCACTTGGTCCGGGTACCCGCGTGGACGGCAAAAGTGCTGCTGGAAGGCTCTAGCTGCTGTTTGAGCCGTTAAGTCCTTGACGGGGACGACAACCAGAAACCGGGAGTAATGATCCACGATGGTTAACGCGTAGACGTAGCCACTTCTGCTTGGGGTCAGTTTTACATGATCCAAGGCTACCAGTTCCAACGGTTGCCGGGTGACGATGGACTGCAGGGGAGTCTTCTGGCTGGCACGGTCCTTCCTTCTCAGGTTGCACGGGCCACAGTCTCTGCACCACTTCTCGATGGTTCCTCTCATGCCTACCCAGTGGAACCGCTCGCGCAGCAGGAACTCCAGCTTCTTCCACCCGAAGTGTCCAGCTCCGTCGTGGTATGCCTCCATCACCATGGCTGCGTCTCTTCGTGGCACCACTACTTGCCAGAGTAATTCATGCGTCCGGGAGTTAACCATTCTGCGGCACAACTTCCCTTTGTAAAGGAACAGTCGACTCTTCTCTGCCCATAGTTGTTTGGCTTCCTCCGGAGCGTCTGGTTCAAGGCGAGCCTCCGGCCGAGTCAGCATCTCCTTCACCAGTCGGACGGCAGGGTCGCTGTCTTGCGTTTCCGCCCAGTTGTAGTGGGGTAAGGGGTTCAACGTAGCAGCCTGCTTACTCCTTACCCGGTGGGAATACTGGATAGTCCCATGACGGTGGAACGCAGGGAGTTCAACTTCTTCCAGTCCCTCCGGATCTTCTCCTCCGTCCGGCAGGTTGGGCATCCTGGACAGGGCGTCCGCGTTGGTATTGGAGCGTCCTGCCCGGTATTTGATTGTGAACTCGTAGTTGGACAGACGGGCCATCCACCTCTGCTCCAGGGCGCCGAGTCTTGCCGTGTCCAGGTGTGTCAACGGGTTGTTATCCGTGTACACGGTGAACCGGGAAGAAGCGAGGTAATGCTTAAAGCGCTCGGTGACTGCCCATACTACGGCCAGGAACTCTAGCTTAAATGAGCTGTAATTCTCGGGGTTCCTTTCGGTGGGTCGCAGTTTTCGTCTGGCGTAGGCGATTACTCATTCCTTCCCCTGCTGGATCTGGGACAGTACGGCTCCTAGCCCGATGTTACTGGCATCGGTGTAGAGGATAAAGGGCTGGCTATAATCCGGGTACGCCAGGATTTCGTCCCCCGTGAGGGCCATCTTCAGCTGGCGGAAGGACTCTTCTTTCAGCTCCTCCCATTTGAAGGGCGGCTTCTGGTTCTTGGCCTTCCGGGACTGGCCTATCAGGAGTTCCTGCATAGGTGCTGCCTTTTTGGTGAAACCGGGAATAAACCTTCGGTAGTAGCCTACCAACCCGAGGAACTGCCGCACTTATTTTACGCTGGAGGGGCTTGGCCATTCCTTAATTGCGGTGATCTTATCAGGGTCGGGAGCCACTCCGTCAGCGCTCACCACGTGTCCCAGGTACTGCACCTTTGGTTTCAGGAGGTGACACTTGGAGGGTTTCACCTTTAGGCCGTAACTTGCCAGAGCTTCGAACACTTCCGCCAGGTGTTTCAGGTGGTCCTCATACGTCTTGGAATATACGATGACATCGTCCAGGTACAACAGGACCGTCTCGAAGTTTCTGTGGCCCAGACAACACTCCATTAGTCGTTGGAAGGTTCCCGGTGCGTTGCAGAGTCCGAACGGCATGCAGGTGAACTCGCTAAGTCCCATCGGGGTGGTGAATGCGGTCTTCTCCCGGTCCGCCTCTGCTACAGGAACCTGCCAGTACCCGCTAGTGAGATCCAAGGTAGAGAAGAAGTTAGCAGATCTTAAAGCAGCCAATGACTCCTCTATCCTTGGTAAAGGGTACGCATCCTTGTGTGTGATACGATTGATTTTCCGGTAATCTACACACATCCTCATGGTGTTGTCTTTCTTTCGGACTAAGACTAGTGGAGCTGCCCAGGGGCTACAGCTATCCCTGATCACCCCAGCCTCCTTCATGTCTCTAAGCATCCACTTGGCGTGTTGGTAGTGGGCAGGGGGTACGGGTTGATACCTCTCTTTTATAGGAGGATGGTCTCCCGTGGGGATGTGGTGTTCTACCCCCTTGACTCGCCCGAAGTCTAACGGGTGTTTACTGAACACTCTCTCGTACTCCTGAACCACCCGATAGACTCCTTGTTTCTGGTGTGCGGGAGTGGAGTCAGTACCCAGATGTAGTTGCTGACACCAGTCCTCCATGTTTTTCTTAGAGCCGTTACCTTCCTCCGGGTGAGATGGAGGCAAGGGTTCCACAGATTGTATAGAATTTTGGTTAATGGTATATAATTTGGCTAGCGTGGCATACCGGGGCAGGTACACTTCCCTCTCCCCGATATTTATTATGCGAACGGGCACCCTCCCATGGCGTACATCAACCACCCCCCGTGCTGTCAAAATGGTGGGCCTACTGTCCGAGTAAACTGGTTCTACCATTGCCTGGTAATCTCTACCTCTCAGACCAATAGCTGCCAGGCACCAAATCATCATTTCACTTTTTGGGGGCATGGCAATAGGAAAAGGGTCACACATTCTTACGCTACCAATCTCACCGCCGGAGAGTTCCACCTGTTGCCATCGCATCAGTGCCCGGATCTCTTTCTGGAGCACCCGCTGCTCGCCGGAGCTGGCGTTCTTGGCAACCTGCTGTAAAAGGAAAATCACCTCTGCAAGAAAATTTTCAATTACATTAGTTCCTAGAGTTATTTTTGGGTGACTCTCATGTTTGTCAATATCTACAATGATCAGTCCCTGTGCTGCCAGTTCGACTCTACCGATTTTGATGGTCACCTCTTTAAATCCGATCTGTGGCACGGGCTGGCCATTGCTGGCGATGATACTCAAGTCGTCGTCAGGGTAGCGGGTAATATCCGAGTCATTCTAGTACTGCTTAAAGAGCACGTACGGGATGGTGGTGACCTGTGACCCGGTGTCCAGTAGGGCACTCATGGGAATGCCATCCAGTACCACAGGCAAGACTGGACGTCCTCCCACATATCTGTCGCGCCAGTTCGATGGGCCTGGTGATCTTTTTCCTGGGGGTTGGCCCTCTACCCCAGGTTGTGCCCGTTTAAAGAACAGTACCTTGCCATATGTCCAGGTTGATTGCAGCGGCGGCAGATGGGTCGTCCGTCCTCGCTGTATCGGTCACTGGGTCTTCCTCTGGCCGGTGGGGTCCTCCTTGGTCGACGCCACGGGATGTCCTCCGGTCCGGATGCCAGCTGGATCTTCCCTGGGGTGGAAGCCTGTAAAGACTGCACAGTTCGGGTTAGCGCAGCAACGCTCTTAGCTAGCTCTTGGACCTGATGGTGTAGGTCTGGAGCCGGGTCATTGTCCAAAGCCTGCGCATCAGCTCCCACAGGCCCTGCCGACAAGGGCGCCGCCTCCTGGTGGTAAGTGATAGCAGGGCGCTTGTGGGTCACAACGCCACCCGGTGCCGGTTCTCGGAGCACCCGGATGGCTCTGTCCTTGAACTGTGCAAAGCCCAGATGGGGATCCTGTAAGGCCATTGCCCGCAACTGGGTTCGGTGGGTATTACAATACAGTCCCTCTATAAACTGTTCGGTCAACAGCCTGTCCTCGTTTCCCACTCCATCAGGGTCGGTCTGCTTAATGGCCCTCAGGGCCTCTTGTAGGTTTAGTGCATAGTCCCTTATACTCTCATGCGCTCGCTGCTTGCACCCGTAGAATCTAAGCTTAATCTCGGCTGAGGTGCGGGTATCAAAGGTGTCCTTCAGCCGGGTTAGTATCCCTGCGACAGTCTCCCTCCCAGGTGGCCAGGATTTTACTTCCCTTTTGGCTGCCCCGGTTAGTTGGGCCACCAGGATGCTCACTTTTTGCTCTTCTGTGAGGGGGTACACCTGGAAGAGGCTATCCAGCTTTTCTCTAAAGTCATGCAGGGTATGTGACTCCCCTGAGTACTGGGGTAGCCAAGCTGCTCCCGGGATATAGGGCATGGTGAAGGGCATAACTGCAGCAGCGGTAGCGCTGGCGGGGGTTGAGGCAGTGAAGTTCTCCTCCGTATCCGACATCTTCCTCCCCCCTAGTGGACCGTGGCCTACCTTGCGATGATCCTCTTCCGTAGGCCGCGGCTCCGCAGTGGATCGTCAGGGTTGAGGACCTTCCGTCGCGCTCCTGTGACGTCGGCGTCTGCTGGGCTCCTTCCAGGACCTTATGCAACGTCCGGACGTGAGGCGGGGCTTCAGTTCTTGCGCGCTTTCGGAGTCCACGCCCCTCTTCTTCCCGCGCGGCGTCCTCAAGATGGCGTCCAATGGCGGGAAAACTCCACGGATGGCGGGAAGAAGGCAGAAGATGGCGCCGGATGGCGGGAAACTTCACTGATGGCGGGAAGAAGGCTGAAGATGGCGCCGGATGGCGGGAATCTTCACCACAGGTAAGTTTGAAAAGTCTCTTTTTCAGGCACGCAGTACCCGGTGGTTGCGGGCACGAAATCCTGCCGACTACGCCAAAGTTGACGCGCCCCTGGGCCTGTGTCGCGCTGCGTTGCGCACGCGGGAGCTTACCCGGAGCCGGATCTCTTGAGGGTTGTAGTCTCGTGGCGGTGACCCGGTCCGTGCCCAGGGAGTCAAACTGAGCGGCGATGTAACAGCAGTAGATGCAGGACGACTACGCCACCCGTTGAATGCAGCTATGGAGCTGCCGCTGCAGGACAGTCCGCTGAGGCCGGTGGATGGATGGTGCAGCGTAGATGGTATAACCCCCAACGGGAGGGGTATGGCCTCAGGGCAGCAGATGTGGATGATGGGGGTAGCAGGAACCACTCAGAGACGGTGCGGTGTAATTCAGGGTCTTTACTGGTAACAACGATAGACCCTCCCGGAGTACTTGCTAGTGAACGGGGCCTGGTCAGTCCTTGAGCAGATGGGATCTCCCCTGGCCAGGCGGAGTTGTAGGCCTCCCAAACTGACTGTACTCTTCTGGCTACCTTGCTAGAAGCGGATATAAGTAGCCCACGTCCCTGAGTGTACCGTGTGGTGCTCACCCGTATGGCCGGTGACTCGGGGCCTTCTAATGGCTTCCGCTCCACGATGGCGGTGCTGGTCCCACGCGTGTGACCGTGCCTTCGGGTTTCTGGGCCTGAGGACCTGAAATCCCCTGCCGGTCGGCTTCTGCTGCTGGGTAAGAGTTAGTCCCCACAGCCTCGGACGCCGGGTCCGGTAAGAAAGCTTCTCAGTCAGGGCGAGCTCTGCAGCTGCCAGCCCCTGACTCGTAGTAGTATTGCTTCTGCTGTTTCTTGTCTCTACTCTCCTTGACTGCTAACCCTGCTTCAGCTCCGGGTTTATATAGGGGAAGTTCTTCCCCTCCCAAGACTGGGCAGGAGGTGTGGCATGCACAGGATCCCTGACCAAAGGACCTCCCACCTGCTCTCAGACATAACATTACATTACTGTGGAAACCAGACCCCTGGGGTGCCACATGTCCATGGCCTGCCAGGAATAGGTAGCGGAAGAAGACTACCAGACGGACGGGTATGCAATACCTTAGAACACATGCAAACACTACAAGAAGACACATGTTCAATCACATCCTGATGCAACCACTGCCACCAAAAACAATGAGAAAGGAGGTTCACAGTTGCCTTACGACCTGGATGACCAGCAAGCACAAAGTTGTGATGTTCCCTAATTACTTTGTGGCGCAGATTAGATGGCACAAATAACCTTCCTGAAGGGCAGGAGGAAGGGTGTCCCCCTGAGCCTTCAACACCTCACCCTCCAGTTCAGGGTACAATGCTGAAATGACTACCCCCTTCTGTAAAATCGGGGCAGGGTTCTCATGGTCACCACCACCAGGGAAACTCTGGAACAAAGCATCAGCTTTGACATTTTTGACCCCTGGACGGAAAGAGAAAACAAAACTGAACCTAGTAAAAAATAGGGACCATCTAGCTTGCCTAGGGTTGAGACGTTTAGACGATTGAAGATATGACAGATTTTTTTTTTTTAAATCAAATGTTTATTACTAATTTTTATAAAGATTTTCACAAAGGTAAAAATAAAAAAAACAACAACAACCAGACAAACATTGGAGAAACATAGTTCTCCGCCCTCCAACCTTAAGAAGCATTAAATACGAGTTATTTATACATCCTGGCTCTGCAAAACCGGCATAATTAGATGAACAAATATTTGAACATAGTAAATATTCTTATGGTCTGTGATAACAGTAATAGGATGGACAGCCCCCTCCAACCAATGTTGCCATTCTTCGAACGCCAATTTAAGTTGCCAAAAGCTCCCTTTTACCCATGTCATAATTTCTCTCAGCTGAAGATAATTTCTTAGAAAAGAAAGCGCATGGACGGTATATAGCAGGGGACGGACTCTGAGACAACACAGCCCCAACCCCCACCTCCGACGCATCAACTTCTACAATAAAGGATTGGGAAACATAGGGTTGACTGAGTATAGGTGCCATGGCAAAACAGCTGTTTAGGGAGTAAAAAGCCTGCAGGTTTGCATCCGACCATTTGGAAAAATCAGACCCCGTCTTTGTCATGTCAGTGAGAGGTTTCACAATTATCCAATAATTTGGATACATTTCCGGTAAAAATTAGTAATGTCCAGAAAACGCTGTAGAACCTTCAGGTTCTCGGGAAGGTTCTAATCAAGAACAGCACGGATCTTCTCAAAACCCAAAGCTGACAATAGGTACCTAAAAACTGCACCTCCTGGCCGGCGAAAACACATTTTTCTAGTTTGGCATATAGTTTGTTATCCCTTCATATCTGAAGCACCTGTTTAACATGCCTCTCATGTGTCTCTAAATCAGGTGAGTAAATCAAAAGATCATCCAAATAGACCACCACAAACCTGCCCACCAAAATGATTGAAAATATCATTAATAAAATGCTGGAATACGGCAGCTGCATTGGTCAAACCGAAAGTCATGACCAGACTCTCAAAATAACCCTCAGGGGTACTGAACACCGTTTTCCATTCATCCCCTTCTCTGATTCTAACCAGGTTGTAGGCCCCCCTTAAATCCAACTTGGAGAACACCTTAGCTCCCACAACCTGGCTGAAAAGATCTTGAATCAGAAGAAGAGGGTATGGATCTCGAATGATAATAATAATAATAATAATAATCATCATCTTTCTTTTTTATATAGTGATAACCACTGAGCCATTGTGCTGCAATTTGATTTAATTCCCGGAAATCTAAACAGGGACGTAGACCGCCATCTTTTTTCTTCACGAAGAACCCTGCCGCCACGGCGATGATGAGGGTCTGATATGTCCCTTCTCCAGACTTTCTGCAATGAAATTCATCATGGCTTGTCTCTCAGGGCCAGAAAGATTATACAGTCTGGACTTTGGTAGTTTAGCTCCAGGGGTCAGGTTAATAGATAGGAAAGTCATATGCATGATGAGGAGGCAAATCCTGACAGCCCTTCTCAGAAAAAACGTCTTCAAAACCAGACAAAAATGCAGGTAAGGTTTCTGTAGAGACTGTAGAAAGGGAAATATTTAAACAGTTCTCATGGCAGTAATCTCCCCACTCAATGATCTCCCTGGTTTGCCAATCCACCAACGGATTATGTTTCACCAACCAGGGTAGACCCAATACAATTTGGGTGGGAAGACCATCCAGGACATAGCAAGGAATTATCTCACAATGAACCGACCCCACTCTCAGTCTCACATTATGTAAAATCTGAGTCAGTGGTGCTGAGTCGATGGTGAAGATGGGAATAGGCTTAGCTAAAGTACAGCAAGCAAGACCATGAGTTCTCACAAACTCAGCATCAACCATGCTGACAGTTCCACTGTCAAACACAGAAATTTTCTCGGTTTTGCTCTTTAGCTCCACCTCTGCTGACAGGACAAACCGGGAACTGCAGGTTGACGATAAATGCATCCCTTGCTTATAAAACTCCAGACTACCAAGAGTTAAACAAGTTTCCTTTTACTTAGGCATCAAAGGACAGGCCCCAATAAAATGTCCCTTTTTTCCACAAAAAGAAATACATGGCTTTTTTTTTTTGCGTATCTCTGTGAAAATGTACGATGCAGAGGTACCTCCTTACTTTATGGGCTCCTCTACCACCCCCAGTACTGGTTCACTGCCAGACCGTGCCCACGGCAAAAGGGCGTTACCCCGAAAAGAAGGCTTCGGAGAAGGTGGTCTTACCCACCTATCCTGAAGGCGTCTATCAATGCGTATCACCAATGACATGGCAGCCTCCAAGAACTCAGGGGTTTCATACAATGCCAAGGCATCATTCAACCTTTCAGTAAGGCTCTGACAAAATTGGCTTCTGAGAGCCAGGTCATTCCATTTTGTATATCAGTTGCCCATCTGCGGAATTTGGAGCTGTACGCCTCCACTGACCGATTCCCCTGCTGGAGGCAACATAGCCTGGACTCAGCCAAGGCGATTCAGTCAGGGTCATCTTAGATGAGGACTAGGGCCCGAAAAACCCCTACACAGACTGGAGACAAACCAAATCCTGTGGCAAAGAAAAACAGCCCGGGATTGAGGATCTCCTTTCAGCAGTGAGATTACAATTCCTACTCTTTGCTCCTCATCTCTGGAGGAGTAAGGACGAAGTTTAAAATACAGTTTGCAAGCTTCCTTGAACACAAAAAACTTGTCCCTACCTCCTGAAAACCTGTCTCGGAGGGCAACTTTGGGTTCAAGCTGGACCGGCCTATCTGCAGAGACCCCAATATTACTGACCTGCAGCCGCTATTACTGAACCTCATAGCGGAGATCAGCCACCTCCAGAGACAGACAGCACAGCTGCTCTCCCAACCAGGTCCAGAAGGGAGGTAGCTGCTGGGTCTTAAAAGCAGACGGATTAAGAAGGCATCTGCAATGTCAAACAAAGTGACCTTCTGCAGCCAGCTGCAGAGCGACTGTCTGTTACATCTGACACACCCGTGACACCAATCCATCCCTTGTTCATTTTGATAAGAGTCAGTCTGTCAGCATTTTCAGTTGACATGCGGATGCGCCTATCAGTTATACGTAATACACCCCGGCGGCACTAAAAGCCGCTCTGACAAAACGCTAGCGGCAGGCAGCCAGGACCTCCAAGGTGTAGAGAGCCAGTTCTTGCCACGTGTCCAGCTTGAATACCCAATAATTATAAAGCACAGAGGAATCACGGAAGGTATTGGTACAGTCGGCAAGGTACTCATTCAGCATCTTCCAAAACTTTTCCCTCCGTGTAAGAGTACCCCGCACATCAGGGCCTTGGCACTGTCATGGTCTGAGAAAACTGTCCCACACCTTTAACAGTGTTCCACTGCTTCTACTGCATCATATTTTTGTCTCCCTCACCTGTACTCCTTGGTTGTTCAAGGAATTGTGACCTATGCCGCCACCGTTTTTAGATGGGAATTTTTTTAATAATTCCGAAACAAGGGCCTTCTGGTACTGCAACATTTTACTAGACCTCTCCGCTGCAGGAAGGAGAGATAGTGTGGGTCTAGAAGTGTGACCAGCCAATTACTGTCTGCCAAAATGTGTATAACATGAGGGTCACAGGAAAGGCAGAGGCATCGCACAACAGTTGGTGAGCTGGAAACTGCAAACACTGCTGAAGCACGGCGAGGGCGGCGGAAGCTGTAGGTGACTTTCTGAAATGGACACACACGCGGCGTACTTTGACAAGCAGATCAGACAGATCCAGGTAGGTTTTGACAAACTGCTGAACCACTAGGTAGAGCACATGGGCCAGGCATGGTACGTGTGCGAGGTTGCCTAGCTTCAGAGCCGCCACAAGGTTTGGGCCATTGTCAAACACGACCATGCCTGACTGTAGGTTCAGTGGTGACAGTCACAAGTCTTCCCGTGCTGTTACAGCAGTCAACAGCTCTTCAGAAGTGTGCGGTTTGACCGCTAAGCACATTAGCTTCAGCAGTGCCTGTTGCCACTAAGCCGAGGCAGTACTTCCAGCTTCCGACTGATGTGATAATTTCGGGGATGAAGGCTGAAAAGAAGGTGCAGGAGCTGTAGAATGTGGGGGCAACCCTGACTGACCCAGGGCTCGCAATCCTCGGAATCCGGAGGACGTGTTCCATCCCAGGGTCAAACTTGGTCTCGGCTTCCACTGTATAAACCCCGTGTGCCGTCAGTGAGATGTACTGTCTCTGGCCACAAGCCACGTATCCATGGTTACGTGGACCTTCCCAGTAATTGCAATGTTAAGGGCACAGCTAATGTTCTGGGACACATGCTTGTGTAATAAGGGGAAGGCACACCAGGAGAAATAGTGGTGGCTGGGGTCCAAGTACCGATGGTCGGCCGGCCGCCATCAGGTTGCTGAAAGATTCCGTCTCCATGAGCCTAAAAGGCAACATTTCAAGGGCAAGCATTCGAGAAATGTGTGAGTTTAGTAGCGTGGCCTGTGGGGCGTTGGCTGCGTATTTGCGCTAGCGTTCCAAGGACTGGGGTAGGTACAACTGAACACTGTGCTGGGACAAGGACGTGGAAAGTGATGGTGATGGTTGCAAGTGTGCAACCACAGGTGCAGGTTGGGAGGCATCTTCGCCTATGCCATGGACAGGGGATTGGCGTGCACGCTGTTATTTTTAAATATTTACACTTTGCTTTGATTATTATTTTAGACAATTAAATCTACCTATATATTTGATAATTTAATATTAGCTTTAAAAGTGTTATCCATAAAAGCGATAACACAGAGTGTAGAGCTGTGTTTCTGTAACACTTTCATCTGTTTTTTAAAGTATAGTTAATTGAACAGTGCTAGCTTTCAAGGACGACTGTTATTTCCAATTAAATACTTCTCTGTTAGGTAATGTTAGCCACCTCCTTTCTTCTGGGGGTGTAATAAAATACGTGTTGCTTGAGTTCTGAGGGCGGACAAGAATTGTACACTTAGACACTGGCTGTGTGATATTTTCTTTTATCCGATGCATCGTATTGATTCTATTTATCTAATTAGAACCAAAAATGGCAGACAGATTTAGAGATAATTATCTCAATCCAAATTAGCTCTTCTTGAAAGGGCTACCACGACATTACATGGTGCAGAAAACCGGGGACCTCTCTGTGACCCGACAGCACGGATCTTTCCCATAAATCACTGAAAATAATTCCGCAGTGAGTAGCCCTTTGTGTTACAAAGTTTCAGTGCTTTCTGGTGGTCCAAGATGGGTACGTAGTGGTCCTACAAGACCATTCTTATCAAACCTCTGCCATTGTTTGGATTTTGTGTGTATGATTGAATTTATAGAGTTATAAGATAATTTGTTGTGTATTATGTGGTTCAGTGTGATTTTAGATATATATAACTAACAATTGTTGAATGAAATTGGATGAGTAACTGAGTATAAGGGACAAACAAATAAGTCCTTGTTTGATATAAGAGGTCCCATTAGGCGTGTCCAGAGGACATTCAACTCACTTTGAGTTGAAAGAGGTGGAGTGACTGAGATACGGGATTCTACGTGAAGAAAAAAAAAAGAGCGCTCTGGAGTAGATCCCTGAATGAGCATGCATAAATGAATCGTCACTTGTCATTCTGGGAAAGATGCACAGAAGTGGTGTCCTGTATGTAGTATGCCAGGCTGAGCCCTACAGGAGTTTCATGTGAAATTTTTTGAGTTTGTGTTATGCTAAACAAATGTAAGAACTCTGTTGAGAAACTGCCATATCTGCTGCATTCTTTCTAGTTCTGTGTATGAAAAATCCTTATCTCTGCGCTGTGAAAAGGGAGGGGCTGGTGGCACTGCACACAGGGGTGAAGATGCAGCTGTGTGCAAGTTTTCTATGATGAGAAGTGTGTGGGTTTTTAAAGAGACAGTACTGTACAAAAGTTGAAAGTAAAACTTGCAAAAGTTGAAAGTAAAATTGTAAGTTGAAGTTGGACGCTGAAACTAAATTATTATGCCTATTTTAGGAAGATTTGGAAGTGATTATTTGGTCATCAGTGCGTGTTGTACCTGCTTCCAGTTGTGTGTTGTGTGGTTGCTGTACAGCCGGTTAAGGATCAGCAGAGGGGGGTAGCCAACTGCACAGCTGGTCTAGTAGGTGAGAGGCCTATCAAACCTGGGACTTCCTATTTTAGTCAGCAGGTTTTTAGTGGGTCAGAGAGCAGTGTGAGCCTTCCCACTGTCCATGGAGATGGTCTGGTAGGTGAGAAGCCTATCACATCTGGGTTTTCCTATTACAGTCAGCTGGTCTAAGGGGTGAGAGAGCTCTCAGAGCCTTCCTGTTACACCCTGTAGGTCTAACGGGTGAGAGAGCTACGAGAGCCTTTGCGCTACACCTTGACAGCTCATTCTGACTTGCTAGAGTGTGGCCTGTAGACAAGGTCCAGGCACACTGAGAGTGCATTTGCATAAAGGTGATCTGTGTGAAGAATAAGCTGAAGCCATGGGCAACTTGTTCTGTGTGCAGTCAGGGCCCCCAATGGGATCCAAAACAGCTATACAGATAGTAAAAATAACTTATTCTCCCATGACATGTTATTTTGGACTAGTGGAAGTAATTTCAATAACTATTGGTAGTATAGTTTTTGGATTGTTATTTGTTTGGCTAGGTATCAAAGTTGTGTAATAGTGGGGAAGGGCGTGGCCTTCCCTTGGCACTGAAATAGTTAAAGGAAGTGTTCCTGAAGTCAGACCTCTCTGAACTGTTGGTAGACCAAGCTAAGGGGTTAGCTTTAGTGGTCCAGTCAGTAGAATAGAGGGGGAACTTAGTGCCCTGATCAAGCCTTGAGTGATATAGAGCTTGTTCCTGGCATAATTCCTTGTGGGCTGCAGTACCTGTAAACAGCCACAAGATGCTACTGTCCAGGGTGCAGATGTCAGGTTGAGTTTGCTAGCAGTGTTACAGACAGTGATGAGTTAATGCTGTGTGATGACAGCTCACTGAGGGAGGGCACATTAGGAAAATCTCTGTTGAGTTTCCAGAATCAGGAAGTGATTCTTCAGTAAGAGATAGGACAGTGAATTGTATGGGCAGCTAATATATGTGGCTGCTAGGGTAGACGGGAGCTCCAAACCCTCAGACAGTGGGATCACCAGTGTGAAAGTCTCCCTACGCAAGAGCAAGAGTCCTGTTAGCCGGCCGGAGAAACTCATCAAAGGTAGTGAGGACCCGGGGCACTTCTAGTCTGCAGGAAGCAGAGGAAGATAAATAGGACTCCAGGCTAAGACGTGGGGGAGAGATATCAGATCCAGATCACTGTTGGTATTTCAGAAGAGTCTCTTGGGCCAGAGATTAGAGTCACAGAGATGCTTCACTTAAAGAGGGAACGAGGGCTGAAGGAGTTACCAGTGCCTGTGAGAGAGATGATAACCTGTCGGGCTTTATCCATTATATCTGCCTGTAAATATTGTACATATTCCTCTTCCCCAAGTAAAGTTCAAGTTCTGGTTAAGAACCTCGTGTCCTCTGAATTTATTGCTGCCCTGGTCCCAGTAGAGAAATGCCTGGAGACAGCCGCGATCGGATGGTTTGAAGTAAGTGGAGAGTTCCACATACACAGCCACACATCAGAGGGAGGACACGAATTGTCTGTAGGGTGCCAGAGCGAGAGGGGGCTACAACTCGCCCACGACTACCTCGCTGGGGCACCTTACATTTGGCGTAGTCGGCAGGATGCGAGCTCCTCGCATGAAGAAAGAGGGGAAGAGCCAACGCAGAACACTGAGGAGAAAGTGTTGGAAGGCATGCGGCCCAAGTTGGCGGCCCGAAGCATGGATTCCAAGATGATGACAATGGCGGTAAAGTCTGGGAGAAGAACCGCCTATCGTGGGAGTGGACGGCGCCAGAGAGAGCGAAAAGATGTCCAGCCCCTGCGAGTTCCGGCCCAAAGAAGGATGGGCCCAGCAGTGAAGATGCGTCCCAGGATGGGACGTCCAGTGAGGAAGAGGGCGCTGCTGAAGGCGGAGTTGCCGAGAGTGACGAGTGACGCGGCGGTCGCGTCAGAAAGCCGGCCCAGGAAGAGGAGGAATTGGACGCGCAGGACGCGTGTCACTGGTAAGTGACCAGCGCCATTTCTGTCCAGCACACGACAGGAAGGAGGTGCTGCGGTGGATGCTCTGCGAAGATGGCAACCGGAGGATCGGATGACCTGTCCGGAATGCGCGCCGAGGAAGAGATGCTAGAGCTGAGTACCCCAGGGGCTGCAAGCGAGAGTCGCTCGCTCGCGGATGCCACCCGTGAGTCTTTACCCCCAGTGGCTGTCCAGTGGTCCACTAAGCCCGATCCGGAGCTGGGCCTGCTTATCTATGAGTTCCGTATGTGGTGCTGGAGCCGGATGCCGGAAGACCCGTTCCCCTCGTCCGAGGGTGGAGAACATTCTGGTGGAGCCGAAGCAACAGCTGCAGCGGAGCCTGACAGAGGTGAGCAGCCTATACCCCAGCGGCCGGTTTCGCTTGCGGCGCCTGCCGCGACAGCTTCCACGGCGACCGGGGCCCCTAGGCCTGAAGGGGGTGGTGCAGAGGCGGAGGTGAGGCCTCCCAGGAAGAGGGCCCTGCAAGAGAGTTTTTGGAAGCTGGCATTGGAGGCCATCAACGCCCCTTCGGCGAAGCGTTACGCCGAGCTCGGGAGTCTGAAGTGGACTACCCGCAACCCCCCGATGATGCCGCGGGAGCAGCGGCGATGGACTGACACCTTCCTGAGAGGCTGGCTGGAAGGGTCAAATGCGGCGCGGAGAGAGTTGGTGGAGGTCTCCCAGACTCGGGGACGAGTCCTTGAGTTCCACATCCGTGAGGGGTACGGATTCCAGGAGGAAGAGTGGACCGGGCACGAGGTGTTCGTTACTCGCGAGGTAATTAAGCGAGATTATCTGCCTGATCGCCTTCACAATCTGCATGTGGGGGACATAGTGCACTTCGTTAAGTGCGAGTTGTAATGCACACGCCCGGGCTGAGCGGCGTGTGCGTGTGATTGTAGTGATTCCACTGGACCGTGCCGGAGAGTGAATGCCTGGAGGGGCGTAACTAGGTATTCACCCGATCCGACCAGGGTCGCACGACGGCATACGACGCCAGTGCACCAAAGAGGAACCGAGCAGAGGGACCAGGTGCTACTCCAGGACAGACCCCGGACACGGCTGTTGACCCACACAGGGGAATACAGGAACAGACTGGTAGGCTGGCACACAGACTGGTGGGTATAGGCAGGCATGACTGGTATGCAGGCAGGCGGGTATGCAGGCAGGGGGGTACAGGCAAGCACAGCTAGAGTGCAGACAGGGAGGCACTAGCAGGTAGGGACACTGGCGGGATAGGACCCAGTACACACTGGGACTCAGGAACAGAACCACAGATGTGGCAGACAAACACAGCAGAGTGAGGCCGCCCAGAGGGGTGAGCGAGAACAGGGCAGGACAAGGCCGCCTGGAGCAGTGAGCAAGAGTAGAGCAGGACAAGGCCGCCAGGAGCGGTGAGCAAAGGGTCAGAGCTGAGCGAGACTGCCGGAGCAGTGAGCAAGAGTAAAGCAGGATGAGACCGCCTGGAGCGGTGAGCAAGAGTGGAGCAAGACTGCCGGAGCAGTGAGCAAAAGGATAAGAGCGGAGCGAGACTGCCGGAGCAGTGAGCAAAAGGGTCAGAGCGGAGCAAGGCTGCCGGAGCAGCGAGCAAAGGAGTCAGAGCAGGCTAGAACCGCCGGAGCGGTAAGCAAAGGAGTCAGAGCAGGCTAGAACCGCCGGAGCGGTGAGCAAAGGAGACAGAGCAAGCTAGAACCGCCGGAGCGGTGAGCAAAGGAGACAGAGCAGGCAAGGCTGAGCAGGGGGGACAGGGCTCTGTTCACACGGAACAGACAGGAAGGGAAAGGCAGAGCCAGATACCCACAGGGTACTTGCAGTGAAGTAGCGAGTGGACCACAAACTCACAAACGGGAGTACAGAGACAACAAGCAGGAGTTAGGTACGAGTTCAGACTCTGCAGAAAAAGGAAGGGAACGAACATAGAGGCAAAACAGGTAAAGGATAGGAGAGAGTTCAGACTGGAACTGAGTGTACGGAGGAGACCGACACTGCAGCGGAATACAGGAGCGGGTCTGGGAATACGGCCCCCAGAGAGGCAGGATGAACAGGCAAGGAGCGTGTTCAGACAGGACAGACAAGATACAGGAGCGGGTCTAGGTAATCGGCCCCTAGAAGGCGGGAGGAACAGGCTAGGAGCGTGTTCAGACAGGACAGACAAGATACCGGAGTGGGTCTAGATAATCGGCTCCTAGAAGGCGGGAGGAACAGGCTAGGAGCGTGTTCAGACAGGACGGACAAGATACAGGAACGGATCTAGGTAATCGGCCCCTAGAAGGCGGAAGGAACAGGCTAGGAGCGTGTTCAGACAGGCCTGGAAATACAGCCTCCAGGATAGGCAGACAAGAGAACACAGACAGGACTCAGTTCAGACACGGGAACTGATACCGCAAGGCAGGAGACATAGACAGGACTCAGCTCAGACACGGGAACTGATACCGCAAGGCAGGAGACATAGACAGGACTCAGTTCAGACACGGGAACTGATACCACAAAGCAGGAGACAAAGAACGGGACCTGGCACCTTCAGAGTGCAAGCACACACTGAATGAAACACTATGCTCAGGCAGGGATAGATGGGAGCAGCTGAGCTATATACCAGGTGACAGACAGCAATAGGCTGAGGACGCACAAGGGGTGTGACCCACAGCAGGTACAAAAAGCAGGAAGTGATCGGGCGCCGCCCTTAAGCAGCAGAAACAGACACAAACAGACAGCATGGAGGGAAGCCAGAGAGACATTCTGGACTGGAGATCAAGTGCGCGCTCTTGCACAGTGGGAGATGGACCACCATGCAAGGACGCCGCCAGGTATGTTACAGTACCCCCCCCCTTACGCCCCCTCTTCTTCAGGCCTGCCAGAATCTTCCGCAGGGAATTCGAGGACCAGTCGTTCACTTCAAGGAGATCACTTCCACTGTCCACAGGAAAAACTGATCTCATCTGGTTAGCTAGGATGCTACCTCCTATCCAGCCATCCTCAGCAACAGACAAAACGGGTGGAGTACCAGGAACAGCACACAAGGAAGTCTCTCTCCACATATTTTCAGGTGGCACCCCAGAGGGTACAGGAGACAACTGGAAGTCCTTCACCGGGTTGGAGGGGGACAGAGACTTGGGGGTAATCTCTGCTTCGAGGTACATCTTGTCAAGCTCACAGGAAGAAATAGACGGGTTATCAGGTACATAATGAGGAAAAGTCACTGTCTCTTTGTTATCTGGTGGTACCCTGGAGGATTCAGGAAACAACTGGAGGTCCTCCGCCGGGTCAGAAGAGTGCAGAGGCTCAGAGAAAACATCTGCTTCAGAGTACACTAGGTCGGACTCACTGGACGAAGCAGGCGAGGTATCGGGTACCGAGTATAGGAAAGTCTCTGTCCATTCACCACCAGGTGGCACCCCGAAGGGTTCTGGAGACAACTGGCGGTCCTCCGCCTGGTCAGAGGGGTGTAGAGACTCACGGGTAACCTCTGCTTCAGAGTACACTAGGTCGGACTTACTGGACGAAGCAAGCGAGGTATCAGATCCAGGATATAGGAAAGTCTCTGTCCATTCACCACCAGGTGGCACCCAGAAGGGTTCTGGAGACAACTGGAGGTCCTCCGCCTGGTCGGAGGGGTGTAGAGACTCGGGAGTAACCACTGCTTTGGAGTACACTAGGTTGGACTCAGTGGACGAAGCGAGCGAGGTATCAGGTACAGAGTATAGGAGAGTCTCTGTCCTTTCGCTACCAGGTAGCACCCCGAAGGGTTCTGGAGACAACTGGAGGTCCTCCGCCTAGTCGGAGGGGTGTAGAGACTCGGGGGTAACTACCACTTTGGGGTACCCATTGTCAGGCTCACAGGACGAAGCGGACAAAGTATCGAGTACCGGGTGTAGAGAAGTCTCTCTCCATTTGTCATCGAGTGGTATCCCGGAGGATTCAGGAGGCAACAGGGGGTCCTCCACCAGGTAGTAGAGGTGCACAGACTCTGAGGTAACCACAGCTTTGGAGCATCCTTGGACATGCACACCGGTTAAAGTGGGTGAAGCATCTGATGCCGGGTGCAGGAAGTTCTCCTGTGTGGAGTCTGGATGGGCAGAAGTCTCTTCGGGCAGGAGAACTGGTGCACTACCCACGCACATTACCCGTTGGGGCTTCTCCGGGATACAGGGAGATGAAGCTTCAGTAGGGACTTCAAGGTTGGGGTCAGGAGGTCTCAGGGAGGACAGACCCTGGCGTGACGGTTTGCCTCTACGTCTAGCACGTCTGGACTGCCTCTTGAGGTTGGGAGAAGTATTCCGGAAAGCGTAGTCACCCTGTGAGGATTCTGGGTGGGCAGTAGTCTCATTGGGCTGGAGGACTATTGCGCTACCCACACACATTACCCGTCGGGGCTGCTCCGGGATATTGGGAAGTGAAGCTTCAGCAGGGGCTTCAGGGTTAGGGTCCTCGAAGACCATACGAAAGGCCACCAGGAAGGCCTGCAGGTCAAGGACGACAGGATCCCATGCTTCCCATAGGGGGGTGACCCATTTCAAGGCATCACCCGCTAGGTAGTCAATCATAAAGGCCACTTTAGCCCAATCGGAAGGAAAATAGAGAGGGTAGGCCTTAAAGTGTAGCATGCATTGCTCCACAAATGCACGACACTGTCTTGGATCCCCATAGTAACGTGGCGGATCCGCAGGAACGAGAGCTGATAGATCCATCTGGACGGTGCGTAATTCGCCTGGAACTCAGCTAAGGAAAAAAAAATTTCTTTATTTATTTTAATGCATGTATTCGCTGGAAAACTTCTCAGAGAGCGAAGGCCTTGGGGCTCAACGGGAACCATGGCCTGAGCATGCTGTAATGCACACGCCCGGGCTGAGCGGCGTGTGCGTGTGATTGTATTGATTCCACTGGACCGTGCCGGAGAGTGAATGCCTGGAGGGGCGTAACTAGGTATTCACCCGATCCGACCAGGGTCGCACGACGGCATACGACGCCAGTGCACCAAGGAGGAACCGAGCAGAGGGACCAGGTGCTACTCCAGGACAGACCCCGGACACGGCTGTTGACCCACACGGGAATACAGGAACAGACTGGTAGGCTGGCACACAGACTGGTGGGTATAGGCAGGCACGACTGGTATGCAGGCAGGCGGGTATGCAGGCAGGGGGGTACAGGCAAGCACAGCTAGAGTGCAGACAGGGAGGCACTAGCAGGTAGGGACACTGGCGGGATAGGACCCAGTACACACTGGGACTCAGGAACAGAACCACAGATGTGGCAGACAAACACAGCAGAGTGAGGCCGCCCAGAGGGGTGAGTGAGAACAGGGCAGGACAAGGCCGCCTGGAGTGGTGAGCAAGAGTAGAGCAGGACAAGGCCGCCAGGAGCGGTGAGCAAAGGGTCAGAGCTGAGCGAGACTGCCGGAGCAGTGAGCAAGAGTAAAGCAGGACGAGACCGCCTGGAGCGGTGAGCAAGAGTGGAGCAAGACTGCCGGAGCAGTGAGCAAAAGGATAAGAGCGGAGCGAGACTGCCGGAGCAGTGAGCAAAAGGGTCAGAGCGGAGCAAGGCTGCCGGAGCAGCGAGCAAAGGAGTCAGAGCAGGCTAGAACCGCCGGAGCGGTAAGCAAAGGAGTCAGAGCAGGCTAGAACCGCCGGAGCGGTGAGCAAAGGAGACAGAGCAGGCTAGAACCGCCGGAGCGGTGAGCAAAGGAGACAGAGCAGGCAAGGCTGAGCAGGGGGGACAGGGCTCTGTTCACACGGAACAGACAGGAAGGGAAAGGCAGAGCCAGATACCCACAGGGTACTTGCAGTGAAGTAGCGAGTGGACCACAAACTCACAAACGGGAGTACAGAGACAACAAGCAGGAGTTAGGTACGAGTTCAGACTCTGCAGAAAAAGGAAGGGAACGGACATAGAGGCAAAACAGGTAAAGGATAGGAGAGAGTTCAAACTGGAACTGAGTGTACGGAGGAGACCGACACTGCAGCGGAATACAGGAGCGGGTCTGGGAATACGGCCCCCAGAGAGGCAGGATGAACAGGCAAGGAGCGTGTTCAGACAGGACAGACAAGATACAGGAGCGGGTCTAGGTAATCGGCCCCTAGAAGGAGGGAGGAACAGGCTAGGAGTGTGTTCAGACAGGACAGACAAGATACCGGAGTGGGTCTAGATAATCGGCTCCTAGAAGGCGGGAGGAACAGGCTAGGAGCGTGTTCAGACAGGACGGACAAGATACAGGAACGGATCTAGGTAATCGGCCCCTAGAAGGCGGAAGGAACAGGCTAGGAGCGTGTTCAGACAGGCCTGGAAATACAGCCTCCAGGATAGGCAGACAAGAGAACACAGACAGGACTCAGTTCAGACACGGGAACTGATACCGCAAGGCAGGAGACATAGACAGGACTCAGCTCAGACACGGGAACTGATACCGCAAGGCAGGAGACATAGACAGGACTCAGTTCAGACACGGGAACTGATACCACAAAGCAGGAGACAAAGAACGGGACCTGGCACCTTCAGAGTGCAAGCACACACTGAATGAAACACTATGCTCAGGCAGGGATAGATGGGAGCAGCTGAGCTATATACCAGGTGACAGACAGCAATAGGCTGAGGACGCACAAGGGGTGTGACCCACAACAGGTACAAAAAGCAGGAAGTGATCGGGCGCCGCCCTTAAGCAGCAGAAACAGACACAAACAGACAGCATGGAGGGAAGCCAGAGAGACATTCTGGACTGGAGATCAAGTGCGCGCTCTTGCACAGTGGGAGATGGACCACCATGCAAGGACGCCGCCAGGTATGTTACACGAGTGTTCCGGAGGGTGGTACGCGGCTGCGCTCACCCGACCGTATGAATGGAAAGATGTCCTGGAAAAGGACGAAGAGGTCTTCAGAAGGAGGGCCAAGAGGGAGGCTAAGCAGCGCTGGGCTAAGGAAGCCCCTAAAGGCTTTCTGCCCCCAACCTAAGGCCAGTGCTGCACCAGCAGAGGAGCCTAGGAGGCGGCAGAGGGGGGAGATTCTGAGCGAGGAAAAGGAAATCTCGCAAGTGGCAAGGAAGCTGATTTCCCTAGTGAGGTGCCAGAGGAGGAGTCGGCGCCACAATACCCAGGAGGGGCTGAGAGAGCTGTCAGGGAAATTCAAGCTGGCACCAGTAATGTCGTCCACAGCTTTACAGTGACCAGCTACAGCCCTACCCAGGTCGGCTGTGGCAGTGCTACATCCTCGGACGAGGACCCTGGGCCTACTAAGTACCCCGATCAGCCTTGGAGGTGGAAGAAGCCACCTTCCTCTGCAGCATGGGCCGCCTTCATGAAGGAACAGAAGGAGGCCCGGAAGAAGTGAGCTGGCTAAAAGGTCCATTGACCTTTTACCTTTTCTTCTACTGGGACCCACCAGCTGTGGTCCTGATTCTGGGACTGTTTCCCAATGGGGGCGGAGTGCCCCATGTTGAATTAGGTTGGAGAGAAAAATGGAGGACTGTTCCCCTACCTCCCAGGCCAGGAAGGCCTTAAGCAGCACTAAAGCTGTGTGCCCAAGAGAGCTGCTCTTTTTGTTTTTACTTTTTATTTTTATTTTTGTTGCGCTTGTTGCGCCTTTTTCTGCTGGAATTTAAAACGCTGAGGCACACCTTGAGGATGGATATCCTCCAAATCTAAGAGACTTGCGGCCTAGCAGGAAGAACCGGTGACCCCCGCTAGGGCCAAGAAGAAAGAGACTCACGGGGTGTTACCTGTGACTGTGTGCCTCACAATGCAGCCCTTGAAGGAGATTGGGGGCTATTGAGGTGTTGGCCTGTCTTAAAAATATGGACATGGACACTGTATTTCCAGGGTCCTTACCAAGAAGGACCGGTACTCCTGAGAAAGTTTTGAAAAGTTGATAATGGACTGTCCTGAGCTGCTGTTCCGGGTCCCTTAACCGAGAAGGGCCGGTCTCCCATTCAAGAAGACTTTTTCAGGACCAGTCGTTTACTAAAATGTTTTAGTAAATTTAGTAATGTGATATAATGTCATAGCTGCTGATCTGTGTTGATTGTTTAGTGTGGTCGGGGACGACCAACATTAAAGTGTCGGAGAATGTAATAGTGGGGAAGGGCATAGCCTTCCCTTGGCACTGAGATAGTTAAAGGAAGTGTTCCTGAAGTCAGACCTCTCTGAACTGTTACTAGACCAAGCTAAGGGGTTAGCTTTAGTGGTCCAGTCAGTAGAGTAGAGGGGGAACTTAGTGCCCTGATCAAGCCTTGAGTGATATAGAGCTTGTTCCTGGCATAATTCCTTGTGGGCTGCAGTACCTGTAAACAGCCACAAGATGCCACTGTCCTGGGTGCAGATGTCAGGTTGAGTCTGCTAGCAGTGTTACAGACAGTGATGAGTTAACGCTGTGTGATGACAGCTCACTGAGGGTGGGCACATTAGGAAAATCTCTGTTGAGTTTCCAGAATCAGGAAGTGATTCTTCAGTAAGAGATAGGACTGTGAATTTTACGGGCGGCTAATATATGTGGCTGCTAGGGTAGACAGGAGCTCCATACCCTCAGACAGTGGGATCACCAGTGTGAAAGTCTCCCTATGCAAGAGCAAGAGTCCTGTTAGCCGGCCGGAGAAACTCATCAAAGGTAGTGAGGACCCGGGGCACTTCTAGTCTGCAGGAAGCAGAGGAAGATAAATAGGACTCCAGGCTAAGACGTGGGGGAGAGATATCGGATCCATATCACTGTTGGTATTTCAGAAGAGTCTCTTGGGCCAGAGATTAGAGTCACAGAGATGCTTCACTTAAAGAGGGAACCAGGGCTGAAGGAGTTACCAGTGCCTGTGAGAGAGATGATAACCTGTCGGGCCTTATCCATTATATCTGCCTGTAAATATTGTACATATTCCTCTTCCCCAAGTAAAGTTCAAGTTCTGGTTAACAACCTCGTGTCCTCTGAATTTATTGCTGCCCTGGTCCCAGAAGAGAAATGCCTGGAGACAGCCGCGATCGGATGGTTTGAAGTAAGTGGAGAGTCCCACATACACAGCCACACATCAGAGGGAGGACACAAATTGTCTGTAGGGTGCCAGAGCGAGAGGGGGCTACAGCTCGCCCACGACTACCTCGCTGGGGCACCTTACAGTTGCATGGGTAAATAGGGCTGGTTACCTGATGTTGATATTTCCTAAAATTCTACTTTTTTGAGAACATTTTGGTTCTGGGAGATGAATTCCTTCCTTTGCCCATGCATGTGATATAGTGAAAAGACTAAGAAGGAATGGGAGAAGTGTTTTTGCAATTGGGAAGGTTTACTGGAAGATAGATAAGAGCAGACTTCGGCTGGCTAGGATTTGGTTAGAAGTATTCAAAGTGTTTCTCAATGAGTGAACATAAATCAGAGAATATAAACATAGAACTGTGTATGTAATCTATGATACATGGAAATACAGAGATTCCTGTATTCAATGTACTTGATCTAAAACTTGCATCCCTTGAGACACTCCTGCCTTATGCAGGAATTGAAGTTATTGTGCAATCTCCGTGGGGTTAATTATTGTGTCATGTGGGTCCTCATATCCATGGATGTCCAAGGTGCCTCTGCCCCCATGAGGACCACGAGTCATGTACACTTTCTACCTCCTAGGATAGAAAGTAACCTGCTGGTACATGATCCACCATAGGTATAGCCAATAGAATAACAATGGCCCTGGTCCCCCAGTGAGCTCATCGCTCGTTACTCAGCTCCCGGGCCCACTAACATTTATAATGCTTCTCCATGGTGTTGAGGAGGCATATCAGGCCACATGGGATCATCTAGTCTCACTCATTGTACAGTGATCCCTTACTATTGCTGCAGTGATTCATGAATGGTCTTAGAGATGTAGTCCAGACCGTAGTAAGCACTAGTCGCCAGGAGTGGCGCAATCGGTTGATCTGAAGGATTCAGCCCAGGGTGCTGAAGTAGAAAGCATGTCAGAGGAAGAGTTAATTAGGACCCTGGAGCAAGAAAGGAAAGAGGGAGGGGAAAGTAATCATCAAGTAATAGAGACTGGTGTTGAGCGAGCATGCTCGACACTGCTCGGTACTCGCCCGAGCATCTCACTACTCGGGATGTTCGGCGAGCACCGAGCATTTTCGGGTTACTCGGGTGGGAGCTTGGGTCTCCGCCCTGCATGTTTGGCGCTCTTTACAGAACCAATGAACATGCAGGGATTGCCAGCCAGTCACTGTAATGCTGCAGCCATGTTAGTTGTGGGTATTACAGCGATTGGCTGGCCGCACAGCATCACCTCGAGTATTTAAAACCAGGCGCCGCCATCTTGGACACAGTCGCTCCGGATCAGACAGTGTAGGGAGAGTGCTGCTGAGCTAGGGAGAGATTTATACTGCGAAATAGGTAGTGTAGGGTCTCTAAAGCCTGCAAAATCAAACAAACAGTCCTTCTCAGGACTAATATCCATCCCAGATATCAGGCAGGCAGGCTGTATAGGAGACGCAGTGGTTATACCAACAAACACTGCATTACAGTCCTGTGTGCTGCTACTGCTCAAATTGCTAGACTTAGCCCCAGGTCTCATGGGCCAGGAAAAATCCTTTTTTTTTCATCTAAATCCTCTTTTTTTTTTTTCCTCAGTCAGACTGTACAAATACCCGTCTTATTAACTTTTTGGTATTCCCCCCCCCAAAAAAAAATTGAGTATTTCTGTGAGTGTTCAGACACAAATATATCTGTTTAAAAGAGTCTGGTTTCGGCCAGATAACTAGAACTGTGGTTTTGCAGTTCCACGGTTCAAATCTCTGTATTATCCACTTTTTTGCCTTTTTTCCATAAAAAAAAACAGTTTGAGTGTCTCGCTGACTGTTCAGACACAAATATATCTATTTAAAAAAGTCTGGTATATGCCTGGAAATTAGAACTGTGGTTTTCCTCTTCAACGGTTCAAATCTAGGTGTTATCCACCTTTTTGTCTTTTTTCCATAAAAAAAAGCAGTTTGAGTGTCTTGCTGACTGTTCAGAAACAAATATATCTGTTTAAAAGATTCTGGTGTAGGCCAGAGAACTAGAACTGTGGTTTTCCACTTCCACGGTTCAAATCTGGGTGTAATCCACCTTTTTGCCTTTTTTACATGAAAAAAAATCAGTTTGAGTGTCTCGCTGACTGTTCAGACACAAATATATCTGTTTAAAAGATTCTGGTGTAGGCCAGAGAAATAGAACTGTGGTTTTCCTCTTCCACGGTTCAAATCTAGGTGTTATCCACCTTTTTTGCCTTTTTTACATAAAAAAAAGCAGTTTGAGTGTCTCGCTGACTGTTCAGACACAAATATATCTGTTTAAAAGATTCTAGTGTAGGCCAGAGAAATAGAACTGTGGTTTTCCTCTTCCACGGTTCAAATCTAGGTGTTATCTACCTTTTTTTGCCTTTTTTCCATAAAAAAAACAGTTTGAGTGTCTCGCTGACTGTTCAGACACAAATATATCTATTTAAAAAAGTCTGGTATATGCCTGGAAATTAGAACTGTGGTTTTCCTCTTCAAGGGTTCAAATCTAGGTGTTAACCACCTTTTTGCCTTTTTTCCATAAAAAAAACCACAGTTTGAGTGTCTCGCTGACTGTTCAGAAATAAATATATCTGTTTAAAAGATTCTAGTGTAGGCCAGAGAACTAGAACTGTGGTTTTTCTCTTCCACAGTTCAAATCTAGGTGTAATCCACCTTTTTGCCTTTTTGACATAAAAAAACTGTTTGAGTATCTCGCTGACTGTTCAGACACAAATATATCTGTTTAAAAGATTCTGATGTAGGCCAGAGAAATAGAACTGTGGTTTTCTTCTTCCACGGTTCAAATCTGGGTGAAATCCACCTTTTTGCCATTTTTACATAAAAAAAAACAGTTTGAGTGTCTCGCTGACTGTTCAGACACAAATATATCTGTTTAAAAGATTCTGGTGTAGGCCAGAGAAATAGAACTGTGGTTTTCCTCTTCCACGGTTCTAATCTCCTTTTTATTACCCTTTTGCCATTGATAGTGCGAGTGTAAGCTATTTTACTTCATTTACAATAGGCAAGGTGCGTGGCAAGGGACGTGGAACTGGACGTTCTGGTGATGGTGCGTGCAGAGGACGGGGCCGTGGCCAAGGTGAAAATGTGCCACAGCCAACAGCCACATCTTCTCGCTCCCAGTTCTTGACCGAATTACTAGGGAAGCACACAACAACACCACTATTGCGAACTGATCAGTGTGAACAGGTTATTAATTGGATAGCAGATACTTCCAGTTACCTGGGCACCACCAACTGCGGTCTCTCTTCCACACGGTCAAGTCTTAGTAGCCGTGAGTCTCGACCGCATACTCCTCCTCACCCTGATGCTCCTTCCTCCCAACATGCCGAGTCTCGTCAGACACCAACTGATCCCACAGTTGGACACTCTGAAGAGTTGTTCACTGGTCCATTTCCATATTTAGGCCCCTCGCCTGCTCCGCTTGAAGTGATGGAAGAAGAGATCCCATATAGCGATGGCCAAATATTTGAACAGCCACTGCCACAGGAAGGCGACGCTGGCAATTTCTCACAAGAGGTGGACGATGATGAGACACAATTGCCACGAAGTGAGGATGAGGATCGTGTTGCGGAAGTGGAAGAGGAGGAGGTGGTGGATGATCTAGTAACTGACCCAACGTGGCAGGAGGACACGCAGAGCGAGGCCAGCAGCACACAGGGGGAGGGAGGCAGAGCACCCCAACAGGCAGGAAGAAGCAGTATGGTGGCCGCAGACAGAAGGCGGACAACCGTTCCCCCGTAACACCAACATGAGGGACGTTGCCAGTACAACCGGTAGGTCTTCCAGAGTCTGGAATTTTTTTAAAGACTCTGCTGATAACCCCAAAAAGGCCATTTGTACCACCTCTCAGTCTTCACTTGTTATGGCAGTTTCTCAAGAAACAGCATCAACGTCCACGTCCACGTCCCACCGCAGCGTTCAAATGTCCATATCCCAGACCTTTGAATGAAAGCGCAAATTTGCAGCCAACGCCCCACAGGCCACAGTCCTAAATTCGCACATTTCACGACTGCTTGCGTTGGAAATGCTGCCTTTGGAGACAGAATCCTTCCGCAACCTTATGGCGGTGGCCGTCCCTCGGTACTCGGTCCCCAGCCGACACTTTTTTGCCCGGTGTGCCATCCCCGCACTACACAAGCGCGTGTCCCAAAACATCTGCCATGTCCTCAACAACGCAGTAACTGGGAGAGTCCACCTGACAACGGACACGTGGACAAGTGCTTGTGGCCAGGGACGGTGCATCTCCCTGACAGCACACTGGGTAAACATAGTGGAAGCTGGGACCCAGTCGGACCTTGGGACGGAACACATCCTCCCCGCACTGAGGATTGCGGGCCCTATGTCAGTCAGAGTTGACCCCACAGTGAACAGCTCCTGCGCATCATCCTCCTCCTCCTCATGTTCAGTCTCCATCTCAGATATCACCACATCAGTTACAAGCTGGAAGCACAGCATTACTGCCTCATCCAAGCGGCAACAGGCTGTGCTGAAACTCATAAGCTTTGGTGATAAACCTCACACTGCTTGTGAGTTGTGGACAGCTGTGAAAGAGCAGGCAGATCTGTGGCTGAGACCGCTGAACCTACATCCAGGCATGTTTGTGTGTGACAATGGCCGTAACCTGGTGGCGGCTCTGAGGCGAGGCGAGATCACACATGTACCATGCATGGCTCATGTGCTTAACCTCATGGTTCAGCGGTTTCTTAAATCGTACCCCGAGTTGCCAGATCTGCTTGTCAAAGTACGCCGCCTGTCAGCTCATTTTTGGAACTCGGCTACATCTTCCGCCGCCCTTGCTGTGTTGCAGCAGCATTTGCAGCTTCCGGCACACCGACTGGTGTGTGATGTCCCCACACATTGGAACTCTACCCTCCACATGTTGCAAAGGATTTGTGAGCAGAAGAGAGCAGTTGTGGAGTACCAGCTGCAACAAGGCCGTCGATATTCAGGTCAGACTCCACACAAAAGACCTCAGGAGTGGACCTGGATGTTTGACATATGTACCATCCTGACAAACTTTGAGGTTGCTGCCTTAACCGTGACCCTCGCATTGTCAAAATGTTGGGTGACAGTCATTACTGGTTGGTGACACTTTTAGACCCCCACTACAAGGAGAACTTTCACTCTCTTATTCCTGAGGTGGAGAGGTCTACAAAAATTGGGCAGTACCAGAAGGCCCTTGCTACAGAACTGTTAAAAAAATTCCCATCTGAACACACTAGCGGCAGAGGTCACAGTTCGTTGCCCAACCAAGGCATTCAGGCGAGAGAGATGCAACTCCAATCCAGCAGAGGCAGGGGAACATTGTCAACGTTCTGGGACAGTTTTCTGAGACCTGCCCAGCTTACAGGCCCTGAGGCGCGGAGTACTCTCACAAGGAGTGGAAAGTTTCAAAAGATGGTGAGGGAGTACCTTGCCGACCGTATCAGCGTCTTCCGTGATTCCTCTGTGCCTTTTAATTATTGGATATCCAAGCTGGACACTTGGAATGAACTCGCTCTGTACGCCTTCTGAGTCTAATACATGCCGAAGGAATGAGGTTGGTTTCCAAAACAACTGAACTTGGAGTGCCAAACCTCCAATGCAAGGAATTTTGACTTATATACGCTGTCTTGGGAGACTGACATCATACCCTGCGTATTGCTAAGGATTTATATCTAGTATGTGGTCACCAGGCCTATAAATGGCTTCTCCCGGGTGCAGAGGGAACCTGCACCTTAGCACGCCTTACGCCTGTAATCTTCAGATTTCTGCATGGTGATCTAGACACAAATGCTGTCCCCAAACATTCCTTATATACATGAGCTGCAGACAATCGCCCCAGACCGAATGATAGACCTCATATAGAGGAAATGGGGATAGGGAATAAGAGTATATTCTTTTACCCTTTAATTACATAAATGTTGGTATTACTAGAGCTGGTGTATTTATTATGATGAAATTTGCGGACAAGGCATCTATTAGTGAACAGGATCTGTCCCCCCAGACTCCCTTAGCATGGGGAAGTTGCTGAGGAATTGTTATGGTAAATATTTACGCTTTACATTGATTATTATTTTAGACAATTACATCTACCTACATATTTGATAATTTAATATTAGCTTTAAAAGTGTTATCCATAAAAGCTATAACACAGGGTGTAGAGCTGTGTTTGTTACACTTTCATCTGTTTTTAACCCCTTTCCGACATGATACGTACTAATACGTATCTGCGCCCTGGGCCTTATGGACCAGATACGTATTAGTACGCAAGATCTTTAATGCGGCACCGCGACTTCTGTCGCAGTGATCGCATTAAATTTCCGGCGCCATCTTACCTCAGGGTAGATGGCATTGGCATCCCAGGGGGTGTCGCCGCCCCCCCCGCAACCACGATCACCACTGTGATTGGCTGTTCAGTTCTGAACAGCCAATCACAGCATTTCTCATTGTTTCTGGCAATCAGATTGCTGGAAACAGTGATGTGCAGCCTGGGATCGGTGCTCCTAAGAGCTGTTGCCTAGAAACCCCAGCCCTCTCCCCCAACCCGCTCTGATTGGTGCGATTGCCGAATACATCGATCGCACCAGAGTGCCGACCGCGAGGTGACCGGGCAGTCATGGGGCTGTGATCGGCTTGTGACTTACCTGTCACCTCCCTGTGACCCCCTGTAGTGTCCATCCAGGCCCCAGCCGGTTCTGATTGGAGCGATCGATGATGACATCGATCGCTCCAATCAGAGTGCCTGACCGGGAGGTGACCGGGTGGTGACCGGCCTGTGACCTGCCTGTCACCACGCTATCACCTCCCTGTGATCGCCCTGCAGCTCCTCACACTTGCTTTGTACAGAGAGGTCACACTTTTGATCGCTGGTGTGCTGGGCCTTGTGGTGCCACAGAAGCCTCTGT
Organism: Phyllobates terribilis; assembly: GCF_046119375.1. Lineage (NCBI taxonomy): Eukaryota > Metazoa > Chordata > Amphibia > Anura > Dendrobatidae > Phyllobates > Phyllobates terribilis. The sequence goes on from NW_027362768.1 coordinate 261,621,768, forward strand.
GACATCACAAGACCATCTCTTACCTGCTCCGGTCGCTGCTCCTGCTGGGCCTGCTGCTGCTCCGGTCTCCTGATGCTGCTCCCATCGCTGATCGACTGCTTCAGTCTCCTGCTGCTGGGCTCTTGCTGGTTAGCTGCTCCCGCTGTTGATCCTGCTACAGAGCCTGCTCCTGCTGCTGATCCTGCTCCAGAGCCTGAAAGAAGAACAGAGAAGACTTTGGTAAGTCCATCTCTGATCTCCCCTCCACCACCTTTTTACCCCCCTTCCCATCCCCCAGTTTTTTTTGTGCGTTCTGCAGCGACCGGGCGCTGACCAGTGACTACGTCACTAATAAATGTCCGTGCTCACTGTTTTCCAGGACTTTTTTGTCACTGTCCATTTTTTCTCTCCCCCCACTAGCAGCCGCCGTGAGTTGATCAGTGACGCAAATCACCGATCTGCACTCGCGCACGCTACTTTCCACTTTTTTTTTCCATTTTTTTTTCCCACTAACCTATTTTCTTTTTTAAAGGCGGTCAAGCTGTCCAATTGGGCCTTGCGGTGCCACAGAAGCCTGTGACACCACAATCGCCGCTCCTGCTCCAGAAGACATCTTACAGAAGACATCTGACAGACGACAACTGTAAGTAGGATTTTTTGATCCTTCCTGATCCACCTCAATCCTCTCCCCCTCCCCTTTCCCCGTCCGCCTTTCTGCCATCAATTGCTGATCATTACTTGATCAGTACTTGATCGCTCGACTTTTGTCTATTTTTTTCATGCTTCCTGCAGCGGCCGAGCGCTGATCAGTGACCACAGATCACTGATCCGCACTCGTGCTCGTTGTTTTACACTCCCTCCCATCTTTGCACCACATCCGTGCGCACATCCAGCAGCCGTTGAGCGCTGATCGGTGACATAGTTCACCGATCTGCACTCGTGCTCGCTGTTTGCACCACCTATGGTTTTTCCTTTTTTTTCAGAAAAAAAAAAGTTCACACCAAGCACACTGACACACACACACTCTAAATAAAGTACTGACATACACGCAGCACATACATAATAAAAAATGTCCCGCTCATCCCAAACTTTCTATTCAATGGAGGAGGCATACGCTTTTCTTGCCTCCGACACTGACAGTGAGGGAGAGGATCCCACATTTCTTTATTTTTCCGACTCCTCGTCATCTTCATCCTCCTCCTCAGGTGCTGCTGGACCACCACGCAGTCACCCCAGGAGAGAAGATGAACCAGCGCCCCCCACTACTGACCCCATATGGACCTCGCACTCCGAAAATTATGAGCCATTGATTCCTGATTTCGTGGCGGAATCAGGAATCAAGTTTGACACCACCTGCCTCACAGAACTAGACTTTTTCAAAGTCTTTTTCTCTGAGGATTTTGTAAACCTCATGATGGGCCAAACTAATTTGTAAGCTCATTAGTGATGAGCGAGCACTAAAATGCACGGGTGCTCGTTGCTCGGGTCGAGCATATTGGAATACTCGGGTGCTCGAGACGAGCAACGAGCCCAATGTAAGTCTATGGGAAACTCAAGCATTTTTCAGGCGGCTCCCCCCAGCGGTCTGCAGAGGGCCTAAAAATTGCCCAAATCGATGGGAGCAGTGCTCAAATGACATGGGAACAGCATGGGGAAGACCCCTGGAAGCATTTCTGACTCCCAGGTCACTACTGTCAACAATGTTGTCAGAGTATTACGCCACTTTTACGGACTCATAATAAAACATTCAAAAACTAAACCAAAATGGATTTTCCTGGGAAATATGTTAAGGAAAATCCTTTCCAGGGTATTGACTTGAATATAGGGCAAAATAAATAACCAAAAACAAAAATACTCCTCCACATCTTGGGCTATGTTCACACGTAGCGTTTTTGATGCATTTTTGCACTTTTGCATTGCTTTCAACCAAGACAAATGCATTCACCAGGAAATGTCATTTTAACATTTTACAACCTTATCTGGCCATGTGGTGTGTGACACATCATCAGACACATGCATACAGTGCTGAAAAGACATGGAAACAGCATGGGGAAGACCTCTGGAAGCATCTCTGACTCCCAGGTCACTGCCTAAATGTGTGCCCATCATAAGTGATCCTTGGCACATGCGAAGATGCCTCCCACAATGCACCTGTCGTTGCAAACTTGCAACAATCACCGTCCACGTCCTTGTCCCAGTGCAGCATTCAGTTGTCCCTACCCCATTCCTTGGAATGCAAGCGTAAGTATGCAGCCAGCCACCCACCAACCCACAGGCTGCAGTACTATACTGCCAAGTTTTTGACAGCTGCTTGTGTAGCACCCCGAGGGCTTGGCTGCTACAGGGGTATTGCACCTCAAACCAGAGGTATGATATTCCACTCCCAGGTAAGGATAGAGTGTGGACCAGGACTCGTTTAGCTGCATGCACCACACACACCCCATTTCAGAGGGACAGCTCAACGGTGCTCCCACTAGACAGAAGTGCAGGCACGACAGCATCTGTCCCTGGCTGGAGTGGGGAGGAGGGGGGAAACCCAGTGGTGTAGGAGCAGATAGAGGTGGGTCTCTGGGCATAGGTAGGAGCCCATTGGTTGCTAGTCACCTGGGCTCACACATAGAGGGAGGTATATAAGGTGGGCACCATCTTAGAGTCAGTCAGTTCAGTTCAGAGAGGAGTTCAGCCAGAGAGGGCTGACAGGGAGCTGTGGCTTAGTCTGGGCCCAGCTCCATGAGGCGGGCCTGGAGTAGAGGCAAGAAACAGCAGAGAGAACAGGAACAGAAGAGAAAGGAAACAAGGAACAGAACATTAAGAAAGGCCCAGAGACAGGAAGGCAGAAGGAACCCCAAAGGCCCAGGAGATTGCGGGTGAAGGGTTGGCAGAGCAGGGTACCGGAACCCAAATTGGTGGAGGCAACAGATTCCTCAGCCAAAGAACGGAGGTTGTGACCACATCTTGGTGCGACCCCTCACTACATCCACCAAGAAAGCATACCACATAGGGTCAGGGAAACCGGAGATAGGTTTCGCCAAGAGAAGGCCCGAGGGAGCTGGACAAAGGTGGGTCACTGGTGAGGACGGCCAGAGAAGGGAAGAGAAGGGAGCCATGTGCCACGTTCTGGAATTGCCTGGGAGTTGGTCGAGCCCCTTGCCTGGTGGACGCAGCACAGCTTGGGCAGTCATCGCCTGCAGGATTGACATGAATAACAACTGTGAGTAAAGCATTGGAAACTGCAACCACACGTCTCTGTGTTTCATCGCCGCACCAGCACCATCAGTACTGGGACGCTCACACCATCACTCCCATCATCTACACTAAGCTGCCCTGGGGCAATACTTCTCCCGTGGGGAGTTATCCCATACCTGGCTGCGCATACAACATCAGCCTCAGCGGTCTGCAGCGCAGCGGCGGTCCCCACTGACCGCAATCCACGGGTGGCGTAGTCGGACATTTGTTATCACACTCAGACTGCCACTGGTTTGACCGCCCTGGGCACGGACCGGGTCACAGCCATGGAGGACTACAACCCCCAGCGATCCGGCTCCGGGTATCCCCTGCACAGCACAGGCCCAGGGGGCGCGTCACTTGCACTTGAAATGTGGCCTTTGAGGCTCGTGGAGGCGGAAGCTGCCCACAATCTTATGGCGGCGGTGAACGGGTATCCATACTCGGTCCCCAGCCGCCACTATTTGTCCCGGTGTCGTCTCCGCCTTCCACAAGCACGGGTCCCACAACATTACCCGTGCCCTCCCCAGTGCACTTACTGGGAAGGACCGCCTAACCACAAACACGTGGACAGGCGAATGTGGCCAGGGACGGTACGGAGCCAGTTCACAGCTTTTTTTGCTGAGTTGTATTTCACCACAGCCATATACTTTAGCATGGTGAAAGGACTTGTGAAACCATATCTACCCAGCTGTCATTTCTCCCAGGAAGTCCTCTAAAGCTGCTTTCACTTGAAATATGGCCTTTTAGGCTTGTGGAGGCGGAAGCTTTTCATAACCTCATGCCGGCGGTGGCCGGGTGTCCATACTCGGTCCCCAGCCGTCACTATTTCTCCCGGTGTTGTCTCTGCCTTCTACAAGCGCGGGTCCCTGAACATTACTGCTGGTAGTTTTCTGTGGGAATTTGCTTGCCTCCTACCAGCCTGGAATATTTCCAGTAAACTATTGGTATTAGCACTGCCCCTAGTAACAGTAGCGAAGCCATCTCCAACTTCCTTCTCAGGAATTTTATTTTGTAGACTGAGTGGCTTCCCAAATACATTAGTTTCTCACAAAGGAGCTGAAGATAGAGTGACAGTAAGTGCAAGTTTCTCCAGCCTGTTAGATATTAGAGGGTGAACGGCAGCACATTGGATCAGTGGTTAGCACTGAAGCCTTGCAGCACTAGGATCCTGGGTTCAAATCCCAGCAAGGACAACATCTGCAAGGACTTTATATGTTCTCCCCATGTTTGTGTGGGTTTCCACCTCAGTAAAAAAGCAGCCATAGAGTGTCCGGGCCTGACCCTTAGAAAAAGCCGGTATACCGGCGAAACGCTCGTCAGGGATTATATCTGAGCTATTTGATAGTGTAGGGGGGAATGAGATTAAGCCCTAGGAATATGCACACAATTGCGGTACTCTGACCAGGGAGAACTGCATCAGTACTCCAAGCTGCAGCGGACAACACAAAGTCCAGGTCTGCAGCGATCAGCTGTTGTAGCCGGCACGCGACGCACGTGTGCAGTGAGAGAGCAAGGAGACAGTGTATCGCTCCTCACTGCAGCAATCAGCTGTTTGAAGCCGGGACGGCGGGGAGTGAGACAGGGGACAAGAGATTGCCCCTCACCCCAGTGATTAGCTGTTCAGCCAGGCACGCTGAACAGTAGTGTGATCCTTAGTACCTGACATGTGAGGAGTCACTCGGCACAGCGGGCCGCTCCTCAGTGTCACAATATTTATGATCGCTTGGCAGTGAGGTTTTCCTCCTGCCAAAGATTTCAAGTGGTGCCAGCTCAGTAATTACAAGCATCAATACACACACAGTGCACTTTATTATGGACACTTGCGGTATTGGGCAGAGTTAGTGATATTAGCTGACATCTATCACTGCCATTACATTACAAACCGCTAGACTAATGTCATCCCATTATTATGGGATAATCAGGGGGTGCACATTTGTGTTCCAAGGCAGATTCGCACATGATAGTGAAATAATTTGCTAAGTTAACAATTAATTTTCCTATTTCTTGGATTTGTATAACTGCTCCACCTGATATTAGCATTGAGGCTATTCCAATATATGGGGATATTATTTACATATAACCTTGGTCCTATATTAGAGGGATTGGACAGAGGTGTCCCTAATTTGCCCTACACTTCATCTGGCCAGACTTATTAGTGGGTACCATCTTTATACTCTAATAGATGGTTACCTTATATGCATCTATAGATGCATTAGATATTTTACATTTTAAGATTTAATAAATTAATAAAGGTTATGAATTTTAAAAATTTTCTATATATCCACACTTCTCCTACTTCCCCTTTCCCCTATCTAACATGACTATTTTGGTGGTGTACACCTGTGGATATAGATCTGATGAGAATATACCATCTCCTTGATCTTAGCCAGGACTGCTTCTCGGCAGGGTTGGACGGTCCCACCATAGAATCCTCTGGTATACCCTGACTTCTACATCAGGAGAGTTCATGATCACGCTAACTCTACAGCTGCTATGGGGCGCTTGAGCGGGGGAGAAAGGTTAGCCCTCAGAATCAAATCCTCTGGTGGGCCCAATGTTTTTCAATCTGAATCAGCTTCTCAGTGGGAGTTGTATTTCATCACAGCCATATTCTTTAGCTCGGTGAAAGTACTAGCATAGATGGAAACCTTATCTACTCCGGCTGTCATTTCTCCGTCACCAGGTTCCGCCCATTGTCACACACGACCATGCCTGGCTATATGTTCAGCGGTGAGAGCCACAGATCAAGCTGCTGTGTTACAGCTTTCAACAACTCTGCAGCGCTGGGCGGATTGTCACCTAAGCATTAAGCATGTTATCTTCATCACAGCCTTTTGCCGCTTGGCCAAGGCAGTGCTGCAGTGCTTTCAGCTTGTGACTGATGTGGTCATGTCAGAGATGGAGAAGGAGGTTCAGGAGTTTAACAATGTGATTATATTGAAGTTACATTGGCGACTCTGTTTTTATACTAAAGAAAGATCCTACTGTTTTGTTTTTTTTTACGGTATTTTTTAAGGCAAATGCATTCACCCGGAAATGTCATTTTAACATTTTACAACCTTATCTGGCAATGTGGTGTGTGACACATCATCAGACACATCCTGTTTCATTGATGATGGAGGGACTCTGAAAGACACATAGAGCAGGGCCACAGTAGCGAGTACGACATGTTCCCATTAGAAAGGAGAGAGTCTGCTATACAGTTATAAAGTATTAAGTGAGTCCAACAGCTGACCAATTTTAGGAAAAACCCCACTAAGAAATTAAAGACACATAGAGCAGGGCCACAGTAATGACAAATTCCCATTAGAAAGGAAAGAGTCTGCTATACAGTTATAGGGTATGCAGTGAGTCCAACGGCTGACCAAATTTAGGAAAAACCCCACTAAGAAATTAAAGACAGATAGAGCAGGGCCACAGTAATGACAAATTCCCATTAGAAAGGAAAGAGTCTGCTATACAGTTATAGGGTATGCAGTGAGTCCAATGGCTGACCAAATTTAGGAAAAACTCCACTGAGAAATTAAAGACACATAGAGCAGGGCCACAGTAATGACAAATTCCCATTAGAAAGGAAAGAGTCTGCTATACAGTTATAGGGTATGCAGTGAGTACAACAGCTGACCAAATTTAGGAAAAACCCCACTAAGAATTTAAAGACACATAGAGCAGGGCCACAGTAACGACAAATTCCCATAAGAAAGGAGAGAGTCTCCCATAGAAAGGGTTGCCAAAAATTTGGAGGCACTCCAATGCCCCTTGGAAAAGACATGGAGGCGGGCCTCATAAAAAAATGTTCCCATTAGAAAGGAGCGGGCCTCCTATACTTGTAATGCCCATGCACTAAGTGTATGGACTGACAAACATTTACCCCTGGGGGGTATACATGAACATACTGTATAAAAAAATTTTTTTACGGGCATCATAAACACCCTTTAAAAAAATTATGTGGGTGTTGCATCACGGACCACGGTCACCCTGGTGATATGGTGGTGGAGAATGAGGAGAAGGAGGAAGACAAGAGCAAATAGCCAAAATCAGGAAGCGTATACCCATGTCTGGGTGTGAAAAGGTGCATGGGACTACACCTCCCAAGAAAAGACACTGAATTTGAGTTTATGTTAAGCTGCTATTATTCGGTGGTGTCGAGAAGTCTGGCCCAATCCAGTTCATTTTTATAAGAGTCAGCCTGTCAGCATTTTCAGTTGACAGGCGGATGCGCTTATCAGTTATAATTCCACCAGCGGCACTAACAACCTGCTCTGATAAAACGCTGGCATCAGGGCAGGCCAGGACCTCCAAGGCATAGAGAGCCAGTTCATTCCACGTATCCAGCTTGGATACCCAATAATTATAAGGCACAGAGGAATCACAGAGGACGTTGGTACGCTCGGCAAGGTACTCCCTCAGCATGTTCCCAAACTTTGCACTCTTTGTGAGAGAAACCCGCGCCTCAGGGCCTGTGCGATGAGAGGGGCTGAGAAAACTCTCCCAGAACTTTGACAGTGTTCCCCTGCCTCTGCTGTATCGAAGTTGTGTCTCTCTCGCCAGTACTCCTTGGTTGTCCAACGAAGTGTGCCCTCTGCCGCCAGCATTTTCAGATGGGAATTTTTTTAATAGTTCCGCAACAAGGGCCTTCTGGTACAGTCCCATTTTTGTAGACCTGTCTGCCTCAGGAATAAGATATATAAAGTTCTCCTTGTAGCGTTGGTCTAGAAGTGACACCAACCAGTAATGACTGTCTCCCAAAATTTTGAGAACGCGAGGGTCATGGGAATTGCAGTGTAACATAAACTCAGCCATGTGTGCCAGACTACTAACAGGCAAGACATCAGTGTCCTCACCAAGAGGATGACTGACCATGCTCTCTTCCTCCTCCTCCTCTCTGTCCTCTGGCCATCCACGCTGAACAGACGGTATGACAGCTGTGCAGGTAGTACCGTCTATAGCGCATGAAAACAGCTCCTGTCCTTCCTCCTCCTCTTCCTCACTGTCACCCAATCCACGTTGGGATGAGATGAGGCTGGGCTGTGTGTAATCACCCTGTATGGTTCCTTCCTCCATCTCATCGTGCTCTGCCTGCAATGCATCCTCTTTGATTGTGAGCAGAGAGCGTTTCAGAAGACAGAGAAGCGGGATGGTGATGCTAATTATGGTGTCATTGCCGCTCACCATCTTGGTGGAGTCCTCAAAGTTTTGGAGGATGGTACAGATGTCTGACATCCATGTCCACTCCTGAGATCTTATGTGTGGAGTCTGAACTGAATACCGACGGCCTTGTTGATGCTGGTACTCAACAACTGCCCTCTTCTGCTCACAAATCCTTCCCAACATCTGCAGTGTAGAGATCCAACGCGAGTGGACATCACACACCAGTTGGTGAGCCAGAACCTGCAAACGCTGCAGAAACACGGCAAGGGCGGCGGAAGCTGTAGCTGACCTTCTAAAATGGGCACACAGGCGGCGTACTTTAACAAGCAGATCCGGCAGCTCCGGGTAGGATTTGAGAAACCGCTGAACCACGAGGTTAAGCACAAAGGTCAGGCATGGTACGTGTGTGAGCTCTCCTCGCCTCAGAGCCGCCACCAGTTTCCAGCCATTGTCACACACGACCATGCCTGGTTGTAGGTTCAGCGGTGTGAGCTACAGATCTGACTGCTTTTTCAGAGCTGTCCACAACTCTTCAGCATTGTGCGGTTTGTCACCTAAGCATATTAGCTTCAGCACAGCTTGTTGCCGCTTGGCCAAGGCAGTGCTGCAGTGCTTCCAGCTTGTGACTGATGTGGTCATTTCGGAGATGGAGGCTGAAGAGGAGGAGGAGGCTGAGGAGGATGAGGTGCAAGAGCTGTAGATCGTGGGGGCAGCCCTGATTGACCTAGGGCCCACAATCCTTGGCGAACGGGAGGACATGTTCCGTCCCAAGGTCCAACTGTGTCCCGGCTTCCACTATGTTAACCCAGTGTGCCATAAGCGAGTTGTACCGTCCCTGCCCACAAGCACTTGTCCACGTGTCCGTGGTTAGGTGGACTTTCCCGGTAACTGCGCTATTGAGGGCATGGCTAATGTTTTGGGACATGTGCTTGTGTAATGTGGAGACGGCACACAGGGAGAAATAGTGGCGGGTGGAGACCGAGTACCAAGGGATGGCCGCCGCCATCAGGTTGCGGAATGCTTCCATCTCCACGAGCCTAAAAGGCAACATTTCGAGAGCAAGCAGTCGTGAAATGTGAGAATTTAGTAGTGTGGCCTGTGGGGCATTGGCTGCATATTTGCGCTTTCGTTCCAAGGACTGAGGTATGGACAACTGAACGCTGCACTGGGACAAGGACATGGACGTTCTTCTTGATGCTGCTATTTGAGAGTATGCAACAACAGGTGCAGGGCAGGAGGCATCTTCGCATGCACCATGGACAGGGGATTTTTTTGCATGCACAACAGCGGAAGAAGCAACGGTGACACCCGCAGACACTGTTCCTGGACCCTGGGGTTCAGCCCACAAAGTCGGGTGCTTTGCTGCTATGTGCCTGATCATGCTGCTGGTGGTCAGGCTGGTTGTTTTGCCACCCCTGCTGATGCTGGCCTGGCAGGTGGTACAAATGACCTTTTTGGGGTTATTGGCAGAGTCTTTAGAAAACAACCAGACTCGGGAAGACCTAACAGTTGTACTGGCAACTTCCTTCATGTTGGTGTTACGGGGAACGGTTGCCTGCCTTCTGTCTGCGGCCACCACACTGCTTCTTCCTGCCTGTTGGGGTGCTCTGCCTCCCTCCCCATGTGCGCTGCTGTCCTCGCTCTGCATGTCCTCCTGCCAGGTTGAGTCAGTTATTATATCATCCACCACCTCGTCTTCCACTTCCACACCCTGGTCCTCCTCCTGACTTTCTGGCAATTGTGTCTCATCATCGTCCACCTCTTGTGACACTTTCCCACCGTCACCTTTGTGTGACCGTGGCTGCTCAAATATTTGGGTATCGCTACATGGGATCTCCTCTTGCCCCGCTCCAAGTGGACCGGGCGAGAGGCCCGAACCTATAAATGGAAAAGTGAACAGCTCTTCAGAGTGTCCAAGTGTGGGATCAGTTGTCTCTGGGTACTCGACATGGTGGGAGGAAGGAGGATCAGGGTGAGGAATATGTGGTCCACACTCACGGCTACTGAGACTTGACCATGTGGAAGACAGGGTGGTGGTGGTGTTGGCAAAGTGGCTGGAAGCATTATCGGCTATCCAACCAAAAAACTTTTCACACTGCTCTGGCTTCAAGAATGGTGTTCCACGGCCCCTTAGTAATTGGGACAGGAAGGTAGATCGACATGATGTGGGTGTTTTTTGTGCTCAATGAGCAGGCACAGTTTCATCTTGCCCACAGCCTCAGCCTCTACATGTACCATCACATTCACTTCTCCGTCCCTTGCCCCACAACTTTACCATTTTAAATGTAGTGTAATATTTGGCATGCTCCAAAAAATGTGGCGATTATTACTGCAGTAATATGGGATCACGCTTACACAATACAGAAATGTGAATAAAATAAAAAAAAATTGCCTGTATTCTGCTAACAAGCAAATGGAGCAGTAAAATGGAGTACTGTATTGCTTATTAAGCAAATAATCAGGATTAAGAGCAAAAAAAACGTAGCTGTGATATGTAGGGCTATGGATATCTGTAACAGCAGCAGCAGCCAGAACATGCAATGAATCCTATTGTGCTGTATACACTGTCCACAAACCCTGCCTAACTCCTGCTACTCAAGTAATATTACTCCAGTAATATATGCAGCTGGATTAGTCCTTAGAAGGACTGTTGGTTTAGATGTACAGTGGGTAAGGAAAGTATTCAGACCCCTTTAAATTTTTCACTCTTGGTTTCATTGCAGCCATTTGGTAAATTCTAAAAGGTTCATTTTTTTCTCATTAACCCCTTAAGCCCCGAGGGTGGTTTGCACGTTAATGACCAGGCCAATTTTTACAATTCTGACCACTGTCACTTTATGAGGTAATTACTCTGGAACGCTTCACCGGATCCCCCTGATTCTGAGATTGTTTTTTCGTGACATATTGTACTTCATGATTCTGGTAAAATTTCTACGATATCACTTGCGTTTATTTGTGAAAAAAACGGAAATTTGGCGAAAATTTTGAAAATTTTGCAATTTTCAAAATTTGAATTTTTGAGCCCTGAAATCAGAGAGATATGTCACACAAAAGAGTTAATAAATAACATTTCCCACATGTCTACTTTACATCAGCACAATTTTGGAACCAAAATTTTTTTTTGTTAGGGAGCTATAAGGGTTAAAAGTTCACCAGCAATTTCTCATTTTTACAACAAAATTTACAAAACCATTTTTTTAGGGACCACATCACATTTGAAGTCACTTTGAGAGGTCTTTATGACAGAAAATACCCAAAAGTGACACCATTCTAAAAACTGCACCCCTCAAGGTGCTCAAAACCACATTCAAGAACTTTATTAACCCTTCAGGTGCTTCACAGGAATTTTTTGAATGTGGAAGAAAAAAATGAACATTTAACTTTTTTCACAAAAATTTTACTTTAGACCCATTTTTTTTTATTTTCACAGGGGTAACAAGAAAAAATGGACCCCAAAATTTGTTGTGCAATTTCCCCTGGGCACGCAGATACCCAATATTTGGGGAAAAAACACTGTTTGGGCGCACGGCAGGGCTCGGAAGGGAAGGAGCGCCATTTGACTTTTTGATTGTAAAATTTGCTTGAATAATTAGCGGACACCATGTTGCGTTTGGAGAGCCCCTGTGTCCCCAAACATTAGAGCTCCCCCACAAGTGACCCCATTTTGGAAACTAGACCCCCCAAGGCACCTATCTAGATGCATAGTGAGCACTTGGAATCCTCAGGTGCTTCACAAATTGATTCATAAAAATGAAAAAGTGTTTTTTTTTTCACTTTTTCATTGTTACGAATCAATTTGTGAAGCACCTGGGGGTTCCAAGTGCTCACTATGCATCTAGATAGGTGCCTTGGGGGGTCTAGTTTCCAAAATGGGGTCACTTGTGGGGGAGCTCCAATGTTTGGGCACACAGGGACTCTCTAAATGCAACATGGTGTCCGCTAACAAATTTAACGGAAAATCGGCACAAATTGTTAGCGACACCATGTTGCGTTTGGAGAGCCCCTGTGTCCCCAAGCATTGGAGCCCCCCACAAGTGACCCCATTTTGGAAACTAGACCCCCCAAGGCACCTATCTAGATGCATAGTGAGCACTTGGAACCCCCAGGTGCTTCACAAATTGATTCATAAAAATGAAAAAGTGTTTTTTTTTTCACTTTTTCATTGTTACGAATCAATTTGTGAAGCACCTGGGGGTTCCAAGTGCTCACTATGCATCTAGATAGGTGCCTTGGGGGGTCTAGTTTCCAAAATGGGGTCACTTGTGGGGGAGCTCCAATGTTTGGGCACACAGGGACTCTCTAAATGCAACATGGTGTCCGCTAACAAATTTAACGGAAAATCGGCTCAAATTGTTAGCGACACCATGTTGCGTTTGGAGAGCCCCTGTGTCCCCAAGCATTGGAGCTCCCCCACAAGTGACCCCATTTTGGAAACTAGACCCCCCACGGCACCTATCTAGATGCATAGTGAGCACTTGGAACCCCCAGGTGCTTCACAAATTGATTCATAAAAATGAAAAAGTGTTTTTTTTTTCACTTTTTCATTGTTACGAATCAATTTGTGAAGCACCTGGGGGTTCCAAGTGCTCACTATGCATCTAGATAGGTGCCTTGGGGGATCTAGTTTCCAAAATGGGGTCACTTGTGGGGGAGCTCCAATGTTTGGGCACACAGGGACTCTCTAAATGCAACATGGTGTCCGCTAACAAATTTAACGGAAAATCGGCTCAAATTGTTAGTGACACCATGTTGCGTTTGGAGAGCCCCTGTGTCCCCAAGCATTGGAGCTCCCCCACAAGTGACCCCATTTTGGAAACTAGACCCCCCAAGGCACCTATCTAGATGCATAGTGAGCACTTGGAACCCCCAGGTGCTTCACAAATTGATTCATAAAAATGAAAAAGTGTTTTTTTTTTTTTCACTTTTTCATTTTTATGAATCAATTTGTGAAGCACCTGAGGGTTACAAGTGCTCACTATGCATCTAGATAGGTGCCTTGGGGGGTCTAGTTTCCAAAATGGGGTCACTTGTGGGGGAGCTCCAATGTTTGGGCACACAGGGACTCTTCAAATGCAACATGGTATCCGCTAACAAATTGTCGGCTCAAATTGTTAGCGGATACCATGTTGCATTTGAAGAGTCCCTGTGTGCCCAAACATTGGAGCTCCCCCACAAGTGACCCCATTTTGGAAACTAGACCCCCCAAGGCACCTATCTAGATGCATAGTGAGCACTTGGAACCCCCAGGTGCTTCACAAATTGATTCATAAAAATGAAAAAGTGTTTTTTTTTTCACTTTTTCATTTTTATGAATCAATTTGTGAAGCACCTGAGGGTTACAAGTGCTCACTATGCATCTAGATAGGTGCCTTGGGGGGTCTAGTTTCCAAAATGGGGTCACTTGTGGGGGAGCTCCAATGTTTGGGCACACAGGGACTCTTCAAATGCAACATGGTATCCGCTAACAATTTGTCGGCTCAAATTGTTAGCGGATACCATGTTGCATTTGAAGAGTCCCTGTGTGCCCAAACATTGGAGCTCCCCCACAAGTGACCCTATTTTGGAAACTAGACCCCCCAGGGAACTTATATAGATTTGTGGTGAGCCCATTGAACCCCCAGGTGCCTCACAGAAAATCATAATGTTGACTTGTGAAAATATAAAAAAAACATTTTTTCCACAAAAATGCAAAAAGAAATATTTTCACAAGGGTACCAGGAGAAATTGCACCCCATAAGTTGTTGTGCAATTTCTCCTGAGTACTCATATACCCCATGTGTTGGAAAAAACTACTGTTTGGGCGCATGTAAGGGCTCGGAAGGGAAGGAGTGACGCTTTTGAACGCAGACTTTGATGGAATGGTCTGCGGGCGTCAGGTCATGTTCTCAGAACCCTTGATGTGCCTAAACAGTGAAATGCCTAACAAGTGCCCCCTTTTTGGTAGTGTTAGTTGATTTTTGAATTTTGTAATGTAGTGTTATACATCAGTTGTGTAGGACAATCTGACGAACACTACACAAGTGACGTATGACAACCTGACGAACACTACGTCAGCTGTGCAGTGTTCGTCAGGTTGTCATACTTCAGAAATTAATTTAATAGTCCATCGAAGTATGGTACCTTTTGAAGCAGTCTTTCATACACAGGCCAGGTTTGTCAGGGCAGGTGTCACATTGATAAATGATGTCCTTGCGTATTCCACTTTTATAACACACTCGGCACCTCTTTTGTGACTTTCCTTTTTTTCCGCTGTGAGGGATCTGCCCTGGGAAATGCTGGCCTGGTACAATTCTTGGTCCTTCAATTCCAGAAGTACTGGGGCCCGCTCTGTCACCGCTGCCAAATATCAGGGCCTTGATAACCGTTTCCTGAAACTGAAGATACGACGCAGAAGTCTGGCCTGCACATTGTGACAGAAGGAAAGCATTGTACATTGCCATCTGTACAATGTGCACGGCCAGCTTCTTGTACCACACTCTGGCCTTTCTCAAAGCACTCTATGGCTGGAGGACTTGATCAGAGAGATCAACTCCCCCCATGTACTTGTTGTACCCCACTACACAGTCTGGTTTGACGACCTGTGTAGTGGAACTTCGTACAGTGCTGAGTGTGCTGCCATCACCATGTATGGTGGTCAAGAAAAGGACATCCCTTTTGTCCTTGTACTTGACCATCAACAGGTGGTCGCTACATTGGGCTCTGCTCTCACCCCTTTTGAGCAGCTGCCCAATTAGCGTCTTTGGGAGGCCTTTCTGAATTTTGCGGACAGTACCGCAGGCTGCGGTACGTCGCGCAGAGAGGGACTGGAAGAGCGGGATACTTGTATAAAAGTTATCCACGTAGAGGTGATAACCTTTATCAAGCAGTGGGTGCACCAAGTCCCACACAATTTTCCCACTCACTCCCAGAACAGGGGGGCATTCAGGGGGTTCAATCAGGGAGTCCTTCCCTTCATAAACTCTAAACTTGTGAGTGTATCCTGAGGTACTCTCACAAAGTTTATACAGCTTGATCCCATACCTTGCCCTCTTACTGGGCAGGTACTGCCGGAATCCAAGCCGCCCCTTAAAAGAAATTAAGGACTCATCCACGCAGATGTCCCTTTGGGGCACGTACACTTCACCAAACTTGTTGTTGAAGTGTTCGATGACTGGCCGAACTTTGAAAAGACGATCAAAATTCGGGTCATCGCGTGCAGGACACCTTGCATTATCTTGGTAATGCAAGAACTTGTGGATGGCCTCAAAACGTGTCCGGGGCATGACCATTCGGAACACTGGAGTGTTATACAAAACGTCAACACTCCAGTATTGCCGAAGCTCGGGCTTCTTCAAGATCCCCATAAGAAGGACCAGGCCCCAAAACTTCATCATTTCTACTGCGTCTACAGGAGACCAGTTAGAAAATGATGAAGAGGGGTTTTGTTCAAAAAATTGATGAGCGTATAAATTAGTTTGGCCCACCATGAGGTTTATAAAATCCTCAGAGAAAAAGACTTTGAAAAAGTCTATTTCTGTGAGGCCGGTGGTGTCAAACTTGATTCCTGATTCCGCTACGAAATCAGGAATCAGCGGCTCATAATTTTCGGGGGGTGAAGTCCATATAGGCTCAGTAGTGGGGGGCGCTGGAACATCTCTCCTGCGACGACGGCGGGGCGGGCCAGCAGAACCTGAGGAAGAGGAGGAAGAAGAGAAGGAGGAAGACGACGAGGAGTCGGAGAAACAAAGAAATGTGGGATCCTCACCCTCACTGTCAGTGTCAGTGTTGGAGGCAAGAATAGCGTAAGCCTCCTCCGCTGAATACTGAGTTTGGGATGAGCAGGACATTGTTTGTTATGTATGTGGTGCGTGTGTGTCAATACTTTGAGAGTGTGTGTGTGTCAGTACTTTATTTAGAGTGTGTGGAAAAAGGAAATACTGTATGTGGTGCAAACAGCGAGCACGAGTGTGGATTGGTGAACTATGCCACCGATCAACACTCGGCGGCTGCTGGATGTGCGCACAAATGTGTGGGGAGTGGGAAGAGGGGAGGATGAGGGGAGATCAGATTACTTACCAAAGTCCTCTCTGTTCTTCTATCAGGACCGGGAGCCCGGCGCTGGTGACCGGGAGCCCGGCGCTGGAGACCGGGAGCCCGGCGCTGGAGACCGGCGCTAGTGACCGGGAGCCCGGCGCTGGTGACCGGGAGCCCGGCGCTGGAGACCGGGAGCCCGGCGCTGGTGACCGGGAGCCCGGCGCTGGTGACCGAGAGCCCGGCGCTGGTGACCGGGAGCCCGGCGCTGGTGACCGGGAGCCCGGCGCTGGAGACCGGGAGCCCGGAGCAGGAAGACGGGAGCCCGGAGCAGGAAGACGGGAGCAGGAGACCGGTACTGGAGCTGGAGATCAGAAGCAAAAGAATTAACAGGGACACTGGGGTGAGGCGGATTGGGGTGGGAAGGGGGGTAAAAAGACAGGGGAGTGGGAAGAGGGGTAAAAAGACAGGGGAATGGGAAGAGGGGGATTGGGGTGGATGAGGGGAGATCAGAGATGGACTTACCAAAGGGTCAGCAGGACTGGAACAGAAGACCCAGAGCAGGAGCCCGGGAGCCCGGAGCAGGAGACCAGGAACCCGGAGCAGGAGACCAGGAGCCCGGTGCAGGAGACCAGGAGCCCGGTGCAGGAGACCAGGAGCCCAGTGCAGGAGACCAGGAGCCCGAAGCTGGTGACCGGGAGCCCGGCGCAGGAGCCCGGAACAGGAGACCAGGAGCCCGGTACAGGAGACCAGGAGCCCGGTGCAGGAGACCAGGAGCCCGGTGCAGGAGACCAGGAGCCCGAAGCTGGTGACCGGGAGCCCGGCGCAGGAGCCCGGAACAGGAGACCAGGAGCCCGGTGCAGGAGACCAGGAGCCCGGAGCAGGAGACCGGTACTGGAGCTGGAGATCAGAAGCAAAAGAATTAACAGGGACACTGGGGTGGGAAGGGGGGTTAAAAGACAGGGGAGTGGGAAGAGGGGTAAAAAGACAGGGGAGTGGGAAGAGGGGGATTGGGGTGAATGAGGGGAGATCAGAGATGGACTTACCAAAGGGTCTGCAGGACTGGAACAGAAGACCCAGAGCAGGAGACGGGGAGCCCGTCGCTGGTGACCAGGAGCCCGTCGCTGGTGACCGGGAGTGGAGCTGGATACTCGGACCAGAGCTGGAGACCGCTGCAGGACACAGAAAAAAAGGTAAGGGGGGGGGGTAAAAATAGGGGGGAGGGGGGATTGGGGTGGATGAGGGGAGAACAGACTTACCAAAGTCTTCTCTGCAGGATCAGCAGCAGGCTCTGGAGCAGGAACCACAGCAGGTCAGGAGCAGAAGATCCAGGACGCTGGAACAGAAGATCCAGGATGCTGGAACAGAAGATCCAGGACGCTGGAACAGAAGATCCAGGACGCTGGAACAGAAGATCCAGGACGCTGGAACAGAAGATCCAGGAGCAGCGGCAGCAGCAGCGACTGGAACAGTGAGAAGATGGTCTTGTGGTATCACAGAATATTCTGTGGCACTACAAGGCCCAGCACAGACACATCAGATGTGATCGCTCTGTAGAAATCCTCACCAAATGTGAGGGTCTGCAGGGCGGTCACAGGGTGATGATGGGGTGGTGACAGGTGAAGGTAATCTGATTGGAGCAATCATTGATGACATTGATTGCTCCAATCAGAGTACTTGAATACAGGTGACCAGGCGGTCACAGGGAGGTGTCACCTTTCTGTGACCCCCTGTGGTGCATGTTGTGCCCCAGCCATCTGATTGGTGACACTGATTGCACCAATGGCTGGAGCAGAGCACGCACCACAGGGGGTCACAGAAAGGTGACACCTCCCTGTGACCGCCTGGTCACCTGTATTTAAGTACTCTGATTGGAGCGATCGATGTCATCATCGATCGCTCCAATCACAGCAGTCTGGGGGCTTGAATCACTTTACAGGGGGTCATGGGGCGGTGACAGGCAGGTCACAAGCCGGTCACCGCCCCATGACCGCCCTGTCACCGCGCGGTCGCGCTCCGATCGGTGCGATCGATGTGATCGGCGATCGCACCGATCATAGCACTCCGGGGCCAGGGCTGGGGTGTCCTAGCAACAGTCTAGGATCGGTGCTCATAGGAGCACCGATCCTAGGCTGTAGATCACTGTTTCCGGCAATCACATTGCCGGAAACAGTGAGAAATGCTGTGATTGGCTGTTCAGATTTGAACAGCCAATCACAGCGATCGCTGGTGCGGGGGGGGCGGCGACAGCCCCCGGGATGATGACGCCATCTACCAGGAGGTAGGATGGCACCGTAACTTTAATGCTGTCACCGCGACTTAAGTCGCGGTGCCGCATTAAAGATATGACGTACTAATACGGGTCTGGGCATTAAGTCCCAGTGCACAGACGCGTATTAGTACGTCAGATGTCAGTAAGGGGTTAAAGTACACTCTGCACCCCATCTTGACTGAAAAAAACTGAAATGTAGAAATTTTTGCAAATTTATTAAAAAAGAAAAACTGATATATCACATGGTCATAAGTATTCAGACTCTTTGCTCAGACACTCATATTTAAGTCACATGCTGTCCATTTCCTTGTTATCCTCCTTGAGATGGTTCTACTCCTTCATTGGACTCCAGCTGTGTTTAATTAAACTGATAGGACTTGATTTGGAAAGGCACACACCTGTCTATATAAGACCTCACAGCTCACAGTGCATGTCAGTTCAAATGAGAATGATGAGCTCAGAGGAACTGCCCAAGGAGCTCAGATACAGAATTGTGGTAAGGCACAGATCTGACCAAGGTTACAAAAGAATTTCTGCATTACTCAAGGTTCCTAAGAGCACAGTAGCCTCCATAATCCTTAAATGCAAGAAGTTTGGGACGACCAGAAGTCTTCCTAAATCTGGCCGTCCAGCCAAACTGAGCAATCGTGGGAGAAGAGCCTTGGTGAGAGAGGTAAAGAAGAACCCCAAGATCACTGTGGCTGAGCTCCAGAGATGCAGTAGGGAGATGGGAGAAAGTTCCACAAAGTCAACTATCACTGCAGCCCTCCACCAGTCGGGTCATTATGGCAGAGTGGCCCGATGGAAGCCTCTCCTCAGTGCAAGACATATGCAAACCCACATAGAGTTTGCTCAAAAACACATGAAGGACTCCCAGACTATGAGAAATAAGATTCTCTGGTCTGATGAGACGAAGATAGAACCTTTTGGTGATAATTCTAAGTGGTATGTGTGGAGAAAACCAGGCACTGCTCATCACCTGCCCAATACAAACCCAACAGTGGAACATGGTGGTGGCAGCATCATGCTATGGGGGTGTTTATCAGCTGCAGGGACAGGACGACTGGTTGCAATTGAAGGAAACATGAATGCGGCCAAGTACAGAGATATCCTGGATGAAAACCTCTTCCAGAGGGCTCTGCACCTCAGATTAGCCAAAGGTTCACCTTCCAACAAGACAATGACCCTAAGCACACAGCTAAAATAACAAAGGTGTGGCTTCAGAACAACTCTGTGACCATTCTTTACTGGCCCAGCCAGAGCCCTGATCTAAACCCAATTGAGCATCTCTGGAGAGACCTGAAAATGGCTGTCCACCAATGTTCATCATCCAACCTGACGGAACTGGAGAGGATCTACAAGGAAGAATGGCAGAGGATCCCCAAATCCAGGTGTGAAAAACTTGTTACATCATTCCCAAGAATACTCATGGCTGTACTAGCTCAAAAGGGTGCTTCTACTCAATACTAAGTAAAGCGTCTGAATACTTATGACCATGTGATATTTCAGTTTTTCTTTTTTAATAAATTTGCAAAAATTTCTAAATTTCAGTTTTTTTTCAGTCAAGATGGGGTGCAGAGTGTACTTTAATGAGAAAAAAATTAACTTTTTAGAATTTACCAAATGGCTGCAATGAAACAAAGAGTGAAAAATGTAAAGGGGTCTGAATACTTTCCGTACCCTCTGTATATATAGCTGTGGAATACCTGACTTAAAAAAACACCAATTCTGTCCCTCACTCAACAGCAGCTCTCCCTACTCTGCCTGTTTCTGGGGTACACTGTGATGAGCATAGGGTCACTAGGTCTTATATAAGCCTGATGATGCTATGCAGCCAGCCAATCACTATAATCCACAACCAGCAAGGCTACGGCATTACAGTGAGTGTCAGGCAATCCCTGAATGTTAGTTGGCTCTCTAAAGAGCGCCAAACATGCGGGGAGGGGACCCGAGCTCCCACCCAAGCATCCCAGAAATACTCGCCGAGCATCTCGAGCAGTGAGATGCTCGGGTGAGTGTAGTAGAGTGCAATAAAGGATTATTCTTGCAGGATGTGCAAGAGATGAGGTAAGGTTGCCATCTGCTGACCAGACGAAATAAGGCAGAACCAAGTTATGCCAGAAGAGTTGGAGGGGGAAGAGATTCAGATGCTGCACCTGATCAGGTGACCTCCAGGATTTCCTGGATATAAAAGCCCAGCGCACCCAAACATAGGAAGATTTGGCGCTAGTCTGCAGAGTGGAGCAGACGTGTTCCAGAGGGACCGCAGATCCCAGCACGGCAGGCCCCAGCCAGAAGCCTGTGCTGCATCAGAGTCAGATGCCGCCTGAGAAATTCTGGACTCCTCACAGAAGTGCCCTGAGCCCTGCACGTGTAGTCCAGTCAGGATCTGTGCCCCACAAAGAGTAAGTTCCTGGGACCCAAGGCCGTCTGTCAAGAGCCGAGGTCTGGATCCCCTTACCCCAAGCGTGAGAGACTACCGTTGATGGTCAAGCCGAGAAGAGCTGAGAGAGGACTGGAACAGGAGAGACACGCCAGCAGCAGCGGAGGAATCGTGCAAGTGAACAAGGCTGTCACTTCCAATTTCCACTCAAGGTATTGGGGACAGTTGGGATTAGGATTTCAGGTTGGGAGGGGGCTGTTTGGTGCGTTGGAGGCTAAACGGGATATGATAGACTTTATCCAGAAGAGACTTGCAGCTTAGCAGGAATAACCGGTGACCCCTGCTAGGGCCATACAAAGAGAACTCACGTGGTGACTCCCATGACTGGGTGCATCACACTTTTGCATTACCGTTACTCACTGAAACTGTTTCTCATTGTTATTCCAATTTGCTGTTCATTATCCCTGTTATTAACCCTCCTTGCATAATACTTGTTATACATATAAAGTGGTTTTATACATATCCCTAACTATTCGAGTCTTGCGTCTCTGTGCATTGCATTCCGGCACCTGTGTTACACGCAGGGCTGTGGAGTCGGAGTCGTGGAGTCGGAGCCCATTTTGGTGGAGTCGGAGTCGGTATAAAATGGACCGACTCTGTCTCCTAAAATATATAATAAATTTAGTACAGTAGTTCAATGCAGTTTGTGGGGAATATTTTTTCATAAGAATTTGGGAAACTTATGACATGTCTTATAAATGTCCGTCCTATTCCTGATCTAAGGATCTAGACTTTTAACTGAGATGAATGAATCTGTGCTACAGTAAATTTAGCACTTAAACATGAGCCATGTATGAGGGAGTCGGAGTCGTGTAGTCGGAGTCGGTGTCATGGAAATTGAGGAGTCGGAGGTTTGGCTTACTGACTCCACAGCCCTAGTTACATGAGTACTGAGCAGTGGCGAGCATGTTTGCTCATCACTAATCCTGCACTAAAATGAAAAAATAAGATGTGTAAGATATTGGCCGATATTTTGGCCAAAATACACAAGCTTGCAACCAAGGTCCAGGGTCGTCCTTGTCTTGCGAGTCCCAAAGCAGCACAAAGATATGTCCACAGACTATCCTGTAAGCTATGCCCCATTAGTAAAAAACATAAAAAGTAGAACTAAATATAAGGATCCTTGGAAGTGTATGGTGAATTTAAAAAAATACAAAAAGAAACACCAAATGATTATTTTGAGGAGAAACAGACGAAAAATAAGAGCAAAAATTCAAGACTTGGGGTGGGGTGACAAGTTATATTTAATGTTCAGTTCAGTAATCCCCCTGTCTTGTCCAACTATTTTCCTGTGTGCTTAGGATGATATTTTTTTTGCTAGAAATGGTATTTTCTGCTATAGACTAATGGAATATTTTTAATGTACGTTCTCATTGAATTATCTGATGTTATTAATAGATGTAAAAGTTCAAGTTGAAAAGATTTTTATGTATGTACTGTCTGTAATACCTGTATATACAGTCATGTTTATTTCCTTTGTGTGTACTGAAACAACACAAAGGAAAAAGAAAAGGCAAACAGGACATAACTACACACAACTCCAAAAAAAATGCCAGACAAAATTGTTGGCATCCTGAACTTAATATTTCATTGCACGCCATTTGGAGTAAATAACTGAAATCATTCACTTCCTATAACCATCAATAAGCTTCTTATACCTCTCAACTGGATTTTTTTTACCACTCTTTTACAAACTGCTCCTGGTTGCTCATATTTGAAGGGTGCCTTTTCCCAACAGCAATTTTAAGATCTCTCCACAGGTGTTCAATGAGATTTAGATCCAGACTCATTGATAACCACTTCAGAACTTTCCAGCACTTTGTTTTCATCCATTTCTGGGTGTTTCTTGGAGTATGTATGGGGTCATTGTCCAGCTGAAAGCCTCATGACCTAGACGCAAGCCTAGCTTTCTGACACTTGGCACTACACTGCTACCCAAAATCCTTTGGTAATCTTCAGATTTAAAGATGCCTTGTACGCAGTCAAGGTACCTAGTATCAGAAGCAGCAAAACAACCCCAAAACATCTTTGAACCGCCATCATATTTGACTGTAGGTTCTGTGTTCTTTTCTTAATAGGCCTCATTCCGTTTTTGGTAAAGGGTAGAATGATGTGATTTAACAAAAAGCTCTATCTTGGTCTCATCTGTCCACAAGATGCTTTGCCAGAAGGATTTTGGCTTACTCATGTACATTTTAGAAAACTGCAATCTAGCTTTTAATGTCTCTGTGTCAGCAGTGGGGTCCTCCTGGGTCTCTTGCCATAGCTCTTCATTTCATTCAAAGGTCTACTGATAGATCGCATTGGCACTGATGAATCCTGAGCCTGCAGGACAGCTTGAATTTCTTTGGACCTTGATTGTGGCTGCTTATCCATCATCCTGACTATCCTGTGCTTCAACCGTTCATCTATTTTTCTCTGCCAACCACGTCTAGGGAGATTAGCTACAGTGGCATGGGTTGTAAACTTCTTGATTATGTTGCGCACCATGGATAAAGGAACATCAAGATCTCTGGAGATGGACTTGTAACCTTGACATGGTTGATATTTTTCAACAATTCTGGTTTTCAAGTTCTTAGACAGTTCTCTTCTGCTCTTTCTGTTCTCCTTGCATAGTGTGGCACACACAGACACAGAATGCAAAGACTGAGTCAACTTATCCACTTTTTATCTGGTTTCTGGTGTGGTTTTCATGTTGCCCACACCTGTTACTTGACACAAGTGAGTTTGAACGAGCATCACATGCTTGAAATAAAGTTATTTACCCTCAATTTTGGAAAGGTACCAACAATTTTGTCTGGCCTATTTTGGGCGTTTTGTGTGAAATTATGTCCATTTTGTCTTTTTGTCTCTGTTTTTTGTGTTTTTCCAACACACACATAGGAAATAAACATGTGCATCATAAAAATTGTGTAATTCCAATAATTTTCAGGGAGAAATACCGTATTTTTCGGACTAGAAGACACACTTTTTTCCTCCAAAATTGTGGAGTAAAGTGTGGGGGGGTGTCTTATAGTCCAGGTAATACATTCCGACTGTGATGGGGGGGAGCGGTGCGAAGGAGCGGGGCACAGGCAGTAGTCAACTGCTGCTGAATCACATATTCCCGCTACTAAAGAGAATTAATCTTCACTCCTCTCCATGCCCAATGGAGAGGAGAGGATGGAATATTCATTCTCCTTAAGAGTGTACACTGTCAGTCACAGCAGCCGGCTTCCTGCTGCGGCTCAGCAATCCTATGTGCGCGCTATTAGAGAGTATGCGCATTCACTACTCCACATTCCCATGGTCAGGGAGAGAATTGCATATTCATTCTCTTTAGTAGCGGGCACACGTGATCACCGAGCTGCAGTAGGATGCCGTGGCTGCGATTGACAGTGTGCACTATTAAAGAAAATTAATATTCACTCCTCTACACACCCAAAGTCACAGCGTGGAGAGGAGTGAATATCCCGGCATCTGATATCAGGAGTGTGTGGGCGCATGGCAGTGACGTCATGCGCTGATTGCAGGCTGAGATCGGCTGATGGCAGAACAGGACACAGCGCTGGAGCAGAGGGAAGGAAGTAGAGTAGAATTGTTTATTTTTTTCACGTGTGCAGGGATGGGGCCATGCATACCAGGATGGGGGCCATTCTTACCAGGATGGGGATGAGGGGCCATGGATACCAGGATAGGGATGGAGGACAATGCATACCAGGACGGGAATGAGGGGTGCCATTCTTACCACAATGGGGATGAGGGCCATGGCTACCACGATGGGGATGGGGAACCATTTATACCAGGATGGAGAATAGGGGACCATGCAGACCAGGATTAGGATGGGGGCCATGTATACAAAGATGGGGGATATTAGTACAGAATTGGAGGACATTACCCCTATAACAGAGTCAGCAGCAGACCTCCCCCTCCATAACAGTGCGTCATGACTACGTCATGGATAAGATCGTCAAATTTGCAATATTCGCAGATTTATTCGTCAAATATTTGACGAAAATAGTTGAATGCCATTGGATTCATTGGGGGGCAAAACCAAACGCATACACAACACCTTTAAATGGGTCTAAAAGCTGCCAAAACACATCAAATTAGGGGCAGACACCAGAAGAGTGCCATTAATTGACCCAGAGTACAAGTAGTATAATTTATTATTATAGCGCCATTTATTCCATGGCGCTTTACATGTGAAAAGGGGTCACCGACTGGTACAAGAAGAGAAAGGACCCTGCCCACGAGGGTGCACAAACAATTTAGGGATGGGTGAGGATTAGTGTTGAGCATTCCGATACTGAAATATCGGGTATCGGCCGATATTCGCGGTATCGGAATTCCGATACTTAATTCCGATACTATTGCAATATCGTATACCGGAATCGGAAGTTCCCATAATGCAATGAGACATTTTCATTTTATTCAGCCAATGAGGATCCTAAGAAGTGTGGGCACATCCTGTTAGGCATGTAGGCATCTTAACTAATGGCATGGCTGTGATTGGCTGCTGAAATGATGTCATGATGCACTATAAAAGCCACCGCCGCCATTTTGAGCTCACTCTGCTGTGAATTCAGTTAGGGATAGGACGCTGTTGTTCTGAGGGACAGTTTTAGCTACCTATTTGCTCTATACTGCTTTACCCAAGCTACTTTCTAAATCACTGTGCCTTGCAGTGCTAGTGCACAGTTCCCTGTGCTGTTCACCGCTATCTGCAAGGTCTGTGTGTGTGAGTGCAGCTCACCCTGTAGTGTGTGCTTCAGCCAAGTCTGGTTGTAGTGCACTCAGTGTGTGTCACTGCCTCATACATTGTCCTTTTTTGCCAATTCATAATTTTTCCTGATATCTCCTATTAGTGTGGTGGTTCCATCTGTATTCAGCTAAATTGGTTCCAAACACACTATATAGGAGTAGATAGAGAAATTTTTTTCCGTCTTGCAGCACTAGTGCACAGTGCTCTGCATCTGTACTGTTCACCGCTGTCTGCAAGGTCTGGTGTGTGAGTGCAGCTCACCCTGTAGTGTGTGCTTCAACCCCGTCTGGTTGTAGTGCACTCAGTGTGTGTCACTGCCTCATACATTGTCCTTTATTGCCAATTCATAATTTTTCCTGATATCTCCTATTAGTGTGGTGGTTCCATCTGTATTCAGCTAAATTGGTTCCAAACACACTATATAGGAGTAGATAGAGAATTTTTTTCCGTCTTGCAGCACTAGTGCACAGTGCTCTGCATCTGTACTGTTCACCGCTGTCTGCAAGGTCTGGTGTGTGAGTGCAGCTCACCCTGTAGTGTGTGCTTCAACCCCGTCTGGTTGTAGTGCACTCAGTGTGTGTCACTGCCTCATACATTGTCCTTTATTGCCAATTCATAATTTTTCCTGATATCTCCTATTAGTGTGGTGGTTCCATCCATATTCAGCTAAATTGATTCCAAACACACTATATAGGAGTAGATAGAGGAGCCTTTCTGCAGCATTGGGCCCTGCAGCCCCAGCCAGATTAGTATTAGCCTATTTTTTGCAGCCTCATCTATTGCATTGTAGGTTACCTTCCTACATTGTAATAGCTACAAAAAGTTTGTGATACTATCGTTATTACATCTTTAGGCACATCCAGTGTCTTTTTGTGACAAAAAAAACCTAAATAAAGTTCACCAAACACTCCACTTTACAGTTGTGTAGGCCACATTAGCTCATATTAAAGTCTAGTCCACACTTTATAAAATTAGTGTTTCTTATACCTGTTAGCAGCTGTTCAGGAATAAGCACACTAAGCCCTTAGTACTTTTCTGCCTATCTTTATCAGTCTACCAAGATGAAGAAGGCAGGGAGTAAGGCATGTGGTCGTGGTCGTGGGCGTGGGCGTGGAGTTTCTGCAGGGAGAGGACGTGAGGATTCTGTGCCTGCAGGGAGAGGACGTGGGGATTCTGTGCCTGCTGCGGGCACCAGTGACTCAGCATCCCCCAGTTTTACCAGGGAACAGTCCTTTATGCGCAGCTTTGTAGGAGCTAGCCGTACCCCACTGCTGCGCGAGGACCAAATTGAAGCCGTTGTCGGATGGATGGCAGCTAACGCATCGACTTCAATTAGTTCCAGATCCTCTCAGGTCCTGAGCACTGAAGAGCACCCATCTGTCTCTTCACCACCTGCCAAATTGCCCAGGCAGTCAGAGAGCCCTGGACAGGAGCCATCTCTACTTCTGTTCTCTGAATCTCTTGGCTTGGAAAGAGGGGGCCAGCCAAGCAGAATTCGAGAATTTGAAGAAGAGGTAGTATGCAGTGATGCGCAACCGTTTTGTCTCTCTGAATCTGAAGAGGCGGGTGGGCCAGTGCCTATGGTCAGCAGCACACCTCAGTACGCATCTGATGATGAGACTCAGGTGCCACTTTCTGGTGCGTACTGTGCTGTCGAGACTACCCAGGAGAAGCAGTTGTTTGAAGAGGGTGGTGTAGATGATGAGGTCCTTGACCCATCATGGCGTGAGGGACAGGAAGGTGGTGGGAGCAGCTCTGAGGAAGAGATTCCCCGAACGGCCCAAAAAGGAGGGAGAGGGAGGGGGCAGACTTGGTTGCCTGTAGCCTCCACTTCGGCACCCATTAGGAGCATGGCTCTTCCAAAATCCAAAGCGGGCGCTCCCAAGACTTGCAGTGCCTGGTCCTTTTTTGACACAGTTGCAGATGACATTTGCTTTGTCAAATGCAAGCTGTGTAATCAGAAGGTGAAAAGAGGGAAAAGTGTCAGCAACCTCAATACCACAAATATGTGGAAACATGTGCGGACCAAGCACGTGGTGGAGTTACACAAACACACTGAAGACCTAGGCCAACCTACAGCGCCACCTACCACCTCTTCAGCTCGTGTTGTAGCCTCTTCCTCCAGCTCACACACAGCTGGTTCGGCTTCCTCACAGGATCGCCATGGAAGAATCTCTGGCACTGTTGTACAGAGACACAGTGTAATTCCACCCACAGCACCACTTTCCCAGTCATCCTCACACTCCCAGGCCAGTCTACAGCCATCGTTAGCACAGGCATGGGAGAAAAGGCGCCCATACTCGGCAAACCACCCCCGAGCACAGGCTCTGAATGCTGGCATTGCTAAACTACTGGCCCTTGAAATGCTATCATTCAGGCTGGTGGAGACTGACACATTCCGTAACTTTATGGCATTGGCAGTCCCACAATACAACGTGCCCAGCCGCTTTTATTTCAGCAGGCAAGCCGTCCCTGCCCTGCAACATCATGTGGAGGGAAAAATTAAACATGCGCTACAAAACGCCGTCAGTAGCAAGGTCCACCTGACCACTGATGCGTGGACCAGTAAGCATGGACAGGGACGATACCTTTCCCTCACTGCCCATTGGGTAAATGTTGTGGAGCCGGGTACAGATCTTGAGAGTGGCGCTGTACGTGTTCTGCCAACTCCAAGGATTGCAGGAATCCAGTCTGTACACATTGACTCCTCCTCATACTCCAGTTCCTCTGAATCAGCGCTGCAGGAGCCGTCACGGTCTACCTCCACATCGACCCGTGAACGGTTACCTGTTATGATGACCGATATGAGCACAGCCGTGGCCAAACGTCAACAGGCCGTATTAAAATTAATTTCTTTGGGGAATCGAAGCCACACAGCGCAGGAGCTCTGGAATGCCATCAAGCAGCAGAGTGACGTGTGGTTTGTGCCAGCGAATCTCCAGCCAGGCATGGTAGTGTGTGACAATGGCCGAAATCTGGTGGCAGCTCTGGGCCTAGGCAACCTCACTCACATCCCATGTCTGGCACATGTGCTCAACTTGGTCGTGCAGAGTTTTTTGAGGGACTATCCGGATCTTGATGCACTGCTTCACAAGGTCCGCATAGAGTGCGCTCACTTGCGGCGTTCCAGCAATGCAAGATCACGCATTGCAGCTCTGCAGCGCCGATTATGTCTTCCGGAACATCGCATCATATGTGACCTACCCACCAGGTGGAATTCAACGTTACATATGTTGGAGAGGTTGTGTGAGCAGCAGGCAGCAGTAATGGAGTACCAGCTGCAGCAGGCGCAAACAAGTCGCAGTGCGCGCCGTTCACACTTCACCACCACTGAGTGGGCCTCTATGAAGGACATTTGCCACGTTTTGCGTGCCTTCGATTATTCCACGCGGATGGCGAGTGCAGATGATGCACTAGTCAGCATGACTATCCCCCTTATCTGCCTGCTTGAAAAAACACTGCAAGCACTAAGGGACGAGGTTTTGGAAGAGGTGGAGGATGAGGAGTCACAAATGCCATCTGCTTCTCTACAGTCTGCGCAACGTGGTTCCTCACAAAGGCCTAGGCAGGGGACACTTTGTGAGGAGGATGAGGAGGAGTCAATGGATGAGGAAGACATCTGTCCAGAGGAGGGAGGTACACAATGCTCTAGTAGTCAGTATCTAGAGCGAGGGTGGGGTGATGCAGAGCAGGCAGAGATCACGCCTCAAGCAGGGGACAGCGTTTCTTGGCCAGTTGGCAGTCTGCAGCACATGGTTGATTTCATGCTGCAGTGCCTCAGAAACGACCGCCGCATTGCCCACATTCTCAACACGGCTGATTATTGGGTGTCCACCCTCCTAGATCCTCGCTACCGGGACAACTTACAAAGCCTCATAACACCATTGAACCGGGAGCGTAAAATGCGGGAGTACCAAGACGCACTGGTGCATTCCATCATGTTCTCCATTCCAACCGAGAGCAGTGCTGCTAGTGCTTTACAAAGCAGCTCAGTGCGTCGAGGCAGTGGAGGAAGCTCTGCACAAAGAGGGAGCAGAAGCAGCGCCTCAGCACAAGGCAAGACCAGTATGGCCGAAATGTGGCAAAGTTTTGTGTCCCCGCCGCCACAAATGTCTACACCATCACAGACAGCTCCAGTCAGCAGGAGGCAACGTTTCCGTCAGATGGTGACAGACTACATGTCTTGCCCTCTTAGTGTACTCCCAGACGGCTCTTCTCCCTTCAAGTTTTGGGTCTGTAAGCTGGATACATGGCCAGAGCTTAGTCAGTATGCACTGGAGGTGCTAGCTTGCCCTGCTGCTAGTGTATTATCGGAACGCGTCTTTAGTGCCGCAGGTGGTGTACTAACAGACCGTCGCATGCGACTATCCTCCGATAACGTTGACCGGCTTACTTTTCTCAAAATGAACAAGGCCTGGATCTCTCATGAATTTGCCAGTCCTCTTCCAGAATAAATAATTGGTTGGCAACAGTATCCAGGTCTCCTGTTCTGTTCATGTTTCTACCACCTGAACTGTAATCCCTGAGCTCCAACACCGCCAGTTGGCGCTCGGAAGTGCCGTCTGCACAGTCAACACTTGCTGCCGTGTTATTGGGGTTCAGTAACGTCAGCTGTTCTCCTGCTGTGCGGACGGCAATTTCTCCTGATTTGTCCACATCCACTGTACTACACATTTTAAAGTTGCTCCAATTACTCCTCTGGCTCCTCTGTTTTCATTCTTATCCCTGGGCTCCAGCACCGCCAGTTGGCGCTCGGAAGTGCTGTCTGCACAGTCAACACTTGCTACCATGTTATTGGGGTTCAGTAACGTCAGCTGTTCCCCTGCTGTGCGGACGGCAATTTCTCCTGCTCTGTCCACATTCTCACTACTACAGATTTTAAAGTTGCTCCAATTACACCTCTGGCTCCTCTGTTTTCATTCTTATCCCTGGGCTCCAGCACCGCCAGTTGGCGCTCGGAAGTGCTGTCTGCACAGTCAACACTTGCTACCATGTTATTGGGGTTCAGTAACGTCAGCTGTTCCCCTGCTGTGCGGACGGCAATTTCTCCTGCTCTGTCCACATTCTCACTACTACAGATTTTAAAGTTGCTCCAATTACACCTCTGGCTCCTCTGTTTTCATTCTTATCCCTGGGCTCCAGCACCGCCAGTTGGCGCTCGGAAGTGCCGTCTGCACAGTCAACACTTGCTACCATGTTATTGGGGTTCAGTAACGTCAGCTGTTCCCCTGCTGTGTTCACGGCAATTTCTCCTGCTCTGTCCATATTCACTGTGCTACTTATTTAAAACTTGCTCCAATTACACCTCTGGCTCCTCCGTTTTTAGTATTTACCCTGGGCTCCAACACCGCCAGTTGGCGCTCGGAAGTGCTGTCTGCACAGTCAACACTTGCTGCCGTGTTATTGGGGTTCAGTAACGTCAGCTGTTCCCCTGCTGTGCGGACGGCAATTTCTCCTGCTCTGTCCACATTCTCACTACTACAGATTTTAAAGTTGCTCCAATTACACCTCTGGCTCCTCTGTTTTCATTCTTATCCCTGGGCTCCAGCACCGCCAGTTGGCGCTCGGAAGTGCCGTCTGCACAGTCAACACTTGCTGCGGTGTTATTGGGGTTCGGTAACGTCAGCTGTTCCCCTGCTGTGTTCACGGCAATTTCTCCTGCTCTGTCCATATTCACTGTGCTACTTATTTAAAACTTGCTCCAATTACACCTCTGGCTCCTCCGTTTTTAGTATTTACCCTGGGCTCCAACACCGCCAGTTGGCGCTCGGAAGTGCTGTCTGCACAGTCAACACTTGCTGCCGTGTTATTGGGGTTCAGTAACGTCAGCTGTTCTCCTGCTGTGCGGACGGCAATTTCTCCTGCTTTGTCCACATCCACTGTACTACACATTTTAAAGTTGCTCGAATTACACCTCTGGCTCCTCTGTTTTCATTCTTATCCCTGGGCTCCAGCACCGCCAGTTGGCGCTCGGAAGTGCCGTCTGCACAGTCAACACTTGCTGCCGTGTTATTGGGGTTCAGTAACGTCAGCTGTTCTCCTGCTGTGCGGACGGCAATT
This sequence comes from Phyllobates terribilis, assembly GCF_046119375.1. Classification (NCBI taxonomy): domain Eukaryota; kingdom Metazoa; phylum Chordata; class Amphibia; order Anura; family Dendrobatidae; genus Phyllobates; species Phyllobates terribilis. Next base: position 261,653,655 of record NW_027362768.1, read on the forward strand.
TCTCCTGCTTTGTCCACATCCACTGTACTACACATTTTAAAGTTGCTCGAATTACACCTCTGGCTCCTCTGTTTTCATTCTTATCCCTGGGCTCCAGCACCGCCAGTTGGCGCTCGGAAGTGCCGTCTGCACAGTCAACACTTGCTGCGGTGTTATTGGGGTTCGGTAACGTCAGCTGTTCCCCTGCTGTGTTCACGGCAATTTCTCCTGCTCTGTCCATATTCACTGTGCTACTTATTTAAAACTTGCTCCAATTACACCTCTGGCTCCTCCGTTTTTAGTATTTACCCTGGGCTCCAATACCGCTAGTTGCTGCTCAGAAGTGCCGTCTGCACAGTCAACGCTTGCTCCAGTGTTATTGGGATTCAGTAACGTCAGCTGATCCCCAGCTGTGTGTCCGGCAAATTCTCCTGCTTTGTCCACATCCACTGTAGTACGGATTTAAAACCTCCTCCAAATACACCTCTGGCTCTTCTGTTTTTAGTATTTACCCTGGGCTCCAGCACCGCCAGCTGGTTCTCGGCAGTTCCATTGGCTCTTGTACCTTCTGCTACCCATCCGGGTTCCAGTACCGTCAGCTGGTTCTCGGCAGTGTCTTTGGCACGGGTACTCCCTCCTGCCCAGCCTGGTTCCAGCACGCCAGCTGTTTCCGGGTAGTGTCAACGTCACTTTGCCTCCAATGCGTTGTCCTGTCGTGTTGCGGTCGGGTTAGCCGACTCTATGGTGCCTGCAGTTTAGGTGACTCCTATGTGGGCTGCGGGATCTGGCAATGAAGGCTGGTTCCATAGTGCCAATAGGACAAGCACCCTCTGTAGGACTGTGGGTTTTGGTAACTGCGGCCGGCTCGCGGCCTTGAACTTTTTTTTTACATGGGTACCTTCTGCTACCCATCCGGGTTCCAGTACCGTCAGCTGGTTCTCGGCAGTGCCTTTGGATTAGGTGCCTCCTTCTCGGTATCCAAGTTCCACCAACGTCTGCTGGTCCTTGGTAGTGCTTTCTGGCACAGGTACCTCCTGCTTAGTAACCGAGTTCCAGTAACATCAGCTGGTCCTCGGTAGTTCCATTGGCTCTTGTACCTTCTGCTACCCATCCGGGTTCCAGTACCGTCAGCTGGTCCTCGGTAGTTCCATTTGCTCTTGTATCTTCTGCTACCCATCCGGGTTCCAGTACCGTCAGCTGGTCCTCGGTAGTTCCATTTGCTCTTGTATCTTCTGCTACCCATCCGGGTTCCAGTACCGTCAGCTGGTTCTCGGCAGTGCCTTTGGATTAGGTGCCTCCTTCTCGGTATCCAAGTTCCACCAACGTCTGCTGGTCCTTGGTAGTGCTTTCTGGCACAGGTACCTCCTGCTTAGTAACCGAGTTCCAGTAACATCAGCTGGTCCTCGGTAGTTCCATTGGCTCTTGTACCTTCTGCTACCCATCCGGGTTCCAGTACCGTCAGCTGGTCCTCGGTAGTTCCATTTGCTCTTGTATCTTCTGCTACCCATCCGGGTTCCAGTACCGTCAGCTGGTTCTCGGCAGTGCCTTTGGATTAGGTGCCTCCTTCTCGGTATCCAAGTTCCACCAACGTCTGCTGGTCCTTGGTAGTGCTTTCTGGCACAGGTACCTCCTGCTTAGTAACCGAGTTCCAGTAACATCAGCTGGTCCTCGGTAGTTCCATTGGCTCTTGTACCTTCTGCTACCCATCCGGGTTCCAGTACCGTCAGCTGGTCCTCGGTAGTTCCATTTGCTCTTGTATCTTCTGCTACCCATCCGGGTTCCAGTACCGTCAGCTGGTCCTCGGTAGTTCCATTTGCTCTTGTATCTTCTGCTACCCATCCGGGTTCCAGTACCGTCAGCTGGTTCTCGGCAGTGCCTTTGGATTAGGTGCCTCCTTCTCGGTATCCAAGTTCCACCAACGTCTGCTGGTCCTTGGTAGTGCTTTCTGGCACAGGTACCTCCTGCTTAGTAACCGAGTTCCAGTAACATCAGCTGGTCCTCGGTAGTTCCATTGGCTCTTGTACCTTCTGCTACCCATCCGGGTTCCAGTAACATCAGCTGGTCCTCGGTAGTTCCATTGGCTCTTGTACCTTCTGCTACCCATCCGGGTTCCAGTACCGTCAGCTGGTTCTCGGCAGTGCCTTTGGATTAGGTGCCTCCTTCTCGGTATCCAAGTTCCACCAACGTCTGCTGGTCCTTGGTAGTGCTTTCTGGCACAGGTACCTCCTGCTTAGTAACCGAGTTCCAGTAACATCAGCTGGTCCTCGGTAGTTCCATTGGCTCTTGTACCTTCTGCTATCCATCCGGGTTCCAGTACCGTCAGCTGGTCCTCGGTAGTTCCTCAGCTTTCTTGTACCTTCTGCTACATTTCCAAGTTCAAGCTTTTTGAAATGGTTCTTGGTAATCACTCTGGATCTCCCTGACGAGGACCCTGAAGACGAGGACCCTGAAGACCAACCCTAAGAAGACGAGGACCCCGAAGACAATGACCCTGAAGACGAGGACCCTGAAGACCACCCCGAAGAAGACGAGGACCCTGAAGACCACCCCGAAGAAGACGAGGACCCTGAAGACCACCCCGAAGAAGACGAGGACCCCGAAGACGAGGACCCAGAAGACCAACCCGAAGAAGACGAGGACCCCGAAGACGAGGACCCCCGAAGACGACGACCCTGAAGACCACCCCGAAGAAGACCAAGAAGATGACCCTGAAGAAGTTGACCAAGAAGACAAAGAAGAGAAGACAAGCACCAAGATACAGAAAAACAAGAGACAGAAAACCAAGAAGCAGAAATACAAGAAGCTGCAGAACAAAAAGCGGAAGAACATTAAGCATAAGACTAAAAATCAGAGCAAAAGATAATATCTAAATTATAAGCAGAAGATGACTAAGCAGTGTATGGGGGTGAGTCCGTTCCTCCTCGTGGTGCCCCTGGAAAAGACCTGCTGCTGCAGGCCAAACTGAACGCGGACAAATCCTGTTGTAAATCTTTTGTGACGGGCAGAACGAAAGGTGTAATGTCCAACCTTTTATAGATAACAACTACAGGAATGCCTGTCACAAATAAGAATATGATGAAGAAGAAGAATATGAAGAAGATGAAGAAGTAGAATATGTAAAAAAAAGAATAATACGAAGAAGGTGAAGAAGAAGAAGGTGAAGAAGAAGTGGATGAAAAAGATGCTGAGGATGATGAAGGAGAAAGTGTGGGAGAAGTAAAAAAGAAGGTGAAGAGCATGGAAGTAGTGAAACATAAATATCTGACAAAATATAAAAATACTTAACATAGTTAATATTTCCGTAACTCAGAACATAATAAAAAAATATTAATTCCTGCTATTCCATTTGACTGGCCTAAACCTCTATGCCTTTATTGTCTCCCCCACCTCCCCCAATACATTCTACATTATTCTTAGTTGTTTTCCTTCATGTAGAAATAACCTACAAGGAAAGAAAGGGTTTATTTTAATTCCGATATTTATGTCCCATTGACTTGCATTGGTTTCCGGTATCGGAATCGGCGATATCCGATACTTTTTCGGTATCGGTCCGATCCAATCCGATCCGATATTTCCCGATATCGGAAGGTATCGCTCAACACTAGTGAGGATACAATAGGTGAGGGCAAAGCTGGTCATGCAGCAGTATGGTGAAGCGAGGGTTACTGTAGATTGTACGCTTGTCAGAAGAAGTGGGTCTTCAGCTTCCTTTTCCACAATAGGCGAGAGTCTGATGTTCTTGGGTACAGAGTTCCACAGTAGAGGAGATGCATGGGTTTAATCTTGTATGTGATTGTGTCAAGAACAGATAAGAGGGAAGTAGAGGAGATCTTGGAAGGATGGGAAGTTGCGCACAGGTAAGTACAGGGAGACTAGATCACAGATGTATGGGGGAGACAGGTTTTTGGTGGCTTGGTATGCCAAGGTTAGGCTTTTCAACTGGAGTCCCTGGGCAATGGGGAGCCAGCGCAGGAATTTAAAAAGGGGAGAAGCCGGGGAATAGCGGGGTGACAGGTGGATTAGTCGGCCAGCACAGTTTAGGATAGATTGGAGGGGTGCGAGAGTGGTAAAAGGGAGACCACAGAGCAGGATCTTGCAGTAGTCGAGAGCAGGGGTCCTAGAACTGAACATTGGGGGACACCGACACATAGCGGGCAAGATGAGGAAGTGGTGTGTTTGGGAGACTGAATGTCCGGTCGGTTAGTCTGAATGTCCGGTTGGAAAGTCTGTGATGCCGAGACAACGGTACACTTTATAGACGAGAGCCAGAAAGAACATGTGCTCCAGTAGATGACAAGCGCTCTGCTCCTCTTCCTCTACCTTAACATCACACAAAGTACAGTCCTCAGAGGAGGCACCCCAATTACCCTTTTTTTCCCCCACGTCACAACTCTCCAAACGCCCAACTGACTGTGGGAAACCACAAATGGGGGATTCTGAAGAGCTGTTCATGTGGCACCCCTGCGGGTCCAGTTGCCACAGAGATAGTGCATCTCATTCAGAGGTATGGTACCCCACTCTCAGGTAAGAAGGGAGCACTACCGGGGACCCACACACCTACATCCAACACTACACCACTCCAGACCAGCAGGCGGGGCAAGATGCACTTGGTCACTGCTGAGCCCCGTCCCTGGCTGGAAGAGGGGGGAACCAAGAGAGGTGGAACCATGTAGTGGGTGTGGGTGGAGGAAGAAGTTCAGTGGAGCACAGAGGGTAGAAGTATGAAAAGAAGGGTAGAAAGTTCTAGAAAGAGTTGAGTTGTGAGGGGAGTTGGGAGCTCCGGAGGAGCTCTGCTCAGGAGAGGAAGGAAAGAGTGAGAGAGGAGTCGGGCCTAGTGAGAGAGGCCCAGGAGGAGGAAAGTGAGGAAAGAAGACAGGAGCAGTGAGGAGGGCTCCAGAGAGACAGAAGGGATCCCAGGGGCACGGCGAGTGCAGGATGCCACCCGTGCGCCCGAATTGACGCCGATGTGGAGGGATCAGGCCGCAGTAGGGGACCGGCCCCAGCCTAGTGGAGTACTTTGGGTCTTAGCTAGCAAACCGGAGATTGCAGTATTTCAGGTGCTGTAGCCACACACCACACTTAATCGCCAAAAAGGTGGCCATAGAGGACCAAGGGGACTCAGAGGACGTCACCCGACAAGGCCCACGGCCACTGGCTTGGGACACTGGGTGTGAGGCGCAGGGCAGGAGGGCGAGAGCCAGCGCAGAGAAGATGACCTGGGAAGGTACATAAGATAGGGGTCCCGTTCAAGTGCTTCCAAGATACCTGAGAGTTGGCTGGACCACTTCTCTGGAAAGTGTAACTTGGAGCAGCTTAACAACTGTAAGTAAAACCTGAAGACTGCACCCCACTGTGTCCTTGACTGATTATTGCGCCACCAGCCCTGCATTGCACCGCATACACAACATCTACCTCTACAACAATTCATCTTATACTTCCCTGGAGCTTAGCTCTGCCTGTGGAGAGCTGAACCAACTCTGCTGCATCACCATTAGCTCTAGTGGATCTGCACCGCAGTGGCGGCCCCATATAGCCGCATACCACGGGTGGCATCACGAACATTATCCCTAAAAACACTTTATTCCCCTTTTTCTTTAATTATTTGACCGCCTGGGGCCATGGACCGGGTCACTGCCACCGTGACTACCCCAATAGAAAAGGACCGGCCCGGCTATCGAGTACTCCACGGCCCCAGGGGGCGCGTCATTCACACATTCTATTTCGGAGCATCAAAGGTTTGATCCAAAACTTCACAGACTCAAGAGGGGGAAAACACGTGTAGAGATGGCCAAAATTTTTTCAGTTGATCCGGGGCCGGATGAAGTAGGGTCTGAGCAAAATCCAAACCCTTGTCACCTGATGTTAAGCCCTGGGCGTGGGCATGGATGAGTTGGAGAATGAAACCACTAGACACCAAGATGTCACTAGACTGTGTAGCGCCGGCGTCCCTGCCCTCTGCTAGGCAGGGACGCTGTTCCCCTCACCTCTCCGCTCCGAGCCCGGCGTCCTCCTCCCGCTCTGCTGGCAGCGCGCGCTCCTTCCCGGCCACTGTGCTTAGGGCGCGCGCGCGCGCTCCCTCCCTCTTAAAGGGGCCGCGCGCGCCGTCCTAAGGAGTCCCCGGCCAATGACCTAAGGACTTCACCATATATAAGGCACCTCCTCCAAAATGGAGGTGCCCGAGCAATGTTGTTGCACTGTTCACTACTCTGCTTCAGCCCTCAGGTCCCGTTGCCAGTTACCTGCCAGAATCCTGCCAGTTTGCTGTCTGTTTCCTGCCTGACACATCTCCTACCTGCTTGCTAGCCTGAGGTCCAACGGTCTGCCTTCCTACTCCTGTCAGTCTGTCTATGGACCAGCTTGCCCGCTCACCTGGGAGCGCACATCTGCTACCTGCTTGCTAGCCTACATGGAGGCTCCGCCATCACGTGCTGTGACCACCTGCCATTCCAGAGACTCCTGCCCGCTCACCTGGGAGCGCACACCTGCTACCTGCCTGCTAGCCTACCTGGAGGCTCCGCCGTCACGTGCTGTGACCACCTGCCATTCCAGAGACTCCTGCCCGCTCACCTGGGAGCGCACACCTGTTACCTGCCTGCTAGCCTACCTGGAGGCTCCGCCGTCACGTGCTGTGACCACCTGCCATTCCAGAGACTCTCGCTTGCTCACCTGGGAGCACACATCTACCATCTGCCTGCTAGCCTAACTGGAGGCTCTGCCATCACAGGTCGTACCTACTCTTTACCCAGAGACTGCCCCGGTCACTTGCCGTGACCTCCTGCCCGTTCATCCAGAGACTGCCCCGGTCACTTGCCGTGACCTCCTGCCCGTTCATCCAGAGACTGCCCCGGTCACTTGCCGTGACCTCCTGCCCGTTCATCCAGAGACTGCCCCGGTCACTTGCCGTGACCTCCTGCCCGTTCATCCAGAGACTGCCCCGGTCACTTGCCGTGACCTCCTGCCCGTTCATCCAGAGACTGCCCCGGTTACTTGCCGTGACCTCCAGCCCGTTCACTCAGAGACTGTCCCGGTCACCTGCTGTGACTGCCTGCCCGTCTTCCCTGGTCGCCACCCGCTCCCTTACAAGGACCGCCCCCTTGTATAGTAGCTCAGAGGTTCCGCCTCCCAGACCCGTTACAGTTTGCTCGGGCCATGGAACCCGGTGACACCCAAGCTCCCTCGCTCTCGGACCTGTGTCATGAACTGTCCCGTCAGAGGTCCCAACAGGAGTCCATCCTGGGTCACCTGCGGAATGTCAATTCTCGCCTGGACACTCTGACTGCTCCGCCAGCAACCACCGCCAGTGCCATGACTCGCAATCCGGCAGCTCCGCTGCCCACTAATACCATGGTATCCTACCCCGGACCCCGGCTTTCTGCACCTCCTCGCTTCGGAGGTGACTCCGCCCAGGCTCGGGGCTTCATAAATCAGTGCACCCTGCACTTTGAACTCCTGTCCCACCAGTTTAACTCCGACCGGGCCAAAATTGCCTTCATCATGTCCCATCTCACCGGGGAGGCCCTGGACTGGCTAAATCCTCTATGGGAGAGAGGAGACCCCCTGGTGTCCGACTTGCCTGCCTTTCTCACGGCTTTCCGGAAAGTCTTCGACGAACCCGGACGGAAGACCTCATCCGCATCATCACTGCTACGCCTCCGTCAGGGAAGTCTCACCGTGGGCCAATATGCCATACGGTTCCGTACCCTTGCCTCGGAGCTGGCCTGGGATAACGACGCTCTGGTATCCGTCTTCTGGGAGGGTCTGTCCGGCCGTATTAAAGATGAACTTGCCGGTCGGGACATTCCTACTACTGTCGATGACCTAATAACTCTTGCCACCCGGATTGACCTACGGTTCCAGGAGCGTGCCAAAGAGGTCACCCGTGAGAAGAGGTTTCCACGTCTAGCTCCTACTTTTCAGAAACCCGTCACTCCCTCCGTCTCCCCCCAGGTACACTCTCCTGAGCTTATGCAGGTCGACCAGACCAAGATGGTCAAAACCCGTCAGGACTTACGCCGTGCCGAGGGGAGCTGCTTCTACTGTGGCAGTAAGGAGCACCGGATCCGTGCCTGCCCGGAGAAGTCGGGAAACGCCTGTGTCTAGGTTCGCTCAGAGAGGTCGACCTAGACAAGAATAAATCCTCTTCATCTCTGCTGTTGTCAGTCTCAATCGTCTGCGGGGAGAACCGTTATTTCGAACTAGCCCAACTTGACTCTGGAGCAGCCGGGAATCTTATTTCACAGTCCCTGGTAGAGAAATACCGCATCCCCACCAAACCTCTGGCTGTACCCTTGTCTGTTGCTGCCGTGGATGGGGGCCTCTTACCACGCCCCATCCAACTCATCACCGAATCCATTACTCTGCAGGTGGGAATGCTGCATTCTGAGAGTATCTCCTTTCATGTTCTGCCTGGACTCTCTCACGCCCTCTTGCTAGGCCTACCATGGCTCCAGAGACATGCACCCGTGCTTGACTGGCAGACCGGAGAGGTCCTTCGCTGGGGACAGGGCTGCCATAAGACCTGTCTGGTTCCCGTCCATCCCGTCCGTCCTTCTCCTACCCCAGCTAATCTACCTGGACTTCCGATTCCTTATTGGTCTTATGCTGATGTCTTTAATAAAAAGGAGGCAGAGACACTACCCCCTCATAGACCATACGACTGCCCTATCGACCTGTTACCCGGTACTATTCCTCCCCGTGGGCGTATTTATCCATTATCTGCTGCTGAGACCCGGTCGATGTCCGAATATATTGAGGAGAATCTGGCCAGGGGATTCATCCGGAAATCTACCTCCCCGGCGGGAGAAGGCTTCTTTTTCGTCAAAAAGAAGGACGGCTCTCTCCGTCCCTGTATAGACTATAGAGGCCTTAACCAGATCACGGTGAAGAATAAGTACCCCCTTCCGCTCATTCCGGAGTTATTTGATCGTCTGAGGGGGGCTAGAATCTTCACCAAACTGGACCTCCGTGGGGCGTACAACCTGGTCCGTATCCGTCAGGGGGATGAATGGAAGACGGCATTCAACACCCGGGACGGCCACTATGAATATCTGGTAATGCCCTTTGGTCTCTGTAACGCTCCTGCCGTCTTTCAAGAGTTGGTCAATGACATCTTCCGGGACCTTCTCTACTCCTGCGTAGTGGTGTACCTGGACGACATCTTGGTCTTCTCTCCGGATCTCTAGACTCACCGGAGGGACGTTCGTCAGGTCCTGCTCAGGCTCAGGCAGAATCACCTCTTCGCTAAATACGAGAAGTGCCTCTTTGAGCAGACCTCGCTTCCGTTTTTGGGCTACATTATTTCTCAGACCGGCCTACGAATGGATCCAGAGAAATTGTCTGCCATCGAGAAATGGCCTCGACCGGAGGGGTTGAAGGCCATTCAGCGGTTCCTGGGCTTCGCCAACTACTACCGCCTCTTCATACCACACTTCTCTTCCCGGACTGCCCCAATTTCCGCGCTCACCCGAAAGGGTACTAATCCCAAAGAGTGGCCGCCCGAAGCAGAGGAGGCCTTTCTTTCCTTAAAACAGGCCTTCTCTTCCGCCCCGGTGCTGCATCGCCCGGACGGCAACAAGCAGTTCTTGCTGGAAGTTGACGCCTCCTCCTCTGGAGCCGGAGCAGTACTTACTCAAAAATCATCTTCCGGGAGGATGGTAACTTGCGGCTTCTTCTCTAAACTCTTCTCCTCCTCAGAGCGCAATTATTCCATAGGAGACTGAGAGTTATTGGCCATCAAACTGGCATTGGAGGAGTGGCGTTACCTGCTCGAGGGGGCTCTTCACCCGGTAATAATTTACACTGACCACAAGAACTTGGCTTACCTCCAGCATGCCCAGAGACTTAACCCGCGCCAAGCCCGGTGGTCCTTGTTTTTTGCTCGCTTTGATTTTGTTCTTCATTTTCGCCCGGCTGACAAAAACGTCAAGGCGGACGCCTTGTCTCGATCCTTTCTGGTGTCTGATCTCGAGGAAGATCCGAAACACATCATCGATCCCGCCAGAGTAATGCAGGTAGCCCCCGTGAGTCTAAATCGTCTCCCTCCCGGAAAGACGTTCGTATCAGTACCTGATCGGGAGAAGATCCTTCACTGGGGTCACTCGTCTAAACTGGCTGGCCACGCCGGTCAGAAAAAGACCCTCCAGCTTATTACCCGGCACTACTGGTGGCCTACCCTGCACAAGGACGTAATAGACTTTGTTTCTGCCTGTGTGTCCTGCGCCCGCAACAAGGTTCCAAGACATCTGCCAGCCGGTCGCCTCCTTCCGCTTTCTGTACCTGCTGCCCCCTGGCAGCATATAGCAATGGACTTTATAACTGACCTCCCAGTCTCTGCCGGTTGTACGGTCATTTGGGTGGTCGCTGACCGCTTCTCCAAGATGGCTCATTTCGTTCCCCTGCCAGGCCTCCCGTCTGCACCCGAGCTAGCTAAAGACTTTATTCATCACATCTTTCGTCTTCATGGCCTGCCTCTCCACATCGTGTCGGATCGTGGGGTACAGTTCACCTCACGCTTCTGGAGAGCCACTTGTAAACTGCTAGACGTCACCCTGGACTTCTCTTCCGCTTACCACCCACAGTCCAATGGTCAAGTGGAGCGGATCAATCAGAACCTGACCAGTTACCTCCGGCACTTCGTTAATGCCCACCATTCAGACTGGGTGGATCTCCTACCATGGGCCGAGTTCTCTTACAACAATCACGAGAGCGAATCCTCCTCCAAATCCCCGTTTTTTGTAGTCTTCGGTCAGCATCCTCGGATCCCATTTCCCGTCTCCACCTCGGTGGGCAATCCGGCTGCGGAATCTCTCGTTAGCAAATTTTCCTCCATTTGGGAGAGTACCCGATCCGCACTCCTTCAGTCGTCCGAGCGGATGAAAAGACACGCTGACAAAAAACGCCTGGATCCTCCACAATTTCGTCCTGGAGATAAAGTCTGGCTCTCATCTAAATATGTCCGACTCAAGATACCTTCTTACAAGTTAGGGCCTCGGTTCATCGGTCCTCTGGAGGTCATCAGTCAGATCAACCCGGTGGCCTATAAATTGAAACTCCCGGCCAACTTACGGATCCCTAATTCCTTCCATGTATCTCTCCTCAAACCTGTGGTACTTAACTCTTTCTCCAAGTCTACAGGTACGCCTCCTGCTCCGGTTTCTGCTGAAGACGAGTTTGAGGTAGAGAACATTCTTGCCACCAAAAGGGTAAGAGGAAAGACCTTTTTTCTAGTAGATTGGAAGGGGTTTGGTCCTGAGGAGAGAACGTGGGAGCCCCGGGAGAACATCCATGCCCCTCTTATCCTTGCTAAATTTCTGTCTGGCCTAAAAAAGGGAGGACCTAAAGGGGGGGGTACTGTAGCGCCGGCGTCCCTGCCCTCTGCTAGGCAGGGACTCTGTTCCCCTCACCTCTCCGCTCCGAGCCTGGCGTCCTCCTCCCGCTCTGCTGGCAGCGCGCGCTCCTTCCCGGCCACTGTGCTTAGGGCGCGCGCGCGCGCTCCCTCCCTCTTAAAGGGGCCGCGCGCGCCGTCCTAAGGAGTCCCCGGCCAATGGCCGGAGGACTTCACCATATATAAGGCACCTCCTCCAAAATGGAGGTGCCCGAGCAATGTTGTTGCACTGTTCACTACTCTGCTTCAGCCCTCAGGTCCCGTTGCCAGTTACCTGCCAGAATCCTGCCAGTTTGCTGTCTGTTTCCTGCCTGACACATCTCCTACCTGCTTGCTAGCCTGAGGTCCGACGGTCTGCCTTCCTACTCCTGTCAGTCTGTCTATGGACCAGCTTGCCCGCTCACCTGGGAGCGCACATCTGCTACCTGCCTGATAGCCTACCTGGAGGCTCCGCCGTCACGTGCTGTGACCACCTGCCATTCCAGAGACTCCTGCCCGCTCACCTGGGAGCGCACACCTGCTACCTGCCTGCTAGCCTACCTGGAGGCTCCGCCGTCACGTGCTGTGACCACCTGCCATTCCAGAGACTCTCGCTTGCTCACCTGGGAACACACATCTACCATCTGCCTGCTAGCCTACCTGGAGGCTCTGCCATCACAGGTCGTACCTACCCTTTACCCAGAGACTGCCCCGGTCACTTGCCGTGACCTCCTGCCCGTTCATCCAGAGACTGCCCCGGTCACTTGCCGTGACCTCCTGCCTGTTCATCCAGAGACTGCCCCGGTCACTTGCCGTGACCTCCTGCCCGTTCATCCAGAGACTGCCCCGGTCACTTGCCGTGACCTCCTGCCCGTTCATCCAGAGACTGCCCCGGTTACTTGCCGTGACCTCCAGCCCGTTCACTCAGAGACTGTCCCGGTCACCTGCTGTGACTGCCTGCCCGTCTTCCCTGGTCGCCACCCGCTCCCTTACAAGGACCGCCCCCTTGTATAGTAGCTCAGAGGTTCCGCCTCCCAGACCCGTTACAGACTGCAAGTGTAGGAATCTCCCTGGATGGGGGTGACCCGCTCCACTACCATCCTGTAGATCACTCAAAATAAAAGCCCAGGTCAGGTTTTCTTAAATCCGACTTGGTGAAATAGCTTGACCAAGTCCAAACTTTACTTTTATTTTTCACTGCAAGCACAGCTGTTTCTGTGATTGAAATGCACTCCAGCAGGTTCAATTTACATACCATCCCTTGCATATGATCCCCTTTACTGCCTCACAACAGCTATCCATGCAGTGTTTGAGAAATGGCTGTCTCCACTGAACCTGGAGCAAGGGAAGGCCGTATGCGATAACAGTGAAAACCTGGTGGCAGCTCTATGCCGGGGCAACCTCAAACACATGTCTTGCATGGCTCACATCCTCAACCTGATGGTAGAGCAATTTCTCCGCCACTATCCCAGCCTGGATGCGCTGCTGCAGAAACCACGGTTTCTGCATGCTCACTTAAAAGTATAAAAACATAGCAGGATTTTTAGTATAAAAACAAGACTAGCCAATATAACCTTTTAATCATAGCAAGCTTCAACACAATGTTCACAAGGTAGACAGCTGCTGTGTTAAGTCTCCTAGACAACGAGCTAACTCCTTTATGATGAAAGAGGCCACCATCTACTTAGCTTTCTGGTTGTCACGAATAATTTGAAGGTTAATGTGATTTTCTTGCTGGCAGCCTTTTGTTAGCGTTTAGCTGATCTTGGTTGGTGCCACTAGTCCTTTAGTATGGGAATGAGCTGGTCTCCAACCAGCCAGGAATATTTCCTGTGAATTATGGCACGCCATGGTTTGAGATTAGCACCCAGTACCAGAAGTGAAGCCATCCACAATTTCCTTCTCAGGAATGTTATTTGGTAGACTGAGTGGCTGCCCAAACATTAGTTTCTCACAAAGGAGCTGAAGATGACACTGAGTGGCAGTAGGTGCAAGTTTCTTGTTTGTTAGCTATCAGAGGGAGAACAGAGAGGGCAGCACGGTGGCTCAGTGGATAGCATTGCAGCCTTGCAGCACTAGGGTCCTGGTTTCAAAACCAAGGACAACATCTGCAAGGAGTTTGTATGTTCTCACCGTGTTTGCGTAAGTTTCCCCCGGCTTCTCCGGTTTCCTTCCACACTCCAAAGACATACTGATAGGGAATGTGGACTGTGAGCCCCAATGGGGACAATATCGATAATGTCTGTAAATTGTCTGAATTGTAAAGCACTGCGAAATATATTGGCGCTATATAAATAAAAAGATTATTATTAATCTTATAATTGGGCTTTGCCAAGGTGCCAGATTGAAGATCTTAACTCATAGATTCCACAGTAAAAAAGCAGCCATACTGTGTCTGGGAACCTTCATGCAGACTTTTCTTAGCCAAGGCTGCTTATCGGCAGGTTGGACGGGCCCACCAGAGAAACGGAGAATCTTCCAGTGGGCCCTAGCTTCTTCTTCGGGAGAATTCATAGTGCAAATCTTGCAGCTGCTATGGGGTTTTTGAGTGGGGGAGAAAGGTGGGCCCAATGTTCTTCAGTCTGAAACTGCTTCTCGGTGAGAGTTGTATTTCAACACAGCCATGTTCTTTAGCTCAGTGAAAGGACTGGCATAGAGGAAAACCATATCTACTCCGGCTGTCATTTCTCCCAGAAGTTCTCTAATGGAGCTTATTCCATAAGCAATGGCAGCCAGTCCTACAACATCAGCTCACACTTCTCATTGGTGCTTCGACACACAAAGATCTTTCTATATGCCTTGAATTTCATGACTACAGAGTTGGGCAATGGCCTGATCTGCAATGCGTTTTGAGAAATAACGGGCATAAGCAAAGCTACGGTTTAGGTCATCATTAAGCAAAACTCATACAGCTTTCCCACAGACTGAAAGAGGGGTATCAAGACTTCCCTGTCCTCACCAAGAGGACAACTGTCTATGTTCTCCTCCTCATCCTCCTCCTCATTATCACCCAATCCACTTTGAGATGATATGAGGCTGGGCTGTGTAGCATCACCCTGTATAGTTCCTTGCTTTGCCTGCAATGCTTCCTCTTTAATTGTGAGCAGCGAGCGTTTCAATACACAGAGAAGCAGGATGTTGATGCTAATTATGGAGTCATCGCCGCTCACCATCATGGTGAAGTCCTCAAAGTTTTGGAGGACGGCACAGATGTCACACATCCATGCCCACTCATCAGCTCTTATGTGCGGAAGCTGACCTGAATTCCAACAGACGTGTTAAAGCTGATACTCAACAACTGCCCTCTGCTGCTCATAAATCCTTCCCAACATCTGCAACTTTGATTTCCAATGTGTGGTGACATCGCACACCAGTCGGTGAGCTGGCAGCTGCAACGTTGCAGAAGCACTGCGAGGGTAGCGTAAGCTGTAGCTGACTTTCTGAAATGGGCACACACGCAGCATACTTTCACAAGCAGCTCTGGTTGATCTGGGTAGGTTGTGATAAACTGCTGAACCACTTAGTTGAGCACATTTAGTGCCGCTCATCACTAATGTGTACCCCTGTATGGAGAACAATGTCAGCACCAAAGAATTAAAAGATGAAATGTAGCTTGCTATATATACCATGGTAGTAAGAATACCAATTTTGATTTCATCATGTGTATCTCTATGTGGAGAACAATATCAGCACCCAAAAATTTTAAACTGACATCTGGCCTTCTGCATGATGTTAGTAACAGAAGAAAGTATTTTTTTGTGAATAAGGCCTGTATAACATAAAAGCTATGCTCCAATCAATTTCAAACGGAGAACTCCCCTACTGTATCCTGTTAGTAACAGAAGAAAGTATTTTTTCCCCTGTATGGAGAACAATATTTGCACTAAATAATTAAAAGATGAAATATAGCATGCTTTGTATACCACGTTAGAAAGAAAACCAATTTCTATTTTATCATTTGTACCCCTGTGAGAACAATATCTGGACCGAAGAATTAAAAGATGTAGCCTTATTTATATACGACAGTAGTAAGAAAACCAATTTTGATTTAATCATATGTACCCCTGTGTGGAGAACAATATCAGCACTAGGGATGGGTGAGGGTTCTCGGCACTGCTCGGTTCTCGCCCAAGTATTGGGGTGCTCGGGCGAGTATCAAGCAGTGCCGAGGATTGTTGGTGCTCGGGTCCCTGTAATAATCTTATTTGATTCTGATTTCTGAATCATCTGAGTCACTGAGCAGCACGACCATCCAATCTGGTACAGGGACGTGCAATAGCTGCCAGTGTGGTGATTGACAGCTTGGCTGTCCAATCTGAGACTGGGGGGCACTGGCTATCTTCAGGTGTTCATTATCACAGTTGAATGCCTGGCTACTTAACTGAGCTGTTTCCCCCAGATCTCTGCCAGTTGTACATTCAGCTAGTGTGTGGTTTGTTCTCTGTGCCTTGAGCTCTGTTTATTGATCTTCTGTTGCCTGACCTTGGACCTTGTTCTGACCATCCGTCTGTTTAACCCCTTCTGCTCTGATCTGCTTACCTCCTGGTATTCTGATCTATGGAACGTTACCTTTCTACGCCTTTGCCTCTTCCCTCTATTTATGGAGTACCCTCCTCGCTTTGACTTCAGACTCCTTGACTAGCCGTCTCATGGTCTGGCCGTGAAAAGTGACTCAGCGTCACATTACGTCTGGCCCATACGTTTTTCTTTTTCGCCTGTATGGAAACTGTTCACATGCTCTGTGGCCAGATGGCGAATTTGAAGCTGATGACTCAGGATCTGGCAAAGGAATGCCAGAGTCTGGAGTCATCGCAATGTCAGCTGCAGGGTCAGATAACTAATATAATGAAAATCTCTGATAGCCCTTCACTACCGGCAGTCGCTGTGACGTCTGTACACACTGATGTACAGTTGATCTCTCCAGAACCTGTAATAGACATCCCTGATAAATTTTCTGGAGAGAGAGACCAGTTTTGGGTCTTCAAGGAGAGCTGTAGGTTATTCTTATCCCTGCACCCCCGATCGTCAGGGGAGGAGTTCCAGAGGATGGGAATAATCATGTCCCTAATGCAAGGGGGTCCTCAGACCTGGGCATATTCGTAATCCCCTCTAGCTCCAGAACGGTTTTCTGTTGATACCTTCTTTGACAGTTTAGGAGAACAAGCATCAGAGTTATTCAGCCACCAATACAGCATGGTCTTGGACCTCATGGAAGAGCCCGACATATGGGTGTCTTCTTGCTGCACTATTTGCAACATGATTGCTGTATAGTTATGATTTGAAATAGTTCTGACTACTGGGTTGCCACTCTGTTAGATCCACGTTATAATAATGCTGGAGTATAATAACACACTTTTACACAAACTTAAGAGAGGATTTCCCAAAGACAGCAGTGAGGCACACAGTGTGCATCGCAGCCCTACACTTCCAACCTCCGGCACAACAATTAGTCAATGCCAAAATATTAGCAAAAGCAGCAATGTAAGTGGCAAAAGCAATTTCTGTGAGTCCTTTCACACATTGTTTTAGACTAGCTCTTGCACCAACACAACAGAGTACAAGTCTGACATGTGGTGAACGACTGGAGAGGATGGTGCAGGAGTATCTAAAACTCAATATCAATGCCAACAGGGAGGGTTTGGACCCGTTGACATTTTGGTCTTCAAAAATGGATGAGTGGCCACAGCTCGCCTATCAAGCCTTGGAGGTTTTATCATGCTCGCAGCCAGCATTCTCTCAGAACGTGTCTTCAGCGCTGCTGGTGGAGTCCTGACAGATAAGAGTAGCCGGCTGTCCTCTGAAAGTATAGACCGCCTAACTTTCAACAAGATGCACCCCAGTTGCAGAATGTACAGACTAGGCAATGGTGTAGTTTTTAGTGTGCTGCACTGATCTCGCGCAATTGCAGTCTATAATATGTTTAGTGTGGCTTCTTTGCCTGCTGTTGCTGCTGCAGATGTTAACACTACTTTTTGGAAATGTGAACACTCTTGGTTGGGTCTCCATCTGGTTAGTTGGCAGTAGTGGAAGAAGTGTGGGTCCTCATTATACTAGTTCTACTCTAGTGAAATTAATTATTTGGTGCAGATAATGTTCTCACAGGTTTACACAGACATGATGAAATTGAAATTGGTTTTCTTACTACTGTGATATATAAAGCTGGCTACATTTCATCTTTACATTCTTTCGTGCAAATACGGTTCTACATACAGGGGAAAAAAATATGAAGTCGGGTACGAGCAGCTTCCTGACCCTAGTCACTAGACGTTAACCCCCGGGGGGAGGAGTTGATCCTGATGAGACTCAGATACCTGAGGGTCACGTGGACTGTACTGTGCTGTCAGGGCAAGAAGAGGAGGTGGGTGACTCTCAGGGCGAGGAATGGGATAACACATTGGATGATGATGAGGTTGTGGATCCAACTTGGTGTGAACCCAGAGGCATGCAGCTGAGTAGCTCATCTGAGGAGGTGGAGGAGGAAGACGAGAAGGTTAAGTTGCGTCTTACGGCGCAGACACGGAGAGATGCATCCGCGACAAGCACTGCATCCTTAGCCACAACTGTGGCAGTGACCAGCACCGGTCGCGGGTACTGCAGCTCGCAGGGGCGGCAAGAGTTGCCTAGCCTGGGCCTTTTCTGACACCGCAAAGGGTGAGGTAACTCACGTTATCTGGCAACTTTGCAAGAAAAAAAAACTCAGTAGCGGGCAAAAGTGCAATACTTTGACTACTACATGCATGAACCTTTACATGCACAATAAACATGCATTACTCTGGCAATCTCACTGCGATAAAATGCAGACCAGAGGACCTAAGCAACCATCAGCTTCCCCATCAACCACATCTGCTGCTTCTACCTCCTCCTCGGTTACTGTGCCAAGTACTGTCACACAGAACTCCGAACGTAGAACCTATGGTTCTTTAGCTGCTTCAGTCAGGCTGAGTGAGAGCCTGTCATCTGGAACGAAATCTGACATGCCAGCTGCGTTTGTTTCACTGAGCTCATCACATCTTTCTCAATCTTCCATAAAATCTCCGCCTGCACCTCACTCACGGTCCAGCAGTTTGTCCGTTTCACCATACTCCGCCCTCTCTCAGCACTGCAGCCAGAACTCTATCCCAAAGTTTTGGTCATGCAAAAGATTGTTTTCTCCTATACATGACAAAGCTAAAAGGTTGAACTCCACCATCTAAAATCTGTTAGCCATGGAAATGGTAGTGTCAGGCCCTAAATGTTTTCAATTTTAAGACTCCCGGTTGGGTCTCCATCTGCTGGGATAGCTGTAGTAGAAGAGGTGTAGGTCCCCATTATAACAGTTATACTCTAGTGAAATTAATTCTTTGAAGCAGATATCGATCTCCGCACAGGGGTCCATATGATAGAAAAACAATTTCTATTTTTTCTACCATGGTATATAAAGCAGGCTATACTTAATCTTTTAATTCTTTGGTGAAAATATTGTTCTCCATACAGGGGAAAAAATACTTTGTTATG
This sequence comes from Phyllobates terribilis, assembly GCF_046119375.1. Classification (NCBI taxonomy): domain Eukaryota; kingdom Metazoa; phylum Chordata; class Amphibia; order Anura; family Dendrobatidae; genus Phyllobates; species Phyllobates terribilis. Next base: position 261,672,490 of record NW_027362768.1, read on the forward strand.
TTACTAACATGATACAGTAGGGGAGATCTCAGTTTGAAATTGTTTGGAACATATCTCCTATACCCTACAGGCCTCATCCACACTAAAAAAAAAATCTCTCTTCCGTTACTTACATCATACAGCAAGCCAGATGTCAGTTTCAAGTTTTTGGGTGCTGATATTGATTTCCACACAGGGGTACATATGATAAAAATCTAAATTGGTTTTCTTATTACCACGGCATATAAATCAGGTTATATCTCATCTTTTAATTCTTGGGCTTTTATTTTTTGAAGGACCTACAGGATGGTAGCGTGGCGGGTCACTCCCTCCAGCCCAAGTCAGCAAAGGTTTGGGGGTGTTACTGGTTTGTTTGCTAGCTGCAGAGCAGGAGGCTCTCTGCATCGCAAGCCTGTAAAGGCATAACAGAGGCCTGTGAAGGCAAAGTAACGGGTGCACCTCTGAGCAAAACGGCACTGCTGTCGCCCACGGCAACCAGCTTACACAAACTGTTTGGACCACCAGGCCGCGATCCGGAGGACATCATTTTCATTTAAGTTGTGAGTTTTTGCAAATAAAGACATTTACGTTGAACCTTCCTTGGGTTACTGCCTCATTACCACACAGTGTGAACACCGATGCACTACACTGTCTACAACTCTTAAACAGTTTGACTGCGATATCCAAAGCATATTAATTGAAACACTGCCTGATTGCACTAAGCCCTGGCTGCGCAGTACAGCAGTGGGGGGGATTCTCTCTGCACTGTTGTAATGTGTGTCTTATTAAGACAGAGGTTGAGGGCGCTGGTGGAGGCCCTAGATGAGGTGGAGGAGGCAGAAGCATTGGAGGAAATGTTAGATACAGAAGTTTGTCCCCCAAGCCTTGGGGATTCCAACACTTGCTGTCTAGTGACATCTTGGTGTCTAATGGTTTCGTTCTCCAACCCATCCATGCCCAACCCCAGGGGTTAACATCTGGTGACTAGGGTTTGGATTTTGCTTGGACCCTACTTCATTCGGCCCCGGATCAACTGAAAAAGTTTTGGGCATCTCTGCACATGTGTTCCCCCTCTTGAGTCTGTGAAGCTTTGGATCAGACCTTTGATGCCCCGGAATAGAATGTGTGAACAGCTCTGCAGACTCACCCATCTGTAGTTCCCCACAATCAGTTTGGCGGTTGGAAAGTGGTGCCACCTCTGAGGACTGTACTGTGTGTCATCTACTGGAGCACATGTTCTTTCTGGTTCTCATCTACAAAGTGTACCGTTGTCTCAGCATCAAAGACTTTTCCCTATCTTAGATCTCTTCATACCTAATTGACTGGACATTCAGTGTCTCCCACTCACACACTACCTCCTCATCTCGCCCCCTACATGTTGGTGTCTCCCAAGGTTCAGTTCTAGGACCCCTGCTCTTCTTCATCTACACCTTTGGCCTGGGACAGCTCATAGTCTCACGGCTTTCTCCGGACCTGATATCACCTCTTTACTAACCAAAATCCCACAATGTGTGTCCTGTATTTCATCTTTCTTCTCTGCTAGATTTGTAAAAATTAACATGGATAAAACAGAATTCATTATCTTTACACCATCTCATTCACCCCCCTCCAACTGACCTATCCATCAAAGTCAGTGGCTGCCCACTCTCCCCAGTCCCGCAAGATTGACTCTGAGCGGTTCTTCAAACGTCAGATCCAAGCCCTTTCCACTTGCTGCCGATTCCAATTCCAAAATATCTCCGGTATCCGAACATTCCTCAACCATGAATCTACCAAGACACCAGTGCATGCCCTCATCAAATCCCACCTCGACTACTGCAAGCTCCTGCTCTGTGGCCTCCCTTCTAGCACACTCCCACCCCTCCAATTTATCCTAAACTGTGCAGACCGACTAATCCACCTGTCACCCCGCTATTCCCTAGCTACCCCCCTCTGTCAATCCCTGCGCTGGCTCCCCATTGCCCAGAGACTCCAGATGAAAAGCCTAACTTTGGCTTACTAAGCTATCCAAAACCTGTTTCCTCCATACATCGGTGATCTAGTCTCCCTGTACTTACCTGCGCACAACCTCCCATCCTTCCAAGATCTCCTTCTCTACTTCCCTCTTATCTCTTCTTGCCACAATCACATTCAAGATTTTTCCCGTGCATCTCCTCTACTGTGAAACTCTGTACCCAAACACATCAGACTCTCGACTACTGTGAAAACCTTCAAAAAGAAGCTGAAGATCCACTTTTTCTGACAAGCGTACAATCTGCAGTAACCCTTGCTCCACCGTACCACTGCACGACCAGTTGTACCCTCACTTACTGCATCCTCGCCCACCCCTTGTAGATTGTTTGTGCACCTCTGTGGGCAGGGTCCTCTCTCCTCTTGTACCAGACGGTGACCCCTCTTCACAAGTATAGCGCCACGGAATAAATGGCACTATAATAATAAATAATAATAATTATACAACTTGTACTCTTGGTCAATTGATAGCACTTTCCTAATGTCTGTCCCTAATGATGATGTGTATTGGCAGCTTTTGGGCCTGCTTGAAAGTATTGTGTATGCGTGTGGTTTTTCCCCCCATTGAATCCAATGGTGTTCAGCTACGTTCAGTGAATATTCGGCGGATATTGAAAATTCAACGAACGTAATTGAGGCACCCCAGGGGTCTGGTTGCCACAGTGGTAGAAATACCATGTCTGAGAGCGAGCTTGGGTTTTCCTGGCCAGGAGCACTATTGCATGCAACGCCTCCTGCCCCAGTCCAGGGAGGGGAGGAACCAGCCCTTTATAAACTGGATCTGGGGCGGTGTTAGTTAGTTAGTCCAGAGGAAGGGACAGAGGAGCAGCAAGGAGCTCTGTAGGAGACAGGAGCTGAAGGCCAGGGACTGGAGCTAGCAGAGCTCGTCCTGGCCAAAGACGCAGAGAACCGGACACCGGAGTCCGAGGCTGTGAGGATATCCACATCCAGCAGCAGAAACCACCTGGCAGGGGATTTCAGGTCCTCTGGCCATAGAAAGCCCGGAGGCTTAGTCACACGCAAGGGACCGGCACCGCCATTGAGGAGCGGAAGGTACCAAAGGCCCCAAGTCACCAGCCATACGGGTGAGCACCACACGGTACACTCAGGGACGTGGGCTACTACACGACTACAGCAGGGTAGCCAGGAAGAGTGCAGTCAGACGGGAAGGCCTACGCCTCCACCTGGCCAGGGGGACTCTTGTTCGCTCACAGACTGACCAGGCCTCTAATGTTAGCCCGTACTCCCGGCAGGGCCTTCTTCATTACCAACAGTAAAGACCCTGAACTGCACTGCACGGACTCTGAGTCATTTCTGCTGCGCCCATGCACCACAACCCTCACCATCTACACACGCTGCCCTGAGGCTATACTCCTCCCGTGGGGAGTTATACTACCCTCTGCTGCGCACCCAACATCAGCCTCAGCGGTCTGCCCCGCAGCGGCGGTCCTCAGTGACCACAATCCACGGGTGGTGTAGTCGGACATTTCCACATTAAAAACCAAGTAAACAGATCCGCCACTGGTTTGACCACCCTGACCCACGGGACCGGGTCGCCGCCACGGAGACTACAACCCCTGACATTACACAGAGACCCGGCTCCGGGTACTCCCCCACACACGGCCCAGGGGGCGCGTCATCTTTGGCGTAGTCGGCAGGATTTCGTGCCCGCAACCACCGGGTACTGCGTGCCTGAAGAAAGACTGTGATACTTACCGTGGTGAAGTTTCCCGCCATCCGCAGCCGTTTTCCCAGCATCCGCAGCCATTTTCCCGCCATTGGGCACCATTTTCGGGATGCCGCGCGGGAAGAAGAGGGGCGTGGACGCCAAAAGCGCACGAGAGCTGAAGCCCCGCCTTACGTACAGACGCTGCGCAAGGTCCTGGAAGGAGCCCAGCGGACGCCGACATCACCAGCGCGCGACGCAAGGTCCTCGACCCCGACGATCGCCTGCGGAGCCGCGGCCTATGGAGAAGAAGCAACGGAAGGTAGGCCACGGTTAATTAAGGGGGAGGAAGACACCAGGAATGGAGGGAGCTCCCACCGCCAGCGCGGCTGCTGCCGCAGTGATGCCGTTCACGATGACGTATATCCCCGGAGCGGCATGGTTACCCCAGTACTCAGGGGAGTTGCACACCCTGAGCGACTTTAAAGAAAGACTGTATAGCCTATTCAAAGTATACCCCCTGTCCGAGGAACAAAAAGTGAGCATCCTGATAGGCCAGTTAATCGGAGCAGCCCAAAGAGAAGTGAAGTCCTGGTCAGCCAGGGAAAAGGGAACTGTAAGGCTGTGTGCCCACGATGCGTTTTCAATGCGTTTCCGCAGCGTTTTTGCAGCTGCGGAAACGCATTAAAAACTAATTAAAAACGCATGGTAGAAGGGCAGCAATGTTCCCCAATGATAATCCGCTGCGGATTATCATTGCGAAAAAAAACGCAGCACTATCAATTATTTTGCAGAAGTGCTGCGTCTTCGCCGCCATTGACTTGCATTAGACTGCATGGATTACGCACCACTGTATATGTAGATGCGTAATCCAAGCGTTCTAATGTGCGGATGGTACCCGGGTGTAGATGAGAGGAGACTCTCCTCCACACCCAGGTACCATTAAAAAATCTGTAAAAAAAAGAATAAAATAAAAAATAAATGTATACTTACCTTCTGGCGGCCCACGCTGCGCTCCTACTTGCTTCCCGGAACTTTGCAGTGAATTGAAGGACCTGCACTGACGTCAGAGTCATGTGACGGGTCACGCGACGCTGACGTCGGCAGGTCTTTCAATTCACTGTTGCCGGCAAGGGAGAACGGAGTGAGCGGGACACTGGAGGCCATCGGAGGGTAAGTATATATTTATTTTTTTATTTTTACCACTCTCTCGGGTCACACTATATAAATCCATGCTGTTTGCATGGATTTATATAGTGTGACCTAGTTGTCACAAGCACTTTCCAAGTGATGCTAATCGCTTGGAAAGCGCTTGTCAATCCACATGCGGAAATGTCAGTGGGTAACCGCTCCATTTCCGCATGTCCCCGGCAGGAAAACGCATGTACAATCCGCATGCATTTTTTTTCTGCCATGGAGATGCAGAAACGCTCAGGAAAAAATCCTGAGCATTTCTGCATCGTGGGCACATAGCCTTAAGGAAATACTGGCCCGTCTAAAGGACACTTTTGATACCCGCACCTCAGCAGAGATCAAGCTAAGATTTTATGGATGCAAACAGCGGGCACAAGACAGTATACGGGACTATGCTTTGAATTTGCAGGAGGCCCTGAGAGCCATTAAGCAGGCAGACCCTGACAGCGTGTGGAATGAGGATAAACTGTTGACTGAACAGTTCATTGAGGGTCTACAGTCCAGCGCCCACTGAACCCAGTTGCGTGTAATGGCCTTGCAGAACCCTGATTTGGACTTTGCGCAGTTTAAAGACAGGGCCATCTGGGTGCTTCGAGAACCGGCACCAGGTGGCGCTGTAACCCACAGGCGCCCTGCTATCACCTATCACCAGGAGGCGGCGCCCTTGTCTGCAGAGCCTGTGGGAGCTGATGCACAGGCTTTGGACAAAGCCCCGGCTGCAGACCTGCACCATCAGGTCCAAGAGCTGACCAAAAGCATTGCCGCGCTAACCAGAACTGTGCAGTCTTTACAGGTGTCCCCTCCAGGAAAGATCCAGCTGGCTTCCAGTCCGGAGGACGTCCCTTGGCGCCGACAGAGGAGGATCCCATCGTCCAGAGGAAGGCCCAGCGACCGCTACGACCAGGATGGACAACCCATCTGCCGCCGCTGCAACCAACCAGGACATATGGCAAGGTACTGTCATTTAAACGGGCCCAACCTGGGGCAGAGGGCCGACCCCCAGGCATAAAACTATCAGGCCCATCGAGCTGGCGTGATACGTACGTAGGGGGACGACCGGTCTTGCCTGTGGTGCTGGTTGGCATTCTTATGAGTGCACTACTGGACACCGGGTCACAGGTAACCACCATCCCCTATGTGCTTTTTAAGTGGTACTGGAATGACTCAGATATTACCCGATACCCAGATGACGATTTAAGCATCATCGCAAGCAATGGACAGCCCGTGCCGCAGGTGGGATTCAAGGAGGTGACCATAAAAATTGGTAAAGTTGAACTACCAGCGCAAGGACTGATTATTGTGGACATTGACCGTCGTGAAAGCCACCCTAAGATAACCTTCGGTACTAATGTTATTGAAAATTGTCTTGCAGAGATAATTGGCATATTACAGCAGGTTGCGGTGAACGCCAGCTCCAGCCAGCAGCGTGTCCTACAAAAAGAAATCAGAGCCCTGATGAAAAGGCAACAGGCAGAACTGTCTGGTGGTGAGATTGGTAGTGTTAAGATGAGTGACCCGTTCCCTATCACCATGCCCCCAAAAAGTGAGATGATGATCTGGTGCCGGACTGCAATCGGGTTAAGAGGAAGGGACTACCAAGCCATGGTAGAACCTGTCTACTCAGACAGTAGGCCCACCATTTTGACAGCACGGGGGGTGGTCGATGTATGCCATGGGAGGGTACCCGTCCGCATCCTAAACATTGGGGAAAGAGAAGTATACTTGCCCCGGTATGGCACTCTAGCCAATTTGTTCACCGTTAACCAAAACTCTGTAAAGGCCGTGGAACCCTTGCCTCCATCTCAACTAGAGGAGGGTAATGGCTCCAAGAAACAAATGGAGGACTGGTGTCAGAAGCTGCATGTGGGCACCGACTCCACTCCCTCACACCAAAAACAGGGAGTCTACCGGGTGGTGCAGGAGTACGAAAGAGTCTTTAGCAAACACCCGCTAGACTTTGGGCAAGTAAAGGGGGTAGAACACCACATCCCCACGGGAGACCATCCACCCATAAAGGAAAGATACCGACCTGTACCCCCTGCACACTATCAGAATGCCAAGGGAATGTTGCGAGAAATGAGGGAGGCTGGGGTAATGAGGGACAGCTGTAGCCCCTGGGCAGCTCCACTAGTTCTTGTGAAAAAGAAAGATGGCACCATGAGAATGTGTGTAGATTACAGAAAGGTCAACCGTATCACACACAAAGATGCGTACCCGTTACCTAGGATAGAGGAATCTTTAGCTGCATTAAAGTCTGCTAACTTCTTCTCCACTTTGGATCTTAATAGCGGGTACTGGCAGGTTTCTGTAGCAGAGGCAGACAAGGAGAAGACCGCGTTCACCACCCCGATGGGTCTCAGCGAATTCAACTGTATGCCGTTCGGGCTCTGCAATGCACCAGGAACCTTCCAGCGGTTGATGGAGTGCTGCCTGGGGCACAGGAATTTCGAGACGGTCCTGCTATACCTGGACGATGTCATCATGTATTCCAAAACATATGAGGACCATCTGAAACACCTGGCAGAGGTGTTTGATGCCCTGGCAGGCTACGGCCTAAAGGTGAAACCCTCCAAGTGTCATCTACTGAAACCAATATAGAGTGCCTGGGACACATGGTGAGTGCTGACGGAGTAGCTCCAGACTCTGATAAGATCACAGTGATTAAGGACTGGCCAAGACCCTCCAGCATAAAGGAAGTGTGGCAGTTCCTCGGGTTGGTAGGCTACTACCAATGATTCATCCCCGGGTTCACCAAAATGGCAGCCCCTATGCAAGACCTCCTGTTAGGTCAGTCAAAGACCAAGAATCAGAAGCCGCCCTTCAGGTGAGAAAAGCTGGAGGAGGAGTCTTTCCGCCAGCTGAAGATGGCCCTCACGGGGGATGAGATCCTGGCTTACCCTGATTACGGCCAGCCTTTCATCCTCCACACAGATGCCAGTAACGTGGGGCTGGGAGCCGTACTATCCCAGATCCAACAGGGCAGAGAAGGGGTAATCGCTTATGCCAGCCGAAAACTACGGCCCACAAAGAGAAACCCTGAGAATTATAGATCCTTCAAGCTAGAGTTCCTGGCAGTGATGTGGGCAGTGACGGAACGTTTCAAACAATACCTTGCCTCTGCCAAGTTCACTGTGTACACGGACAACAACCCGTTGACACACCTGGACACTGCAAGACTTGGTGCCCTGGAGCAAAGATGGATGGCCCGGCTGTCCAACTATGAGTTTACCATCAAATACCGGGCGGGACGCACAAATGCCAACGCAGACGCCCTGTCCAGGATGCCAAACTTTCCGGACGGAGGGGAAGATCCAGAAGAGCTGGAAGAGATTGAACTCCCTGCGTACCATCGTCATGGGATTACCCAGTGTTTCCACTTTGTAAGGGACAAGCACTCTGACACATTCAATCCCTTACCCCACTACAGCTGGGCGGAGACGCAAGACAGTGACCCAGCCGTCCGCCTGGTAAAAGAGATGCTGACACAGGCTGATGTCCGCCTTGACCCAGATGCTCCGGAAGAGACCAAACGGCTGTGGAAGGAGAAGAGTAAACTGTTTCTCTACAAGGGGAAGCTGTGCCGGAGAATTGTCAACTCCCGGACACATGAGCTGACCTGGCAGGTAGTGGTCCCGAGACGAGACGCGGCTATGGTCCTGGAGGCATACCACGATGGAGCAGGGCACTTTGGATGGAAGAAGTTGGAGTTCCTGTTGCATGAACGGTTCTTCTGGGTTGTGCCTGAGAGGGGCCATTGAGAGAGGGTGCGGAGACTGTGGCCTGTGCAACCTGAGAAGAAAGGACCATGCCAGCCAGAAGACTCCCCTGCAGCCCATCATCACCAGCAGCCACTAGAACTGGTAGCCCTGGACCATGTGAAGCTGGCTCCAAGTAGGTTCAGGTACGTCTACGCCCTCACCATTGTAGACCACTACTCCCGGTTCCTGGTGGTGGTCCCTGTCAAGGACTTAACAGCTCTGACAGCAGCTAGAGCCTTCCAGCAGCACTTCTGCCGTCCACACGGGTATCCGGAGCAAGTGTTGACAGACCAAGGTCCAGCCTTCGAAGCAGAGGTCTTCCAGGAGTTCTGCAACCTGTATGGCTGCAAGAAGATAAGGACAAAGCCCTATCACTCCAAACCAACGGATTGTGCGAGAAGATGAACCAGGTGGTGATAGACTTGCTGAAAACGTTGCCCCTGGAAGAACGCAGTCTGTGGCCTGAAAAACTGCCTGATCTGGTGGACTTGTATAACCACATCCCAGTAAATTCCACCAACTGCACCCCGGCTTACCTAATGAGAGCAAGACCTGGTAAGCTGCCTATTGACCTTGATATGGGAATCCTGACACCCGAGGACACCTCGCCAGAGGCAGACTGGGATACAGAACGGCAGCAGCAGTACCGGAAAGTGCAGGAGAGTGTTGAGAGAAGTCTGTCTCAAGTAAGAGAAAGGCAAGAGAGAACTTACAACCAGCATGCTCCCACTGTTCCCCTGGCACCTGGAGAGCAGGTCTTGAAGAGGAAGAGGTGGCTCCATAAGTTGGATGACCAGTGGGAGAAAGACCCGTACACAGTACTGCCCTCAAGTCATGAAAATCCGAAAGTATGCATTATCAGTAAGGATTGAGGAGAGACCACAGCCACTGTCTCCAGAGACCACCTGAAGAAGTGTTCCGAGCAGCTTCAAAGCACTGATGAAGACCAAGATAGCCCTCAACCCGCAGAGGAAAGGGAAGAAATGGTCAGTACAGTACTCGGAGAATTTCCCCGGTCCTGGACACAAATTAACAACGCTATTGTGGTACCCGTCCTTACCTTTCTCCAGCCAGCCCCTCAAGGGCCTACAGAAGAGTAAGCAGTGTTGGGAGAGCAACCGGTCCCGGAGGCAGAAGATTCCATACCAGCAACCCAGGAGAATCAACCCTCTGCTAGTAGTGAGCCTGCCGTGCCCGTGGTAAGCCAAAGAGTACGTAGAAAGGTGCCCAAATTACCCGTAACATCTCTAAATACCTGTAGTGCAGACACTAGCAAGCCCACTACACAAGGGGTGGAAACAGGGGACCCAGAAAGAACACCACCAGATAGTGTGTTACGTAGGTCCACCAGGAGCACTAGAGGTCAGAAGCCCGCTTGCTGGAGAATCTAGAAAAAAAATGATATATACCTGTAAATTGCAAATGTTGAAATGTTTCATATTTGTTGCATGAATAATAAGGCCAGGGACTGAAGGCCAGGGACTGGAGCTAGCAGAGCTCGTCCTGGCCGAAGACGCAGAGAACCGGACACCGGAGTCCGAGGCTGTGAGGATATCCACATCCAGCAGCAGAAACCACCTGGCAGGGGATTTCAGGTCCTCTGGCCATAGAAAGCCCGGAGGCTCAGTCACACGCAAGGGACTGGCACCGCCATCGAGGAGCGGAAGGTACCAAAGGCCCCAAGTCACCAGCCATACGGGTGAGCACCACACGGTACACTCAGGGACGTGGGCTACTACACGACTACAGCAGGGTAGCCAGGAAGAGTGCAGTCAGACGGGAAGGCCTACACCTCCACCTGGCCAGGGGGACTCTTGTTCGCTCACAGACTGACCAGGCCTCTAATGTTAGCCAGTACTCCCGGCAGGGCCTTCTTCATTACCAACAGTAAAGACCCTGAACTGCACTGCACGGACTCTGAGTCATTTCTGCTACACCCATGCACCACAACCCTCACCATCTACACACGCTGCCCTGAGGCTATACTCCTCCCATGGGGAGTTATACTACCCTCTGCTGCGCACCCAAAATCAGCCTCAGCGGTCTGCCCCGCAGCAGCGGTTCTCAGTGACCGCAATCCACGGGTGGTGTAGTCGGACATTTCCACATTAAAAACCAAGTAAACAGATCCGCCACTGGTTTGACCACCCTGAGCCACGGGACCGGATCGCCGCCACGGAGACTACAACCCCTGACATTACACAGAGACCCGGCTCCGGGTATTCCCCCACACACGGCCCAGGGGGCGCGTCATAATCAGAACCAAATATTGAAATATTCACATACATACACATGATTAGAATTAATTTCCCTAGAGTATAACTATTCTAATGGGAACCGACACCTCTTGCACTACAGCCAACCCAGCAGATGGAAACTTAACCAGGAGTCTTAAAAATTAAAAAAAAAATTAGGGCCTGACACCATCATTTCCATTGGCAACAGATTTTAGATGGTGGAGTTCAACCTCTTAGCTTTGTCATGTGTAGGAGAAAACAATCTTTTACATGGCCACAACTGTGGGACCGAGGGCTGGCTGCAGTGCTGAGAGAGGGCAGAGTATGGTGAAACGGACAAACTGCTGGACCGTGAGTGAGGTGCAGGCGGAGATGTTATGATGGATTGATACTTGTGGTGTGCTCGTTCTCTGAGATCAGTCAAAAACAGCAGGTATGTCCGCTTCCGTTATAGCTGATGGGCTCTCACTCAGCTTGACTGAAGCAGGTAAAGAACCGGAGGTTCTGTGGTCGGAGACCTGCGTGACAATACTTAAACAGAGGAGGAGGTAGAAGCATCAGACGTGGTTGATGGCTTGGCTGATGGTTGTTTAGGTCAGCTGGTCCGCATTTTATCACAGTGAGATTGCCAGTGTAAAGCATACTGATTACGCATTTGAAGGTTCATGAATGTAGTAGTCAAATTATTGCACTTTTTCCCTCTACTGAGTTTTTTCTTGGAAAGTTGCCAGATAACGTGAGTTGGCTCATCCCTTGCGGTGTCAAAAAAGGCCCAGGCCGCCCCTGCGATCCTCAGACCCGCGACCGGTGCTGGTCCCTGTGGCTAAAGATGCAGTGCTCGTCGCGGTTGCATCTAATCAATAGTGTATATTCTGAAAAAGGTCATATAGACCGAAACGTCAATTTATACTATACACTATTCTTCATTTCAATAAAGTAGTACTTCTTACACTACAGCCAACCCAGCAGATGGAGACCCAAGCAGGAGTGTTCACATTTCCAAAAATTAGTGTTAACATCTGCAGCAGCAGCAACAGCAGGCACAGAAGCCACACTTAACATATCATTGACTGCAATTGACGCGCCCCCTGGGCCAGTGTTGTTGGGGATACCCGGAGCCGGATCAGATGGGGGTTGTAGTCTCCGAGTGGCTGTGACCCGGTCCGTGCCCAGGGTGTCAAACTCAGTGTGTGGCAGTCCTACAGATGTTATTAGAGTTCTTTATGTCGACTACGCCACCCGTTGATTTGCGGTCAATACGGCCGCCGCTGCAGCAGGGTCCACTGAGGCTGATGATGTGAGTGCAGCTTAGGTAGTATAACCCCCAACGGGAGGGGTATAGCCTCAGGGGGTCAGCCGTGGAGGATGGTGGTTGTGAAGGTGCAGCAAGGAGACTCAGAGGCATAAAATGCAGTTCCAGGGTTTTACTTACTGGTGTTGCTCGGGTCACTGTGTACAGCAGTGACCACCCAAGCCGTGCTGCGTCCACCAGGTCCTGGACTCGGTCAACTCCCAGGCAACTCCGGAGTGTGGTCCTGAGCTCCTTTCTGTCTCTCCCTTCTTCTGGCCGTTCCCACCAGGGATCCACCTAAGTCCGGCTCCCTCGGGCCTCTTGTTGGTCAAGCCTCCTCTGGGCTCCCTGACCCTATTCTTGGTCTGCCTTCCAGGTGGATTTAGTGGGTGATCGTGGCAGATCCTGCCCACGACCTCCGGTTCCTGGCTAAGGTGTGCTGTAGCCTCTGCCAGCTTGGGATCCGGTACCCTGTTGCCGACCCTTCACCCTATTAGCTCTCTTATGGGCTCTTGGGGTCCCCTCTGCGCCTCTGGGTCTCTCTCTCTTCTCCTCTGCTCTGCTTCTCAGGCTCTCAGACAGACTGACGTCTCACAGACTGACAACTGACTGACTGACCCTGATCTAAGATGGTTCCCACCTTATATACTCCCTCTATGTGTGAGCTCAGGTGACCAGCACCCAATGAGCTCCTAGCTTTACCCAGGCTGCTCCCCCTATCTGCCCCTACACTACTGGGATGTTCCACCCCCCTCCCACTCCAGCCAGGAACAGACACTGTCGTACCTGCACATTTCTCTAGTGGGAGTACCATCGGTCTGTTCCCCGGAAATGGGATGTGTGTAGTGCATGCAGCCTACTAGCTCAGTTCCACACTCCATCCTTACCCGGGAGTGGAATATCACACCTCTGGCTGAGGTGCAATACCCCTGTAGCAGCCGAATCCTCAGGGTGCTACACAATTATACGAGATTAGTGACGAAAACTAAAAACTACAGCATCGCCTAGTCTGTACATTCTGCGATTGGGGTGCATCTTGATGAAAGTTAGGCGGCCTACACTTTCAGGGGACATCCGGCAGCACTTATCCGTCAGGACACCACCAGCAGCGCTGAAGACACGTTCTGAGAGAATGCTGGCTGCCGGGCATGATAAAACCTCCAAGGCATGACAGGCGTGCTCTGGCCACTCATTCATTTTTGAAGACCAAGATGTGAAAGGGTTCAAACTCTCCCTGATGGTATTGATATTGATATTGAGCTCTAGATACTCCTGCACCATCCTCTTCAATCGTTCACCACATATCAGACTTGTACTCTGTTGTGCTGGTGCACGAGCTGGTATAAAAAATGTGTGAAAGGACTCACAGAAATTGCTTCTGCCACTTACATTGCTGCTGTTGCTACTGCTAATGTTTTGGCGCTGAGGTGGAAAGTCTACAGCTGCAATGTACACTGTTTGCTTCACTGCTGTCTTGGGGAAAACCTCTTTTAAGGTTGTGTAGAAGTTTGTTTCGATACTCCAGCATTCACAGGTCCCTTTCTAGGGCAGGAAGCATCTGGCAAAATTTACTCTTATAATGTGGATCTAACAGAGTGGCAACCCAGTAGTCAGAACTATTTTGAATCATAACTATACGGGGATCATGTTGCAGATAGTGCAGCAAGAACGCATTCATATGTTGGGCTCCAAGTCCATGCTGTGTTGGTGGCTGGGTAACTGATGCTTGTTTCCTCCGTCCCCTCCCGCCAACCACGAACAGCAGAGAGGGGATGATTATCCTCTTCATTTAATGACAGTTGCTTGCGCATCACCTCTTCCTCCTCCATTTGTTCCTTGGCTCTTGCACCTTCACAAACAGTTTGTTTGGTATCACCAGCCCCCCTTGATCGCACTAATCCACCCTCCCTTGGCACCCTGATATGTCCCCTACTGTATCACATCAGTAACAAAAGAAATGTATTTTTTAGCGCGAATGAGGCCTGTATAACAGAGAAGATATGCTCCAAACAAACAATTTCAAACTCAGATTTATCCTGCTGAATCACGTTTGTCACAGAAAATAGATTTTTTCACTCTACATACAGCTGAATTTCAACCCAACAAAATGACAAGGGGGGACTACTATGGCTTGCTGCATCACGTTAGCAACTGAAAAAAAATAGCATGGAGCATAATAGACGCAGTGCACATCAGACTTTTTTTTGACATGTGCTCTGCTGTCTTTGTGTGGACCTCAGTAATGCCACAAGAAAAAAAAACTACAGGAAGGTTAATTTCACAGACACACAGGACACTATCTACCTAATCTATTTGACTGACATAGGAAGTTGCTTCTATCTAACTAGCTAAAATCTCTCAGTATGCAAGAGCACCATCAGCAGCAGCCTCTGTGATCTGCTTTCATCACCAAATGGTGATAACACAACATGTCTGCTCTTTATATAGGAGAAGGACATGTGATTTCATCAGCCACTGGCACAAGCCCTTGTATCTGGACAGTGTGGATGCTTCCTGCGCCCTGATTGGATAGCCGCGATTTGCACACAAAAAGTTAGGAAAAAAAAAATAAGATTACAAGCACGCTGCTGCTCTGAGCTCCTGTGAGCACTTCCCTGCCCCTCCCCTCATCAAACAAGCCCCCCCCCCATCATACATTACCACTATGTTAGCCAAAGTTTTAAAAATACTAGGCAACGTAATAATTTCCCACACTTTTTCACCCAATTTTTACAGATTTTAAGAAAAATCTCATCTCCCCTTGAGAAAGCGGCTTGTGGTAGCCGCGAAACGCTCGTTGGGGCACGCCACTGTGCCTCCCTACTGCTGTTTTCGGCCCCAAATTCTGATAAGAGCACTATCACTTGGAGCATGCCTTAACTTTGAGTTTATATAAGAGATGGATTATACATGGCAATACTGATTGATTCCAGTATAGGGCTATTCCAATTGTACACTAGTGTGATCTACCTGTACTGCACTTTAAAAACCATTATCTGCAGCACTGTATATTCATGTAATTAATTGATGACATATTTGGAGTAGTCCTTTATTTTGAGTACTAATAAGAGATGTACTATACATGGCACTACTGATTGATTCTAGTACAGGGCTATTCCAATTGTATATCGATGTGATCTACTTGCGCTGCACTTTAAAAACCATTATCTGCAGCACTGTGTATGCATGTAATTAATTAACAATAATTGAATTGGGGACTGATTTTCCGCAGTTCTTTGCTGCTATTTTTGCACTTTATATTGATTGTTTTGTGTATTGATGTATTAATTATCTTTAAATAAAATATGTATTTTTTCAAGCAGGTATAACTCTTTCTTCTCCATATTAAGTAAACGTAATAATTTCCCACACTTTTTCACCCAATTTTACAGATTTTAAGAAAAAATGCCTGTATTTCCGAATGTGCCATATTCATGCTGAATTTGAAACTTGCAATTGTTTTTTGAATGTATTTGCTCATCAGTAGTCATGACCACATTATTTGCTTACATTTGTTTCTTATTTTCCTCCTCTAAAACCTAGGTGTGCCTTATAGTTCGAAAAATACGGTACTTCATTTACTGAAACAATTTCAAGGGCGCCAACACTTTCGGCCATGATTGTACAGGTGCATCTCACTAAATGAGAATATGATCAAAAAATTTATTTATTTCAGTTCTTCAATACAAAAAGTGAAACTCATATATTATACAGTCATTACAGAGTGATATATTTAAAGCGTTTATTTCAGTTAATGTTGATGATTATGGAATGCAGCCAATGAAAACACAAAAGTCACAGCTACTGCGTGTGCCCCACTCCTCCGCCGCCGCAACCCCTCCCCCCACCGGAATATGTCTATACTCGAGTATAAGCCGAGGTGGGCTTTTTCAGCACAAAAAATGTGCTGAAATATATTTCATATCCACTTTATATCCATATCTATCTCGTATCTATGTGTACACTGACGAGCAAAAGGATAAATCTCACCATCCAGTACAGCTTTGAACATGAGACTACCATCATTTCATAGACAATCATTTTGGCTTCCTCGTACATAAATTTTACTTGCAACTATTTTGCATATAATTAGTAGTGTTGAGCCACCCCCGTAGTGTTCGAGTTCGGTTCGGTTCGTCGAACACCCGTGTGTTCGCCGAACTGTTCGTCGAACTGTTCGTCGAACACCTTCGAACACCGTTAAAACCAATGGCAGGCAAACAAAAACACATAGAAACACATAGAAAACACCTTCAAAGGTGTCCAAAAGCTGACAAACTGCTCAGAAGACACAACTAACACATGGAAAAGTGACAAGTACATATAGTCATGCGAAAAGAAAAGAGGTGGAGGAGTAAAAGGAGGGGGAGACACAGATATAGGCATGTCATGCCCTTCTAAAATCCAAAAAGTGAGAAGCCGAGACGGCCAGTCCGCTCCTGCCCGTGCCACCTCCGTGTCGCCGGGTTTGTGCCAGAGCCGCGGTGAACCCTGACGGCCAGTCCCCCTCTCCCAATACTGGTGCCTGTCTGCTGGTGGGTCGAGAGAGCCCCCCTGTGGTGGAGGCAGCTCTAAGCTTTTTAATTTAAATTGTCCCTCTAATTTGAATGAATACACTTTAAATCCATTTACAAGGATCTATTGGAGGGCAAGTCTCATGCCAGCAGCCGCGTAATTCCAGCTCCAGTAGCGTCCACTAAAGCTGCTGCAGTTAAAAAGCTTTTATAAGGATCGAGCTCGGCTGTCCACCGCAAGGCATCCTAGTGCCAGTCCCAGCCCCTATGCCTTGGGGTGCCTCCTGATGCTCTTCACTAAGTATCCCGTGGTCCCGAAGCATTTCCTTTGAAAAAATTAAGTGTCCAAACTACAGGTGGTGTAGCTTGCTTAACAGCCGGGATAATCCGCTGACTAGCAGACACTGCTACTAGGCACAAAGTATTTCCTGGGCTAGATGCAGTTAAAAATTTGTAAGTAGATACTCTCGTTGGATGCTGAGAAAGCATTCCATAGAGTCTCCTGGCACGCCATATATGATTCTCTTAAAAAGCTTGGGGTAGGGGTCTAGGGGACCCTTTTATAGCCAAAATCACGGCCCTGTATCACAATACGTCACCTAGGCTGAAGATAAATGGAACTAATTAGAAAGATAGCCCAAGTACTACAAGTTGAGTGTGGGTAAGGGAACAAAATCCCCCCCGACACTCTCAAATACCGACTCCAAGGCAACATTTTTTTACTAAGAGAAAAACAGAGTCATCATGGTTTAAAAAAAGAACACATATTTTATTAACAATTAGTTAAGACAAGTGTCGTAATCAAAAGAGAGAAATTAGTAAAGAGCAAGTAGAAATCAAGGTGAACAATGAGATATCCAAATAAGCCCAAAACAGACCTGCCTCAATATTAGATGCTCAGAGAATAGACACAACTCTTATGACTGAAAAAAAGGGGTTTTTCCATCAAAGTAGAAAAACCGCTGCACCTAAAATTCTCAACCAATACAGTGAAAATTGTATGAATAATGAGCTTATAATTTATCTCAATGAAATATCAAAATTGGTGAGCTGTCATTAAGTAGAGCACCTAGTGGCGCACTGTGGTATATTGAGAAGAGAGCACAAGCATCAAAGACAAGCCCATCAATTAAAGTGCAGCGTGCATATTAATATAAAATATAGATTTGGACAAATGGACAAGCATCTCCATACATTCCCTCCTTTCCCCCGATCCCCCACTCCTACAGAATGAAAGGAGAGGGGCATGTCACTCAAGATGGCAGTGGGGGGGATATCGTTCTTACCAGGGGTGGTGGTGGGCAGTCAGTGGTCTTAAAGGACAAATCACATGCGTCCCCGACGTGCGTTTCGCGGCAGCTGAGGCCGCTTTCTCAAGGGGCAGTCATAAGAGTTGTGTCTATTCTCTGAGCATCTAATATTGAGGCAGGTCTGTTTTGGGCTTATTTGGATATCTCATTGTTCACCTTGCTTTCTACTTGCTCTTTACTAATTTCTCTCTTTTGATTACGACACTTGTCTTAACTAATTGTTAATAAAATATGTGTTCTTTTTTAAACCATGATGACTCTGTTTTTCTCTTAGTAGATAAATGGAACTGTAGCACCGAGGGCTCGGTTGCTACAGACGTATTGCACCTCACCCAGAGGTGTGATATCTCACTCTCAGATAAGGATGGAGTGTGGATCAGGACCCGACACCTGCATGCATTACACCACATTGCCGTGGGGCAGGGCGACCAATATGCCCCTGAGATGGGCACGACAGTCCCTGTCCCTGGCTGGAGTGGGGGGAGGGAACACTGAGGAAGGGGAACCCTGCAGTGCAGGAGCAGGGAGGAAGCAGTTCCTGGGTGCATTGAGAAGGGAGTATAAAAGGTGGGCACCATCTTAGTTCAGTGCAGAGAAGTCTGAGCAGAAGTGGCAGGGAGCAGGGGCTCTGCATGAGCTCTGCTCCGGAGGCGGGCCTAGTAACAGAGGCCCAGGCCTGCAAGAGGGAGAAGGAAGGAAGAGGAGCGGAGAAGGCTCCAGGAACGAGGAATGAAGGGATCCCAGGGGTGCGGACGGGCGAGTCGCCACCGCACGCCCGAATCCACCTGCGTGGAGGGGTCAGGCCAAAGGGGGAGACCGGTCCCCGAACTAGTGGAGGCAGGAAACGACCCTCAGCTAGAAACCGGAGGCTCTGACATTTTATGTGGCGCAGCCCCTTGCTCCACCCGCTAGGAAGGCACCACATAGGGTCAGGGAAACTGGCGCCAAGTTTACCAAGAGGAGGCCCGAGGCAGCCGGACAGAAGTGTTGGTAAGAAAGGCCAGACAAAGGACACACAAAGGGGGTCCTGTGAAGCGCTCCAAAGTTATCTGGGAGTTGTCTGAGCCCCTCACCTGGTGAGCACAGTACGACGTGGGCAGCCGTTACCTGCAGACGTGGTCTGGATAATAAGAACTGTGAGTAAAGGCCCTGAACTGCATCACTGACTCCGTGTCGTTACTGCTGCTGCCCTGCACCATCACCCCCATCCTCCGCATACACTGCCCTGAGGCTATACTCCTCCCGTGGGGAGTTATGCTACGCTCTGCTGCACCCACAACACCAGCCTTAGCGGTCTGCCCTGTAGCGGCGGTTCACTCTGACCGCAATCCACGGGTGGCGTAGTCGGACATTTAAACATCAAAACCACATAAATAGTTCCGCCACTGGTTTGACCGCCCTGAGCCACGGAACCGGATCGCCGCCACGAAGACTACAACCACCAGCATCCACCAAAAAGGGTCCGGCCCCGGGTGTCCCAAGGCCCAGGGGGTGCGTCAGAACATTTTCATCACCTTTCACAATCACCAATGGGACAAGGCAGGGATGTCCTCTGTCCCCTCTCTTATACATCCTAGTGACGGAGCACCTGCTCTCATCAATTCGCCATAACCCCAATATTAGGTGGATTGAGGTGGGAGGCACCGAGTACAAGTGCTCTCTATTTGCTGATGATGTCCTAGTATATATCACTCAATCACATATATCCATCCCTGCTGTTATGGCTGAAATAGACCACTTTGTTACATGGTAAAATTTTAAAATCAATGCAGCGAAGTCTGAGGCCCTCGATGTCTCCCTCCCTAAATCCATATAGGATTCCATCCAGTCCAACTTTCCCTTTGCCTGGCCCTCACAGGGTATCAAATACTTAGGAATTCCTATTCATAGAGACCTCTCCCATCTATGTTATCTTAATTTTGGGCCCTTTATTGAACAATTCCATACAGACCACGGTTGGCAAGTTAGAACTGTAAGATTCACTATGTGAACCACTGGTGTTTTGTGGAAAAGCACATGTACACCGCGTTCCAAATTATTATGCAAAAAGTGTTTAGGAGTGATAAGGGAAGAATTTGTTTGTTTGTCAGTTAAACTCATTGATGGTGATGTGTGTCAGGGCTCTTTATATCACTGTAAGCAATTGCAGACACCTGTGCTAATTAGTTTGGCAGGTGTGTCCAATGAAAGGCAAGACTACTTAAGAAGGCTCTCTCACATTATTAAGCAGCCTACATTTTCTGCCAAAATGGGAAAGAAAAAGGATGTGTCGGCTGCTGAGAAGCAACAAATTGTGGAGTGTTTAGGTCAAGGCATGACTACAATCAACATTGTGCGATGATCAGGATGAAGTGTCTTGGCAATCAAGAAGTATGTAGCTGATTCACAGTACACACGTGTGCGTGCTGATAAGGGCAAATTGAGGACTCTTTCCTACAGGCAATTACGTCAGGTTGAAAGAGCAGCGGCAAAAAAGCCTTGTCATAGCAGCAGACAAGTTTTTGAAGCTGCTTGTGCCTCCAACGTCCCCCGAACAACAAGATGCAGGATCCTTCAGAGGTTTGCAGCTGTGCATACGCCATCCTGTCGACCTCCTCTATCCACTTCATACAAGCAGAAACGGCTCCAGTGGGCCAAACATTACATGAAGACTGATTTCAAAACTGTTTTGTTCACGGATGAGTGCCGTGCAGCGCTCGATGGTCCAGATGAATGGAGTGGAGGATGGCTGGTTGATGGACACCCCACGCAAACACGGCTACAGCGCCAACAAGGAGGAGGTGGAGTAATGTTTTGGGCTGGAATCATGGGGAGAGAGATTGTCGGCCCCTTTAGGATCCCTGAAGGCGCTAAAGATGAACTCCATAATGTATGTGGATTTTCTCAAACAGCACTTCCTGCCATGGTTCAAGAAGAAGAACCGTGTATTTCACAGCAAGATCATTTTTCTGCATGATAATGCACCATCTCATGCTGCACATAAAACATCTGCATCTCTGGCTGATATGGGCATAAAAGGGGACAAACTTATGGTGTGACCCCCATGCTCCCCTGACCTCTACCCCATTCAGAACCTTTGGAGCATCATTAAAAGGAGTGTCTATGATGGCGGGAGGCAGTTCACATCTAAGCAACAGCTCTGGGAGGGTATTCTGTCCTCATGCAAAACAATTGAAGCAGAAACCATCCAAAACCTGACAAATTCAATGGACGAGAGAGTTCAGAAGCTCCTTTCGAACAAGGGGTCCTATGTGAAAATGTAACATCACCTAGAATAAAGTTTTGAGTTGAAAACTGTTTGATTTCAGTTTCTAACAACCTGCTAATGCTTATAATTTCAAAAATGACCATTTTTTTGGTCTTTATTAAAATGAAAAGGTTGATCGAAAAGTTTGGGGGATCTAAGAGTGTGGCAACCCAGTAGTCATGATTACTTCGAATTCTGACAATATGAGGGTCATGCTGCAGGTAGTGCAGCAAGAAGGCACTTATGTGTCTTGCGGATCTCGGAGCCCCAAAATTATTTTCCGGGCTAGATGCAGCTAAAAATTATTTTTAATTTTAAATCTGGTGAAGCTTATTATAGATGGCCTAATAGGATCAGTGCTGCACACTGCTACAAAGCCCAAATTATTTTCCAGTCAAGATACAGATAAACATGATTAGTAATTTGAAAGCTTAAAACGGTTGGTAGGGTGATTTTAACCAATTATCAAGCTTTTACTCTCCCCAGGATGACACAGGGGTAGAAAAGTCGTTTCGGATCCATGATTTGTTCATCTTTATGAACGTGAGTCTGTCTACATTATCAGTGGAGAGCCGCGTGCGCTTATCTGTCAGCACACCACCAGCAGCGCTGAACACACGTTCAGACAGAACGCTGGCTGCGGGGCATGACAAGATCTCCAAGGCGTAAGTGGCTAGCTCCGGCCATTTATCCAGATTGGAAGCCCAAAAAGAGCAAGGGTCCAGTGACACAGTCGTGGCTTCAATGTTTACTTGGAGATACTCCTGTACCATCGTCTCTAGGCGTTGACTATGTGTCAGACTTCTTGTCTCCTGTGGCCTTGCAAAGGATGGGCTAAAAAAGTGGTGAAATGATTCCGCAAAATTGATGTTACCAGCAGATTCTGTGGTTCTGTTACGGTTTGAGTGCTGAACACTTGACGGTCCCACGGTTGGCAAGTTGGAACTGTGAGATTCACTACGTGCACCACTGGTATTTTGTGGAAAAGCACATGTAAGATTCTGCAACAGTCTCTGCTGATACTCCTGCATGCGTGCATCCCTTTCTATGGCAGGAATAATTTCTGCAAATTTACTTTTGTACCGGGGATCTAACAGTGTGGCAACCCAGTAGTCAGGATTATTTCTAATTCTCACAATTCGAGGGTCATGTTGCAGGTAGTGCAGCAAGAAGGCACTCATGTGTGTTGCGCATCCAGGAGCACCAAGTCCCTGTTGTGTTGGTGGCGAGGTAACAATCATGCTTCCTTCCTCTGTCCTCTCCCCCCAACCTCGCACAACAGAAATGTGATCAAGGTCTCCCTCATCTGATGAGTCTTCCATCAGTTCGTCCTCCACTTCTTCCTGGGCTCCTGCACCTTCCTCACTAGTTTGGCTGCTACCATGCGCCCTGGTTAAACCATCTCCCCCACCCTCACATGCCTGCCGCCTTGGTGCTGCCGACCGTCTGGACCTTGCAGATGTTAGCCCTTCCGCATACAACTCCTCCTCCTCTACTTCCTCCACCTCCTCTTGTGCCACCACCTGACTCCGAATTCTGTTTAACATGTGCTCCAGCATGTAAATCACCGGAATAGTCATTCTGATAATGGCATCGTCAGCACTAAACATCTTCGTCGCCATTTCAAAACTGTGCAGAAGGGTGCATAGGTCCCTGATCTGAGACCACTCCTCCAGCGTGATTTGCCCCACCTCTGAATCTCGTTGGCCCAGGCTATACGTCAGAACGTATTGCACCAGGGCTTGTCGGTGCTGCCACAGTCGCTGCAACATGTGCAGAGTTGAATTCCACCGGGTAGGCACATCGCATTTTAGCCGGTGAAGTGGCAGGCCCAACGACTTCTGTAGAGATGTAAGTCGCTGAGCTGCGGGATGCGAACGGCGGAAGTGAGCACACAGCGACCGTGCCCTCTGCAGAAGGCCATCTAGTCTGGGATAGTGGGCTAAAAATTGCTGGACAACCAGGTTCAACACGTGAGCCATACAAGGCACGTGTGTGACATTGCCCCGGCGAAGGGCCGCACCCAGGTTTGCAGCATTGTCGCACACGGCCTTCCCTGGTTTCGGGTCCAGTGGAGACAACCATTCATGAAATTGGTTCTCCAGAGCTGACCACAACTCCTCAGCTGTGTGACTCACATTTCCCAGACATTTCAATGTAAAAACCGCCTGATGACGTTGAGCCCTACTGCCAGCATAGTAAGGAGGTGTGCAGGATCCCTTCTGCGCAGTTAGAAAGCTTGTGGCGTGACCAGACAGGCTTTGGGTGCAGGTGGAAGACCGAGAGGAGGTTGAGGAGGCAGAAGCAGTGGAGGAAAAATGACATAAAGAGGATTGACGCACAACTCGTGGGGACGGCAAGACTTGGACAGCAGCCCCTTGTCCTGCTGTCACCATAGTTACCCAGTGCCCAGTCAGCGACATGTAACGCCCCTGTCCATGCCTACTCGTCCAAGTGTCTGTGGTGAAATGCACCCTGTCACACACAGAGTTTCTCAAAGAAGCGGTGATGTTGTGTGCGACATGCTGGTGGAGCGCAGGCACACCTTTCTTTGAGAAGTAGTGCCGACTGGGCATCTGGTACTGGGGCACTGCGACGGACATAAGGTCTCGAAAATCCTTTGTGTCCACCAGGCGGAAAGGCAGCATTTCTGTAGCCAAGAGCTTGCAGATGGTGAAATTCAACCTCTTAGCTTTCTCATGGCTAGGAGGAAATGGTCTTTTACTTGTCCACATCTGAGGGACCGAGGGCTGGCTATTGTGCTTAGACGGGGTTGATAATGGTGTCCCCGGCAAACTGCCGGTCTGTGAGGAAGATGCAGGCGGACATGTTAGGTTGCCTTGATCCAAAGGTGGTGCTATCGATGTCGGACAGCGCTCAAGACCAGCTGGTGTTACCACCTCCAAAGAAAATGATGACCTGCCAATCACGCTGGCTGTTGCGGGTAAAGAGGTGGCAGGTCTGCGCCCCAAAATAGGTGTGACTGCTGTCCCCCCAGTCACAGAGGATGAAGAGGCCGCGGATGCACAAGATATGGCAGACGGTGGTTGGCCCGGCCGGCTAGACCGCATTGTAGCACACTGAGCTTCCCACTGCAACTTATGCTTCATGTCCATGTGCCGGTTCATGCATGAAGTACTCAAACTATGTATTTTTTGGCCTCTACTTAGCTTTTGCTGACAAATGTTACAGATAACACGAGTTGGGTCATCTTTATCGATCTGAAAAAATGCCCAGGCTATGCAAGGCTTAGCACCCATGCGACCTGAAGAGCCACCACGACTTGTGGTGAGAGGCAGAGTTGTGTTTGAGGATGCAGTTGTTGACGTGCTTCCAGTACTACGTCTCTGTCCAGGAAGGCGCAACCTGACCTCGTCGTCACTAGCATCTTCCTCCACCTCCTCTGCTGACCTCATCTCTTGGCTGACTGTGGGTTGACAGTAAGTGGGATCTCCGACCTCATCATCATCACCCTGTGCGTTATCACACCCGTCGTCCTCAGAGCCAACCTGTTCCTGCCCTGACAAAAAACTAAAGTTGTCGCTCCAATCAGGTATTTGAGTCTTATCATCGTCTTCCTCATTGTCTCCACCAACAGGAGTTACAGTTTGGGAATGAGGGTCTACATTATGGTCAGAACCTTCTGCGTCTGGTCCTGGATCCGACTCATAAAGATTCTGGGCATCAGTGCAGATCATTTCCTCGTCTGGATTCACAGAAGCGCTGGAGTCGACCTCTGATTCCCAGGCTATAGTATGAGTAAACAGCTCTGCAGACTCAACCATCTGTTCTACCTCATACTCAGACGGGCAGCTGGAGATTTGGGAGCTGTGAGGAAGCAAGTGCGATTTGGGTGACACCTTTGAGGACTGGAGTATTTGTGATGTTGAAGTTGATGTGGAGGAGAGCCCACTTAAAGGAGCACTTGATATCCGTTGAAGCACCTGCTGTTTTTGTGCCTCATCTGGAATTTGTAGCGATTGGCGTGGCCGTAAGAAAGGGATCTTATCACATTGTCCGCTAAAAGAAGTAGACATTTTAGTTTGGCTGGAAGATGGTCTTTCTTCTGCACCTACCCCACGGACACAACCTTTTTTCCCCTTCCCAACACGCCTATTCCCCTTTCCACCAGCAGCAGGCCTTTTTCCACTCATTTTGGTGGTTAACTAATTCACAACTCTGGAGTTGTTTGCACAAAAAAACAATGGATGGTAACCGAGCAGAGCTGAGTGGCCAAACTGTGGTATTAGGCCAAAACTATTGGCTGGGTTAGATGCAGAAAAAAATTATTTTTAATTTGCAACCTGATGGAGGTCAGTATAGATGGACTAATAGACCAAGTCCCACACACCGCTAGAAGCCCAAATATTTTTTCAGAGCTAGATGCAGAAATTTTTTTTATTCAATTTGCAACCTGATGGAGGTCAGTATAGATGGACTAATAGACCAAGTCCCACACACTGCTAGAAGCCCAAATATTTTTTCAGAGCTAGATGCAGAAAAAAATTATTTTTAATTTGCAACCTGATGGAGGTCAGTATAGATGGACCAATAGACCAAGTCCCACACACTGCTAGAAGCCCAAATATTTTTTCAGAGCTAGATGCAGAAAAAAATTATTTTTAATTTGCAACCTGATGGAGGTCAGTATAGATGGACTAATAGACCAAGTCCCACACACTGCTAGAAGCCCAAATATTTTTTCAGAGCTAGATGCAGAAAAAAATTATTTTTAATTTGCAACCTGATGGAGGTCAGTATAGATGGACTAATAGACCAAGTCCCACACACCGCTAGAAGCCCAAATATTTTTTCAGAGCTAGATGCAGGAATTTTTTTTATTCAATTTGCAACCTGATGGAGGTCAGTATAGATGGACTAATAGACCAAGTCCCACACACTGCTAGAAGCCCAAATATTTTTTCAGAGCTAGATGCAGAAAAAAATTATTTTTAATTTGCAACCTGATGGAGGTCAGTATAGATGGACTAATAGACCAAGTCCCACACACTGCTAGAAGCCCAAATATTTTTTCAGAGCTAGATGCAGAAAAAAATTATTTTTAATTTGCAACCTGATGGAGGTCAGTATAGATGGACTAATAGACCAAGTCCCACACACCGCTAGAAGCCCAAATATTTTTTCAGAGCTAGATGCAGAAAAAAATTATATTCAATTTGCAACCTGCTGGACGTCAGTATAGAAGGACTAATAGAACAAGTCCCACACACTGCTAGAAGCCCAAATATTTTTTCAGAGCTAAATGAAGAAAAAAATTATTTTTAATTTGCAACCTGATGGAGGTCAGTATAGATGGACTAATAGACCAAGTCCCACACACCGCTAGAAGCCCAAATATTTTTTCAGAGCTAGATGCAGAAAATTTTTTTATTCAATTTGCAACCTGATGGAGGTCAGTATAGATGGACTAATAGACCAAGTCCCACACACTGCTAGAAGCCCAAATATTTTTTCAGAGCTAGATGCAGAAAAAAATTATTTTTAATTTGCAACCTGATGGAGGTCAGTATAGATGGACTAATAGACCAAGTCCCACACACTGCTAGAAGCCCAAATATTTTTTCAGAGCTAGATGCAGAAAAAAATTATTTTTAATTTGCAACCTGATGGAGGTCAGTATAGATGGACTAATAGAACAAGTCCCACACGCTGCTAGAAGCCCAAATATTTTTTCAGAGATAAATGAAGAAAAAAATTATTTTTAATTTGCAACCTGATGGAGGTCAGTATAGATGGACTAATAGACCAAGTCCCACACACTGCTAGAAGCCCAAATATTTTTTCAGAGCTAGATGCAGAAAAAAATTATTTTTAATTTGCAACCTGATGGAGGTCAGTATAGATGGACTAATAGAACAAGTCCCACACGCTGCTAGCAGCCCAAATATTTTTTCAGAGATAAATGAAGAAAAAAAATATTTTTAATTTGCAACCTGATGGAGGTCAGTATAGATGGACTAATAGACCAAGTCCCACACACTGCTAGAAGCCGAAATATTTTTTCAGAGCTAGATGCAGAAAAAAAATATTTTTAATTTGGAACCTGATGGAGGTCAGTTTAGATGGACTAATAGACCAAGTCCCACACACCGCTAGAAGCCCAAATATTTTTTCAGAGCTAGCTGCAGAAAAAAATTATATTCAGTTTGCAACCTGATGGAGGTCAGTATAGATGGACTAATAGAATGATGCTATGCCCAAAAGATTTTACTTCACTAGGTGCAGTAAAAAAATTGGTATTCTATACACAGGTGGTATATCTTGCAACACAGATAGGCTACTCCACTGACTAACACACTCTGCAATAGGCCAAAAAGGATTAGCTTTGCTAGATTCAGCCAAATGCTGTGAAAAAAACTTGCACAGCACTGGCACAGACCTGCCTGGCAAAAACTGATAGGAACTGATGTAACCTAGTCCTGAAAAGGACTCCAATTACAATTAGTCTTTACTCCCACAATCTATCTATTTAAGAGCACAGACCTGCCTGATAAAAGTCGTAGGAAATGCTGTAACCTAGTCCTTAAAAGGACTGCAATCACAACTATTCCCTACTCCCAAGCTATCTGTATATTTGTGCGAAAATTGGCTTGAAATTAACAAGGTATAGCGCACACAGCAACAGCGGTGCCGTCTAACACGCAGCTGCAGCAGTGAGAAAATGGTGGCGACGGGGAAAATGGCTTGGTCTTATAGGGCAAGGACATGTGACATACACTGCCAATCACACATGCCCTTGCTTGTGTGAAAAAAAGCACTTCGCTCCGTGTGTGCGCTGCTGATAGGCTGACAGATTGCACCTCCCCACTGCAAATGCGGGAAAGAGAAAAAAAAAAGGAGATCTTCATTGTTCCTGCAGAGATCCATCCCCTGCCCCTCCCCCCGCCCCGCTGTACACTCAAACTGCGTATTAACATTAATTTTCATCATTACTGAGAAAAAATCCAGTTATGATTTTGGTGCACGAACAGTTATCGAACATAACCTCGAACAGCCGAATTTTTCTCAAATTGTTCGTGTTCGCCGACCGGCTCGAACACCGCCCAAAACAGCTCGAATTTGAGATTGGCGAACAGTTCGAGTAGAACAACGCTCATCTCTAATAATTAGTTATGCAGATTCTTGTAATGCCACTGTATTATCACTGTTTTGCTCCTGTTTGTTTAAAATTCTTTTTCTTTCTGTATGCTACAAATTAGAACCAGTTCTCACATTCCCTAATACAATATTATTAGGTTGATTCGCAAGTGAAAGGTCACTGGTTTGAATCGAGGAGTAGCCATGAAGAAGATATCTAAAAAAAAAAGAGCATCATCCAGCTCATCGATAGAAGTCTCTCGGCAAAGAAAATTGCCACACTGCATCATGTGAGTGCCATGACATTTGGAAGCATACGAAATGAATGTGGCACCCCAGGAGTCCGGTGGCCACAGTGGCATTGCCTTCCTCACAAGGGGTGATGCCATGCCTGGAAGCAAGCAGGGGTCCCCTAATCAGGTATACTAGCATGCAACACTTTCCTGGCTCCAGACCAGCAAGGGGAGCTCCTCCACTTAGCAACTGTAATCTGGAGGCGGGGTTAGTTAGAGTTAGTGAGAGGAGTTGAATACAGTACAGTGACGAGGAAAGACCTGGGGAGTGGAGCAGCACGGCAGCTCACTCCAGAGAGGAGCGTAGAAGAACCGGACAACGGAGTCCGAGGTTGTGGGGCACTGAAGGCCCTGCAGCAGAAACCGGAGGGCAGGAGACTGCAGGTCTCCTGGCCCCATCAGACGCCCGGAGGCTCAGCAGCATATAGGGCCCAGCACTGCCACATGGGAGCGACACTCCAGGAAGGCCCGAGCTGCCTGCCATACGGGTGAGCACAAAGACGTTTTACTCAGGGACGAGGGACACAGCACAGCTATAAGCAGCAGGGCCAAAGAGATTAGCGCAAAGGGAAGGCCTCCAACTTCACCTGGCGAGGTGGATTCCAAACTTGCTTCCAGGCCGCCCAGACCTCTACTACCAGCTAGTACCCGTGTCCCGGTCTGCCTAACCACCGCAAGTAAAGATAAGAGGAAACTGCCATTAAGTTGTGAACTGGTCATTATCTGCACCATCCCCTGCACTACACTGCACAGCAACATCTATAAAATCACCACTTCCTGCCCTGGAGCTAAGCTCTGCCTGTGGAGAGCTGAACCAACTCTGCTGCATCATCATCTGCTCCAGAGGATCTGTACCGCAATGGCGGCCCCATATAGCCGCATACCACAGGTGGTGTCACGAATATTATATATATAAAAACTATATTCCCTTTTCTTTATTCCCCTTTTATTGACCGCCCTGGGTCACGGACCGGGTCACCGCCACTGTGACATCCCCCAGCATCGACGTGCCCGGCTACCGAGTACCGCATGGCCCAGGGGGCGCGTCATGAAGTCTGTCCATCCGTTCAAAAGCCAAGAGGTGGACGTCCAGGCAAAAGATCCTAGTTACTTATGGGATTTTACAGAGTCCAAGACAGCACCACCCGAGAGAGGGTATCCGCCCACCAAGGACAGGAACCTACTGAATAAAAAGGTGGAACCTCTCTTCCGCATCAGTTTTAGTTTCAGAGCATGAGAGGGCCAACGAAAAATATGATAGTACACAACTACCACCAAAACATTTCTTTGTAAACACCCATAGTAGTGCACACCATAAGTGACAAAGGGGAGGGAATTAATAGGGTGCTGTCATGGGCTCTGTAAAATCCTGTTACCGGTAAGTAACTAGGATCTTTTCCCCTTCTCCCATGACAGCACCACCTGAGATATTTAGAAAGATAAGACACCAGAGGGAGGGATCACCATTTGCAACACCTTCCTCCCAAAGGACAGATCAGTAGATGAGGAAAGGTGAAGACGGTAATGCTTATAGAATGTAGAGGGAGATGACCAAGTTGCCGCCTTACATATGAGGTCGAAGGGCACATCCGCCTTCTCAGCCCAGGAAGCAGCTATGGCCCTGGTGGAGTGGGCCTTCAGGTTCTCTGGAACTGGCAGATTGCTAGAGGAGTACGCTAAGTTAATGGTGTCCCTGATCCATCTAGTTATAGTCCCCCTCATAACCTTAAGCCCTTTCTTAGCCCCCTGAAATAAGATGAATTAGGCGTCACTTTTCCTCCAGGCCTTTGTCACCTCCAAATACTGGACTAATACCCTCTTTTCATCTAGAGTGTGAAACCCTTTGTTCCTACAAATTTCTAGGGTCAGGATAGAAGGAAGGGAGAGTAATTTCTTGTGTCCTGTAGAATTTGGAGGCTACTTTTGGAAGATAGGACAGGTCTGGTCTTAAAGTTACTCTGTCTATAGAGACTCTGAGTGAACGGTTGGTTTACTGATGCGTTAGTGCGTGCAGATCAATAACCCTACGTGCTGATGTTAGCGCTACCAGCATGACTGTCTTTAAGGTGAGAACTTTCTCCGAAACCTTCTCTAAGGGCTCAAAGGGAGGCTTGGTTAGCACCTCCAGAACCAGATTAAGGTCCCATGGAGGCATCCTTGGAGTAGGGGTGGGTCTAAATCTATTGCAAGCGTTAATGAATCTAGTGATCCATCTATTTGCTGCCAAGTCAAAATTTTATAGTGCCTCTAGAGCTGACACTTGTATCTTAAGAGTACTGGTGGCTAGCCCCATGATTAAGCCCTTCTGAAGGAACTCCAGGATGGCCCCAATAGGAACCCTACCCATAGCAGACTGCCCCGAGGTAGATAGAAATTTAACTCAGGTTCCGCCATATATCCTAGTAGTTAACGGCTTTCTACTTGCCAGTAGAGTAGCGACTAAACCTGGAGAAAACCCCTTTTGTGTTAGTAGTGACCTTTCAAAATTCAGGCTGTCAAATGCAGGCCCGACCTCTGGGGATGGAAGACTAGGCCCTGCCTGAGGAGATCTGGGGTGCCTGGAAGGACACATGGTTCTGATTGGGACATACTCCTCATCCACGTGAACCATGGTCTCTTGGGCCAAAACGGGGCAATCAATATAACCCTTGCCTGTTCTTCTTGGATCTTCCTCCGGATAGTAGGAATTGGCATTAGAGGGGGAAATGCATAGACCAGGGTAAAGTTCCAGGGGATTTTTACAGCAAATGGCTTCTCCTCTGGATTTAAGGAGCAAAAGACTTCGGTTTTCCAATTGTGTTTGTTCGCAAACAGATCTATTTGAGGTTGCCCCCATCAGTAAATAATCTGCTGGAATATCGCTGGATTCAGTTCCCATTCCCCTTGTTTCAAAACGTGATGACTTAGAAAATCGGCTCTTACGTTCTCCTCTTATATGCAGCGCCGAGAGCGTAAATAGATGATTCTCCGCAAAACGAAGGATCTGCTCTGTCACTAACATCAGAGGAAGAGATCTTGTTCCCCCCTGACGATTGATATAGGCGACTGTTGTTCGGTTGTCCAACATTATCCGGATGTGTTGACCCTGAAGATGAGACCTGAACTCTACTGCTGCGTTTCTGACTGCCAACAGCTCCTTCATGTTGGAGGAGAGACCCGTCTCGCTGTTCGAGCAGAGTCCCTGTACTGAATGGTCTCTCAAGTGAGCTCCCCAGCCATCTGCGCTTGCGTCTGTCGTAATCGTATCTGTCACCTGGAATGACCAAGGAACACCCAGAGATGGATGAATCTTGAAATTCTACCAATCCAACGAGCTGATTACCGAACTCGAAAGAGATATTCTTCCGTCCAGGTAACCTCCGAGTTGCTTGTCTACTGTCAGGATCTCCTGCTGTAGATGCCTGGAATGAAACTGGGATACAAGATGTCATTGTACCTAGTAGAGACATTGCACTTCTCAGGGTTGGATTCCTGATTACACGTGAGACAAGGGAATTGATCTTCAATTTCTTGTCCTCTGGCAGAAGACAAGTCTGATTTTTTGAGTCTAGAACGAGACCCAAAAAGGACTGAACCTTCCATGGTTCTAGTTTCGATTTTTCTAAATTTAGAATCCATCCCAACCCAATTAGCCTGGCTGTGACCTCCGCCAGAGCAAATGCGCAGAGTTCTTTTGATCTGCCTACCACCAAAAAGTCATCCAGGTAAGGGATGACTAGAATATCCTTCTCCCTTAGATGTGCCGTGACTTCCAGGATAATTTTTGTGAAAGATGCCAAAGGGAAGAGATGTAAACTGAAAATGCTTTACATGCTTGTCACTATTTACAGCTACCCTCAGATACTGTTGATGTCCTGGATAGATTGTGGCGTGATAGTAGGTGTCCTTCAAATCGAGGATGCACATATAACACCCTGGGAACAACATCTTTATGGCTGATCTTATCGACTCCATTTTGAATGGTCTGTAGGTTAAGTAATTGTTTAGCCTCTTCAAGTTGACAATGGTTCTGAAGGAGCCATCCGGCTTCTTTATTAGGAAGAGAGTGGAATAAAACCATCTCCCTTGCTCAGTTAATGGTGTCTCTATCAAAACCCCCTTCTCGACCAGAGTGAGTACTTCCTGCTGTAGGGCTATTTGCTCTCTCAGGCCTCTGGGGGCTGAAATCCTGACGGTGTCTCTGGGAATGGTTTTGAACTCCAGTCTCAGCCCCTTCCCAATTATCCCCAAATCCAGGAGCTGGATGTGATCTTCTCCCAGGCGGGAAGGAAGTGGGACAGTCTTCCTCCTACCTGGAGAGGTCCGTCACTTAGGGGTTTTTTTTTACTCTCGGAGGATGGACCCCCGAACATGAAGCCTCTATTATTCAGCTTTTTGTCACTCCAACTACCTTGATCTCTGGAACATTTACTCCGATTATATTTCCTCTTCCGAAAGGAAGACTTATAACGGGGAACAGATACACTGGGAAAACCATGTTTCTTGTCTGCGGCTTTATCCAAGCCTTTCCCGAAAAGAAAGTCCCCTTCACATGGGATTGAGCAGAGTTTTGATTTAGATTGCACATCCCCTGGCCAGCGCTTGAGCCATAACGCCCTATGGGCTGCATTGGAAAGGTTAGCTGATCTGGCAGCCAGCCTAAGGCTGCATATCCACTATGCGTTTTAAAGCGCTTTTGCCGCTGAATTTCCGCAGTGTAAATGCTTAAAAAACGCTTGGTAATACGTGCTCCATGGTCCCCAATGATAATCCGCATGTGCTGTGCACATGCTGCGGAAATTTCAGCTGCGGATTATCATTGCGGAAAAATCCGCAGCATGTCCATTATTTTTGCGGAAACGCTGCGTAATGGCCGCCATTGACTTGCATTGAATCGCTTAATATCCGCATGACTACATGTGCACATGTGGATATTAAGCGATTCAATGTGCGGATGGTACCCGGGCCTGGAGAAGAGGAGACTCTCATCCAGACCCGGGTACCATAGTACTTGTTAAAAAAAAGAATTTAAAATAAAAAATATACATTATACTTACCTTCTGATGGCCCCCCGTCTCCTGTACGGTGCGTCCTGGCTCCCCGACGGCTCGCGGTGGTGTAAAAGAACCTTCCATGACATCATTTAGTCATGTGACAGGCCACGCGACCGCTCACGTAAGCGGTCGCGTGACCTGTCACATGACTAAATGATGTCATGGAAGGTCCTTTTACACCACCGCGAGCCGCCCAAGACACCGGACGCACCAGTGAGAAGACCGCGGGCCATCAGAAGGTGAGTATAATGTTTTTTTTGTTTTTTTTTTACCATTTTTATTCTTTTTTTAACTATTAACTTGGTCACACTATATAAATCCATACCGGTTGCATGGATTTATATAGTGTGACCAAGTTGTCAAGCACTTTTCCAAGTGATGCTAAAATCGCTTGGAAAAGCGCTTGATAACCCGCATGCGAAAATGAAAGTGTGGCGCCCCTGCGGGTCCAGTAGCCGCAAAGGTACTGCATCTCACCCAGAGGTGTGGTACCCCACTCTCAGGTAAGGACGGAGTACTACACGGGATCCACACACCCACATCCAATACACTCCACTTCAGTAGGGAAGGGCGAGATTGCTCCTAAGGGAGAGTACAGTACCTGTTCCCTAGCTGGAGGGTGGAACTAGGTAGACGAGGTGGGTGGAGGAAGTAGATCAGTGGAGCACAGACAGAAAGGGTATAAAAGACAAATAGAAACATCTAGAAGTAGGAGTTGGGCTCTGAGAGGCAGTTGGAAGAGGGAGCTCAGAAGGAGCTCCACTCAGGAGAGCAGAGGAGTGGGGCCTAGTCAGAGAGGCCCAGGAGGAGGAGAGTGAGAGAAGACGGAAGCAGAGGGAATAGCTCCAGAGACAAAAGTGATCCCAGGGGCACGGCAAGTGCAGGAAGCCACCTGCGTGCCCGAATTCACACTGACGTGGAGGAATAAGGCCGCAGAAGGGGACCGGCCCCAGACTAGTGGAGAACAACCAGGCTCAGCTAGCCAACCGGAGGCTGCAGCATTTTCAAGGTGTTGCAGCCAACATCCACAATTACATCGCTGAAAAGGTGGCCACATAGGGTCCAGGGAACTGCAAGTCACCCGACAAGGCCCAAGGCCACTGGCTTTGGACACTGATTGTGAGGCGCAGGGCAGGAGGGTGAGAGCCAGCGCAGTGAGACGACCTGGAAAGGTACATAGAATGGGGTCCTGTCCAAGTGCTCCTGAGATACCTGAGGGTTTACTGGATCACTACCCCGGAGGACAAAGGACAAGGTGGGCGGTTGCACACCGGTGACTGTAACCTGAAGAACTTAACAACTGTGAGTAAAACCTGAAGACTGCACCCCACTGTGTCCTTGAATAATTGCTGCGCCATCACCTGCACTACACTGCATCAACAACATCTACATCCAAAATTCATCTTATACTGCCCTGGAGCTTAGGTCTGCCTGTGGAGAACTGAACCAACTCTGCTGGATCACCACCAGCTCCAGTGGATCTGCACTGCAGCGGCGGCCCCATACCACATAGCCGCATGCCACAGGTGGCTTCACGAACATTATCTCTTAAACCTTTATTCCCCTTTTACTTTTCCTTTAATTAATTGACCGCCCAGGGCCACAGACCGGGTCACTGCCACTGTGACATCCCCAGCACCGACCAGCCCGGCACCGAGTACCCCACGGCCCCAGGGGGCGAGTCACATGCAAAAACACTTGACAAACTCTTCTACCGTGCAGGAAAAATGCATGTAAAATTCGCATGCATTATTCCTGCCAGGGAGATGCAGAAAAAATCCGGCGCATTTCTGCTTCGTGGGAACATAATCTAACTGAATCTGCCGATGCATCCACAAGAAAGGCAGCAGCCCCCTGCATTAGAGGATGACCCGATGGAATCTTTTCTCTAGGGACGCTCCCCTTAATCTGGTCCCATAATTGCTGCAGACAGATCATCATTGACCTGGCGGTGCAGGTGGCCGCTACTGCCGGTTTCAGAGCCCCTGCTGAGGACTCCCAGGTCTGTTTTAGAAAAGACTCTGCTCTCTTATCAAGATGATCCTTGAGAGACTCTAAATCCTCAAATGGCAGTGTGGATCTTTTTAAGGATTTCGAGATGGCCACATAAATTTTCGGGGTTTTGTTCCACTTAGCAGTGTCTTGCTCTTCAAAAGAGTACCTCTGCTTAGAAGATGAAGGCAGCTGACCCTTCCTTTCTGGCTTTTTCCATTCTCTATCGATAAGAGTTTTGATCCTCTCATTGACCGGGAATGTGCGTCTCTTCTGCTGAACCAGAACCCCGAACATGATATCCAGAACCATTCTGGGGGCTTGGCATCGCAATACCCATGGTCGTTCTAATAGCTTTGACTAGTCTCTCTGTATTGTCTACGGAAAAACATGGTTTACCCCCACCATCCTCCTCCAAAGATTCTGATGAAGTTGCTGACGAGGGGCCAGAGGAGGAAAAGGATTCTTTTGCGATACGGGATTCTACCGATTCCTCTGAGTCTGAGGTAACCCATCTCTGCTTTTCCTTCTTACGTGATGTCAAGGTCTTTAAGGAATCTCTAACTTCCATATGGATTAAGGTTTTCAGGTCCATTGCAAAGCTAGAAGACTCCTTTGCTATAGTCTTTTGAATGCAACCTGAGCAAAGGCTTTTAGCGTAGGAGCTGGGAAGGTTAACCCTACATAACACACACTCTTTATTGTTGCTCTTAGAACTATTCTTTTTGGGTTCCTACCAAAGACAGAAAGAACGAAAAGAGAAAATAGAGAACTGCACATTACTAATGTGAACTTTCACGAAGATCACTCACCACACTGCCATTCAGACTAGGGTACCGGAGACGATGATTGCTGTTCACATGAACGATCCCATCTGGCGGAGGCGGACTCACGATCTGTTTTCCTCTGACCAGTTCTGCCAGCACTCGTACAGCTCCCATTACTGTGGCTCTGACGATGGGAAGACCCCCGACATTGCTGCTGCTGATCAGGTTGCTGCTTAAGCTGCTTACATTGCTTAGACGGCTGCGGCTGTTCCTGTTGCTGCTGCAGTGACAGCTGCTGGCTAGGTGACTGGGGCTCCTCACTCATAATGAAGGGAATGCAGACACCGCCACCTTGCTAGCTTCCCATCCATATAAAGTAGATGGAGGCGCCACCTGCTTCTGGCCCCTCACCTTTCTGGGAGATACGGCAGCGTGCGATTTCTCCTCTCCTTTTTTTTTTTTAAAGTTAAATACAGCCTGCTGGCACGCTCTGCCACAGGGTCCCCATCTCCTGCACAGTCCCAGCGGCCCCCGATCCCAGGGGTTGCGTCAGATCACTGAATCACACCCCGCACATGCGCAGACCTGGGCTTCTGGCACGCTACGTCACAGGGCGCAACGCGACCTGGAAGGCCTGCCTGCCGGCACACTCAGCCATGGATCCCCGTGCATGCGTGGCCCCGGCCACAGGACCTGGCGCATGCGGGAGAGGCCCCCGGAAGGCGCCGCCCCCCCCTCGCATGCAGCCCCAGGTGCAAGCAAGATGGGGTTGAAACCAGATGGCCCATCTGCTGCTTCTTCGCGGCCTCCAGGCTGCACCAATCCCGGGATCCAGACTCCAGACCCCACGATCAGGTATGTGAGGCACCACCTACGTAGAGAGGCTCCCATCAAGGACAGGAACCAAAACTGATGCGGAAGAGAGGTACCGCCTTTTTATTCAGTAGGTTCCTGTCCTTGGCGGGCAGATACCCTCTCTCAGGTGGTGCTGTGATGGGATAAGGGGAAAATATTGGAGTCAACATGTCTGTTCATCACAAGGTCTATTAGTTCTGATATGACAAACACAGAAGTATGCTTCATAATAGTGAGATCACAGATGTCCATGCAAGCACTGTGCAATGCACATTACACAAGTCTGGAATGGTGGCCTGAAAAAAGGTGAAGAAGCGCCTGCTCGAGTTTGCAAAAAAGAATGAAAAGTGGACAGAAGAACATTGGAAACGGGTGATTTGGAGCAATGAGAGAAAAGGCAATAGACTAGGCTCTGATGGGTGCAAATGGGTCTGGAAGAAACAAGGGAAAAAGGGCTTAACAGATTGGGAAATTGAAGGAACTGTCAAGTTCGGTGGAGGAGCTTGATGATATGAGATTGCTTTATAGCCAAAGGCATTGGATACTTGACCAGGATCAATGGTGGTCTCAATGCTGAGCTATATGTGAGTTTCCTACAAGACGGGTTACTTCATACACTCGAGAACTATGGGTATGAAAAGGACAACATCGTGTTCCAGCAGGACAATGACCTGAAGCATTTGTCGAGATTGGCGAAGAAATGGTTTAATGACAATGAAGTAGAGGTGCTAGATTGGCCCCAGAGTCCCCAAACCTCA
This sequence comes from Phyllobates terribilis, assembly GCF_046119375.1. NCBI lineage: Eukaryota > Metazoa > Chordata > Amphibia > Anura > Dendrobatidae > Phyllobates > Phyllobates terribilis. The sequence continues at coordinate 261,710,492 of NW_027362768.1, forward strand.
ACCCAATCGAACACTTGTAGGTAAAGTTAAAGATTTTGGTTGAGACATGCTTGAATCTGAGAGCATGTCCAGAAGGATTCAGGCAGTGTTGAAAGCCAAAAGGTGGATTTACAAAATCCTAACAAATTGATGAAAATTAAAATTTAGATTTTCAGGAGCAAAACAGTAACAATGCAATAAAATGACAAGAATCTACATAACTAATCATATGCTAAATAGTTGCAAGTCAAATTTATGTATGATATAGCCAAGAGGATTGTCTATAAAATGATGACAGTCTCATGTTCGAAGCAATAATGATGAGTAGTGATGGGCGAACCCGTGACTGTTCGGGTTTGGCTAATAGAGCCGAACACCGAACAGTTTTTTAAAAATTCGAGTACCAGAACAGTACCCGAACGCCATTCATGTGAATGGGGGACCCGAATTTACCTGGTTTCCCGCGCTGTCATTTGCATGACAGCGCAGGAAACACAGGCTCTGATCGGAGACAAGGTGTAGGTGAGTATAATGTGTTTTATTTTTATTTTAATTTTTGTATTCATTTTAACATTTTTTTTTACTTTCAGCAGAGCACAGGCACCGGCGGATGGGCGACTACTGCTCCCATCCAGCAGTGCCTGCACTCGGTCTTTCCCATGGCAAGAGGTGCCGGCTGATGGTAGTAGTAGTACCACCAGCCGGCGCTTATGACCCGCCGTAAGCTTTTTACCGCGGGTCACTGTCTCTCTCACAATGAGGTACCTTGTTTTTTGTTTTTTAATATTGTCATCATTGTTATTTAATAAACATTAATTTTAATATTAATTGTAGTGGTCATAGTTTTGATTACCCCACCATGCTTTTTGGTTTTTGGGTGTCATTTTTTGATTTGATGGTTTGGTTATGACTATATTTATTTCTGGATCCATTGATTTATACTATGGTCACATGTAGCATTTTTTATGTTTTTTTGCACTTTCCATTGCTTTCAACTGTGAAAAATGCCTTCAGCGGTAAATGTAATTTTAACATTTTACTACCTTATCTGGTCATGTGATGTGTGAGACATGATCAGACACATCCTGTTTCATTTATGAAGGAGGGACTTTGAAAGTCAGCAAGCCTATTTTATAGGGCCATCAAGCTGCCCTTACTGTTCTTAAAGAGCCATCAGCTGGCTATGCTTTGTTGTTCCCATTCTTAAGGAGTGGGTCTCCTATACGGTTATTGTGTATGCCAAAAATTAGGACGCACTTCAACACCCCTTTGAAGAGACGTAGAGGGAGGTCCTCATTATTAATAATAATCTTTATTTATATAGTGCCAACATATTCCGCAGAGCTTTACAATTCAGAGGTTCACATACAACAGTCATCAGTAACATAACTAAAGACAATACAATAATTAAAGCAAAAACAATGACGACCCTGCTCGTAAGAGCTTATAATCTACAAAAAGGTGGGGGTAACACAAAGTACAGGGGCTTATTTACAATGATGGTCCAGCCATCTTGAGGGAATGAGGGATAGATAAAGGCTGCATGAGCTCATCACCATCCAGTATTTGTAGTGATTTGGGGTTCGGTGGAGTTTGGTGTAGACTTATGTTTGGAGAATTAATGAATGGGCTATAAAAATATAAAAATGACTTCGATTATGGAACGTGATAGGCCGCCCTAAACAGGTGTGTTTTTTAGGGAGCGGCTAATACTGTGTAAGTTGTGGTTCATCCTTATTTCTTGCGGTAGAGCATTCCAAAGAACAAAGAATAGATGCAGCTCGGGAGAAGTCTTGGAGCCAGGAGTTGAAGGTACAGATTAGCGTGGATGTTAGTTGAAAGTCGCTTGCAGAGCATAGAGAATGAGTATTCTAGAGATGTTCTTCAGGGGCAAGCGACAAGAGCGGGCAAGAGATTGTATATGGAAGGTGAAGGAAAGATTGGTGTCAAACACAATGCCCAGACAGCGCGCCTGCCACACACGGAGAGGGAGATGTCAGATTTAGGGAGGTGAGTAGATGGTGGGAGCAGAAGAAGTTCAGTTTTGGAAAGGTTGAGTTCCAGATAGAGAGCGGACATGATGTTGGAAACTGAGGCTAGATAGTCACTGGTGTTCTGTAGTACAGTGGGGGTAAGGTCAGGGGATGAGGTGTATAGTTGTGTGTCATCAGCATAAAGATGGTACTGAAAGCCAAATTTGCTGATTGTCAGTCCAATTGGGGCTGTGTAGAAAAAGAAGAGAAGAGGGCCAAGGACTGGACCCTGAGGAACCCCAATAGTGAGAGGAAGGGGGGGAGGACAAGTGGAGCCAGTGAACGATACACTGAAAGAGCAGTCAGATAGGTAGGAAGAGAACCAGGAGAGCCAGTGTCCTTCATGCCGATTAAGTGGAGCATAGAGAGTAGGAGGTGGTGGTCAACGGTGTTGAAAGCTGCAGAGAGGTCAAGAAGAATGAGCAGAGAGTAGTCACCATTTCGTTTTGCTGTCAGAAGGTCATTAGTTACTATGATGAGTGCACATTCTGTAAAATGTAGGGGGCGGACGCCGGACTGTGATGGGTCTAGAAGAGAGTGAATGGAACGGTAATGGGTAAGGCGGGAGTAGACAAGGCGCTCTAAGAGTTTAGAGATGAAGGGGAGATTGGAGACTGGTATGTAGTTGTTTGTGTAGAAAGGATCAAGAGAGGGCTTTTTTAATAATGGAGTAATGATGGAGTGTTTGAAGGAGGAGGGAAAGATACCAGAAGAGAGGGAGAAGTTGAAGATTTTAGTTAGGTGAGTAGTGACGACTAGTGTTGAGCGAGCATGCTCGACACTGCTCGGTACTCGCCTGAGCATCTCACTACCCGGGATGTTCGACGAGCACCGATCATTTTCGGGTTACTCGGGCGGGAGCAAATGAACATGCAGGGATTGCCAGCCAGTCACTGTAATGCCGCAGCCATGTTAGTAGTGGGCATTACAGTGATTGGCTGGCTGCACAGCGTCACCTCGAGTATTTAAAACTGGGCGGCGCCATCTTGGACACAGACACTCCGGATCAGACAGTGTAGGGAGAGTGCTGCTGAGCTAGGGAGAGATTTATACTGCGAAATAGGTAGTGTAGGGTCTCTAAACCTGCAAAATCAAACAAACAGTCCTTCTGAGGACTAATATCCATCCGAGATATCAGGCAGGCAAGCAGGGTGTATAGGAGACGCAGTGGTTATACCAACAAACACTGCATTACAGTCCTGTGTGCTGCTGCTGCTCAAATTGCTAGACTTAGCCCCAGGTGCACACTTTTAGGCAGTGACCTGGGTGTCAGAGATGCTTCCAGGGGTCTTCCCCATGCTGTTCCCATGTCTTTTCAGCACTGTATGCATGTGTCACACAGCACATGGCCAGATAAGTGTAACGGGTCTGGGAGGCGGAACCTCTGAGCTACTATACAAGGGGGCGGTCCTTGTAAGGGAGCGGGTGGCGACCAGGGAAGATGGGCAGGCAGTCACAGCAGGTGACCGGGACAGTCTCTGGGTGAACGGACAGGAGGTCACGGCAAGTGACCGGGGCAGTCTCTGGATGAACGGGCAGGAGGTCACGGCAAGTGACCGGGGCAGTCTCTGGATGAACGGGCAGGAGGTCACGGCAAGTGACCGGGGCAGTCTCTGGGTAAAGGGTTGGTACGACCTGTGACGGCTGAGCCTCCAGGTAGGCTAGCAGGCAGATGGTAGACGTGAGCTCCCAGGTGAGCAGGCGAGAGTCTCTGGATAAGCGGGTGGTCACAGCATGTAACGGCGGAGCCTCCAGGTAGACCAACAGACAGGCAGCAGATGAGCGCTCCCAGGTGAGCGGGCAGGAGTCTCTGGACAGGCGGGTGGTCACAGCACGTGATGGCGGAGCCTCCAGGTAGACTAGCAGACAGGCAGCAGATGAGCGCTCCCAGGTGAGTGGGCAGGAGTCTCTGGACAGGCGGGTGGTCACAGCACGTGACGGCGGAGCCTCCAGGTAGGCTAGCGGGCAGGTAGCAGATGTGCGCTCCCAGGTGAGCGGGCAAGCTGGTCCATAGACAGACTGACAGGAGTTGGAGGGCAGACCGTCGGACCTCAGGCTAGCAGGCAGGTAGCAGAAGTGCGCTCCCAGGTGAGCGGGCAAGCTGGTCCTTAGACAGACTGACAGGAGTCGGTAGGCAGACTGTCAGACCTCAGGCTAGCAGGCAGGTAAGCGGAATATCAGGCAGGAATCAGACAGCAAACTGGCAGGAATCTGGCAGGTAACTGGCAACGGGACCTGAGGGCTGAAGCAGAGTAGTGAACAGTGCAACAACATTGCTCGGGCACCTCCATTTTGGAGGAGGTGCCTTATATATGGTGAAGTCCTCCGGCCATTGGCCGGGGACTCCTTAGGACGGCGCGCGCGGCCCCTTTAAGAGGGAGGGAGCGCGCGCGCACGCGCCCTAAGCACAGTGGCTGGGAAGGAGCGCGCGCTGCCAGCAGAGCGGGAGGAGGACGCCGGGCTCGGAGCAGAGGGGTGAGGGGAACAGCGTCCCTGCCTAGCAGAGGGCAGGGACGCCGGCGCTACAGTACCCCCCCCTTTAGGCCCCCCCTTTTTTAGGCCAGAGAGAAATTTAGCTAGGATGAGAGGGGCATGGATGTTCTCCCGGGGCTCCCACGTTCTCTCTTCAGGACCAAACCCCTTCCAATCTACTAGAAAAAAGGTCTTCCCTCTTACCCTTTTGGTGGCCAGAATGTTCTCTACCTCAAATTCGTTTTCAGCGGAAACCGGAGCAGGAGGTACCTGTAGACTTGGAAAAAGAGTTAAGTACCACAGGTTTGAGGAGAGATACATGGAAGGAGTTAGGGATCCGCAAGTTGGCCGGGAGTTTCAATTTATAGGCCACCGGGTTGATCTGACTGATGACCTCCAGAGGACCGATGAACCGAGGCTCTAACTTATAGGAAGGAATCTTGAGCCGGACATACTTGGACGAGAGCCAGACCTTATCCCCTGGACGGAATTGAGGAGGATCCAGACGTTTTTTGTCAGCATGTCTTTTCATACGCTCGGATGACAGAAGGAGTGCGGACCGGGTGCTCTCCCATATGGAGGAAAATTTGTTAACAAGAGATTCCGCAGCCGGATTGTCCACCGAGGTGGAGACGGGAAATGGGATCCGAGGATGCTGACCAAAGACAACAAAAAACGGGGATTTGGAGGAAGATTCGCTCTCGTGATTGTTGTAAGAAAATTCGGCCCATGGCAGGAGATCCACCCAGTCTGAATGGTGGGCATTAACGAAGTGCCGGAGGTAACTGGTCAGGTTCTGATTGATCCGCTCCACTTGACCATTAGACTGTGGGTGGTAAGCGGAGGAGAAGTCCAGGGTGACGTCTAGCAGTTTATAAGTGGCTCTCCAGAAGCGTGAGGTGAACTGTACCCCACGATCCGACACTATGTGGAGGGGCAGTCCATGAAGACGAAAGATGTGGCGGATAAAGTCTTTAGCCAACTCGGGTGCAGACGGGAGGCCTGGCAGGGGAACGAAATGAGCCATCTTGGAAAAGCGGTCAGCGACCACCCAAATGACCGTACAACCGGCAGAGACGGGGAGATCAGTTATAAAGTCCATTGCTATATGCTGCCAGGGGGCAGCAGGTACTGGGAGCGGAAGGAGGCGACCGGCTGGCAGATGTCTCGGAACCTTGTTGCGGGCGCAGGACACACAGGCAGAAACAAAGTCTATTACGTCCTTGTGCAGGGTAGGCCACCAGTAGTGCCGGGTAATAAGCTGGAGGGTCTTTTTCTGACCGGCGTGACCAGCTAGTTTAGACGAGTGACCCCAGTGTAGGATCTTCTCCCGATCAGGTACTGATACGAACGTCTTACCGGGAGGGAGACGATTTAGACTCACGGGAGCCACCTGCATTACTCTGGCGGGATCGATGATGTGTTTCGGTTCCTCCTCAAGATCAGACACCAGAAAGGATCGGGACAAGGTGTCCGCCTTGATGTTTTTGTCAGCCGGGCGAAAATGAAGAATAAAATCAAAGCGAGCAAAAAACAAGGACCAGCGAGCTTGGCGCGGGTTAAGTCTCTGGGCATGCTGGAGGTAAGCCAAGTTCTTGTGGTCAGTGTAAATTATTACCGGGTGAAGAGCCCCTTCGAGCAGGTAACGCCACTCCTCCAATGCCAGCTTGATGGCCAATAACTCTCGATTTCCTATGGAATAGTTGCGCTCAGAAGAGGAGAAGAGTTTGGAGAAGAAGCCACAAGTTACCATTCTCCCGGAAGATGATTTTTGGGTAAGTACCGCTCCGCCACCAGAGGAGGAGGCGTCAACCTCCAGGAAGAACTGCTTGTTGCCATCTGGGCGATGCAGCACCGGGGCGGAAGAGAAGGCCTGTTTTAAGGAAAGAAAGGCCTCCTCTGCTTCGGGCGGCCACTCTCTGGGATTAGTGCCCTTACGGGTGAGCGCGGAAACTGGGGCAGTCCGGGAAGAGAAGTGCGGTATGAAGAGGCGGTAGTAGTTGGCGAAGCCCAGGAACCGCTGAATGGCCTTCAACCCCTCCGGTCGGGGCCATTTCTCGCTGGCAGACAGTTTCTCTGGATCCATTCGTAGGCCGGTCTGAGAAATAATGTAGCCCAAAAACGGAAGCATGGTCTGCTCAAAGAGGCACTTCTCATATTTAGCGAAGAGGTGATTCTGCCTGAGCCTGAGCAGGACCTGACGAACATCCCTCCGGTGAGTCTGGAGATCCGGAGAGAAGACCAAGATGTCGTCCAGGTACACCACTACGCAGGAGTATAGAAGGTCCCGGAAGATGTCATTGACCAACTCTTGAAAGACGGCAGGAGCGTTACAGAGACCAAAGGGCATTACCAGATATACAGAGTGGCCGTCCCGGGTGTTGAATGCAGTCTTCCATTCATCCCCTTGACGGATACGGACCAGGTTGTACGCCCCACGGAGGTCCAGTTTGGTGAAGATTCTAGCCCCCCTCAGACGATCAAATAATTCTGGAATGAGCGGAAGGGGGTACTTATTCTTCACCGTGATCTGGTTAAGGCCTCTATAGTCTATACAGGGACGGAGAGAGCCGTCCTTCTTTTTTACGAAAAAGAAGCCTGCTCCCGCCGGGGAGGTGGATTTCCGGATGAATCCCCTGGCCAAATTCTCCTCAATATATTTGGACATCGACCGGGTCTCAGCAGCGGACAATGGGTAAATACGCCCACGGGGAGGCGTAGTACCGGGTAACAGGTCGATAGGACCGTCGTATGGTCTATGAGGGGGTAATGTCTCTGCCTCCTTTTTATTAAAGACATCAGCAAATGACCAATAGGGAATCGGAAGTCCAGGTAGATTAGTTGGGGTAGGAGAAGGACGGGCGGGATGAACAGGAACCAAACAAGTCTTATGACAGTCCTGTCCCCAGCGAAGGACTTCTCCGGTCTGCCAGTCAAGCACGGGTGCATGTCTCTGGAGCCAAGGTAGACCTAGTAAGAGGGCGTGAGAGAGTCCAGGCAGAACATGAAAAGAGATGCTGTCAGAATGCAGCATTCCCACCTGCAGAGTTAGGGATTCGGTGATGAGTTGGATGGGACGTGGTAAGAGGCCCCCATCCACAGCAGCGACAGATAATGGTATAGCCAGAGGTTTGGAGGAAATGCGGTATTTTTCTACCAGGGCCTGTGAAATAAGATTCCCGGCCGCTCCAGAGTCAAGTTGGGCTAGTTCGAAATAACGATTCTCCCCGCAGATAATTGAGACTGACAGCAGCAGAGATGGAGAGGATTTATTCTTGTCTAGGTCGACCTCTCTGAGCGAACCTAGACACAGGCGTTTCCCGACCTCTCCGGGCAGGTACGGATCCGGTGCTCCTTACTGCCACAGTAGAAGCAGCTCCCCTCGGCACGGCGTAAGTCCTGCCGGGTTTTGACCATCTTGGTCTGGTCGACCTGCATAGGCTCAGGAGAGTGTACCTGGGGAGAAACGGAGGGAGTGACGGGTTTCTGAAAAGTAGGAGCTAGACGTGGAAACCTCCTCTCACGGGTGACTTCTTTGGCACGCTCCTGGAACCGTAGGTCAATCCGGGTGGCAAGAGTTATTAGGTCATCGAGAGTGGTAGGAATGTCTCGACCGGCGAGTTCATCTTTAATACGGCCGGACAGACCCTCCCAGAAGACAGATACCAGAGCGTCGTTATCCCAGGCCAGCTCCGAGGCAAGGGTACGGAACCGTATGGCATATTGGCCCACAGTGAGACTTCCCTGACGGAGGCGTAGCAGACATGATGCGGATGAGGTCTTCCGTCCGGGTTCTTCGAAGACTTTCCGGAAAGCCGTGAGAAAGGCAGGCAAGTCGGACACCAGGGGGTCTCCTCTCTCCCATAGAGGATTTAGCCAGTCCAGGGCCTCCCCGGTGAGATGGGACACGATGAAGGTAATTTTGGCCCGGTCGGAGTTAAACTGGTGGGACAGGAGTTCAAAGTGCAGGGTGCACTGATTTATAAAGCCCCGAGCCTGAGCGGAGTCGCCTCCGAAGCGAGGAGGTGCAGAAAGCCGGGGTCCGGGGTAGGATACCATAGTATTGGTGGGCAGCGGAGCTGCCGGATTGCGAGTCATGGCACTGGCGGTGGTTGCTGGTTGAGCAGTCAGAGTGTCCAGGCGAGAATTGACATTCCGCAGGTGACCCAGGATGGACTCCTGTTGGGACCTCTGACGGGACAGTTCATGACACAATTCCGAGAGTGAGGGAGCTTGGGTGCCACCGGGTTCCATGGCCCGAGCAAACTGTAACGGGTCTGGGAGGCGGAACCTCTGAGCTACTATACAAGGGGGCGGTCCTTGTAAGGGAGCGGGTGGCAACCAGGGAAGACGGGCAGGCAGTCACAGCAGGTGACCGGGACAGTCTCTGGGTGAACGGACAGGAGGTCACGGCAAGTGACCGGGGCAGTCTCTGGATGAACGGGCAGAAGGTCACGGCAAGTGACCGGGGCAGTCTCTGGATGAACGGGCAGGAGGTCACGGCAAGTGACCGGGGCAGTCTCTGGATGAACAGGCAGAAGGTCACGGCAAGTGACCGGGGCAGTCTCTGGATGAACGGGCAGGAGGTCACGGCAAGTGACCGGGGCAGTCTCTGGATGAACGGGCATGAGGTCACGGCAAGTGACCGGGGCAGTCTCTGGGTAAAGGGTTGGTACGACCTGTGACGGCTGAGCCTCCAGGTAGGCTAGCAGGCAGATGGTAGACGTGAGCTCCCAGGTGAGCAGTCGAGAGTCTCTGGATAAGCGGGTGGTCACAGCATGTGACGGCGGAGCCTCCAGGTAGACCAACAGACAGGCAGCAGATGAGCGCTCCCAGGTGAGCGGGCAGGAGTCTCTGGACAGGCGGGTGGTCACAGCACGTGACGGCGGAGCCTCCAGGTAGACTAGCAGACAGGCAGCAGATGAGCGCTCCCAAGTGAGCGGGCAAGCTGGTCCATAGACAGACTGACAGGAGTTGGAGGGCAGACCGTCGGACCTCAGGCTAGCAGGCAGGTAGCAGAAGTGTGCTCCCAGGTGAGCGGGCAAGCTGGTCCTTAGACAGACTGACAGGAGTCGGTAGGCAGACCGTCGGACCTCAGGCTAGCAGGCAGGTAAGCGGAATATCAGGCAGGAATCAGACAGCAAACTGGCAGGAATCTGGCAGGTAACTGGCAACGGGACCTGAGGGCTGAAGCAGAGTAGTGAACAGTGCAACAACATTGCTCGGGCACCTCCATTTTGAAGGAGGTGCCTTATATATGGTGAAGTCCTCCGGCCATTGGCCGGGGACTCCTTAGGACGGCGCGCGCGGCCCCTTTAAGAGGGAGGGAGCGCGCGCGCCCTAAGCACAGTGGCCGGGAAGGAGCGCGCGCTGCCAGCAGAGCGGGAGGAGGACGCCGGGCTCGGAGCAGAGGGGTGAGGGGAACAGTGTCCCTGCCTAGCAGAGGGCAGGGACGCCGGCGCTACAATAAGGTTGTAAAATGTTAAAATGACATTTCCCGGTGAATGCATTTGTCAGGTTGAAAGCAATACAAAAGTGCAAAAACGCATAAAGAATGCTACTTGTGAACATAGCCCAAGGTGTGGAGGAGTATTTTACCTTATACACAAGTCTTTACCCTGGAAAGGATGCTCCTTAACATATTTCACAGGAAAACAGTTTCAGTTTCGTTTTTGAATGTTTTATTGTGAGCCTGTAAAAGTGGCTTAATACCTCTGACCACGTTGTTGACAGCAGTGACCTGGGGGTCAGAAATGCTTCTTGGGGCGATCCCCATGCTGTCCCCATGTCATTTGAGCACTGTCACTATCATTTTGGCCACTTTTTAGGCTTTCTACAGACTGCCGGGGGTGCCGCCACAAAAATGCTCGGGTCTCCCATAGACTAACATTGGGCTCGTTGCTCGGGTCGAGCACCCGAGTATCACGGTGAGCTCGGCCCGAGCTTCGAGCACCCGACCATTTTAGTGCTTGCTCAACACTAGTGACGACAGTGTCAGTGCATGTTGTTGGATGAGAAGAAGAGAGGAGCCTGGAAACTTCTTCTGTGACTGGGTCAAATGTGGAGAGAGATCCAGATGAGATGTGGGGAGGGATGGGAGTCATGGCACTTGGTGGCTGGGAGCTGATTTCCTGACGGAAGGTGTCTATTTTCTCTGTGAAGTAGGAGGCCAAGTCCTCAGCACAAATGTCCGTGATGGGGGCCTGCGCTTTAGGACTGAGGAGGGGGTGAAAGGTGTCGAAGAGTTTTTGGGGTTGTTGGATAGTGAGGAGATCAGGGTGGTGAAGTAGGACTGTTTGGCGATGTGAAGGCCGGAGTTATACATTTTTAACATAAATTTATAGTGGATAAAGTTTTCTAGTGTGCGAGTTTTCCTCCATAAGCATTAGGCACTTCTTCACTGTGTTCCAAATTATTATGCAAATAATATTTTCTCAGATTTTCCCAAATTACCTATATGAATTGCAGTCATTGTAATTTTCCAGTCAAATAACTATTAGAGTACAATTGAAAGTTTTTTTGTACAAACTGCCTATGATAACAGTATATTTTTTAAAAAATAAAAATCTCAAACTGCACTCAAAATGCATGTTCCAAATTATTATGCACAGCAGAGTTTTCAACCTTTTCATTTTAATAAAGAACAAAAAAATGGTCATTTTTGAAATTATAAGCATTAGCAGGTTATTACAAACTGAAATCAAACAGTTTTCAACTCAAAACTTTATTCTAGGTGATGTTACATTTGCACATAGGACCCCTTGTTCGAAAGGAGCTTCTGAACTCTCTCGTCCATTGAATTTGTCAGGTTTTGGATGGTTTCTGGTTTAATTGTTTTGCATGAGGACAAAATACCCTCCCAGAGCTGTTGCTTAGACCTGCCTCCCGCCATCATAGATACTCCTTTTGATGATGCTCCAGAGGTTCTCAATGGGGTTGAGGTCAGGGGAGCATGGGTGCCACACCATAAGTTTGTCCCCTTTTATGCCCATAGCAGCCAGAGATGCAGATGTGTTATGTGCAGCCGCCACCGTTTTCAGATGGGAATTTTTTAAATAATTCCGCAACAAGGGCCTTCTGGTACTGCAACATTTTACTAGACCTCTCCGCCACGGGAAGGAGAGATAGAAAGTTCTCCTTTTAGCGTGGGTCTAGAAGTGTAACCAACTAGTAATTACTGTGGACCAAAATGTGTACAATGCAAGGATCACAGGAAAGGCAGCGGAACATAAAGTCAGCCATGTGTGCCAGACTGCCACCTGCCAAGTATTCCCTGTCCTGACCAAAAGGACAACTGTCCATGCTCTCCTCCTCATTCTCCCTTTCCTCAGGCCATCCACGGTGAACAGATGGTATGAATGTGGTGTGGGTAGTACCATCTGTAGCGCAGGAAACCAGCTCATGTTCCTCCTCATCCTCTTCCTCCTCCTCCTCATTAGCACCCAATCCACGTTGGGATGAAATGAGGCTGGGCTATGTGGCATCATCCTGTATGGTTCCTTACTCCATCTCATTGTGTTGCACCTGCAATGCCTCTTTAATTGTGAGCAGCAAGCGTTTCAGAAGACAGAGAAATGGGATGGTGACGCTAATTATGGCATCATCGCCGCTCACCATCTTGGTGGAGTCTTCAAAGTTTTGGAGAACCACACAGATGTCTGACATCTATGCCCACTCCTCAGTTCTTATGTGAGGGGGCTGACCTGAATTCCAACAGGCGTGTTGAAGCTGGTACTCAACAACTGTCATCTGCTGCTTACAAATCCTTCCCAACATCTGCAATGTAAAGTTCCAACATGTGGTGACATCACACACCAGTCGGAGGGCTTGAAGTTGCAACACTGCTGAAGCACAGCGAGGGCGGTGGAAGCTGTAGGTGACTTTCTGAAATGGCACACAAGCGGCGTACTTTGACAAGCAGCTCAGGCAGACTCGGGTAGGTTTTGAGAAACCGCTGAAACACTAGGTTGAGTACATGGGCCAGGCATGGTACGTGTGTGATGTTGCCTAGCTTCAGAGCCGCCACCAGGTTCCGGCCATTGTCACACATGACCATGTCTGGCTCTAGGTTAAGAGGTGACAGCCACATATCTGCCTGCTCTGTTACAGCTGTCAACAACTCTTCAGACGTGTGCGGTTTGTGTGCTTCCAGCATCCAACTGATGTGGTCATTTCAGAGATGGAGGTGGAGGAGGGGGAGCTGTAGAATGTGGCCTCTTGAAGTTGGCCGGGTGAGAGGCCAGAATCTATAAATGGAAAAGTGAATAGCTCTTCAGAGTGTCCAAGTGTGGGATCAGTTATCTCCGGGCACTCGGCATGGTGGGAGGAATGAGGATCAGGGTGAGGAATATATGGTCCAGACTTACAGTTACTGCACCGTGTGGAAGACAAGGTGGTCGTGATGGCAAAGTGACTGGAAGCAATATCTGCTATCCAACCAACAATCTTTTCACACTGCTCTGGTTTCAAGAGTGGTGTTCCGCGGCTCCCTAGTAATTGGGACAGGAAGGTAGTTTGACATTGACGCGCCCCCTGGGCCTGTGCTGCTGCTGCTGTGCAGGGGAATACCCGGAGCCGGATCGCTGAGATGCTGGGGGTTGTAGTCTCCGTGTGGCGGTGACCCGGTCCGTGCCCAGGGTGGTCAAACCAGTGGCAGTCTATTTGTATTGTAATAAGTGTCCGACTACGCCACCCGTGGATTGCGGTCAGTGGGGACCGCCGCTGCGCTGCAGACCGCTGAGGCTGATGTTGTTTGCGCAGCTGAGTATGGGATGACTCCCCACGGGAGGAGTATTGCCTCAGGGCAGCTAATGTGGATGATGGTGGTAGTGATGGTGTGAGTGTCCCAGTAATGATGGTGCTGGTGCGGCGATGAAACAGAGACTTGTAATTGCAGTTTCCAAAGCTTTACTCACGGTTGTTATTCAGGTCAATGCTGCAGGCGATGACTGCCCAAGCCGTGCTGCGTCCACCAGGTGAGGGACTCGGTCAACTCCCAGGCAATTCCAGAGTGTGGTTCAGAGCTCCCCTCTCTTCCTTTCTACTGGCCGTCCCCACTAGTGACCCACCTTTGTCCAGCTTCCTCGGGCCTTCTGTTGGCGAAACCTCTCCCGGTTTCCCTGACCCTATACGGTATGCCTTTCTGGTGGATGTAGTGAGGGGTCGCACCAAGATGTGGTAACAACCTCCGGTCTTTGGCTGAGGAATCTGTTGCCTCCACCAACTTGGGTTCCGGTACCCTGCTCTGCCAACCCTTCACCCAGTATCTCCTCTGGGCATATGGGGTTCCTTCTGCCTTCGTGTCTCTGGGCCTTTCTCTGTGTTCTTTGCTTCCTTTCTCCTCTGTTCCAGTTCCTTTCTTACTTTCCTTTCTGTTCCTCCTCCTCTCTCTCTCTGCTGCTTCTGGCCTCCACTCCAGGCCTGCCTCTGGAGCTGGGCCCAGACTGAGCCACAGCTCCCTGTCAGCCCTCTCTGGCTGAGTTCCTCTCCTCTTCTCCTCCTGCCTGAACTGAACACTGATCTAAGATGGTGCCCACCTTATATACCTCCCTCTATGTGTGAGCCCAGGTGACTAGCAACCAATGGGCTCCTATCTATGCCCAGAAACCCACCCCTATCTGCTCCTACACCACTGGGTGTACTTTCCCCTCCCCACTCCAGCCAGGAACAGAAGTCTGTCTAGTGGGAGCACCGTTGGTCTGTTCCTCGGAAATGGGGTGTGTCTGGTGCATGCAGCTTACTGAGTCCTGGTCCACACTCCATCCTTACCCGGGAGTGGAATATCACACCTCTGGTTTGAGGTGCAATACCCCTGTAGCAGCCGAGCCCTCGGGGTGCTACATTCCCCCCTGGTAAATCACAGCACGTCCTCGGGCTGGAAAAGAGCAAAGACAATTTAAACATACAAAATTTTTAGAATGCATTCGTATATAAGACATTAACTTTTCACTCATCCCTTTATGGGAGGTACTTTTCTCTTTTTAACGTTACTGGTATAAAACATTTTCATAAAACATCTTGCTAATGCCACTGGAACTCTTTTAGCATATAAAACATCACATAAAACATTTGCATTATTATTCTAGCAGCATATAAAACTTTTCAATATAAAACATTTTCAAGTAGAACATTCTTGAGCTCTGGCCGCTGTGCAACTTGCGACCAGGTAAAGGTGCAACAGTCCATTTAATCCTGAGGTAGACGTTGCGGTTTTTGTATAAAACCAGTAGGGGGCGCTTTAAGAAGCGCAACTATTTACAAGGGATTGGCCGCTCTCAGTCCTCGGCCAGTGGGGATAAGGGAGTGGCTGCTCACAGTCCTCAGCCTGGTAAAGGATATTGGGGTAACACGCACACAGGAAACTTTTTATCAAGAAACAGTTCCACACTAGTCCCAACGGGGACCACACTTCAATTCGCAACAGTTCTTGTACCCTGACGGGTAACTATATACCGTTCCATTTTACCGCTTACTGGTAACGGTGTCCTTCTCGCTCTTCCGGGTAATCTTCTGGTCCGTCCGGATCCTCAGTGTATTCCGTGTCTGGGCGGTACTGCAGTTCCTCCTCTGTGAGCCGGTGAACGTGGAGAGCATACAGTCCCTTTGCGCCCTTGTGCCGGGTGTAGGTGACCACGTCGCCGGGGTACAGGTCACGTCCGTGATGTCCCTCTGGCAGGTGGCTTTCAACGTCCCTTCTAGTGATGAAGACGTCGGTGTCAGCCTCCGGGTCTCTGATGAAGCCCCAGCCATGCTCCAGCTGGAACTTGACTACGGTCCCGGTGGCTCTGGGTCCGCGGATGGCGTGGGTGTCTTGTCGGGCCCTCCTCTTTTGCTCCGCGCTCCTGGCCTGGAGTCGCTGCTCCCTGATGCGCCTTTGCCGCCGCTCTCTTTCATAGGTGGCTAGCTGCTGACGGCAGCACTCCAGGCGCTGGACTTCTTCCGCCCGGGTCTCCTGGGTGAAGCCCATGAGGTTCTCGCCAGTGGGGTCCCATGCAAACTGGGCATCCTCCGGGAGGGGTGGAGCGATGTTGGCGGGCTCCAGGGCCGGGATCAAAAGCTCACTCAGGGGTCGCTCTTTCCGGAGACGGGGGTTGGCGAACTCCGGCGGCCATTCAAAGGGTAGCCCGTCCGGGCTGGTATATTGGGCATACAGGTCCGCGCCCAAGGGTGGCACTGTGGGCTTCGGACGGGTGGCAGCGCCCGGGGGCACTCGGCCTTGCGACCAGGCCGGTAGTCGCTTGTTGGTCGCGCCCGGGGGTGGCACCGCCAAGGTAGGGGGCGCTGGTGAGGCAGCGGCGCCCGGGTGTGCTAGGTCTTGCGTCCTGGCCCGTGACGTCTCACGCTGTACGGCGCCCGGGTTCAGAGTGCACAGCGCGGGGCGGGGCGTGACGACGGTGCTTGCTGCCTGAGGCCTAGCTAGTGGCGGTGGAGGCGTGGTGTCAGGTACGGTCCCCGGGGTTTCGGGTCCCGCAACGGAGGATGAGGGCAGGCTGGTGTTCCCCGGGCTTGGGGTGGTGGCGTCCCCATTACCTGCCTCGGTCTCCGTGGCCTCCTCCGCGATGTCATCTGCAGCTGCCGGTCCCTCTTCTCCGCGCCCAGTGGTAAGCGCGCTGCCCGGTTCCGGCGGGGTCCTCTGCTGGTCACCTCCATGCTGCCGGGCCATCTCCTCTCTCCACCCGGCAAACACATCCCGCTGCGCCCGGACCATTCTTCTATTCAGATCTTCCAGCGCTGCGCGCGCACGGTCCGGGTCTCTAGGCAGTTGGGCCAGCAGTTCTGTCAGGCTGCAGGGTGGCTCCGCTTGCAGCAGGCTGCGGGCCAGGGTGCTGGTGGAGTTTTCTGCTCCCTCCATCTCCGGGTGCAGCAGGTCCAGACTGATCCAGGCCGCACCCAGCCCCTCAGTTTTCTTTCCTATCCGCCCCCATGAGGGTTGGTCTTGGGGGCATCTGCTGACAATCACCTTCAGGGGCAGCCCCCCCACGTTGATGGACATCTCCATTGCTGCATTCATGGCTGGTGGGGGCGGACTCCTTCTTTGGCGCCTCTCTGGGACCTGGCCCACGATGGGAGGTGGCTTCCTGCTGTCCTTTGGTGCGCACGTAATGGCGTCCGCTCTGCCAGGGCGGGAAAAACGGATGAAGATGGCGGGAAACGGTCCAAAATGGCGTCTGATGGCGGGAATCGGCTCCGGATGGCGGGAAACGACTCCGGACAGCGGGAAACTTCTGGAAATGGCGGGAGACTTCTTTTTAAGGTACATGTGCAGTTTTCTTCAGGCACGCAATACCCGCTTGTGGCGGGTTGGTAATGATCCTGCCGACTACGCCAAAGTTGACGCGCCCCCTGGGCCTGTGCTGCTGCTGCTGTGCAGGGGAATACCCGGAGCCGGATCGCTGAGATGCTGGGGGTTGTAGTCTCCGTGTGGCGGTGACCCGGTCCGTGCCCAGGGTGGTCAAACCAGTGGCAGTCTATTTGTATTGTAATAAGTGTCCGACTACGCCACCCGTGGATTGCGGTCAGTGGGGACCGCCGCTGCGCTGCAGACCGCTGAGGCTGATGTTGTTTGCGCAGCTGAGTATGGGATGACTCCCCACGGGAGGAGTATTGCCTCAGGGCAGCTAATGTGGATGATGGTGGTAGTGATGGTGTGAGTGTCCCAGTACTGATGGTGCTGGTGCGGCGATGAAACAGAGACTTGTAATTGCAGTTTCCAAAGCTTTACTCACGGTTGTTATTCAGGTCAATGCTGCAGGCGATGACTGCCCAAGCCGTGCTGCGTCCACCAGGTGAGGGACTCGGTCAACTCCCAGGCAATTCCAGAGTGTGGTTCAGAGCTCCCCTCTCTTCCTTTCTACTGGCCGTCCCCACTAGTGACCCACCTTTGTCCAGCTTCCTCGGGCCTTCTGTTGGCGAAACCTCTCCCGGTTTCCCTGACCCTATACGGTATGCCTTTCTGGTGGATGTAGTGAGGGGTCGCACCAAGATGTGGTAACAACCTCCGGTCTTTGGCTGAGGAATCTGTTGCCTCCACCAACTTGGGTTCCGGTACCCTGCTCTGCCAACCCTTCACCCAGTATCTCCTCTGGGCATATGGGGTTCCTTCTGCCTACGTGTCTCTGGGCCTTTCTCTGTGTTCTTTGCTTCCTTTCTTCTCTGTTCCAGTTCCTTTCTTACTTTCCTTTCTGTTCCTCCTCCTCTCTCTCTCTGCTGCTTCTGGCCTCCACTCCAGGCCTGCCTCTGGAGCTGGGCCCAGACTGAGCCACAGCTCCCTGTCAGCCCTCTCTGGCTGAGCTCCTCTCCTCTTCTCCTCCTGCCTGAACTGAACACTGATCTAAGATGGTGCCCACCTTATATACCTCCCTCTATGTGTGAGCCCAGGTGACTAGCAACCAATGGGCTCCTATCTATGCCCAGAAACCCACCCCTATCTGCTCCTACACCACTGGGTGTACTTTCCCCTCCCCACTCCAGCCAGGAACAGAAGCTGTCGTGCCTGCACTCTGTCTAGTGGGAGCACCGTTGGTCTGTTCCTCGGAAATGGGGTGTGTGTGGTGCATGCAGCTTACTGAGTCCTGGTCCACACTCCATCCTTACCCGGGAGTGGAATATCACACCTCTGGTTTGAGGTGCAATACCCCTGTAGCAGCCGAGCCCTCGGGGTGCTACAACATGATATGGGTGTTTGTTGTGCTCACTCAGCAGGTACAGTTTCCTCTTGCCCAAGGTCTCAGCCTCGGCGTGCACCATCACCATCATGTCGACTTCCCCGTCCCTTGCCACGCGCCTTTACCTTTTTAAATGGAGTGTAATATTTGGCACGATCCAAAAAAATGTGATGATTAATACAGCAGTAATATGGGATCAAGTGAGATGATGGAAAAGTTTCTCTGTTTACACAATACAGCGATGTGAATAAAATAAAAAAAAATCTGCCTGTATTCTGCTAACAAGCAAATGGAGCAGTAAAATGGAGTACTGTATTGCTTTTTAAGCAAATAATCAGGATTAAGAGCAAAAAAAAAAATAATAGCCATGATATGTAGGGCTATGGATTAATGTTGAGCGAGCACTAAAATGCTCGGGTGCACGAAGCTCGGGCCGAGCTTACCGTGATACTCGGGTGCTCGACCCGAACAACGAGCCCAATGTTAGTCTATGGGAGACCCGAGCATTTTTGCGGCGGCACCCCCGGCAGTCTGTAGAAAGCCTAAAAAGTGCCCAAAACGATAGTGACAGTGTTCAAATGACATGGGGACAGCATGGGGATCGCCCCAGGAAGCATTTCTGACCCCCAGGTCACTGCTGTCAACAACGTGGTCAGAGGTATTAAGCCACTTTTACGGGCTCACAATAAACATTCAAAAACGAAACAAACGGTTTTCCTGTGAAATATTATTATTATTATTAAATATTTACATAGCGCCATTAGGTTCCATGGCGCTTTACAAGTGTAGGGGCAGACAGGGACACGAACATGAAACATCAAACGAGGCGCACTGGTACAGTAGGGCAGGGGGTCCTGTCCACGAAGGCTCATATGTTAAGGAACTTCCTTTCCAAGACTTGTGCATAAGGTAAAATAAATAACCAAAAGCATAAATACTCCTCCACACCTTGGGCTATGTTCACAAGTAGCATTTTTTATGCGTTTTTGCACTTTTGTATTGCTTTCAACCGTGACAAATGCATTCACAGGGAAATGTCATTTTAACATTTTACAACCT
The DNA here is from genome assembly GCF_046119375.1 of Phyllobates terribilis. Lineage (NCBI taxonomy): Eukaryota > Metazoa > Chordata > Amphibia > Anura > Dendrobatidae > Phyllobates > Phyllobates terribilis. The sequence continues at coordinate 261,729,699 of NW_027362768.1, forward strand.
TATCTGGCCATGTGCTGTGTGACACATGCATACAGTGCTGAAAAGACATGGGAACAGCATGGGGAAGACCCCTGGAAGCATCTCTGACACCCAGGTCACTGCCTAAAAGTGTGCCCATCAGAAGTGATCCTTTCCGCATCAGAAGATGCAGACTTGCAACTATCCCCATGCAAGTTCTTGTCCCAGGGCAGTGTTCAAATGTACCTCCCCCATTCCTTGCAATGCAAGCACAAGTATGCAGCCTGCCACCCACCCACCCCCAGGCTGCAATACCATACTGCTTGCTTGCTTGCACTTGAAATTGGACCTTTTAGGCATGTGGAGGCGGAATCTGGCCACCACGTCATGGCTGCGTCGGCGGCCTGGTATCCATACTCAGTCCCCAGCCGCCCGGCGGCCGGGTGCCCACACACGGTCCCCACGGCCCCTATTTGAAGGACAGCCTAAACAAAATCACGTGGACAGGGATGGTCCATCTGACTGACGCCTTCACACTGGTTTAATATTGTGGAAGCCGGGACACACTTGGACACTGGGATGCAACACGTCCTCCAGACATAGAGGATTGCGGGTCCTGGGTCAATCAGGCTTCAACACAAAGTTCAGAAGGTAGACAGCAGCAGTGGTCGGCCTTCTACACAACGAGTAAATTAGTCCTGATCATGAGGCCATCCATCTCCTTAGCTTTCTGTTCGTTGGAATGCAAGCGCATGTATGTAGTAGCGGCTAGGCCTGAGGTGGTCAGCGTTTTGGCGCACATCCTACCTCCTCCGAGGATTGCTGGATGTTTTCCTGCTACTATCCCAGTTCTATGACTCCCGTTAAAACAAAGCTTCAGGTGATGAATGATGGATGAGGTGGTGGCAAAGTAGAAAGAGCAGGAGGAACAGGGACCATTCACATCAATATCAGGCCAGTCAACCACACATGTCTTGTAGGATATGTTTCTGTACCAAAAGAAGAGGTTCGGCTACACAGTTTTGGGGCATACAGTGAGTGCAATGCCTACCAAAAATTTTGAGGCACTCCAATGCCCCTTGGAAGTAACATGGAGGTCAGAGGGCCTTAACTAAACCGTTTTTTCCATTTATAGCAACTGGGTCTCCTGTACACTGTTGGCCTAAGCAGTGAATGGAATGCTTTCCAAAAAATATGAGGAACTGCAATGCCCCTTGAAACAGATGTGGATTACAGCATACTAAAAACCTTCTACCCATTATTGGGGAGTGGGTCTCCCTTAGTTTTCGCCTATGCATTGAAAAGCAAAAGCTGACTAAAATTAGGAGGAAATGCAATGCCCGTTGGAAGAGTCGTGGAGGTTAGAGTTAATTAAAAACAACATTTCAATGCCCCTTGGAAGAGACGTGGAGGTCACAGTAGCTTAACAAGATGGTTTTTATGCCCCTTGGAAGAGCTGTGGAGTTTAGAGTGGTTTAACAAGACGGTTTTAATGCCCCTTGGAAGAGACATGGAGGTCACAGTAGCTTAACAAGACGATTTTAATGCCCCTTGGAAGAGACATGGAGGTCACAGTAGCTTAACAAGATGGTTTTAATGCCGCTTGGAAGTGCTGTGGAGTTCAGAATGGTTTAACAAGACGGTTTTCATGCCCCTTGGAAGAGCTGTGGAGTTCAGAGTGGTTTAACAAGACGGTTTTAATGCCCCTTGGAAGAGACGTGGAGGTCACAGTAGCTTAACAAGATGGTTTTAATGCCCCTTGGAAGAGCTGTGGAGTTCAGAGTGGTTTAACAAGACAGTTTTAATGCCCCTTGGAAGAGATGTGGAGGTCACAGTAGCTTAACAAGACGGTTTTAATGCCCCTTGGAAGAGATGTGGAGGTCACAGTAGGTTAACAAGACGGTTTTCATGCCTCTTGGAAGAGCTGTGGAGTTAAGAGTGGTTTAACAAGACGGTTTTAATGCCCCTTGGAAGAGACATGTAGGTCACAGTAGCTTAGCAAGACAGTTTTAATGCCCCTTGGAAGAGTGGTGGAGGTCGCAGTGGAATAAAAAGACAATATCAATGCCCCTTGGAAGAGTGGTGGAGGTCACAGTAGCTTAACAAGATGGTTTTAATGCCCCTTGGAAGAGCTGTGGAGTTCAGAGTGGTTTAACAAGACGGTTTTAATGCCCCTTGGAAGAGACGTGGAGGTCACAGTAGCTTAACAAGACGGTTTTAATGCCCCTTGGAAGAGACGTGGAGGTCACAGTAGCTTAACAAGACGGTTTTCATGCCCCTTGGAAGAGCTGTGGAGTTCAGAGTGGTTTAACAAGACAGTTTTAATGCCCCTTGGAAGAGACATGGAGGTCACAGTAGCTTAACAAGACGGTTTTAATGCCCCTTGGAAGAGCTGTGGAGTTCAGAGTGGTTTAACAAGACGGTTTTCATGCCCCTTACAAGAGCCATGCAGTACAGCATATTAAAAACATTATTCCCATTGTTGGGGAGTGGGTCTCCCATAGTCTTTGCCTATGCCTTCCAAGCAAAAGCTGCCAAAAATTAGGACGGAGGAACTTGCAATGCTGGCACACAAGAGCCATGCAGTACAGCATATTAAAAACATTATTCCCATTATTGGGGAGTGGGTCTCCCATAGTCTTTGCCTATGCCTTCCAAGCAAAATCTGCCAAAAATTAGGATGGAGGAACTTGCAATGCTGGCAAACAAGAGCCATGCAGTACAGCATATTAAAAACATTATTCCCATTATTGGGGAGTGGGTCTCCCATAGTCTTTGCCTAAGCCTTCCAAGCAAAAGCTGCAAAAAATTAGGACGGAGGAACTTGCAATGCTGGCAAACAAGAGCCATGCAGTACAGCATATTAAAAACATTATTCCCATTATTGGGGAGTGGGTCCCCCATAGTCTTTGCCTATGCCTTCCAAGCAAAAGCTGCCAAAAATTAGGACAGAGGAACTTGCAATGCTGGCAAACAAGAGCCATGCAGTACAGCATATTAAAAACATTATTCCCATTATTGTGGAGTGGGTCTCCCATAGTCTTTGCCTATGCCTTCCAAGCAAAAGCTGCCAAAAATTAGGACGGAGGAACTTGCACTGCTGGCAAACAAGAGCCATGCAGTACAGCATATTAAAAACATTATTCCCGTTATTGTGGAGTGGGTCTCCCATAGTATTTGTCTATGCCTTCCAAGCAAAAGCTGCCAAAAATTAGGAAGGAGGAACTTGCAATGCTGGCAACACGGACCACGGTCACCCTGGTGGTATAGTGGTGGTGGAGGCTGAGGATAAGGAGAAGAGCAAAATACAGCCGAAATGAGGAAGTATATACCCATGTGTGGGTGTGAAGCGCTGCTTGGGAATACACCTCCAGAAATAACACAGTGGATTTGACTTTATGTTACTCTGCTGTCATTTGGTGGTGATGAGAAGTCTGGCCCAATCCAGCCCTTGTTCATTTTGATAAGGGTCAGCTTGTCAGTATTGTCAGTTGACAGGCGAGGGCACTTATCAGTTATAATTCCCCCAGGGGCACTAAAAACACGCTCCGATAACACGCTAGCGGCAGGCCAGGCCATGACCTCCAAGGCGTACAGAGCGAGTTCACTCCAAGTGTCCAGCTTGGATACCCAATAATTAAAAGGCACAGAGGAATCACGGAGGACACTGGTACGGTCAGCAAGGTACTCCCTCACCATCTTTTGAAACTTTCCACTCCTTGTGATAGTACCCCATGCCTCATAGGTATGTAAGCTGGGCGGGTCTCAGAAAACTGTCCCAGAACATTGACAGTGTTCCCCTGCCTCTGCTGGATTGGAGTTGCGTCTCTCTCGCCTGTACGCCTTGGTTGGGCAACGAACTGTGACCTCTGCCGCTAGAGTGTTCAGATGGGAATTTTTTTAACAGTTCTGCAACAAGGGCCTTCTGGTACTACCCCATTTTTGTAGACCTCTCCACCTCAGGAATGAGAGAGTGAAAGTTCTCCTTGTAGCGGGGGTCTACAAGTGTCACCAACCAGTAATGACTGTCACCCAACATTTTGACAATGCGAGGGTCACGGTTAAGGCAGCGTAACATAAAGTCAGCCATGCATGTCAAACTGGTAACGGGCAAGACTTCCATGTCCTCACCAAGATGACTACTGACCATGCTCTCCTCCTCCTCCTCCTCCCCCCTGTCTTCAGGCCACCAACGCTGAACCGACGGTATGACAGTTGTACAAGTACTACCGTCAACAGCGCATGATACCAGCTCCTGTTCTTCCTCCTCCTCCTCCTCCTCCTCTCCTTCATTGTCCCCCTCATTGGGAAGAGATGAGGCTGGGCTGTGTGTAATCGCCTGTTACGGCTTCTTGATCCATCTCATCATACTCTGGCTGCAATGCCTACTCTTTAATTCTCTGCAGAGAGCGTTGCAAAAGACAGACAAGTGGGACGCTGCCGATAATGATGGCGTCACTCACCATCTTGGTGGACTCCTCAAAGTTTGTCAGGATGGTACATATGTCAGACATCCAGGTCCACTCCTGAGGTCTTATGTGTGGAGTCTGACCTGAATATCGATGGCCTTGTTGCAGCTGGTACTCCACAACTGCTCTCTTCTGCTCACAAATCCTTTGCAACATGTGGAGGGTAGAGTTCCAACGTGTGGGGACATCACACACCAGTCGGTGTGCCGGAAGCTGCAAATGCTGCTGCCACACAGCAAGGGCGGCGGAAGCTGTAGCCGACTTCCGAAAATGAGCTGACAAGCGGCGTACTTTGACGAGCACATCTGGCAAATCGGGGTACGATTTAAGAAACCGTTGAACCACGAGGTTAAGCACATGAGCCAGGCATGGTACGTGTGTGATCTTGCCTCGCCTCAGAGCCGCCACCAGGTTACGACCATTGTCACACACGACCATGCCTGGATGTAGGTTCAGCGGTCTCAGCCACAGATCTGCCTGCTCTTTCACAGCTGTCCACAACTCACAAGCAGTGTGAGGTTTATCACCTAAGCTTATGAGCTTCAGCACAGCCTGTTGCCGCTTGGCTGAGGCAGTACTGCATTGCTTACAGCTTGTAACTGATGTGGTGATATCTGAGATGGAGGCTGAACATGAGGAGGAGGAGGATGATGATGCGCAGGAGCTGTACACTGTGAGGGCAACTCTGACTGACATAGGGCCCGCAATCCTTGGTGTGGGGAGGATGTGTTCCGTCCCAAGGTCCGACTGGGTCCCGGCTTCCACTATGTTTTCCCAGTGTGCCGTCAGGGAGATATACCATCCCTGGCCACAAGCACTTGTCCACGTGTCCGTTGTCAGGAGGACTCTCCCAGTAACTGCGTTGTTGAGGGCACGGCAGATGTTTTGGGACACGTGCTTGTGTAGTGTGGGGATGGCACACCGGGCAAAATAGTGTCGGCTGGGGACCGAGTACCTAGGGACGGCCACCGCCATAAGGTTGCGGAAGGATTCCGTCTCCACCAGCCTAAAAGGCAGCATTTCCAACGCAAGCAGTCGTGAAATGTGCGAATTTAGGACCGTGGCCTGTGGGGCATTGGCTGCGAATTTGTGCTTTCGTTCAAAGGTCTGGGATATGGACAATTGAATGCTGCGGTGGGGCGTGGACGTGGACGTTGATGCTGTTTCTTGAGAAACTGCCATAACAAGTTAAGACTGAGAGGAAGGGGCATCTTTGCATGCAGTATGGACAGGGGATAGCCTTGCACGCACAACAGGGGATTCTCTTACACGCACAACAGCAGAAGAAGCAGTGGTGACACCCGCTGACACTGGTCTTGGACCCTGGGGTTCGCCCCACAAAGTCAGGTGCTTTGCTGCCATGTGCCTGATCATGCTGGTGGTGGTCAAGCTGGTAGTTTTGTCAACCCTGCTGATGCTGGCATGGCAGGTGGTACAAATGGCCTTTTTGGGGTTATCAGCAGAGTCTTTAAAAAAATTCCAGACTCTGGAAGACCTACCGGTTGTACTGGCAACGTCCCTGGATAATACAGAGATTTTAACCGTGGAACTGCAAAACCACAGTTCTAGTTATGTGGCCTACACCAGAATCTTTTAAACACATATATTTGTGTCTGAACAGTCAGAGAGGCACTATTACTGTTTTTTTTTTATGGAAAAAAGGCCAAAAACTGGATAATAGAGAGATTTGAACCGTGGAACTGCAAAACCACAGTTATAGTTATGTGGCCTACACCAGAATCTTTTAAACAGATATATTGGTGTCTGAACGGTTACAGACACACTAAATTTTTTTTTTGGGGGGGGGGATACCAAAAGGTTAATAAGATGCGTTTTTGTACAGTCTGACTGAGGGAAAAAAAAATACAGGATTTAGATGAAAAAAAAAGGATTTTTCCTGGCCCCTGAGACTGGGGGATAAGTGTAGCAATTTGACCAGCAGGAGCACACAGGACTGTAATGCACTGTTTGTTGGTATAACCACTGTGTCTCCTATACAGCCTGCCTGCCTGATATCTAGGATGGATATTAGTCCTGAGAAGGACTGTTTGTTTGATTTGGTAGGCTTTAGAGACCCTACACTATCTATTTCGCACTATATATTTCTCCCTAACTCAGCAGCACTGACCCTACACTGTCTGATCCCGGGCGACTGTATCCAAGATGGCGGCGCCCGGTTTTAAATACTCGAGGTGACGCTGTGCGGCCAGCCAATCACTGTAATGCCAACAAACAACATGGCTGCGGCATTACAGTGACTGGCTGGCCATCCCTGCATGTTCATTGGCTCAGTAAAGAGCGCCAAACATGCAGGGCGGAAACCCGAGCTCCTGCCCGAGCAACCCGGATATGCTCGGTGCTCGCCGAACATCCCTAGAAGCGAGATGCTCGGGCGAGTACCGAGCAGTGTCGAGCATGCTCGCTCAACACTACTATGGATATCTGCAGCAGCAGACAGAACGTGCAGTGGATCACATTGTGCTGTATATGACGCGCCCCCTGGGGCAGTGGGGTACTCGGTAGCCGTGCCGGTCCTTTTTGGGGTAGTCACTGTGGCAGTGACCTGGTCCGTGGCCCAGGGCGGTCAAATAAAGAAAAGTCAATTGGGGAATAAAGTGTTTGGGAATAAGTTTGTGACGCCACCCGTGGTTATTTGGCTATAGGTGGCCGCCGCTGCTGTTCAGAAACACTGGGGCTGTTGGTGACGCAGCAGAGATGGTTCAGCTCTCCACGGGTAGAGCAAAGCCCCAGGGCAGTATAAAGGACTTGATGAGGTAGATGTTGCTGATGTAATGCAAGGCAGGTGGCGCAGCAGTAAAATCAAGGACACAGTGGGGTGCAGTCTTCAAGTATTTACTCACAGTTGTCAAGATGCTCCAGGTTACATTTGCAGGATTATAACCGCCCACATCGTCCTGTGTCCTCCAGGGCAGTGATCCATCCAACTCTCAGATAACTTATGTGCACTTGAATGGGACCCCTTCCTTGTGTACCTTTCCAGGTCATCTCTCTGCGCTGGCTCTCACCCTCCTGCCCCGCGCCTCAGACACAGTGTCCCGAGCCAGTGGCTGTGGGCCTTGTTGAGCGACGTCCGGTCTGTCCCCTTTGTCCTAAATGGCCACCTTTTCAGCGAATGTGTGTGGATTATGGCTACGGAACATGAACATACCGCAACCTCCGGTTTGCTAGCTGAGCCTTGCAGTCCTCCACTAGTCTGGAGCCGGTACCCTACTGCGGCCTTGATCCCTCCACAGTCATCGTGAACTCGGGTGCACGGGTGGCATCCTGCACTCGCCGTGCCCCTAGGATCCCTTCTATCTCTGGAGCCCCTCTCACTGCACCGGTGTTCTCTCCTCACTCTCCCCCTGGACCCGTTCTACTGGGCCCCTTCGCCGTCAGGACCTTATTCCTCATGGTCCTCTGAACAACCAACTGAACTCCTTCTCCAAGGACTGGAACCAGGAATGGACCCTTCTAGATGTTTCTACCCTTCCTTTTATACTCTCCCTTCAGTGCTCCCCTAAACTACTTCCTCCACCCACCTCCTCTACTTAGTTTCACCCTCCCGACAGGGACCAGGCCTGTGCTCTCCCTTAAGAGCTATCTGGACCTTCCCTAATGAATTGGTGTAGTGTTGGATGTGAGTGGTTGGGTCCCGGATAGTGCTCCCTCCTTACCTGAGAGTGGTATACCACACCTCTGGATGAGATGCAGTACCTCTGTGGCAACTGGACCCGCAGGGGCGCCACATCCCCCCCCCTGTTAAACACAGCACATCCATGGGCTGGAACAGAGTAAAACAAAAATTTAAGACATGCAAGATTTTAAAATACTTTTCCGGATAAAACAGTAAGTAGACAACTTTTCTTCCCTTTATGGGAGGCACTTTTTCTTAAAAGTTGCATACACTGCTCAAAAAATAAAGGGAACACTCAAATAACACATCCTAGATCTGAATGAATGAAATATTCTCATTGAATACTTTGTTCTGTACAAAGTTGAATGTGCTGACAACAAAATCACAAAAAAATCATCAATGGAAATCAAATTTATTAACCAATGGAGGCCTGGATTTCGAGTCACCCCCAAAATTAAAGTGGATAAATACACTACAGGCTGATTCAACTTTGATGCAATGTCCTTAAAACATGTCAAAATGAGGCTCAGAATTGTGTGTGGCCTCCACGTGCCTGTATGACCTCAATACAATGCCTGGGCATGCTCCTGATGAGGTTGCGGATGATCTCCTGTAGGATCTCCTCCCAGACCTGGACTAAAGCATCCGCCAACTCCTGGACAGTCTGTGGTGCAACGTGACATTGGTGGATGGAGCAAAACATGATGTCCCAGATGTGCTCAATCGGATTCAGGTCTGGGGAATGGACGGGCCAGTCCATATCTTCAATGCCTTCATCTTGCAGGAACTGTTGACACGCTCTAGCTACATGAGGTCTGGCATTGTCCTGCATTAGGAGGAACCCAGGGCCAACCGCACCAGCATATGGTCTCACAAGGGGTCTGAGGATCTCATCTCGGTACCTAATGGTAGTCAGGCTACCTCTGGCGAGCACATGGAGGGCTGTGCGGCCCTCCAAAGAAATGCCACCCCACACCATTACTGACTCACTGCCAAACCGGTCATGCTGAAGGATGTTGCAGGCAGCAGATCGCTCTCCACGGCATCTTCAGACTCTGTCACGTCTGTCACATATGCTCAGTGTGAACCTGCTTTCATCTGTGAAGAGCACAGGGCGCCAGTGGCGACTTCGCCAATCCTGGTGTTCTGTGTCAAATGGCAAGCATTCTGCACTGTGTGGGGCTGTGAGCACAACCCCCATCTGTGGACGTCGGGCCCTCATACCACCCTCATGGAGTCGGTTTCTAACCGTTTGTGCAGACACATGCACATTTGTGGCCTGCTAGAGGTCATTTTGCAGGGCTCTGGCAGTGCTTCTCCTGTTCCTCCTTGCACAAAGGCAGAGGTAGCGGTCCTGGTGCTGAGTTGTTGCCCTCCTACGGCCCCCTCCACGTCTCCTGGTGTACTGGCCTGTCTCCTGGTAGCACCTCCAGCCTCTGGACACTACGCTGACAGACACAGCAAACCTTCTTGCACAGCTCGCATTGATGTGCCATCCTGGATGAGCTGCACTACCTGAGCAACTGCTGTGGGTTGTAGAGTCCGTATCATGCTACCACGAGTGTGAAAGCACAACCAACATTCAAAAGTGACCAAAACATCAGCCAGAAAGAATTGGTACTGAGATGTGGTCTGTGGTCCCCACCCGCAGAACCACTACTTTATTGAGTGTGTCTTGATAATTGCCAATAATTTCCATCTATTGTCTATTCCATTTGCACAACAGCATGTGAAATTGATTGTCAATCGGTGTTGCTTCCTAAGTGGACAGTTTGATTTCACAGAAGTTTTATTTACTTGGAGTTATATTCTGTTGTTTAAGTGTTCCCTTTATTTTTTGAGTAGTGTATAACTACTGGGTATATAAATCAATATAAGATCACTTTAAATAACATTTTATCAAACATAAAACATTTTAGCACTTTTTCAAGTAAGTTTAGCAGACTGTAGTGAGATCCTTATCAGGGTGTCCATCTCACTGGTGTAAGTGCAATGTGGAGGGACCCGTCCACAAAAAAACCCCAACGTAGGCCCTGTGCGTGGCTGCAGGGCATAGCTGATCCACTCGTTGGACCAGATGTTCGGCCACGCCAAACGGGTTTTTGTTCAGTGGTCGATAAAACCAACGAGAAGCACCTTAAGAAGTGCTAACTTTTTACATAAAAGTTTTTGGGTTAATCACCGTTCTTAACTGCAGTGTCTCTTTTTCTTAAACCGGGTACACACAAAACACACACAACTTTTCTTTAAACACACAAGGATTATACCATTACCCTTCCGGGTAACTATGTACATTTTTCTAATTTTTCACTCAGTTCAGTGGTGATGCTCCCTCCGGGGAAACATTTGTTTACCACTGGATGGCCCTGCCGGGTTATCAGCTTCTGAGGGCAGGGGTACGTCCTCCTCCACTCTATGAACATGTAGGGCGTGCCACCCCCGTTCTCCATGGTGACGGGTGTAGGTGACCCTGTCTCCAGGATACAGATCCTGTCCCGGGTGTCCCAGCTGTAGGTGGGACTCCACATCGCGCTGGTTTACGAAGAGGTCCGTGGCTACTTGAGGCTCACTGATGAAGCCCCAACCTCCTTGAAGGTCAAATTTGACCACTGTTCCCTCGGCAAGAGAACTCGGTTTGGTGGGATGGGCTTTGCGGGCCCGGGTCTTAGCCTGCTTGTTACGGGCCTCCATCGCCTCCCACCGCACTCGATGTTCCCGCCGCTCCGCCTCCAGTTTTAGGAGTTCTCACCGGCCATACTCCTCCCTCCGTAGGGCCTCTATTTGGGTCTCCCTCGGGAATCCCATGAGATCACCTTCCGGGTTGTCTCACCTATACTCCTCTCCTCCTTCGCAGGCAACCTGGGGTGCGGGCGTGGGCATTAAAGGGGCTCTTGGCTGGTCCTCGACCCGTGCGGACCAGTCCCACGTTGCATGCCCGTACACCCAGCCGGGTGTAGGGGCTGATGGTTCTTCCAAAGGACCTAGGAGGGTGTCGGTGTCGTCGGGGCAGGAGCACTATTATTACCTGTGCTCACTGTGGTTCCGGTATTATGCGTCTCCTCCCAGATCTGGACAGGCCCCTCCGGGGCTGGGGTGCTGGTGGTAGGACCGGGCGTTGGCCGCTGCCGGGTTAGTTTCTCCAGCAGCTCGTCCTTCCACTGCGCGACGGAGGCCTTCTGGGCTTCTTACATCCGCCGGCCCAGCTCCTGTACCTCGCTACGCAGGAACCCCATATCCTCCAGGGGTATTTTACACAGGACCCCCTTCAGATTAAGGGGGAAATCTTCTGGCTGCAGGCCACGGGCGGGAGTCTGATCATCACCTCCTTCCATGGCGCCTGCCGGGTGTATTCTGACCCCTCCGCCTGTGGCCCCGCCCTGTCTCCAAGGTTTTCCTTCTCCTCTTCCCTTTCGGGGGCGGTTCCACTCCAGCTTGCTGTCGGCCACACCAGAAGCGGCGCCCCGAGACTGATGGACAAGTCTACGTATATGGCCGCAGATGCAAGGGGGCGGGCTTCGTTTTTGGCGCCATTGCGGAACCCGGCCCATGATGGGAGGTTTCATTTCGTCCCTTAGCACACACATGGTGGTGCCCGTTCTTCTGGGGTGGGCGATGCTGCACGGTAACAAACAGTCTATAGGCGCACTGGACCAGTTGTAACTGGTCGGTTCATCCTGTTCATGATGCCAAAATTGACGTGCCCCTTGGGGCCGTTGGGTTCTTGGTAGCCGGGCTGGTCCTTTTCTATTGGGGGAGTCATGGTGGCAGTAACCCAGTACGTGGCCCAGGGTGATCAAATAAAGAAAAGTCAACTGGGGAATAAAGTGTTTGGGGACAAAGTTTGTGATGCCACCCGTGGTATGCGGCTATATGTGGCCGCCGCTGCTATTCAGATTCACCTGGGCTGTTGGTGACCTAGCAAAGATGGTTCAGCTCTCCACGGGCAGAGAGTTTATATGTTAAACTCGGCCGGTGGTGGCAGAGAGTATTAATAATTGGGCTATCGTGAAGCTGACAGTGACCGTACGGAGGGTGTTAAACACGGATTCCAGTCTGTGGAACCCAGGGTGTTGCGCAATACGCTCACTGGTCGCTTACCGATACCTACGTAGAGAGTAGTCTGGATCGCGTGCTCGCGACTCTGGACGAAATACGGACAGCGTGACGGCACGGTGAGATATTGCGTGATCTCCCCGGTGTCGTCCTGACTGTGTGTGGGTGGAATCCCTGACAGATTGGTGGCAGCGGTGGGATACTGTGTGATCCTGCCGGTGTCATTCCTGACAAATTGGTGGCAGCGGTGGGATATTACAGAACATCAGTGGCTGGATTGAGCAATCATTCCTGTCACTGAAAACTTGCACGGTTCTTGCGAGAATTCTGTGCAGAGTTTTAAGAAATCAGACTCAGTGTTTTAATATTTTTTTTATCTGGGACATTACTATATGTGTAGCAGTTGCATCCCCTCCCTTCTCTTGTTTTTCTATCCTATCTTTTATTTGGCAATAATGGCTACACGTGGAGAGCCCTGGTATCACCAGCAGACGAAGACCACTATCACTGCCCTCTGTGAGCTGAGGCAGATTGACCCCAAGGGCAAAAACAAGGCCTAAATGATTGCTGAACTGTTGCAAGGTGATGCAGAGCCTGTCCGACAGCAGAGCACTGATGATGGGGCGGCCAGCCATGGCCCGGATGGCGCTGCTGCAGGGGTCCCACCTGTGATTGCCAGCCATACCCGCAGCCAGGGTAGTGTGGACCCCCACCTGCAGATGGCCTTGGAGCAGCTCGCCGCAGACGATCATGACGGACGACTGCAGCTGATCCTGAAATTCCAGGAGCGAGAGGCTGAGAGAGCAGAGCGACAAGCACAAGCTGGCCGACAACGCCAGCTGGAGCTAGCCCGGATTCAGAAGGAGTCATCCTCCACGCAGACCCGTGAGTCCAACAGTGCCAGCAGCTTTAAACCCCGTCCTTAGCACTTCCCTGTGATGGAAAAGGATGGGGACTTGGACACATTCCTGCGAGGCTTTAAAAAGGCCTGCAGGCAGTATCAGCTGCCCACGGACCAGTGGGCAGCGTACTTAACTCCAGGGCTCTGAGGAAAAGCCTTGGAGGTGTTCGCTACCCTCCCTCGAGAACAAGATGGAGACTATGAGGCCATCAAGCAGGCCCTGATAAAAAAGTACCAGCTGACTCTGGAGGTTTACCGGAAAAAGTTCAGAGCCCTCCAACGTGGACCACATGACACCTACAGTGATGTGGTAGACGGGCTCAGAACCAACTTTGAGCAGTGGATTCGAGGACTGTCGGTCACCACCTTCGAGGACCTGAAGGATCTGATGGTGAAGGACCAGTTTTTTCATCTTTGCTCAGTGGAAGTGAGGCAGTTTGTGCTTGACCGGGAGCCGAAGGAAGCAGCCAAAGCAGCCCAGATTGCGGATACCTTTGAGGCCAACCACACCCCAGAGGTGCGGAAATCAGCCGCCGCTAGCTGGCAAGGGGGTAAGCTGACGACCACCCCCAGTGTTGCAGCCAGCCGGCCCTCAGCGGGTCCTGCCCCATCTTCCAGCACCTGGACTGCATTTGACTCCCGTAAGTGTTATACTTGTGACCAAACAGGTCACATCAGCCTTGTCTGCCCGGAGAGGCAGAAGATGAACCCCACACTTGAGGCCCCAGGGCCTACTGCAGCCATTCTTTTTGTGGGTGGGGCGGTTGGTCGGGCCCGGGAGAACTTACAACCCATTACCGTGGGAAACACAGTTACTGTCGGCCTTAAGGACACTGGCGCAGAATGCACCCTGATCCGCCCTGAGTTTGTGTTACCAGAGGAACTCATTCCTGGGAAGACTCTGACTGTCACCGGGTTTGGGGGTGTCCGCTGTCCCATACCAATGGCCCGAGTTTTCCTGGACTGGGGTGCGGGGAGGGGGTTAAGGGAAGTGGGGGTGTCAGAGAATCTCCCCACTAATGTGCTATTGGGAACTGATCTGGGACGGTTGGTTGCCCGATACATTCCTGACAACCCTTCCAGATCTGATATGTCATGTAATGCCACTGTCAAAAATGTGAATGTGATGTCTAATAAAAGTGTGTGTTGTGGCAAAGGGGAACTCAGCCGCCTCACCCCGTGGGTTGATGCTGCTGAGGATACCCTAAAGCGAGCCAGTATAAGTGCTAGGGGCAAGGGGAGCAGGCACGGACACCAGGAAGCAGGTCGTCTCGTGCAGGTGACCAGTGTCACACCAGATGGTGACATGGTCGGTGGTAGCTGACCCATGACTAGCATGGCTCCAGAGGTGATGTGGAAGGATAGGGAGAAATACGGGGATCATAGGGAAAGTGGTCCCGTGCCGACGACCAGTGTCACGACGGACTGTGACATGGCCGGTCATAGCTCCCCCCTAGAGAGCACAGCTCTCAAGGTAAAAGAGATGGCAGGTAAAAGGTAGGCCCCACAGCCAGGCAAGGTGACAGGAAAGTGTGTCCCACTGTCTGTCAGGAGTATGGGAGGAAGGTACCCATAGCCTGTCAGAGGTGTGGGGAAAATATATCCCTAACCGGTCAGGGTGATCGGAAAGCTGGACCCTCAGATTGGTGGGCAAATGGATCTGCGGCTTGTCGGATCAGCAGGAAGGGTGGACCAGGAGGTGGGCTCAAGGGCGATCTGTAAATCACCCCTTATGCCACATCAAAGAGGGGAGGATGTCAGGAATATTATAAAATATTAATGTCAGGGAGAGATTAACAGAATATTAGCCCTTCTCCCATGCCCTCTGCTGTAGTGTTTGTCGAGAGATGACAATCATACAGTGTCTAATGCAAATTATCACCACTTGTCAGCACTGAGCTGTCCCATTTTCCTCAGCACAAAAGCCCCAATTAACACACACCTGGTAAATAGTTTATGCAAACGAGGCCAGCCAAGGAGTGTTATAACTTCGCTAGGAAGCAAGCATCGTGTCTCTGAAAGATGCAGGAGGTAATTAAAACGCAGGCTTGCACTAATTTGCGTGTAACTGTTGAAGCTGCTTCCTGGGCCTCAAAGGGAAATTTCTAGACGCACTGACTCCGATATGAAATATGAAATCTTGTGAGTTCCAGACGCCCAACAGTAACGGGACCCATATGTGTAGTGACCAAATCAGCCCAGGAATGTATAGGTAGTTTTCCAGGGCTGTAACCAAAATCAGTGAGCTGTAGAGCAAAGGCACCAGAATAGCAGACTGCAGTTATGTAAAGTGTGATATCAAAATAAAGATAAAATCATAAGGGAAAAAATGGCGTAGTTTGCGAGCTTCTGCGATCAACGAGTTATCGCAGAAGTTAGCGTTTCTAATAAAAATGTACAGGCTGGAGACCGGTCCACATGATGTCACCACCACGGGCGTATGGCCAGATCTCCCCTTAGGTATAAGAGAACCCATGGAGAATACAAGAGCACTCATTGCCAGGGGAGAATAAGAATTATAAGCAACGGGTCCTGTTCCATAACAGCATATTCCAACCGGAGAGCCCCTCCTCTACCTATGAAAATTAGTTATGGTGAGTCCCAAGAATAATTAAAATCCTCAATTTATTGAAAAAAGATTAAAAGATCATACAAGTTGGGGATACATCTCAACGCGTTTCTGGCAAAAGCCCTTATTCACTGAGATACAAATTCCTTATGATACATGGTATAAAAACAAATAGTGACCAACCGTTGATCAATAAACACATATGTTAGCAATCAATCACATTTGAGAATAATCAGCATAATCACAAGGCTAAATCACAAGAAAGCCAGAGAGAGAAAAAAAAAAAAAACCCTAGACATTCAATTCTCTGAGATTTAATATAAATAAAGAGTATCATTCCTATAGTTCATGCCATTGGGGTATTTTGTATCCAGTTTGATAATCCAAAATAGCTCTCTTAGGAGGAGTTTTTTCCTCCAATCCCCTCCTCTAATAGGAATATCCACTTTTTCTAGCCCATAAAATGAAAAATTATTTAATTCCCCTTTATGTCTCTCTACAAAATGTTTGCAAGCTCCTGTATAGGATGCATTTTTATTTTTGATGTTGGTAACATGTTCTGCCATCCTTTTCTTTAATTTACGTATCGTGCAGCCAATGTATTTTAATTTACATTCTTTGCAAAATATGCAATACACAACATAATTAGTATTGCAATTAATAAATCTTTTTATATCATTGGCTGCATCAATTTTTTGAGTTTGCAATGTATATTGGCACATCGTACATTTGGAACGTGCACATTTAAAAAAACCTTTACAACTAAGCCAGATTTTTTTATCACTTTTTTTGTGGCATGTATAGACTTGGGGAAAGAGTAGCACTTATCGATCTCCCTTTTCTCGGCACACATACTAATCCATTTTCCAGGATTTTGTTTAAGTCTTGGTCTTGAAATAATATAGGGACATATCTGTTTACAATATTTTTTATTTCCTGAAATTGGCAGCTATATGGGGTACTGAAGATGTTTTTTTTATCCATATTATTTGATTTTTTTATTATTAATTTCTGGCTGTTATTAATACCATAATCTCTGTTATTTAAATGAGTATTTTTCGCAAGAACTTTTTTTAACGCTGAATCAATATGTTTTTTCTTATACGCCCTTTCCATTAATCTAGCTGTCGCTACCTTTGCTTGTTCATTAAATAGTGTGATATCAGAGCTATTTCTGTAGATTCTATTTACTTCCCCATAGGGGATTGAGTTCACAGTATGGGCGGGGTGGCAGCTGTCTGCTCTAAGTGTAGAGTTCCCACTGGCAGGTTTTCTATAGTTGCGATATTTAACCCTTTGTTGTTTTACATCCCCCATGAGATACAAATCCAAAAAACTAATTTTTTCCTGTGGTTCAGTATAAGTGAATTTTAAATTTACATCATTGGCGTTGATATAAGATAAGAAGTATGGGATATTTTCCACTTCTCCTACCCATATTAACAAAACATCGTCCAAATATCTAACATATAGTTCAATGTCATTTTTGAAAGGATTTTTGTCTGTAAAAATAATGCTTTCTTCCCACCATGATACAAAAAGTATGGCTAAGGATGGGGAGAAACATGAGCCCATTGGGCAACCTTTGATTTGGAAATAATATTCTTCATTGAACATAAAAAAATTATGCTCAAGAAGGTATTCAATGCTCCGGATAATCATTTCTTTTGTTTCATCCGTATAGCCACTGTATTTTTGTAAATGGTGGGACACAGCAGTTAATGCTAAATTATGTGGAATAGATGAGAACAGATTTACCACATCACATGACAAAAATTTAGATTTTTCAGACCATTTTACATTTTTCACATAATCAATCACTGATGACGTGTCTTTTAGAAAACCCGGTGTTCTCCACCTATATTTAATCGTCTCCACGATTGTATAGAGTAAGTTGTCTTCTTTTTACCCTGTTTATTTTATGCAACTGCCTATGTATTTTAATGTCTCCCTGTAACATCCTTGTATATATTTTTCCTAAACACTGCCTCCCTTTTGGACTAAATATAAAATTTAATAGTTCTGTTTCTTTTGTCCTGTAATTGTTCCCTTCCCCGAAGCCATATACGCTACCAAAACGCAGGCGTCCGGCCAGGCCTGTATTATATGTTAAACTCGGCCGGTGGTGGCAGAGAGTAATAGTAATTGGGCTATCGTGAAGCTGACAGTGACCGTACGGAGGGCGTTAAACACGGATTCCAGTCTGTGGAACCCAGGGAGTTGCGCCATACGCTCACTGGTCGCTTACCGATACCTACGTAGAGAGTAGTCTGGATCGCGTGCTCGCGACTCCGGACGAAATATGGACAGCGTGACAGCACGGTGAGATATTGCGTGATGTCCCCGGTGTCGTCCTGACTTTGTGTGGGTGGAATCCCTGACAGATTGGTGGCAGCGGTGAGATACTGTGTGATCCTGCCAGTGTCGTTCCTGACACCCTGCAATGTGATTTTCTGAGATTTTTTTACTTGAAGCTGGAGGAGGTTGGACAGAATATTATAATTATCATTTCACAGTTCATAATAATTCCTGATATCTGTATTCTAAACACTAGACATATTACACTTACAATCTTTGGAACCCAAAATATATCATAATGTGTTCATAGTAAGGTTGGGGCTACACCGTGACTTTGCCTGTGACACAAGTCGCGCTACCAAACATTGCTATGTATAGCTGCTATATCGCAGCGCATTTCAAATGAACAGGGTTACATTTGGCTCCTGGGGTATTACAAACATGACAAGTAAATTGCAAAATTCCAACAGGGTAAGATTTTTTTCAACCTGCTTGTTTAAGTTACACTGGAGGTAACAATACAACCCATTCACTTGTAATACTCTTATGTAGCAGCTACACATAACAATTTTCGGTAGTGCTATCTGTGTCATGGCCACAGTAGCCGTGTAAGCCCTATCCTTAAAGAAGTTGTCCACTACTTTTTAAGAGTCCCCAGATGTATTAACCAAGTGAATATAAGACTTATTGTGGGGGGGTCACGTGATGCCTGTGAGCGGTCAGTGATAGCGCCGCTCACAGGCAAGATGGACACAGCAAGGTATTTGCAAAATGTCTTATAATCACTGGATTAATACATCGGGGGACTCTTAAAAAGTAGTGGACAACTCCTTTAAGCTGGCTTTGATTTTTGTAAGAAAAAAAATCTGTTTGGCAGTCCTGATCTCCGTGGAGGACACTAGGAACTGTTAGATGGGGTAGTCTGCAGTTAGTTATTTCAGGACAGATGTGTCCACGTAGAATTTTATTGAGGATTGCAATTTTTCATGATAGACATTCAATCCATTATTTCAACATCTTAGCAAAACCCAATGGAGGCTCAACTGTTAGGGTATGTAGATGAAGGACGCAATAATTTGTTTTCACCTACTGTGAATATGATCGCACACAGCTGATTGAGTTTTTTTTACCCAGTGAACTTCCAAATAGGGTTCCAGGATCAACATATGAGTAAAAGCTCGTTATCACTTGCGAAATATGAAATATTGGATTGCATGCAGTCCAATGTTAATCAATGAATCTGTGCTCACATGCGGTTCTTTTCAGCTCCGATCGAGATCAGAATGAAAGAAAAACGCAGCATGCAGCGATTACATGCCAGATTCGGATCGCAAGCACACATATAAGTCTATGGGTGCATGTGAAACATCACACTGCACCTGGATATCACCCGAGTGCAATGCGATTCCCTCCGACACGGCAACAGAGGAGAGGGAGCTCCTCCGCAGCTGTGCTGAGATTCTCTCATGCAAGTGGATCGGAGCACTGACACTCGGCTCACGTTCGCAGCAGAGCAGGAGCCGAATGTCAATAGCATATCGCATTCAAAGCTCTCACAGTGGATGCAATATGTTAGTGCGACCCCGGCTTAAGTAAGATGCTAAGTACAGGCACTCCAGGCTTAGCTGATCATCCTTCAGCATATCCAATTTCCCACATTATAGAAAAAACACCCCATTCACTTAATTAAAAGTTCAATGATAACATATACAATGTAATTTGGCAGACATATATAAATCTAATTTGATCTGCTGAGTCTGCAGTGACAGTACTAAGAATTTCATTTACATTTGTATTTTAGTCTTTTTTTGCCTTTTTTTTACATGTCTGTCCAGTTATAGCACATACAGTACTATGCTCATAATGTACCTGATTAAATGTTACTGCAGGATTGCCGTAGTCTACCTGCAGAATGTTACCAAGAAATGGAAGACCTCTAGGACCCGGAGGAAAGTGTGATCCATTCTTCCTGCTTTTCACAAAGTCCAAGAGAAAAAGGCAAACAATGAATGTAACCCCCAATAAAAATACATTAGAAAATAAAAAGGAGATAAACTCCGCCATCTCCTCTCTGTGCTACGTCCACTTGATCTTACTACTACTTTCTCACAGATCTTGCTGCACAGGTGTATAAATCACTTCTCCATATGGAATTGAATTAGAAGTTTATAAAAACTGTATTAAGCAATAATCAGCTTTTTTTGGACACACCCATAATACATCAACGTTTTTAAAGGGCTTGAGGGTTTTTACTTGGGGTTTCGGGGGAAGGGAAGGAACATTCTATGGCAAGTTGTAATGTTGAAATGTTGGCATTCATGCTTTAGGAATGTTCTTAACTCCCAAAATTACATTAAGGACATACCACACGCCCAAAATATGTCCTCTCAGCTGCAGCACTACACAGTACAAGCACTAACAAGCCCTATGCATGCAGACCATCTACTAATCTCTGCAGGTAAAAGATTGGACTTGTCATTAGAGATGAGCGTTGTTCTACTCGAACTGTTCGACAATCTCAAATTCGAGCTGTTTTGGGCGGTGTTCGAGCCGTTCGGCGAACACGAACAATTTGAGAAAAATTCGGCTGTTCGAGGTTATGTTCGATAACTGTTCGTGCACCAAAATCATAACTGGATTTTTTCTCAGTAATGATGAAAATTAATGTTAATACGCAGTTTGAGTGTACAGCGGAGTGGGGGAAGGGGCAGGGGATGGATCTCTGCAGGAACAATGAAGATCTCCATTTTTTTTTTCTCTTTCCCGCATTTACAGTGGGGAGGTGCAATCTGTCAGCCTATCAGCAGCGCACACACGGAGCGAAGTGCTTTTTTTCACACAAGCAAGGGCATGTGTCATTGGCAGTGTATGTCACATGTCCTTGCCCTATAAGACCAAGCCATTTTCCCCGTCGCCACCATTATCTCACTGCTGCAGCTGCGTGTTAGACGGCACCGCTGTTGCTGTGTGCGCTATACCTTGTTAATTTCAAGCCAATTTTCGCACAAATCTACAGATAGCTTGGGAGTAGGGAATAGTTGTGATTGCAGTCCTTTTAAGGACTAGGTTACAGCATTTCCTACGACTTTTATCAGGCAGGTCTGTGCTCTTAAATAGATAGATTGTGGGAGTAAAGGCTAATTGTAATTGGAGTCCTTTTCAGGACTAGGTTACATCAGTTCCTATCAGTTTTTGCCAGGCAGGTCTGTGCCAGTGCTGTGCAAGTTTTTTTCACAGCATTTGGCTGAATCTAGCAAAGCTAATCCTTTTTGGCCTATTGCAGAGTGTGTTAGTCAGTGGAGTAGCCTATCTGTGTTGCAAGATATACCACCTGTGTATAGAATACCAATTTTTTTACTGCACCTAGTGAAGTAAAATCTTTTGGGCATAGCATCATTCTATTAGTCCATCTATACTGACCTCAATCAGGTTGCAAATTGAATATAATTTTTTTCTGCATCTAGCTCTGAAAAAATATTGGGCTTCTAGCTATGTGTGGGACTTGTTGTATTAGTCCATCTATACTGACCTCCATCAGGTTGCAAAGTGCATATATTTTATTCTTCATCTACCTCTGAAAAAATATTGGGCTTCTAGCTGTGTGTGGGACTTGTTGTATTAGTCCATCTATACAGACCTCCATCAGGTTGCAAACTGAATATATTTTTTTCTGCATCTACCTCTGAAAAAATATTGGGCTTCTAGCTGTGTGTGGTACTTGTTGTATTAGTCCATCTATACTGACCTCCATCAGGTTGCAAACTGAATATATTTTTTTCTGCATCTACCTCTGAAAAAATATTGGGCTTCTAGCTGTGTGTGGGACTTGTTCTATTAATCCATCTATACAGACCTCCATCAGGTTGCAAACTAAATATATTTTTTTCTGCATCTACCTCTGAAAAAATATTGGGCTTCTAGCTGTGTGTGGGACTTGTTCTATTAATCCATCTATACAGACCTCCATCAGGTTGCAAACTGAATATATTTTTTTCAGCATCTACCTCTGAAAAAATATTGGGCTTCTAGCTGTGTGTGGGACTTGTTGTATTATTCCATCTATACTGACCTCCATCAGGTTGCAAACTGAATATATTTTTTTCTGCATCTACCTCTGAAAAAATATTGGGCTTCTAGCTGTGTGTGGGACTTGTTCTATTAATCCACCTATACAGACCTCCATCAGGTTGCAAACTGAATATATTTTTTTCTGCATCTACCTCTGAAAAAATATTGGGCTTCTAGCTGTGTGTGGGACTTGTTGTATTAGTCCATCTATACTGACCTCCATCAGGTTGCAAACTGAATATATTTTTTTCTGCATCTACCTCTGAAAAAATATTGGGCTTCTAGCTGTGTGTGGGACTTGTTCTATTAATCCATCTATACAGACCTCCATCAGGTTGCAAACTGAATATATTTTTTTCTGCATCTAGCTCTGAAAAAATATTTGGCCTTCTAGCAGTGTGTGGGACTTTCTCTATTAGTCCATCTATACTGACCTCCATCAGGTTGCAAATTGAATATAATTTTTTTCTGCATCTAACCCAGCCAATAGTTTTGGCCTAATACCACAGTTTGGCCACTCAGCTCTGCTCGGTTCCCTTCCATTGTTTTTTTGTGCAAACAACTCCAGAGTTGTTAATTAGTTAACCACCAAAATGAGTGGAAAAAGGCCTGCTGCTGGTGGAAAGGGGAATAGGCGTGTTGGGAAGGGGAAAAAAGGTTGTGTCCGTGGGGTAGGTGTTAAAGCAACAGTAACATCTGCAGAAGAAAGACCATCTTCCAGCCAAACTAAAATGTCTCCTTCTTTTAGCGGACAATGTGATAAGATCCCTTTCTTACGGCCACGCCAATCGCTACAAATTCCAGATGAGGCACAAAAACAGCAGGTGCTTCAACGGATATCAAGTGCTCCTTTAAGTGGGCTCTCCTCCACATCAACTTCAACATCACAAATACTCCAGTCCTCAAAGGTGTCACCCCAATCGCACTTGCTTCCTCACAGCTCCCAAATCTCCAGCTGCCCGTCTGAGTATGAGGTAGAACAGATGGTTGAGTCTGCAGAGCTGTTTACTCATACTATAGCCTGGGAATCAGAGGTCGACTCCAGCGCTTCTGTGAATCCAGACGAGGAAATGATCTGCACTGATGCCCAGAATCTTTATGAGTCGGATCCAGGACCAGACGCAGAAGGTTCTGACCATAATGTAGACCCTCATTCCCAAACTGTAACTCCTGTTGGTGGAGACAATGAGGAAGACGATGATAAGACTGAAATACCTGATTGGAGCGACAACTTTAGTTTTTTGTCAGGGCAGGAACAGGTTGGCTCTGAGGACGACGGGTGTGATAACGCACAGGGTGATGATGATGAGGTTGGAGATCCCACTTACTGTCAACCCACAGTCAGCCAAGAGATGAGGTCAGCAGAGGAGGTGGAGGAAGATGCTAGTGACGACGAGGTCAGGTTGCGCCTTCCTGGACAGAGACGTAGTACTGGAAGCACGTCAACAACTGCATCCTCAAACACAACTCTGCCTCTCACCACAAGTCGTGGTGGCTCTTCAGGTCGCATGGGTGCTAAGCCTTGCATAGCCTGGGCATTTTTTCAGATCGATAAAGATGACCCAACTCGTGTTATCTGTAACATTTGTCAGCAAAAGCTAAGTAGAGGCCAAAAAATACATAGTTTGAGTACTTCATGCATGAACCGGCACATGGACATGAAGCATAAGTTGCAGTGGGAAGCTCAGTGTGCTACAATGCGGCCTAGCCGGCCGGGCCAACCACCGTCTGCCATATCTTGTGCATCCGCGGCCTCTTCATCCTCTGTGACTGGGGGGACAGCAGTCACACCTGTTTTGGGGCGCAGACCTGCCACCTCTTTACCCGCAACAGCCAGCGTGATTGGCAGGTCATCATTTTCTTTGGAGGTGGTAACACCAGCTGGTGTTGAGCGCTGTCCGACATCGATAGCACCACCTTTGGATCAAGGCAACCTAACATGTCCGCCTGCATCTTCCTCACAGACCGGCAGTTTGCCGGGGACACCCTTATCAACCCCGTCTAAGCACAATAGCCAGCCCTCGGTCCCTCAGATGTGGACAAGTAAAAGACCATTTCCTCCTAGCCATGAGAAAGCTAAGAGGTTGAATTTCACCATCTGCAAGTTCTTGGCTACAGAAATGCTGCCTTTCCGCCTGGTGGACACAGAGGATTTTCGAGACCTTATGTCCGTCGCAGTGCCCCAGTACCAGATGCCCAGTCGGCACTACTTCTCAAAGAAAGGTGTGCCTGCGCTCCACCAGCATGTCGCACACAACATCACCGCTTCTTTGAGAAACTCTGTGTGTGACAGGGTGCATTTCACCACAGACACTTGGACGAGTAGGCATGGACAGGGGCGTTACATGTCGCTGACTGGGCACTGGGTAACTATGGTGACAGCAGGACAAGGGGCTGCTGTCCAAGTCTTGCCGTCCCCACGAGTTGTGCGTCAATCCTCTTTATGTCAAAGTTCCTCCACTGCTTCTGCCTCCTCAACCTCCTCTCGGTCTTCCACCTGCACCCAAAGCCTGTCTGGTCATGCCACAAGCTTTCTAACTGTGCAGAAGGGATCCTGCACACCTCCTTACTATGCTGGCAGTAGGGCTCAACGTCATCAGGCGGTTTTTACATTGAAATGTCTGGGAAATGTGAGTCACACAGCTGAGGAGTTGTGGTCAGCTCTGGAGAACCAATTTCATGAATGGTTGTCTCCACTGGACCTGAAACCAGGGAAGGCCGTGTGCGACAATGCTGCAAACCTGGGTGCGGCCCTTCGCCGGGGCAATGTCACACACGTGCCTTGTATGGCTGCCACTTCACCGGCTAAAATGCGATGTGCCTACCCGGTGGAATTCAACTCTGCACATGTTGCAGCGACTGTGGCAGCACCGACAAGCCCTGGTGCAATACGTTCTGACGTATAGCCTGGGCCAACGAGATCCAGAGGGGGGCAAATCACGCTGGAGGAGTGGTCTTAGATCAGGGACCTATGCACCCTTCTGCACAGTTTTGAAATGGCGACGAAGATGTTTAGTGCTGACGATGCCATTATCAGCATGACTATTCCGGTGATTTACATTCTGGAGCACATGTTAAACAGAATTCGGAGTCAGGTGGTGGCACAAGAGGAGGTGGAGGAAGTAGAGGAGGAGGAGTTGTATGCGGAAGGGCTAACATCTGCAAGGTCCAGACGGTCGGCAGCACCAAGGCGGCAGGCATGTGAGGGTGGGGGAGATGGTTTTACCAGGGCGCATGGTAGCAGCCAAACTAGTGAGGAAGGTGCAGGAGCCCAGGAAGAAGTGGAGGACGAACTGATGGAAGACTCATCAGATGAGGGAGACCTTGATCACATTTCTGTTGTGCGAGGTTGGGGGGAGAGGACAGAGGAAGGAAGCATGATTGTTACCTCGCCACCAACACAACAGGGACTTGGTGCTCCTGGATGCGCAACACACATGAGTGCCTTCTTGCTGCACTACCTGCAACATGACCCTCGAATTGTGAGAATTAGAAATAATCCTGACTACTGGGTTGCCACACTGTTAGATCCCCGGTACAAAAGTAAATTTGCAGAAATTATTCCTGCCATAGAAAGGGATGCACGCATGCAGGAGTATCAGCAGAGACTGTTGCAGAATCTTACATGTGCTTTTCCACAAAATACCAGTGGTGCACATAGTGAATCTCACAGTTTCAACTTGCCAACCGTGGGACCGTCAAGTGTTCAGCACTCAAACCGTAACAGAACCACAGTATCTGCTGGTAACATCAATTTTGCGGAATCATTTCACCACTTTTTTAGCCCATCCTTTGCAAGGCCACAGGAGACAAGAATTCTGACACATAGTCAACGCCTAGAGACGATGGTACAGGAGTATCTCCAAGTAAACATTGAAGCCACGACTGTGTCACTGGACCCTTGCTCTTTTTGGGCTTCCAATCTGGATAAATGGCCGGAGCTAGCCACTTACGCCTTGGAGATCTTGTCATGCCCCGCAGCCAGCGTTCTGTCTGAATGTGTGTTCAGCGCTGCTGGTGGTGTGCTGACAGATAAGCGCACGCGGCTCTCCACTGATAATGTAGACAGACTCACGTTCATAAAGATGAACAAATCATGAATCCGAAACGACTTTTCTACCCCTGTGTCATCCTGGGGAGAGTAAAAGCTTGATGATTGGTTAAAATCACCCTACCAACCGTTTTAAGCTTTCAAATTACTAATCATGTTTATCTGTATCTTGGCTGGAAAATAATTTGGGCTTTGTAGCAGTGTGCAGCACTGATTCTATTAGGCCATCTATAATAAGCTCCCACCAGATTTAAAATTACTAATCATGTTTATCTGTATCTTGACTGGAAAATAATTTGGGCTTTGTAGCAGTGTGCAGCACTGATCCTATTAGGCCATCTATACTAAAGCTTCACCAGATTTAAAATTAATAATAATTTTTAGCTGCATCTAGCCCGGAAAATAATTTTGGGGCTCCGAGATGCGCAAGACACATAAGTGCCTTCTTGCTGCACTACCTGCAGCATGACCCTCATATTGTCAGAATTCGAAGTAATCATGACTACTGGGTTGCCACACTCTTAGATCCCCCAAACTTTTCGATCAACCTTTTCATTTTAATAAAGACCAAAAAAATGGTCATTTTTGAAATTATAAGCATTAGCAGGTTGTTAGAAACTGAAATCAAACAGTTTTCAACTCAAAACTTTATTCTAGGTGATGTTACATTTTCACATAGGACCCCTTGTTCGAAAGGAGCTTCTGAACTCTCTCGTCCATTGAATTTGTCAGGGTTTGGATGGTTTCTGCTTCAATTGTTTTGCATGAGGACAGAATACCCTCCCAGAGCTGTTGCTTAGATGTGAACTGCCTCTCGCCATCATAGACACTCCTTTTAATGATGCTCCAAAGGTTCTGAATGGGGTAGAGGTCAGGGGAGCATGGGGGTCACACCATAAGTTTGTCCCCTTTTATGCCCATATCAGCCAGAGATGCAGATGTTTTATGTGCAGCATGAGATGGTGCATTATCATGCAGAAAAATGATCTTGCTGTGAAATACACGGTTCTTCTTCTTGAACCATTGCAGGAAGTGCTGTTTGAGAAAATCCACATACATTATGGAGTTCATCTTTAGCGCCTTCAGGGATCCTAAAGGGGCCGACAATCTCTCTCCCCATGATTCCAGCCCCAAACATTACTCCACCTCCTCCTTGTTGGCGCTGTAGCCGTGTTTGCATGGGGTGTCCATCAACCAGCCATCCTCCACTCCATCCATCTGGACCATCGAGCGCTGCACGGCACTCATCCGTGGACAAAACAGTTTTGAAATCAGTCTTCATGTAATGTTTGGCCCACTGGAGCCGTTTCTGCTTGTGTGAAGTGGATAGAGGAGGTCGACAGGATGGCGTATGCACAGCTGCAAACCTCTGAAGGACCCTGCATCTTGTTGTTCGGGCGACGTTGGAGGCACAAGCAGCTTCAAAAACTTGTCTGCTGCTATGACAAGGCTTTTTTGCCGCTGCTCTTTCAACCTGACGTAATTGCCTGTAGGAAAGAGTCCTCAATTTGCCCTTATCAGCACGCACACGTGTGTACTGTGAATCAGCTACATACTTCTTGATTGCCAAGACACTTCATCCTGATCATCGCACAATGTTGATTGTAGTCATGCCTTGACCTAAACACTCCACAATTTGTTGCTTCTCAGCAGCCGACACATCCTTTTTCTTTCCCATTTTGGCAGAAAATGTAGGCTGCTTAATAATGTGAGAGAGCCTTCTTAAGTAGTCTTGCCTTTCATTGGACACACCTGCCAAACTAATTAGCACAGGTGTCTGCAATTGCTTACAGTGATATAAAGAGCACTGACACACATCACCATCAATGAGTTTAACTGACAAACAAACAAATTCTTCCCTTATCACTCCTAAACACTTTTTGCATAATAATTTGGAACACAGTGTACATGTGCTTTTCCACAAAACACCAGTGGTTCACGTAGTGAATCTTACAGTTCTAACTTGCCAACCGTGGTCTGTATGGAGTTGTTCAATAAAGGGCCCAAAATTAAGATAACATAGATGGGAGAGGTCTCTATGAATAGGAATTCCTAAGTATTTGATACCCTGTGAGGGCCAGGCAAAGGGAAAGTTGGACTGGATGGAATCCTATATGGATTTGGGGAGGGAGACATCGAGGGCCTCAGACTTCGCTGCATTGATTTTAAAATTTGACCATGTAACAAAGTGATCTATTTCAGCCATAACAGCATGGATGGATATATGTGATTGAGTGATATATACTAGGACATCATCAGCAAATAGAGAGCACTTGTACTCGGTGCCTCCCACCTCAATCCACCTAATATTGGGGTTATGGCGAATTGATGAGAGCAGGTGCTCCGTCACTAGGATGTATAAGAGAGGGGACAGAGGACATCCCTGCCTTGTCCCATTGGTGTTTGTGAAAGGTGATGAAAATGTTCTGACGCGCCCCCTGGGCCTTGGGACACCCGGAGCCGGACCCTTTTTGGTGGATGCTGGTGGTTGTAGTCTCCGTGGCGGTAACCCGGTTCCGTGGCTCAGGGCGGTCAAACCAGTGGCGGAACTATTTATGTGGTTTTGATGTTTAAATGTCCGACTACGCCACCCGTGGATTGCGGTCAGAGTGAACCGCCGCTCCAGGGCAGACCGCTGAGGCTGGTGTTGTGGGTGCAGCAGAGCGTAGCATAACTCCCCACGGGAGGAGTATAGCCTCAGGGCAGTGTATGCGGAGGATGGGGGTGATGGTGCAGGGCAGCAGCAGTAATGACACGGAGTCAGTGATGCAGTCCAGGGCCTTTACTCACAGTTCTTATTATCCAGACCACGTCTGCAGGTAACGGCTGCCCACGTCGTACTGTGCTCACCAGGTGAGGGGCTCAGACAACTCCCAGATAACTTTGGAGTGCTTCACAGGACCCCCTTTGTGTGTCCTTTGTCTGGCCTTTCTTACCAACCCTTCTGTCCGGCTGCCTCGGGCCTCCTCTTGGTAAACTTGGCGCCAGTTTCCCTGACCCTATGTGGTGCCTTCCTAGCGGGTGTAGCGAGGGGCTGCGCCACATAAAATGTCACAGCCTCCTGTTTCTAGCTGAGGGTCGTTTCCTGCCTCCACTAGTTTCGGGGACCGGTCTCCCCCTTTGGCCTGACCCCTCCACGCAGGTGGATTCGGGCGTGCGGTGGCGACTTGCCCGTCCGCACCCCTGAGATCCCTTCGTTCCTCGTTCCTGGAGCCTTCTCCGCTCCTCTTCCTTCCTTCTCCCTCTTCCAGGCCTGGGCCTCTGTTACTAGGCCCGCCTCTGGAGCAGAGTTCATGCAGAGCCCCTGCTCCCTGCCACTTCTGCTCAGACTTCTCTGCACTGAACTAAGATGGTGCCCACCTTTTATACTCCCTTCTCAATGCACCCAGGAACTGCTTCCTCCCTGCTCCTGCACTACAGGGTTCCCCTTCCTCAGTGTGCCCTCCCCCCACTCCAGCCAGGGACAGGGACTGTCGTGCCCATCTCAGGGGCATATTGGTCGCCCTGCCCCACGGCAATGTGGTGTAATGCATGCAGGTGTCGGGTCCTGATCCACACTACATCCTTACCTGAGAGTGAGATATCACACCTCTGGGTGAGGTGCAATACCTCTGTAGCAACCGAGCCCTCAGGGTGCTACAGTTCCATTTATCTTCAGCCTAGGTGACGTATTGCGATACAGGGCCGTGATTTTGGCTATAAAAGGGTCCCCTAGACCCCTACCCCAAGCTTTTTAAGAGAATCATATATGGCGTGCCAGGAGACTCTATGGAATGCTTTCTCAGCATCCAACGAGAGTATCTAATTACAAATTTTTAACTGCATCTAGCCCAGGAAATACTTTGTGCCTAGTAGCAGGGTCTGCTAATCAGCGGATTATCCCGGCTGTTTAGCAAGCTACACCACCTGTAGTTTGGACACTTCATTTTTTCAAAGGAAATGCTTCGGGACCACGGGATACTCAGTGAAGAGCATCAGGAGGCACCCCAAGGCATAGGGGCTCGGACTGGCAGTAGGATGCCTTGCGGTGGACAGCCGAGCTCGATCCAGGGGCTGCTGGCATGAGACTTGCCCTCCAATAGATCCTTGTAAATGGATTTAAAGTGTATTTATTCAAATTAGAGAGACAATTTAAATTAAAAAGCTTAGAGCTGCCTCCACCACAGGGGGGCTCGCTCGACCCACCAGCGGACAGGCACCAGTATTGGGAGAGGGGGGCTGGCCGTCAGGGTTCACCGCGGCTCTGGCACAAACCCGGCGACACGGAGGTGGCACGGGCAGGAGCGGACTGAACATGTCGGCTTCTCACTTTTTGGATTTTAGAAGGGCATGACATGCCTATATCTGTGTCTCCCCCTCCTTTTACTCCTCCACCTCTTTTCTTTTCGCATGACTATATGTACTTGTCACTTTTCCATGTGTTAGTTGTGTCTTCTGAGCAGTTTGTCAGCTTTTGGACACCTTTGAAGGTGTTTTCTATGTGTTTCTATGTGTTTTTGTTTGCCTGCCATTGGTTTTAACGGTGTTTGAAGGTGTTCGACGAACAGTTCGACGAACAGTTCGGCGAACACACGGGTGTTCGACGAACCGAACTCGAACACTACGGGGGTGGCTCAACACTACTTGTCATCCCATCAGTTATTAGTACAAAACATTGTATGCATGATTTAAAAAAAAAATGGTGAATAAAACTGTATGAACTTGATAGATTTATGCTAAGGTGCAGATGTGAGGTGCCCCTCATGACACCCTCCAAATGAGATCCTACCATACAAAAAAACAGCTCATCTCTTACCACTCCTTGCTTGTGGATTTTTTCTTGATGCCCTGGCAAGAAATGTCCTGTTGATTGATATTGGAGGCAAACAGGGTTCATTATGGCTCCATAGCAGATTGTGGGTGCGCTATTATGCAAAGTCACAGTGAGGTGCCAAAGGTCCAACAGTGGAATTGATTCTGGGTGCCTTCATAGAAACAAATCCACAGAACCACAATGCTGACCAGGCTATATGATCACTACCAGTTCAAACTTCATCCATCATACCCATAGGCCTCTACAGTATTTTGTCACCATCAAAATATGACTTTGACAGTCTTGTCTAATAGAGTATGACACAAGGTGAGGAGCAGGGCCGGCTCCAGGTTTTTCTGGGCCCCGGGCGAAAGAGTCTCAATGGCCCCTTTAACACATACCACGATTCATGATGCGCAGATACCGCAGAGAAATTTTATATATATATATATATATATATATATATATATATATATATATATATATAGTACAATGCAAAGATTTCACTTCTTACATTACATGAGTGATATCTACTATAAATTCCACAATAGCTCAGAATCCGGTGAATCGCTCCACACAGAATACTGGCCCCCATATAAGGCTCCATACGGAATACTGGCCCCCATATAACGCTTCATACGGAATACTGGCCCCCATACGGAATACTGGCCCCCATATAAGGCCCCATAAGGAATTCTGGCCCCCATATAAGGCCCCATACGGAATACTGGCCCCCATATAAGGCTCCATGCGGAATACTGACCCCCATATAAGGCTCCATACGGAATACTGGCCCCCATATAAGGCTCCATACGGAATACTGGCCCCCATATAACGCTTCATACGGAATACTGGCCCCCATACGGAATACTGGCCCCCATATAAGGCCCCATAAGGAATTCTGGCCCCCATATAAGGCCCCATACGGAATACTGGCCCCCATATAAGGCTCCATGCGGAATACTGACCTCCATATAAGGCTCCATACGGAATACTGGCCCCCATATAAGGCTCCATACGGATTACTGGCCCCCATATAAGGCTCCATGCGGAATACTGACCCCCATATAAGGCTCCATACGGAATACTGGCCCCCATATAAGGCCCCATACGGAATACTGGCCCCCATATAAGGCTCCATACAGAATACTGGCCCCCATATAACGCTCCATACAGGATACTGGTCCCCTTATAAAGCTCCATACAGGATACTGGCCCCCATATAACGCTCCATACAGGATACCGGTCCCCTTATAAAACTCCATACAGGATACTGGCCCCCATATAACGCTCCATACAGGATACCGGTCCCCTTATAACGCTCCATACAGGATACTGGCCCCCATATAATGCTGCATGCAGGCTGTTACCCCCCACATAATGCCCCATACAGGCTGTCCCCCCCTTATAATGCTCCATGCAGGCTGTTAACCCCCACATAATGCCCCATACAGGCCCCCCCCCTTTTAATGCTCCATGCAGGCTGTTACCCCCTACATAATGCCCCATACAGGATGCCCCCCCCTTATAATGCTCCATGCAGGCTGTTCCCCCCCACATAATGCACTATGCAGGCTGCCCTCCCCCCCTTTATAATTCCCCATGCAGGCTGTTCCCCACCTTATAATGCCCCATGCAGGATGTCACCTCCCCCTCTTTATAATGCCGCATGCAGGATGTCCCCCCCTCTCTTTATAATGCTCCATGGAGGATGCCACCCCCCCCCCCCCCTTTCTCTTTAAACTGCCCCATGCCTCCATACATTAAAAAAAAAAAATCAAATACTCACCTCCCTTCTCCTCACCTGCTACCTGCTGCCCACTGCTCGGGTCCGAGCTCCAGCGTTGTCGGCGTCTTCCCGCTCAGCGCTCCCTGTGACGGCTCAGGGGAGGGCGCGGTGTAAAGACGTCACCGCGCCCTCTGACCTGAGACGTCACAGGGAGCGCAGAGCAGGAAGACAGCTGATCTGCGGAGGCACGGGAGAGGTAAGTATCCGGCTGCCGGGGCCCTGAGCAAGCGGCGGAGAAGGGCGGGCGCTGACACCGCTCTCCTCCGCCCATAGCCCAGCGGGGTGCGCGACCGCCAGTGGGCCCCTCTGCCTGCTCAGGGCCCCGGCATTTGCCCGGGTGCGCCGGGTGCTGACGCCGCCCTGGTGAGGAGAGTCACCTCTATTAATTTAATTTCCATGTCAGAACTGAAAATATAACTCTCTTCTACTTCTTCTGTGGAACTAATAGTGCCATTCTGAGAATTGTAGTTCTGCAACTAAAGACAAACTGGATGATGTGTTGTAAATTTCTTTAAAAAGACGCAACATTTTTGCACAACCCTTTTGGCTAAAACTCATCTAATTCATGGTGAGCTGTGGCATTCCCTATGTGAGAAAATCTTACTCCAGTCAGGGACTGGAATAAGATTAATGGGGTGGTGCACAGAAGTGCAGGCCATTCGTCAGATTTTACCGAATTATTAAAGAAGCCCTCACAGGAAGATGTTTTTAAAAAATAAATCTGCGTATGTGTGTACTGTGTATGTGTTAATGTACTCACCTACCGTCTTCTCTGGGATCCAGCGCCATTCTTCTCTGTGACGTCATGGCTCTTCAGATTCTCTGGGTCTGTCACGGGTGTGTCAGGTGTGACAGAGAGTCGCTCTGGGGCCGGCTGTAGAAGGTCACTGCGCTTGGCATTGCAGACGCCTTCTTGATTCCCTCATCTCTGTAGTATAGTTAGATCCTTCTTCCTTTAGGACCTAGCAGTGACCTCCATCTTCTGCTGCTGATTGACACACCCATGCTAGATAGTTAAATAATCTCAGTTTCTCCAGAGAGTCTCTGGTGATAGTTCTATGTACCTCTGTGCTGGCTTGGAGCACTAGCAGTTGGCTAGTTCCTTCTCTGATACACTTGGAGGACAGTTGGCGTTATCTTATTATGGTGTCTGCTCAAGCTAAATGTATCCCCTTTGTTAGTCTACCTTGCGGTCTTTAGTTTGTAGTGGGGTTGACTAATGCTAATCCTGTCCTCTCCCTATCTAGGGCCAAGCTCTAGGGACATTCAGGGTTTAGGTTCCTGTTTGACGATAGGTGTGGAACCTAAATAGGGATGATAGGGTAGGCAGGGTGATATTAGATCTGTCTAGGGGTCTCCACTCCCCCTAGTGTTGGGCTTCCTTCCCCTCTTCCCTTCGTGTTGCACTTAGTCTTTCCCTCACCTTGCATGTCAGGGTCACACTGCACTCAGCGTGACCTGGATGTGGCTTTTATAAGTTCAGGGCCAAGAACGTAACTTTATTGGAATAATCTTACACATTGGTGCAGGGGCAGACACTGACAGCTTGGGGAACCTGTGCAAGAAATGTGTTTGGGCTCCCCTCTTTTTATGGCAACAAAGCTACAGATTATATATACAGTGCTGCTCACCATTATTGGTGCCCCTTCATTTTTTTCATAGACTGTACAATATCTTCAGAAATAAATAGAAATGTACCAAAGATATATCCTCAGGATTTTTTAATAAGTGGTCCAAAGTAATACAACAATAAAACATTGTTTTTCAACTTCCATGTTGCAATTTCAAAGAAAAAAACTGAATAAACAGCATGTGCAGCAATAAAGGCACCCCTAATTAACTTGTTTGCACACCCTATGTATTGCTGACAGCCTCCAAACATTTCTTGTAGCTATTTATAAGCTTCTTGCACTTCTCAGCTGGAATTTGCTCCCACTCTTCCTTTACAGTTAGTTCAAGCTTTTGTATGTTTCAGGGGTTCTTTTTCCCAATGGCAGATTTCAGCTCACCCCAAAGATTTTCAATAAAATTGAGGTCAGGCCTCTTTGTTGGCAGTTTTAAAACAGTCGATTTTTTCTTTTTCAACCATTCCTGTGTACCTTTTGGATGTGTGCTTTGGGTCATTGTCTTGCTGGAGGACCCATGATCTTTGACTCAAACCAAGGTTTCTTACACTGCTTAGGACATTTTGCTCTAAATATCTCTTGATAATTCTCTGATTTCATGATTCCTGTGATACAGTCAAGGCCTCCAGTACCAGACGCATCAAAGCAACCCCACAGCATTATGGATCCTCCACCATGCTTAACAGTTGGTAAGGTGTTCTTTTCCTTATTAGCTTCATTGCGCCGGCTCTAAACAAGCTGTTGATTTGCATTGCCAAAAAGCTCTATTTTTGCTTCATCAGTCCACAGAACATTTTCCCGGAAGGATTGTGACAGCCCAGGGCTGGGATCACTGCAGCAGGACATTGCTCTTAGCAACTAGGAAGACGACTGCTGTAGGAAGGAGGGAAACAGAAGTGCAGAAAAGGCCAGACAGATATTGGTGGTAGGGGACTCTATAATTAGGCGCAAAGACAGGATCAACTGCCGCAGAGACCGTGAATGCCAAACAGTGTGTTGTCTGCTGGGTGCCCGGGTTCGACATATTGCAGATTGGATAGACAGATTGCTGGGTGGGGCTGGGGAAAACCCAGTGGTCATGGTACACATTGGTACCAATGACAAAGTTAGTTAGAGGGAGGAGGAAGGTCCTTAAAAATGATTACAGGAAACTAGGAGCGAAGCTTAAGGCCAGGACCTCCAAGGGGGTGTTTTCAGAAATACTGCTGGTGGCACGTGCATCACTAGAAAGACAGCGGGAGCTTAGGGAGATAAAGAAGTGGCTTAGAAATTGGTGCAGGAAGGAAGGGTTTGGGTTCATGGAGAACTGGGCCGACTTCGCTGTTGACTTCAAGCTTTATGGTAGGGATGGGCTGAATCTCAATGGGGAGGGTGCAGCTATGCTGGGGGAAAAAAATGGTCAGATGGATGGAGGAGCGTTTAAACTAGGATCTGGGGGGAGGGAAGGTATTTGTGCTAATAAGGGGATATATAGAGAGATAGGCACAGCAGGGGTTATAGAGGATTTAGGGGGTCTGGGATATGCAAGGAAAGCAGGGAGCTGTGTAGGAGTAACAAATGTACTAATAGTATTAAATGTCTGCTGGCAAGCACAAAAATTGGAGACTCTTATGTCAGTCACGGATATTATATGGTGGGTATTACGGAAACCTGGCTAGATGAAAGCTATGACTGGGTGACAAACATGAAAGGATACATTACATTTAGTGTTGAGCGAGCATGCTCGACACTGCTTGGTTCTCGCCCGAGCATCTCACTACTGGGGATGTTTGGCGAGCACCGAGCATTTCCCGGTTACTCGGGCGGGAGCTCGGGTCTCCGCCCTGCATGTTTGGTGCTCTTTACAGAGCCAATGAACATGCAGGGATTGCCAGCCAGTCACTGTAATGCCGCAGCCATGTCGTTTGTGGGCATTACAGTGATTGGCTGGCCGCACAGCGTCACCTCGAGTATTTAAAACCGGGCGCCGCCATCTTGGACACAGTCGCTCCGGATCAGCCAGTGTAGGGTCAGTGCTGCTGAGCTAGGGAGAGATTTATACTCCGAAATAGTTAGTGTAGGGTCTCTAAAGGCTGCCAAATCAAACAAACAGTCCTTCTCAGGACTAATATCCATCCCAGATATCAGGCAGGCAGGCAGGCTGTATAGGAGACACAGTGGTTATACCAGCAAATGCTGCATTACAGTCCTGTGTGCTCCTCTTGGTCAAATTGCTAGACTTATCACCCCGGTCTCAGGGGCCAGGAAAAATTTTATTCCTGTGTTTAATTTTTTTCCTCAGTCAGACTGTCCAAATACGCGTCTTATTAACCTTTTGGTATTCCCCCTCCCCCAAAAAAAAACAATTGAGTGTGTCTGTGACTGTTCAGACCCCAATATATCTGTTTAAAAGAGTCTGGTGTTGGCCAGAAAAATAGAACTGTGGTTTTGCAGTTCCATGGGTCAAATCTCTGTATTATCCTATTTTTGGCTTTGTTTGCTGTAAAGAAAACTGTAATAGTATCTCCCTGACTGGTCAGACACCAATATATCTGTTTAAAAGAGTCTGGTGAAGGCCAGAAAAATATAACTGTGGTTTTGCAGTTCCACAGTAGAGATGAGCGTTGTTCGACTCGAACTGTTCGCCAATCTCAAATTCGAGCTGTTTTGGGCGGTGTTCGGCGAACACGAACGATTTGAAAAAAATTCGGCTGTTCGAGGTTATGTTCGATAACTGTTCGTGCACCGAAATCATAACTGGAATTTTTCTCAGTAATGATGAAAATTAATGTTAATACGCAGTTTGAGTGTACAGCGGGGCGGGGGGAGGGGCAGGGGATGGATCTCTGCAGGAATAATGAAGATCTCCATTTTTTTTTTCTCTTTCCCGCATTTACTGTGGGGAGGTGCAATCTGTCAGCCTATCAGCAGCGCACACACGGAGCGAAGTGCTTTTTTTCACACAACCAAGGGCATGTGTCATTGGCAGTGTATGTCACATGTCCTTGCCCTATAAGACCAAGCCATTTTCCCCGTCGCCACCATTTTCTCACTGCTGCAGCTGCGTGTTAGACGGCACCGCTGTTGCTGTGTGCGCTATACCTTGTTAATTTCAAGCCAATTTTCGCACAAATCTACAGATAGCTTGGGAGTAGGGAATAGTTGTGATTGCAGTCCTTTTAAGGACTAGGTTACAGCATTTCCTACGTCTTTTATCAGGCAGGTCTGTGCTCTTAAATAGATAGGTTGTGGGAGTAAAGACTAAATGCAATTGCAGTCCTTTTCAGGACTAAGTTAAATCAGTTCCTATCAGTTTTTGCCAGGCAGGTCTGTGCCAGTGCTGTGCAAGTTTTTTTCACAGCATTTGGCTAAATCTAGCAAAGCTAATCCTTTTTGGCCTATTGCAGAGTGTGTTAGTCAGTGGAGTAGCCTATCTGTGTTGCAAGCTACACCACCTGTGTATAGAATACCAATTTTTTTACTACACCTAGTGAAGAAAAACCTCTTGGGCATAGCATCATTCTATTAATCCATCTATACTGACCTCCATAAGGTTGCAAATTGAATATAATTTTTTTCTGCATCTAGCTCTGAAAAAATATTTGGCCTTCTAGCAGTGTGTGGGACTTGTTCTATTAGTCCATCTATACTGACCTCCATCAGGTTGCAAACTGAATATAATTTTTTTCTGCATCTACCTCTGAAAAAATATTTGGGCTTCTAGCTGTGTGTGGGACTTGTTCTATTAGTCCATCTATATTGACCTCCATCACGTTGCAAATTGAATATAATTTTTTTCTGCATCTAGCTCTGAAAAAATATTTGGCCTTCTAGCAGTGTGTGGGACTTGTTCTATTAGTCCATCTATACTGACCTCCATCAGGTTGCAAATTGAATATAATTTTTTTCTGCATCTAGCTCTGAAAAAATATTTGGGCTTCTAGCAGTGTGTGGGACTTGTTCTATTAGTCCATCTATACTGACCTCCATCAGGTTGCAAACTGAATATAATTTTTTTCTGCATCTACCTCTGAAAAAATATTTGGGCTTCTAGCAGTGTGTGGGACTTGTTCTATTAGTCCATCTATACTGACCTCCATCAGGTTGCAAACTGAATATAATATTTTTCTGCATCTAGCTCTGAAAAAATATTTGGCCTTCTAGTAGTGTGTGGGACTTGTTCTATTAGTCCATCTATACTGACCTCCATCAGGTTGCAAACTGAATATAATTTTTTTCTTCATCTAACCCAGACAATAGTTTTGGCCTAATACCACAGTTTGGCCACTCAGCTCTGCTCGGTTCCCATCCATTGTTTTTTTGTGCAAACAACTCCAGAGTTGTGAATTAGTTAACCACCAAAATGAGTGGAAAAAGGCCTGCTGCTGGTGGAAAGGGGAATAGGCGTGTTGGGAAGGGGAAAAAGGTTGTGTCCATGGAGTAGGTGTTAAAGCAACAGTAACATCTGCAGAAGAAAGACCATCTTCGAGCAAAACTAAAATGTCTACTTCTTTTAGCGGACAATGTGATAAGATCCCTTTCTTACGGCCTCGCCAATCGCTACAAATTCCAGATGAGGCACAAAAACAGCAGGTGCTTCAACGGATATCAAGTACTCCTTCAAGTGGGCTCTCCTCCACCTCAACTTCAACATCACAAATCCTCCAGTCCTCAGAGGTGTCACCCCAATCGCACTTGCTTCCTCACAGCTCCCAAGTCTCCAGCTGCCCGTCTGAGTATGGGGTAGAACAGATGGTTGAGTCTGCAGAGCTGTTTACTGATACTATAGCCTGGAAATCAGAGGTCGGCTCCAGCGCTTCTGTGAATCCAGATGAGGAAATGATCTGCACTGATGCCCAGAATCTTTATGAGTCAGATCCAGGACCAGACGCAGAAGGTTCTGACCATAATGTAGACCCTCATTCCCAAACTGTAACTCCTGTTGGTGGAGACAATGAGGAAGACGATGATGAGACTCAAATACCTGATTGGAGCGACAACTTTAGTTTTTTGTCAGGGCAGGAACAGGTTGGCTCTGAGGACGACGGGTGTGATAACACACAGGGTGATGATGATGAGGTTGGAGATCCCACTTAATGTCACCCCACAGTCAGCCAAGAGATGAGGTCAGCAGAGGAGGTGGAGGAGGATGCTAGTGACGACGAGGTCAGGTTGCGCCTTCCTGGACAGAGACGTAGTACTGGAAGCACGTCAACAACTGCATCCTCAAACACAACTCTGCCTCTGACCACAAGTCGTGGTGGCTTTTCAGGTCGCATGGGTGCTAAGCCTTGCATAGCCTGGGCATCTTTTCAGATCGATAAAGATGACCCAACTCGTGTTATCTGTAACATTTGTCAACAAAAATTAAGTAGAGGCCAAAAAATACATAGTTTGAGTACTTCATGCATGAACCGGCACATGGACATGAAGCATAAGTTGCAGTGGGAAGCTCACTGTGCTACAATGCGGCCTAGCCAGCCGGGCCAACCACCGTCTGCCCCATCTTGTGCATCTGCGGCCTCTTCAACCTCTGTGACTGGGGGGACAGCAGTCACACCTGTTTTGGGACGCAGACCTGCCACCTCTTTATCCGCAACAGCCAGCGTGATTGGCAGGTCATCATTTTCTTTGGAGGTGGGAACACCAGCTGGTGTTGAGCGCTGTCCGACATCGATAGCACCACCTTTGGATCAAGGCAACCTAACATGTCCGCCTGCATCTTCCTCACAGACCGGCAGTTTGCCGGGGACACCCTTATCAACCCCGTCTAAGCACAACAGCCAGCCCTCAGTCCCTCAGATGTGGACAAGTAAAAGACAATTTCCATGAGCCATGAGAAAGCTAAGAGGTTGAATTTCACCATCTGCAAGCTCTTGGCTACAGAAATGCTGCCTGTCCGCCTGGTGGACACAGAGGATTTTCGAGACCTTATGTCCGTCGCAGTGCCCCAGTACCAGATGCCCAGTCGGCACTACTTCTCAAAGAAAGGTGTGCCTGCGCTCCACCAGCATGTCGCACACAACATCACCGCTTCTTTGAGAAACTCTGTGTGTGACAGGGTGTATTTCACCACAGACACTTGGACGAGTAGGCATGGACAGGGGCGTTACATGTCGCTGACTGGGCACTGGGTAACTATGGTGACAGCAGGACAAGGGGCTGCTGTCCAAGTCTTGCCGTCCCCACGAGTTGTGCGTCAATCCTCTTTATCTCAAAGTTCCTCCACTGCTTCTGCCTCCTCAACCTCCTCTCGGTCCTCTCGGTCCTCCACCTGCACCCAAAGCCTGTCTGGTAATGCCACAAGCTTTGTAACTGCGCAGAAGGGATCCTGCACACCTCCTTACTATGCTGGCAGTAGGGCTCAACGTCATCAGGCGGTTTTTACTTTGAAATGTCTGGGAAATGTGAGTCACACAGCTGAGGAGTTGTGGTCAGCTCTGGAGAACCAATTTCATAAATGGTTGTCTCCACTGGACCTGAAACCAGGGAAGGCCGTGGGCACGGTCGCTATGTGCTCACTTCCGCCGTTCGCATCCCTCAGCTCAGCGACTTACATCTCTACAGAAGTCGTTGGGCCTGCCACTTCACCGGCTAAAATGCGATGTGCCTACCCGGTGGAATTCAACTCTGCACATGTTGCAGCGACTGTGGCAGCACCGACAAGCCCTGGTGCAATACGTTCTGACGTATAGCCTGGGCCAACGAGATACAGAGGTGGGGCAAATCACGCTGGAGGAGCAGTCTCAGATCAGGGACCTATGCACCCTTCTGCACAGTTTTGAAATGGCGACGAAGATGTTTAGTGCTGACGATGCCATTATCAGCATGACTTTTCCGGTGATTTACATGCTGGAGCACATGTTAAACAGAATTCGGAGTCAGGTGGTGGCACAAGAGGAGGTGGAGGAAGTAGAGGAGGAGGAGTTGTATGCGGAAGGGCTAACATCTGCAAGGTCCAGACGGTCGGCAGCACCAAGGCGGCAGGCATGTGAGGGTGGGGGTGATGGTTTTACAAGGGTGCATGGTAGCAGCCAAACTAGTGAGGAAGGTGCAGGAGCCCAGGAAGAAGTGGAGGACGAACTGATGGAAGACTCATCAGATGAGGAAGACCTTGATCACATTTCTGTTGTGCGAGGTTGGGGGGAGAGGACAGAGGAAGGAAGCATGATTGTTACCTCGCCACCAACACAACAGGGACTTGGTGCTCCTGGATGCGCAAGACACATGAGTGCCTTCTTGCTGCACTACCTGCAACATGACCCTCGAATTGGGAGAATTAGAAATAATCCTGACTACTGGGTTGCCACACTGTTAGATCCCCGGTACAAAAGTAAATTTGCAGAAATAATTCCTGCCATAGAAAGGGATGCACGCATGCAGGAGTATCAGCAGAGACTGTTGCAGAATCTTACATGTGCTTTTCCACAAAACACCAGTGGTGCACGTAGTGAATCTCACAGTTCCAACATGCCAACCGTGGGACCATCGAGTGTTCAGCACTCAAACCGTAACAGAAACACTGTATCTGCTGGTAGCATCAATTTTGCGGAATCATTTCACCACTTTTTTATCTCATCCTTTGCAAGGCCACAGGATACAAGAAGTCTGACACATAGTCA
The DNA here is from genome assembly GCF_046119375.1 of Phyllobates terribilis. Lineage (NCBI taxonomy): Eukaryota > Metazoa > Chordata > Amphibia > Anura > Dendrobatidae > Phyllobates > Phyllobates terribilis. The sequence goes on from NW_027362768.1 coordinate 261,771,510, forward strand.
ACGCCTAGAGACGATGGTACAGGAGTATCTCCAAGTAAACATTGAAGCCATGACTGTGTCACTGGACCCTTGCTCTTTTTGGGCTTCCAATCTGGATAAATGGCCGGAGCTCGCCACTTACGCCTTGGAGATCTTGTCATGCCCCGCAGCCAGCGTTCTGTCTGAACGTGTGTTCAGCGCTGCTGGTGGTGTGCTGACAGATAAGCGCACGCGGCTCTCCACTGAAAATGTAGACAGACTCACGTTCATAAAGATGAACAAATCATCGATCCGAAACAACTTTTCTACCCCTGTGTCATCCTGGGGAGAGTAAAAGCTTGATGATTGGTTAAAATCACCTCACCAACCGTTTTAAGCTTTCAAATTACTAATCATGTTTATCTTTATCTTGGCTGGAAAATAATTTGGGCTTTGTAGCAGTGTGCAGTAATGATTCTATTAGGCCATCTATACTAAACTCCACCAGATTTAAAATTACTAATCATGTTTATCTGTATCTTGGCTGGAAAATTATTTGGGCTTTGTAGCAGTGTGCAGTAATGATTCTATTAGGCCATCTATACTAAGCTCCACCAGATTTAAAATTACTAATCATGTTTATCTGTATCTTGGCTGGAAAATAATTTGGGCTATGTAGCAGTGTGCAGTACTGATTCTATTAGGCCATCTATACTAAGCTCCACCAGATTTAAAATTAATAATAATTTTTAGCTGCATCTAGCCTGGAAAATTATTTTGGGGCCCCGAGATGCGCAAGACACATAAGTGCCTTCTTGCTGCACTACCTGCAACATGACCCTCAGATTGTCAGAATTCGAAGTAATCCTGACTACTGGGTTGCCACATTCTTAGATCCCCCACACTCTTCGATCAACCTTTTCATTTTAATAAAGACCAAAAAAATGGTCATGTTACAAATTATAAGCATTATCAGGTTATTAGAAACTGAAATCAAACAGTTTTCAACTCAAAACTTTATTCTAGGTGATGTTACATTTGCACATAGGACCCCTTGTTCGAAAGGAGCTTCTGAACTCTCTCGTCCATTGAATTTGTCAGGTTTTGGATGGTTTCTGCTTCAATTGTTTTGCATGAGGACAGAATACCCTCCCAGAGCTGTTGCTTAGATGTGAACTGCCTCCCGCCATCATAGACACTCCTTTTGATGATGCTCCAGAGGTTCTGAATGGGGTAGAGGTCAGGGGAGCATGGGGGTCACACCATAAGTTTGTCCCCTTTTATGCCCATATCAGCCAGAGATGCAGATGTGTTATGTGCAGCATGAGACGGTGCATTATCATGCATGAAAATGATCTTGCTGTGGAATACACGGTTCTTCTTCTTGAACCATGGCAGGAAGTGCTGTTTGAGAAACTCCACATACATTATGGAGTTCATCTTTACCCCTTCAGGGATCCTAAAGGGGCTGACAATCTCTCTCCCCATGATTCCAGCCCAAAACATTACTCCACCTCCTCCTTGTTGGCGCTGTAGCCGTGTTTGCGTGGGGTGTCCATCAACCAGCCATCCTCCACTCCATCCATCTGGACCATCGAGCGTTGCACGGCACTCATCCGTGAACAAAACAGTTTTGAAATCAGTCTTCATGTAATGTTTGGCCCACTGGAGCCGTTTCTGCTTGTGTGCAGTGGATAGAGGAAGTCGACAGGATGGCGTACGCACAGCTGCAAACCTCTGAAGGACCCTGCATCTTGTTGTTCGGGGGACGTTGGAGGCACCAGCAGCTTCAAAAACTTGTCTGCTGCTATGACAAGGCTTTTTTGCCGCTGCTCTTTTAACCTGACGTAATTGCCTGTAGGAAAGAGTCCTCAATTTGCCCTTATCAGCACGCACACGTGTGTACTGTGAATCAGCTACATACTTCTTGATTACCAAGACACTTCATCCTGATCATCGCACAATGTTGATTGTAGTCATGCCTTGACCTACACACTCCACAATTTGTTGCTTCTCAGCAGCCGACACATCCTTTTTCTTTCCCATTTTGGCAGAAAATGTAGGCTGTTTAATAATGTGGGACTGCCTTCTTAAGTAGTCTTGTCTTTCATTGGACACACCTGCCAAACTAATTAGCACAGGTGTCTGCAATTACTTACAGTGATATAAAGAGCCCTGACACACATCACCATCAATGAGTTTAACTGACAAACAAACAAATTCTTCCCTTATCACTCCTAAACACATTATGCATAATAATTTGGAACACAGTGTACATGTGCTTTTCCACAAAACACCAGTGGTTCACGTAGTGAATCTTACAGTTCTAACTTGCCAACCGTGGTCTGTATGGAGTTGTTCAATAAAGGGCCCAAAATTAAGATAACATAGACGGGAGAGGTCTCTATGAATAGGAATTCCTAAGAATTTGATACCCTGTGAGGGCCAGGCAAAGGGAAAGTTGGACTGAATGTCCAACGCTATCACGAGCCCCTGATCCTTATCATGACTCAAGGTAATTATTTACACGGCATCGGCCGGTATATTGTTATATGACTAAACTAATGTCAGGCTGTTCATTTATATCAGTCTCTGGCCTCTCACCTCTACTTAGATAGGCTGGGACACTTCAGATTCTTATACTTACCCTGAGCCAGCATGGTATAGCGCCTTCAGCGGTTGCTTTACTCTGATTCAATCACTGTCTTATGTGCTTTACTCCAGCATAACTAATTTAGTCATTTCTGATATATTCTATCTATATGTAATCATTATTTATGTGGTATTTATACCTATCTGGGGCTTTAGCTACGGTCTCCCTATTTTGGGTTTATATACCCTGTATCTCTTATTATTTTAGCTACTCTTTTCCCAATACCTCTTTATGTGATGTCTTTATCTAGAATAATATGTTGCTATGAATAAAGATTATGTTTTGTATAGATCTCCAATGTGTCTTGGGTATCTCCTTATATTCTTTTTTATGATATATCTTTACTTGTTTGACTTACTTCTAGATACCTACTAGATTTTTGTTTGGGTTTTTGGTTTAGTGATTTGGAGATGGCATTTCACCTTTGGTGATCTGCTTTTGTTTTGGTTATTAATTAGCACTGGTGTCTGCAATTGCTTACAGTGATATAAAGAGCCCTGACACACATCACCATCAATGAGTTTAACTGACAAACAAACAAATTCTTCCCTTACCACTCCTAAACACATTATGCATAATAATTTGGAACGCGGTGTACATGTGCTTTTCCACAAAACACCAGTGGTTCACGTAGTGAATCTTACAGTTCTAACTTGCCAACCGTGGTCTGTATGGAGTTGTTCAATAAAGGGCCCAAAATTAAGATAACATAGACGGAAGAGGTCTCTATGAATAGGAATTCCTAAGAATTTGATACCCTGTGAGGGCCAGGGAAAGGGAAAGTTGGACTGGATGGAATCCTGTATGGATTTGGGGAGGGAGACATCGAGGGCCTCAGACTTCGCTGCATTGATTTTAAAATTTGACTGCGTAACAAAGTGATCTATTTCAGCCATAACAGCCTGCTGATGGATATATGTGATTGACATCATCAGCAAATGCAGAGCACTTGTACTCGGTGCCTCCCTCCTCAATCCACCTAATATTGGGGTTATGGCGAATTGATGAGAGCAGGTGCTCCGTCACTAGGATGTATAAGAGAGGGGACAGAGGACATCCCTGCCTTGTCCCATTGGTGATTATGAAAGGTGATGAAAATGTTCTGACGCGCCCCCTGGGCCTTGGGACATCCGGAGCTGGACCCATTTTGGTGGATGCTGGTGGTTGTAGTCTCCGTGGCGGCCACCCGGTTCCGTGGCTCAGGGCGGTCAAACCAGTGGCGGAACTATTTATGTGGTTTTGATGTTTAAATGTCCGACTACGCCACCCGTGGATTGCGGTCAGAGTGAACCGCCGCTGCAGGGCAGACCGCTGAGGCTGGTGTAGTGGGTGCAGCAGAGCGTAGCATAACTCCCCACGGGAGGAGTATAGCCTCAGGGCAGTGTATGTGGAGGATGGGCGTGATGGTGCAGGGCAGCAGCAGTAACGACACGGAGTCAGTGATGCAGTCCAGGGCCTTTACTCACAGTTCTTATTATCCAGACCACTTCTGCAGGTAACGACTGCCCACGTCGTACTGTGCTCACTAGGTGAGGGGCTCAGACAACTCCCAGATAACTTTGGAGCGCTTCACAGGATCCCCTTTGTGTGTCCTTTGTCTGGCCTTTCTTACCAACCCTTCTGTCTGGCTGCCTCGGGCCTCCTCTTGGTAAACTTGGCGCCAGTTTCCCTGACCTATGTGCTGCCCTCCTAGCGGGTGTAGCGAGGGGCTGCGCCACATAAAATGTCACAGCCTCCGGTTTCTAGCTGATGGTCGTTTCCCGCCTCCACTAGTTTCGGGGACCGGTCTCCCCCTTTGGCCTGACCCCTCCATGCAGGTGGATTCGGGCGTGCGGTGGCGACTCGCCCGTCCACACCCCTGGGATCCCTTCGTTCCTCGTTCCTGGAGCCTTCTCCGCTCCTCTTCCTTCCTTCTCCCTCTTCCAGGCCTGGGCCTCTGTTACTAGGCCCGCCTCTGGAGCAGAGCTCATGCAGAGCCCCTGCTCCCTGTCACTTCTGCTCAGACTTCTCTGCACTGAACTAAGATGGTGCCCACCTTTTATACTCCCTTCTCAATGCACCCAGGAACTGCTTCCTCCCTGCTCCTGCACTACAGGGTTCCCCTTCCTCAGTGTTCCCTCCCCCCACTCCAGCCATGGACAGGGACTGTCGTGCCCATCTCAGGGGCATATTGGTCGCCCTGCCCCACGGCAATGTGGTGTAATGCATGCAGGTGTCGGGGTCCTGATCCACACTTCATCCTTACCTGAGAGTGAGATATCACACCTCTGGGTGAGGTACAATACCTCTGCAGCAATCGAGCCCTCGGGGTGCTACAGTTCCATTTATCTTCAGCCTAGGTGACGCATTGCGATACAGGGCCGTGATTTTGGCTATAAAAGGGTCCCCTAGACCCCTACCCCAAGCTTTTTAAGAGAATAATATATGGCGTGCCAGGAGACTCTATGGAATGCTTTCTCAGCATCCAACGAGAGTATCTAATTACAAATTTTTAACTGCATCTAGCCCAGGAAATACTTTGTGCCTAGTAGCAGTGTCTGCTAGTCAGCGGATTATCCCGGCTGTTAAGCAAGCTACACCACCTGTAGTTTGGACACTTAATTTTTTCAAAGGAAATGCTTCGGGACCACGGGATTAGAGATGAGCGTTGTTCTACTCGAACTGTTCGCCAATCTCAAATTCGAGCTGTTTTGGGCGGTGTTCGAGCCGTTCGGCGAACACGAACAATTTGAGAAAAATTCGGCTGTTCGAGGTTATGTTCGATAACTGTTCGTGCACCAAAATCATAACTGGATTTTTTCTCAGTAATGATGAAAATTAATGTTAATACGCAGTTTGAGTGTACAGCGGGGTGGGGGGAGGGGCAGGGGATGGATCTCTGCAGGAAAGATGAAGATCTCCATTTTTTTTTCTCTTTCCCGCATTTACAGTGGGGAGGTGCAATCTGTCAGCCTATCAGCAGCGCACACACGGAGCGAAGTGCTTTTTTTCACACAAGCAAGGGCATGTGTCATTGGCAGTGTATGTCACATGTCCTTGCCCTATAAGACCAAGCCATTTTCCCCGTCGCCACCATTTTCTCACTGCTGCAGCTGCGTGTTAGACGGCACCGCTGTTGCTGTGTGCGCTATACCTTGTTAATTTCAAGCCAATTTTCGCACAAATATACAGATAGCTTGGGAGTAGGGAATAGTTGTGATTGCAGTCCTTTTAAGGACTAGGTTACAGCATTTCCTACGACTTTTATCAGGCAAGTCTGTGCTCTTAAATAGATAGGTTGTGGGAGTAAAGACTAATTTTAATTGGAGTCCTTTTCAGGACTAGGTTACATTAGTTCCTATCAGTTTTTGCCAGGCAGGTCTGTGCCAGTGCTGTGCAAGTTTTTTTCACAGCATTTGGCTGAGTCTAGCAAAGCTAATCCTTTTTGGCCTATTGCAGAGTGTGTTAGTCAGTGGAGTAGCCTATCTGTGTTGCAAGATATACCACCTGTGTATAGAATACCAATTTTTTTACTGCACCTAGTGAAGTAAAATCTTTTGGGCATAGCATCATTCTATTAGTCCATCTATACTGACCTCCATCAGGTTGCAAACTGAATCTAATTTTTTTCTGCATCTAGCTCTGAAAAAATATTGGGCTTCTAGCTGTGTGTGGGTCTTGTTCTATTAATCCATCTATACTGACCTCCATCAGGTTGCAAACTGAATATAATTTTTTTCTGCATCTAGCTCTGAAAAAATATTGGGCTTCTAGCTGTGTGTGGGTCTTGTTCTATTAATCCATCTATACTGACCTCCATCAGGTTGCAAACTGAATATAATTTTTTTCTGCATCTACCTCTGAAAAAATATTGGGCTTCTAGCTGTGTGTGGGTCTTGTTCTATTAATCCATCTATACTGACCTCCATCAGGTTGCAAACTGAATATAATTTTTTTCTGCATCTAGCTCTGAAAAAATATTTGGCCTTCTAGCAGTGTGTGGGACTTGTTCTATTAGTCCACCTATACTGACCTCCATCAGGTTGCAAACTGAATATATTTTTTTCTGCATCTACCTCTGAAAAAATATTGGGCTTCTAGCTGTGTGTGGGACTTGTTGTATTAGTCCATCTATACTGACCTCCATCAGGTTGCAAACTGAATATATTTTTTTCTGCATCTACCTCTGAAAAAATATTGGGCTTCTAGCTGTGTGTGGGTCTTGTTCTATTAATCCATCTATACTGACCTCCATCAGGTTGCAAACTGAATATAATTTTTTTCTGCATCTAGCTCTGAAAAAATATTGGGCTTCTAGCTGTGTGTGGGTCTTGTTCTATTAATCCATCTATACTGACCTCCATCAGGTTGCAAACTGAATATAATTTTTTTCTGCATCTAGCTCTGAAAAAATATTGGGCTTCTAGCTGTGTGTGGGTCTTGTTCTATTAATCCATCTATACTGACCTCCAACAGGTTGCAAACTGAATATAATTTTTTTCTGCATCTAGCTCTGAAAAAATATTGGGCTTCTAGCTGTGTGTGGGTCTTGTTCTATTAATCCATCTATACTGACCTCCATCAGGTTGCAAACTGAATATAATTTTTTTCTGCATCTACCTCTGAAAAAATATTGGGCTTCAAGCTGTGTGTGGGTCTTGTTCTATTAATCCATCTATACTGACCTCCATCAGGTTGCAAACTGAATATAATTTTTTTCTGCATCTAGCTCTGAAAAAATATTTGGCCTTCTAGCAGTGTGTGGGACTTGTTCTATTAGTCCACCTATACTGACCTCCATCAGGTTGCAAACTGAATATATTTTTTTCTGCATCTACCTCTGAAAAAATATTGGGCTTCTAGCTCTGTGTGGGACTTGTTGTATTAGTCCATCTATACTGACCTCCATCAGGTTGCAAACTGAATATATTTTTTTCTGCATCTACCTCTGAAAAAATATTGGGCTTCTAGCTGTGTGTGGGTCTTGTTCTATTAATCCATCTATACTGACCTCCATCAGGTTGCAAACTGAATATAATTTTTTTCTGCATCTAGCTCTGAAAAAATATTGGGCTTCTAGCTGTGTGTGGGTCTTGTTCTATTAATCCATCTATACTGACCTCCATCAGGTTGCAAACTGAATATAATTTTTTTCTGCATCTAGCTCTGAAAAAATATGGGGCTTCTAGCTGTGTGTGGGTCTTGTTCTATTAATCCATCTATACTGACCTCCATCAGGTTGCAAACTGAATATAATTTTTTTCTGCATCTAGCTCTGAATAAATATTGGGCTTCTAGCTGTGTGTGGGTCTTGTTCTATTAATCCATCTATACTGACCTCCATCAGGTTGCAAACTGAATATAATTTTTTCTGCATCTACCTCTGAAAAAATATTGGGCTTCTAGCTGTGTGTGGGTCTTGTTCTATTAATCCATCTATACTGACCTCCATCAGGCTGCAAACTGAATATAATTTTTTTCTGCATCTAGCTCTGAAAAAATATTTGGCCTTCTAGCAGTGTGTGGGACTTGTTCTATTAGTCCACCTATACTGACCTCCATCAGGTTGCATACTGAATATATTTTTTTCTGCATCTACCTCTGAAAAAATATTGGGCTTCTAGCTGTGTGTGGGACTTGTTGTATTAGTCCATCTATACTGACCTCCATCAGGTTGCAAACTGAATATATTTTTTTCTGCATCTAGCTCTGAAAAAATATTGGGCTTCTAGCTGTGTGTGGGTCTTGTTCTATTAATCCATCTATACTGACCTCCATCAGGTTGCAAACTGATATAATTTTTTTCTGCATCTAACCCAGCCAATAGTTTTGGCCTAATACCACAGTTTGGCCACTCAGCTCTGCTCGGTTACCATCCATTGTTTTTTTGTGCAAACAACTCCAGAGTTGTGAATTAGTTAACCACCAAAATGAGTGGAAAAAGGCCTGCTGCTGGTGGAAAGGGGAATAGGCGTGTTGGGAAGGGGAAAAAAGGTTGTGTCCGTGGGGTAGGTGTTAAAGCAACAGTAACATCTGCAGAAGAAAGACCATCTTCCAGCCAAACTAAAATGTCTACTTCTTTTAGCGGACAATGTGATAAGATCCCTTTCTTACGGCCACGCCAATCGCTACAAATTCCAGATGAGGCACAAAAACAGCAGGTGCTTCAACGGATATCAAGTGCTCCTTTAAGTGGGCTCTCCTCCACATCAACTTCAACATCATAAATACTCCAGTCCTCAAAGGTGTCACCCAAATCGCACTTGCTTCCTCACAGCTCCCAAATCTCCAGCTGCCCGTCTGAGTATGAGGTAGAACAGATGGTTGAGTCTGCAGAGCTGTTTACTCATACTATAGCCTGGGAATCAGAGGTCGACTCCAGCGCTTCTGTGAATCCAGACGAGGAAATGATCTGCACTGATGCCCAGAATCTTTATGAGTCGGATCCAGGACCAGACGCAGAAGGTTCTGACCATAATGTAGACCCTCATTCCCAAACTGTAACTCCTGTTGGTGGAGACAATGAGGAAGACGATGATAAGACTCAAATACCTGATTGGAGCGACAACTTTAGTTTTTTGTCAGGGCAGGAACAGGTTGGCTCTGAGGATGACGGGTGTGATAACACACAGGGTGATGATGATGAGGTTGGAGATCCCACTTATTGTCAACCCACAGTCAGCCAAGAGATGAGGTCAGCAGAGGAGGTGGAGGAAGATGCTAGTGACGACGAGGTCAGGTTGCGCCTTCCTGGACAGAGACGTAGTACTGGAAGCACGTCAACAACTGCATCCTCAAACACAACTCTGCCTCTCACCACAAGTTGTGGTGGCTCTTCAGGTCACATGGGTGCTAAGCCTTGCATAGCCTGGGCATTTTTTCAGATCGATAAAGATGACCCAACTCGTGTTATCTGTAACATTTGTCAGCAAAAGCTAAGTAGAGGCCAAAAAATACATAGTTTGAGTACTTCATGCATGAACCGGCAAATGGACATGAAGCATAAGTTGCAGTGGGAAGCTCAGTGTGCTACAATGCGGCCTAGCCGGCCGGGCCAACCACCGTCTGCCATATCTTGTGCATCCGCGGCCTCTTCATCCTCTGTGACTGGGGGGACAGCAGTCACACCTGTTTTGGGGCGCAGACCTGCCACCTCTTTACCCGCAACAGCCAGCGTGATTTGCAGGTCATCATTTTCTTTGGAGGTGGGAACACCAGCTGGTGTTGAGCGCTGTCCGACATCGATAGCACCACCTTTGGATCAAGGCAACCTAACATGTCCGCCTGCATCTTCCTCACAGACCGGCAGTTTGCCGGGGACACCCTTATCAACCCCGTCTAAGCACAATAGCCAGCCCTCGGTCCCTCAGATGTGGACAAGTAAAAGACCATTTCCTCCTAGCCATGAGAAAGCTAAGAGGTTGAATTTCACCATCTGCAAGCTCTTGGCTACAGAAATGCTGCCTTTCCGCCTGGTGGACACAGAGGATTTTCGAGACCTTATGTCCGTCGCAGTGCCCCAGTACCAGATGCCCAGTCGGCACTACTTCTCAAAGAAAGGTGTGCCTGCGCTCCACCAGCATGTCGCACACAACATCACCGCTTCTTTGAGAAACTCTGTGTGTGACAGGGTGCATTTCACCACAGACACTTGGACGAGTAGGCATGGACAGGGGCGTTACATGTCGCTGACTGGGCACTGGGTAACTATGGTGACAGCAGGACAAGGGGCTGCTGTCCAAGTCTTGCCGTCCCCACGAGTTGTGCGTCAATCCTCTTTATGTCAAAGTTCCTCCACTGCTTCTGCCTCCTCAACCTCCTCTCGGTCTTCCACCTGCACCCAAAGCCTGTCTGGTCATGCCACAAGCTTTCTAACTGCGCAGAAGGGATCCTGCACACCTCCTTACTATGCTGGCAGTAGGGCTCAACGTCATCAGGCGGTTTTTACATTGAAATGTCTGGGAAATGTGAGTCACACAGCTGAGGAGTTGTGGTCAGCTCTGGAGAACCAATTTCATGAATGGTTGTCTCCACTGGACCTGAAACCAGGGAAGGCCGTGTGCGACAATGCTGCAAACCTGGGTGCGGCCCTTCACCGGGGCAATGTCACACACGTGCCTTGTATGGCTCACGTGTTGAACCTGGTTGTCCAGCAATTTTTAGCTCACTATCCCAGACTAGATGGCCTTCTGCAGAGGGCACGGTCGCTGTGTGCTCACTTCCGCCGTTCGCATCCCGCAGCTCAGTGACTTACATCTCTACAGAAGTCGTTGGGCCTGCCACTTCACCGGCTAAAATGCGATGTGCCTACCCGGTGGAATTCAACTCTGCACATGTTGCAGCGACTGTGGCAGCACCGACAAGCCCTGGTGCAATACGTTCTGACGTATAGCCTGGGCCAACGAGATTCAGAGGTGGGGCAAATCACGCTGGAGGAGTGGTCTCAGATCAGGGACCTATGCACCCTTCTCCACAGTTTTGAAATGGCGACGAAGATGTTTAGTGCTGACGATGCCATTATCAGCATGACTATTCCGGTGATTTACATGCTGGAGCACGTTAAACAGAATTCGGAGTCAGGTGGTGGCACAAGAGGAGGTGGAGGAAGTAGAGGAGGAGGAGTTGTATGCGGAAGGGCTAACATCTGCAAGGTCCAGACGGTCGGCAGCACCAAGGCGGCAGGCATGTGAGGGTGGGGGAGATGGTTTTACCAGGGCGCATGGTAGCAGCCAAACTAGTGAGGAAGGTGCAGGAGCCCAGGAAGAAGTGGAGGACGAACTGATGGAAGACTCATCAGATGAGGGAGACCTTGATCACATTTCTGTTGTGCGAGGTTGGGGGGAGAGGACAGAGGAAGGAAGCATGATTGTTACCTCGCCACCAACACAACAGGGACTTGGTGCTCCTGGATGCGCAACACACATGAGTGCCTTCTTGCTGCACTACCTGCAACATGACCCTCGAATTGTGAGAATTAGAAATAATCCTGACTACTGGGTTGCCACACTGTTAGATCCCCGGTACAAAAGTAAATTTGCAGAAATTATTCCTGCCATAGAAAGGGATGCACGCATGCAGGAGTATCAGCAGAGACTGTTGCAGAATCTTACATGTGCTTTTCCACAAAATACCAGTGGTGCACGTAGTGAATCTCACAGTTCCAACTTGCCAACCGTGGGACCGTCAAGTGTTCAGCACTCAAACCGTAACAGAACCACAGTATCTGCTGGTAACATCAATTTTGCGGAATCATTTCACCACTTTTTTAGCCCATCCTTTGCAAGGCCACAGGAGACAAGAAGTCTGACACATAGTCAACGCCTAGAGACGATGGTACAGGAGTATCTCCAAGTAAACATTGAAGCCACGACTGTGTCACTGGACCCTTGCTCTTTTTGGGCTTCCAATCTGGATAAATGGCCGGAGCTAGCCACTTACGCCTTGGAGATCTTGTCATGCCCCGCAGCCAGCGTTCTGTCTGAACGTGTGTTCAGCGCTGCTGGTGGTGTGCTGACAGATAAGCGCACGTGGCTCTCCACTGATAATGTAGACAGACTCACGTTCATAAAGATGAACAAATCATGGATCCGAAACGACTTTTCTACCCCTGTGTCATCCTGGGGAGAGTAAAAGCTTGATGATTGGTTAAAATCACCCTACCAACCGTTTTAAGCTTTCAAATTACTAATCATGTTTATCTGTATCTTGACTGGAAAATAATTTGGGCTTTGTAGCAGTGTGCAGCACTGATCCTATTAGGCCATCTATACTAAAGCTTCACCAGATTTAAAATTAAAAATAATTTTTAGCTGCATCTAGCCCGGAAAATAATTTTGGGGCTCCGAGATGCGCAAGACACATAAGTGCCTTCTTGCTGCACTACCTGCAGCATGACCCTCATATTGTCAGAATTCGAAGTAATCATGACTACTGGGTTGCCACACTCTTAGATCCCCCAAACTTTTCGATCAACCTTTTCATTTTAATAAAGACCAAAAAAATGGTCATTTTTGAAATTATAAGCATTAGCAGGTTGTTAGAAACTGAAATCAAACAGTTTTCAACTCAAAACTTTATTCTAGGTGATGTTACATTTTCACATAGGACCCCTTGTTCGAAAGGAGCTTCTGAACTCTCTCATCCATTGAATTTGTCAGGTTTTGGATGGTTTTTGCTTCAATTGTTTTGCATGAGGACAGAATACCCTCCCAGAGCTGTTGCTTAGATGTGAACTGCCTCCCGCCATCATAGACACTCCTTTTAATGATGCTCCAAAGGTTCTGAATGGGGTAGAGGTCAGGGGAGCATGGGGGTCACACCATAAGTTTGTCCCCTTTTATGCCCATATCAGCCAGAGATGCAGATGTTTTATGTGCAGCATGAGATGGTGCATTATCATGCAGAAAAATGATCTTGCTGTGAAATACACGGTTCTTCTTCTTGAACCATGGCAGGAAGTGCTGTTTGAGAAAATCCACATACATTATGGAGTTCATCTTTAGCGCCTTCAGGGATCCTAAAGGGGCCGACAATCTCTCTCCCCATGATTCCAGCCCAAAACATTACTCCACCTCCTCCTTGTTGGCGCTGTAGCCGTGTTTGCGTGGGGTGTCCATCAACCAGCCATCCTCCACTCCATCCATCTGGACCATCGAGCGCTGCACGGCACTCATCCGTGAACAAAACTGTTTTGAAATCAGTCTTCATGTAATGTTTGGCCCACTGGAGCCGTTTCTGCTTGTGTGAAGTGGATAGAGGAGGTCGACAGGATGGCGTATGCACAGCTGCAAACCTCTGAAGGACCCTGCATCTTGTTGTTCGGGGGACGTTGGAGGCACAAGCAGCTTCAAAAACTTGTCTGCTGCTATGACAAGGCTTTTTTGCCGCTGCTTTTTCAACCTGACGTAATTGCCTGTAGGAAAGAGTCCTCAATTTGCCCTTATCAGCACGCACACGTGTGTACTGTGAATCAGCTACATACTTCTTGATTGCCAAGACACTTCATCCTGATCATCGCACAATGTTGATTGTAGTCATGCCTTGACCTAAACACTCCACAATTTGTTGCTTCTCAGCAGCCGACACATCCTTTTTCTTTCCCATTTTGGCAGAAAATGTAGGCTGCTTAATAATGTGAGAGAGCCTTCTTAAGTAGTCTTGCCTTTCATTGGACACACCTGCCAAACTAATTAGCACAGGTGTCTGCAATTGCTTACAGTGATATAAAGAGCCCTGACACACATCACCATCAATGAGTTTAACTGACAAACAAACAAATTCTTCCCTTATCACTCCTAAACACTTTTTGCATAATAATTTGGAACGCAGTGTACATGTGCTTTTCCACAAAACACCAGCGGTTCACGTAGTGAGTCTTACAGTTCTAACTTGCCAACCGTGGTCTGTATGGAGTTGTTCAATAAAGGGCCCAAAATTAAGATAACATAGATTGGAGAGGTCTCTATGAATAGGACTTCCTAAGTATTTGATACCCTGTGAGGGACAGGCAAAGGGAAAGTTGGACTGGATGGAATCCTATATGGATTTGGGGAGGGAGACATCGAGGGCCTCAGACTTCGTTGCATTGATTTTAAAATTTGACCATGTAACAAAGTGATCTATTTCAGCCATAACAGCAGGGATGGATATATGTGATTGCGTGATATATACTAGGACATCATCAGCAAATAGAGAGCACTTGTACTCGGTGCCTCCCACCTCAATCCACCTAATATTGGGGTTATGGCGAATTGATGAGAGCAGGTGCTCCGTCACTAGGATGTATAAGAGAGGGGACAGAGAACATCCCTGCCTTGTCCCATTGGTGATTGTGAAAGGTGATGAAAATGTTCTGACGCGCCCCCTGGGCCTTGGGACACCCGGAGCCGGACCCTTTTTGGTGGATGCTGGTGGTTGTAGTCTCCGTGGCGGCAACCCGGTTCCGTGGCTCAGGGCGGTCAAACCAGTGGCGGAACAATTTATGTGGTTTTGATGTTTAAATGTCCGACTACGCCACCCGTGGATTGCGGTCAGAGTTAACCGCCGCTCCAGGGCAGACCGCTGAGGCTGGTGTTGTGGGTGCAGCAGAGCGTAGCATAACTCCCCACGGGAGGAGTATAGCCTCAGGGCAGTGTATGCGGAGGATGGGGGTGATGGTGCAGGGCAGCAGCAGTAACGACACGGAGTCAGTGATGCAGTCCAGGGCCTTTACTCACAGTTCTTATTATCCAGACCACGTCTGCAGGTAACGGCTGCCCACGTCGTACTGTGCTCACCAGGTGAGGGGCTCAGACAACTCCCAGATAACTTTGGAGCACTTCACAGGACCCCCTTTGTATGTCCTTTGTCTGGCCTTTCTTACCAACACTTCTGTCCGGCTGCCTCGGGCCTCCTCTTGGTAAACTTGGCGCCAGTTTCCCTGACCCTATGTGGTGCCTTCCTAGCGGGTGTAGCGAGGGGCTGCACCACATAAAATGTCAGAGCCTCCGGTATCTAGCTGAGGGTCGTTTCCTGCCTCCACTAGTTCGGGGACCGGTCTCCCCCTTTGGCCTGACCCCTCCACGCAGGTGGATTCGGGCGTGCGGTGGCGACTCGCCCGTCCGCACCCCTGGGATCCCTTCATTCCTCGTTCCTGGAGCCTTCTCCGCTCCTCTTCCTTCCTTCTCCCTCTTCCAGGCCTGGGCCTCTGTTACTAGGCCCGCCTCCGGAGCAGAGCTCATGCAGAGCCCCTGCTCCCTGCCACTTCTGCTCAGACTTCTCTGCACTGAACTAAGATGGTGCCCATCTTTTATACTCCCTTCTCAATGCACCCAGGAACTGCTTCCTCCCTGCTCCTGCACTACAGGGTTCCCCTTCCTCAGTGTTCCCTCCCCCCACTCCAGCCAGGGACAGGGACTGTCGTGCCCATCTCAGGGGCATATTGGTCGCCCTGCCCCACGGCAATGTGGTGTAATGCATGCAGGTGTCGGGTCCTGATCCACACTCCATCCTTACCTGAGAGTGAGATATCACACCTCTGGGTGAGGTGCAATACGTCTGTAGCAACCGAGCCCTCAGGGTGCTACAGTTCCATTTGTCTTCAGCCTAGGTGACGTATTGCGATACAGGGCCGTGATTTTGGCTATAAAAGGGTCCCCTAGACCCCTACCCCAAGCTTTTTAAGAGAATCATATATGGCGTGCCAGGAGACTCTATGGAATGCTTTCTCAGCATCCAACGAGAGTATCTAATTACAAATTTTTAACTGCATCTAGCCCAGGAAATCCTTTGTGCCTAGTAGCAGTGTCTGCTAGTCAGCGGATTATCCCGGCTGTTAAGCAAGCTACACCACCTGTAGTTTAGACACTTAATTTTTTCAAAGGAAATGATTCGGGACCATGGGATACTTAGTGAAGAGCATCAGGAGGCACCCCAAGGCATAGGGGCTGGGACTGGCGGTAGGACGCCTTGCGGTGGACAGCCGAGCTCGATCCTTATAAAAGCTCCAGGCACCAGTATTGGGAGAGGGGGGCTGGCCGTCAGGGTTCACCGCGGCTCTGGCACAAACCCGGCGACACGGAGGTGGCACGGGCAGGAGCGGACTGGCCGTGTCGGCTTCTCACTTTTTGGATTTTAGAAGGGCATGACATGCCTATATCTGTGTCTCCCCCTCCTTTTACTCCTCCACCTCTTTTATTTTCGCATGACTATATGTACTTGTCACTTTTCCATGTGTTAGTTATGTCTTCTGAGCAGTTTGTCAGCTTTTGGACACCTTTGAAGGTGTTTTCTATGTGTTTCTATGTGTTTTTGTTTGCCTGCCATTGTTTTTAATGGTGTTTGAAGGTGTTCGACGAACAGTTCGACGAACAGTTCGGCGAACACACGGGTGTTCGACGAACCGAACCGAACTCGAACACTACGGGGGTGGCTCAACACTACACGGGATACTCAGTGAAGAGCATCAGGAGGCACCCCAAGGCATAGGGGCTGGGACTGGCGGTAGGACGCCTTGCGGTGGACAGCCGAGCTAAATCCTTATAAAAGCTTTTTAACTGCAGCAGCTTTAGTGGATGCTACTGGAGCTGGAATTACGCGGCTGCTGGCATGAGACTTGCCCTTCAATAGATCCTTGTAAAAGGATTTAAAGTGTATTCATTCAAATTAGAGAGACAATTTAAATTAAAAAGCTTAGAGCTGCCTCCACCACAGGGGGGCTCACTCGACCCACCAGCGGACAGGCACCAGTATTGGGAGAGGGGGGCTGGCCGTCAGGGTCCACCGCGGCTCTGGCACAAACGGAGGTGGCACGGGCAGGAACGGACTGGCCGTGTCAGCTTTCACTTTTTGGATTTTAGAAGGGCATGACATGCCTATATCTGTGTCTCCCCCTCCTTTTACTCCTCCACCTCTTTTCTTTTCGCATGACTATATTTACTTGTCACTTTTCCATGTGTTAGTTATTAGTGTTGAGCGAACATGCTCGACACTGCTCGGTACTCGCGTGAGCATCACGCTACTCGGGATGTTCGGCGAGCACCGAGCATTTCCGGGTTACTCGGGCGGGAGCTCGGGTCTCCGCCCTGCATGTTTGGCGCTCTTTACAGAGCCAATGAACATGCAGGGATTGCCAGCCAGTCACTGTAATGCTGCAGCCATGTTGGTTGTGGGCATTACAGTGATTGGCTGGCCGCACAGCGTCACCTCGAGTATTTAAAACCGGGCGCCGCCATCTTGGACACAGTCGCTCCGGATTAGACAGTGTAGGGACAGCGCTGCTGATTTAGGGAGAGATATAAACTGCAAAATAGTTAGTGTAGGGTCTGTAAAGGCTGTCAGAACAAACAAACTGTCCTTTTCAGGACTAATATCCATGCCAGATACCAGGCAGGCAGGCTGTATAGTAGACACAGTGGTTATACCAGCAAACGCTGCATTACAGTCCTGTGTGCTCCTGTTGCTCAAATTGCTGGACTTAGCACCAGTTGTCGGGGGCCAGGAAAAATCCTTTTTTTTCCATCTAAATCCTCCATTTTTTTTCCTCCTTCACACTGTACAAATACCCGTCTTATTAACCTTTTGGTGTGTCCCCCCTCCCCCCCCCCCAAAAAAAAAGCGTGTCTCTGATTTTTCAGACACAAATATAACTGTTGAAAATAGTCTGGGGTAGGCTAGAGAAACAGAAGTGTTGTTTTGCACTTCCACGGTTCAAACCTCTGTATTATCCATTTTGGGCCATTTGTATCTAAAAAAAAAACAGTTTGAGTGTGTCGCTCACTGTTCAGCCTCAAATATCTCTATTTAAAAAAGTGTGATATACCCCAGTAAACAATAACTGTGGTTTTGCCATCCCACGGTAAAAAATCTCTATTATTCAGCTTTTGGTAGTTTTTTCCGTAAAGAAAAACAGTAGTGTCTCCTGACTGTTGTGACACAAAAATATATCTGTTGAAAGTAGTCTTGTGTAGACCCGACATCCCAGTGTGGTTTCGCAGTTCCACAGGTCAAATCGCTGTACTATCCAGTTTTGGGCCTTTGGTATCTAAAAAAAAAGCAGTTTGAGTGTGTCGCTCACTGTTCAGCCGCAAATATCTCTATTTAAAAAAGTGTGGTATACCCCAGTAAACAATAACTGTGGTTTTGCCATCCCACGGTAAAAAATCTCTATTATTCAGCTTTTGGTAGTTTTTTCTGTAAATAAAAACAGTAGTGTCTCCTGACTGTTGTGACACAAAAATATATCTGTTGAAAATAGTCTTGTGTAGGCCCGACATCCCAGTGTGGTTTCGCAGTTCCATGGGTCAAATCGCTGTACTATCCAGTTTTGGGCCTTTGGTATCTAAAAAAAAGCAGTTTGAGTGTGTCGCTCACTGTTCAGCCGCAAATATCTCTATTTAAAAAAGTGTGGTATACCCCAGTAAACAATAACTGTGGTTTTGCCATCCCACGGTAAAAAATCTCTAATATTCAGCTTTTGGTAGTTTTTTCCGTAAAGAAAAACAGTAGTGTCTCCTGACTGTTGTGACACAAAAATATATCTGTTGAAAATAGTCTTGTGTAGGCCCGACATCCCAGTGTGGTTTCGCAGTTCCACGGGTCAAATCGCTGTACTATCCAGTTTTGGGCCTTTGGTATCTAAAAAAAAAGCAGTTTGAGTGTGTCGCTCACTGTTCAGCCGCAAATATCTCTATTTAAAAAAGTGTGGCATACCCCAGTAAACAATAACTGTGGTTTTGCCATCCCACGGTAAAAAATCTCTATTATTCAGCTTTTGGTAGTTTTTTCCGTAAAGAAAAACAGTAGTGTCTCTTGACTGTTGTGACACAAAAAGATATCTATTGAAAATAGTCTTGTGTAGGCCCGACATCCCAGTGTGGTTTCGCAGTTCCATGGGTCAAATCGCTGTACTATCCAGTTTTGGGCCTTTGGTATCTAAAAAAAAAGCAGTTTGAGTGTGTCGCTCACTGTTCAGCCGTAAATATCTCTATTTAAAAAAGTGTGGTATACCCCAGTAAACAATAACTGTGGTTTTGCCATCCCACGGTAAAAAATCTCTATTATTCAGCTTTTGGTAGTTTTTTCCGTAAAGAAAAACAGTAGTGTCTCCTGACTGTTGTGACACAAAAATATATCTGTTGAAAATAGTCTTGTGTAGGCCCGACATCCCAGTGTGGTTTCGCAGTTCCATGGGTCAAATCGCTGTACTATCCAGTTTTGGGCCTTTGGTATCTAAAAAAAAAGCAGTTTGAGTGTGTCGCTCACTGTTCAGCCGCAAATATCTCTATTTAAAAAAGTGTGGTATACCCCAGTAAACAATAACTGTGGTTTTGCCATCCCACGGTAAAAAATCTCTATTATTCAGCCTTTGGTAGTTTTTTCCGTAAAGAAAAACAGTAGTGTCTCCTGACTGTTGTGACACAAAAATATATCTGTTGAAAATAGTCTTGTGTAGGCCCGACATCCCAGTGTGGTTTCGCAGTTCCACGGGTCAAATCGCTGTACTATCCAGTTTTGGGCCTTTGGTATCTAAAAAAAATGCAGTTTGAGTGTGTCACTCACTGTTCAGCCGCAAATATCTCTATTTAAAAAAGTGTGGTATACCCCAGTAAACAATAACTGTGGTTTTCCTCTTCCACGGTTCTAATCTACTCTTTATTACCCTTTTTCCATTGATAGTGCAAGTGTAAGCTATTTTACTTCATTTACAATGGGCAAGGCGCGTGGCAAGGGATGTGGAAGTGGACGTTCTGGTGATGGTTCGTGCAGAGGACGGGGCCGTGGCCAAGGTGAAAATGTGCCACAACCAACAGCCACATCTTCTCGCTCCCACTTCTTGACCGAATTACTAGGGAAGCACAGAACAACACCAGTATTGAGAACTGATCAGTGTGAACAGGTTATTAATTGGATAGCAGACAATACTTCCAGTTACCTGGGCACCACCACCTCCGGTCTCTCTTCCACACGGTCAACTCTTAGTAGCCGTGAGTCTCGACCGCATACTCCTCCTCACCCTGATGCTCCTTCCTCCCACCATGCCGAGTGTCGTCAGACAGCAAGTGATCCCACACTTGGACACTCTGAAGAGCTGTTCACTGGTCCATTTCCATATTTGGGCCCCTCGCCTGATACGCTTGAAGTGGTGGAAGAGGAGATCCCATGTAGCGATGACCAAATATTTGAACAGCCACGGCCACAGGAAGTCGACGTTGGCAATCTGTCACAAGAGGTGGACGATGACGAGACACAATTGCCAGGAAGTGAGGAGGAGGACCGTGGTGCGCAAGTGGAAGAGGAGGAGGTGGTGGATGATCTAGTAACTGACCCAACATGGAAGGAGGACATGCAGAGTGAGGCCAGCAGCACACAGGGGGAGGGAGGCAGAGTACCCCAACAGGCAGTAAGAAGCAGTGTGGTGGCCACAGACAGAAGGCAGGCAACCGTTCCCCGTAACACCAACACGAGGGACGTTGCCAGTACAAGCGGTAGGTCTTCCAGAGTCTGGAATTTTTTTAAAGACTCTGCTGATAACCCCAAAAAGGCCATATGTTCCACGTGCCATGCCAGCATCAGCAGGGGTGACAAAACTACCAGCCTGACCACCACCAGCATGATCAGGCACATGGCAGCAAAGCACCTGACTTTGTGGGGCGAAACCCAGGGTCCACGACCAGTGTCAGCAGGTGTCACCACTGCTTCTTCCACTGTTGTGCGTGCAATAGAACCCCCTGTTGTGTGTGCAAGGCAATCCCCTGTCCATACTGCATGTAAAGATGCCCCCTCCTCTCAGTCTTCACTTGTTATGGCAGTTTCTCAAGAAACAGCATCAACGTCCACGTCCACGTCCCACCGCAGCGTTCAATTGTCCATATCCCAGACCTTTGAACGAAAGCGGAAATTCGCAGCTAACGCCCCACAGGCCACAGTCATAAATTCGCACATTTCACGACTGCTTGCATTGGAAATGCTGCCTTTTAGGCTGGTGGAGACGGAATCCTTCCGCAATCTTATGGCGGTGGCCGTCCCTCGGTACTCGGTCCCCAGCCGACACTATTTTGCCCGGTGTGCCATCCCCGCACTACACAAGCACGTGTCCCAAAGCATCTGCCGTGCCCTCAACAACGCAGTTACTGGGAGAGTCCACCTGACAACGGACACGTGGACAAGTGCTTGTGGCCAGGGACGGTACATCTCTCTGACGGCACACTGGGTAAACATAGTGGAAGCCGGGACCCAGTCGGACCTTGGGACGGAACACATCCTCCCCACACCGAGGATTGCGGGCCCTATGTCAGTCAGAGTTGCCCCCACAGTGTACAGCTCCTGCGCATCCTCCTCCTCCTCCTCCTCCTCATGTTCAGCCTCCATCTCAGATATCACCACATCAGTTACAAGCTGGAAGCATTGCAGTACTGCCTCCGCCAAGCGGCAACAGGCTGTGCTGAAACTCATAAGCTTAGGTGATAAACCTCACACTGCTTGTGAGTTGTGGACAGCTGTGAAAGAGCAGGCAGATCTGTGGCTGAGACCGCTGAACCTACATCCCGGCATGGTCGTGTGTGACAATGGCCGTAACCTGGTGGCGGCTCTGAGGCGAGGTGAGATCACACACGTACCATGCCTGGCTCATGTGCTTAACCTCGTGATTCAGCGGTTTCTTAAATCGTACCCCGAGTTGCCAGATCTGCTCGTGAAAGTACGCCACCTGTCAGCTCATTTTCGCAAGTCGGCTACAGCTTCCGCCGCCCTTGCTGTGTTGCAGCAGCGTTTGCAGCTTCCGGCACACCGACTGGTGTGTGATGTCCCCACACATTGGAACTCTACCCTCCACATGTTGCAAAGGATTTGTGAGCAGAAGAGAGCAGTTGTGGAGTACCAGCTGCAACAAGGCCGTCGATATTCAGGTCAGACTCCACACATAAGACCTCAGGAGTGGACCTGGATGTCTGACATATGTACCATCCTGACAAACTTTGAGGAGGCCACCAAGATGGTGAGTGGCGATGACGCCATCATTAGTGTCAGCATCCCACTTGTCTGTCTTTTGCAACGCTCTCTGTAGAGAATTAAAGAGGAGGCATTGCAGCCAGAGTATGATGAGATGGATCAAGAAGCCGTAGCGGGCGATTACACACAGCCCAGCCTCATCTCATCCCAACGTGCATTGGGGGACATTGAGGGAGAGGAGGAGGAGGAGGAGGAGGAAGAACAGGAGCTGCTATCATGCGTTGTAGACGGTAGTACCTGTACAAGTGTCATACCGTCGGTTCAGCGTGGGTGGCCTGAGGACAGGGGGGAGGAGGAAGAGGAGCAGGAGGAGAGCATGGTCAGTCGTCATCTTGGTGAGGACACGGAAATCTTGCCCGTTACCAGTCTGGCACGCATGGCTGACTTTATGTTACGCTGCCTTAACCGTGACCCTCGCGTTGTCAAAATATTGGGTGACAGACATTACTGGTTGGTGACACTTCTAGACCCCCGCTTCAAGGAGAACTTTCACTCTCTTATTCGTGAGGTGGAGAGGTCTACAAAAATGGGGCAATACCAGAAGGCCCTTGCTGCAGAACTCTTAAAAAAATTCCCATCTGAACACGCTAGCAGCAGAGGTCACAGTTCGTTGCCCAACCAAGGCGTACAGGCGAGAGAGATGCAACTCCAATCCAGCAGAGGCAGGGGAACACTGTCAACGTTCTGGGACAGTTTTCTGACACCTGCCCAGCTTACAGGCCCTGAGGCGCGGGGTACTCTCACAAGGAGTGAAAAGTTTCAAAAGATGGTGAGGGAGTACCTTTCCGATCGAACCAGCGTCCTCTGTGATTCCTCTGTGCCTTTTAATTATTGGGTATCCAAGCTGGACACTTGGAATGAACTCGCTCTGTACGCCTTGGAGGTCCTGGCCTGTCCTGCCGCTAGCGTGTTATCGGAGCGTGTTTTTAGTGCCGCTGGGGGAATTATAACTGATAAGCGCACTCGCCTGTCAACTGACAATGCTGACAATCTGACCCTTATCAAAATGAACAAGGGCTGGATTGGGTCAGACTTCTCATCACCACCAAATGACAGCAGAGTAACATAAAGTCAAATCCACTGTGTTAATTCGGGAGGTGTATTCACATGAACCGCTTCACACCCACACATGGGTATACGCTTCCTCGTTTCGGCTGTTTAATCTTCTTCTCCTTATCCTCAGCCTCCACCACCACTATACCACCAGGGTGCCAGAATTGCAAGTTCCTCCGTCCTAAGTTTTGGCAGCTTTTGCTGGGAAAGCATAAGCAAATACCATGGGACTACCACTCCCCAATAATGGGACTTATGTTTGTAATATGCTGTACTGCATGGCTCTTGTAAGGGGCATTGCAAGTTGCTCCGTCCTAATTTTTGGCAGCTTTTGCTGGGAAAGCATAAGCAAATACTATGGGAGACCCACTCCCCAATAATGGGACTTATGTTTGTAATATGCTGTACTGCATGGCTCTTGTAAGGGGCATTGCAAGTTGCTCCGTCCTAATTTTTGGCAGCTTTTGCTGGGAAAGCATAAGCAAATACTATGGGAGACCCACTCCCCAATAATGGGACTTATGTTTGTAATATGCTGTACTGCATGGCTCTTGTAAGGGGCATTGCAAGTTGCTCCGTCCTAATTTTTGGCAGCTTTTGCTGGGAAAGCATAAGCAAATACTATGGGAGACCCACTCCCCAATAATGGGACTTATGTTTGTAATATGCTGTACTGCATGGCTCTTGTAAGGGGCATTGCAAGTAGTGTTGAGCCACCCCGTAGTGTTCGAGTTCGGTTCGGTTCGTCGAACACCCGTGTGTTCGCCGAACTGGTCGTCGAACTGTTCGTCGAACACCTTCGAACACCGTTAAAACCAATGGCAGGCAAACAAAAACACATAGAAACACATAGAAAACACCTTCAAAGGTGTCCAAAAGCTGACAAACTGCTCAGAAGACACAACTAACACATGGAAAAGTGACAAGTACATATAGTCATGCGAAAAGAAAAGAGGTGGAGGAGTAAAAGGAGGGGGAGACACAAATATAGGCATGTCATGCCCTTCTAAAATCCAAAAAGTGAGAAGCCGACACGTTCAGTCCGCTCCTGCCCGTGCCACCTCCGTGTCGCCGGGTTTGTGCCAGAGCCGCGGTGAACCCTGACGGCCAGCCCCCCTCTCCCAATACTGGTGCCTGTCCGCTGGTGGGTCGAGCGAGCCCCCCTGTGGTGGAGGCAGTTCTAAGCTTTTTAATTTAAATTGTCTCTCTAATTTGAATGAATACACTTTAAATCCATTTACAAGGATCTATTGGAGGGCAAGTCTCATGCCAGCAGCCGCGTAATTCCAGCTCCAGTAGCGTCCACTAAAGCTGCTGCAGTTAAAAAGCTTTTATAAGGATCGAGCTCGGCTGTCCACCGCAAGGCATCCTACTGCCAGTCCCAGCCCCTATGCCTTGGGGTGCCTCCTGATGCTCTTCACTGAGTATGCCGTGGTCCCGAAGCATTTCCTTTGAAAAAATTAAGTGTCCAAACTACAGGTGGTGTAGCTTGCTTAACAGCCGGGATAATCCGCTGACTAGCAGACACTGCTACTAGGCACAAAGTATTTCCTGGGCTAGATGCAGTTAAAAATTTGTAATTAGATACTCTCGTTGGATGCTGAGAAAGCATTCCATAGAGTCTCCTGGCACGCCATATATGATTCTCTTAAAAAGCTTGGGGTAGGGGTCTAGGGGACCCTTTTATAGCCAAAATCACGGCCCTGTATCACAATACGTCACCTAGGCTGAAGATAAATGGAACTGTAGCACCCTGAGGGCTCGGTTGCTACAGAGGTATTGCACCTCACCCAGAGGTGTGATATCTCACTCTCAGGTAAGTATGTAGTGTGGATCAGGACCCGACACCTGCATGCATTACACCACATTGCCGTGGGGCAGGGCGACCAATATGCCTCTGAGATGGGCACGACAGTCCCTGTCCCTGGCTGGAGTGGGGGGAGGGAACACTGAGGAAGGGGAACCCTGTAGTGCAGTAGCAGGGAGGAAGCAGTTCCTGGGTGCATTGAGAAGGGAGTATAAAAGGTGGGCACCATCTTAGTTCAGTGCAGAGAAGTCTGAGCAGAAGTGGCAGTGAGCAGGGGCTCTGCATGAGCTCTGCTCCGGAGGCGGGCCTAGTAACAGAGGCCCAGGCCTGGAAGAGGGAGAAGGAAGGAAGAGGAGCGGAGAAGGCTCCAGGAACGAGGAATGAAGGGATCCCAGGGGTGCGGACGGGCGAGTCGCCACCGCACGCCCGAATCCACCTGCGTGGAGGGGTCAGGCCAAAGGGGGAGACCGGTCCCCGAAACTAGTGGAGGCAGGAAACGACCCTCAGCTAGAAACCGGAGGCTCTGACATTTTATGTGGCGCAGCCCCTCGCTACACCCGCTAGGAAGGCACCACATAGGGTCAGGGAAACTGGCGCCAAGTTTACCAAGAGGAGGCCCGAGGCAGCCGGACAGAAGGGTTGGTAAGAAAGGCCAGACAAAGGACACACAAAGGGGGTCCTGTGAAGTGCTCCAAAGTTATCTGGGAGTTGTCTGAGCCCCTCACCTGGTGAGCACAGTACGACGTGGGCAGCCGTTACCTGCAGACGTGGTCTGGATAATAAGAACTGTGAGTAAAGGCCCTGGACTTCATCACTGACTCCGTGTCGTTACTGCTGCTGCCCTGCACCATCACCCCCATCCTCCGCATACACTGCCCTGAGGCTATACTCCTCCCGTGGGGAGTTATGCTACGCTCTGCTGCACCCACAACACCAGCCTCAGCGGTCTGCCCTGCAGCGGCGGTTCACTCTGACCGCAATCCACGGGTGGCGTAGTCGGACATTTAAACATCAAAACCACATAAATAGTTCCGCCACTGGTTTGACCACCCTAAGCCACGGAACCGGGTCGCCGCCACAAAGACTACAACCACCAGCATCCACCAAAAAGGTTCCGGCTCCGGGTGTCCCAAGGCCCAGGGGGTGCATCAGAACATTTTCATCACCTTTCACAATCACCAATGGGACAAGGCAGGGATGTCCTCTGTCCGCTCTCTCTTATACATCCTAGTGACGGAGCACCTGCTCTCATCAATTCGCCATAACCCCAATATTAGGTGGATTGAGGTGGAAGGCACCGAGTACAAGTGCTCTCTATTTGCTGATGATGTCCTAGTATATATCACTCAATCACATATATCCATCCATGCTGTTATGGCTGAAATAGATCACTTTGTTACATGGTCAAATTTTAAAATCAATGCAGCGAAGTCTGAGGCCCTCGATGTCTCCCTCCCCAAATCCATATAGGATTCCATCCAGTCCAACTTTCCCTTTGCCTGGCCCTCACAGGGTATCAAATACTTAGGAATTCCTATTCATAGAGACCTCTCCCATCTATGTTATCTTAATTTTGGGCCCTTTATTGAACAACTCCATACAGACCACGGTTGGCAAGTTAGAACTGTAAGATTCACTACGTGAACCACTGGTGTTTTGTGGAAAAGCACATGTACACTGTGTTCAAAATTATTATGCAAAAAGTGTTTAGGAGTGATAAGGGAAGAATTTGTTTGTTTGTCAGTTAAACTCATTGATGGTGATGTGTGTCAGTGTTATGTTCTGCTACCAAAGCTAAGGAAAGAGAGGAGATCTGTCCCTACTATAGGACTCAGCTGAATCCCTACGATGTAACAGGGAACCTGATCCTGCGATCAGACCTGCTAAAGTCCTAATCTAGTCTGTACGGAGACCTATAGATGTGGGGAGGGAATCCCTACAAGTACTAAGGACTGGGAGGAATATGGGACACCTCCTAACAGAAATAGTAGCAGACAGACGAACAAACAAAATAGATAGAACATAGAGGTCCGTAGACCAAGCAAACTAACAGAGCTAGATACAGAGCACAGGCTAGCTAGAAAGTAGATATACAATGAAGTCCAGCAAAGCCAGAAGGGCGGAGCAGGATTAAATAGGCCAACAAGGTCATGTGACCAGCAAAGGAAAAAAAACCTAACAGCAAGGTTCTAACAGTACCCCCCCTTCTAAGAGGATCCTCCGGATCCCCTAGGACCAGGCTTATCAGGAAATCTCCTGTGAAACGCTCTGATAAGACTGGACGCGGAAACATCATCTGACCTCACCCAAGAGTTATCCTCGGGTCCGAAACCTTTCCAGGCCACAAGATACTGCAAACTACCTCTATACCGTCTAGAGTCAAGGATGCGAGAAATTTCATATTCCCCGTCCTCCACCACCGGAGGAACAGAGGCAGAGGCGTCACCATCCGACACAACAGCTTTTTTAACAGAGAGACATGAAAGACCGGATTAATTCTCCAGGAGGTAGGAACCTCCAACCTAACAGCAGATTGGTTGACAACCTGAAGCACCTTAAAGGGCCCTACAAACTTGGGACCCAATTTCTTAGAAGGAATCCTCAACCGCAGATTCCTAGAGGACAACCAAACCATGTCACCAACAGCGAACAAAACCTCCTGTCGTTTCCTATCAAAGTAGTCTTTAGATTTTCTGTTGGCCTCCTGAAGATTACCACGCACATCCGTCCAAACTCTTTCCAAATCACCGGAAAAATTCTCCTCCTCAGGCACGGCAGATCCCAACTTGGAGAACGACCCAAACGACGGATGTCTCCCAGAACAACAAAAAAAAGGCGAACAACCAGCAGAAGAAGATGTATGATTGTTCAGAGCAAATTCGGCAAGTGGCAGAAACTCAGACCACCCCTCTTGATTGTCTGCCACAAAACAACGCAAGAACTGCTCAACATCCTGGTTTTTCCTTTCTGTCTGGCCATTAGATTCAGGATGATATCCGGACGAAAACGACAAATGAATTCCCAACCTGTCACAAAAGGCACGCCAAAAACGAGCCATGAACTGAGGACCCCTATCAGAAACAATGTCAGTAGGAACGCCATGAAGTCTGACAATTTCCTTGACAAAGGCCTTAGCGAGAGTTTTAGCGCAGGGCAGTTTGATGAAGGGAACCAAGTGACACATCTTGCTAAAACGGTCCACGACCACCCAGATGACAGTAAAACCCTCAGAGGGGGGAAGGTCAGTTATAAAGTCCATAGCCAAATGTGTCCAAGGAGCACTGGGGACCTCCAAAGGACAAAGTAACCCCGCAGCAGGAGTATGTGAGGACTTAGATCTAGCACATATAGTACATTGGCGCACCCACTTAATGACTTCCTTCTGCCATCCAGGCCACAAAAAACTGCGACCCACCAGTCTCTTGGTCTCAGAAATTCCAGGATGACCTGCCAACCGAGATTCGTGACACTCAACAAACAAATCTCTCCTAAAGGTCCCAGGCACAAACAACCTCCCATGAGGAGTGTTAGATGGGGCATTCTCCTGAGCTTTAAGAATCTCATCTTCCAAAACGGAGTCTAAAGCAGCTATCACAACACCTTCTTGTAAAATGTTTTCCTCTTTCTCAGCACCGACTATGGGAGAAAAACTGCGAGACAAGGCATCCGCCTTAACATTCTTAGTACCAGGGATGTAAGTAACGGAGAAATTAAACCGCGAGAAAAACAGTGCCCACCTAGCCTGACGGGCATTCAGGCGCTTGGCAGCATCAAGATATATCAGATTTTTATGATCCGTAAGAACCTGAACGGGAAATTCCGCACCTTCCAAGAAGTGGCGCCAGTGTTCAAATGCGAGTTTAATAGCCAATAATTCCCGATTACCAATATCGTAATTCAATTCAGTCTCCGAAAATTTTTTTGAAAAAAAGGCACAGGGATGTAATCCATCCCCGTTATCCTGAGACAATACTGCGCCAACCCCCACAGAGGAAGCATCAACCTCAACCAAAAACGGCCTAGTAACATCAGGCTGCATAAGGATGGGAGCAGAGGTGAACCTCTCCTTGAGATACACAAAAGCTTCAATGGCCTCAGAAGACCACTGAACCGCATCAGCACCTTTCCTGGTGAGATCAGTCAGAGGTTTGACAATACTAGAAAAATTTTTTATGAATTTTCTATAGTAATTGGCGAAACCCAAAAACCTCTGTATCGATTTCAAACCAATAGGCCTAGGCCATTCCTGCACAGCCTGAACCTTAACCGGATCCATCTCAAAACCTTTGCTGGAGATAATGTAGCCCAAAAAACGAATTCTCTGTACAGCGAACTCACATTTCTCCAGCTTAGCAAAAAGCGAATTGTCCATTAATAACTGTAATACCTCACGCACGCTCCGCCAATGAGACTCCAGATCTGGCGAATAAATCAAAATGTCATCCAAATACACAACCACATTTTTACCGATCAAAGGTCTAAGGATGTCATTAATCAGATTCTGAAAAAATGCAGGAGCATTAGTAAGACCAAAAGGCATAACCAGATTTTCAAAATGACCCACAGGAGTGTTAAAAGCAGTCTTCCATTCATCACCCTCCTTCATGCGCAACAGATTGTATGCCCCCTTAAGGTCAATTTTAGAGAACCACTTGGCCCCCAATAACTGGTTAAACAGATCAGGAATCAATGGCAGTGGGTAAGGATTGCGTACCGTAATTTTGTTAATCTCACGAAAATCCAGACAAGGACGTAAACCGCCGTCCTTTTTTTTTACAAAAAAAAATCCAACCGCCACAGGAGACTTAGAGGGCCTAATGTGACCGGCAGCCAAACTTGTCTGTATGTATTCCTCCAAAGCCTTCCTCTCAGGAATAGTAAGGTTAAATAAACGACTTTTAGGAAGAATCGCTCCAGGGACAAATTCAATAGAACAATCATAGTCTCTATGGGGAGGCAAAACCTGCGATTCTTTCTCAGAAAAAACTCTCCAAAAATCCTGAATAGGAACTGGCAATTCTCCCCTATCCAAAGCTGCAATACGCCCGTTACAACACTTGTCATAACATTTATGGCTCCAGGATTTAATTTCACTGGTAGACCAATCCAGTACAGGATTGTGAAATTTTAACCAGGGCAAACCCAATATTACTGGAGAAGGCAAGTTATTCAACACTACCAAATCCAATTTCTCATGGTGAACACCATTAATAGTGAGAGGAAATTCACTGACCTTGAGAGTAATATTCTTCAAAGGGGAGCCATCCACAGAAACCACAGCAAT
Source organism: Phyllobates terribilis (assembly GCF_046119375.1). NCBI lineage: Eukaryota > Metazoa > Chordata > Amphibia > Anura > Dendrobatidae > Phyllobates > Phyllobates terribilis. The sequence goes on from NW_027362768.1 coordinate 261,801,729, forward strand.
GGGGGATGATAAAGGTTCAGGTTTTAAATTGAGTTTTTCCACGAATCCCCCATCAATTACATTCAGTGTAGACCCGCAATCAACAAACACCCGAAATTCCATTAATTTTTCCTGAGCAATCGTGGAAGCAGCTAAAAATATACCCTTGGAATTTAAACAGGCAATACGGGCGTGACTGACCATTTTTTTTTCTTTCTTCATACGAAGCTCACAGCCTTTAATCAAATGACCAGATTTTCCGCAATAGAAACACAAGCCTTCCGAAAAGCGACGGTCTTTTTCTTGAGAGCGAGGTGCCACCGATCCAATCTCCATCGGTTCACCACTGTTAGTACACACATTATCATAACCAGAAACTGACATAGCAGAGGATTTGCTCTCATTAACCCTAGCACGCAGTCTTCTATCCACCCGTATAGCTAATTGCATAGCCTGTTGCAAATCCTCAGGTGTAGGATAAGCAATTAGCAGGTCTTTAACCCTTTCACTGAGCCCAGCAAGAAATAGACTTTTCAGAGCAGAATCGTTCCACCCTGTTTGAGTGGACCAACGACGAAAATGAGTACAATATTTTTCCACATTACCTGATCCTTGTTTTAAACGTCTCAACTCAGTCTCAGCTGATGCCACACGGTCAGGATCATCATATAATAGCCCCAAAGCAGAAAAAAAACTATCCACTGATCTGAAGCATGTATCACTAGGTTGCAAAGAAAAGGCCCACTCCTGAGGCTATTTGCGCAAAAGTGACATTATGAACCCTACGCGCTGGGATTCATCCCCAGAGGACTTGGGTCTCAAACGAAAATACAATAAGCAAGCATTTTTAAATGAAAAAAATTCTCGATGTTCACCAAAAAATAAATCCGGCAAACATACCTTAGGCTCCAAGAAATATGCTCCAGGACAGTTACTCACGTGCTGACGGAGCTCGGCCACTTCCAGAGAGAGTCCCTGCAGGTGTTTAGCCAAATCCTGAACCGACACCATGATGGAACAAAAAAAAAAAAAAAAAAAAATCTTTCCTTAGAGAATTTGCAGGCTGGACTTACTGTTATGTTCTGCTACCAAAGCTAAGGAAAGAGAGGAGATCTGTCCCTACTATAGGACTCAGCTGAATCCCTACGATGTAACAGGGAACCTGATCCTGCGATCAGACCTGCTAAAGTCCTAATCTAGTCTGTACGGAGACCTATAGATGTGGGGAGGGAATCCCTACAAGTACTAAGGACTGGGAGGAACATGGGACACCTCCTAACAGAAATAGTAGCAGACAGACGAACAAACAAAATAGATAGAACATAGAGGTCCGTAGACCAAGCAAACTAACAGAGCTAGATACAGAGCACAGGCTAGCTAGAAAGTAGATATACAATGAAGTCCAGCAAAGCCAGAAGGGCGGAGCAGGATTAAATAGGCCAACAAGGTCATGTGACCAGCAAAGGAAAAAAAACCTAACAGCAAGGTTCTAACAGTCAGGGCTCTTTATATCACTGTAAGCAATTGCAGACACCTGTGCTAATTAGTTTGGCAGGTGTGTCCAATGAAAGGCAAGACTACTTAAGAAGGCTGTCTCACATTATTAAGCAGCCTACATTTTCTGCCAAAATGGGAAAGAAAAAGGATGTGTCGGCTGCTGAGAAGCAACAAATTGTGGAGTGTTTAGGTCAAGGCATGACTACAATCAACATTGTGCGATGATCAGGATGAAGTGTCTTGGCAATCAAGAAGTATGTAGCTGATTCACAGTACACACGTGTGCGTGCTGATAAGGGCAAATTGAGGACTCTTTCCTACAGGCAATTACGTCAGGTTAAAAGAGCAGCGGCAAAATAGCCTTGTGATAGCAGCAGACAAGTTTTTGAAGCTGCTGGTGCCTCCAACGTCCCCCGAACAACAAGATGCAGGGTCCTTCAGAGGTTTGCAGCTGTGCATACGCCATCTTGTCGACCTCCTCTATCCACTTCACACAAGCAGAAACGGCTCCAGTGGGCTAAACATTACATGAAGACTGATTTCAAAACTGTTTTGTTCACGGATGAGTGCCGTGCAGTGCTCGATGGTCCAGATGGATGGAGTGGAGGATGGCTGGTTGATGGACACCCCACGCAAACACGGCTACAGCGCCAACAAGGAGGAGGTGGAGTAATGTTTTGGGCTGGAATCATGGGGAGAGAGATTGTCGGCCCCTTTAGGATCCCTGAAGGCGCTAAAGATGAACTCCATAATGTATGTGGATTTTCTCAAACAGCACTTCCTGCCATGGTTCAAGAAGAAGAACCGTGTATTTCACAGCAAGATCATTTTTTTGCATGATAATGCACCATCTCATGCTGCACATAAAACATCTGCATCTCTGGCTGATATGGGCATAAAAGGGGACAAACTTATGGTGTGACCCCCATGCTCCCCTGACCTCTACCCCATTCAGAACCTCTGGAGAATCATCAAAAGGAGTGTCTATGATGGCGGGAGGCAGTTCACATCTAAGCAACACCTCTGGGAGGGTATTCCGTCCTCATGCAAAACAATTGAAGCAGAAACCATCCAAAACCTGACAAATTCAATGGACGAGAGAGTTCAGAAGCTCCTTTCGAACAAGGGGTCCTATGTGAAAATGTAACATCACCTAGAATAAAGCTTTGAGTTGAAAACTGTTTGATTTCAGTTTCTAATAACCTGCTAATGCTTATAATTTCAAAAATGACCATTTTTTTGGTCTTTATTAAAATGAAAAGGTTGATCGAAAAGTTTGGGGGATCTAAGAGTGTGGCAACCCAGTAGTCATGATTACTTCGAATTCTGACAATATGAGGGTCATGTTGCAGGTAGTGCAGCAAGAAGGCACTTATGTGTCTTGCGCATCTCGGAGCCCCAAAATTATTTTCCGGGCTAGATGCAGCTAAAAATTATTATAAATTTTAAATCTGGTGGAGCTTAGTATAGATGGCCTAATAGGATCAGTGCTGCACACTGCTACAAAGCCCAAATTATTTTCCAGCCAAGATACAGATAAACATGATTAGTAATTAGATGGCCTAATAGAATCAGTGCTGCACACTGCTACAAAGCCCAAATTATTTTCCAGCCAAGATACAGATAAACATGATTAGTAATTTGAAAGCTTAAAACGGTTGGTAGGGTGATTTTAACCAATCATCAAGCTTTTACTCTCCCCAGGATGACACAGGGGTAGAAAAGTTGTTTCGGATCCATGATTTGTTCATCTTTATGAACGTGAGTCTGTCTACATTATCAGTGGAGAGCCGCGTGCGCTTATCTGTCAGCACACCACCAGCAGCGCTGAACACACGTTCAGACAGAACGCTGGCTGCGGGGCATGACAAGATCTCCAAGGCGTAAGTGGCTAGCTCCGGCCATTTATCCAGATTGGAAGCCCAAAAAGAGCAAGGGTCCAGTGACACAGTCATGGCTTCAATGTTTACTTGGAGATACTCCTGTAACATCGTCTCTAGGCGTTGACTATGTGTCAGACTTCTTGTCTCCTGTGGCCTTGCAAAGGATGGGCTAAAAAAGTGGTGAAATGATTCCGCAAAATTGATGTTACCAGCAGATACTGTGGTTCTGTTACGGTTTGAGTGCTGAACACTTGACGGTCCCACGGTTGGCAAGTTGGAACTGTGAGATTCACTACGTGCACCACTGGTGTTTTGTGGAAAAGCACATGTAAGATTCTGCAACAGTCTCTGCTGATACTCCTGCATGCGTGCATCCCTTTCTATGGCAGGAATAATTTCTGCAAATTTACTTTTGTACCGGGGATCTAACAGTGTGGCAACCCAGTAGTCAGGATTATTTCTAATTCTCACAATTCGAGGGTCATGTTGCAGGTAGTGCAGCAAGAAGGCACTCATGTGTGTTGCGCATCCAGGAGCACCAAGTCCCTGTTGTGTTGGTGGCGAGGTAACAATAATGCTTCCTTCCTCTGTCCTCTCCCCCCAACCTCGCACAACAGAAATGTGATCAAGGTCTCCCTCATCTGATGAGTCTTCCATCAGTTCGTCCTCCACTTCTTCCTGGGCTCCTGCACCTTCCTCACTAGTTTGGCTGCTACCTTGCGCCCTGGTAAAACCATCTCCCCCACCCTCACATACCTGCCGCCTTGGTGCTGCCGACCGTCTGGACCTTGCAGATGCTAGCCCTTCCGCATACAACTCCTCCTCCTCTACTTCCTCCACCTCCTCTTGTGCCACCACCTGACTCCGAATTCTGTTTAACATGTGCTCCAGCATGTAAATCACCGGAATAGTCATGCTGATAATGGCATCGTCAGCACTAAACATCTTCGTCGCCATTTCAAAACTGTGCAGAAGGGTGCATAGGTCCCTGATCTGAGACCACTCCTCCAGCGTGATTTGCCCCACCTCTGGATCTCGTTGGCCCAGGCTATACGTCAGAACGTATTGCACCAGGGCTTGTCGGTGCTGCCACAGTCGCTGCAACATGTGCAGAGTTGAATTCCACCGGGTAGGCACATCGCATTTTAGCCGGTGAAGTGGCAGGCCCAACGACTTCTGTAGAGATGTAAGTCGCTGAGCTGCGGGATGCGAACGGCGGAAGTGAGCACACAGCGACCGTGCCCTCTGCAGAAGGCCATCTAGTCTGGGATAGTGGGCTAAAAAGGTTCAACACGTGAGCCATACAAGGCACGTGTGTGACATTGCCCCGGCGAAGGGCCGCACCCAGGTTTGCAGCATTGTCGCACACGGCCTTCCCTGGTTTCAGGTCCAGTGGAGACAACCATTCATGAAATTGGTTCTCCAGAGCTGACCACAACTCCTCAGCTGTGTGACGCACATTTCCCAGACATTTCAATGTAAAAACCGCCTGATGACGTTGAGCCCTACTGCCAGCATAGTAAGGAGGTGTGCAGAATCCCTTCTCCGCAGTTAGAAAGCTTGTGGCATGACCAGACAGGAGAGGAGTTTCAGGAGGCAGAAGCAGTGGAGGAACTTTGACATAAAGAGGATTGACGCACAACTCGTGGGGACGGCAAGACTTGGACAGCAGCCCCTTGTCCTGCTGTCACCATAGTTACCCAGTGCACAGTCAGCGACATGTAACGCCCCTGTCCATGCCTACTTGTCCAAGTGTCTGTGGTGAAATGCACCCTGTCACACACAGAGTTTCTCAAAGAAGCGGTGATGTTGTGTGCGACATGCTGGTGGAGCGCAGGCACACCTTTCTTTGAGAAGTAGTGCCGACTGGGCATCTGGTACTGGGGCACTGCGACGGACATAAGGTCTCGAAAATCCTCTGTGTCCACCAGGCGGAAAGGCAGCATTTCTGTAGCCAAGAGCTTGCAGATGGTGAAATTCAACCTCTTAGCTTTCTCATGGCTAGGAGGAAATGGTCTTTTACTTGTCCACATCTGAGGGACCGAGGGCTGGCTATTGTGCTTAGACGGGGTTGATAAAGGTGTCCCCGGCAAACTGCCGGTCTGTGAGGAAGATGCAGGCGGACATGTTAGGTTGCCTTGATCCAAAGGTGGTGCTATCGATGTCGGACAGCGCTCAACACCAGCTGGTGTTACCACCTCCAAAGAAAATGATGACCTGCCAATCACGCTGGCTGTTGCGGGTAAAGAGGTGGCAGGTCTGCGCCCCAAAACAGGTGTGACTGCTGTCCCCCCAGTCACAGAGGATGAAGAGGCCGCGGATGCACAAGATATGGCAGACGGTGGTTGGCCCGGCCGGCTAGGCCGCATTGTAGCACACTGAGCTTCCCACTGCAACTTATGCTTCATGTCCATGTGCCGGTTCATGCATGAAGTACTCAAACTATGTATTTTTTGGCCTCTACTTAGCTTTTGCTGACAAATGTTACAGATAACACGAGTTGGGTCATCTTTATCGATCTGAAAAAATGCCCAGGCTATGCAAGGCTTAGCACCCATGCGACCTGAAGAGCCACCACGACTTGTGGTGAGAGGCAGAGTTGTGTTTGAGGATGCAGTTGTTGACGTGCTTCCAGTACTATGTCTCTGTCCAGGAAGGCGCAACCTGACCTCGTCGTCACTAGCATCTTCCTCCACCTCCTCTGCTGACCTCATCTCTTGGCTGACTGTGGGTTAACAGTAAGTGGGATCTCCAACGTCGTCCTCAGAGCCAACCTGTTCCTGCCCTGACAAAAAACTAAAGTTGTCGCTCCAATCAGGTATTTGAGTCTCATCATCGTCTTCCTCATTGTCTCCACCAACAGGAGTTACAGTTTGGGAATGAGGGTCTACATTATGGTCAGAACCTTCTGCGTCTGGTCCTGGATCCGACTCATAAAGATTCTGGGCATCAGTGCAGATCATTTCCTCGTCTGGATTCACAGAAGCGCTGGAGTCGACCTCTGATTCCCAGGCTATAGTATGAGTAAACAGCTCTGCAGACTCAACCATCTGTTCTACCTCATACTCAGACGGGCAGCTGGAGATTTGGGAGCTGTGAGGAAGCAAGTGCGATTGGGGTGACACCTTTGAGGACTGCAGTATTTGTGATGTTGAAGTTGATGTGGAGGAGAGCCCACTTAAAGGAGCACTTGATATCCGTTGAAGCACCTGCTGTTTTTGTGCCTCATCTGGAATTTGTAGCGATTGGCGTGGCCGTAAGAAAGGGATCTTATCACATTGTCCGCTAAAAGAAGTAGACATTTTAGTTTGGCTGGAAGATGGTCTTTCTTCTGCAGATGTTACTGTTGCTTTAACACCTACCCCACGGACACAACCTTTTTTCCCCTTCCCAACACGCCTATTCCCCTTTCCACCAGCAGCAGGCCTTTTTCCACTCATTTTGGTGGTTAACTAATTCACAACTCTGGAGTTGTTTGCACAAAAAAACAATGGATGGGAACCGAGCAGAGCTGAGTGGCCAAACTGTGGTATTAGGCCAAAACTATTGGCTGGGTTAGATGGAGAAAAAAATTATAATCGATTTGCAACCTGATGGAGGTCAGTATAGATGGACTAATATAACAAGTCCCACACACAGCTAGAAGCCCAAATATTTTTTCAGAGGTAGATGCAGAAAAAAAATATATTCAGTTTGCAACCTGATGGAGGTCAGTATAGATGGACTAATAGAGAAAGTCCCACACACTGCTAGAAGGCCAAATATTTTTTCAGAGCTAGATGCAGACAAAAAATTATTTTGAATTTGCAACCTGATGGAGGTCTGTATAGGTGGACTAATAGAATAAGTCCCACACACTGCTAGAAGGCCAAATATTTTTTCAGAGCTAGATGCAGAAAAAAATTATATTCAGTTTGCAACCTGATGGAGGTCAGTATAGATGGACTAATAGAACAAGTCCCACACACAGCTAGAAGCCCAAATATTTTTTCAGAGGTAGATGCAGAAAAAGATTATATTCAGTTTGCAACCTGATGGAGGTCTGTATAGATGGATTAATAGAACAAGTCCCACACACAGCTAGAAGCCCAATATTGTTTCAGAGGTAGATGCAGAAAAAAAATTATTTTTAATTTGCAACCTGATGGAGGTCAGTATAGATGGACTAATAGAGAAAGTCCCACACACTGCTAGAAGGCCAAATATTTTTTCAGAGCTAGATGCAGAAAAAAATTATATTCAGTTTGCAACCTGATGGAGGTCAGTATAGATGGACTAATAGAACAAGTCCCACACACAGCTAGAAGCCCAAATATTTTTTCAGTGGTAGATGCAGAAAAAAATTATATTCAATTTGCAACCTGATGGAGGTCAGTATAGATGGACTAATAGAATGATGCTATGCCCAAAAGATTTTACTTCACTAGGTGCAGTAAAAAAATTGGTATTCTATACACAGGTGGTATATCTTGCAACACAGATAGGCTACTCCACTGACTAACACACTCTGCAATAGGCCAAAAAGGATTAGCTTTGCTAGATTCAGCCAAATGCTGTGAAAAAAACTTGCACAGCACTGGCACAGACCTGCCTGGCAAAAACTGATAGGAACTGATGTAACCTAGTACTGAAAAGGACTGCAATTACAATTAGTCTTTACTCCCACAATCTATCTATTTAAGAGCACAGACCTGCCTGATAAAAGTCGTAGGAAATGCTGTAACCTAGTCCTTAAAAGGACTGCAATGACAACTATTCCCTACTCCCAAGCTATCTGTAGATTTGTGCGAAAATTGGCTTGAAATTAACAAGGTATAGCGCACACAGCAACAGCGGTGCCGTCTAACATGCAGCTGCAGCAGTGAGAAAATGGTGGCGACGGGGAAAATGGCTTGGTCTTATAGGGCAAGGACATGTGACATACACTGCCAATGACACATGCGCTTGCTTGTGTGAAAAACAGCAGTTCGCTCCGTGTGTGCGCTGCTGATAGGCTGACAGACTGCACCTCCCCACTGCAAATGCGGGAAAGAGAAAAAAAAATGGAGATCTTCATTATTCCTGCAGAGATCCATCCCCTGCCCCTCCCCCCACCCCGCTGTACACTCAAACTGCGTATTAACATTAATTTTCATCATTACTGAGAAAAAATCCAGTTATGATTTTGGTGCACGAACAGTTATCGAACATAATCTCGAACAGCCGAATTTTTCTCAAATCGTTCGTGTTCGCCGAACGGCTCGAACACCCCCCAAAACAGCTCGAATTTGAGATTGGCGAACAGTTCGAGTAGAACAACGCTCATCTCTAATTGCAAGTTGCTCCGTCCTAATTTTGGCAGCTTTTGCTTGCAAGGCATAAGCAAATAATATGGGACACCCACTCCCCAATAATGGGACTTATGTTTGTAATATGCTGTACTGCATGGCTCTTGTAAGGGGCATTGCAAGTTGCTCCGTCCTAATTTTTGGCAGCTTTTGCTGGGAAAGCATAAGCAAATACCATGGGACACCCACTCCCTAATAACGGGACTTATGTTTGTAATATTCTGTACTGCATGGCTCTTGTAAGGGGCATTGCAAGTTGCTCCGTCCTAGTTTTTGGCAGCTTTTGCTGGGAAAGCATAAGCAAATACTATGGGAGACCCACTCCCCAATAATGGGACTTATGTTTGTAATATGCTGTACTGCATGGCTCTTGTAAGGGGCATTGCAAGTTGCTCCATCCTAATTTTTGGCAGCTTTTGCTTGCAAGGCATAAGCAAATACTATGGGACACCCAGTCCCCAATAATGGGACTTATGTTTGTAATATGCTGTACTGCATGGCTCTTATAAGGGGCATTGCAAGTTGCTCCATCCTAATTTTTGGCAGCTTTTGCTTGCAAGGCATAAGCAAATACTATGGGACACCCACTCCCCAATAATGGGACTTATGTTTGTAATATGCTGTACTGAATGGCTCTTTTAAGGGGAATTGTAAGTTGCTCCGTCCTAATTTTTGGCAGCTTTTGCTGGGAAAGCATAAGCAAATACCATGGGACACCCACTCCCCAATAATGGGACTTATGTTTGTAATATGCTGTACTGCATGGCTCTTGTAAGGGGCATTGCAAGTTGCTCCGTCCTAATTTTTGGCAGCTTTTGCTGGGAAAGCATAAGCAAATACTATGGGAGACCCACTCCCCAATAATGGGACTTATGTTTGTAATATGCTGTACTGCATGGCTCTTGTAAGGGGCATTGCAAGTTGCTCCGTCCTAATTTTTGGCAGCTTTTGCTGGGAAAGCATAAGCAAATACCATGGGACACCCACTCCCCAATAATGGGACTTATGTTTGTAATATGCTGTACTGCATGGCTCTTGTAAGGGGCATTGCAAGTTGCTCCGTCCTAATTTTTGGCAGCTTTTGCTGGGAAAGCATAAGCAAATACTATGGGAGACCCACTCCCCAATAATGGGACTTATGTTTGTAATATGCTGTACTGCATGGCTCTTGTAAGGGGCATTGCAAGTTGCTCCGTCCTAGTTTTTGGCAGCTTTTGCTGGGAAAGCATAAGCAAATACCATGGGACACCCACTCCCCAATAATGGGACTTATGTTTGTAATATGCTGTACTGCATGGCTCTTGTAAGGGGCATTGCAAGTTGCTCCGTCCTAATTTTTGGCAGCTTTTGCTGGGAAAGCATAAGCAAATACTATGGGAGACCCACTCCCCAATAATGGGACTTATGTTTGTAATTTGCTGTACTGCATGGCTCTTGTAAGGGGCATTGCAAGTTGCTCCGTCCTAATTTTTGGCAGCTTTTGCTTGCAAGGCATAAGCAAATACTATGGGACACCCACTCCCCAATAATGGGACTTATGTTTGTAATATGCTGTACTGCATGTGATTCGCCCCCTGGGCCGTGTGTGGGATACCCGGTGCCGGGTCTCTGGGGTCTGTAGTCTCCGTGGCGGTGACCCGGTCCCGTGGCTCAGGCTGGTCAAACCAGTGGCAGTCTTTCTTAGGTCTTGAGGTTAATTGTCCGACTGCGCCACCCGTGGATTGCGGTCAGGGAGTACCACCGCTGCGAGGCAGACCGCTGAGGCTGGTGTTGTTTGCGCAGCATAGAATGGGATAACTCCCCTCGGGAGGAGTATAACCCCAGGACAGTGAGTGTGGATGATGGGGGTGATGGTGCACGAGCGCAGCAGGAACGACTCAGAGTCTTTGCAGTGCAGTTCAGGGTCTTTACTGATGATTAGAAGGTAGACCCTCCCGGGAGTACTGGCTAGCATAAGAGGCCTGGTCAGTCTGTGAGCAAGCAGGAGTTCCCCTGGCCAGGTGGAGTTGTAGGCCTCCCCGTCTGTCTGCACTCTTCCTGGCTACCTTGCTGTAAGCGGGTAGAAGTAGCCCACGTCCCTGAGTGTACCGTGTAGTGCTCACCCGTATGACTGGTGACTTGGGGCCTTCTGTTAGCCTCCGCTCCACGACGGCGGTGCTGGTCCCTTTCTTGTGACTGAGCCTCCGGGCTTCTATGGCCAGAGGACCTGAAATCCCCTGCCAGCTGGTTTCTGCTGCTGGATATATAAGTCCTCACAGCTTCGGACTCCTGTGTCCGGTTCCTATTGTCTTCTGCCAGGGCGAGCTCAGCTCAGCTTCCAGCCCCTGGTCTTTAGCTCCTAGCTCCTACAGAGCTCCTTGCTGTTACTTTCCCTTGCTCTCACTCTGACTCTGACTGTTCTCTGACTCACTCAACCCCGCCCCAGATCCAGTTTATAAGTGCAGAATTCTCCCCTCCCAGGACTGGGGCAGGAGGATGTTGCATGTTTAAGGGATCCTGACCAGGAAACCTCCCACTTGCTCTCCGACGTAATATCTCTATTACTGTGGCGACCAGACCCCTGGGGTGCCACACATGGCTCTTGTAAGGGGCATTGCAGTTCGTCATAATTTTTGGAAAGCTTTCTATTCACTGCTTACGCCAACAGTGCACGGGAGACCCAGTTGCTATAAATCGAAAAAAAGGTTTAGTTAACGCCCTCTGACCTCCATGTAATTTCCAAGGGGCATTGGAGTGGCTCGAAATTTTTGGTAGGCATTGCACTCACTGTATGCCCTATAACTGTGTAGCTGAACCGCTCCATTTGTTACAGAAACATTTCCTACAAGACATATCTGGTTGACTGGCCTGATATTGATGTGAATGGTCCCTGTTCCTCCTGCTCTTTCTCCTTTGCCACCACCTCATCCATCATTTATCACCTGAAGCTTTGTTTTAACGGGAGTCATAGAACTGGGATAGTAGCAGGAAAACATCCAGCAATTCTCGGAGGAGGTAGGATATGCGCCAAAACGCGGACCACCTCAGGCCTAGCCGCTACTACATACATGCAATTGCATTCCAAGAAAACAAAGCAGATGCTAACTTCTATCATCATCATCATGCTCCTCACCTAGGCACTCTCAACTCCCCTGATGGAGAAGCCAGGGCCCACCGGAGGAGTCTGGTTCTCTGGTGGGCTCGTCCAATGCTGCCCTAAAGCAGGCCAGGCTAAGAAAAGTGTGGGGGAAGGTGACAGGAGAAATCAGGGCGGCTGGGGACCGAGTATGGACACCTGGCCGCCACCTGGCGGCTGGGGACCGAGCGTGGACACCCGGCCGCCGGGCGGCTGGGGACAGAGTATGGATACCTCGCTGCCGAAGCGGCCATGAGGTAGTGGCCAGCTTCGGCCTCCTCCAAACTAAAAGGCCCCATTTCAAGTGAAAGCTAGCAGGATGGTATTGCAGCCTGCGGGTGGGTGGGTGGGTGGTTGGCTGCATATTTTCGCTTGCATTGCAAGGAATGGGGGAGGTACCTTGAAGCAGAACTATTAAAAAAATTCCCATCTGAACACGGTAGCGGCAGAGGTCACAGTTCGCTGCCCAACTAAGGCATACAGGCGAGAGAGACGCAACTCCAATCCAGCAGAGGCAGGGGAACACTGTCAATGTTCTAGGACAGTTTTCTGAGACCTGCCCAGCTTACAGGCCCTGAGGCGCAGGGTAATCTCACAAGGAGTGGAAAGTTTCAAAAGATGGTGAGGGAGTACCAGCGTCCTCCGTGATTCCTCTGTGCCTTTTAATTATTGGGTATCCAAGCTGGACACTTGGAATGAACTCACTCTGTATGCCTTGGAGGTCCTGGCCTGCCCTGCCGCTAGCGTGTTATCGGAGCGTGTTTTTAGTGCCGGTGGGGGAATTATAACTGATAAGCGCACTCGCCTGTCAACTGACAATGCTGACAAGCTGACCCTTATCAAAATGAACAAGGGCTGGATTGGGCCAGACTTCTCATCACCACCAAATGACAGCAGAGTAACATAAAGTCAAATCCACTGTGTTATTTCGGGAGGTGTATTCCCATGCATTGCTTCACACCCACACATGGGTATACGTTTCCTCATTTCGGCTGTTTATTGCTCTTCTCCTTATCCTCAGCCTCCACGACCACTATACCACCAGGGTGACCGTGGTCCATGTTGCGAGCATTGCAAGTTCCTCTGTCCTAATTTTTGGCAGCTTTTGCTTGGAAGGCATAGGCAAAGACTATGGGAGACCCACTCCCCAATAATGGGAATAATGTTTTTAATATGCTGTACTGCATGGCTCTTGTAAGGGGCATTAAAATCGTCTTGTTAAGCTACTGTGACCTCCACGTCTCTTCCAAGGGTCGTTAATATTGTCTTTTTATTCCACTGCGACCTCCACCACTCTTCCAATGGGCATTAAAAGCGTCTTGTTAAGCTACTGTGACCTCCACGTCTCTTCCACAGGGCGTTGATATTGTCTTTTTATTCCACTGTAACCTCCACCACTCTTCCAAGGGGCATTCATATTGTCTTTTTATTCCACTGCGACCTCCACCACTCTTCCAAGGGGCATTAAAACCGTCTTGTTAAGCTACTGTGACCTCCACATCTCTTCCACGGGGCATTGATATTGTCTTTTTATTCCACTGTAACCTCCACCACTCTTCCAAGGGGCATTAAAACTGTCTTGTTAAACCACTCTGAACTCCACGTCTCTTCCAAGGGGCATTAAAACCATCTTGTTAAGCTACTGTGACCTCCACATCTCTTCCAAGGGGCATTAAAACTGTCTTGTTAAACCATTCTGAACTCCACATCTCTTCTAAGGGGCATTAAAACCGTCTTGTTAAACCACTCTGAACTCCACAGCTCTTCCAAGGGGCATTGACATGTTGTTTTTAATTACCTCTAACCTCCACGACTCTTGCAACGGGCATTGCATTTCCTCCTAATATTTGTCAGCTTTCGCTTTTCAATGCATAGGCGAACACTAAGGGAGACCCACTCCCCAATAATGGGTAGAAGGTTTTTAATACGCTGTAATCCACGTCTGTTTCAAGGGGCATTGATGTGCCTAACAATTTTTGGAAAGCCTTCCATTCCCTGCTTAGGCCAACAGTGTACAGGAGACCCAGTTGCTATAAATGGAAAAAACGGTTTAGTTAAGGCCCTCTGACCTCCATGTCACTTCCAAGGGGCATTGGAGTGCCTCAAAATTTTTGGTAGGTATTGCATTCACTATATGCCTTATATCTGTGTAGCTGAACCGCTCCTTTTGGTACAGAAACATGTCCTACAAGACATGTGTGGTTGGCTGGCCTGATATTGATGTGAATGGTCCCTGTTCCTCCTGCTCTTTCTCCATTGCCACCACCTCATCCATCATTCATCACCTGAAGCTTTGTTTTAACGGGAGTCATAGAACTGGGATAGTAGCAGGAAAACATCCATCAATCCTCAAAGGAGGTAGAATATGCGCCAAAACGCTGACCACCTCAGGCCTAGCTGCTACTACATACATGCGCTTGCATTCCAAGGAACAGAAAGCTAAGGAGGTGGATGGCCTCATGATCATGAATAATTTACTCGTTGTGTAGGAGGCCGACCACTGCTGCTGTCTACCTTCTGAACTTTGTGTTGAAGCCTGATTGACCCAGGACCCGCAATCCTCTATGTCTGGAGGACGTGTTGCATCCCAGTGTCCAACTGAGTCCCGGCTTCCACAATATTAACCCAGTGTGAAGGCGTCAGTGAGATGGACCATTCCTGGCCACATTCACTTGTCCACGTGTTTGTGGTTAGGCTGTCCTTCCCACTAAATGCACTGGGGAGGGCACAGGTAATGTTTTGGTATGCGCGCTTGTGTATAAGGCGCACCGGGACAAATAGGGGCGGCTGGGGACTGTTTAGGGACACCCGGCCACCCCCACGCGGCTGGGGACTGTGTGTGGGCACCCGGCCGCGGGGCGGCTGGGGACTGAGTATGGACACCCGGCCGCCCCCTGGCGGCTGGGGACCAAGCGTGGACACCCGGCCGCCGGGCGGCTGGGGACTGAGTATGAATACCAGGCTACCGACGCAGCCATGACGTGGTGGCCAGATTCCACCTCCACATGCCTAAAAGGCCCAATTTCAAGTGCAAGCAAGCTAGCAGTATGGTATTGCAGCCTGGGGGTGGGTGGTTGGCAGGCTGCATACTTGCGCTTGTATTGCAAGTTATGGGGGAGGTACAATTGAACACTGCCCTGGGACAAGGACTTGCACGGGGATAGTTGCAAGTCTGCATCTTCTGATGCGGCAAGGATCACTTCTGATGGGCACACTTTTAGGCAGTGACCTGGGTGTCAGAGATGCTTCCAGGGGTCTTCCCCATGCTGTTCCCATGTCTTTTTAGCACTGTATGCATGTGTCACACAGCACATGGCCAGATAAGGTTGTAAAATGTTAAAATGACATTTCCCGGTGAATGCATTTATCATGGTTGAAAGCAATACAAACGTGCAAAAACGCATAAAAAATGCTACTTGTGAACATAGCCCAAGGTGTGGAGGAGTATTTTTGTTTTTGGTTATTTATTTTACCTTATACACAAGTCTTTACCCTGGAAACGATGTTCCTTAACCCCTTTCCGACCTGGTCAGTAATAGTACGCACCAGGTCGGGAAGGCCGGTTCAGCGGGGGCTCCGGCGGTGAGCCCGCACTGAAGCGAGCACATGTCAGCTGATTATTGGAATCGCAATCCACCCGCGGCTGTTAACATGTTAAATCTCTGACAGTGGCATTTAACTCGCGCTTCCGGGAGTCCTAAGCCCCGCCCATCAGTGACCCCGTCACGTGATCGCGGGTCACCAATGGGTGGGCATGACAACTCAGGTCTGCAGCAGACGCCTGTGGTTGTCATGTCTCAATTGCTATGAGCGCCACCTAGTGGTCAGCGCTCATAGCAAGTGAGCATTTCTCCTGCATACAAGCGATCTGCTCATCGCTTGTATGCAGTAGAAGCAATCAGACAATTGCTGCTTCTAGTCTCCTCTGGAGACTATAGAAGCAAGCAGAAAGTGTAAAAAAAAAGTTTTTAAAAAAATAAAAAATATATAAAAGTTTAAGTCACCCCCTTTTGGCCCCATTCAAAATAAAATATATATATATATATAAAAAAAAAACACATACAAATATTTGGTATCGCCGCATTCAGAATCGCCCGATCTATTAACATAAAAGAAGAATTAATACAATCAGTAAACGGCGTAACGAGAAAAAAATTTTAAACGCCAGAATTAAGTTTTTTTGGTCGCTACAACTTTGCAATAAAATGCAATAACGGGCGATCAAAACATCGGATCTACCCCAAAATGGTATCAATAAAAACGTCAGCCCGGCACGCAAAAAATAAGCCCTCACCTGGCCCCAGATCCCGAAAAATGGAGAAGCTAAGGGTCTCGGAAAATGGCGTCATTTTTTTGTTTTTTTTTAGCAAGCTTTGGATTTTTTTATCACCACTTAAATAAAAAAGAACCTATACATGTTTGGTGTTTATGAACTCGTAACGACCTGGAAAATAATGATGGCAGGTCAGTTTTAGCAATCTGTGAACGTGGTAAAAAAAGTACCCAAAAAACAACTGTGGAATTGCATTTTTTTGCAGTTTCACTGCACTTGGAATTTTTTTCCCATTTTCCAGCACACGATATGGTAAAACCAGTGATGGTGTTTAAAAGTAAAACTCGTCCCGCAAAAAATAAGCCCTCACATGGCCATATTGAACGAAAATTAAAAAAGTTCTGGCTCTGGGAAGAAGGGGAGCAAAAAAGGAAAACACAAAAACAGAAAGACCCATGGTCGTTAAGGGGTTAACATATTTCACAGGAAAGCACTTTCACTTTCGTTTTTGAACGTTTTATTGTGAGCCTGTAAAAGTGGCTTAATACCTCTGACCTCGTTGTTGACAGCAGTGACCTGGGGGTCAGAAATGCTTCCAGGGGCGATCCCCATGCTGTCCCCATGTCATTTGAGCACTGTCACTATCGTTTTGGACACTTTTTAGGCTTTCTACAGACTGCCGGGGGAGCAGCCGCAAAAATGTTCGGGTCTCCCATAGACTAACATAGGGCTCGTTGCGTGGGTCGAGCACCCGAGTATCACAGTGAGCTCGGCCCGAGCTTCGAGCACCCAAGCATTTTAGTGCTCGCTCAACACTATTAGTTATGTCTTCTGAGCAGTTTGTCAGCTTTTGGACACCTTTGAAGGTGTTTTCTATGTGTTTCTATGTGTTTTTGTTTGCCTGCCATTGGTTTTAACGGTGTTCGAAGGTGTTCAACGAACAGTTCGACGAACACAAAGGTGTTCGACGAACCGAACCGAACTCGAACACTATGGGGGTGGCTCAACACTATTCCACAGGTCAAATCTCGGTATTATCCTGTTTTTGGCATTTTTTGCCATAAAAAAAAAACGTTATAGTGTCTCCCTGACTGGTCAGACATCAATATATCTGTTTAAAAGAGTCTGGTGTAGGCCAGAAAAATATAATTGTGGTTTTGCAGTTCCAGGGTTCAAATCTCTGTAATATCCAGCTTTTGGTATTTTTTCCATAAAGAAAACAGTAATCGTGTCTCCCTGACTGGTCAGACACCAATATATCTGTTTAAAAGAGTTTGGTGTAGGTCAGAAAAATATAACTGTGGTTTTGCAGTTCCACGGGTCAAATCTCTGTATTATCCTGTTTTTGGCATTTTTTGCCGTTAAAAAAAAACAGTAATAGTGTCTCCCTGACTGGTCAGACACCAATATATCTGTTTAAAAGAGTCTGGTGTAGGCTAGAAAAATATACCTGTGGTTCTGCAGTTCCACGGTTCAAATCTCTGTATTATCCAGCTTTTGGTATTTTTTTCCGTAAAGAAAAGCAGTAATAGTGTCTCCCTGACTGGTCAGATACCAATATATCTGTTTAAAAGAGTCTGGTGTAAGCCAGAAAAATATAACTGTGGTTTTGCAGTTCCACGGTTCAAATCTCTGTATTATCCAGCTTTTGGTATTTTTTCCGTAAAGAAAAACAGTAACAGTGTCTCCCTGATTGTTCAGACACAAATATATCTGTTTGAAAGATTCTGGTGTAGGTCAGAAAAATATAACTGTGGTTTTGCAGTTCGATGGTTCAAATCTCTGTATTATCCAGCTTTTGGTATTTTTTCCATAAAGAAAAACAGTAATAGTGTCTCCCTGATTGTTCAGAAATAGTGTTGAGCCACCCCCGTAGTGTTCGAGTTCGGTTCGGTTCGTCGAACACCCGTGTGTTCGCCGAACTGTTCGTCGAACTGTTCGTCGAACACCTTCGAACACCGTTAAAACCAATGGCAGGCAAACAAAAACACATAGAAACACATAGAAAACACCTTCAAAGGTGTCCAAAAGCTGACAAACTGCTCAGAAGACACAACTAACACATGGAAAAGTGACAAGTCATGCGAAAAGAAAAGAGGTGGAGGAGTAAAAGGAGGGGGAGACACAGATATAGGCATGTCATGCCCTTCTAAAATCCAAAAAGTGTGAAGCCGACACGTTCAGTCCGCTCCTGCCCGTGCCACCTCCGTGTCGCCGGGTTTGTGCCAGAGCTGCAGTGAACCCTGACGGCCAGCCCCCCTCTCCCAATACTGGTGCCTGTCCGCTGGTGGGTCGAGCGAGCCCCCCTGTGGTGGAGGCAGCTCTAAGCTTTTTAATTTAAATTGTCTCTCTAATTTGAATGAATACACTTTAAATCCATTTACAAGGATCTATTGGAGGGCAAGTCTCATGCCAGCAGCCGCGTAATTCCAGCTCCAGTAGCGTCCACTAAAGCTGCTGCAGTTAAAAAGCTTTTATAAGGATCGAGCTCGGCTGTCCACCGCAAGGCATCCTACTGCCAGTCCCAGCCCCTATGCCTTGGGGTGCCTCCTGATGCTCTTCACTGAGTATCCCATGGTCCCAAAGCATTTCCTTTGAAAAAATTAAGTGTCCAAACTACAGGTGGTGTAGCTTGCTTAACAGCCGGGATAATCCGCTGACTAGCAGACACTGCTACTAGGCACAAAGTATTTCCTGGGCTAGATGCAGTTAAAAATTTGTAATTAGATACTCTCCTTGGATGCTGAGAAAGCATTCCATAGAGTCTCCTGGCACGCCATATATGATTCTCTTAAAAAGCTTGGGGTAGGGGTCTAGGGGACCCTTTTATAGCCAAAATCACGGCCCTGTATCACAATACGTCACCTAGGCTGAAGATAAATGGAACTGTAGCACACTGAGGGCTCGGTTGCTACAGAGGTATTGCACCTAACCCAGAGGAGTGATATCTCACTCTCAGGTAAGGATGGAGTGTGGATCAGGACCCGACACCTGCATGCATTACACCACATTGCCGTGGGGCAGGGCGACCAATATGCCCCTGAGATGGGCATGACAGTCCCTGTCCCTGGCTGGAGTGGGGGGAGGGAACACTGAGGAAGGGGAACCCTGTAGTGCAGGAGCAGGGAGGAAGCAGTTCCTGGGTGCATTGAGAAGGGAGTATAAAAGGTGGGCACCATCTTAGTTCAGTGCAGAGAAGTCTGAGCAGAAGTGGCAGGGAGTAGGGGCTCTGCATGAGCTCTGCTCCGGAGGCGGGCCTAGTAACAGAGGCCCAGGCCTGGAAGAGGGAGAAGGAAGGAAGAGGAGCGGAGAAGGCTCCAGGAACGAGAAACGAAGGGATCCCAGGGGTGCGGACGGGCGAGTCGCCACCGCACGCCCGAATCCACCTGCGTGGAGGGGTCAGGCCAAAGGGGGAGACCGGTCCCCGAAACTAGTGGAGGCAGGAAACGACCCTCAGCTAGAAACCGGAGGCTGTGACATTTTATGTGGCGCAGCCCCTCGCTACACCCGCTAGGAGGGCAGCACATAAGGTCAGGGAAACTGGCGCCAAGTTTACCAAGAGGAGGCCCGAGGCAGCCGGACAGAAGTGTTGGTAAGAAAGGCCAGACAAAGGACACACAAAGGGGGTCCTGTGAAGCGCTCCAAAGTTATCTGGGAGTTGTCTGAGCCCCTCACATGGTGAGCACAGTACGACGTGGGCAGCCGTTACCTGCAGACGTGGTCTGGATAATAAGAACTGTGAGTAAAGGCCCTGGACTGCATCACTGACTCCGTGTCGTTACTGCTGCTGCCCTTCACCATCACCCCCATCCTCCGCATACACTGCCCTGAGGCTATACTCCTCCCGTGGGGAGTTATGCTACGCTCTGCTGCACACACAACATCAGCCTCAGCGGTCTGCCCTGCAGCGGCGGTTCACTCTGACCGCAATCCACGGGTGGCGTAGTCGGACATTTAAACATCAAAACCACATAAATAGTTCCGCCACTGGTTTGACCACCCTGAGCCACGGAACCGGGTCACCGCCACGAAGACTACAACCACCAGCATCCACCAAAAAGGGTCCGGCTCCGGGTGTCCCAAGGCCCAGGGGGTGCATCAGAACATTTTCATCACCTTTCACAATCACCAATAGGACAAGGCAGGGATGTCCTCTGTCCCCTCTCTTATACATCCTAGTGACGGAGCACCTGCTCTCATCAATTCGCCATAACCCCAATATTAGGTGGATTGAGGTGGGAGGCACCGAGTACAAGTGCTCTCTATTTGCTGATGATGTCCTAGTATATATCACTCAATCACATATATCCATCCATGCTGTTATGGCTGAAATAGATCACTTTGTTACATGGTCAAATTTTAAAATCAATGCAGCGAAGTCTGAGGCCCTCGATGTCTTCCTCCCCAAATCCATATAGGATTCCATCCAGTCCAACTTTCCCTTTGCCTGGCCCTCACAGGGTATCAAATACTTAGGAATTCCTATTCATAGAGACCTCTCCCATCTATGTTATCTTAATTTTGGGCCCTTTATTGAATAACTCCATACAGACCACGGTTGGCAAGTTAGAACTGTAAGATTCACTACGTGAACCACTGGTGTTTTGTGGAAAAGCACATGTACACTGTCTTCCAAATTATTATGCAAAAAGTGTTTAGGAGTGATAAGGGAAGAATTTGTTTGTTTGTCAGTTAAACTCATTGATGGTGATGTGTGTCAGGGCTCTTTATATCACTGTAAGCAATTGCAGACACCTGTGCTAATTAGTTTGGCAGGTGTGTCCAATGAAAGGCAAGACTACTTAAGAAGGCTGTCTCACATTATTAAGCAGCCTACATTTTCTGCCAAAATGGGAAAGAAAAAGGATGTGTCGGCTGCTGAGAAGCAACAAATTGTGGAGTGTTTAGGTCAAGGCATGACTACAATCAACATTGTGCGATGATCAGGATGAAGTGTCTTGGCAATCAAGAAGTATGTAGCTGATTCACAGTACACACGTGTGCGTGCTGATAAGGGCAAATTGAGGACTCTTTCCTACAGGCAATTACGTCAGGTTAAAAGAGCAGCGGCAAAAAAGCCTTGTCATAGCAGCAGACAAGTTTTTGAAGCTGCTGGTGCCTCCAACGTCCCCCGAACAACAAGATGCAGGGTCCTTCAGAGGTTTGCAGCTGTGCATACGCCATCCTGTCGACCTCCTCTATCCACTTCACACAAGCAGAAACGGCTCCAGTGGGCCAAACATTACATGAAGACTGATTTCAAAACTGTTTTGTTCACGGATGAGTGCCGTGCAGCGCTCGATGGTCCAGATGGATGGAGTGGAGGATGGCTGGTTGATGGACACCCCACGCAAACAAGGCTACAGCGCCAACAAGGAGGAGGTGGAGTAATGTTTTGGGCTGGAATCATGGGGAGAGAGATTGTCGGCCCCTTTAGGATCCCTGAAGGCGCTAAAGATGAACTCCATAATGTATGTGGATTTTCTCAAACAGCACTTCCTGCCATGGTTCAAGAAGAAGAACCGTGTATTTCACAGCAAGATCATTTTTTTGCATGATAATGCACCATCTCATGCTGCACATAAAACATCTGCATCTCTGGCTGATATGGGCATAAAAGGGGACAAACTTATGGTGTGACCCCCATGCTCCCCTGATCTCTACCCCATTCAGAACCTCTGGAGCATCATCAAAAGGAGTGTCTATGATGGCGGGAGGCAGTTCACATCTAAGCAACAGCTCTGGGAGGGTATTCTGTCCTCATGCAAAACAATTGAAGCAGAAACCATCCAAAACCTGACAAATTCAATGGACGAGAGAGTTCAGAAGCTCCTTTCGAACAAGGGGTCCTATGTGAAAATGTAACATCACCTAGAATAAAGTTTTGAGTTGAAAACTGTTTGATTTCAGTTTCTAATAACCTGCTAATGGTTATAATTTCAAAAATGACCATTTTTTTGGTTTTTATTAAAATGAAAAGGTTGATCGAAAAGTTTGGGGGATCTAAGAGTGTGGCAACCAGTAGTCATGATTACTTCGAATTCTGACAATATCAGGGTCATGTTGCAGGTAGTGCAGCAAGAAGGAACTTATGTGTCTTGTGCATCTCGGAGCCGCAAAATTATTTTCCGGGCTAGATGCAGCTACAAATTATTATTAATTTTAAATCTGGTGGAGCTTAGTATAGATGGGCTAATAGGATCAGTGCTGCACACTGCTACAAAGCCCAAATTATTTTCCAGCCAAGA
Organism: Phyllobates terribilis; assembly: GCF_046119375.1. Lineage (NCBI taxonomy): Eukaryota > Metazoa > Chordata > Amphibia > Anura > Dendrobatidae > Phyllobates > Phyllobates terribilis. Next base: position 261,824,051 of record NW_027362768.1, read on the forward strand.
TACAGATAAACATGATTAGTAATTTGAAAGCTTAAAACGGTTGGTAGGGTGATTTTAACCAATCATCAAGCTTTTACTCTCCCCAGGATGACACAGGGGTAGAAAAGTCGTTTCGGATCCATGATTTGTTCATCTTTATGAACGTGAGTCTGTCTACATTATCATTGGAGAGCCGCGTGCGCTTATCTGTCAGCACACCACCAGCAGCCCTGAACACACGTTCAGACAGAACGCTGGCTGCGGGGCATGACAAGATCTCCAAGGCGTAAGTGGCTAGATCCGGCCATTTATCCAGATTGGAAGCCCAAAAAGAGCAAGGGTCCAGTGACACAGTCATGGCTTCAATGTTTACTTGGAGATACTCCTGTACCATCGTCTCTAGGCGTTGACTATGTGTCAGACTTCTTGTCTCCTGTGGCCTTGCAAAGGATGGGCTAAAAAAGTGGTGAAATGATTCTGCAAAATTGATGTTACCAGCAGATACTGTGGTTCTGTTACGATTTGAGTGCTGAACACTTGACAGTCCCACGGTTGGCAAGTTGGAACTGTGAGATTCACTACGTGCACCACTGGTGTTTTGTGGAAAAGCACATGTAAGATTCTGCAACAGTCTCTGCATCCCTTTCTATGGCAGGAATAATTTCTGCAAATTTACTTTTGTACCGGGGATCTAACAGTGTGGCAACCCAGTAGTCAGGATTATTTCTAATTCTCACAATTCGAGGGTCATGTTGCAGGTAGTGCAGCAAGAAGGCACTCATGTGTGTTGCGCATCCAGGAGCACCAAGTCCCTGTTGTGTTGGTGGCGAGGTAACAATCATGCTTCCTTCCTCTGTCCTCTCCCCCCAACCTCGCACAACAGAAATGTGATCAAGGTCTCCCTCATCTGATGAGTCTTCCATCAGTTCGTCCTCCACTTCTTCCTGGGCTCCTGCACCTTCCTCACTAGTTTGGCTGCTAACATGCGCCCTGGTAAAACTATCTCCCCCACCCTCACATGCCTGCCGCCTTGGTGCTGCCGACCGTCTGGACCTTGCACATGTTAGCCCTTCCGCATACAACTCCTCCTCCTCTACTTCCTCCACCTCCTCTTGTGCCACCACCTGACTCCGAATTCTGTTTAACATGTGCTCCAGCATGTAAATCACCGGAATAGTCATGCTGATAATGGCATCGTCAGCACTAAACATCTTCGTCGCCATTTCAAAACTGTGCAGAAGGGTGCATAGGTCCCTGATCTGAGACCACTCCTCCAGCGTGATTTGCCCCACCTCTGGATCTCGTTGGCCCAGGCTATACGTTAGAACGTATTGCACCAGGGCTTGTCGGTGCTGCCACAGTCGCTGCAACATGTGCAGAGTTGAATTCCACTGGGTAGGCACATCGCATTTTAGCCGGTGAAGTGGCAGGCCCAACGAATTCTGTAGAGATGTAAGTCGCTGAGCTGCGGGATGCGAACGGAGGAAGTGAGCACACAGCGACCGTGCCCTCTGCAGAAGGCCATCTAGTCTGGGATAGTGGGCTAAAAATTGCTGGACAACCAGGTTCAACACGTGAGCCATACAAGGCACGTGTGTGACATTGTCCCGGCGAAGGGCCGCACCCAGGTTTGCAGCATTGTCGCACACGGCCTTCCCTGGTTTCAGGTCCAGTGGAGACAACCATTCATGAAATTGGTTCTCCAGAGCTGACCACAACTCCTCAGCTGTGTGACTCACATTTCCCAGACATTTCAAAGTAAAAACCGCCTGATGACGTTGAGCCCTACTGCCAGCATAGTAAGGAAGTGTGCAGGATCCTTTCTGCGCAGTTAGAAAGCTTGTGGCATGACCAGACAGGCTTTGAGTGCAGGTGGAAGACCGAGAGGAGGTTGAGGAGGCAGAGGCAGTGGAGGAACTTTGACATAAAGAGGATTGACGCACAACTCGTGGGGACGGCAAGACTTGGACAGCAGCCCCTTGTCCTGCTGTCACCATAGTTACCCAGTGCCCAGTCAGCGACATGTAACGCCCCTGTCCATGCCTACTCGTCCAAGTGTCTGTGGTGAAATGCACCCTGTCACACACAGAGTTTCTCAAAGAAGCGGTGATGTTGTGTGCGACATGCTGGTGGTGCGCAGGCACACCTTTCTTTGAGAAGTAGTGCCGACTGGGCATCTGGTACTGGGGCACTGCGACGGACATAAGGTCTCGAAAATCCTCTGTGTCCACCAGGCGGAAAGGCAGCATTTCTGTAGCCAAGAGCTTGCAGATGGTGAAATTCAACCTCTTAGCTTTCTCATGGCTAGGAGGAAATGGTCTTTTACTTGTCCACATCTGAGGGACCGAGGGCTGGCTATTGTGCTTAGACGGGGTTGATAAGGGTGTCCCCAGCAAACTGCCGGTCTGTGAGGAAGATGCAGGCGGACATGTTAGGTTGCCTTGATCCAAAGGTGGTGCTATCAATGTCGGACAGCGCTCAACACCAGCTGGTGTTACCACCTCCAAAGAAAATGATGACCTGCCAATCACGCTGGCTGTTGCGGGTAAAGAGGTGGCAGGTCTACGCCCCAAAACAGGTGTGACTGCTGTCCCCCCAATCACAGAGGATGAAGAGGCCGCGGATTCACAAGATATGGCAGACGGTGGTTGGCCCGGCCGGCTAGGCCGCATTGTAGCACACTGAGCTTCCCACTGCAACTTATGCTTCATGTCCATGTGCGAGTTCATGCATGAAGTACTCAAACTATGTATTTTTTGGCCTCTACTTAGCTTTTGCTGACAAATGTTACAGATAACACGAGTTCGGTCATCTTTATCGATCTGAAAAAATGCCCAGGCTATGCAAGGCTTAGCACCCATGCGACCTGAAGAGCCACCACGACTTGTGGTGAGAGGCAGAGTTGTGTTTGAGGATGCAGTTGTTGACGTGCTTCCAGTACTACGTCTCTGTCCAGGAAGGCGCAACCTGACCTCGTCGTCACTAGCATCTTCCTCCACCTCCTCTGCTGACCTCATCTCTTGGCTGACTGTGGGTTGACAGTAAGTGGGATCTCCAACCTCATCATCATCACCCTGTGCGTTATCACACCCGTCGTCCTCAGAGCCAACCTGTTCCTGCCCTGACAAAAAACTAAAGTTGCCGCTCCAATCAGGTATTTGAGTCTCATCATCGTCTTCCTCATTGTCTCCACCAACAGGAGTTACAGTTTGGGAATGAGGGTCTACATTATGGTCAGAACCTTCTGCGTCTTGTCCTGGATCCGACTTATAAAGATTCTGGGCATCAGTGCAGATCATTTCCTCGTCTGGATTCACAGAAGCGCTGGAGTCGACCTCTGATTCCCAGGCTATAGTATGAGTAAACAGCTCTGCAGACTCAACCATCTGTTCTACCTCATACTCAGACGGGCAGCTGGAGATTTGGGAGCTGTGAGGAAGCAAGTGCGATTGGGGTGACACCTTTGAGGACTGGAGTATTTGTGATGTTGAAGTTGGTGTGGAGGAGAGCCCACTTAAAGGAGCACTTGATATCCGTTGAAGCACCTGCTGTTTTTGTGCCTCATCTGGAATTTGTAGCGATTGGCGTGGCCGTAAGAAAGGGATCTTATCACATTGTCCGCTAAAAGAAGTAGACATTTTAGTTTGGCTGGAAGATGGTCTTTCTTCTGCAGATGTTAATGTTGCTTTATCACCTACCCCACGGACACAACCTTTTTTCCCTTTCCCAACACGCCTATTCCCCTTTCCACCAGCAGCAGGCCTTTTTCCACTCATTTTGGTGGTTAACTAATTCACAACTCTGGAGTTGTTTGCACAAAAAAACAATGGATGGGAACCGAGCAGAGCTGAGTGGCCAAACTGTGGTATTAGGCCAAAACTATTGGCTGGGTTAGATGCAGAAAAAAATTATATTCAATTTGCAACCTGATGGAGGTCAGTATAGATGGACTAATAGAACAAGTCCCACACACAGCTAGAAGCCCAAATATTTTTTCAGAGCTAGATGCAGAAAAAAATTGTATTCAGTTTGCAACCTGATGGAGGTCAGTATAGATGGACTAATAGAACAAGTCCTACACACAGCTAGAAGCCCACATATTTTTTCAGAGGTAGATGCAGAAAAAAATTATATTCAGTTTGCAACCTGATGGAGGTCTGTATAGATGGATTAATAGAACAAGTCCCACACACAGCTAGAAGCCCAATATTTTTTCAGAGGTAGATGCAGAAAAAAATATATTCAGTTTGCAACCTGATGGAGGTCAGTATAGATGGACTAATAGAGAAAGTCCAACACACTGCTAGAAGGCCAAATATTTTTTCAGAGCTAGATGCAGACAAAAAATTATTTTTAATTTGCAACCTGATGGAGGTCAGTATAGATGGACTAATAGAGAAAGTCCCACACACTGCTAGAAGGCCAAATATTTTTTCAGAGCTAGATGCAGATATAAATTATTTTTAATTTGCAACCTGATGGAGGTCAGTATAGATGGACTAATAGAGAAAGTCCCATACACTGCTAGAAGGCCAAATATTTTTTCAGAGCTAGATGCAGAAAAAAAATATATTCAGTTTGCAATCTGATGGAGGTCAGTATAGATGGACTAATAGAACAAGTCCCACACACAGCTAGAAGGCCAAATATTTTTTCAGAAGTAGATGCAGATAAAAATTATTTTTAATTTGCAGCCTGATGGAGGTCAGTATAGATGGACTAATAGAGAAAGTCCCACACACTGCTAGAAGGCCAAATATTTTTTCAGAGCTAGATGCAGACAAAAAATTATTTTGAATTTGCAACCTGATGGAGGTCAGTATAGATGGACTAATAGAGAAAGTCCCACACACAGCTAGAAGGCCAAATATTTTTTCAGAGGTAGATGCAGATAAAAATTATTTTTAATTTGTAACCTGATGGAGGTCAGTATAGATGGACTAATAGAGAAAGTCCCACACACTGCTAGAAGGCCAAATATTTTTTCAGAGCTAGATGCAGATATAAATTATTTTTAATTTGCAACCAGATGGAGGTCAGTATAGATGGACTAATAGAGAAAGTCCCATACACTGCTAGAAGGCCAAATATTTTTTCAGAGCTAGATGCAGAAAAAAATTATATTCAGTTTGCAACCTGATGGAGGTCAGTATAGATGGACTAATAGAACAAGTCCCACACACAGCTAGAAGGCCAAATATTTTTTCAGAGGTAGATGCAGATAAAAATTATTTTTAATTTGCAGCCTGATGGAGGTCAGTATAGATGGACTAATAGAGAAAGTCCCACACACTGCTAGAAGGCCAAATATTTTTTCAGAGCTAGATGCAGACAAAAAATTATTTTGAATTTGCAACCTGATGGAGGTCAGTATAGATGGACTAATAGAGAAAGTCCCACACACTGCTAGAAGGCCAAATATGTTTTCAGAGCTAGATGCAGACAAAAAATTATTTTTAATTTGCAACCTGATGGAGGTCAGTATAGATGGACTAATAGAGAAAGTCCCACACACAGCTAGAAGGCCAAATATTTTTTCAGAGCTAGATGCCGAAAAAAATTATTTTTAATTTGCAACCTGATGGAGGTCAGTATAGATGGACTAATAGAGAAAGTCCCACACACTGCTAGAAGGCCAAATATTTTTTCAGAGCTAGATGCAGAAAAAAATTATATTCAGTTTGCAACCTGATGGAGGTCAGTATAGATGGACTAATAGAACAAGTCCCATACTCAGCTAGAAGCCCAAATTTTTTTTCAGAGGTAGATGCAGATAAAAATTATTTTTAATTTGCAACCTTATGGAGGTCAGTATAGATGGACTAATAGAGAAAGTCCCATACACTGCTAGAAGGCCAAATATTTTTTCAGAGCTAGATGCAGATAAAAATTATTTTTAATTTGCAACCTGATGGAGGTCAGTATAGATGGACTAATAGAGAAAGTCCCACACACTGCTAGAAGGCCAAATATTTTTTCAGAGCTAGATGCAGACAAAAAATTATATTCAGTTTGCAACCTGATGGAGGTCAGTATAGATGGACTAATTGAACAAATCCCACACACAGCTAGAAACCCAAATATTTTTTCAGAGGTAGATGCAGATAAAAATTCTTTTTAATTTGCAACCTGATGGAGGTCAGTATAGATGGACTAATAGAGAAAGTCCCACACACTGCTAGAAGGCCAAATATTTTTTCAGAGCTAGATGCAGACAAAAAATTATTTTGAATTTGCAGCGTGATGGAGGTCAGTATAGATGGACTAATAGAACAAAGTCCCACACACTGCCAGAAGGCCAAATATTTTTTCAGAGCTAGATGCAGAAAAAAATTATATTCAGTTTGCAACCTGATGGAGGTCAGTATAGATGGACTAATAGAACAAGTCCCACACACTGCTAGAAGCCCAAATATTTTTTCAGAGCTCGATGCAGAAAAAAATTATATTCAATTTGCAACCTGATGGAGGTCAGTATAGGTGGACTAATAGAATGATGCTATGCCCAAAAGATTTTACTTCACTAGGTGCAGTAAAAAAATTGGTATTCTATACACAGGTGGTATATCTTGCAACACAGATAGGCTACTCCACTGACTAACACACTCTGCAATAGGCCAAAAAGGATTAGCTTTGCTAGATTCAGCCAAATGCTGTGAAAAAAACTTGCACAGCACTGGCACAGACCTGCCTGGCAAAAACTGATAGGAACTGATGTAACCTAGTCCTGAAAAGGACTGCAATTACAATTAGTCTTTACTCCCACAATCTATCTATTTAAGAGCACAGACCTGCCTGATAAAAGTCGTAGGAAATGCTGTAACCTAGTCCTTAAAAGGACTGCAATCACAACTATTCCCTACTCCCAAGCTATCTGTAGATTTGTGCGAAAATTGGCTTGAAATTAACAAGGTATAGCGCACACAGCAACAGCGGTGCCGTCTAACACGCAGCTGCAGCAGTGAGAAAATGGTAGCGATGGGGAAAATGGCTTGGTCTTATAGGGCAAGGACATGTGACATACACTGCCAATGACACATGCCCTTGCTTGTGTGAAAAAAAGCACTTCGCTCCGTGTGTGCGCTGCTGATAGGCTGACACATTGCACCTCCCCACTGTAAATGCGGGAAAGAGAAAAAAAAATGGAGATCTTCATTATTCCTGCAGAGATTCATCCCCTGCCCCTCCCCCCACCCCGCTGTACACTCAAACTGCGTATTAACATTAATTTTCATCATTACTGAGAAAAAATCCAGTTATGATTTTGGTGCACGAACAGTTATCGAACATAACCTCGAACAGCCGAATTTTTCTCAAATCGTTCGTGTTCGCCGAACGGCTCGAACACCGCCCAAAACAGCTTGAATTTGAGATTGGCGAACAGTTTGAGTAGAGCAACGCTCATCTCTATTTAGAAACAAATATATCTGTTTGAAAGATTCTGGTGTAGGCCAGAAAAATATAACTGTGGTTTTGCAGTTCCCCGGTTCAAATCTCTGTGTTATCCAGCTTTTGGTATTTTTTCCGTAAAAAAAAACAGTAATAGTGTCTCCCTGACTGGTCAGACACCAATATATCTGTTTAAAAGAGTCTGGTGTAGGCCAGAAAAATATTACTGTGATTTTGCAGTTCCATGGTTCAAATCTCTGTATTATCCAGCCTTTGGTATTTTATCCGTAAAGAAAAACAGTAATAGTGTCTCCCTGATTGTTCAGACACAAATATATCTGCTTGAAAGATTCTGGTGTAGGCCAGAAAAATATAACTGTGGTTTTGCAGTTCCACGGTTCAAATCTCTGTATTGTCCAGCTTTTGGTATTTTTTCCGTAAAGAAAAACTGTAATAGTGTCTCTCTGACTGGTCAGACACCAATATATCTGGTTAAAAGAGTCTGGTGTAGGCCAGGAAATATTACTGTGGTTTTGCAGTTCCACGGTTCAAATCTCTGTATTATCCAGCTTTTGGTATTTTTTTCCGTAAAGAAAAACAGTAACAGTGTCTCCCTGATTGTTCAGACACAAATATATCTGTTTGAAAGATTCTGGTGTAGGTCAGAAAAATATAACTGTGGTTTTGCAGTTCGATGGTTCAAATCTCTGTATTATCCAGCTTTTGGTATTTTTTCCATAAGGAAAAACAGTAATAGTGTCTCCCTGATTGTTCAGAAACAAATATATCTGTTTGAAAGATTCTGGTGTAGGCCAGAAAAATATAACTGTGGTTTTGCAGTTCCCCGGTTCAAATCTCTGTATTATCCAGCTTTTGGTATTTTTTCCGTTAAAAAAAACAGTAATAGTGTCTCCCTGACTGGTCAGACACCAATATATCTGTTTAAAAGAGTCTGGTGTAGGCCAGAAAAATATAACTGGGGTTTTGCAGTTCCACGGTTCAAATCTCTGTATTATCCAGCTTTTGGTATTTTTTCCATAAAGAAAAATAGTAATAGTGTCTCCCTGATTGTTCAGAAACAAATATATCTGTTTGAAAGATTCTGGTGTAGGCCAGAGAAATATAACTGTGGTTTTGCAGTTTCACGGGTCAAATCTCTGTATTATCCTGTTTTTGGCATTTTTTGCCGTTAAAAAAACAGGAATAGTGTCTCTCTGACTGGTCAGACACCAATTATTATTATTATTATTATTATTTATTATTATAGCGCCATTTATTCCATGGCGCTTTACATGTGATAGGGATATGCATAACAAAAGCATTTACATAATCTTAACAAAACGAGTCAGCGACTGGTACAGGAGGAGCGAGGACCCTGCCCGCGAGGGCTCACAGTCTACAAGGGATGGGTGAGGATACAGTAGGTGAGGGTAGAGCTGGTCGTGCAGTGGTGTTTATTGCAGGTTGTAGGCTTGTCGGAAGAGGTGGGTCTTCAGGTTCCTTTTGAAGGTTTCCACGGTAGGCGAGAGTCTGATATGTTGGGGTAGAGACTTCCAGAGTAGGGGGGAAGCACGGGAGAAATCTTGTATACGATTGTGGGAGGAGGAGATAAGAGGGGAGTAGAGCAGGAGATCTTGTGAGGATCGGAGGTTGCGTGCAGGTAAGTACCGGGAGACTAGGTCACAGATGTATGGGGGAGACAGGTTGTGGATGGCTTTGTATGCCATGGTTAGAGTTTTGAACTGAATTCTCTGGGCAATGGGGAGCCAGTGAAGGGATTGACAGAGAGGAGAGGCCGGGGAATAGCGGGGGGACAGGTGGATAAGTCGAGCAGCAGAGTTTAGGATAGATTGGAGAGGTGCAAGAGTGTTGGAAGGGATGCCACGGAGCAGGAGGTTGCAGTAGTCGAGGCGGGATATGATGAGGGCATGCACTAGTGTTTTTGCAGAGTCTTTGCTGAGGAATGCACGGATCCGGGAGATGTTTTTGAGTTGGAGTCGGCAGGAGGTGGAAAGGGCTTGGATATGTGGCTTGAAGGAGAGATCAGAGTCCAGGGTTACCCCAAGGCAGCGAGCTTGTGGGACTGGGGAGAGTGAACAGCCATTGACGTTGATGGATAGGTCGGATGGGGGATGTGAATGAGAGGGTGGAAAGATGATGAACTCTGTTTTATCCATGTTGAGTTTTAGAAACCTGTCGGAGAAGAAGGATGAGATGGCGGACAGACATTGTGGGATTCTGGTTAGTAGGGAGGAGATATCGGGTCCAGAGAGGTAGATCTGTGTGTCGTCCGCATAGAGGTGATACTGAAAGCCGTGAGACTCTATGAGCTGTCCCAGGCCGAAGGTGTAGATGGAGAAGAGCAGAGGTCCTAGAACTGAACCTTGGGGGACACCGACAGATAGGGGGTGAGATGAGGAGGTGGTGCGTGAGTGGGAGACGCTGAATGTCCTGTCTGTTAAGTATGAGGAGATCCAAGATAGAGCCAAGTCCGTGATGCCAAGAGATGAGAGAATCTGGAGTAAGAGGGAATGGTCCACTGTGTCAAAGGCAGATGACAGGTCCAGAAGGAGGAGGATGGAGTAGTGTTGCTTGGATTTGGCATTTAGTAGGTCATTGGTGACTTTGGTCAGGGCAGTTTCAGTCGAGTGATGCGGTCGGAAGCCAGATTGTAGACGGTCGAAGAGGGAGCAGGAGGAGAGGTGGGAGGACAGTTCAAGGTGGACATGTTGTTCTAGAAGTTTTGAGGCAAAGGGGAGGAGTGATATGGGGCGGTAGCTGGTCAGAGAGGAAGGGTCAAGGGAGGGCTTTTTGAGGATGGGTGTGATTGCGGCATGTTTGAAACATGAGGGGAAGACGGCGGTTGTTAGTGATAGATTGAAGAGGTGGGTTAGGGTTGGGATGAAGACTGTGGTAAGGTTAGGGATGAGGTGGGATGGGATTGGGTCAAGTTCGCAGGTGGTGAGGTGTGATTTGGAGAGTAAAGAGGAGACTTGACCTTCTGTAATGGTGGAGAAGTGGGGTTTGGAGGAGGAGGGTTGAGTAGATATGAGGAGGGGTTGCGTGGACTTTAGGCCAAAGTTTTGTCTGATGGTGTCAATCTTCTGTTTGAAGAATGAGGCAAAGTCGTCGGCTGAGATGAGAGAAGTGGGAGGAGGTGCTGGGGGACGAAGGAGAGAGTTGAAGGTGTTAAATAGCTGTTTAGGGTTGTGAGATAGGGAGGATATGAGAGATGAGAAGTAGGTTTGTTTTGCTGTAGTGAGTGCGGACTTGAAATTAGTGAGGGATTGCTTGAATGCGATGAAGTGCTCGATGGAGTGAGACCTTTTCCATCTCCGCTCCGCAACCCTGGAGGCCCGGCGCAGTTCTTTGGTAAGTTTAGTGTGCCAGGGTTGCCTGTTGAATGTGCGAGGTGTGGTGTGTGTGAGAGGGGTGATCGAGTCTAGAGCTGCAGCTATTGTGGTGTTATATGAAGCAGCAGCAACGTCTGCATCGTGTAAGGAATTTATGTCTGTGAGAGGAAGGAGGGATTCAGAGAGAGAGTGTAGGTCAAGGTGTTTGAGATTTCTGCGAGGGTGTGTGAGTTTGTGGAGTGGGGATTGTGCACCCGGAGAGGAGAGGGTAGAGAATGTGAGGAGGTTATGGTCAGAGAGAGGGAGTGGTGAGTTAGAGAGGTTAGATAGGGAACAGAGGCGGGTGAAGATGAGGTCCAGTGTGTGGCCATCTTTGTGGGTGGGTGTGGAAGACCATTGAGTGAGTCCAAAGGAGGAAGTGAGGGATAGGAGCTTAGAGACAGACGAGTGGGGAGTGTCAATGGGGATGTTGAAGTCACCCATTATGATAGTGGGGATGTCAGTGGAAAGGAAGTGAAGCAGCCAGGTAGTGAAATGGTCTAAGAAGGTGGTGGCTTGCCCTGGGGGTCGGTAAACGACGGCCAGTTGGAGGTTGGAGGGGGAATAGATGCGCACACAGTGCACCTCAAAAGAGGGGAGTGTAACAGAGGGTGGCAGTGGGATTTTGGTGAAAGCGCAGAGTTCTGATAGGAGGAAACCTACGCCTCCACCATGTTTGCCATTGGGGCGGGGGGTGTGGGAAAGGTGGAATCCGCCATATGAAAGGGCAGCTGGGGAGGCTGTGTCAGAGGGGGTGAGCCAGGTTTCGGTGATGGCGAGGAAGGAGAGTTTGTTTGTAATGAAAAGATCGTGGATGAAGGAATGTTTGTTGCAGACAGAGCGAGCGTTCCAGAGAGCTCCTGTTAGTATAGCTGAGGAGGTGGGTATTAGTTGGATGGGTATGAGGTTAGAAGGGTTGCGACAGTTTGAGGAAGGTCGTGGATAGGAGGTAGAAGTGACTGTGGGGATATGGCGAGGAGGACCAGGATTTGGAGAGATATCTCCAGCAGTGAGGAGGAGCAGAGAAAGTGTTAGCAGGTGGGAGGAAGAGAGAGCATGAGGTGGCTGTCTGTGTTTGGAGATCCAGGATTGAATGTTGAGGAATAATTTGGAGGAGGAGGTGAGATGAATGGGGAGAATAGAGGGAGAGATGAAGAGTTTCTTACTTGGTGTAGGGATTTGAGGGGTTATTAGAAAGTGGAGGACTATAGAGGAAAAAGTGAGAGCTAACAGAAACATAGTTAAAGGAGAGTAAGTGGTAAAAGTGTTTGTTACCTGTCTCCTGCCCTGACTAACTGCCTCTGAAATAACTGCCACTTCTCTCCGAAGCCACTTGGCACAAGAAGACGCGTGCACACCCCAGCACGCGTGCACCCCTTACAGAGAGTCTAAATATATAGGCCACATTAAACTATATCAGGTGTAGGGCATTGTGGGAACGGCTTGTGGATAAATTAACAGCTGGTCATTTCAACAGAAGATGGCTGGGTGATCAAAGACAGAGCCAGGACCCAAGTCTCTGCAGTTTAGCACCTCTAAAAATCAGATAAGGTATATAGTGGGGAAAGGACAAGCATATGTGAATATTGATTGGAGTGGGACAGATGAAGCAGGGGAATTATGCAGAGCATGTACCAGAGAGATGGGTCAGCAGAGCATTAGATGACAGCATACATAGGAGTGACGCGCCCCTGGGCCTGTGTCGCGCTGCGTTGCGCACGCGGGAGCTTACCCGGAGCCGGATCTGTTGAGGGTTGTAGTCTCGTGGCGGTGACCCGGTCCGTGCCCAGGGAGTCAAACTGAGCGGCGATGTATCAGCGGTAGATGTTGGACGACTACGCCACCCGTTGAGTACAGCTAAGGAGCTGCTGCTGCAGGGCAGACCGCTGAGGCCGGTGGTAGGATTGTGCAGCGTGATAGTATAACCCCCAACGGGAGGGGTATGGCCTCAGGGCAGCCGACGTGGATGATGGGGGTAGCAGGAACCACTCGGAGACGGTACGGTGTAGTTCAGGGTCTTTACTGGTGACAAAGATAGACCCTCCCGGAGTACTGGCTAGCGATTGGGGCCTGGTCAGTCCTTGAGCAGATGGGATCTCCCCTGGCCAGGCGGAGTTGTAGGCCTCCCAAACTAACTGTACTCTTCTGGCTACCTTGCTAGAGGCGGGTATAAGTAGCCCACGTCCCTCAGTGTACCGTGTGGTGCTCACCCGTATGGCCGGTGACTCGGGGCCTTCTAGTAGCTTCCGCTCCACGACGGCGGTGCTGGTCCCATGCGTGTGACCGTGCCTTCGGGTTTCTTGGCCAGAGGACCTGGAATCCCCTGCCTGACGGATTCTGCTGCTGGGTAGGAGTTAGTCCCCACAGCCTCGGACTCCGGGTCCGGTAAGAAATCTTCTCAGTCAGGGCGAGCTCTGCAGCTGCCAGCCCCTGACTCCTTGTAACACTGCTCCCACAGAGCTCCTGATGTTCTGTTCCTATATTTGCTTCTTTTCTCTGTCTCTACTCCTTCTCTACTCACTAACCCTGCCTCAGCCCTAGGTTTATATAGGGGAAGTTCTTCCCCTCCCAGGACTGGGCAGGAGGTGTGGCATGCATAGGATTCCTGACCAAGAGACCTCCCACCTGCTCTCAGACGTAATATCTCTATCACTGTGGCAACCAGACCCCTGGGGTGTCACAGGAGCAGGGGAATTATGCAGAGCATGTACCAGAGAGATGGGTCAGCAGAGCATTAGATGACAGCATACATAGGAGCAGGGGAATTATGCAGAGCATGTACCAGAGATATGGGTCAGCAGAGCATTAGATGACAGCATACATAGGAGCAGGGGAATTATGCAGAGCATGTACCTGTGGAAAGAGAAGAAGAAGACGAATGTTAGTCCATGGCCTCTGAAATAACTGCCACTTCTCTCCGAAGCCACTTGGCACAAGAAGACGCGTGCACACAATATATCTGTTTAAAAGAGTCTGGTGTAGGCCATAAAAATATTACTGTGATTTTGCAGTTCCACGGTTCAAATCTCTATATTATCCAGCTTTTGGTATTTTTCGGTAAAGAAAAACAGTAATAGTGTCTCTCTGACTGGTCAGACACCAATATATCTGTTTAAAAGAGTCTGGTGTAGGCCAGAAAAATATAACTGTGGTTTTGCAGTTCCACGGTTCAAGTCTCTCTATTATCCAGCTTTTGGTATTTTTTCCATAAAGAAAAACAGTAATAGTGTCTCCCTGACTGGTCAGACACCAATATACCTGTTTAAAAGAGTCTGGTGTAAGCCAGAAAAATATAACTGTGTTTTTGCAGTTCCACGGTTCAAATCTCTATATTATCCAGCTTTTGGTATTTTTTCCGTAAAGAAAAGCAGTAATAGTGTCTCCCTGACTGCTCAGACACCAATATACCTGTTTAAAAGAGTCTGGTGTAAGCCAGAAAAATATAACTGTGTTTTTGCAGTTCCACGGTTCAAATCTCTATATTATCCAGCTTTTGGTATTTTTTCCGTAAAGAAAAGCAGTAATAGTGTCTCCCTGACTGCTCAGACACCAATATATCTGTTTAAAAGAGTCTGGTGTAAGCCAGAAAAATATAACTGTGGTTTTGCAGTTCCACGGTTGAAATCTCTGTATTATCCAGCTTTTGGTATTTTTTCCGTAAAGAAAAACAGTAATAGTGTCTCCCTGATTGTTCAGAAACAAATATATCTGTTTGAAAGATTCTGGTGTAGGCCAGAGAAATATAACTGTGGTTTTGCAGTTTCACGGGTCAAATCTCTGTATTATCCTGTTTTTGGCATTTTTTGCCGTTAAAAAAACAGTAATAGTGTCTCTCTGACTGGTCAGACACCAATATATCTGTTTAAAAGAGTCTGGTGTAGGCCAGAAAAATATTATTGTGGTTTTACAGTTCCATGGTTCAAATCTCTGTATTATCCAGCTTTTGGTATTTTTTCCATAAAGAAAAACAGTAATAGTGTCTCCCTGATTGTTCAGACACAAATATATCTGCTTGAAAGATTCTGGTGTAAGCCAGAAAAATATAACTGTGGTTTTGCAGTTCCACGGTTCAAATCTCTGTATTATCCAGCTTTTGGTATTTTTTCCGTAAAGAAAAACAGTAATAGTGTCTCCCTGACTGGTCAGACACCAATATACCTGTTTAAATGAGTCTGGTGTAAGCCAGAAAAATATAACTGTGTTTTTGCAGTTCCACGGTTCAAATCTCTGTATTATCCAGCTTTTGGTATTTTTTCCGTAAAGAAAAGCAGTAATAGTGTCTCCCTGACTGCTCAGACACCAATATATCTGTTTAAAAGAGTCTGGTGTAAGCCAGAAAAATATAACTGTGGTTTTGCAGTTCCACGGTTGAAATCTCTGTATTATCCAGCTTTTGGTATTTTTTCCGTAAAGAAAAACAGTAATAGTGTCTCCCTGATTGTTCAGACACAAATATATCTGTTTGAAAGATTCTGGTGTAGGTCAGAAAAATATAACTGTGGTTTTGCAGTTCCACGGTTCAAATCTCTGTATTATCCAGGTTTTGGTATTTTTTTCATAAAAAAAAAACAGAAATAGTGTCTCCCTGATTGTTCAGAAACAAATATATCTGTTTGAAAGATTCTGGTGTAGGCCAGAAAAATATAATTGTGGTTTTGCAGTTCCACGGTTCAAATCTCTGTATTATCCAGCTTTTGGTATTTTTTCTGTAAAGAAAAACAGTAATAGTGTCTCCCTCCCTGACTGGTCAGACACGGATATATCTGCTTAAAAGAGTCTGGTGTAGGCCAGAAAAATATAACTGTGGTTTTGCAGTTCCACGGGTCAAATCTCTATATTATCCTGTTTTTGGCATTTTTTGCCGTAAAAAAAAAAACAGTAATAGTGTCTGCCTGACTGGTCAAACATCAATATATCTGTTTAAAAGAGTCTGGTGTAGGCCAGAAAAATATTACTCTGGTTTTGCAGTTCCACGGTTCAAATCTCTGTATTATCCAGCTTTTGCTATTTTTTCCGTAAAGAAAAAGAGTAATTTTGACTCCCTGACTGGTCAGACACCAATATATCTGTTTAAATGAGTCTGGTGTAAGCCAGAAAAATATAACTGTGGTTTTGCAGTTCCACGGTTGAAATCTCTGTATTATCCAGCTTTTGGTATTTTTTCCATAAAGAAAAACAGTAATAGTGTCTCCCTGATTGTTCAGACACAAATATATCTGTTTGAAAGATTCTGGTGTAGGTCAGAAAAATATAACTGTGGTTTTGCAGTTCCACGGTTCAAATATCTGTATTATCCAGGTTTTGGTATTTTTTTCATAAAGAAAAACAGTAATAGTGTCTCCCTGATTGTTCAGAAACAAATATATCTGTTTGAAAGATTCTGGTGTAGGTCAGAAAAATATAACTGTGGTTTTGCAGTTCCACGGTTCAAATCTCTGTATTATCCAGCTTTTGGTATTTTTTCCGTAAAGAAAAACAGTAGTAGTGTCTCTCTGACTGGTCAGACACCAATATATCTGTTTAAAAGAGTCTGGTGTAGGTCAGAAAAATATAACTGTGGTTTTGCAGTTCCACGGGTCAAATCTCCGTATTATCCAGCTTTTGGTATTTTTTCCGTAAAGAAAAACAGTAACAGTGTCTCCCTGATTGTTCAGAAACAAATATGTCTGTTTGAAAGATTATGGTGTAGGCCAGAAAAATATAATTGTGGTTTTGCAGTTCCACGGTTCAAATCTCTGTATTATCCAGCTTTTGGTATTTTTTCTGTAAAGAAAAACAGTAATAGTGTCTCCCTCCCTGACTGGTCAGACACCAATATATCTGCTTAAAAGAGTCTGGTGTAGGCCAGAAAAATATAACTGTGGTTTTGCAGTTCCACGGGTCAAATCTCTATATTATCCTGTTGTTGGCATCTTTTGCCGTAAAAAAAAAAACAGTAATAGTGTCTGCCTGACTGGTCAAACACCAATATATCTGTTTAAAAGAGTCTGGTGTAGGCCAGAAAAATATTACTCTGGTTTTGCAGTTCCACGGTTCAAATCTCTGTATTATCCAGCTTTTGGTATTTTTTCCGTAAAGAAAAACAGTAATAGTGTCTCCCTGACTGGTCAGACACCAATATATCTGTTTAAAAGAGTCTGGTGTAAGCCAGAAAAATATAACTGTGGTTTTGCAGTTCCACGGTTCAAATCTCTGTATCATCCAGCTTTTGGCATTTTTTCCGTAAAGAAAAACAGTAATAGTGTCTCCCTGACTGGTCAGACACCAATATACCTGTTTAAAAGAGTCTGGTGTAAGCCAGAAAAATATAACTGTGTTTTTGCAGCTCCACGGTTGAAATCTCCGTATTATCCAGCTTTTGGTATTTTTTCCGTAAAGAAAAGCAGTAATAGTGTCTCCCTGACTCCTCAGACACCAATATATCTGTTTAAAAGAGTCTGGTGTAAGCCAGAAAAATAAAACTGTGGTTTTGCAGTTCCACGGTTGAAATTTCTGTATTATCCAGCTTTTGGTATTTTTTCCGTAAATAAATACAGTAATAGTGTCTCCCTGATTGTTCAGACACAAATATATCTGTTTGAAAGATTCTGGTGTAGGTCAGAAAAATATAACTGTGGTTTTGCAGTTCCACGGTTCAAATCTCCGTATTATCCAGCTTTTGGTATTTTTTCCATAAGGAAAAACAGTAATAGTGTCTCCCTGATTGTTCAGAAACAAATATATCTGTTTGAAAGATTCTGGTGTAGGCCAGAAAAATATAATTGTGGTTTTGCAGTTCCACGGATCAAATCTCTGTATTATCCAGCTTTTGGTATTTTTTCTGTAAAGAAAAACAGTAATAGTGTCTCCCTCCCTGACTGGTCAGACACCAATATATCTGTTTAAAAGAGTCTGATGTAGGCTAGAAAAATATAACTGTGGTTTTGCAGTTCCACGGGTCAAATCTCTATATTATCCTGTTTTTGGCATTTTTTGCCGTAAAAAAAAAAAAACAGTAATAGTGTCTGCCTGACTGGTCAAACACCAATATATCTGTTTAAAGAGTCTGGTGTAGGCCAGAAAAATATCACTGTGGTTTTGCAGTTCCACGGTTTAAATCTCTGTATTATCCAGCTTTTGGTATTTTTTCCGTAAAGAAAAGCAGTAACAGTGTCTCCCTGATTGTTCAGACACAAATATATCTGATTGAAAGATTCTGGTGTAGGTCAGAAAAATATAACTGTGGTTTTGCAGTTCGATGGTTCAAATCTCTGTATTATCCAGCTCTTGGTATTTTTTCCATAAAGAAAAACAGTAATAGTGTCTCCCTGATTGTTCAGAAACAAATATATCTGTTTGAAAGATTCTGGTGTAGGCCAGAAAAATATAACTGTGGTTTTGCAGTTCCCCGGTTCAAATCTCTGTATTACCAACTTTTGGTATTTTTTCC
Organism: Phyllobates terribilis; assembly: GCF_046119375.1. Taxonomy (NCBI): domain Eukaryota; kingdom Metazoa; phylum Chordata; class Amphibia; order Anura; family Dendrobatidae; genus Phyllobates; species Phyllobates terribilis. The sequence goes on from NW_027362768.1 coordinate 261,842,240, forward strand.
GTAAAAAAAAACAGTAATAGTGTCTCCCTGACTGGTCAGACACCAATATATCTGTTTAAAAGAGTCTGGTGTAGGCCAGAAAAATATAACTGTGGTTTTGCAGTTCCACGGGTCAAATCTCTGTATCATCCGGTTTTTGGCATTTTTTGCCGTAAAAAAAAACAGTAATAGTGTCTCTCTGACTGGTCAGACACCAATATATCTGTTTAAAAGAGTCTGGTGTAAGCCAGAAAAAAATAACTGTGGTTTTGCAGTTCCACGGTTCAAATCTCTACATTATCCAGCTTTTGGTATTTTTTCCGTAAAGAAAAACAGTAATAGTGTCTCCCTGATTGTTCAGACACAAATATATCTGTTTGAAAGATTCTGGTGTAGGTCAGAAAAATATAACTGTGGTTTTGCAGTTCCACAGTTCAAATCTCTGTATTATCCAGCTTTTGGTATTTTTTCCATAAAGAAAAACAGTAATAGTGTCTCCCTGATTGTTCAGAAACAAATATATTTGTTTGAAAGATTCTGGTGTAGGCCAGAAAAATATAACTGTTGTTTTTCAGTTCCACGGATCAAATCTCTGTATTATCCAGCTTTTGGTATTTTTTCTGTAAAGAAAAACAGTAATAGTGTCTCCCTGACTGGTCAGACACCAATATAACTGTTTAAAAGAGTCTGGTGTAGGCCAGAAAAATATAACTGTGGTTTCGCAGTTCCACAGGTCAAATCTCTATATTATCCTGTTTTTGGCAATCTTTGCCGTAAAAAAAAAAAAACAGTAATAGTGTCTGCCTGACTGGTCAAACACCAATATATCTGTTTAAAAGAGTCTGGTGTAGGCCAGAAAAATATTACTCTGGTTTTGCAGTTCCACAGTTCAAATCTCTGTATTATCCAGCTTTTGGTATTTTTTCCGTAAAGAAAAACAGTAATAGTGTCTCCCTGACTGGTCAGACACCAATATATCTGTTTAAAAGAGTCTGGTGCAGGTCAGAAAAATATAACTGTGGTTTTGCAGTTCCACGGGTCAAATCTCCGTATTATCCAGCTTTTGGTATTTTTTCCGTAAAGAAAAACAGTAACAGTGTCTCCCTGATTGTTCAGACACAAATATATCTGATTAAAAGATTCTGGTGTAGGTCAGAAAAATATAACTGTGGTTTTACAGTTCGATGGTTCAAACCTCTGTATTATCCAGCTTTTGGTATTTTTTCCATAAAGAAAAACAGTAATAGTGTCTCCCTGATTATTCAGACACAAATATATCTGTTTGAAAGATTCTGGTGTAGGTCAGAAAAATATAACTGTGGTTTTGCAGTTTCACGGTTCAAATCTCTGTATTATCCAGCTTTTGGTATTTTTTCCATAAAAAAAAACAGTAATAGTGTCTCCCTGATTGTTCAAAAACAAATATAACTGTTTGAAAGATTCTGGTGTAGGCCAGAAAAATATAACTGTGGTTTTACAGTTCCACGGTTCAAATCTCTGTATTTTCCAGCTTTTGGTATTTTTTCTGTAATGAAAAACAGTAATAGTGTCTCCCTGACTGGTCAGACACCAATATAACTGTTTAAAAGAGTCTGGTGTAGGCCAGAAAAATATAACTGTGGTTTTGCAGTTCCACGGGTCAAATCTCTATATTATCCTGTTTTTGGCATTTTTTGACGTAAAAAAAAAAACAGTAATAGTGTCTGCCTGACTGGTCAAACACCAATATATCTGTTTAAAAGAGTCTGGTGTAGGCCAGAAAAATATAACTGTGGTTTTGCAGTACCACGGGTCAAATCACTGTATTATCCTGTTTTTGGCATTTTTTGCGGTTAAAAAAAACAGTAATAGTGTCTCTCTGACTGGTCAGACACCAATATATCTGTTTAAAAGAGTCTGGTGTAGGCCAGAAAAATATAACTGTGGTTTTGCAGTTCCACGATTCAAATCTCTGTATTATCCAGCTTTTGGTAATTTTCGGTAAAGAAAAACAGTAATAGTGTCTCTCTGACTGGTCAGACACCAATATATCTGTTTAAAAGAGTCTGGTGTAGGCCAGAAAAATATAACTGTGGTTTTGCAGTTCCACGGTTCAAGTCTCTCTGTTATCCAGCTTTTGGTATTTTTTCCATAAACAAAAACAGTAATAGTGTCTCCCTGACTGGTCAGACACCAATATACCTGTTTAAAAGAGTCTGGTGTAAGCCAGAAAAATATAACTGTGTTTTTGCAGTTCCACGGTTCAAATCTCTATATTATTCAGCTTTTGGTATTTTTTCCGTAAAGAAAAGCAGTAATAGTGTCTCCCTGACTGCTCAGACACCAATATACCTGTTTAAAAGAGTCTGGTGTAAGCCAGAAAAATATAACTGTGTTTTTGCAGTTCCACGGTTCAAATCTCTATATTATCCAGCTTTTGGTATTTTTTCCGTAAAGAAAAGCAGTAATAGTGTCTCCCTGACTGCTCAGACACCAATTTATCTGTTTAAAAGAGTCTGGTGTAAGCCAGAAAAATATAACTGTGGTTTTGCAGTTCCTCCATTGAAATCTCTGTATTATCCAGCTTTTGGTATTTTTTCCGTAAAGAAAAACAGTAATAGTGTCTCCCTGATTGTTCAGACACAAATATATCTGTTTGAAAGATTCTGGTGTAGGTCAGAAAAATAATACTGTGGTTTTGCAGTTCCACGGTTCAAATCTCTGTATTATCCAGCTTTTGGTATTTTTTCCATAAAGAAAAACAGTAATAGTGTCTCCCTGATTGTTCAGAAACAAATATATCTGTTTGAAAGATTCTGGTGTAGGCCAGAAAAATATAATTGTGGTTTTGCAGTTCCACGGTTCAAATCTCTGTATTATCCAGCTTTTGGTATTTTTTCTGTAAAGAAAAACAGTAATAGTGTCTCCCTCCCTGACTTGTCAGACACGAATATATCTGCTTAAAAGAGTCTGGTGTAGGCCAGAAAAATATAACTGTGGTTTTGCAGTTCCACGGGTCAAATCTCTATATTATCCTGTTTTTGGCATTTTTTGCCGTAAAAAAAAAAACAGTAATAGTGTCTGCCTGACTGGTCAAACACCAATATATCTGTTTAAAAGAGTCTGGTGTACGCCAGAAAAATATTACTCTGGTTTTGCAGTTCCACGGTTCAAATCTCTATATTATCCAGCTTTTGGTATTTTTTCCGTAAAGAAAAGCAGTAATAGTGTCTCCCTGACTGCTCAGACACCAATATACCTGTTTAAAAGAGTCTGGTGTAAGCCAGAAAAATATAACTGTGTTTTTGCAGTTCCACGGTTCAAATCTCTATATTATCCAGCTTTTGGTATTTTTTCCGTAAAGAAAAGCAGTAATAGTGTCTCCCTGACTGCTCAGACACCAATTTATCTGTTTAAAAGAGTCTGGTGTAAGCCAGAAAAATATAACTGTGGTTTTGCAGTTCCACGGTTCAAATCTCTGTATTATCCAGCTTTTGGTATTTTTTCCGTAAAGAAAAACAGTAATAGTGTCTCCCTGATTGTTCAGACACAAATATATCTGTTTGAAAGATTCTGGTGTAGGTCAGAAAAATATTACTGTGGTTTTGCAGTTCCACGGTTCAAATCTCTGTATTATCCAGCTTTTGGTATTTTTTCCATAAAGAAAAACAGTAATAGTGTCTCCCTGATTGTTCAGAAACAAATATATCTGTTTTAAAGATTCTGGTGTAGGCCAGAGAAATATAACTGTGGTTTTGCAGTTTCACGGGTCAAATCTCTGTATTATCCTGTTTTTGGCATTTTTTGCCGTTAAAAAAACAGTAATAGTGTCTCTCTGACTGGTCAGACACCAATATATCTGTTTAAAAGAGTCTGGTGTAGGCCAGAAAAATATTATTGTGGTTTTACAGTTCCATGGTTCAAATCTCTGTATTATCCAGCTTTTGGTATTTTTTCCGTAAAGAAAAACAGTAATAGTGTCTCCCTGATTGTTCAGACACAAATATATCTGCTTGAAACATTCTGGTGTAAGCCCGAAAAATATAACTGTGGTTTTGCAGTTCCACGGTTCAAATCTCTGTATTATCCAGCTTTTGGTATTTTTTCCGTAAAGAAAAGCAGTAATAGTGTCTCACTGACTGCTCAGACACCAATATATCTGTTTAAAAGAGTCTGGTGTAAGCCAGAAAAATATAACTGTGGTTTTGCAGTTCCACGGTTGAAATCTCTGTATTATCCAGCTTTTGGTATTTTTTCCGTAAAGAAAAACAGTAATAGTGTCTCCCTGATTGTTCAGACACAAATATATCTGTTTGAAAGATTCTGGTGTAGGTCAGAAAAATATAACTGTGGTTTTGCAGTTCCACGGTTCAAATCTCTGTATTATCCAGGTTTTGGTATTTTTTTCATAAAGAAAAACAGTAATAGTGTCTCCCTGATTGTTCAGAAACAAATATATCTGTTTGAAAGATTCTGGTGTAGGCCAGAAAAATATAATTGTGGTTTTGCAGTTCCACGGTTCAAATCTCTGTATTATCCAGCTTTTGGTATTTTTTCTATAAAGAAAAACAGTAATAGTGTCTCCCTCCCTGACTGGTCAGACACGAATATATCTGCTTAAAAGAGTCTGGTGTAGGCCAGAAAAATATAACTGTGGTTTTGCAGTTCCACGGGTCAAATCTCTATATTATCCTGTTTTTGGCATTTTTTGCCGTAAAAAAAAAAACAGTAATAGTGTCTGCCTGACTGGTCAAACACCAATATATCTGTTTAAAAGAGTCTGGTGTACGCCAGAAAAATATTACTCTGGTTTTGCAGTTCCACGGTTCAAATCTCTATATTATCCAGCTTTTGGTATTTTTTCCGTAAAGAAAAGCAGTAATAGTGTCTCCCTGACTGCTCAGACACCAATATACCTGTTTAAAAGAGTCTGGTGTAAGCCAGAAAAATATAACTGTGTTTTTGCAGTTCCACGGTTCAAATCTCTATATTATCCAGCTTTTGGTATTTTTTCCGTAAAGAAAAGCAGTAATAGTGTCTCCCTGACTGCTCAGACACCAATTTATCTGTTTAAAAGAGTCTGGTGTAAGCCAGAAAAATATAACTGTGGTTTTGCAGTTCCACGGTTGAAATCTCTGTATTATCCAGCTTTTGGTATTTTTTCCGTAAAGAAAAACAGTAATAGTGTCTCCCTGATTGTTCAGACACAAATATATCTGTTTGAAAGATTCTGGTGTAGGTCAGAAAAATATAACTGTGGTTTTGCAGTTCCACGGTTCAAATCTCTGTATTATCCAGGTTTTGGTATTTTTTTCAAAAAGAAAAACAGTAATAGTGTCTCCCTGATTGTTCAGAAACAAATGTATCTGTTTGAAAGATTCTGGTGTAGGTCAGAAAAATATAACTGTGGTTTTGCAGTTCCACGGTTCAAATCTCTGTATTATCCAGCTTTTGGTATTTTTTCCGTAAAGAAAAACAGTAATAGTGTCTCTCTGACTGGTCAGACACCAATATATCTGTTTAAAAGAGTCTGGTGTAGGTCAGAAAAATATAACTGTGGTTTTGCAGTTCCACGGGTCAAATCTCCGTATTATCCAGCTTTTGGTATTTTTTCTGTAAAGAAAAACAGTAATAGTGTCTCCCTCCCTGACTGGTCAGACACCAATATATCTGCTTAAAAGAGTCTGGTGTAGGCCAGAAAAATATAACTGTGGTTTTGCAGTTCCACGGGTCAAATCTCTATATCATCCTGTTTTTGGCATCTTTTGCCGTAAAAAAAAAAACAGTAATAGTGTCTGCCTGACTGGTCAAACACCAATATATCTGTTTAAAAGAGTCTGGTGTAGGCCAGAAAAATATTACTCTGGTTTTGCAGTTCCACGGTTCAAATCTCTGTATTATCCAGCTTTTGGTATTTTTTCCGTAAAGAAAAACAGTAATAGTGTCTCCCTGACTGGTCAGACACCAATATATCTGTTTAAAAGAGTCTGGTGTAAGCCAGAAAAATATAACTGTGGTTTTGCAGTTCCACGGTTCAAATCTCTGTATCATCCAGCTTTTGGTATTTTTTCTGTAAAGAAAAACAGTAATAGTGTCTCTCTGACTGGTCAGACACCAATATATCTGTTTAAAAGAGTCTGGTGTAGGCCACAAAAATATAACTGTGCTTTTGCAGTTCCACGGTTCAAATCTCTCTATTATCCAGCTTTTGGTATTTTTTCCGTAAAGAAAAACAGTAATAGTGTCTCCCTGACTAGTCAGACACCAATATACCTGTTTAAAAGAGTCTGGTGTAAGCCAGAAAAATATAACTGTGTTTTTGCAGCTCCACGGTTGAAATCTCCGTATTATCCAGCTTTTGGTATTTTTTCCGTAAAGAAAAGCAGTAATAGTGTCTCCCTGACTCCTCAGACACCAATATATCTGTTTAAAAGAGTCTGGTGTAAGCCAGAAAAATAAAACTGTGGTTTTGCAGTTCCACGGTTGAAATCTCTGTATTATCCAGCTTTTGGTATTTTTTCCGTAAAGAAAAACAGTAATAGTGTCTCCCTGATTGTTCAGACACAAATATATCTGTTTGAAAGATTCTGGTGTAGGTCAGAAAAATATAACTGTGGTTTTGCAGTTCCACGGTTCAAATCTCTGTATTATCCAGGTTTTGGTATTTTTTTCATAAAGAAAAACAGTAATAGTGTCTCCCTGATTGTTCAGAAACAAATATATCTGTTTGAAAGATTCTGGTGTAGGCCAGAAAAATATAATTGTGGTTTTGCAGTTCCACGGTTCAAATCTCTGTATTATCCAGCTTTTGGTATTTTTTCTATAAAGAAAAACAGTAATAGTGTCTCCCTCCCTGACTGGTCAGACACGAATATATCTGCTTAAAAGAGTCTGGTGTAGGCCAGAAAAATATAACTGTGGTTTTGCAGTTCCACGGGTCAAATCTCTATATTATCCTGTTTTTGGCATTTTTTGCCGTAAAAAAAAAAACAGTAATAGTGTCTGCCTGACTGGTCAAACACCAATATATCTGTTTAAAAGAGTCTGGTGTACGCCAGAAAAATATTACTCTGGTTTTGCAGTTCCACGGTTCAAATCTCTATATTATCCAGCTTTTGGTATTTTTTCCGTAAAGAAAAGCAGTAATAGTGTCTCCCTGACTGCTCAGACACCAATATACCTGTTTAAAAGAGTCTGGTGTAAGCCAGAAAAATATAACTGTGTTTTTGCAGTTCCACGGTTCAAATCTCTATATTATCCAGCTTTTGGTATTTTTTCCGTAAAGAAAAGCAGTAATAGTGTCTCCCTGACTGCTCAGACACCAATTTATCTGTTTAAAAGAGTCTGGTGTAAGCCAGAAAAATATAACTGTGGTTTTGCAGTTCCACGGTTGAAATCTCTGTATTATCCAGCTTTTGGTATTTTTTCCGTAAAGAAAAACAGTAATAGTGTCTCCCTGATTGTTCAGACACAAATATATCTGTTTGAAAGATTCTGGTGTAGGTCAGAAAAATATAACTGTGGTTTTGCAGTTCCACGGTTCAAATCTCTGTATTATCCAGGTTTTGGTATTTTTTTCAAAAAGAAAAACAGTAATAGTGTCTCCCTGATTGTTCAGAAACAAATGTATCTGTTTGAAAGATTCTGGTGTAGGTCAGAAAAATATAACTGTGGTTTTGCAGTTCCACGGTTCAAATCTCTGTATTATCCAGCTTTTGGTATTTTTTCCGTAAAGAAAAACAGTAATAGTGTCTCTCTGACTGGTCAGACACCAATATATCTGTTTAAAAGAGTCTGGTGTAGGTCAGAAAAATATAACTGTGGTTTTGCAGTTCCACGGGTCAAATCTCCGTATTATCCAGCTTTTGGTATTTTTTCTGTAAAGAAAAACAGTAATAGTGTCTCCCTCCCTGACTGGTCAGACACCAATATATCTGCTTAAAAGAGTCTGGTGTAGGCCAGAAAAATATAACTGTGGTTTTGCAGTTCCACGGGTCAAATCTCTATATCATCCTGTTTTTGGCATCTTTTGCCGTAAAAAAAAAAACAGTAATAGTGTCTGCCTGACTGGTCAAACACCAATATATCTGTTTAAAAGAGTCTGGTGTAGGCCAGAAAAATATTACTCTGGTTTTGCAGTTCCACGGTTCAAATCTCTGTATTATCCAGCTTTTGGTATTTTTTCCGTAAAGAAAAACAGTAATAGTGTCTCCCTGACTGGTCAGACACCAATATATCTGTTTAAAAGAGTCTGGTGTAAGCCAGAAAAATATAACTGTGGTTTTGCAGTTCCACGGTTCAAATCTCTGTATCATCCAGCTTTTGGTATTTTTTCTGTAAAGAAAAACAGTAATAGTGTCTCTCTGACTGGTCAGACACCAATATATCTGTTTAAAAGAGTCTGGTGTAGGCCACAAAAATATAACTGTGCTTTTGCAGTTCCACGGTTCAAATCTCTCTATTATCCAGCTTTTGGTATTTTTTCCGTAAAGAAAAACAGTAATAGTGTCTCCCTGACTAGTCAGACACCAATATACCTGTTTAAAAGAGTCTGGTGTAAGCCAGAAAAATATAACTGTGTTTTTGCAGCTCCACGGTTGAAATCTCCGTATTATCCAGCTTTTGGTATTTTTTCCGTAAAGAAAAGCAGTAATAGTGTCTCCCTGACTCCTCAGACACCAATATATCTGTTTAAAAGAGTCTGGTGTAAGCCAGAAAAATAAAACTGTGGTTTTGCAGTTCCACGGTTGAAATTTCTGTATTATCCAGCTTTTGGTATTTTTTCCGTAAAGAAATACAGTAATAGTGTCTCCCTGATTGTTCAGACACAAATATATCTGTTTGAAAGATTCTGGTGTAGGTCAGAAAAATATAACTGTGGTTTTGCAGTTCCACGGTTCAAATCTCTGTATTATCCAGCTTTTGGTATTTTTTCCATAAGGAAAAACAGTAATAGTGTCTCCCTGATTGTTCAGAAACAAATATATCTGTTTGAAAGATTCTGGTGTAGGCCAGAAAAATATAATTGTGGTTTTGCAGTTCCACGGTTCAAATCTCTGTATTATCCAGCTTTTGGTATTTTTTCTGTAAAGAAAAACAGTAATAGTGTCTCCCTCCCTGACTGGTCAGACACCAATATATCTGTTTAAAAGAGTCTGATGTAGGCTAGAAAAATATAACTGTGGTTTTGCAGTTCCACGGGTCAAATATCTATATTATCCTGTTTTTGGCATTTTTTGCCGTAAAAAAAAAAAAAACAGTAAAAGTGTCTGCCTGACTGGTCAAACACCAATATATCTGTTTAAAGAGTCTGGTGTAGGCCAGAAAAATATCACTGTGGTTTTGCAGTTCCACGGTTTAAATCTCTGTATTATCCAGCTTTTGGTATTTTTTCCGTAAAGAAAAGCAGTAACAGTGTCTCCCTGATTGTTGAGACACAAATATATCTGATTGAAAGATTCTGGTGTAGGTCAGAAAAATATAACTGTGGTTTTGCAGTTCGATGGTTCAAATCTCTGTATTATCCAGCTCTTGGTATTTTTTCCATAAAGAAAAACAGTAATAGTGTCTCCCTGATTGTTCAGAAACAAATATATCTGTTTGAAAGATTCTGGTGTAGGCCAGAAAAATATAACTGTGGTTTTGCAGTTCCCCGGTTCAAATCTCTGTATTACCAACTTTTGGTATTTTTTCCGTAAAAAAAAACAGTAATAGTGTCTCCCTGACTGGTCAGACACCAATATATCTGTTTAAAAGAGTCTGGTGTAGGCCAGAAAAATATAACTGTGGTTTTGCAGTTCCACGGGTCAAATCTCTGCATCATCCGGTTTTTGGCATTTTTTGCCGTAAAAAAAAACAGTAATAGTGTCTCTCTGACTGGTCAGACACCAATATATCTGTTTAAAAGAGTCTGGTGTAAGCCAGAAAAAAATAACTGTGGTTTTGCAGTTCCACGGTTCAAATCTCTACATTATCCAGCTTTTGGTATTTTTTCCGTAAAGAAAAACAGTAATAGTGTCTCCCTGATTGTTCAGACACAAATATATCTGTTTGAAAGATTCTGGTGTAGGTCAGAAAAATATAACTGTGGTTTTGCAGTTCCACGGTTCAAATCTCTGTATTATCCAGCTTTTGGTATTTTTTCCATAAAGAAAAACAGTAATAGTGTCTCCCTGATTGTTCAGAAACAAATATATCTGTTTGAAAGATTCTGGTGTAGGCCAGAAAAATATAACTGTTGTTTTTCAGTTCCACGGTTCAAATCTCTGTATTATCCAGCTTTTGGTATTTTTTCTGTAAAGAAAAACAGTAATAGTGTCTTCCTGACTGGTCAGACACCAATATAACTGTTTAAAAGAGTCTGGTGTAGGCCAGAAAAATATAACTGTGGTTTTGCAGTTCCACAGGTCAAATCTCTATATTATCCTGTTTTTGGCAATCTTTGCCGTAAAAAAAAAAAAACAGTAATAGTGTCTGCCTGACTGGTCAAACACCAATATATCTGTTTAAAAGAGTCTGGTGTAGGCCAGAAAAATATAACTGTGGTTTTGCAGTACCACAGGTCAAATTACTGTATTATCCTGTTTTTGGCATTTTTTGCCGTTAAAAAAGACAGTAATAGTATCTCTCTGACTGGTCAGACACCAATATATCTGTTTAAAAGAGTCTGGTGTACGCCAGAAAAATATTAATGTGTTTTTGCAGCTCCATGGTTCAAATATCTGTATTATCCAGCTTTTGGTATTTTTTTCCATAAAGAGAAACAGTAATAGTGTCTCCCTGATTGTTCAGACACAAATATATCTGCTTGAAAAATTCTGGTGTAGGCCAGAAAAATATAACTGTGGTTTTGCAGTTCCACGGTTCAAATCTCTCTATTATCCAGCTTTTGGTATTTTTTCCGTAAAGTAAAACAGTAATAGTGTCTCTCTGACTGGTCAGACACCAATATATCTGTTTAAAAGAGTCTGGTGTAGGCCAGAAAAATATAACTGTGGTTTTGCAGTTCCACGGTTCAAATCTCTCTATTATCCAGCTTTTGGTATTTTTTCCGTAAAGAAAAACAGTAATAGTGTCTCCCTGACTGGTCAGACAACAATATACCTGTTTAAAAGAGTCTGGTGTAAGCCAGAAAAATATAACTGTGTTTTTGCAGTTCCACGGTTCAAATCTCTGTATTATCCAGCTTTTGGTATTTTTTCCGTAAAGAAAAGCAGTAATAGTGTCTCCCTGACTGCTCAGACACCAATATATCTGTTTAAAAGAGTCTGGTGTAAGCCAGAAAAATATAACTGTGGTTTTGCAGTTCCACGGTTGAAATCTCTGTATTATCCAGCTTTTGGTATTTTTTCCGTAAAGATAAACAGTAATAGTTTCTCCCTGATTGTTCAGACACAAATATATCTGTTTGAAAGATTCTGGTGTAGGTCAGAAAAATATAAATGTGGTTTTGCAGTTCCACGGTTCAAATCTCTGTATTATCCAGCTTTTGGTATTTTTTCCATAAAGAAAAACAGTAATAGTGTCTCCCTGATTGTTCAGAAACAAATATATCTGTTTGAAAGATTCTGGTGTAGGCCAGAAAAATATAATTGTTGTTTTGCAGTTCCACGGTTCAAATCTCTGTATTATCCAGCTTTTGGTATTTTTTCTGTAAAGAAAAACAGTAATAGTGTCTCACTCCCTGACTGGTCAGACACCAATATATCTGTTTAAAAGTGTCTGGTGTAGGTCAGAAAAATATAACTGTGGTTTTGCAGTTCCACGGGTCAAATCTCTATATTATCCTGTTTTTGGCATTTTTTGCCGTAAAAAAAAAAAACAGTAATAGTGTCTGCCTGACTGGTCAAAAACCAATATATCTGTTTAAAAGTGTCTGGTGTAGGCCAGAAAAATATTACTGTGGTTTTGCAGTTCCACGGGTCAAATCTCTGTATTATCCTGTTTTTGGCATTTTTTGACGTTAAAAAAAAAACAGTAATATTGTCTTTCTGACTGGTCAGACACCAATATATCTGTATAAAAGAGTCTGGTGTAGGCCAGAAAAATATTACTGTGGTTTTGCAGTTCCATGGTTCAAATCTCTGTATTATCCAGCTTTTGGTATTTTTTCCGTAAAGAAAAACAGTAATAGTGTTTCCCTGATTGTTCAGACACAAATATATCTGCTTGAAAGATTCTGGTGTAGGCCAGAAAAATATAACTGTGGTTTTGCAGTTCCACGGTTCAAATCTCTGTATTATCCAGCTTTTGGTATTTTTTCCGTAAAGAAAAACAGTAATAGTGTCTCCCTGATTGTTCAGACACAAATATATCTGCTTGAAAGATTCTGGTGTAGGCAAGAAAAATATAACTGTGGTTTTGCAGTTCCACGGTTCAAATCTCTGTATTATCCAGCTTTTGGTATTTTTTCCGTAAAGAAGAACAGTAATAGTGTCTCCCTGATTGTTCAGATACCAATATACCTGTTTAAAACAGTCTGGTGTAAGCCAGAAAAATATAACTGTGTTTTTGCAGCTCCACGGTTGAAATCTCCGTATTATCCAGCTTTTGGTATTTTTTCCGTAAAGAAAAGCAGTAATAGTGTCTCCCTGACTCCTCAGACACCAATATATCTGTTTAAAAGAGTCTGGTGTAAGCCAGAAAAATAAAACTGTGGTTTTGCAGTTCCACGGTTGAAATTTCTGTATTATCCAGCTTTTGGTATTTTTTCCGTAAAGAAATACAGTAATAGTGTCTCCCTGATTGTTCAGACACAAATATATCTGTTTGAAAGATTCTGGTGTAGGTCAGAAAAATATAACTGTGGTTTTGCAGTTCCACGGTTCAAATCTCTGTATTATCCAGCTTTTGGTATTTTTTCCATAAGGAAAAACAGTAATAGTGTCTCCCTGATTGTTCAGAAACAAATATATCTGTTTGAAAGATTCTGGTGTAGGCCAGAAAAATATAATTGTGGTTTTGCAGTTCCACGGTTCAAATCTCTGTATTATCCAGCTTTTGGTATTTTTTCTGTAAAGAAAAACAGTAATAGTGTCTCCCTCCCTGACTGGTCAGACACCAATATATCTGTTTAAAAGAGTCTGATGTAGGCTAGAAAAATATAACTGTGGTTTTGCAGTTCCACGGGTCAAATATCTATATTATCCTGTTTTTGGCATTTTTTGCCGTAAAAAAAAAAAAAACAGTAAAAGTGTCTGCCTGACTGGTCAAACACCAATATATCTGTTTAAAGAGTCTGGTGTAGGCCAGAAAAATATCACTGTGGTTTTGCAGTTCCACGGTTTAAATCTCTGTATTATCCAGCTTTTGGTATTTTTTCCGTAAAGAAAAGCAGTAACAGTGTCTCCCTGATTGTTGAGACACAAATATATCTGATTGAAAGATTCTGGTGTAGGTCAGAAAAATATAACTGTGGTTTTGCAGTTCGATGGTTCAAATCTCTGTATTATCCAGCTCTTGGTATTTTTTCCATAAAGAAAAACAGTAATAGTGTCTCCCTGATTGTTCAGAAACAAATATATCTGTTTGAAAGATTCTGGTGTAGGCCAGAAAAATATAACTGTGGTTTTGCAGTTCCCCGGTTCAAATCTCTGTATTACCAACTTTTGGTATTTTTTCCGTAAAAAAAAACAGTAATAGTGTCTCCCTGACTGGTCAGACACCAATATATCTGTTTAAAAGAGTCTGGTGTAGGCCAGAAAAATATAACTGTGGTTTTGCAGTTCCACGGGTCAAATCTCTGCATCATCCGGTTTTTGGCATTTTTTGCCGTAAAAAAAAACAGTAATAGTGTCTCTCTGACTGGTCAGACACCAATATATCTGTTTAAAAGAGTCTGGTGTAAGCCAGAAAAAAATAACTGTGGTTTTGCAGTTCCACGGTTCAAATCTCTACATTATCCAGCTTTTGGTATTTTTTCCGTAAAGAAAAACAGTAATAGTGTCTCCCTGATTGTTCAGACACAAATATATCTGTTTGAAAGATTCTGGTGTAGGTCAGAAAAATATAACTGTGGTTTTGCAGTTCCACGGTTCAAATCTCTGTATTATCCAGCTTTTGGTATTTTTTCCATAAAGAAAAACAGTAATAGTGTCTCCCTGATTGTTCAGAAACAAATATATCTGTTTGAAAGATTCTGGTGTAGGCCAGAAAAATATAACTGTTGTTTTTCAGTTCCACGGTTCAAATCTCTGTATTATCCAGCTTTTGGTATTTTTTCTGTAAAGAAAAACAGTAATAGTGTCTTCCTGACTGGTCAGACACCAATATAACTGTTTAAAAGAGTCTGGTGTAGGCCAGAAAAATATAACTGTGGTTTTGCAGTTCCACAGGTCAAATCTCTATATTATCCTGTTTTTGGCAATCTTTGCCGTAAAAAAAAAAAAACAGTAATAGTGTCTGCCTGACTGGTCAAACACCAATATATCTGTTTAAAAGAGTCTGGTGTAGGCCAGAAAAATATAACTGTGGTTTTGCAGTACCACAGGTCAAATTACTGTATTATCCTGTTTTTGGCATTTTTTGCCGTTAAAAAAGACAGTAATAGTATCTCTCTGACTGGTCAGACACCAATATATCTGTTTAAAAGAGTCTGGTGTACGCCAGAAAAATATTAATGTGTTTTTGCAGCTCCATGGTTCAAATATCTGTATTATCCAGCTTTTGGTATTTTTTTCCATAAAGAGAAACAGTAATAGTGTCTCCCTGATTGTTCAGACACAAATATATCTGCTTGAAAAATTCTGGTGTAGGCCAGAAAAATATAACTGTGGTTTTGCAGTTCCACGGTTCAAATCTCTCTATTATCCAGCTTTTGGTATTTTTTCCGTAAAGTAAAACAGTAATAGTGTCTCTCTGACTGGTCAGACACCAATATATCTGTTTAAAAGAGTCTGGTGTAGGCCAGAAAAATATAACTGTGGTTTTGCAGTTCCACGGTTCAAATCTCTCTATTATCCAGCTTTTGGTATTTTTTCCGTAAAGAAAAACAGTAATAGTGTCTCCCTGACTGGTCAGACAACAATATACCTGTTTAAAAGAGTCTGGTGTAAGCCAGAAAAATATAACTGTGTTTTTGCAGTTCCACGGTTCAAATCTCTGTATTATCCAGCTTTTGGTATTTTTTCCGTAAAGAAAAGCAGTAATAGTGTCTCCCTGACTGCTCAGACACCAATATATCTGTTTAAAAGAGTCTGGTGTAAGCCAGAAAAATATAACTGTGGTTTTGCAGTTCCACGGTTGAAATCTCTGTATTATCCAGCTTTTGGTATTTTTTCCGTAAAGATAAACAGTAATAGTTTCTCCCTGATTGTTCAGACACAAATATATCTGTTTGAAAGATTCTGGTGTAGGTCAGAAAAATATAAATGTGGTTTTGCAGTTCCACGGTTCAAATCTCTGTATTATCCAGCTTTTGGTATTTTTTCCATAAAGAAAAACAGTAATAGTGTCTCCCTGATTGTTCAGAAACAAATATATCTGTTTGAAAGATTCTGGTGTAGGCCAGAAAAATATAATTGTTGTTTTGCAGTTCCACGGTTCAAATCTCTGTATTATCCAGCTTTTGGTATTTTTTCTGTAAAGAAAAACAGTAATAGTGTCTCACTCCCTGACTGGTCAGACACCAATATATCTGTTTAAAAGTGTCTGGTGTAGGTCAGAAAAATATAACTGTGGTTTTGCAGTTCCACGGGTCAAATCTCTATATTATCCTGTTTTTGGCATTTTTTGCCGTAAAAAAAAAAAACAGTAATAGTGTCTGCCTGACTGGTCAAAAACCAATATATCTGTTTAAAAGTGTCTGGTGTAGGCCAGAAAAATATTACTGTGGTTTTGCAGTTCCACGGGTCAAATCTCTGTATTATCCTGTTTTTGGCATTTTTTGACGTTAAAAAAAAAACAGTAATATTGTCTTTCTGACTGGTCAGACACCAATATATCTGTATAAAAGAGTCTGGTGTAGGCCAGAAAAATATTACTGTGGTTTTGCAGTTCCATGGTTCAAATCTCTGTATTATCCAGCTTTTGGTATTTTTTCCGTAAAGAAAAACAGTAATAGTGTTTCCCTGATTGTTCAGACACAAATATATCTGCTTGAAAGATTCTGGTGTAGGCCAGAAAAATATAACTGTGGTTTTGCAGTTCCACGGTTCAAATCTCTGTATTATCCAGCTTTTGGTATTTTTTCCGTAAAGAAAAACAGTAATAGTGTCTCCCTGATTGTTCAGACACAAATATATCTGCTTGAAAGATTCTGGTGTAGGCAAGAAAAATATAACTGTGGTTTTGCAGTTCCACGGTTCAAATCTCTGTATTATCCAGCTTTTGGTATTTTTTCCGTAAAGAAGAACAGTAATAGTGTCTCCCTGATTGTTCAGATACCAATATACCTGTTTAAAACAGTCTGGTGTAAGCCAGAAAAATATAACTGTGGTTTTGCAGTTCCACGGTTCAAATGTCTGCATTATCCAGCTTTTGGTATTTTTTCCGTAAAGAAAAGCAGTAATAGTGTCTCCCTGACTGGTCAGACACCAATATATCTGTTTAAAAGAGTCTGGTGTAAGCCAGAAAAATATAACTGTGGTTTTGCAGTTCCACGGTTCAAATCTCCGTATTATTCAGCTTTTGGTATTTTTTCCGTAAAGAAAAACAGTAATATTGTCTCCCTGATTGTTCAGACACAAATAAATCTGTTTGAAAGATTCTGGTGTAGGTCAGAACAATATAACTGTGGTTTTGCAGTTCTACGGTTCAAATCTCTGTATTATCCAGCTTTTGGTATTTTTTCCATAAAGAAAAACAGTAATAGTGTCTCCCTGATTGTTCAGAAACAAATATATCTGTTTGAAATATTCTGGTGTAGGTCAGAAAAATATAACTGTGGTTTTGCAGTTCCACGGTTCAAATCTCTGTATTATCCAGCTTTTGGTATTTTTTCCATAAAGAAAAACAGTAATAGTGTCTCCCTGATTGTTCAGAAACAAATATATCTGTTTGAAAGATTCTGGTGTAGGCCAGAAAAATGTAATTGTGGTTTTGCAGTTCCACGGTTCAAATCTCTGTATTATCCAGCTTTTAGTATTTTTTCTGTAAAGAAAAACAGTAATAGTGTCTTCCTCCCTGACTGGTCAGACACCAATATATCTGTTTAAAAGAGTCTGGTGTAGGCCAGAAAAATATAACTGTGGTTTTGCAGTTCCACGGGTCAAATCTCTATACTATCCTGTTTTTGGCATTTTTTGCCGTAAAAAAAAAAAACAGTAATAGTGTCTGCCTGACTGGTCAAACTCCAATATATCTGTTTAAAAGAGTCTGGTGTAGGCCACAAAAATATTATTGTGGTTTTTCAGTTCCACGGGTCAAACCTCTGTATTATCCTGTTTTTGGCATTTTTTGCCGTAAAAAAAAAACAGTAATAGTGTCTTTCTGACTGGTCAGACACCAATATATCTGTTTAAAAGAGTGTGGTGTAGGCCAGAAAAATATTACTGTGGTTTTGCAGTTCCATGGTTCAAATCTCTGTATTATCCAGCTTTTGGTATTTTTTCCGTAAAGAAAAACAGTAATAGTGTCTCCCTGATTGTTCAGACACAAATATATCTGCTTGAAAGATTCTGGTGTAGGCCAGAAAAATATAACTGTGGTTTTGCAATTCCACAGTTCAAATCTCTGTATTATCCAGCTTTTGGTATTTTTTCCGTAAAGAAAAACAGTAATAGTGTCTCCCTGATTGTTCAGATACCAATATATCTGTTTAAAAGAGTCTGGTGTAAGCCAGAAAAATATAACTGTGGTTTTGCAGTTCCACGGTTCAAATCTCCGTATTATCCAGCTTTTGGTATTTTTTCCATAAAGAAAAACAGTAATAGTGTCTCCCTGATTGTTCAGAAACAAATATATCTGTTTGAAAGATTCTGGTGTAGGCCAGAAAAATATAACTGTGGTTTTGCAGTTCTACAGTTCAAATTTCTGTATTATCCAGCTTTTGGTATTTTTTCTGTAAAGAAAAACAGTAATAGTGTCTCCCTGACTGGTCAGACACCAATATAACTGTTTAAAAGAGTCTGGTGTAGGCCAGAAAAATATAACTGTGGTTTTGCAGTTCCACGCGTCAAATCTC
This sequence comes from Phyllobates terribilis, assembly GCF_046119375.1. NCBI lineage: Eukaryota > Metazoa > Chordata > Amphibia > Anura > Dendrobatidae > Phyllobates > Phyllobates terribilis. The sequence goes on from NW_027362768.1 coordinate 261,860,319, forward strand.
TATATTATTCTGTTTTTGGCATTTTTTGCCGTAAAAAAAAAAAACAGTAATAGTGTCTGCCTGACTGGTCAAACACCAATATATCTGTTTAAAAGAGTCTGGTGTAGGCCAGAAAAATATAACTGTGGTTTTGCAGTACCACGGGTCAAATCACTGTATTATCCTGTTTTTGGCATTTTTTGCCATTAAAAAAACAGTAATAGTGTCTCTCTGACTGGTCAGACACCAATATATCTGTTTAAAAGAGTCTGGTGTACGCCAGAAAAATATTACTGTGGTTTTGCAATTCCATGGTTCAAATCTCTGTATTATCCAGCTTTTGGTATTTTTTTCCGTAAAGAAAAACAGTAATAGTGTCTCTCTGACTGGTCAGACACCAATATATCTGTTTAAAAGAGTCTGGTGTACGCCAGAAAAATATTACTGTGGTTTTGCAGTTCCATGGTTCAAATCTCTGTATTTTCCAACTTTTGGTATTTTTTCCATAAAGAAAAACAGTAATAGTGTCTCCCTGATTGTTCAGAAACAAATATATCTGTTTGAAAGATTCTGGTGTAGGCCAGAAAAATATAATTGTGGTTTTGCAGTTCCACGGTTCAAATCTCTGTATTATCCAGCTTTTAGTATTTTTTCTGTAAAGAAAAACAGTAATAGTGTCTCCCTCCCTGACTGGTCAGACACCAATATATCTGTTTAAAAGAGTCTGGTGTAGGCCAGAAAAATATAACTGTGGTTTTGCAGTTCCACGGGTCAAATCTCTACATTATTCTGTTTTTGGCATTTTTTGCCTTAAAAAAAAAAAAACAGTAATAGTGTCTGCCTGACTGGTCAAACACCAATATATCTGTTTAAAAGAGTCTGGTGTAGGCCACAAAAATATTATTGTGGTTTTGCAGTTCCACGGGTCAAATCTCTATATTATCCTGTTTTTGGCATTTTTTGCCGTAAAAAAAAAAAAACAGTAATAGTGTCTGCCTGACTGGTCAAACACCAATATATCTGTTTAAAAGAATCTGGTGTAGGCCAGAAAAATATAACTGTGGTTTTGAAGTACCACGGGTCAAATCACTGTATTATCCTGTTTTTGGCATTTTTTGCCGTTAAAAAAACAGTAATAGTGTCTCTCTGACTGGTCAGACACCAATATATCTGTTTAAAAGAGTCTGGTGTAAGCCAGAAAAATATAACTGCGTTTTTGCAGTTCCACGGTTCAAATCTCTGTATTATCCAGGTTTTGGTATTTTTTCCGTAAAGAAAAGCAGTAATAGTGTCTCCCTGACTGCTCAGACACCAATATATCTGTTTAAAAGAGTCTGGTGTAAGCCAGAAAAATATAACTGTGGTTTTGCAGTTCCACGGTTGAAATCTCTGTATTATCCAGCTTTTGGTATTTTTTCCGTAAAGAAAAACAGTAATAGTTTCTCCCTGATTGTTCAGACACAAATATATCTGTTTGAAAGATTCTGGTGTAGGTCAGAAAAATATAACTGTGGTTTTGCAGTTCCACGGTTCAAATCTCTGTATTATCCTGCTTTTGGTATTTTTTCCATAAAGAAAAACAGTAATAGTGTCTCCCTGATTGTTCAGAAACAAATATATCTGTTTGAAAGATTCTGGTGTATACCAGAAAAATATAATTGTGGTTTTGCAGTTCCACGGTTCAAATCTCTGTATTATCCAGCTTTTGGTATTTTTTCTGTAAAGAAAAACAGTAATAGTGTCTCACTCCCTGACTGGTCAGACACCAATATATCTGTTTAAAAGTGTCTGGTGTAGGTCAGAAAAATATAACTGTGGTTTTGCAGTTCCATGGGTCAAATCTCTATATTATCCTGTTTTTGGCATTTTTTGCCGTAAAAAAAAAAAACAGTAATAGTGTCTGCCTGACTGGTCAAAAACCAATATATCTGTTTAAAAGAGTCTGGTGTAGGCCAGAAAAATATTACTGTGGTTTTGCAGTTCCACGGGTCAAATCTCTGTATTATCCTGTTTTTGGCATTTTTTGCCGTTAAAAAAAAAACAGTAATATTGTCTTTCTGACTGGTCAGACACCAATATATCTGTATAAAAGAGTCTGGTGTAGGCCAGAAAAATATTACTGTGGTTTTGCAGTTCCATGGTTCAAATCTCTGTATTATCCAGCTTTTGGTATTTTTTCCGTAAAGAAAAACAGTAATAGTGTTTCCCTGATTGTTCAGACACAAATATATCTGCTTGAAAGATTCTGGTGTAGGCCAGAAAAATATAACTGTGGTTTTGCAGTTCCACGGTTCAAATCTCTGTATTATCCAGCTTTTGGTATTTTTTCCGTAAAGAAGAACAGTAATAGTGTCTCCCTGATTGTTCAGATACCAATATACCTGTTTAAAACAGTCTGGTGTAAGCCAGAAAAATATAACTGTGGTTTTGCAGTTCCACGGTTCAAATCTCTGCATTATCCAGCTTTTGGTATTTTTTCCGTAAAGAAAAGCAGTAATAGTGTCTCCCTGACTGGTCAGACACCGATATATCTGTTTAAAAGAGTCTGGTGTAAGCCAGAAAAATATAACTGTGGTTTTGCAGTTCGACGGTTCAAATCTCCGTATTATTCAGCTTTTGGTATTTTTTCCGTAAAGAAAAACAGTAATAGTGTCTCCCTGATTGTTCAGACACAAATATATCTGTTTGAAAGATTCTGGTGTAGGTCAGAAAATATAACTGTGGTTTTGCAGTTCCACGGTTCAAATCTCTGTATTATCCAGCTTTTAGTATTTTTTCTGTAAAGAAAAACAGTAATAGTGTCTCCCTCCCTGACTGGTCAGACACCAATATATCTGTTTAAAAGAGTCTGGTGTAGGCCATAAAAATATAACTGTGGTTTTGCAGTTCCACGGGTCAAATCTCTATATTATCCTGTTTTTGGCATTTTTTGCCTTAAAAAAAAAACAGTAATAGTGTCTGCCTGACTGGTCAAACACCAATATATCTGTTTAAAAGAGTCTGGTGTAGGCCACAAAAATATTATTGTGGTTTTGCAGTTCCACGGGTCAAATCTCTATATTATCCTGTTTTTGGCATTTTTTGCCGTAAAAAAAAAAAACAGTAATAGTGTCTGCCTGACTGGTCAGACTCCAATATATCTGTTTAAAAGAGTCTGGTGTAGGCCAGAAAAATATAACTGTGCTTTTGCAGTACCACGGGTCAAATCACTGTATTATCCTGTTTTTGGCATTTTTTGCCGTTAAAAAAACAGTAATAGTGTCTCTCTGACTGGTCAGACACCAATATATCTGTTTAAAAGAGTCTGGTGTAAGCCAGAAAAATATAACTGTGGTTTTGCAGTTCCACGGTTGAAATCTCTGTATTATCCAGCTTTTGGTATTTTTTCCGTAAAGAAAAACAGTAATAGTGTCTCCCTGATTGTTCAGACACAAATATAACTGTTTGAAAGATTCTGGTGTAGGTCAGAAAAATATAACTGTGGTTTTGCAGTTCCACGGTTCAAATCTCTATATTATCCAGCTTTTGGTATTTTTTCCGTAAAGAAGAACAGTAATAGTGTCTCCCTGATTGTTCAGATACCAAAATACCTGTTTAAAACAGTCTGGTGTAAGCCAGAAAAATATAACTGTGGCTTTGCAGTTCCACGGTTCAAATCTCTGCATTATCCAGCTTTTGGTATTTTTTCCGTAAAGAAAAGCAGTAATAGTGTCTCCCTGACTGGTCAGACACCAATATATCTGTTTAAAAGAGTCTGGTGTAAGCCAGAAAAATATAACTGTGGTTTTGCAGTTCCACGGTTCAAATCTCCGTATTATTCAGCTTTTGGTATTTTTTCCGTAAAGAAAAACAGTAATATTGTCTCCCTGATTGTTCAGACACAAATAAATCTGTTTGAAAGATTCTGGTGTAGGTCAGAACAATATAACTGTGGTTTTGCAGTTCTACGGTTCAAATCTCTGTATTATCCAGCTTTTGGTATTTTTTCCATAAAGAAAAACAGTAATAGTGTCTCCCTGATTGTTCAGAAACAAATATATCTGTTTAAAAGAGTCTGGTGTAAGCCAGAAAAATATAACTGTGGTTTTGCAGTTCCACGGTTCAAATCTCCGTATTATCCAGCTTTTGGTATTTTTTCCGTAAAGAAAAACAGTAATATTGTCTCCCTGATTGTTCAGACACAAATAAATCTGTTTGAAAGATTCTGGTGTAGGTCAGAAAAATATAACTGTGGTTTTGCAGTTCTACGGTTCAAATCTCTTTATTATCCAGCTTTTGGTATTTTTTCCATAAAGAAAAACAGTAATAGTGTCTCCCTGATTGTTCAGAAACAAATATATCTGTTTGAAAGATTCTGGTGTAGGTCAGAAAAATATAACTGTGGTTTTGCAGTTCCACGGTTCAAATCTCTGTATTATCCAGCTTTTGGTATTTTTTCTGTAAAGAAAAACAGTAATAGTGTCTCCCTCCCTGACTGGTCAGACACCAATATATCTGTTTAAAAGAGTCTGGTGTAGGCCAGAAAAATATAACTGTGGTTTTGCAGTTCCACGGGTCAAATCTCTATATTATCCTGTTTTTGGCATTTTTTGCCGTAAAAAAAAAAAACAGTAATAGTGTCTGCCTGACTGGTCAAACACCAATATATCTGTTTAAAAGAGTCTGGTGTAGGCCACAAAAATATTATTGTGGTTTTTCAGTTCCACGGGTCAAATCTCTGTATTATCCTGTTTTTGGCATTTTTTGCCGTAAAAAAAAAACAGTAATAGTGTCTTTCTGACTGGTCAGACACCAATATATCTGTATAAAAGACTCTGGTGTAGGCCAGAAAAATATTACTGTGGTTTTGCAGTTCCATGGTTCAAATCTCTGTATTATCCAGCTTTTGGTATTTTTTCTGTAAAGAAAAACAGTAATAGTGTCTCCCTGATTGTTCAGACACAAATATATCTGCTTGAAAGATTCTGGTGTAGGCCAGAAAAATATAACTGTGGTTTTGCAGTTCCACGGTGCAAATCTCTGTATTATCCAGCTTTTGGTATTTTTTCCGTAAAGAAAAACAGTAATAATGTCTCCCTGATTGTTCAGACAAAAATATATCTGCTTGAAAGATTCTGGTGTAGGCCAGAAAAATATAACTGTGGTTTTGCAATTCCACAGTTCAAATCTCTGTATTATCCAGCTTTTGGTATTTTTTCCGTAAAGAAAAACAGTAATAGTGTCTCCCTGATTGTTCAGATACCAATATATCTGTTTAAAAGAGTCTGGTGTAAGCCAGAAAAATATAACTGTGGTTTTGCAGTTCCATGGTTCAAATCTCCGTATTATCCAGCTTTTGGTATTTTTTCCATAAAGAAAAACAGTAATAGTGTCTCCCTCATTGTTCAGAAACAAATATATCTGTTTGAAAGATTCTGGTGTAGGCCAGAAAAATATAACTGTGGTTTTGCAGTTCCACAGTTCAAATTTCTGTATTATCCAGCTTTTGGTATTTTTCTGTAAAGAAAAACAGTAATAGTGTCTCCCTGACTGGTCAGACACCAATATAACTGTTTAAAAGAGTCTGGTGTAGGCCAGAAAAATATAACTGTGGTTTTGCAGTTCCACGGGTCAAATCTCTATATTATCCTGTTTTTGGCATTTTTTGCCTTAAAAAAAAAAACAGTAATAGTGTCTGCCTGACTGGTCAAACACCAATATATCTGTTTAAAAGAGTCTGGTGTAGGCCACAAAAATATTATTGTGGTTTTGCAGTTCCACGGGTCAAATCTCTATATTATCCTGTTTTTGGCATTTTTTGCCGTAAAAAAAAAAAACAGTAATAGTGTCTGCCTGACTGGTCAAACTCCAATATATCTGTTTAAAAGAGTCTGGTGTAGGCCAGAAAAATATAACTGTGGTTTTGCAATACCACGGGTCAAATCACTGTATTATCCTGTTTTTGGCATTTTTTGCCATTAAAAAAACAGTAATAGTGTCTCTCTGACTGGTCAGACACCAATATATCTGTTTAAAAGAGTCTGGTGTACGCCAGAAAAATATTACTGTGGTTTTGCAGTTCCATAGTTCAAATCTCTGTATTATCCAGCTTTTGGTATTTTTTTCCGTAAAGAAAAACAGTAATAGTGTCTCTCTGACTGGTCAGACACCAATATATCTGTTTAAAAGAGTCTGGTGTACGCCAGAAAAATATTACTGTGGTTTTGCAGTTCCATGGTTCAAATCTCTGTATTATCCAACTTTTGGTATTTTTTCCATAAAGAAAAACAGTAATAGTGTCTCCCTGATTGTTCAGAAACAAATATATCTGTTTGAAAGATTCTGGTGTAGGTCAGAAAATATAACTGTGGTTTTGCAGTTCCACGGTTCAAATCTCTGTATTATCCAGCTTTTAGTATTTTTTCTGTAAAGAAAAACAGTAATAGTGTCTCCCTCCCTGACTGGTCAGACACAAATATATCTGTTTAAAAGAGTCTGGTGTAGGCCAGAAAAATATAACTGTGGTTTTGCAGTTCCACGGGTCAAATCTCTATATTATCCTGTTTTTGGCATTTTTTGCCTTAAAAAAAAAAACAGTAATAGTGTCTGCCTGACTGGTCAAACACCAATATATCTGTTTAAAAGAGTCTGGTGTAGGCCACAAAAATATTATTGTGGTTTTGCAGTTCCACGGGTCAAATCTCTATATTATCCTGTTTTTGGCATTTTTTGCCGTAAAAAAAAAAAACAGTAATAGTGTCTGCCTGACTGGTCAAACTCCAATATATCTGTTTAAAAGAGTCTGGTGTAGGCCAGAAAAATATAACTGTGGTTTTGCAATACCACGGGTCAAATCACTGTATTATCCTGTTTTTGGCATTTTTTGCCGTTAAAAAAACAGTAATAGTGTCTCTCTGACTGGTCAGACATCAATATATCTGTTTAAAAGAGTCTGGTGTAAGCCAGAAAAATATAACTGTGGTTTTGCAGTTCCACGGTTGAAATCTCTGTATTATCCAGCTTTTGGTATTTTTTCCGTAAAGAAAAACAGTAATAGTGTCTCCCTGACTGTTCAGACACCAATATATCTGTTTAAAAGAGTTTGGTGTAAGCCAGAAAAATATAACTGTGGTTTTGCAGTTCCACGGTTCAAATCTCCGTATTATCCAGCTTTTGGTATTTTTTCCGTAAAGAAAAACAGTAATATTGTCTCCCTGATTGTTCAGACACAAATAAATCTGTTTGAAAGTTTCTGGTGTAGGTCAGAAAAATATAACTGTGGTTTTGCAGTTCTACGGTTCAAATCTCTTTATTATCCAGCTTTTGGTATTTTTTCCATAAAGAAAACAGTAATAGTGTCTCCCTGATTGTTCAGAAACAAATATATCTGTTTGAAAGATTCTGGTGTAGGTCAGAAAAATATAACTGTGGTTTTGCAGTTCCACGGTTCAAATCTCTGTATTATCCAGCTTTTGGTATTTTTTCTGTAAAGAAAAACAGTAATAGTGTCTCCCTCCCTGACTGGTCAGACACCAATATATCTGTTTAAAAGAGTCTGGTGTAGGCCAGAAAAATATAACTGTGGTTTTGCAGTTCCACGGGTCAAATCTCTATATTATCCTGTTTTTGGCATTTTTTGCCGTAAAAAAAAAAAAACAGTAATAGTGTCTGCCTGACTGGTCAAAGACCAATATATCTGTTTAAAAGAGTCTGGTGTAGGCCAGAAAAATATTACTGTGATTTGCAGTTCCACGGGTCAAATCTCTGTATTATCCTGTTTTTAGCATTTTTTGCCGTTAAAAAAAAACAGTAATAGTGTCTTTCTGACTGGTCAGACCCCAATATATCTGTTTAAAAGAGTCTGTTGTAGGCCAGAAAAATATTACTGTGGTTTTGCAGTTCCATGGTTCAAATCTCTGTATTATCCAGCTTTTGGCATTTTTTCCGTAAAGAAAAACAGTAATAGTGTCTCCCTGATTGTTCAGACACAAATATATCTGCTTGAAAGATTCTGGTGTAGGCCAGAAAAATATAACTGTGGTTTTGCAGTTCCACGGTTCAAATCTCTGTATTATCCAGCTTTTGGTATTTTTTCCGTAAAGAAAAACAGTAATAGTGTCTCCCTGATTGTTCAGACACAAATATATCTGCTTGAAAGATTCTGGTGTAGGCCAGAAAAATATAACTGTGGTTTTGTAGTTCCACGGTTCAAATCTCTGTATTATCCAGCTTTTGGTATTTTTTCCGTAAAGAAAAACAGTAATAGTGTCTCCCTGATTGTTCAGATACCAATATATCTGTTTAAAAGAGTCTGGTGTAAGCCAGAAAAATATAACTGTGGTTTTGCAGTTCCACGGTTCAAATCTCTGTATTATCCAGCTTTTGGTATTTTTTCCGTAAAGAAAAACGGTAATATTGTCTCCCTGATTGTTCAGACACAAATAAATCTGTTTGAAAGATTCTGGTGTAGGTCAGAAAAATATAACTGTGGTTTTGCAGTTCTACGGTTCAAATCTCTGTATTATCCAGCTTTTGGTATTTTTTCCATAAAGAAAAACAGTAATAGTGTCTCCCTGATTGTTCAGAAACAAATATATCTGTTTGAAAGATTCTGGTGTAGGCCAGAAAAATATAACTGTGGTTTTGCAGTTCCACGGTTCAAATCTCTGTATTATCCAGCTTTTGGTATTTTTTCCGTAAAGAAAAACAGTAATAGTGTCTCCCTGATTGTTCTGACACATTTATATCTGTTTTAAAGAGTCTGGTGTAGGCCAGAAAAATATAACTGTGGTTTTGCAGTTCCACGGTTCAAATCTCTGTATTATCCAGCTTTTGGTATTTTTTCCGTAAAGAAAAACAGTAATAGTGTCTCCCTGACTGGTCAGACACCAATATATCTGTTTAAAAGATTCTGGTGTAAGCCAGAAAAATATAACTGTGGTTTTGCAGTTCCATGGTTCAAATCTCTGTATTATCCAGCTTTTGGTATTTTTTCCTTAAAGAAAAACAGTAATAGTGTCTCCCTGATTGTTCAGACACCAATATATCTGTTTGATTGATTCTGGTGTAGGCCAGAAAAATATAACTTTGGTATTGCAGTTCCACGGTTCAAATCTCTGTATTATCCACTATTGGGCCTTTTTTACATAAAAAAAACAGTTTAAGTGTGTCGCTGACTGTTCAGCCCCAAATTTATCTATTAAAAAAAGTCTGGTATACGCCAGTAAATTAGAACTGTGGTTTTGCAGTTCCACGGTTCAAATCTCTGTATTATCCAGATTTTGGCCTGTTTTACGTAAAAAAATAAATAAATAGTGTCTCCCTGTCTGTTCAGTCACAAATATATCTGTTTAAAAGATTCTGGTGTAGGCCAGAGAAATAGAACTGTGGTTTTCCTCTTCCACGGTTCTAATCTCCTTTTTATTACCCTTTTTCCATTGATAGTGCGAGTGTAAGCTATTTTACTTCATTTACAATGGGCAAGGCGCGTGGCAAGGGACGTGGAACTGGACATTCTGGTGATGGTGCGTGTAGAGGACGGGGCAGTGGCCAAGGTGAAAATGTGCTAGAGCCAACAGCCACATCTTCTCGCTCCCACTTCGTGACCGAATTACTAGGGAACGACACTACAACACCAGTACTGGGAACTGATCAGTGTGAACATGTTATTATTTGGATAGCAGATAATACTTCCAGTTACCTGGGCACCACCACCTCCGGTCTGTCTTCCACACGGTCAAGTTTTAGTAGCCGTGAGTCTCGACCGGATACTCCTCCTCACCCTGATGCTCCTTCCTCCCACCATGCCGAGTGTCGTCAGACAGCAACTGATCCCACACTTGGACACTCTGAAGAGCTGTTCACTGGTCCTATTCCATATTTGTGCCCCTCGCCTGCTCCGCTTGAAGTGGTGGAAGAGAAGATCCCATGCAGCGATGACCAAATATTTGAACAGCCACGGCCACAGGAAGTCGACGCTGGCAATTTGTCGCAAGAGGTGGACGATAACGAGACACAATTGCCACGAAGTGAGGAAGAGGATCGTGGTGCGCAAGTGGAAGAGGAGGAGGTGGTGGATGATCTGGTAACTGACCCAACGTGGCAGGATGACACGCAGAGTGAGGCCAGAAGCACACAGGGGGAGGGAGGCAGAGTACCCCAACAGGCAGGAAGAAGCAGTGTGGTGGCCGCACACAGAAGGCGGGCAACCGTTCCCCGTTACACCAACATGAGGGACGTTGCCAGTACAACCGGTCGGTCTTCCAGAGTCTGGATTTTTTTTAAAGACTCTACTGATAACCCCAAAAAGGCCATTTGTACCACCTGCCATGACGGCATCAGCAAGGGTGACAAAACTACCAGCCTGACCACCACCAGCATGATCAGGCACATGGCAGCAAAGCACCCGACTTTGTGGGACGAACCCCAGGATCCACGACCAGTGTCAGCTGGTGTCACCACTGCTTCTTCCGCTGTTGTGCGCGTAATAGAACCCCCTGTTGTGCGTGCAAGGCAATCCCCTGTCCATACTGCATGCAAAGATGCCCCTTCCTCTCAGTCTTCACTTGTTATGGCAGTTTCTCAAGATACAGCATCAACGTCCACGTCCACGTCCCACCACAGCGTTCAATTGTCCATATCCGAGAGCTTTGAACGAAAGAGCAAATTCCCACCCAACGCCCCACAGGCCACAGTCCTAAATTCGCACATTTCACGACTGCTTGCGTTGGAAATGCTGCCTTTTAGGCTGGTGGAGACGGAATCCTTCCGCAACCTTATGGCGGTGGCCGTCCCTTGGTACTCGGTCCCCAGCCGACACTATTTTGCTCGCTGTGCCATCCCCGCACTACACAAGCACGTGTCCCAAAACATCTGCTGTGCCCTCAACAACGCAGTTACTGGTAGAGTCCACCTGACAACGGACACGTGGACAAGTGCTTGTGGCCAGGAATGGTACATCTCCCTGACGGCATACTGGGTAAACATAGTGGAAGCCGGGACCCAGTCGGACCTTGGGACGGAACACATCCTCCCCACACCGAGGATTGCGGGCCCTACGTCAGTCAGAGTTGCCTCCACAGTGTACAGCTCCTGCGCATCATCCTTCTCCTCCTCCTCCTCATGTTCAGCCTCCATCTCAGATATCACCACATCAGTTACAAGCTGGAAGCACTGCCAAGGGCAACAGGCTGTGCTGAAACTCATAAGCTTAGGTGATAAACCTCACACTGCTTGTGAGTTGTGGACAGCTGTGAAAGAGCAGGCAGATCTGAGGCTGAGACCGCTGAACCTACATCCAGGTATGGTCGTGTGTGACAATGGCCGTAACCTGGTGGCGGCTCTGAGGCGAGGCGAGAACACACACGTACCATGCCTGGCTCATGTGCTTAACCTCGTGGTTCAGGGGTTTCTTAAATCGTACCCCGAGTTGCCAGATCTGCTTGTCAAAGTATGCCATCTATCAGCTCATTTTCGCAAGTCGGCTACAGCTTCCGCCGCCCTTGCTGTGCTGCAGCAACGTTTGCAGCTTCCGGCACACCGACTGGTGTGTGATGTCCCCACTAGTGTTGAGCCACCCCCGTAGTGTTCGAGTTCGGTTCGGTTCGTCGAACACCCGTGTGTTCGCCGAACTGTTCGTCGAACACCTTCGAACACCGTTAAAACCAATGGCAGGCAAACAAAAACACATAGAAACACATAGAAAACACCTTCAAAGGTGTCCAAAAGCTGACAAACTGCTCAGAAGACACAACTAACACATGGAAAAGTGACAAGTACATATAGTCATGCGAAAAGAAAAGAGGTGGAGGAGTAAAAGGAGGGGGAGACACAGATATAGGCATGTCATGCCCTTCTAAAATCCAAAAAGTGAGAAGCCGACACGTTCAGTCCGCTCCTGCCCGTGCCACCTCCGCGTCGCCGGGTTTGTGCCAGAGCCGCGGTGAACCCTGACGGCCAGCCCCCCTCTCCCAATACTGGTGCCTGTCCGCTGGTGGGTCGAGCGAGCCCCCCTGTGGTGGAGGCAGCTCTAAGCTTTTTAATTTAAATTGTCTCTCTAATTTGAATGAATACACTTTAAATCCATTTACAAGGATCTATTGGAGGGCAAGTCTCATGCCAGCAGCCGCGTAATTCCAGCTCCAGTAGCGTCCACTAAAGCTGCTGCAGTTAAAAAGCTTTTATAAGGATCGAGCTCGGCTGTCCACCGCAAGGCATCCTACTGCCAGTCCCAGCCCCTATGCCTTGGGGTGCCTCCTGATGCTCTTCACTGAGTATCCCGTGGTCCCGAAGCATTTCCTTTGAAAAAATTAAGTGTCCAAACTACAGGTGGTGTAGCTTGCTTAACAGCCGGGATAATCCGCTGACTAGCAGACACTGCTACTAGGCACAAAGTATTTCCTGGGCTAGATGCAGTTAAAAATTTGTAATTAGATACTCTCCTTGGATGCTGAGAAAGCATTCCATAGAGTCTCCTGGCACGCCATATATGATTCTCTTAAAAAGCTTGGGGTAGGGGTCTAGGGGACCCTTTTATAGCCAAAATCACGGCCCTGTATCGCAATACGTCACCTAGGCTGAAGATAAATGGAACTGTAGCATCCTGAGGGCTCGGTTGCTACAGAGGTATTGCACCTCACCCAGAGGTGTGATATCTCACTCTCAGGTAAGGATGTAGTGTGGATCAGGACCCGACACCTGCATGCATTACACCACATTGCCGTGGGGCAGGGCGACCAATATGCCCCTGAGATGGGCACGACAGTCCCTGTCCCTGGCTGGAGTGGGGGGAGGGAACACTGAGGAAGGGGAACCCTGTAGTGCAGGAGCAGGGAGGAAGCAGTTCCTGGGTGCATTGAGAAGGGAGTATAAAAGGTGGGCACCATCTTAGTTCAGTGCAGAGAAGTCTGAGCAGAAGTGGCAGGGAGCAGGGGCTCTGCATGAGCTCTGCTCCGGAGGCGGGCCTAGTAACAGAGGCCCAGGCCTGGAAGAGGGAGAAGGAAGGAAGAGGAGCGGAGAAGGCTCCAGGAACGAGGAACGAAGGGATCCCAGGGGTGCGGACGGGCGAGTCGCCACCGCACGCCCGAATCCACCTGCGTGGAGGGGTCAGGCCAAAGGGGGAGACCGGTCCCCGAAACTAGTGGAGGCAGGAAACGACCCTCAGCTAGAAACAGGAGGCTGTGACATTTTATGTGGCGCAGCCCCTCGCTACACCCGCTAGGAAGGCACCACATAGGGTCAGGGAAACTGGCGCCAAGTTTACCAAGAGGAGGCCCGAGGCAGCCGGACAGAAGGGTTGGTAAGAAAGGCCAGACAAAGGACACACAAAGGGGGTCCTGTGAAGCGCTCCAAAGTTATCTGGGAGTTGTCTGAGCCCCTCACCTTGTGAGCACAGTACAACGTGGGCAGCCGTTACCTGCAGACGTGGTCTGGATAATAAGAACTGTGAGTAAAGGCCCTGGACTGCATCACTGACTCTGTGTCGTTACTGCTGCTGCCCTGCACCATCACCCCCATCCTCCACATACACTGCCCTGAGGCTATACTCCTCCCGTGGGGAGTTATGCTACGCTCTGCTGCACCCACAACACCAGCCTCAGTGGTCTGCTCTGCAGCGGCGGTTCACTCTGACCGCAATCCACGGGTGGCGTAGTCGGACATTTAAACATCAAAACCACATAAATAGTTCCGCCACTGGTTTGACCGCCCTGAGCCACGGAACCGGGTCGCCGCCACGGAGACTACAACCACCAGCATCCACCAAAAAGGGTCCGGCTCCGGGTGTCCCAAGGCCCAGGGGGCGCGTCAGAACATTTTCATCACCTTTCACAATCACCAATGGGACAAGGCAGGGATGTTCTCTGTCCCCTCTCTTATACATCCTAGTGACGGAGCACCTGCTCTCATCAATTCCCCATAACCCCAATATTAGGTGGATTGAGGTGGGAGGCACCGAGTACAAGTGCTCTCTATTTGTTGATGATGTCCTAGTATATATCACTCAATCACATATATCCATCCATGCTGTTATGGCTGAAATAGATCACTTTGTTACATGGTCAAATTTTAAAATCAATGCAGCGAAGTCTGAGGCCCTCGATGTCTCCCTCCCCAAATCCATATAGGATTCCATCCAGTCCAACTTTCCCTTTGCCTGGCCCTCACAGGGTATCAAATACTTAGGAATTCCTCTTCATAGAGACCTCTCCCATCTATGTTATCTTAATTTTGGGCCCTTTATTGAACAACTCCATACAGACCACGGTTGGCAAGTTAGAACTGTAAGATTCACTACGTGAACCACTGGTGTTTTGTGGAAAAGCACATGTACACTGCGTTCCAAATTATTGTGCAAAAAGTGTTTAGGAGTGATAAGGGAAGAATTTGTTTGTTTGTCAGTTAAACTCATTGATGGTGATGTGTGTCAGGGCTCTTTATATCACTGTAAGCAATTGCAGACACCTGTGCTAATTAGTTTGGCAGGTGTGTCCAATGAAAGGCAAGACTACTTAAGAAGGCTCTCTCACATTATTAAGCAGCCTACATTTTCTGCCAAAATGGGAAAGAAAAAGGATGTGTCGGCTGCTGAGAAGCAACAAATTGTGGAGTGTTTAGGTCAAGGCATGACTACAATCAACATTGTGCGATGATCAGGATGAAGTGTCTTGGCAATCAAGAAGTATGTAGCTGATTCACAGTACACACGTGTGCGTGCTGATAAGGGCAAATTGAGGACTCTTTCCTACAGGCAATTACGTCAGGTTGAAAGAGCAGCGGCAAAAAAGCCTTGTCATAGCAGCAGACAAGTTTTTGAAGCTGCTGGTGCCTCCAACGTCCCCCGAACAACAAGATGCAGGGTCCTTCAGAGGTTTGCAGCTGTGCATACGCCATCCTGTCGACCTCCTCTATCCACTTCACACAAGCAGAAACGGCTCCAGTGGGCCAAACATTACATGAAGACTGATTTCAAAACTGTTTTGTTCACGGATGAGTGCCGTGCAGCGCTCGATGGTCCAGATGGATGGAGTGGAGGATGGCTGGTTGATGGACACCCCACGCAAACACGGCTACAGCGCCAACAAGGAGGAGGTGGAGTAATGTTTTGGGCTGGAATCATGGGGAGAGAGATTGTCAGCCCCTTTAGGATCCCTGAAGGCGCTAAAGATGAACTCCATAATGTATGTGGATTTTCTCAAACAGCACTTCCTGCCATGGTTTCACAGCAAGATCATTTTTTTGCATGATAATGCACCATCTCATGCTGCACATAAAACATCTGCATCTCTGGCTGATATGGGCATAAAAGGGGACAAACTTATGGTGTGACCCCCATGCTCCCCTGACCTCTACCCCATTCAGAACCTTTGGAGCATCATTAAAAGGAGTGTCTATGATGGCGGGAGGCAGTTCACATCTAAGCAACAGCTCTGGGAGGGTATTCTGTCCTCATGCAAAACAATTGAAGCAGAAACCATCCAAAACCTGACAAATTCAATGGACGAGAGAGTTCAGAAGCTCCTTTCGAACAAGGGGTCCTATGTGACAATGTAACATCACCTAGAATAAGGTTTTGAGTTGAAAACTGTTTGATTTCAGTTTCTAACAACCTGCTAATGCTTATAATTTCAAAAATGACCATTTTTTTGGTCTTTATTAAAATGAAAAGGTTGATCGAAAAGTTTGGGGGATCTAAGAGTGTGGCAACCCAGTAGTCATGATTACTTCGAATTCTGACAATATGAGGGTCATGCTGCAGGTAGTGCAGCAAGAAGGCACTTATGTGTCTTGCGCATCTCGGAGCCCCAAAATTATTTTCCGGGCTAGATGCAGCTAAAAATTATTATTAATTTTAAATCTGGTGAAGCTTTAGTATAGATGGCCTAATAGGATCAGTGCTGCACACTGCTACAAAGCCCAAATTATTTTCCAGTCAAGATACAGATAAACATGATTAGTAGAGATGAGCGTTGTTCTACTCGAACTGTTCGCCAATCTCAAATTCGAGCTGTTTTGGGCGGTGTTCGAGCCGTTCGGCGAACACGAACAATTTGAGAAAAATTCGGCTGTTCGAGGTTATGTTCGATAACTGTTCGTGCACCAAAATCATAACTGGATTTTTTCTCAGTAATGATGAAAATTAATGTTAATACGCAGTTTGAGTGTACAGCGGGGTGGGGGGAGGGGCAGGGGATGGATCTCTGCAGGAACAATGAAGATCTCCATTTTTTTTTCTCTTTCCCGCATTTGCAGTGGGGAGGTGCAATCTGTCAGCCTATCAGCAGCGCACACACGGAGCGAAGTGCTTTTTTTCACACAAGCAAGGGCATGTGTCATTGGCAGTGTATGTCACATGTCCTTGCCCTATAAGACCAAGCCATTTTCCCCGTCGCCACCATTTTCTCACTGCTGCAGCTGCGTGTTAGACGGCACCGCTGTTGCTGTGTGCGCTATACCTTGTTAATTTCAAGCCAATTTTCGCACAAATATACAGATAGCTTGGGAGTAGGGAATAGTTGTGATTGCAGTCCTTTTAAGGACTAGGTTACAGCATTTCCTACTACTTTTATCAGGGAGGTCTGTGCTCTTAAATAGATAGGTTGTGGGAGTAAAGACTAATTGTAATTGGAGTCCTTTTCAGGACTAGGTTACATGAGTTCCTATCAGTTTTTGCCAGGCAGGTCTGTGCCAGTGCTGTGCAAGTTTTTTTCACAGCATTTGGCTGAATCTAGCAAAGCTAATCCTTTTTGGCCTATTGCAGAGTGTGTTAGTCAGTGGAGTAGCCTATCTGTGTTGCAAGATATAACACCTGTGTATAGAATACCAATTTTTTTACTGCACCTAGTGAAGTAAAATCTTTTGGGCATAGCATCATTCTATTAGTCCATCTATACTGACCTCCATCAGGTAGCAAATTAAAAAAAATTTTTTTCTTCATTTAGCTCTGAAAAAATATTTGGGCTTCTAGCAGTGTGTGGGACTTGTTCTATTAGTCCTTCTATACTGACCTCAAGCAGGTTGCAAATTGAATATAATTTTTTTCTGCATCTAGCTCTGAAAAAATAGTTGGGCTTCTAGCGGTGTGTGGGACTTGGTCTATTAGTCCATCTATACTGACCTCCATCAGGTTGCAAATTAAAAATAATTTTTTTCTGCATCTAGCTCTGAAAAAATATTTGGGCTTCTAGCAGTGTGTGGGACTTGGTCTATTAGTCCATCTATACTGACCTCCATCAGGTTGCAAATTAAAAATAATTTTTTTCTGCATCTAGCTCTGAAAAAATATTTGGGCTTCTAGCAGTGTGTGGGACTTGGTCTATTAGTCCATCTATACTGACCTCCATCAGGTTGCAAATTAAAAATAATTTTTTTCTGCATCTAGCTCTGAAAAAATATTTGGGCTTCTAGCAGTGTGTGGGACTTGGTCTATTAGTCCATCTATACTGACCTCCATCAGGTTGCAAATTAAAAATATTTTTTTTCTTCATTTAGCTCTGAAAAAATATTTGGGCTTCTAGCAGTGTGTGGGACTTGTTCTATTAGTCCATCTATACTGACCTCCAGCAGGTTGCAAATTGAATATAATTTTTTTCTGCATCTAGCTCTGAAAAAATAGTTGGGCTTCTAGCGGTGTGTGGGACTTGGTCTATTAGTCCATCTATACTGACCTCCATCAGGTTGCAAATTAAAAATAATTTTTTTCTGCATCTAGCTCTGAAAAAATATTTGGGCTTCTAGCAGTGTGTGGGACTTGGTCTATTAGTCCATCTATACTGACCTCCATCAGGTTGCAAATTAAAAATATTTTTTTTCTGCATCTAGCTCTGAAAAAATATTTGGGCTTCTAGCGGTGTGTGGGACTTGGTCTATTAGTCCATCTATACTGACCTCCATCAGGTTGCAAATTAAAAATAATTTTTTTCTGCATCTAGCTCTGAAAAAATATTTGGGCTTCTAGCGGTGTGTGGGACTTGGTCTATTAGTCCATCTATACTGACCTCCATCAGGTTGCAAATTAAAAATAATTTTTTTCTGCATCTAGCTCTGAAAAAATATTTGGGCTTCTAGCAGTGTGTGGGACTTGGTCTATTAGTCCATCTATACTGACCTCCATCAGGTTGCAAATTAAAAATAATTTTTTTCTGCATCTAGCTCTGAAAAAATATTTGGGCTTCTAGCGGTGTGTGGGACTTGGTCTATTAGTCCATCTATACTGACCTCCATCAGGTTGCAAATTAAAAATAATTTTTTTCTGCATCTAGCTCTGAAAAAATATTTGGGCTTCTAGCGGTGTGTGGGACTTGGTCTATTAGTCCATCTATACTGACCTCCATCAGGTTGCAAATTAAAAATAATTTTTTTCTGCATCTAGCTCTGAAAAAATATTTGGGCTTCTAGCAGTGTGTGGGACTTGGTCTATTAGTCCATCTATACTGACCTCCATCAGGTTGCAAATTAAAAATAATTTTTATCTGCATCTACAGTACCTCTGAAAAAATATTTGGGCTTCTAGCAGTGTGTGGGACTATTTGTATTAGTCCATCTATACTGACCTCCATCAGGTTGCAAATTCAAAATAATTTTTTTCTGCATCTAACCCAGCCAATAGTTTTGGCCTAATACCACAGTTTGGCCACTCAGCTCTGCTCGGTTACCATCCATTGTTTTTTTGTGCAAACAACTCCAGAGTTGTGAATTAGTTAACCACCAAAATGAGTGGAAAAAGGCCTGCTGCTGGTGGAAAGGGGAATAGGCGTGTTGGGGAGGGGAAAAAGGTTGTGTCCGTGGGGTAGGTGTTAAAGCAACAGTAACATCTGCAGAAGAAAGACCATCTTCCAGCCAAACTAAAATGTCTACTTCTTTTAGCGGACAATGTGGTAAGATCCCTTTCTTACGGCCACGCCAATCGCTACAAATTCCAGATGAGGCACAAAAACAGCAGGTGCTTCAATGGATATCAAGTGCTCCTTTAAGTGGGCTCTCCTCCACATCAACTTCAACATCACAAATACTCCAGTCCTCAAAGGTGTCACCCAAATCGCACTTGCTTCCTCACAGCTCCCAAATCTCCAGCTGCCCGTCTGAGTATGAGGTAGAACAGATGGTTGAGTCTGCAGAGCTGTTTACTCATACTATAGCCTGGGAATCAGAGGTCGACTCCAGCGCTTCTGTGAATCCAGACGAGGAAATGATCTGCACTGATGCCCAGAATCTTTATGAGTCGGATCCAGGACCAGACGCAGAAGGTTCTGACCATAATGTAGACCCTCATTCCCAAACTGTAACTCCTGTTGGTGGAGACAATGAGGAAGACGATGATAAGACTCAAATACCTGATTGGAGCGACAACTTTAGTTTTTTGTCAGGGCAGGAACAGGTTGGCTCTGAGGACGACGGGTGTGATAACGCACAGGGTGATGATGATGAGGTCGGAGATCCCACTTACTGTCAACCCACAGTCAGCCAAGAGATGAGGTCAGCAGAGGAGGTGGAGGAAGATGCTAGTGACGACGAGGTCAGGTTGCGCCTTCCTGGACAGAGACGTAGTACTGGAAGCACGTCAACAACTGCATCCTCAAACACAACTCTGCCTCTCACCACAAGTCGTGGTGGCTCTTCAGGTCGCATGGGTGCTAAGCCTTGCATAGCCTGGGCATTTTTTCAGATCGATAAAGATGACCCAACTCGTGTTATCTGTAACATTTGTCAGCAAAAGCTAAGTAGAGGCCAAAAAATACATAGTTTGAGTACTTCATGCATGAACCGGCACATGGACATGAAGCATAAGTTGCAGTGGGAAGCTCAGTGTGCTACAATGCGGCCTAGCCGGCCGGGCCAATCACCGTCTGCCATATCTTGTGCATCCGTGGCCTCTTCATCCTCTGTGACTGGGGGGACAGCAGTCACACCTGTTTTGGGGCGCAGACCTGCCACCTCTTTACCCGCAACAGCCAGCGTGATTGGCAGGTCATCATTTTCTTTGGAGGTGGTAACACCAGCTGGTGTTGAGCGCTGTCCGACATCGATAGCACCACCTTTGGATCAAGGCAACCTAACATGTCCGCCTGCATCTTCCTCACAGACCGGCAGTTTGCCGGGGACACCCTTATCAACCCCGTCTAAGCACAATAGCCAGACCTCGGTCCCTCAGATGTGGACAAGTAAAAGACCATTTCCTCCTAGCCATGAGAAACCTAAGAGGTTGAATTTCACCATCTGCAAGCTCTTGGCTACAGAAATGCTGCCTTTCCGCCTGGTGGACACAGAGGATTTTCGAGACCTTATGTCCGTCGCAGTGCCCCAGTACCAGATGCCCAGTCGGCACTACTTCTCAAAGAAAGGTGTGCCTGCGCTCCACCAGCATGTCGCACACAACATCACCGCTTCTTTGAGAAACTCTGTGTGTGACAGGGTGCATTTCACCACAGACACTTGGACGAGTAGGCATGGACAGGGGCGTTACATGTCGCTGACTGGGCACTGGGTAACTATGGTGACAGCAGGACAAGGGGCTGCTGTCCAAGTCTTGCCGTCCCCACGAGTTGTGCGTCAATCCTCTTTATGTCAAAGTTCCTCCACTGCTTCTGCCTCCTCAACCTCCTCTCGGTCTTCCACCTGCACCCAAAGCCTGTCTGGTCATGCCACAAGCTTTCTAACTGCGCAGAAGGGATCCTGCACACCTCCTTACTATGCTGGCAGTAGGGCTCAACGTCATCAGGCGGTTTTTACATTGAAATGTCTGGGAAATGTGAGTCACACAGCTGAGGAGTTGTGGTCAGCTCTGGAGAACCAATTTCATGAATGGTTGTCTCCACTGGACCTGAAACCAGGGAAGGCCGTGTGCGACAATGCTGCAAACCTGGGTGCGGCCCTTCGCCGGGGCAATGTCACACACGTGCCTTGTATGGCTCACGTGTTGAACCTGGTTGTCCAGCAATTTTTAGCCCACTATCCCAGACTAGATGGCCTTCTGCAGAGGGCACGGTCGCTGTGTGCTCACTTCCGCCGTTCGCATCCCGCAGCTCAGCGACTTACATCTCTACAGAAGTCGTTGGGCCTGCCACTTCACCGGCTAAAATGCGATGTGCCTACCCGGTGGAATTCAACTCTGCACATGTTGCAGCGACTGTGGCAGCACCGACAAGCCCTGGTGCAATACGTTCTGACGTATAGCCTGGGCCAACGAGATTCAGAGGTGGGGCAAATCACGCTGGAGGAGTGGTCTCAGATCAGGGACCTATGCACCCTTCTGCACAGTTTTGAAATTGCGACGAAGATGTTTAGTGCTGACGATGCCATTATCAGCATGACTATTCCGGTGATTTACATGCTGGAGCACATGTTAAACAGAATTCGGAGTCAGGTGGTGGCACAAGAGGAGGTGGAGGAAGTAGAGGAGGAGGAGTTGTATGCGGAAGGGCTAACATCTGCAAGGTCCAGACAGTCGGCAGCACCAAGGCGGCAGGCATGTGAGGGTGGGGGAGATGGTTTTACCAGGGTGCATGGTAGCAGCCAAACTAGTGAGGAAAGTGCAGGAGCCCAGGAAGAAGTGGAGGACGAACTGATGGAAGACTCATCAGATGAGGGAGACCTTGATCACATTTCTGTTGTGCGAGGTTGGGGGGAGAGGACAGAGGAAGGAAGCATGATTGTTACCTCGCCACCAACACAACAGGGACTTGGTGCTCCTGGATGCGCAACACACATGAGTGCCTTCTTGCTGCACTACCTGCAACATGACCCTCGAATTGTGAGAATTAGAAATAATCCTGACTACTGGGTTGCCACACTGTTAGATCCCCGGTACAAAAGTAAATTTGCAGAAATTATTCCTGCCATAGAAAGGGATGCACGCATGCAGGAGTATCAGCAGAGACTGTTGCAGAATCTTACATGTGCTTTTCCACAAAATACCAGTGGTGCACGTAGTGAATCTCACAGTTCCAACTTGCCAACCGTGGGACCGTCAAGTGTTCAGCACTCAAACCGTAACAGAACCACAGTATCTGCTGGTAACATCAATTTTGCGGAATCATTTCACCACTTTTTTAGCCCATCCTTTGCAAGGCCACAGGAGACAAGAAGTCTGACACATAGTCAACGCCTAGAGACGATGGTACAGGAGTATCTCCAAGTAAACATTGAAGCCACGACTGTGTCACTGGACCCTTGCTCTTTTTGGGCTTCCAATCTGGATAAATGGCCGGAGCTAGCCACTTACGCCTTGGAGATCTTGTCATGCCCCGCAGCCAGCGTTCTGTCTGAACGTGTGTTCAGCGCTGCTGGTGATGTGCTGACAGATAAGCGCACGCGGCTCTCCACTGATAATGTAGACAGACTCACGTTCATAAAGATGAACAAATCATGGATCCGAAACGACTTTTCTACCCCTGTGTCATCCTGGGGAGAGTAAAAGCTTGATGATTGGTTAAAATCACCTTACCAACCGTTTTAAGCTTTCAAATTACTAATCATGTTTATCTGTATCTTGACTGGAAAATAATTTGGGCTTTGTAGCAGTGTGCAGCACTGATCCTATTAGGCCATCTATACTAAAGCTTCACCAGATTTAAAATTAAAAATAATTTTTAGCTGCATCTAGCCCGGAAAATAATTTTGGGGCTCCGAGATGCGCAAGGCACATAAGTGCCTTCTTGCTGCACTACCTGCAGCATGACCCTCATATTGTCAGAATTCGAAGTAATCATGACTACTGGGTTGCCACACTCTTAGATCCCCCAAACTTTTCGATCAACCTTTTCATTTTAATAAAGACCAAAAAAATGGTCATTTTTGAAATTATAAGCATTAGCAGGTTGTTAGAAACTGAAATCAAACAGTTTTCAACTCAAAACTTTATTCTAGGTGATGTTACATTTTCACATAGGACCCCTTGTTCGAAAGGAGCTTCTGAATAGAGATGAGCGTTGTTCTACTCGAACTGTTCGCCAATCTCAAATTCGAGCTGTTTTGGGCGGTGTTCGAGCCGGTCGGCGAACACGAACAATTTGAGAAAAATTCGGCTGTTCGAGGTTATGTTCGATAACTGTTGGTGCACCAAAATCATAACTGGATTTTTTCTCAGTAATGATGAAAATTAATGTTAATACGCAGTTTGAGTGTACAGCGGGGCGGGGGGAGGGGCAGGGGATGGATCTCTGCAAGAACAATGAAGATCTCCATTTTTTTTTCTCTTTCCCGCATTTGCAGTGGGGAGGTGCAATCTGTCAGCCTATCAAAAGCGCACACACGGAGCGAAGTGCTTTTTTTCACACAAGCAAGGGCATGTGTGATTGGCAGTGTATGTCACATGTCCTTGCCCTATAAGACCAAGCCATTTTCCCCGTGGCCACCATTTTCTCACTGCTGCAGCTGCGTGTTAGACGGCACCGCTGTTGCTGTGTGCGCTATACCTTGTTAATTTCAAGCCAATTTTCGCACAAATATACAGATAGCTTGGGAGTAGGGAATAGTTGTGATTGCAGTCCTTTTAAGGACTAGGTTACAGCATTTCCTACGACTTTTATCAAGCAGGTCTGTGCTCTTAAATAGATAGATTGTGGGAGTAAAGACTAATTGTAATTGGAGTCCTTTTCAGGACTAGGTTACATGAGTTCCTATCAGTTTTTGCCAGGCAGGTCTGTGCCAGTGCTGTGCAAGTTTTTTTCACAGCATTTGGCTGAATCTAGCAAAGCTAATCCTTTTTGGCCTATTGCAGAGTGTGTTAGTCAGTGGAGTAGCCTATCTGTGTTGCAAGATATACCACCTGTGTATAGAATACCAATTTTTTTACTGCACCTAGTGAAGTAAAATCTTTTGGGCATAGCATCATTCTATTAGTCCATCTATACTGACCTCCATCAGGTTGCAAACTGAATATAATTTTTTTCTGCATCTAGCTCTGAAAAAATATTTGGGCTTCTAGCAGTGTGTGGGACTTGGTCTATTAGTACATCTATACTGACCTCCATCAGGTTGCAAATTAAAAATAATTTTTTTCTTCATTTAGCTCTGAAAAAATATTTGGGCTTCTAGCAGTGTGTGGGACTTGTTCTATTAGTCCTTCTATACTGACCTCCAGCAGGTTGCAAATTGAATATAATTTTTTTCTGCATCTAGCTCTGAAAAAATATTTGAGCTTCTAGCGGTGTGTGGGACTTGGTCTATTAGTCCATCTATACTGACCTCCATCAGGTTGCAAATTAAAAATATTTTTTTTCTGCATCTAGCTCTGAAAAAATATTTGGGCTTCTAGCAGTGTGTGGGACTTGGTCTATTAGTCCATCTATACTGACCTCCATCAGGTTGCAAATTAAAAATAATTTTTTTCTTCATTTATCTCTGAAAAAATATTTGGGCTTCTAGCAGCGTGTGGGACTTGTTCTATTAGTCCATCTATACTGACCTCCATCAGGTTGCAAATTAAAAATAATTTTTTTCTGCATCTAGCTCTGAAAAAATATTTGGGCTTCTAGCAGTGTGTGGGACTTGGTCTATTAGTCCATCTATACTGACCTCCATCAGGTTGCAAATTAAAAATAATTTTTTTCTGCATCTAGCTCTGAAAAAATATTTGGGCTTCTAGCAGTGTGTGGGACTTGGTCTATTAGTCCATCTATACTGACCTCCATCAGGTTGCAAATTGAATAAAAAAATTTCTGCATCTAGCTCTGAAAAAATATTTGGGCTTCTAGCGGTGTGTGGGACTTGGTCTATTAGTCCATCTATACTGACCTCCATCAGGTTGCAAATTAAAAATAATTTTTTTCTGCATCTAACCCAGCCAATAGTTTTGGCCTAATACCACAGTTTGGCCACTCAGCTCTGCTCGGTTACCATCCATTGTTTTTTTGTGCAAACAACTCCAGAGTTGTGAATTAGTTAACCACCAAAATGAGTGGAAAAAGGCCTGCTGCTGGTGGAAAGGGGAATAGGCGTGTTGGGAAGGGGAAAAAAGGATGTGTCCGTGGGGTAGGTGCAGAAGAAAGACCATCTTCCAGCCAAACTAAAATGTCTACTTCTTTTAGCGGACAATGTGATAAGATCCTTTTCTTACGGCCACGCCAATCACTACAAATTCCAGATGAGGCACAAAAACAGCAGGTGCTTCAACGGATATCAAGTGCTCCTTTAAGTGGGCTCTCCTCCACATCAACTTCAACATCACAAATACTCCAGTCCTCAAAGGTGTCACCCAAATCGCACTTGCTTCCTCACAGCTCCCAAATCTCCAGCTGCCCGTCTGAGTATGAGGTAGAACAGATGGTTGAGTCTGCAGAGCTGTTTACTCATACTATAGCCTGGGAATCAGAGGTCGACTCCAGCGCTTCTGTGAATCCAGACGAGGAAATGATCTGCACTGATGCCCAGAATCTTTATGAGTCGGATCCAGGACCAGACGCAGAAGGTTCTGACCATAATGTAGACCCTCATTCCCAAACTGTAACTCCTGTTGGTGGAGACAATGAGGAAGACGATGATAAGACTCAAATACCTGATTGGAGCGACAACTTTAGTTTTTTGTCAGGGCAGGAACAGGTTGGCTCTGAGGACGACGGGTGTGATAACGCACAGGGTGATGATGATGAGGTCGGAGATCCCACTTACTGTCAACCCACAGTCAGCCAAGAGATGAGGTCAGCAGAGGAGGTGGAGGAAGATGCTAGTGACGACGAGGTCAGGTTGCGCCTTCCTGGACAGAGACGTAGTACTGGAAGCACGTCAACAACTGCATCCTCAAACACAACTCTGCCTCTCACCACAAGTCGTAGTGGCTCTTCAGGTCGCATGGGTGCTAAGCCTTGCATAGCCTGGGCATTTTTTCAGATCGATAAAGATGACCCAACTCGTGTTATCTGTAACATTTGTCAGCAAAAGCTAAGTAGAGGCCAAAAAATACATAGTTTGAGTACTTCATGCATGAACCGGCACATGGACATGAAGCATAAGTTGCAGTGGGAAGCTCAGTGTGCTACAATGCGGCCTAGCCGGCCGGGCCAACCACCGTCTGCCATATCTTGTGCATCCGCGGCCTCTTCATCCTCTGTGACTGGGGGGACAGCAGTCACACCTGTTTTGGGGCGCAGACCTGCCACCTCTTTACCCGCAACAGCCAGCGTGATTGGCAGGTCATCATTTTCTTTGGATGTGGTAACACCAGCTGGTCTTGAGCGCTGTCCGACATCGATAGCACCACCTTTGGATCAAGGCAACCTAACATGTCCGCCTGCATCTTCCTCACAGACCGGCAGTTTGCCGGGGACACCCTTATCAACCCCGTCTAAGCACAATAGCCAGCCCTCGGTCCCTCAGATGTGGACAAGTAAAAGACCATTTCCTCCTAGCCATGAGAAAGCTAAGAGGTTGAATTTCACCATCTGCAAGCTCTTGGCTACAGAAATGCTGCCTTTCCGCCTGGTGGACACAGAGGATTTTCGAGACCTTATGTCCGTCGCAGTGCCCCAGTACCAGATGCCCAGTCGGCACTACTTCTCAAAGAAAGGTGTGCCTGCGCTCCACCAGCATGTCGCACACAACATCACCGCTTCTTTGAGAAACTCTGTGTGTGACAGGGTGCATTTCACCACAGACACTTGGACGAGTAGGCATGGACAGGGGCGTTACATGTCGCTGACTGGGCACTGGGTAACTATGGTGACAGCAGGACAAGGGGCTGCTGTCCAAGTCTTGCCATCCCCACGAGTTGTGCGTCAATCCTCTTTATGTCAAAGTTCCTCCACTGCTTCTGCCTCCTCAACCTCCTCTCGGTCTTCCACCTGCACCCAAAGCCTGTCTGGTCATGCCACAAGCTTTCTAACTGCGCAGAAGGGATCCTGCACACCTCCTTACTATGCTGGCAGTAGGGCTCAACGTCATCAGGCGGTTTTTACATTGAAATGTCTGGGAAATGTGAGTCACACAGCTGAGGAGTTGTGGTCAGCTCTGGAGAACCAATTTCATGAATGGTTGTCTCCACTGGACCTGAAACCAGGGAAGGCCGTGTGCGACAATGCTGCAAACCTGGGTGCGGCCCTTCGCCGGGGCAATGTCACACACGTGCCTTGTATGGCTCACGTGTTGAACCTGGTTGTCCAGCAATTTTTAGCCCACTATCCCAGACTAGATGGCCTTCTGCAGAGGGCACGGTCGCTGTGTGCTCACTTCCGCCGTTCGCATCCCGCAGCTCAGCGACTTACATCTCTACAGAAGTCGTTGGGCCTGCCACTTCACCGGCTAAAATGCGATGTGCCTACCCGGTGGAATTCAACTCTGCACATGTTGCAGCGACTGTGGCAGCACCGACAAGCCCTGGTGCAATACGTTCTGACGTATAGCCTGGGCCAACGAGATTCAGAGGTGGGGCAAATCACGCTGGAGGAGTGGTCTCAGATCAGGGACCTATGCACCCTTCTGCACAGTTTTGAAATGGCGACGAAGATGTTTAGTGCTGACGATGCCATTATCAGCATGACTATTCCGGTGATTTACATGCTGGAGCACATGTTAAACAGAATTCGGAGTCAGGTGGTGGCACAAGTGGAGGTGGAGGAAGTAGAGGAGGAGGAGTTGTATGCGGAAGGGCTAACATCTGCAAGGTCCAGACGGTCGGCAGCACCAAGGCGGCAGGCATGTGAGGGTGGGGGAGATGATTTTACCAGGGCGCATGGTAGCAGCCAAACTAGTGAGGAAGGTGCAGGAGCCCAGGAAGAAGTGGAGGACGAACTGATGGAAGACTCATCAGATGAGGGAGACCTTGATCACATTTCTGTTGTGCGAGGTTGGGGGGAGAGGACAGAGGAAGGAAGCATGATTGTTACCTCGCCACCAACACAACAGGGACTTGGTGCTCCTGGATGCGCAACACACATGAGTGCCTTCTTGCTGCACTACCTGCAACATGACCCTCGAATTGTGAGAATTAGAAATAATCCTGACTACTGGGTTGCCACACTGTTAGATCCCCGGTACAAAAGTAAATTTGCAGAAATTATTCCTGCCATAGAAAGGGATGCACGCATGCAGGAGTATCAGCAGAGACTGTTGCAGAATCTTACATGTGCTTTTCCACAAAATACCAGTGGTGCACGTAGTGAATCTCACAGTTCCAACTTGCCAACCGTGGGACCGTCAAGTGTTCAGCACTCAAACCGTAACAGAACCACAGTATCTGCTGGTAACATCAATTTTGCGGAATCATTTCACCACTTTTTTAGCCCATCCTTTGCAAGGCCACAGGAGACAAGAAGTCTGACACATAGTCAACGCCTAGAGACGATGGTACAGGAGTATCTCCAAGTAAACATTGAAGCCACGACTGTGTCACTGGACCCTTGCTCTTTTTGGGCTTCCAATCTGGATAAATGGCCGGAGCTAGCCACTTACGCCTTGGAGATCTTGTCATGCCCCGCAGCCAGCATTCTGTCTGAACGTGTGTTCAGCGCTGCTGGTGGTGTGCTGACAGATAAGCGCACGTGGCTCTCCACTGATAATGTAGACAGACTCACGTTCATAAAGATGAACAAATCATGGATCCGAAATGACTTTTCTACCCCTGTGTCATCCTGGGGAGAGTAAAAGCTTGATGATTGGTTAAAATCACCCTACCAACCGTTTTAAGCTTTCAAATTACTAATCATGTTTATCTGTATCTTGACTGGAAAATAATTTGGGCTTTGTAGCAGTGTGCAGCACTGATCCTATTAGGCCATCTATAATAAGCTTCACCAGATTTAAAATTAAAAATAATTTTTAGCTGCATCTAGCCCGGAAAATAATTTTGGGGATCCGATATGCGCAAGACACATAAGTGCCTTCTTGCTGCACTACCTGCAGCATGACCCTCATATTGTCAGAATTCGAAGTAATCATGACTACTGGGTTGCCACACTCTTAGATCCCCCAAACTTTTCGATCAACCTTTTCATTTTAATAAAGACCAAAAAAATGGTCATTTTTGAAATTATAAGCATTAGCAGGTTGTTAGAAACTGAAATCAAACAGTTTTCAACTCAAAACTTTATTCTAGGTGATGTTACATTTTCACATAGGACCCCTTGTTCGAAAGGAGCTTCTGAACTCTCTCGTCCATTGAATTTGTCAGGTTTTGGATGGTTTCTGCTTCAATTGTTTTGCATGAGGACAGAATACCCTCCCAGAGCTGTTGCTTAGATGTGAACTGCCTCCCGCCATCATAGACACTCCTTTTAATGATGCTCCAAAGGTTCTGAATGGGGTAGAGGTCAGGGGAGCATGGGGGTCACACCATAAGTTTGTCCCCTTTTATGCCCATATCAGCCAGAGATGCAGATGTTTTATGTGCAGCATGAGATGGTGCATTATCATGCAGAAAAATGATCTTGCTGTGAAATACACGGTTCTTCTTCTTGAACCATGGCAGGAAGTGCTGTTTGAGAAAATCCACATACATTATGGAGTTCATCTTTAGCGCCTTCAGGGATCCTAAAGGGGCCGACAATCTCTCTCCCCATGATTCCAGCCCAAAACATTACTCCACCTCCTCCTTGTTGGCGCTGTAGCCGTGTTTGCGTGGGGTGTCCATCAACCAGCCATCCTCCACTCCATTCATCTGGACCATCGAGCGCTGCACTGCACTCATCCGTGAACAAAACAGTTTTGAAATCAGTCTTCATGTAATGTTTGGCCCACTGGAGCCGTTTCTGCTTGTGTGAAGTGGATAGAGGAGGTCGACAGGATGGCGTATGCACAGCTGCAAACCTCTGAAGGACCCTGCATCTTGTTGTTCGGGGGACGTTGGAGGCACAAGCAGCTTCAAAAACTTGTCTGCTGCTATGACAAGGCTTTTTTGCCGCTGCTCTTTCAACCTGACGTAATTGCCTGTAGGAAAGAGTCCTCAATTTGCCCTTATCAGCACGCACACGTGTGTACTGTGAATCAGCTACATACTTCTTGATTGCCAAGACACTTCATCCTGATCATCGCACAATGTTGATTGTAGTCATGCCTTGACCTAAACACTCCACAATTTGTTGATTCTCGGCAGCCGACACATCCTTTTTCTTTCCCATTTTGGCAGAAAATGTAGGCTGCTTAATAATGTGAGAGAGCCTTCTTAAGTAGTCTTGCCTTTCATTGGACACACCTGCCAAACTAATTAGCACAGGTGTCTGCAATTGCTTACAGTGATATAAAGAGCACTGACACACATCACCATCAATGAGTTTAACTGACAAACAAACAAATTCTTCCCTTATCACTCCTAAACACTTTTTGCATAATAATTTGGAACGCGGTGTACATGTGCTTTTCCACAAAACACCAGTGGTTCACGTAGTGAATCTTACAGTTCTAACTTGCCAACCGTGGTCTGTATGGAATTGTTCAATAAAGGGCCCAAAATTAAGATAACATAGATGGGAGAGGTCTCTATGAATAGGAATTCCTAAGTATTTGATACCCTGTGAGGGCCAGGCAAAGGGAAAGTTGGACTGGATGGAATCCTATATGGATTTAGGGAGGGCGACATCGAGGGCCTCAGACTTCGCTGCATTGATTTTAAAATTTTACCATGTAACAAAGTGATCTATTTCAGCCATAACAGCAGGGATGGATATATGTGATTGAGTGATATATACTAGGACATCATCAGCAAATAGAGAGCACTTGTACTCGGTGCCTCCCACCTCAATCCACCTAATATTGGGGTTATGGCGAATTGATGAGAGCAGGTGCTCCGTCACTAGGATGTATAAGAGAGGGGACAGAGGACATCCCTGCCTTGTCCCATTGGTGATTGTGAAAGGTGATGAAAATGTTCTGACGCACCCCCTGGGCCTTGGGACACCCGGAGCCGGACCCTTTTTGGTGGATGCTGGTGGTTGTAGTCTTCGTGGCGGCGATCCGGTTCCGTGGCTCAGGGCGGTCAAACCAGTGGTGGAACTATTTATGTGGTTTTGATGTTTAAATGTCCGACTACGCCACCCGTGGATTGCGGTCAGAGTGAACCGCCGCTACAGGGCAGACCGCTAAGGCTGGTGTTGTGGGTGCAGCAGAGCGTAGCATAACTCCCCACGGGAGGAGTATAGCCTCAGGGCAGTGTGTCCGGAGGATGGGGGTGATGGTGCAGGGCAGCATCAGTAACGACACGGAGTCAGTGATGCAGTTCAGGGCCTTTACTCACAGTTCTTATTATCCAGACCACGTCTGCAGGTAACGGCTGCCCACGTCGTACTGTGCTCACCAGGTGAGGGGCTCAGACAACTCCCAGATAACTTTGGAGCGCTTCACAGGACCCCCTTTGTGTGTCCTTTGTCTGGCCTTTCTTACCAACACTTCTGTCCGGCTGCCTCGGGCCTCCTCTTGGTAAACTTGGCGCCAGTTTCCCTGACCCTATGTGGTGCCTTCCTAGCGGGTGGAGCAAGGGGCTGCGCCACATAAAATGTCAGAGCCTCCGGTTTCTAGCTGAGGGTCGTTTCCTGCCTCCACTAGTTCGGGGACCGGTCTCCCCCTTTGGCCTGACCCCTCCACGCAGGTGGATTCGGGCGTGCAGTGGCGACTCGCCCGTCCGCACCCCTGGGATCCCTTCATTCCTCGTTCCTGGAGCCTTCTCCGCTCCTCTTCCTTCCTTCTCCCTCTTGCAGGCCTGGGCCTCTGTTACTAGGCCCGCCTCCGGAGCAGAGCTCATGCAGAGCCCCTGCTCCCTGCCACTTCTGCTCAGACTTCTCTGCACTGAACTAAGATGGTGCCCACCTTTTATACTCCCTTCTCAATGCACCCAGGAACTGCTTCCTCCCTGCTCCTGCACTGCAGGGTTCCCCTTCCTCAGTGTTCCCTCCCCCCACTCCAGCCAGGGACAGGGACTGTCGTGCCCATCTCAGGGGCATATTGGTCGCCCTGCCCCACGGCAATGTGGTGTAATGCATGCAGGTGCGGGTCCTGATCTACACTCCATCCTTATCTGAGAGTGAGATATCACACCTCTGGGTGAGGTACAATACGTCTGTAGCAACCGAGCCCTCGGTGCTACAGTTCCATTTATCTTCAGCCTAGGTGACGTATTGTGATACAGGGCCGTGATTTTGGCTATAAAAGGGTCCCCTAGACCCCTACCCCAAGCTTTTTAAGAGAATCATATATGGCGTGCCAGGAGACTCTATGGAATGCTTTCTCAGCATCCAACGAGAGTATCTACTTACAAATTTTTAACTGCATCTAGCCCAGGAAATACTTTGTGCCTAGTAGCAGTGTCTGCTAGTCAGCGGATTATCCCGGCTGTTAAGCAAGCTACACCACCTGTAGTTTGGACACTTAATTTTTTCAAAGGAAATGCTTCGGGACCACGGGATACTCAGTGAAGAGCATCAGGAGGCACCCCAAGGCATAGGGGCTGGGACTGGCACAAGGATGCCTTGCGGTGGACAGCCGAGCTCGATCCTTATAAAAGCTTTTTAACTGCAGCAGCTTTAGTGGACGCTACTGGAGCTGGAATTACGCGGCTGCTGGCATGAGACTTGCCCTCCAATAGATCCTTGTAAATGGATTTAAAGTGTATTCATTCAAATTAGAGGGACAATTTAAATTAAAAAGCTTAGAGCTGCCTCCACCACAGGGGGGCTCTCTCGACCCACCAGCGGACAGGCACCAGTATTGGGAGAGGGGGGCTGGCCGTCAGGGTTCACCGCGGCTCTGGCACAAACACGGCGACACGGAGGTGGCACGGGCAGGAGCGGACTGGCCGTGTCGGCTTCTCACTTTTTGGATTTTAGAAGGGCATGACATGCCTATATCTGTGTCTCCCCCTCCTTTTACTCCTCCACCTCTTTTCTTTTCGCATGACTATATGTACTTGTCACTTTTCCATGTGTTAGTTGTGTCTTCTGAGCAGTTTGTCAGCTTTTGGACACCTTTGAAGGTGTTTTCTATGTGTTTCTATGTGTTTTTGTTTGCCTGCCATTGGTTTTAACGGTGTTCGAAGGTGTTCGACGAACAGTTCGACGAACAGTTCGGCGAACACATGGGTGTTCGACGAACCGAACCGAACTCGAACACTACGGGGGTGGCTCAACACTACTTCTGAACTCTCTCGTCCATTAAATTTGTCAGGTTTTGGATGGTTTCTGCTTCAATTGTTTTGCATGAGGACAGAATACCCTCCCAGAGCTGTTGCTTAGATGTGAACTGCCTCCCGCCATCATAGACACTCCTTTTAATGATGCTCCAAAGGTTCTGAATGGGGTAGAGGTCAGGGGAGCATGGGGGTCACACCATAAGTTTGTCCCCTTTTATGCCCATATCAGCCAGAGATGCAGATGTTTTATGTGCAGCATGAGATGGTGCATTATCATGCAGAAAAATGATCTTGCTGTGAAATACACGGTTCTTCTTCTTGAACCATGGCAGGAAGTGCTGTTTGAGAAAATCCACATACATTATGGAGTTCATCTTTAGCGCCTTCAGGGATCCTAAAGGGGCCGACAATCTCTCTCCCCATGATTCCAGCCCAAAACATTACTCCACCTCCTCCTTGTTGGCGCTGTAGCCGTGTTTGCGTGGGGTGTCCATCAACCAGCCATCCTCCACTCCATCCATCTGGACCATCGAGCGCTGCACGGCACTCATCCGTGAACAAAACAGTTTTGAAATCAGTCTTCATGTAATGTTTGGCCCACTGGAGCCGTTTCTGCTTGTGTGAAGTGGATAGAGGAGGTCGACAGGATGGCGCATGCACAGCTGCAAACCTCTGAAGGACCCTGCATCTTGTTGTTCGGGGGACGTTGGAGGCACAAGCAGCTTCAAAAACTTGTCTGCTGCTATGACAAGGCTTTTTTGCCGCTGCTCTTTCAACCTGACGTAATTGCCTGTAGGAAAGAGTCCTCAATTTGCCCTTATCAGCACGCACACGTGTGTACTGTGAATCAGCTACATACTTCTTGATTGCCAAGACACTTCATCCTGATCATCGCACAATGTTGATTGTAGTCATGCCTTGACCTAAACACTCCACAATTTGTTGCTTCTCAGCAGCCGACACATCCTTTTTCTTTCCCATTTTGGCAGAAAATGTAGGCTGCTTAATAATGTGAGAGAGCCTTCTTAAGTAGTCTTGCCTTTCATTGGACACACCTGCCAAACTAATTAGCACAGGTGTCTGCAATTGCTTACAGTGATATAAAGAGCCCTGACACACATCACCATCAATGAGTTTAACTGACAAACAAACAAATTCTTCCCTTATCACTCCTAAACACTTTTTGTATAATAATTTGGAACGCAGTGTACATGTGCTTTTCCACAAAACACCAGTGGTTCACGTAGTGAATCTTACAGTTCTAACTTGCCAACCGTGGTCTGTATGGAGTTGTTCAATAAAGGGCCCAAAATTAAGATAACATAGATGGGAGAGGTCTCTATGAATAGGAATTCCTAAGTATTTGATACCCTGTGAGGGCCAGGCAAAGGGAAAGTTGGACTGGATGGAATCCTATATGGATTTGGGGAGGGAGACATCGAGGGCCTCAGACTTTG
Organism: Phyllobates terribilis; assembly: GCF_046119375.1. Lineage (NCBI taxonomy): Eukaryota > Metazoa > Chordata > Amphibia > Anura > Dendrobatidae > Phyllobates > Phyllobates terribilis. The sequence goes on from NW_027362768.1 coordinate 261,894,774, forward strand.
CTGCATTGATTTTAAAATTTTACCATGTAACAAAGTGATCTATTTCAGCCATAACAGCATGGATGGATATATGTGATTGAGTGATATATACTAGGACATCATCAGCAAATAGAGAGCACTTGTACTCGGTGCCTCCCACCTCAATCCACCTAATATTGGGGTTATGGCGAATTGATGAGAGCAGGTGCTCCGTCACTAGGATGTATAAGAGAGGGGACAGAGGACATCACTGCCTTGTCCCATTGGTGATTGTGAAAGGTGATGAAAATGTTCTGACGCACCCCCTGGGCCTTGGGACACCCGGAGCCGGACCCTTTTTGGTGGATGCTGGTGGTTGTAGTCTTCGTGGCGGCGACCCAGTTCCGTGGCTCAGGGCGGTCAAACCAGTGGCGGAACTATTTATGTGGTTTTCATATTTAAATGTCCGACTACGCCACCCGTGGATTGCGGTCAGAGTGAACCGCCGCTACAGGGCAGACCACTGAGGCTGGTGTTGTGGGTGCAGCAGAGCGTAGCATAACTCCCCACGGGAGGAGTATAGCCTCAGGGCAGTGTATGCGGAGGATGGGGGTGATGGTGCAGGGCAGCAGCAGTAACGACACGGAGTCAGTGATGCAGTTCAGGGCCTTTACTCACAGTTCTTATTATCCAGACCACGTCTGCAGGTAACGGCTGCCCACGTCGTACTGTGCTCACCAGGTGAGGGGCTCAGACAACTCCCAGATAACTTTGGAGCACTTCACAGGACCCCCTTTGTGTGTCCTTTGTCTGGCCTTTCTTACCAACACTTCTGTCCGGCTGCCTCGGGCCTCCTCTTGGTAAACTTGGCGCCAGTTTCCCTGACCCTATGTGGTGCCTTCCTAGCGGGTGTAGTGAGGTGCTGCGCCACATAAAATGTCAGAGCCTCCGGTTTCTAGCTGAGGGTCGTTTCCTGCCTCCACTAGTTCGGGGACCGGTCTCCCCCTTTGGCCTGACCCCTCCACGCAGGTGGATTCGGGCGTGCGGTGGCGACTCGCCCGTCCGCACCCCTGGGATCCCTTCATTCCTCGTTCCTGGAGCCTTCTCCGCTCCTCTTCCTTCCTTCTCCCTCTTCCAGGCCTGGGCCTCTGTTACTAGGCCCGCCTCCGGAGCAGAGCTCATGCAGAGCCCCTGCTCCCTGCCACTTCTGCTCAGACTTCTCTGCACTGAACTAAGATGGTGCCCACCTTTTATACTCCCTTCTCAATGCACCCAGGAACTGCTTCCTCCCTGCTCCTGCACTACAGGGTTCCCCTTCCTCAGTGTTCCCTCCCCCCACTTCAGCCAGGGACAGGGACTGTCGTGCCCATCTCAGGGGCATATTGGTCGCCCTGCCCCACGGCAATGTGGTGTAATGCATGCAGGTGTCGGGTCCTGATCCACACTCCATCCTTACCTGAGAGTGAGATATCACACCTCTGGGTGAGGTGCAATACGTCTGTAGCAACCGAGCCCTCAGGGTGCTACAGTTCCATTTATCTTCAGCCTAGGTGACGTATTGCGATACAGGGCCGTGATTTTGGCTATAAAAGGGTCCCCTAGACCCCTACCCCAAGCTTTTTAAGAGAATCATATATGGCGTGCCAGGAGACTCTATGGAATGCTTTCTCAGCATCCAACGAGAGTATCTAATTACAAATTTTTAACTGCATCTAGCCCAGGAAATACTTTGTGCCTAGTAGCAGTGTCTGCTAGTGAGCGGATTATCCCGGCTGTTAAGCAAGCTGCACCACCTGTAGTTTAGACACTTAATTTTTTCAAAGGAAATGCTTCGGGACCATGGGCTACTTAGTGAAGAGCATCAGGAGGCACCCCAAGGCATAGGGGCTGGGACTGGCAGTAGGATGCCTTGCGGTGGACAGCCGAGCTCGATCCTTATAAAAGCTTTTTAACTGCAGCAGCTTTAGTGGACGCTACTGGAGCTGGAATTACGCGGCTGCTGGCATGAGACTTGCCCTCCAATAGATCCTTGTAAATGGATTTAAAGTGTATTCATTCAAATTAGAGAGACAATTTAAATTAAAAAGCTTAGAGCTGCCTCCACCACAGGGGGGCTCGCTCGACCCACCAGCGGACAGGCACCAGTATTGGGAGAGGGGGGCTGGCCATCAGGGTTCACCGCGGCTCTGGCACAAACCCGGCGACACGGAGGTGGCACGGGCAGGAGCGGACTGGCCGTGTCGGCTTCTCACTTTTTGGATATTAGAAGGGCATGACATGCCTATATCTGTGTCTCCCCCTCCTTTTACTCCTCCACCTCTTTTATTTTCGCATGACTATATGTACTTGTCACTTTTCCATGTGTTAGTTATGTCTTCTGAGCAGTTTGTCAGCTTTTGGACACCTTTGAAGGTGTTTTCTATGTGTTTTTGTTTGCCTGCCATTGGTTTTAACGGTGTTCGAAGGTGTTCGACGAACAGTTCGACGAACAGTTCGGCGAACACACGGGTGTTCGACGAACCGAACCGAACTCGAACACTACGGGGGTGGCTCAACACTAATGATTAGTAATTTTAAATCTGGTGGAGCTTATTATAGATGGCCTAATAGAATCAGTGCTGCACACTGCTTCAAAGCCCAAATTATTTTCCAGCCAAGATACAGATAAACATGATTAGTAATTTGAAAGCTTAAAACGGTTGGTAGGGTGATTTTAACCAATCATCAAGCTTTTACTCTCCCCAGGATGACACAGGGGTAGAAAAGTCGTTTCGGATCCATGATTTGTTCATCTTTATGAACGTGAGTCTGTCTACATTATCAGTGGAGAGCCGCGTGCGCTTATCTGTCAGCACACCACCAGCAGCGCTGAACACACGTTCAGACAGAACGCTGGCTGCGGGGCATGACAAGATCTCCAAGGCGTAAGTGGCTAGCTCCGGCCATTTATCCAGATTGGAAGCCCAAAAAGAGCAAGGGTCCAGTGACACAGTCATGGCTTCAATGTTTACTTGGAGATACTCCTGTACCATCGTCTCTAGGCGTTGACTATGTGTCAGACTTCTTGTCTCCTGTGGCCTTGCAAAGGATGGGCTAAAAAAGTGGTGAAATGATTCCGCAAAATTGATGTTATCAGCAGATACTGTGGTTCTGTTACGGTTTGAGTGCTGAACACTTGACGGTCCCACGGTTGGCAAGTTGGAACTGTGAGATTCACTACGTGCACCACTGGTATTTTGTGGAAAAGCACATGTAAGATTCTGCAACAGTCTCTGCTGATACTCCTGCATGCGTGCATCCCTTTCTATGGCAGGACTAATTAATGCAAATTTACTTTTGTACCGGGGATTTAACAGTGTGGCAACCCAGTAGTCAGGATTATTTCTAATTCTCACAATTGGAGGGTCATGTTGCAGGTAGTGCAGCAAGAAGGCACTCATGTGTGTTGCGCATCCAGGAGCACCAAGTCCCTGTTGTGTTGGTGGCGAGGTAACAATCATGCTTCCTTCCTCTGTCCTCTCCCCCCAACCTCGCACCACAGAAATGTGATCAAGGTCTCCCTCATTTGATGAGTCTTCCATCAGTTCGTCCTCCACTTCTTCCTGGGCTCCTGCACCTTCCTCACTAGTTTGGCTGCTACCATGCGCCCTGGTAAAACCATCTCCCCCACCCTCACATGCCTGCCGCCTTGGTGCTGCCGACCGTCTGGACCTTGCAGATGTTAGCCCTTCCGCATACAACTCCTCCTCCTCTACTTCCTCCACCTCCTCTTGTGCCACCACCTGACTCCGAATTCTGTTTAACATGTGCTCCAGCATGTAAATCACCGGAATAGTCATGCTGATAATGGCATCGTCAGCACTAAACATCTTCGTCGCCATTTCAAAACTGTGCAGAAGGGAGCATAGGTCCCTGATCTGAGACCACTCCTCCAGCGTGATTTGCCCCATCTCTGGATCTCGTTGGCCCAGGCTATACGTCAGAACGTATTGCACCAGGGCTTGTCGGTGCTGCCACAGTCGCTGCAACATGTGCAGAGTTGAATTCCACCGGGTAGGCACATCGCATTTTAGCCGGTGAAGTGGCAGGCCCAACAACTTCTGTAGAGATGTAAGTCGCTGAGCTGCGGGATGCGAACGGCGGAAGTGAGCACACAGCGACCGTGCCCTCTGCAGAAGGCCATCTAGTCTGGGATAGTGGGCTAAAAATTGCTGGACAACCAGGTTCAACACGTGAGCCATACAAGGCACGTGTGTGACATTGCCCCGGCGAAGGGCCGCACCCAGGTTTGCAGCATTGTCGCACACGGCCTTCCCTGGTTTCAGGTCCAGTGGAGACAACCATTCATGAAATTGGTTCTCCAGAGCTGACCACAACTCCTCAGCTGTGTGACTCACATTTCCCAGACATTTCAATGTAAAAACCGCCTGATGACGTTGAGCCCTACTGCCAGCATAGTAAGGAGGTGTGCAGGATCCCTTCTGCGCAGTTAGAAAGCTTGTGGCATGACCAGACAGGCTTTGGGTGCAGGTGGAAGAACGAGAGGAGGTTGAGGAGGCAGAAGCAGTGGAGGAACTTTGACATAAAGAGGATTGACGCACAACTCGTGGGGACGGCAAGACTTGGACAGCAGCCCCTTGTCCTGCTGTCACCATAGTTACCCAGTGCCCAGTCAGCGACATGTAACGCCCCTGTCCATGCCTACTCGTCCAAGTGTCTGTGGTGAAATGCACCCTGTCACACACAGAGTTTCTCAAAGAAGCGGTGATGTTGTGTGCGACATGCTGGTGGAGCGCAGGCACACCTTTCTTTGAGAAGTAGTGCCGACTGGGCATCTGGTACTGGGGCACTGTGACGGACATAAGGTCTCGAAAATCCTCTGTGTCCACCAGGCAGAAAAGCAGCATTTCTGTAGCCAAGAGCTTGCAGATGGTGAAATTCAACCTCTTAGCTTTCTCATGGCTAGGAGGAAATGGTCTTTTACTTGTCCACATCTGAGGGACCGAGGGCTGGCTATTGTGCTTATACGGGGTTGATAAGGGTGTCCCCGGCAAACTGCCGGTCTGTGAGGAAGATGCAGCCGGACATGTTAGGTTGCCTTGATCCAAGGGTGGTGCTATCGATGTCGGACAGCGCTCAACACCAGCTGGTGTTACCACCTCCAAAGAAAATGATGACCTGCCAATCACGCTGGCTGTTGCGGGTAAAGAGGTGGCAGGTCTGCGCCCCAAAACAGGTGTGACTGCTGTCCCCCCAGTCACAGAGGATGAAGAGGCCGCGGATGCACAAGATATGGCAGACGGTGGTTGACCCGGCCGGCTAGGCCGCATTGTAGCACACTGAGCTTCCCACTGCAACTTATGCTTCATGTCCATGTGCCGGTTCATGCATGAAGTACTCAAACTATGTATTTTTTGGCCTCTACTTAGCTTTTGCTGACAAATGTTACAGATAACACGAGTTGGGTCATCTTTATCGATCTGAAAAAATGCCCAGGCTATGCAAGGCTTAGCACCCATGCGACCTGAAGAGCCACCACGACTTGTGGTGAGAGGCAGAGTTGTGTTTGAGGATGCAGTTGTTGACGTGCTTCCAGTACTACATCTCTGTCCAGGAAGGCGCAACCTGACCTCGTCGTCACTAGCATCTTCCTCCACCTCCTCTGCTGACCTCATCTCTTGGCTGACTGTGGGTTGACAGTAAGTGCGATCTCCAACCTCATCATCATCACCCTGTGCGTTATCACACCCGTCGTCCTCAGAGCCAACCTGTTCCTGCCCTGACAAAAAACTAAAGTTGTCGCTCCAATCAGGTATTTGAGTCTTATCATCGTCTTCCTCATTGTCTCCAACAACAGGAGTTACAGTTTGGGAATGAGGGTCTACATTATGGTCAGAACCTTCTGCGTCTGGTCCTGGATACGACTCATAAAGATTCTGGGCATCAGTGCAGATCATTTCCTCGTCTGGATTCACAGAAGCGCTGGAGTCGACCTCTGATTCCCAGGCTATAGTATGAGTAAACAGCTCTGCAGACTCAACCATCTGTTCTACCTCATACTCAGACGGGCAGCTGGAGATTTGGGAGCTGTGAGGAAGCAAGTGCGATTGGGGTGACACCTTTGAGGACTGGAGTATTTGTGATGTTGAAGTTGATGTGGAGGAGAGCCCACTTAAAGGAGCACTTGATATTCGTTGAAGCACCTGCTGTTTTTGTGCCTCATCTGGAATTTGTAGCGATTGGCGTGGCCGTAAGAAAGGGATCTTATCACATTGTCCGCTAAAAGAAGTAGACATTTTAGTTTGGCTGGAAGATGGTCTTTCTTCTGCAGATGTTACTGTTGCTTTAACACCTACCCCACGGACACAACCTTTTTTCCCCTTCCCAACACGCCTATTCCCCTTTCCACCAGCAGCAGGCCTTTTTCCACTCATTTTGGTGGTTAACTAATTCACAAATCTGGAGTTGTTTGCACAAAAAAACAATGGATGGGAACCGAGCAGAGCTGAGTGGCCAAACTGTGGTATTAGGCCAAAACTATTGGCTGGGTTAGATGCAGAAAAAAATTATTTTGAATTTGCAACCTGATGGAGGTCAGTATAGAGGGACTAATAGAACAAGTCCCACACACAGCTAGAAGCCCAAATATTTTTTCAGAGGTAGATGCAGAAATTTTTTTTATTCAGTTTGCAACCTGATGGAGGTCTGTATAGATGGATTAATAGAACAAGTCCCACACACAGCTACAAGCCCAATATTTTTTCAGAGGTAGATGCAGAAAAAAAATATATTCAGTTTGCAACCTGATGGAGGTCAGTATAGATGGACTAATAGAGAAAGTCCCACACACTGCTAGAAGGCCAAATATTTTTTCAGAGCTAGATGCAGACAAAAAATTATTTTGAATTTGCAACCTGATGGAGGTCAGTATAGGTGGACTAATAGAACAAGTCCCACACACTGCTAGAAGGCCAAATATTTTTTCAGAGCTAGATGCAGAAAAAAATTATATTCAGTTTGCAACCTGATGGAGGTCTGTATAGATGGATTAATAGAACAAGTCCCACACACAGCTAGAAGCCCAAATATTTTTTCAGAGGTAGATGCAGATAAAAATTATTTTTAATTTGCAACCTGATGGAGGTCAGTATAGATGGACTAATAGAGAAAGTCCCACACACTGCTAGAAGGCCAAATATTTTTTCAGAGCTAGATGCAGATAAAAATTATTTTTAATTTGCAACCTGATGGAGGTCAGTATAGATGGACTAATAGAACAAGTCACACACACAGCTAGAAGCCCAAATATTTTTTCAGAGGTACTGTAGATGCAGATAAAAATTATTTTTAATTTGCAACCTGATGGAGGTCAGTATAGATGGACTAATAGAGAAAGTCCCACACACTGCTAGAAGGCCAAATATTTTTTCAGAGCTAGATGCAGATAAAAATTATATTCAATTTGCAACCTGATGGAGGTCAGTATAGATGGACTAATAGAACAAGTCCCACACACAGCTAGAAGCCCAAATATTTTTTCAGAGGTACTGTAGATGCAGATAAAAATTATTTTTAATTTGCAAACTGATGGAGGTCAGTATAGATGGACTAATAGAGAAAGTCCCACACACTGCTAGAAGGCCAAATATTTTTTCAGAGCTAGATGCGGATAAAAATTATTTTTAATTTGCAACCTGATGGAGGTCAGTATAGATGGACTAATAGAGAAAGTCCCACACACTGCTAGAAGGCCAAATATTTTTTCAGAGCTAGATGCAGATAAAAATTATATTCAATTTGCAACCTGATGGAGGTCAGTATAGATGGACTAATAGAACAAGTCCCACACACAGCTAGAAGCCCAAATATTTTTTCAGAGGTACTGTAGATGCAGATAAAAATTATTTTTAATTTGCAACCTGATGGAGATCAATATAGATGGACTAATACAACAAGTCCCACACACATCTAGAAGCCCAATATTTTTTCAGAGGTAGATGCAGAAAAAAATATATTCAGTTTGCAACCTGATGGAGGTCAGTATAGATGGAGTAATAGAACAAGTCACACACACAGCTAGAAGCCCAAATATTTTTTCAGAGGTAGATGCAGATAAAAATTATTTTTAATTTGCAACCTGATGGAGGTCAGTATAGATGGACTAATAGAGAAAGTCCCACACACTGCTAGAAGGCCAAATATTTTTTCAGAGCTAGATGCAGATAAAAATTATATTCAATTTGCAACCTGATGGAGGTCAGTATAGATGAACTAATAGAGAAAGTCCCACACACTGGTAGAAGGCCAAATATTTTTTCAGAGCTAGATGCAGATAAAAATTATATTCAATTTGCAACCTGATGGAGGTCAGTATAGAACGACTAATAGAACAAGTCCCACACACAGCTAGAAGCCCAAATATTTTTTCAGAGGTACTGTAGATGCAGATAAAAATTATTTTTAATTTGCAACCTGATGGAGGTCAGTATAGATGGACTAATAGAGAAAGTCCCACACACTGCTAGAAGGCCACATATTTTTTCAGAGGTAGATGCAGAAAAAAATATATTCCGTTTGCAACCTGATGGAGGTCTGTATAGATGGATTAATAGAACAAGTCCCACACACAGCTAGAAGCCCAATATTTTTTCAGAGGTAGATGCAGAAAAAAATATATTCAGTTTGCAACCTGATGGAGGTCAGTATAGATGGACTAATACAACAAGTCCCACACACAGCTAGAAGCCCAATATTTTTTCAGAGGTAGATGCAGAAAAAAATATATTCAGTTTGCAACCTGATGGAGGTCTGTATAGATGGATTAATAGAACAAGTCCCACACACAGCTAGAAGCCCAATATTTTTTCAGAGGTAGATGCAGAAAAAAATATATTCAGTTTGCAACCTGATGGAGGTCAGTATAGATGGACTAATACAACAAGTCCCACACACAGCTAGAAGCCCAATATTTTTTCAGAGGTAGATGCAGAAAAAAATATATTCAGTTTGCAACCTGATGGAGGTCTGTATAGATGGATTAATAGAACAAGTCCCACACACAGCTAGAAGCCCAATATTTTTTCAGAGGTAGATGCAGAAAAAAATATATTCAGTTTGCAACCTGATGGAGGTCAGTATAGATGGACTAATAGAACAAGTCCCACACACAGCTAGAAGCCCAAATATTTTTTTCAGAAGTACTGTAGATGCAGATAAAAATTATTTTTAATTTGCAACCTGATGGAGGTCAGTATAGATGGACTAATAGAGAAAGTCCCACACACTGCTAGAAGGCCAAATATTTTTTCAGAGCTAGATGCAGATAAAAATTATATTTAATTTGCAACCTGATGGAGGTCAGTATAGATGGACTAATAGAGAAAGTCCCACACACTGCTAGAAGGCCAAATATTTTTTCAGAGCTAGATGCAGATAAAAATTATATTCAATTTGCAACCTGATGGAGGTCAGTATAGATGGACTAATAGAACAAGTCCCACACACAGCTAGAAGCCCAAATATTTTTTCAGAGGTACTGTAGATTCAGATAAAAATTATTTTTAATTTTCAACCTGATGGATGTCAGTATAGATGGACTAATAGAGAAAGTCCCACACACTGCTAGAAGGCCAAATATTTTTTCAGAGCTAGATGCAGATAAAAATTATATTCAATTTGCAACCTGATGGAGGTCTGTATAGATGGACTAATAGAACAAGTCCCACACACAGCTAGAAGCCCAAATATTTTTTCAGAGGTACTGTAGATGCAGATAAAAATTATTTTTAATTTGCAACCTGATGGAGATCAGTATAGATGGACTAATACAACAAGTCCCACACACAGCTAGAAGCCCAATATTTTTTCAGAGGTAGATGCAGAAAAAAATATATTCAGTTTGCAACCTGATGGAGGTCAGTATAGATGGAGTAATAGAACAAGTCCCACACACAGCTAGAAGCCCAAATATTTTTTCAGAGGTAGATGCAGATAAAAATTATTTTTAATTTACAACCTGATGGAGGTCAGTATAGATGGACTAATAGAGAAAGTCCCACACACTGCTAGAAGCCCAAATATTTTTTCAGAGGTACTGTATATGCAGATAAAAATTATTTTTAATTTGCAACCTGATGGAGATCAGTATAGATGGACTAATACAACAAGTCCCACACACAGCTAGAAGCCCAATATTTTTTCAGAGGTAGATGCAGAAAAAAATATATTCAGTTTGCAACCTGATGGAGGTCAGTATAGATGGACTAATACAACAAGTCCCACACACAGCTAGAAGCCCAATATTTTTTCAGAGGTAGATGCAGAAAAAAATATATTCAGTTTGCAACCTGATGGAGGTCTGTATAGATGGATTAATAGAACAAGTCCCACACACAGCTAGAAGCCCAATATTTTTTCAGAGGTAGATGCAGAAAAAAATATATTCAGTTTGCAACCTGATGGAGGTCAGTATAGATGGACTAATACAACAAGTCCCACACACAGCTAGAAGCCCAATATTTTTTCAGAGGTAGATGCAGAAAAAAATATATTCAGTTTGCAACCTGATGGAGGTCTGTATAGATGGATTAATAGAACAAGTCCCACACACAGCTAGAAGCCCAATATTTTTTCAGAGGTAGATGCAGAAAAAAATATATTCAGTTTGCAACCTGATGGAGGTCAGTATAGATGGACTAATACAACAAGTCCCACACACAGCTAGAAGCCCAATATTTTTTCAGAGGTAGATGCAGAAAAAAATATATTCAGTTTGCAACCTGATGGAGGTCTGTATAGATGGATTAATAGAACAAGTCCCACACACAGCTAGAAGCCCAATATTTTTTCAGAGGTAGATGCAGAAAAAAATATATTCAGTTTGCAACCTGATGGAGGTCAGTATATATGGACTAATAGAACAAGTCCCACACACAGCTAGAAGCCCAATATTTTTTCAGAGCTAGATGCAGAAAAAAATTATATACAATTTGCAACCTGATGGAGGTCAGTATAGATGGACTAATAGAATGATGCTATGCCCAAAAGATTTTACTTCACTAGGTGCAGTAAAAAAATTGGTATTCTATACACAGGTGGTATATCTTGCAACACAGATAGGCTACTCCACTGACTAACACACTCTGCAATAGGCCAAAAAGGATTAGCTTTGCTAGATTCAGCCAAATGCTGTGAAAAAAACTTGCACAGCACTGGCACAGACCTGCCTGGCAAAAACTGATAGGAACTGATGTAACCTAGTCATGAAAAGGACTCCAATTACAATTAGTCTTTACTCCCACAATCTATCTATTTAAGAGCACAGACCTGCCTGATAAAAGTCGTAGGAAATGCTGTAACCTAGTCCTTAAAAGGACTGCAATCACAACTATTCCCTTCTCCCAAGCTATCTGTAGATTTGTGCGAAAATTGGCTTGAAATTAACAAGGTATAGCGCACACAGCAACAGCGGTGCCGTCTAACACGCAGCTGCAGCAGTGAGAAAATGGTGGCGACGGAGAAAATGGCTTGGTCTTATAGGGCAAGGACATGTGACATACACTGCCAATGACACATGCCCTTGCTTGTGTGAAAAAAAGCACTTCGCTCCGTGTGTGCGCTGCTGATAGGCTGACAGATTGCACCTCCCCACTGTAAATGCGGGAAAGAGAAAAAAAAAATGGAGATCTTCATTGTTCCTGCAGAGATCCATCCCCTGCCCCTCCCCCCACCCCGCTGTACACTCAAACTGCGTATTAACATTAATTTTCATCATTACTGAGAAAAAATCCAGTTATGATTTTGGTGCACGAACAGTTATCGAACATAACCTCGAACAGCCGAATTTTTCTCAAATTGTTCGCGTTCGCCGAACGGCTCGAACACCGCCCAAAACAGCTCGAATTTGAGATTGGCGAACAGTTCGAGTAGAACAACGCTCATCTGTAGTCCCCACACGTTGGAACTCTACCCTCCACATGTTGCAAAGGATTTGTGAGCAGAAGAGAGCAGTTGTGGAGTACCAGCTACAACAAGGCTGTCGATATTCAGGTCAGACTCCACACATAAGACCTCAGGAGTGGACCTGGATGTCTCACATATGTACCATCTTGACAAACTTTGAGGAGTCCACCAAGATGGTGAGTGGTGATGATGCCATCATTAGCGTCAGCATCCCACTTGTCTGTCTTTTGCAACGTTCTCTGCAGAGAATTAAAGAGGAGGCATTGCAGACAGAGTATGATGAAATGGATCAAGAAGCCGTAGCGGGCGATTACACACAGCCCAGCCTCATCTCATCTCAACGTGCATTGGGGGACAATGAGGGAGAGGAGGAAGAGGAGGAAGAACAGGAGCTGGTATCATGCGCTGTAGACGGTAGTACCTGTACAACTGTCATACCGTCGGTTCAGAGCGTGTGGCCTGAGGACAGGGGGGAGGAGGAGGAGGAGGAGGAGAGCATGGTCAGTCGTCATCTTGGTGAGGACACGGAAGTCTCGCCCGTTACCAGTCTGACACGCATGGCTGACTTTATGTTACGCTGCCTTAACCGTGACCCTCGCGTTGTAAAAATTTTGGGTGACAGTCATTACTGGTTGGTGACACTTTTAGACCCCCGCTACAAGGAGAACCTTCACTCTTATTCCTGAGGTGGAGAGGTCTACAAAAATGGGGCAGTACCAGAAGGCCATTGCTGCAGAACTGTTAAAAAAATTCCCATCTGAACACGCTAGCGGCAGAGGTCACAGTTCGTTGCCCAACCAAGGCGTACAGGTGAGAGAGATGCAACTCCAATCCAGCAGAGGCAGGGGAACACTGTCAACGTTCTGGGACAGTTTTCTGACACCCGCCCAGCTTACAGGCCCTGAGGCGCGGGGTACTCTCACAAGGAGTGGAAAGTTTCAAAAGATGGTGAGGGAGTACCTTGCCGACCGTACCATTGTCCTCTGTGATTACTCTGTGCCTTTTAATTATTGGGTATCCAAGCTGGACACTTGGAATAAACTCGCTCTGTACGCCTTGGAGGTCCTGGCCTGCCCTGCCGCTAGCGTGTTATCGGAGCGTGTTTTTAGTGCCGCTGGGGGACTAATAACAGATAAGCGCACTCGCCTGTCAACTGACAATGCTGACAAGCTGACCCTTATCAAAATGAACAAGGGCTGGATTGGGCCAGACTTCTCATCACCACCAAATGACAGCAGAGTGACATAAAGTCAAATCCACTGTGTTATTTCGGGAGGTGTATTCCCATGCACCGCTTCACACCCACACATGGGTATACGCTTCCTCTTTTCGGCTGTATTTTGCTCTTCTCCTTATCCTCAGCCTCCACCACCACGATACCACCAGGGTGACCTTGGTCCATGTTGCCAGCATTGCAAGTTCCTCCTTCCTAATTTTTTACAGCTTTTGCTTGGAAGGCATAGGCAAAGACTATGGTAGACCCACTCCCCAATAATGGGAATAATGTTTTTAAGATGCTGTACTGCATGGCTCTTCCAAGGGGCATTTAAACCATCTTGTTAAGCTACTGCAACCTCCACGTTTCTTCCAAGGGGCATTAAAACCGTCTTTTTAAGTTACTGTGACCTCCACCACTCTTCCAAGGGGCATTAAAACCATCTTGTTAAGCTACTGTGACCTCCACCACTTCTCCAAGGGGCATTAAAACCGTCTTGTTAAGCTACTGCGACCTCCACCACTTCTCCAAGGGGCATTAAAACCATCTTGTTAAGCTACTGCGACCTCCACCATTCTTCCAATGGGCATTAAAACCATTTTGTTAAGCTACTGCGACCTCCACCACTTCTCCAAGGGGCATTAAAACCGTCTTGTTAAGCTACTGCGACCTCCACCACTTCTCCAAGGAGCATTATAACCGTCTTGTTAAGCTACTCTGACCTCCACCATTCTTCCAAGGAGCATTAACACCGTCTTGTTAAGCTACTGCGACCTCCACCACTTCTCCAAGGAGCATTAAAACCGTCTTGTTAAGCTACTGCGACCTCCACCACTTTTCCAAGGGGCATTAAAACCGTCTTGTTAAGCTTCTGCGACCTCCACCACTTTTCCAATGGGCATTAAAACCGTCTTGTTAAGCTACTGCGACATCCACCACTTTTCCAAGGGGCATTAAAACCGTCTTGTTAAGCTACTGCGACCTCCACCACTTTTCCAAGGGGCATTAAAAAAGTCTTTTAAAGCTAATGCGACCTCCACCACTTTTCCAAAGGGCATTAAAACCGTCTTGTTAAGCTACTGCGACCTCCACGTCTCTTCCAAGGGGCATTAAAACCGTCTTTTTAAGCTACTGTGACCTCCACCACTCTTCCAAGGGGCATTACAACCATCTTGTTAAGCTTTTGTGACCTCCACCACTTCTCCAAGGGGCATTAAAACCGTATTGTTAAGCTACTGCGACCTCCACCACTTCTCCAAGGGGCATTAAAACCATCTTGTTAAGCTACTGCGACCTCCACCATTCTTCCAAGGGGCATTAAAACCATCTTGTTAAGCTACTGCGACCTCCACCACTTCTCCAAGGGGCATTAAAACCGTCTTGTTAAGCTACTGCGACCTCCACCACTTCTCCAAGGGGCATTAAAACCATCTTGCTAAGCTAGTGCGACCTCCACCATTCTTCCAAGGGGCATTAAAACCATCTTGTTAAGCTACTGCGACCTCCACCACTTCTCCAAGGGGCATTAAAACCGTCTTGTTAAGCTACTGCAACCTCCACCACTTTTCCAAGGGGCATTAAAACCGTCTTGTTAAGCTAATGCGACCTCCACCACTCTTCCAAGGGGCATTAAAACCGTCTTGTTTTGCTACTGCGACCTCCACGTCTCTTCCAAGGGGCATTAAAACCGTCTTGTTAAGCTACTGCGACCTCCACCATTCTTCCAAGGGGCATTAAAACCGTCTTGTTAAGCTACTGCGACCTCCACCAGTTTTCCCAGGGGCATGAAAACCATCTTGTTAAGCTACTTCGACCTCCACGTCTCTTCCAAGGAGCATTAAAACCGTCTTGTTAAGCTACTGCGACCTCCACCATTCTTCCAAGGGGCATTAAAACCGTCTTGTTAACTACTGCGACCTCCACCACTTTTCCCAGAGGCATTAAAACCGTCTTGTTAAGCTACTGCGACCTCCACCATTCTTCCAAGGGGCATTAAAACCATCTTGTTAAGCTTCTGCGACCTCCACCACTTCTCCAAGGTGCATTAAAACTGTCTTGTTAAGCTACTGCGACCTCCACCACTTTTCCAAGGGGCATTAAAACTGTCTTGTTAAGCTACTGCGACCTCCACGACTCTTCCAAGGGGCATTAAAACCATCTTGTTAAGCTACTGCAACCTTCACCATTCTAACAAGGGGCATTGAAACCGTCTTGTTAAGCTACTGTGACCTCCACCACTTTTCCCAGGGGCATTGATATTGTCTTTTTATTCCACTGCGACCTCCACCACTCTTCCAACGGGCATTGCATTTCCTCCTAATTTTAGTCAGCTTTTACTTTTCAATGCATAGGCAAACACTAAGGGAGACCCACTCCCCAATAATGGGTAGAAGGTTTTTAGTATGCTGTAAGCCTTCCATTCACTGCTTAGGCCAACAGTGCACAGGAGACCAAGTTGCTATAAATGGAAAAAACAGTTTAGTTAAGGCTCTCTGACCTCCATGTCACTTTCAAGGGGCATTGGAGTGCCTCGAAATTTTTGGTAGGCATTGCACTCACTGCATGCCCTTTAACTGTGTAGCTGAACTGCTCCTTTTGGTACAGAAACATATCCTACAAGACATGTGTGGTTGACTGGCCTGATATTGATGTGAATGGTCCCTGTTCCTCCTGCTCTTTCTCCTTTGCCACCACCTCATCTATCATTCATCACCTGAAGCTTTGTTTTAACGGGAGTCATAGAACTGGAATAGTAGCAGGAAAACATCCAGCAATTCTCAGAGGAGGTAGGATATGCGCCAAAACGCTGACCACCTCAGGCCTAGCTGCTACTACATACATGCGCTTGCATTCCAAGAAAACAAAGCAGACGCTAACTTCTATCATCATCATCATGCTCCTCATCTTGGCACTCTCAACTCCCCTGATGGAGAAGCCAGGACCCACCGGAGGAGTCTGGTTCTCTGGTGGGATCGTCTAGTGCTGCCCTAAAGCAGGCCGGGCTAAGAAAAGTGTGTGGGGGGATGTTCCAAGGAGAAATGGGGGCGGATGGGGACCCTTTATGGATACCCGGCCGCCCCCAGGCGGCTGTGGAGCGTGCGTGGACACCCGACCGCGGGGCGGCTGGGGACCGAGCATGGACACCCGGCCGCCGGGCAGCTGGGGACTGAGTATGGATACCTCGCTGCTGAAGCAGCCATGAGGTAGTGGCCAGCTTCGGCCTCCTCCAAACTAAAAGGCCCCATTTCAAGTGCAATCAAGCTAGCAGTATGGTATTGCAGCCTGGGGGTGGGTGGGTGTTTGGTTTCACACTTACGCTTGCATTCCAAGAAAACAAAGCAGATGCTAACTTCTATCATCATCATCATGCTCCTCACCTTGGCACTCTCAACTCCCCTGATGGAGAAGACAGGGCCCACCGGAGGAGTCTGGTTCTCTGGTGGGCTCGTCCAATGCTGCCCTAAAGCAGGCCGGGCTAAGAAAAGTTTGTGGGGGGATGTTCCAAGGAGAAACGGGGGCTGTTGGGGACCGTTTATGGACACCCGGCCGCCCCCAGGTGGCTGGGGAACGTGTGTGGACACCCGGCCGCGGGGCAGCTGGGGACCAAGTGTGGACACCCGGCCGCCCCCTGTCGGCTGGGGACCGAGTTTGGACACCCGGCCGCCGGGCGGCTGGGGACTGAGTATGGATACCTCGCTGCCGAAGCAGCCATGAGGTAGTTGTCAGCTTCGGCCTCCTTCAAACTAAAAGCCCACATTTCAAGTGCAAGCTAGCAGTATGGTATTGCAGCCTGGGGGTGGGTGGGTGTTTGGTTGCACACTTACGCTTGCATTCCAAGAAAATAAAGCAGATGCTAACTTCTATCATCATCATCATGCTCCTCACCTTAGCACTCTCAACTCCCCTGATGGAGAAGCCAGGGCCCACCGGAGGAGTCTGGTTCTCTGGTGGGCTCGTCCAATGCTGCCATAAAGCAGGCCGGGCTAAGAAAAGTGTATGGGGGGATGTTCCAAGGAGAAATGGGGTTGCTGGGGACCGTTTATGGACACCCGGCCGCCCCCAGGCGGCTGGGGAGCGTGTGTGGACACCCGGCCGCGGGGTGGCTGGGGACTGAGTATGGACACCCGGCCGCCCCCTGGCGGCTGGTGACCAAGCGTGGACACCCAGCCACCGGGCGGCTGGGGACTGAGTATGGATACCTCGCTGCCAAAGCAGCCATGAGGTAGTGGCCAGCTTCGGCCTCCTCCAAACTAAAAGACCCCATTTCAAGTGCAAGCAAGCTAGCAGTATGGTATTGGAGCCTGGGGGTGGGTGGGTGGCAGGCTGCATACTTGCGCTTGCATTGCAAGGAATGGGGGGGTACAATTGAACACTGCCCTGGGACAAGGACTTGCACGGTGATAGTTGCAAGTCTGCATCTTCTGATGCGGAAAGGATCACTTCTGATGGGCACACTTTTAGGCAGTGACCTGGGTGTCAGAGATGCTTCCAGGGGTCTTCCCCATGCTGTTCCCATGTCTTTTCAGCACTGTATGCATGTGTCACACGGCACATGGCCAGATAAGATTGTAAAATGTTAAAATGACATTTCCCGGCGAATGTATTTGTCACGGTTGAAAGCAATACAAAAGTGCAAAAACGCATAAAAAATGCAACTTGTGAACATAGCCCAATGTGTGGAGGAGTATTTTTGTTTTTGGTGATTTATTTTACCTTATACACAAGTCTTTACCCTGAAAAGGAAGTTCCTTAACATATTTCACAGGAAAACCGTTTCAGTTTTGTTTTTGAACATTTCATTGTGAGCCCGTAAAAGTGGCTTAATACTTCTGACCAAGTTGCTGACAGCAGTGACCTGGGGGTCAGAAATGCTTCCTGGGGTGATGCCCATGCTGTCCCCATGTCTTTTGAGCACTGTCACTATCGTTTTGGGCACTTTTTAGGCTTTCTACAGACTGCCGGGGGTGCCGCCGCAAAAATGCTCGGGTCTCCCATAGACTAATATTGGGCTCGTTGCTCGGGTCGAACACCCGAGTATCATGGCGAGCTCGGCCTGAGCTTCGAGCACCAGAGCATTTTAGTGCTCGCTCAACACTAATTACATTTAGAAAGGACAGGAAAGACAAAAAAGGTGGAGGATTGTGTATTTTCGTAAGATCCAACTTAAAACCTGTGCTCAATGACAACGTTGGGGGAGTTGCCACAATGTAGAGTCAGTCTGTGTTAATGTACATGGGGATGGCCATAAAGGAAACCTTTTAATTGGAGTTTGTTACAAGCCTCCTAATATAGCGGAACTGGTAGAGGACAAAATGCTGGAGCAAATTAAAAATGCAGCAAATAATAATAGGGTCCTTTTATTATGGGGGATTTTAATTTTTCAGACATTCAATGGGACACACGTAGAATCTTACAGTTGTGCTAAAAGCTGCAAGTTCTTATCCACAGTTCAGAACAATTACCTCTCTCAGCTGTTAGATGAACCAACCAGGGGAGGTAATCTGCTGGATCTGGTGCTGTCAAATAGACGAGATACAATTTCAGATCTACAGGTCAGGGAGCATGTGGGAAACCGCGACCATAATATGGTAAGTTTCAATGTAATATTCAATAAAGCATTTAAAAAAGGAAATGCAAAAACCTGGAACTTTAGGAAAGCTGTTTTCAACAAATTAAGGGAATAGCTTAATCGTGTAGATTGGGATCATCGTGGTAACTGGGGATACCGAACGTAAATGGGGCATGTTTATGGAAATACTACAATCCTGTAGGAATTTTATTCCCTTTGGTAATAAAATGTCCAGGAATAAAAATAAACCATTATGGGGGGCGTGGCCGGAAGTCCATGAGGACAGATGTGTTTGCTGAAGCTTCGTGCCCTAGCTAAACTAGCCACAGTAATCTTCCTTCATCCAAAGCCATCCTAGGCTTTTCTTACCCACACTTCCCTCATGGCCATAAGCTATCACCCGAGCCCTCTCTGGACCGGATCGGCCTTACCCAGGCAAAGTTTGGGATTTGGGCCTACTCCTGCCTCGTGACCGTGGCCTTCCCAGAGGATCTCCCTCCATCCTAGCGCCTCTACCGGCTTGCCTCGCAGATGCGGAAGTCCGTTATAGTGGCCTGAGGTGCCGGGCCAGACGTGGTCCTCTAATGGAGTCTTTGTCGGCGTCTGTGGCGCTTGGTGTGGGGGCTTGAGGACCCAGCGTTGATGTTTGGAACAGTGCGAGACTGCGACCTCTCTGACTCTTAGGAACTTACCTGCCGTCCATCCCCTCTGGTTGCACAGTCGGCGAGGATCCGCGATCTCAGCGAGGGACATATAGGTGAGGTAGAGCCTCCGGCTTGAATTTCCCCTGGCCTCCGCAGTGCGGGGGATCGATCGCTCACACAGGCGGGAGGGGACCAGAGCAGAAGCGTGTGATCTCCCAGACGGCAGCTGCGGCGCACTCCCTTACATCCTCTCTGGGTATAGGTGCTAACCTTGCATCCAATGGCCTAAGAGGGGTTCCCTCTGCGCTATGTTTGAGCCTCATTAAAGCCTGGTCTTGTTGAAGTGTCTCTGGGTGCCTGCTTTACACTCCCACCTATTCCCCATCTCCTTCCCTGTGATGCCATTATCTGGGGAGCTTGGCTGTAGCAGTGACAGAAAATATATTCTAAAGATTCAAGGGTCTATCACTAACACTCCTCATTTCATTTGTAAAGCGGTCACATCCTCTTCTTGCATTCTAGTAACAGTCCCTTTGTGCTATATAAAAAGGACATTGTACTCTACTATATACAGAACGTCATATTGTCACTCAGGATATCAATACAAGATCAAAGACTCTGTACCTCTCCTGCCATCTTGAGGCCAAACAGAGAATTGACATTCATTAGTCCCTTCTAAATGTTTTTTGAGAAAGGAGACTGTTACACAAACTGGAGTTTTATGCTTTATTATACTCCATAATATAATCAATTTTAGGAGTGCAAAGGACATATACGGGGACTCTGTCTACACCCCCAATAATTACCTCAACAAATATACAACTTGGAGAGGGCTTGCTAATGAAGGACTAGGGCAAATGGGGTAACCACCCCACTCTCTATGCCCCCCACAACCGCGTATAAGCAAATACCAGCTGCACTTATGGGCAAACCCAGGCGGACCGCTGAGCAAAACACAAAATCAGGGGACACTTCTGAAGGAATGAAGCGTTATCTAAGTTCAACACCTCAGGTCAGAAACACGAGATCCGCAATGTCACAAGCTACACCCAGTGACAGTTCCTCTTCAAGGGATTCTGTGACTCCCCACGGCTCCTCCCCCAAACTTATTGATGATTAGGAAGGTGATAGTGAAGCCACTGATGATATGAACATAGCTGAACTTAGTAAATATATAAAAGCCTTTCCTACAAAAAAAGATCTAGAAGGGTTTGCGTGTAGACTAGAAAACTCATATAAAAAAGAACTACATAACCTGAAAGCGGAATTTACTTCACTAATCGAGGATGTAGAAAACTCTCAGGAAGATATTCTCCAAGAATTATAGGCCCACAGAGATATTATAAATGCCCACACCCTCAAACTGGAAGAAATCTCATCCGGATTGGAGGACCTAGAAAATCGCAACAGGCGAAACAACATTCGTATTCGTGGCCTGCCAGAATCTATCAACTCGTCTGATCTGGATCTCACAGTACAGAGGATTTTCCTAGACATACTAGATGACAATGAAGCCAACTCGATCGAGTTCGACAGGATCCACAGGTCCTTAAGTCCCAAACCCACATCAGAAACACGTCCTAGAGACGTTATATGCAGGGTTCACTATTACAAAGTCAAAGAAGCCATAATGACAGCTTCAAGGAAAAAAGGGATCTTAAAATTTGAAGGTCATCAAATTCTAATATTATCAGACTTATCCAGAGGCACATTGCTACTACGAAGAGCGCTGAAACCATTATTATCAGAACTTAAAGAGAAGGACATTCCCTACAGGAGCGATATCCCTTTCAACTAACAGCTTTCAAAGGAGGTAAAACAACTATTTTTGATGGATTGGAGATCTGGCCAACTTTCTAGGAACCTTTCAACTTCCAATGATAGATCTCCCTGAATGGCCCCTGATCCACCGGAAGCTCCACCAAGATGACTCAAAGTTCAGCAAACAAAAAAAAGAAATAGTCGTGGAGTTTCTCCTAGCTTGTCCTAAGAAGCTTTTTCTTTTTGTTTGCACTCCTCATACGGTTATGTTTGACCACAAGAGGGGACTGTTTTTGACCGGTGAACTCGCCTGGATAGATGTATATCTTTTTTGACTTTTGTGTATTGCATAAGTGTTGCTGCAATAATTGGTAAGGTTTCAACTATATCTTGTTTTGTTAGGTACTTATGATATAGGGGTGGTATTTTTTTTGGTGGGACATTGCCGTGATCACCCATATTCTATTTTTTACACAAGGGCCATGCTAGAGGCTTAGTCCTCAGCTGTTGGTCTGAACAGCAAAGTCTGACCAAATGTGGTCATATATTTTTTCTACAATTATCAACTTATATAGATGCTTGTACCGCCTCTGTCTCCAGCCTTAATTATAACTATAACTCTACCCGTATACTTAAATATACCTTCTTCACGTTGTATTAAGCTAACAAATCTTTGGATGTGTCCATGAGACCTGTCAAGTGAGGGGGGGGCTTGGTGGGGGCCCTTGCTCGTTCTAAGTTTCCTTTCTCCTTTTCTGGTGCGTAGGTAGTCAGCTACCAATACCAGCACCAATGGCTCAAGATGCTTGGAGCTTACGCTCCAATATCATTTTTTCTATTTTCTTACTCTCCCTTTCCTTCTTCTTCTACTCTTCCCTTTTCCTTTCTCTCCAATTTTCCACCCTACCCAGTCATACTATAATTCCATCGATATCTCCTCCAGGTAGATGTCTGGGGCACGGGGGTATGGGAAAGTACTTAGATCATGGATAAAATTAAGTTCTGCTCCTTCAATGTAAAGGGGCTAAATATCCCAGAAAAAAGGAGCAGGTTCTATTTTCCAACCATAAACAACAAGTCTCGGTGTTAATGCACTTTAAAACGGGGGCCATACCACAATGTACATCAAAATACTATCCCAAATGGTTCCATAGTTCGAACCCGAATTCTAAATCTAAAAGTGTCTCGATAGCCTTCCATAAATCCTTCATACCTGAGACCTTGGATTCTTTAATTGACAAAGAAGGCAGATACATTTTCCTACAAATCTATTGGGCAACACATAAACTTGTTATAGCTAATGTATATTTTCCAAACCAAGGACAACAGAAATTTGGGGCAGAATGCAAAAGACGCTTTTAGGAATTCGCTGACTCCTCTCCTGTGATACTCGGGGATGATTTCACCATACCCATGAACCCCACAATCGATGTTTCCACGGATAAGTCCTCATATCCTTCATCTTCCATTAATCAAATAAAGAAACAGGTATACGGTCTGAGACTGGTGGATGTCTGGAGGGTTCTTCACCCTAATACCAAAGATTACAGTTTCTTTTCACAGATTCATAATACTTACAGTAGAATTGATTACTTCTTCATCTCCCATAGTTTGCTAGATTTACCAGTAGAGGCCGAGGTGGGGTCAATATTATGGTCGGACCATGCTCCCATATACTTTTCAATCTTACTAAATTTACATGAAAAATCAGGCTTCTCATGGGAATTTACTTCAGGACTACCTGTGTAAGTCTGAGGTGGAACAAACAATAACTAATTTCATGGCGGACCATGATGGGGACTCCACATCTCCTTCTATCAAATGGGAGGCGTTAAAAAGTGTCTTGAGGGGCGTATTCATCTCACATGGAGTACGTCTTAAAAAAGAAAGAGTTGCTGAAATAGATATCAGCTCAAATACATAGATTGGAAAACAAACATAAACAAGACCTCTCTGCCAATACATTTGCACATCTTTCTACAGCAAGGCGAAAATTACTCACCATAATAGATCAGAAATCACAATGTTTTAGAGAACGAATTAGAAACCGTTTTTATCAGTATGGAAATAAAAGCGTCAAATTATTGGCGAGAGCTATTCATTCACGAAACCCAAACACATATATCCCCTTTATTAAAAACAAAATAGGGAAGAAAGTTCATAGCACAAGAGACATTCTTTCAAGTTTTAGTGATTATTACAACTCCCTTTATAATATAGCAGGACACTATAAAGACCTCTCAGTGCAGTCACTTCGCAACAAAATTAAATCATATCTATAACATAATAAAATACCCACAATTCCAGAAGAAATATTGTCAGAATTGAAGAGAGATTTCTCCTCAGAGGAAGTTTCTGAAACCATAAAAGACTTAAAACAAGGGAAAAGCCCCAGCCCAGATGGATACTCAGCCGGCTTTTATAAACAGTTTGCTACATTAATAAGCCCACTATTCCTGACGGTTTGTAACTCCATATCATCTGGAGGCTCTTTTCCATCCCAGGCCTTAACTGCACACATTACAGTACTCTCTAAACCTGGCAAGGACCTTTCCACATGTAGTAGTTATCGCCCAATCTCCCTGATAAATTTAGATATCAAAATATATGCAAAAATGATTGCAAAAAGACTATGCCCTCTCTTCCCGAGACTGTTAAATCAGGACCAGGTTGGTTTTGTCCCGGATCGGGAGGCAAGAGACAACACCATGCGAACTATCTCGCTAATAGATAGAGCTGGTAAGGGGGGGATCCCATGTGTATCCTGTCGATTGACGCAGAGAATGCTTTTCGACAGGGTACATTAGGAATTCATATTTCAGACTCTGGTAGGAATTGGCCTAAGGGAAAATATGCTTCGTAGGATCTCAGCTCTATACACTTCCCCTACCGCACAAGTTAAAGTTAATGGCTCATTATCAAATCCGTTCCCAATCCGGAACGGTACGAGGCAAGGTTGTCCACTTTCACCCCTATTATACATATTAGCAATGGAACATCTTGCAAATGCGAGACGTTGTAATTCCTCAATTAAAGGTATGAAACTCCAATTGGAAGAATATAAACTAGCGTTATTCGCGGATGACATCCTCTTGTACATTACATCCCCTGCAACAAGCTTTCCAAACATTATCTCGGAACTACATAAATTTGGCCTTCTAAGTAATTTTAAAATGAACTCTCATAAATCTGAGATACTAAACATATCATTGCAACCACCTATAGCAGCTCAGCTGGGCACCTCATTCCCCTTCAAATGGCGCTTTGATTCAATCACATACAGTGGGGAAAAAAGTATTTAGTCAGCCACCAATTGTGCAAGTTCTCCCACTTAAAAAGATGAGAGAGGCCTGTAATTGACATCATAGGTAGACCTCAACTATGAGACACAGAATGAGAAAACAAATCCTGAAAATCACATTGTCTGATTTGGAAAGAAATTTTTTTCAAATTTTGGTGGAAAATAAGTGTTTGGTCAATTACGAACAAGCAAGATTTCTGGCTTTCACAGACCAGTAACTTCTTTAAGAGGCATCTCTGTTCTCCACTCATTACCTGTAGTACTGGCACTTGTTTGAACTTGTTATCAGTATAAAAAAAACCTGTTCGTAACCTCAAACAGTCACACTCCAAACTCCACTATGGTGAAGACCAAAGAGCTGTCGAAGGACACCAGAAACAAAATTGTAGCCCTGCACCAGGCTGGGAAGACCAAGCAGCTTGATGTGAAGAAATCAATTGTGGGAGCAATAATTAGAAATTGGAAGACATACAAGACCACTGATAATCTCCCTCGATCTGGGGCTCCACACAATATCTCACCCTGTGTGGTCAAAATGATCTCAAGAACGGTGAGCAAAAATCCCAGAACCACACGAGGGGGCCTAGTGAATGACCTGCAGAGAGCTGGGACCAACGTTACACAGGCTACCATCAGTAATACACTACGCCGCCAGGGACTCAGATCCTGCAGTGCCAGACGTATCCCCCTGCTTAAGCTATTACATGTCCGGACCCGTCTGAAGTTTGCTAGAGAGCATTTGGATGATCCAGAAGAGTATTGGGAGAATGTCATATGGTCAGATGAAACCATAGTAGAACTGTTTGGTAGAAACACAACTCGTCGTGTTTGGAGGAGAAAGAATGCTGAGTTGCATCCAAAGAGCACCATACCTACTGTAAAGCATGGGGGTGGCAGCATCATGCTTTTGGGCTGTTTCTCTGCCAAGGGACCAGGACGAATGATCCATGTACACGAAAGAATGAATGGTGCCATGTATCGTGAGATTTTGAGTGCAAACCTCCTTCCATCAGCAAGGGCATTGAAGATGAAATGTGGCTGGGTCTTTCAGCATGACAATGATCCCAAGCACACCGCCAGGGCAATGAAGGAGTGGCTTCGTAAGAAGCATTTCAAGGTCCTGGAGTGGCCTAGCCAGTCTCCAGGTCTAAACCCTATAGAAAACCTTTGAAGGGAGATGAAAGTCTGTGTTGCAAAGTGACAGCTCCAAAACATCAGTGCTCTAGAGGAGATCTGCTTGGAGGAATGGGCCAACATACCAGCAACAGTGTGCGCCAACGTTGTGAAGACTTACAGAAAACTTTTGACCTCTGTCAATGCCGACAAAGGATATATAAAAAAGTATTGAGATTAACTTTTGTAATTGACCAAATACTTAATTTCCACCAAAATTTGAAAAAAAATTCTTTCCAAATCAGGCAATGTGATTTTCAGGATTTGTTTTCTCATTTAATCTCTCATAGTTGAGGTCTACCTATGATGTAAATTACAGGCCTCTCTCATCTTTTTAAGTGGGAGAACTTGCACAATTGGTGGCTGACAAAATATTTTTTTTCCCCACTGTATCTTGGAGTCAAAAGACCAGCCAAAATATCACAGCTATATGATGCCAATTTTAAGCTAGCCTTACATAATGCTGAACTTGATCTAGAGAAATGGCACAAATTACAACTATCTTGGTTTGGCAGGGTAAATGCAATTAAAATGGATTTACTACCACGTCTTCTATACTTCTTTCAAACTATTCCTCTATATCTACCTGCCTCCTTTTTCTCCCGTTTCAAAAAAGCAATTACTCGATTTATTTGGTCCCATAATCGAGCACACGTGTCATATTTTTTATTAAGTAGATCCAAACAAGTTGGTGGAATCGGTCTCCCCGATCTCACATTATATAGTTATGCCTCACTCGGAACATGCGTACTAGATCTATTTCATAGCAAAAATAACAAGAAGTGGGTTAATCTAGAAAATGACTTTAATGGTCATGACTCTCAAGTAGCTCTCTGGTCCAAAAAAGGAGAGGAGGAAATAAACGCTCCTCTCCTTTTCCTTACTAAAAACCTTATATTATTTATCAAGCAAGGAAATAAGGGTCTCCAAATTTCGACATCTCCAGTTTACAATAATCCAGCATTCCCAGCAGGTTTAGATAAAACAAATTATTTAAAAAAACATAAAAGTTCACGACCTATTGTATATGACTATATAAATCAAACCGGAATAAAATCCCTTCAAGAAATATTTTTGGGTGAAGAATAGGGTTGAGCGGTGTTCGACTCGAACTGTTCGCCAATCTCAAATTCGAGCTGTTTTGGGCGGTGTTCGAGCCGTTCGGCGAACATGAACAATTTGAAAAAAATTCGGCTGTTCGAGGTTATGTTCGATAACTGTTCGTGCACCAAAATCATAACTGGATTTTTTCTCAGTAATGCCGAAAATTAATGTTAATACGCAGTTTGAGTGTACAGCGGGGCGGGGGGAGGGGCAGGGGATGGATCTCTGCATAAATAATGAAGATCTCCATTTTTTTTTCTCTTTCCCGCATTTACAGTGGGGAGGTGCAATCTGTCAGCCTATCAGCAGCGCACACACGGAGCGAACTGCTTTTTTTCACACAAGCAAGGGCATATGTCATTGGCAGTGTATGTCACATGTCCTTGCCCTATAAGACTCAGCCATTTTCCACGTAGCCACCATTTTCTCACTGCTACAGCTGCGTGTTAGACGGTACCGCTGTTGCTGTGTGTGCTATACTTTGAGTGTTAACTTCAAGCCAATTTTCGCACAAATCTACGGATAGCTTGGGAGTAGGGAATAGCTGTGATTGCAGTCCTTTTGACGACTAGGTTACATCATTTCCTACGACTTTTATCAGGCATGTCTGTGCTCTTAAATAGATAGGTTGGGAGTAAAGACTAATTGTAATTGCAGTCCTTTTGAGGGCTAGGTTACATCAGTTCTTATCACTTTTTGGCAGGCAGGTCTGTGCCAGTGCTGTGCAAGATTTTTTCACAGCATTTGGCTAAATCTAGCTAAGCAAATCCTTCTTGGCCTCTTGCAGTTTGTGTTAGTCAGTGGAGTAGTCTATCTGTGTTGCAAGCTACACCACCTCTGTATAGAATACAATTTTTTTTACTGCACCTAGCCAAGTAAAACCTTTTGGGCATAGCATCATTCTATTAGTCCATCTATACTAACCTCCACCAGGTTGCAAATTCAAAATAATTTTTATCTGCATCTAGCTCTGAAAAAATATTTGGGCTTGTAGCAGTGTGTGGGACTTGTTCTATTAGTCCATCTATACTAACCTCCACCAGGTTGCAAATTCAAAATAATTTTCATCTACATCTAGCTCTGAAAAAAATTGTGGGCTTGTAGCAATGTGTTGGACTTGTTCTATTAGTCCATCTATACTAACCTCCACCAGGTTGCAAATTCAAAATAATTTTCATCTACATCTAGCTCTGAAAAAAATTGTGGGCTTGTAGCAATGTGTTGGACTTGTTCTATTAGTCCATCTATACTAACCTCCACCAGGTTGCAAATTCAAAATAATTTTTATCTGCATCTAGCTCTGAAAAAATATTTGGGCTTGTAGCAGTGTGTGAGACTTGTTCTATTAGTCCATCTATACTAACCTCCACCAGGTTACAAATTCAAAATAATTTTTATCTGCATCTAGCTCTGAAAAAATATTTGGGCTTGTAGCAGTGTGTGGGACTTGTTCTATTAGTCCATCTGTGCTAACCTCCACCAGGTTGCAAATTCAAAATAATTTTTATCTGCATCTAGCTCTGAAAAAATATTTGGGATTGTAGTAGTGTGTGGGACTTGTTCTATTAGTGCATCTATACTAACCTCCACCAGGTTGAAAATTCAAAATAATTTTTATCTGCAGCTAGCTCTGAAAAAATATTTGGGCTTGTAGCAGTGTGTGGGACTTGTTCTATTATTCCATCTATACTAACCTCCACCAGGTTGCAAATTCAAAATAATTTTTATCTGCATCTAGCTCTGAAAAAATATTTGGGCTTGTAGCAGTGTGTGGGACTTGTTCTATTAGTCCATCTATATTAACCTCCACCAGGTTGCAAATTCAAAATAATTTTTATCTGCATCTAGCTCTGAAAAAATATTTGGGCTTGTAGCAGTGTGTGGGACTTGTTCTATTAGTCCATCTATACTAACCTCCACCAGGTTGCAAATTCAAAATAATTTTCATCTGCATCTAGCTCTGAAAAAAATTGTGGGCTTGTAGCAATGTGTTGGACTTGTTCTATTAGTCCATCTATACTAACCTCCACCAGGTTGCAAATTCAAAATAATTTTTATCTGCATCTAGCTCTGTAAAAATATTTGGGCTTGTAGCAGTGTGTGGGACTTGTTCTATTAGTCCATCTATACTAACCTCCACCAGGTTACAAATTCAAAATAATTTTTATCTGCATTTAGCTCTGAAAAAATATTTGGGCTTGTAGCAGTGTGTGGGACTTGTTCTATTAGTCCATCTATGCTAACCTCCACCAGGTTGCAAATTCAAAATAATTTTTATCTGCATCTAGCTCTGAAAAAATATTTGGGATTGTAGCAGTGTGTGGGACTTGTTCTATTAGTCCATCTATACTAACCTCCACCAGGTTGAAAATTCAAAATAATTTTTATCTGCAGCTAGCTCTGAAAAAATATTTGGGCTTGTAGCAGTGTGTGGGACTTGTTCTATTATTCCATCTATACTAACCTCCACCAGGTTGCAAATTCAAAATAATTTTTATCTGCATCTAGCTCTGAAAAAATATTTGGGCTTGTAGCAGTGTGTGGTACTCATTGTATTAGGCCATCTATACCAAGCTCCACCAGCTTTGAAATTAATAATAATTTTTAGCTGCATCTAGCCCAGAAAATAATTTTTCTTCCCATTAGTGGTAGCAATAGAAATATGGGGCGCCCGCCTGGCTAAGAAAAATATATGCTTCATAACAAAAAACACCAGCGTAGCGCACTGCATTAATAAGATGGCATCATCGTCTCTCCCAGTGCTAGGCCTACTACGCCGGCTAGCAATCCTGTGCCTAAAACACAATGTATGGGTCCGCGCTAGCCATGATGCTGAGGGGTCTAACGCTGCTGCTAACGCTTTATCACAATTCAATTGGCAGATTTTCACAGAGCTCCTCCCCAATGCCCACCCATCGGGCAACAGTTGCCCACCCTCCCTATGGGATCTAGTGACGAATAGTTGATGCCATTAATCAGAGCGCCAGTTGCCCCGTCGACGTGGCAAGCATACGTTAAGGCATGGGAAGAGTGGACACGACTAGTAGCAGGCAGACGGGTTGACCAAGCCAGATTACATGCCACCATAGAATTTCTCCACCAGCTAATGATGAGGGGCATATCAGGGGCGTTAGCGCAGCGGTGTCTGACCGGAGTAGCATTTCACTTGCAACTACTGAATTGGGGAGATGTGACAAAGAGATTCATCATCAGACAATCCATAAAAGGGTGGAAAAGGGGTCAGCCAAGTCAGGAGGGTAGACTTCCCGTCCCGTGTCACTAAAACTGATTTCTCACATCATATCCCTAACACCATTAACATGACACTCACAATTTGAAGCAACACTACAGTCTATTGCATTTGCGATCGCCTTCTTCGGGGCGCTATGCATAAGCGAATTAGTCCCTCAATCCAAAATTACCACCAGTGGAGGCTTATTACACCAGGACGTAGTCATAGCCAATAATGCAATACGTCTACGCATACGCAAATCGAAAACGGTTCCAGCGGGCAGGGGCACTTGGGTACTTCTACAACCCACAAACGGTACACTGAGTCGGGTAACAATAGTAAAAACATATATAACCATCAGATCACAAAGTAATTTCTTCCTATCACACATTGATGGAACACCATTATCAAGATACCAGTTCCAAGCTATATTTAATAAATGCCTAACATCGGCAGGGAATCACCCCAAAGATTACGGGACACACTCATTCCGCATAGGCGCGGCCACGGAAGCAGCAAGAGCAGGACTGTCAGAAACGGAAGTTCAGAGGATAGGGAGATGGCGATCCACGTGTTTGGCGAGATACATAAGACTGGACTTGTTATCCTAACGTGGTTTGTTTCTTTTACAGGTGACGCTAAGCCAACAGTGTGGGTGATAGGCCACTTGTATATATATTGGGCAGAAAAAAGGGCGAAAGCCCACTCAGGCGGGAGGAAATTAGAGTTTCATAACCCATATATCGAATTTAGAGGTATTAGAGGCCTGCTATGGCCACAGGTACTAATGGAGGTAATCAAAGAAGGGAGAGAGGCAAGAGGTCCGGTAATCTTTGTTATGCAGGCCGGGGGAAATGACCTAGGTCATCACAAATGGCAATAATGAAACTAGACACTGAGCGCTTCAGAGAATTTTTCACAAAACTAACTTTAGTATGGTCAGAGATTGTGCCGATAGCGGTATGGCAAGGTGCGCGAGACATCACGGCCATCGAACGGACAAGGCGGGTAATAAATATTCGGATGGCAAAATTTTGAAGAGACAGAGGCGGTGTAGTAATACAACACCGACAACTGGAAGGAGATAAAGCAGGCCTCATACGGCCCGACGGTGTTCACTTAATGTATATTCGACTGGACATATTCCTGTCAGGACTAGTGTTGAGCCACCCCCGTAGTGTTCGAGTTCGGTTCGGTTCGTCGAACACCCGTGTGTTCGCCGAACTGTTCGTCGAACTGTTCGTCGAACACCTTCGAACACCGTTAAAACCAATGGCAGGCAAACAAAAACACATAGAAACACATAGAAAACACCTTCAAAGGTGTCCAAAAGCTGACAAACTGCTCAGAAGACACCACTAACACATGGAAAAGTGACAAGTACATATAGTCATGCGAAAAGAAAAGAGGTGGAGGAGTAAAAGGAGGGGGAGACACAGATATAGGCATGTCATGCCCTTCTAAAATCCAAAAAGTGAGAAGCCGAGACGGCCAGTCCGCTCCTGCCCGTGCCACCTCCGTGTCGCCGGGTTTGTGCCAGAGCCGCGGTGAACCCTGACGGCCAGCCCCCCTCTCCCAATACTGGTGCCTGTCCGCTGGTGGGTCGAGAGAGCCCCCCTGTGGTGGAGGCAGCTCTAAGCTTTTTAATTTAAATTGTCCCTCTAATTTGAATGAATACACTTTAAATCCATTTACAAGGATCTATTGGAGGGCAAGTCTCATGCCAGCAGCCGCGTAATTCCAGCTCCAGTAGCGTCCACTAAAGCTGCTGCAGTTAAAAAGCTTTTATAAGGATCGAGCTCGGCTGTCCACCGCAAGGCATCCTAGTGCCAGTCCCAGCCCCTATGCCTTGGGGTGCCTCCTGATGCTCTTCACTAAGTATCCCGTGGTCCCGAAGCATTTCCTTTGAAAAAATTAAGTGTCCAAACTACAGGTGGTGTAGCTTGCTTAACAGCCGGGATAATCCGCTGACTAGCAGACACTGCTACTAGGCACAAAGTATTTCCTGGGCTAGATGCAGTTAAAAATTTGTAAGTAGATACTCTCGTTGGATGCTGAGAAAGCATTCCATAGAGTCTCCTGGCACGCCATATATGATTCTCTTAAAAAGCTTGGGGTAGGGGTCTAGGGGACCCTTTTATAGCCAAAATCACGGCCCTGTATCACAATACGTCACCTAGGCTGAAGATAAATGGAACTGTAGCACCGAGGGCTCGGTTGCTACAGACGTATTGCACCTCACCCAGAGGTGTGATATCTCACTCTCAGATAAGGATGGAGTGTGGATCAGGACCCGACACCTGCATGCATTACACCACATTGCCGTGGGGCAGGGCGACCAATATGCCCCTGAGATGGGCACGACAGTCCCTGTCCCTGGCTGGAGTGGGGGGAGGGAACACTGAGGAAGGGGAACCCTGCAGTGCAGGAGCAGGGAGGAAGCAGTTCCTGGGTGCATTGAGAAGGGAGTATAAAAGGTGGGCACCATCTTAGTTCAGTGCAGAGAAGTCTGAGCAGAAGTGGCAGGGAGCAGGGGCTCTGCATGAGCTCTGCTCCGGAGGCGGGCCTAGTAACAGAGGCCCAGGCCTGCAAGAGGGAGAAGGAAGGAAGAGGAGCGGAGAAGGCTCCAGGAACGAGGAATGAAGGGATCCCAGGGGTGCGGACGGGCGAGTCGCCACCGTACGCCCGAATCCACCTGCGTGGAGGGGTCAGGCCAAAGGGGGAGACCGGTCCCCGAACTAGTGGAGGCAGGAAACGACCCTCAGCTAGAAACCGGAGGCTCTGACATTTTATGTGGCGCAGCCCCTTGCTCCACCCGCTAGGAAGGCACCACATAGGGTCAGGGAAACTGGCGCCAAGTTTACCAAGAGGAGGCCCGAGGCAGCCGGACAGAAGTGTTGGTAAGAAAGGCCAGACAAAGGACACACAAAGGGGGTCCTGTGAAGCGCTCCAAAGTTATCTGGGAGTTGTCTGAGCCCCTCACCTGGTGAGCACAGTACGACGTGGGCAGCCGTTACCTGCAGACGTGGTCTGGATAATAAGAACTGTGAGTAAAGGCCCTGAACTGCATCACTGACTCCGTGTCGTTACTGCTGCTGCCCTGCACCATCACCCCCATCCTCCGCATACACTGCCCTGAGGCTATACTCCTCCCGTGGGGAGTTATGCTACGCTCTGCTGCACCCACAACACCAGCCTTAGCGGTCTGCCCTGTAGCGGCGGTTCACTCTGACCGCAATCCACGGGTGGCGTAGTCGGACATTTAAACATCAAAACCACATAAATAGTTCCGCCACTGGTTTGACCGCCCTGAGCCACGGAACCGGATCGCCGCCACGAAGACTACAACCACCAGCATCCACCAAAAAGGGTCCGGCTCCGGGTGTCCCAAGGCCCAGGGGGTGCGTCAGAACATTTTCATCACCTTTCACAATCACCAATGGGACAAGGCAGGGATGTCCTCTGTCCCCTCTCTTATACATCCTAGTGACGGAGCACCTGCTCTCATCAATTCACCATAACCCCAATATTAGGTGGATTGAGGTGGGAGGCACCGAGTACAAGTGCTCTCTATTTGCTGATGATGTCCTAGTATATATCACTCAATCACATATATCCATCCCTGCTGTTATGGCTGAAATAGATCACTTTGTTACATGGTAAAATTTTAAAATCAATGCAGCGAAGTCTGAGGCCCTCGATGTCTCCCTCCCTAAATCCATATAGGATTCCATCCAGTCCAACTTTCCCTTTGCCTGGCCCTCACAGGGTATCAAATACTTATGAATTCCTATTCATAGAGACCTCTCCCATCTATGTTATCTTAATTTTGGGCCCTTTATTGAACAATTCCATACAGACCACGGTTGGCAAGTTGGAACTGTGAGATTCACTACGTGCACCACTGGTATTTTGTGGAAAAGCACATGTAAGATTCTGCAACAGTCTCTGCTGATACTCCTGCATGCGTGCATCCCTTTCTATGGCAGGAATAATTTCTGCAAATTTACTTTTGTACCGGGGATCTAACAGTGTGGCAACCCAGTAGTCAGGATTATTTCTAATTCTCACAATTCGAGGGTCATGTTGCAGGTAGTGCAGCAAGAAGGCACTCATGTGTGTTGCGCATCCAGGAGCACCAAGTCCCTGTTGTGTTGGTGGCGAGGTAACAATCATGCTTCCTTCCTCTGTCCTCTCCCCCCAACCTCGCACAACAGAAATGTGATCAAGGTCTCCCTCATCTGATGAGTCTTCCATCAGTTCGTCCTCCACTTCTTCCTGGGCTCCTGCACCTTCCTCACTAGTTTGGCTGCTACCATGCGCCCTGGTAAAATCATCTCCCCCACCCTCACATGCCTGCCGCCTTGGTGCTGCCGACCGTCTGGACCTTGCAGATGTTAGCCCTTCCGCATACAACTCCTCCTCCTCTACTTCCTCCACCTCCTCTTGTGCCACCACCTGACTCCGAATTCTGTTTAACATGTGCTCCAGCATGTAAATCACCGGAATAGTCATGCTGATAATGGCATCGTCAGCACTAAACATCTTCGTCGCCATTTCAAAACTGTGCAGAAGGGTGCATCGGTCCCTGATCTGAGACCACTCCTCCAGCGTGATTTGCCCCACCTCTGAATCTCGTTGGCCCAGGCTATACGTCAGAACGTATTGCACCAGGGCTTGTCGGTGCTGCCACAGTCGCTGCAACATGTGCAGAGTTGAATTCCACCGGGTAGGCACATCGCATTTTAGCCGGTGAAGTGGCAGGCCCAACGACTTCTGTAGAGATGTAAGTCGCTGAGCTGCGGGATGCGAACGGCGGAAGTGAGCACACAGCGACCGTGCCCTCTGCAGAAGGCCATCTAGTCTGGGATAGTGGGCTAAAAATTGCTGGACAACCAGGTTCAACACGTGAGCCATACAAGGCACGTGTGTGACATTGCCCCGGCGAAGGGCCGCACCCAGGTTTGCAGCATTGTCGCACACGGCCTTCCCTGGTTTCAGGTCCAGTGGAGACAACCATTCATGAAATTGGTTCTCCAGAGCTGACCACAACTCCTCAGCTGTGTGACTCACCATTCCCAGACATTTCAATGTAAAAACCGCCTGATGACGTTGAGCCCTACTGCCAGCATAGTAAGGAGGTGTGCAGGATCCCTTCTGCGCAGTTAAAAAGCTTGTGGCATGACCAGACAGGCTTTGGGTGCAGGTGGAAGACCGAGAGGAGGTTGAGGAGGCAGAAGCAGTGGAGGAAAAATGACATAAAGAGGATTGACGCACAACTCGTGGGGACGGCAAGACTTGGACAGCAGCCCCTTGTCCTGCTGTCACCATAGTTACCCAGTGCCCAGTCAGCGACATGTAACGCCCCTGTCCATGCCTACTCGTCCAAGTGTCTGTGGTGAAATGCACCCTGTCACACACAGAGTTTCTCAAAGAAGCGGTGATGTTGTGTGCGACATGCTGGTGGAGCGCAGGCACACCTTTCTTTGAGAAGTAGTGCCGACTGGGCATCTGGTACTGGGGCACTGCGACGGACATAAGGTCTCGAAAATCCTCTGTGTCCACCAGGCAGAAAGGCAGCATTTCTGTAGCCAAGAGCTTGCAGATGGTGAAATTCAACCTCTTAGCTTTCTCATGGCTAGGAGGAAATGGTCTTTTACTTGTCCACATCTGAGGGACCGAGGGCTGGCTATTGTGCTTAGACGGGGTTGATAAGGGTGTCCCCGGCAAACTGCCGGTCTGTGAGGAAGATGCAGGCGGACATGTTAGGTTGCCTTGATCCAAAGGTGGTGCTATCGATGTCGGACAGTGCTCAAGACCAGCTGGTGTTACCACCTCCAAAGAAAATGATGACCTGCCAATCACGCTGGCTGTTGCGGGTAAAGAGGTGGCAGGTCTGCGCCCCAAAACAGGTGTGACTGCTGTCCCCCCAGTCACAGAGGATGAAGAGGCCGCGGATGCACAAGATATGGCAGACGGTGGTTGGCCCGGCCGGCTAGACCGCATTGTAGCACACTGAGCTTCCCACTGCAACTTATGCTTCATGTCCATTTGCCGGTTCATGCATGAAGTACTCAAACTATGTATTTTTTGGCCTCTACTTAGCTTTTGCTGACAAATGTTACAGATAACACGAGTTGGGTCATCTTTATCGATCTGAAAAAATGCCCAGGCTATGCAAGGCTTAGCACCCATGCGACCTGAAGAGCCACCACGACTTGTGGTGAGAGGCAGAGTTGTGTTTGAGGATGCAGTTGTTGACGTGCTTCCAGTACTACGTCTCTGTCCAGGAAGGCGCAACCTGACCTCGTCGTCACTAGCATCTTCCTCCACCTCCTCTGCTGACCTCATCTCTTGGCTGACTGTGGGTTGACAGTAAGTGGGATCTCCGACCTCATCATCATCACCCTGTGCGTTATCACACCCGTCGTCCTCAGAGCCAACCTGTTCCTGCCCTGACAAAAAACTAAAGTTGTCGCTCCAATCAGGTATTTGAGTCTTATCATCGTCTTCCTCATTGTCTCCACCAACAGGAGTTACAGTTTGGGAATGAGGGTCTACATTATGGTCAGAACCTTCTGCGTCTGGTCCTGGATCCGACTCATAAAGATTCTGGGCATCAGTGCAGATCATTTCCTCGTCTGGATTCACAGAAGCGCTGGAGTCGACCTCTGATTCCCAGGCTATAGTATGAGTAAACAGCTCTGCAGACTCAACCATCTGTTCTACCTCATACTCAGACGGGCAGCTGGAGATTTGGGAGCTGTGAGGAAGCAAGTGCGATTTGGGTGACACCTTTGAGGACTGGAGTATTTGTGATGTTGAAGTTGATGTGGAGGAGAGCCCACTTAAAGGAGCACTTGATATCCGTTGAAGCACCTGCTGTTTTTGTGCCTCATCTGGAATTTGTAGCGATTGGCGTGGCCGTAAGAAAGGGATCTTATCACATTGTCCGCTAAAAGAAGTAGACATTTTAGTTTGGCTGGAAGATGGTCTTTCTTCTGCACCTACCCCACGGACACAACCTTTTTTCCCCTTCCCAACACGCCTATTCCCCTTTCCACCAGCAGCAGGCCTTTTTCCACTCATTTTGGTGGTTAACTAATTCACAACTCTGGAGTTGTTTGCACAAAAAAACAATGGATGGTAACCGAGCAGAGCTGAGTGGCCAAACTGTGGTATTAGGCCAAAACTATTGGCTGGGTTAGATGCAGAAAAAAATTATTTTTAATTTGCAACCTGATGGAGGTCAGTATAGATGGACTAATAGACCAAGTCCCACACACCGCTAGAAGCCCAAATATTTTTTCAGAGCTAGATGCAGAAAATTTTTTTATTCAATTTGCAACCTGATGGAGGTCAGTATAGATGGACTAATAGACCAAGTCCCACACACTGCTAGAAGCCCAAATATTTTTTCAGAGCTAGATGCAGAAAAAAATTATTTTTAATTTGCAACCTGATGGAGGTCAGTATAGATGGACTAATAGACCAAGTCCCACACACTGCTAGAAGCCCAAATATTTTTTCAGAGCTAGATGCAGAAAAAAATTATTTTTAATTTGCAACCTGATGGAGGTCAGTATAGATGGACTAATAGAACAAGTCCCACACGCTGCTAGAAGCCCAAATATTTTTTCAGAGATAAATGAAGAAAAAAATTATTTTTAATTTGCAACCTGATGGAGGTCAGTATAGATGGACTAATAGACCAAGTCCCACACACTGCTAGAAGCCCAAATATTTTTTCAGAGCTAGATGCAGAAAAAAATTATTTTTAATTTGCAACCTGATGGAGGTCAGTATAGATGGACTAATAGACCAAGTCCCACACACCGCTAGAAGCCCAAATATTTTTTCAGAGCTAGATGCAGAAAAAAATTATATTCAATTTGCAACCTGCTGGAGGTCAGTATAGAAGGACTAATAGAACAAGTCCCACACACTGCTAGAAGCCCAAATATTTTTTCAGAGCTAAATGAAGAAAAAAATTATTTTTAATTTGCAACCTGATGGAGGTCAGTATAGATGGACTAATAGACCAAGTCCCACACACTGCTAGAAGCCCAAATATTTTTTCAGAGCCAGATGCAGAAAAAAATTATATTCAGTTTGCAACCTGATGGAGGTCAGTATAGATGGACTAATAGAATGATGCTATGCCCAAAAGATTTTACTTCACTAGGTGCAGTAAAAAAATTGGTATTCTATACACAGGTGGTATATCTTGCAACACAGATAGGCTACTCCACTGACTAACACACTCTGCAATAGGCCAAAAAGGATTAGCTTTGCTAGATTCAGCCAAATGCTGTGAAAAAAACTTGCACAGCACTGGCACAGACCTGCCTGGCAAAAACTGATAGGAACTGATGTAACCTAGTCCTGAAAAGGACTCCAATTACAATTAGTCTTTACTCCCACAATCTATCTATTTAAGAGCACAGACCTGCCTGATAAAAGTCGTAGGAAATGCTGTAACCTAGTCCTTAAAAGGACTGCAATCACAACTATTCCCTACTCCCAAGCTATCTGTATATTTGTGCGAAAATTGGCTTGAAATTAACAAGGTATAGCGCACACAGCAACAGCGGTGCCGTCTAACACGCAGCTGCAGCAGTGAGAAAATGGTGGCGACGGGGAAAATGGCTTGGTCTTATAGGGCAAGGACATGTGACATACACTGCCAATCACACATGCCCTTGCTTGTGTGAAAAAAAGCACTTCGCTCCGTGTGTGCGCTGCTGATAGGCTGACAGATTGCACCTCCCCACTGCAAATGCGGGAAAGAGAAAAAAAAATGGAGATCTTCATTGTTCCTGCAGAGATCCATCCCCTGCCCCTCCCCCCGCCCCGCTGTACACTCAAACTGCGTATTAACATTAATTTTCATCATTACTGAGAAAAAATCCAGTTATGATTTTGGTGCACGAACAGTTATCGAACATAACCTCGAACAGCCAAATTTTTCTCAAATTGTTCGTGTTCGCCGACCGGCTCGAACACCGCCCAAAACAGCTCGAATTTGAGATTGGCGAACAGTTCGAGTAGAACAACGCTCATCTCTAGTCAGGACTCCAGGACGGAGTGGAACAAGCGTTAAGAGTGATGGATGGGGGTCAGAGTCCTGCATATGAGTACGCAGGATACTCCGTGGCCTGGAAATAGAAAGGATATGTTGGAGAGTTACACTTGTTGGCCAACTTTCCGGTGTGGAGACCCAGGGCATGCTGCAACAAGCTGAATTATTTTAGAAATAAAATGCCTTTCTAATGGAATGATTATAAAGAGTTAATAAAGCTGTGACCGATCCTCACCCATCCAGTTGTAAGAGTTAAATTATTGTATTGTCAAGGAAAGGGGGGCGGTAGAGGGGCTGAGCGTCTGGGTTTGGTTGGGGGTCCCCACAGTCTTCCTTGGCTAGATGCATTTAAAAATTCTTATTAGATACACAGGCAGTGCAGCTTGCTTCGCAGCTGGGCTACTACGCCCAAAGTATTGCCTAAGCTAGATGCAGTTAAAAATTCTACGCTGACTTGACAGCCGCGTGCGCTTATCTGTCAGCACACCACCAGCAGCGCTGAACACACATTCAGAGAGAACGCTGGCTGCAGGGCATGACAAGATCTCCAAGGCGTGAGTGGCGAGCTCCGGACATTTTTCCAGATTGGAATCCCAAAATGAGCAAGCGTCCAGTGACACAGTCATGGCTTCGATGTTCACTTGGAGATACTCCTGTACCATCCTCTCTAGGCGTTGACTATGTGTCAGACTTCTTGTCTCCTGTGGCCTTGCAAAGGATGGTCTAAAAAAGTGGTGAAACGATTCCACAAAATTGCTGTTACCAGTAGAGATGAGCGTTGTTCTACTCGAACTGTTCACCAATCTCAAATTCGAGCTGTTTTGGGCGGTGTTCGAGCCGTTCGGCGAACACGAACAATTTGAGAAAAATTCGGCTGTTCGAGGTTATGTTCGATAACTGTTCGTGCACCAAAATCATAACTGGATTTTTTCTCAGTAATGATGAAAATTAATGTTAATACGCAGTTTGAGTGTACAGCGGGGTGGGGGGAGGGGCAGGGGATGGATCTCTGCAGGAACAATGAAGATCTCCATTTTTTTTTCTCTTTCCCGCATTTACAGTGGGGAGGTGCAATCTGTCAGCCTATCAGCAGCGCACACACGGAGCGAAGTGCTTTTTTTCACACAAGCAAGGGCATGTGTCATTGGCAGTGTATGTCACATGTCCTTGCCCTATAAGACCAAGCCATTTTCCCCGTCGCCACCATTTTCTCACTGCTGCAGCTGCGTGTTAGACGGCACCGCTGTTGCTGTGTACGCTATACCTTGTTAATTTCAAGCCAATTTTCGCACAAATATACAGATAGCTTGGGAGTAGGGAATAGTTGTGATTGCAGTCCTTTTAAGGACTAGGTTACAGCATTTCCTACGACTTTTATCAGGCAGGTCTGTGCTCTTAAATAGATAGGTTGTGGGAGTAAAGACTAATTGTAATTGGAGTCCTTTTCAGGACTAGGTTACATGAGTTCCTATCAGTTTTTGCCAGGCAGGTCTGTGCCAGTGCTGTGCAAGTTTTTTTCACAGCATTTGGCTGAATCTAGCAAGGCTAATCCTTTTTGGCCTATTGCAGAGTGTGTTAGTCAGTGGAGTAGCCTATCTGTGTTGCAAGATATACCACCTGTGTATAGAATACCAATTTTTTTACTGCACCTAGTGAAGTAAAATCTTTTGGGCATAGCATCATTCTATTAGTCCATCTATACTGACCTCTATCAGGTTGCAAACTGAATCTAATTTTTTTCTGCATCTAGCTCTGAAAAAATATTTGGCCTTCTAGCAGTGTGTGGGACTTGTTCTATTAGTCCACCTATACTGACCTCCATCAGGTTGCAAACTGAATATATTTTTTTCTGCATCTACCTCTGAAAAAATATTGGGCTTCTAGCTGTGTGTGGGACTTGTTGTATTAGTCCATCTATACTGACCTCCATCAGGTTGCAAACTGAATATATTTTTTTCTGCATCTACCCCTGAAAAAATATTGGGCTTCTAGCTGTGTGTGGGTCTTGTTCTATTAATCCATCTATACAGACCTCCATCAGGTTGCAAACTGAATATAATTTTTTTCTGCATCTAGCTCTGAAAAAATATTTGGCCTTCTAGCAGTGTGTGGGACTTGTTCTATTAGTCCACCTATACTGACCTCCATCAGGTTGCAAATTCAAAATAATTTTTGTATGCATCTAGCTCTGAAAAAATATTTGGCCTTCTAGCAGTGTGTGGGACTTTCTCTGTTAGTCCATCTATACTGACCTCCATCAGGTTGCAAACTGAATCTAATTTTTTTCTGCATCTAGCTCTGAAAAAATATTTGGCCTTCTAGCAGTGTGTCGGACTTTCTCTATTAGTCCATCTATACTGACCTCCATCAGGTTGCAAATTAAAAATAATTTTTATCTACATCTACAGTACTTCTGAAAAAATATTTGGGCTTCTAGCTGTGTGTGGGACTTGTTGTATTAGTCCATCTATACTGACCTCCATCAGGTTGCAAACTGAATATATTTTTTTCTGCATCTACCTCTGAAAAAATATTGGGCTTCCAGCTGTGTGTGGGTCTTGTTCTATTAATCCATCTATACAGACCTCCATCAGGTTGCAAACTGAATATAATTTTTTTCTGCACCTACCTCTGAAAAAATATTGGGCTTCTAGCTGTGTGTGGGACTTGTTGTATTAGTCCATCTATACT
The DNA here is from genome assembly GCF_046119375.1 of Phyllobates terribilis. Lineage (NCBI taxonomy): Eukaryota > Metazoa > Chordata > Amphibia > Anura > Dendrobatidae > Phyllobates > Phyllobates terribilis. The sequence goes on from NW_027362768.1 coordinate 261,936,466, forward strand.
GACCTCCATCAGGTTGCAAACTGAATATATTTTTTTCTGCATCTACCTCTGAAAAAATATTGGGCTTCTAGCTGTGTGTGGGACTTGTTCTATTAATCCATCTATACAGACCTCCATCAGGTTGCAAACTGAATATATTTTTTTCTGCATCTAGCTCTGAAAAAATATTGGGCTTCTAGCTGTGTGTGGGACTTGTTGTATTAGTCCATCTATACTGACCTCCATCAGGTTGCAAACTGAATATGTTTTTTCCTGCATCTACCTCTGAAAAAATATTGGGCTTCTAGCTGTGTGTGGGACTTGTTGTATTAGTCCATCTATACTGACCTCCATCAGGTTGCAAATTGAATATAATTTTTTTCTGCATCTAACCCAGCCAATAGTTTTGGCCTAATACCACAGTTTGGCCACTCAGCTCTGCTCGGTTACCATCCATTGTTTTTTTGTGCAAACAACTCCAGAGTTGTGAATTAGTTAACCACCAAAATGAGTGGAAAAAGGCCTGCTGCTGGTGGAAAGGGGAATAGGCGTGTTGGGAAGGGGAAAAAAGGTTGTGTCCGTGGGGTAGGTGTTAAAGCAACAGTAACATCTGCAGAAGAAAGACCATCTTCCAGCCAAACTAAAATGTCTACTTCTTTTAGCGGACAATGTGATAAGATCCCTTTCTTACGGCCACGCCAATCGCTACAAATTCCAGATGAGGCACAAGAACAGCAGGTGCTTCAACGGATATCAAGTGCTCCTTTAAGTGGGCTCTCCTCCACATCAACTTCAACATCACAAATACTCCAGTCCTCAAAGGTGTCACCCAAATCGCACTTGCTTCCTCACAGCTCCCAAATCTCCAGCTGCCCGTCTGAGTATGAGGTAGAACAGATGGTTGAGTCTGCAGAGCTGTTTACTCATACTATAGCCTGGGAATCAGAGGTCGACTCCAGCGCTTCTGTGAATCCAGACGAGGAAATGATCTGCACTGATGCCCAGAATCTTTATGAGTCGGATCCAGGACCAGACGCAGAAGGTTCTGACCATAATGTAGACCCTCATTCCCAAACTGTAACTCCTGTTGGTGGAGACAATGAGGAAGACGATGATAAGACTCAAATACCTGATTGGAGCGACAACTTTAGTTTTTTGTCAGGGCAGGAACAGATTGGCTCTGAGGACGACGGGTGTGATAACACACAGGGTGATGATGATGAGGTTGGAGATCCCACTTACTGTCAACCCACAGTCAGCCAAGAGATGAGGTCAGCAGAGGAGGTAGAGGAAGATGCTAGTGACGACGAGGTCAGGTTGCGCCTTCCTGGACAGAGACGTAGTACTGGAAGCACGTCAACAACTGCATCCTCAAACACAACTCTGCCTCTCACCACAAGTCGTGGTGGCTCTTCAGGTCGTATGGGTGCTAAGTAGTGTTGAGCCACCCCCGTAGTGTTCGAGTTCGGTTCGGTTCGTCGAACACCCGTGTGTTCGCCGAACTGTTCGTCGAACTGTTCGTCGAACACCTTCGAACACCATTAAAACCAATGGCAGGCAAACAAAAACACATAGAAACACATAGAAAACACCTTCAAAGGTGTCCAAAAGCTGACAAACTGCTCAGAAGACATAACTAACACATGGAAAAGTGACAAGTACATATAGTCATGCGAAAATAAAAGAGGTGGAGGAGTAAAAGGAGTGGGAGACACAGATATAGGCATGTCATGCCCTTCTAAAATCCAAAAAGTGAGAAGCCGACACGGCCAGTCCGCTCCTGCCCGTGCCACCTCCGTGTCGCCGGGTTTGTGCCAGAGCCGCGGTGAACCCTGACGGCCAGCCCCCCTCTCCCAATACTGGTGCCTGTCCGCTGGTGGGTCGAGCGAGCCCCCCTGTGGTGGAGGCAGCTCTAAGCTTTTTAATTTAAATTGTCTCTCTAATTTGAATGAATACACTTTAAATCCATTTACAAGGATCTATTGGAGGGCAAGTCTCATGCCAGCAGCCGCGGTAATTCCAGCTCCAGTAGCGTCCACTAAAGCTGCTGCAGTTAAAAAGCTTTTATAAGGATCGAGCTCGGCTGTCCACCGCAAGGCATCCTACTGCCAGTCCCAGCCCCTATGCCTTGGGGTGCCTCCTGATGCTCTTCACTAAGTATCCCATGGTCCCGAAGCATTTCCTTTGAAAAAATTAAGTGTCTAAACTACAGGTGGTGCAGCTTGCTTAACAGCCGGGATAATCCGCTCACTAGCAGACACTGCTACTAGGCACAAAGTATTTCCTGGGCTAGATGCAGTTAAAAATTTGTAATTAGATACTCTCGTTGGATGCTGAGAAAGCATTCCATAGAGTCTCCTGGCACGCCATATATGATTCTCTTAAAAAGCTTGGGGTAGGGGTCTAGGGGACCCTTTTATAGCCAAAATCACGGCCCTGTATCGCAATACGTCACCTAGGCTGAAGATAAATGGAACTGTAGCACCCTGAGGGCTCGGTTGCTACAGACGTATTGCACCTCACCCAGAGGTGTGATATCTCACTCTCAGGTAAGGATGGAGTGTGGATCAGGACCCGACACCTGCATGCATTACACCACATTGCCGTGGGGCAGGGCGACCAATATGCCCCTGAGATGGGCACGACAGTCCCTGTCCCTGGCTGGAGTGGGGGGAGTGAACACTGAGGAAGGGGAACCCTGTAGTGCAGGAGCAGGGAGGAAGCAGTTCCTGGGTGCATTGAGAAGGGAGTATAAAAGGTGGGCACCATCTTAGTTCAGTGCAGAGAAGTCTGAGCAGAAGTGGCAGGGAGCAGGGGCTCTGCATGAGCTCTGCTCCGGAGGCGGGCCTAGTAACAGAGGCCCAGGCCTGGAAGAGGGAGAAGGAAGGAAGAGGAGCGGAGAAGGCTCCAGGAACGAGGAATGAAGGGATCCCAGGGGTGCGGACGGGCAAGTCGCCACCGCACGCCCGAATCCACCTGCGTGGAGGGGTCAGGCCAAAGGGGGAGACCGGTCCCCGAACTAGTGGAGGCAGGAAACGACCCTCAGCTAGAAACCGGAGGCTCTGACATTTTATGTGGCGCAGCCCCTCGCTACACCCGCTAGGAAGGCACCACATAGGGTCAGGGAAACTGGCGCCAAGTTTACCAAGAGGAGGCCCGAGGCAGCCGGACAGAAGTGTTGGTAAGAAAGGCCAGACAAAGGACACACAAAGGGGGTCCTGTGAAGTGCTCCAAAGTTATCTGGGAGTTGTCTGAGCCCCTCACCTGGTGAGCACAGTATGACGTGGGCAGCCGTTACCTGCAGACGTGGTCTGGATAATAAGAACTGTGAGTAAAGGCCCTGAACTGCATCACTGACTCCGTGTCGTTACTGCTGCTGCCCTGCACCATCACCCCCATCCTCCGCATACACTGCCCTGAGGCTATACTCCTCCCGTGGGGAGTTATGCTACGCTCTGCTGCACCCACAACACCAGCCTCAGTGGTCTGCCCTGTAGCGGCGGTTCACTCTGACCGCAATCCACGGGTGGCGTAGTCGGACATTTAAACATCAAAACCACATAAATAGTTCCGCCACTGGTTTGACCGCCCTGAGCCACGGAACTGGGTCGCCGCCACGAAGACTACAACCACCAGCATCCACCAAAAAGGGTCCGGCTCCGGGTGTCCCAAGGCCCAGGGGGTGCGTCAGAACATTTTCATCACCTTTCACAATCACCAATGGGACAAGGCAGTGATGTCCTCTGTCCCCTCTCTTATACATCCTAGTGACGGAGCACCTGCTCTCATCAATTCGCCATAACCCCAATATTAGGTGGATTGAGGTGGGAGGCACCGAGTACAAGTGCTCTCTATTTGCTGAAGATGTCCTAGTATATATCACTCAATCACATATATCCATCCATGCTGTTATGGCTGAAATAGATCACTTTGTTACATGGTAAAATTTTAAAATCAATGCAGCGAAGTCTGAGGTCCTCGATGTCTCCCTCCCCAAATCCATATAGGATTCCATCCAGTCCAACTTTCCCTTTGCCTGGCCCTCACAGGGTATCAAATACTTAGGAATTCCTATTCATAGAGACCTCTCCCATCTATGTTATCTTAATTTTGGGCCCTTTATTGAACAACTCCATACAGACCACGGTTGGCAAGTTAGAACTGTAAGATTCACTACGTGAACCACTGGTGTTTTGTGGAAAAGCACATGTACACTGCGTTCCAAATTATTATACAAAAAGTGTTTAGGAGTGATAAGGGAAGAATTTGTTTGTTTGTCAGTTAAACTCATTGATGGTGATGTGTGTCAGGGCTCTTTATATCACTGTAAGCAATTGCAGACACCTGTGCTAATTAGTTTGGCAGGTGTGTCCAATGAAAGGCAAGACTACTTAAGAAGGCTCTCTCACATTATTAAGCAGCCTACATTTTCTGCCAAAATGGGAAAGAAAAAGGATGTGTCGGCTGCTGAGAAGCAACAAATTATGGAGTGTTTAGGTCAAGGCATGACTACAATCAACATTGTGCGATGATCAGGATGAAGTGTCTTGGCAATCAAGAAGTATGTAGCTGATTCACAGTACACACGTGTGCGTGCTGATAAGGGCAAATTGAGGACTCTTTCCTACAGGCAATTACGTCAGGTTGAAAGAGCAGCGGCAAAAAAGCCTTGTCATAGCAGCAGACAAGTTTTTGAAGCTGCTTGTGCCTCCAACGTCCCCCGAACAACAAGATGCAGGGTCCTTCAGAGGTTTGCAGCTGTGCATGCGCCATCCTGTCGACCTCCTCTATCCACTTCACACAAGCAGAAACGGCTCCAGTGGGCCAAACATTACATGAAGACTGATTTCAAAACTGTTTTGTTCACGGATGAGTGCCGTGCAGCGCTCGATGGTCCAGATGGATGGAGTGGAGGATGGCTGGTTGATGGACACCCCACGCAAACACGGCTACAGCGCCAACAAGGAGGAGGTGGAGTAATGTTTTGGGCTGGAATCATGGGGAGAGAGATTGTCGGCCCCTTTAGGATCCCTGAAGGCGCTAAAGATGAACTCCATAATGTATGTGGATTTTCTCAAACAGCACTTCCTGCCATGGTTCAAGAAGAAGAACCGTGTATTTCACAGCAAGATCATTTTTCTGCATGATAATGCACCATCTCATGCTGCACATAAAACATCTGCATCTCTGGCTGATATGGGCATAAAAGGGGACAAACTTATGGTGTGACCCCCATGCTCCCCTGACCTCTACCCCATTCAGAACCTTTGGAGCATCATTAAAAGGAGTGTCTATGATGGCGGGAGGCAGTTCACATCTAAGCAACAGCTCTGGGAGGGTATTTTGTCCTCATGCAAAACAATTGAAGCAGAAACCATCCAAAACCTGACAAATTCAATGGACGAGAGAGTTCAGAAGCTCCTTTCGAACAAGGGGTCCTATGTGAAAATGTAACATCACCTAGAATAAAGTTTTGAGTTAAAAACTGTTTGATTTCAGTTTCTAACAACCTGCTAATGCTTATAATTTCAAAAATGACCATTTTTTTGGTCTTTATTAAAATGAAAAGGTTGATCGAAAAGTTTGGGGGATCTAAGAGTGTGGCAACCCAGTAGTCATGATTACTTCGAATTCTGACAATATGAGGCTCATGCTGCAGGTAGTGCAGCAAGAAGGCACTTATGTGCCTTGCGCATCTCGGAGCCCCAAAATTATTTTCCGGGCTAGATGCAGCTAAAAATTATTTTTAATTTTAAATCTGGTGAAGCTTTAGTATAGATGGCCTAATAGGATCAGTGCTGCACACTGCTACAAAGCCCAAATTATTTTCCAGTCAAGATACAGATAAACATGATTAGTAATTTGAAAGCTTAAAACGGTTGGTAGGGTGATTTTAACCAATCATCAAGCTTTTACTCTCCCCAGGATGACACGGGGTAGAAAAGTCGTTTCGGATCCATGATTTGTTCATCTTTATGAACGTGAGTCTGTCTACATTATCAGTGGAGAGCCGCGTGCGCTTATCTGTCAGCACACCACCAGCAGCGCTGAACACACGTTCAGACAGAACGCTGGCTGCGGGGCATGACAAGATCTCCAAGGCGTAAGTGGCTAGCTCCGGCCATTTATCCAGATTGGAAGCCCAAAAAGAGCAAGGGTCCAGTGACACAGTCGTGGCTTCAATGTTTACTTGGAGATACTCCTGTACCATCGTCTCTAGGCGTTGACTATGTGTCAGACTTCTTGTCTCCTGTGGCCTTGCAAAGGATGGGCTAAAAAAGTGGTGAAATGATTCCGCAAAATTGATGTTACCAGCAGATACTGTGGTTCTGTTACGGTTTGAGTGCTGAACACTTGACGGTCCCACGGTTGGCAAGTTGGAACTGTGAGATTCACTACGTGCACCACTGGTATTTTGTGGAAAAGCACATGTAAGATTCTGCAACAGTCTCTGCTGATACTCCTGCATGCGTGCATCCCTTTCTATGGCAGGAATAATTTCTGCAAATTTACTTTTGTACCGGGGATCTAACAGTGTGGCAACCCAGTAGTCAGGATTATTTCTAATTCTCACAATTCGAGGGTCATGTTGCAGGTAGTGCAGCAAGAAGGCACTCATGTGTGTTGCGCATCCAGGAGCACCAAGTCCCTGTTGTGTTGGTGGCGAGGTAACAATCATGCTTCCTTCCTCTGTCCTCTCCCCCCAACCTCGCACAACAGAAATGTGATCAAGGTCTCCCTCATCTGATGAGTCTTCCATCAGTTCGTCCTCCACTTCTTCCTGGGCTCCTGCACCTTCCTCACTAGTTTGGCTGCTACCATGCGCCCTGGTAAAACCATCTCCCCCACCCTCACATGCCTGCCGCCTTGGTGCTGCCGACCGTCTGGACCTTGCAGATGTTAGCCCTTCCGCATACAACTCCTCCTCCTCTACTTCCTCCACCTCCTCTTGTGCCACCACCTGACTCCGAATTCTGTTTAACATGTGCTCCAGCATGTAAATCACCGGAATAGTCATGCTGATAATGGCATCGTCAGCACTAAACATCTTCGTCGCCATTTCAAAACTGTGCAGAAGGGTGCATAGGTCCCTGATCTGAGACCACTCCTCCAGCGTGATTTGCCCCACCTCTGAATCTCGTTGGCCCAGGCTATACGTCAGAACGTATTGCACCAGGGCTTGTCGGTGCTGCCACAGTCGCTGCAACATGTGCAGAGTTGAATTCCACCGGGTAGGCACATCGCATTTTAGCCGGTGAAGTGGCAGGCCCAACGACTTCTGTAGAGATGTAAGTCGCTGAGCTGCGGGATGCGAACGGCGGAAGTGAGCACACAGCGACCGTGCCCTCTGCAGAAGGCCATCTAGTCTGGGATAGTGGGCTAAAAATTGCTGGACAACCAGGTTCAACACGTGAGCCATACAAGGCACGTGTGTGACATTGCCCCGGCGAAGGGCCGCACCCAGGTTTGCAGCATTGTCGCACACGGCCTTCCCTGGTTTCAGGTCCAGTGGAGACAACCATTCATGAAATTGGTTCTCCAGAGCTGACCACAACTCCTCAGCTGTGTGACTCACATTTCCCAGACATTTCAATGTAAAAACCGCCTGATGACGTTGAGCCCTACTGCCAGCATAGTAAGGAGGTGTGCAGGATCCCTTCTGCGCAGTTAGAAAGCTTGTGGCATGACCAGACAGGCTTTGGGTGCAGGTGGAAGACCGAGAGGAGGTTGAGGAGGCAGAAGCAGTGGAGGAACTTTGACATAAAGAGGATTGACGCACAACTCGTGGGGACGGCAAGACTTGGACAGCAGCCCCTTGTCCTGCTGTCACCATAGTTACCCAGTGCCCAGTCAGCGACATGTAACGCCCCTGTCCATGCCTACTCGTCCAAGTGTCTGTGGTGAAATGCACCCTGTCACACACAGAGTTTCTCAAAGAAGCGGTGATGTTGTGTGCGACATGCTGGTGGAGCGCAGGCACACCTTTCTTTGAGAAGTAGTGCCGACTGGGCATCTGATACTGGGGCACTGCGACGGACATAAGGTCTCGAAAATCCTCTGTGTCCACCAGGCGGAAAGGCAGCATTTCTGTAGCCAAGAGCTTGCAGATGGTGAAATTCAACCTCTTAGCTTTCTCATGGCTAGGAGGAAATGGTCTTTTACTTGTCCACATCTGAGGGACCGAGGGCTGGCTATTGTGCTTAGACGGGGTTGATAAGGGTGTCCCCGGCAAACTGCCGGTCTGTGAGGAAGATGCAGGCGGACATGTTAGGTTGCCTTGATCCAAAGGTGGTGCTATCGATGTCGGACAGCGCTCAACACCAGCTGGTGTTACCACCTCCAAAGAAAATGATGACCTGCCAATCACGCTGGCTGTTGCGGGTAAAGAGGTGGCAGGTCTGCGCCCCAAAACAGGTGTGACTGCTGTCCCCCCAGTCACAGAGGATGAAGAGGCCGCGGATGCACAAGATATGGCAGACGGTGATTGGCTCGGCCGGCTAGGCCGCATTGTAGCACACTGAGCTTCCCACTGCAACTTATGCTTCATGTCCATGTGCCGGTTCATGCATGAAGTACTCAAACTATGTATTTTTTGGCCTCTACTTAGCTTTTGCTGACAAATGTTACAGATAACACGAGTTGGGTCATCTTTATCGATCTGAAAAAATGCCCAGGCTATGCAAGGCTTAGCACCCATGCGACCTGAAGAGCCACCACGACTTGTGGTGAGAGGCAGAGTTGTGTTTGAGGATGCAGTTGTTGACGTGCTTCCAGTACTACGTCTCTGTCCAGGAAGGCGCAACCTGACCTCGTCGTCACTAGCATCTTCCTCCACCTCCTCTGCTGACCTCATCTCTTGGCTGACTGTGGGTTGACAGTAAGTGGGATCTCCGACCTCATCATCATCACCCTGTGGGTTATCACACCCGTCGTCCTCAGAGCCAACCTGTTCCTGCCCTGACAAAAAACTAAAGTTGTCGCTCCAATCAGGTATTTGAGTCTTATCATCGTCTTCCTCATTGTCTCCACCAACAGGAGTTACAGTTTGGGAATGAGGGTCTACATTATGGTCAGAACCTTCTGCGTCTGGTCCTGGATCCGACTCATAAAGATTCTGGGCATCAGTGCAGATCATTTCCTCGTCTGGATTCACAGAAGCGCTGGAGTCGACCTCTGATTCCCAGGCTATAGTATGAGTAAACAGCTCTGCAGACTCAACCATCTGTTCTACCTCATACTCAGACGGGCAGCTGGAGATTTGGGAGCTGTGAGGAAGCAAGTGCGATTTGGGTGACACCTTTGAGGACTGGAGTATTTGTGATGTTGAAGTTGATGTGGAGGAGAGCCCACTTAAAGGAGCACTTGATATCCGTTGAAGCACCTGCTGTTTTTGTGCCTCATCTGGAATTTGTAGCGATTGGCGTGGCCGTAAGAAAGGGATCTTATCACATTGTCCGCTAAAAGAAGTAGACATTTTAGTTTGGCTGGAAGATGGTCTTTCTTCTGCAGATGTTACTGTTGCTTTAACACCTACCCCACGGACACAACCTTTTTTCCCCTTCCCAACACGCCTATTCCCCTTTCCACCAGCAGCAGGCCTTTTTCCACTCATTTTGGTGGTTAACTAATTCACAACTCTGGAGTTGTTTGCACAAAAAAACAATGGATGGTAACCGAGCAGAGCTGAGTGGCCAAACTGTGGTATTAGGCCAAAACTATTGGCTGGGTTAGATGCAGAAAAAAATTATTTTGAATTTGCAACCTGATGGAGGTCAGTATAGATGGACTAATAGACCAAGTCCCACACACTGCTAGAAGCCCAAATATTTTTTCAGAGGTACTGTAGATGCAGATAAAAATTATTTTTAATTTGCAACCTGATGGAGGTCAGTATAGATGGACTAATAGACCAAGTCCCACACACTGCTAGAAGCCCAAATATTTTTTCAGAGCTAGATGCAGAAAAAAATTATTTTTAATTTGCAACCTGATGGAGGTCAGTATAGATGGACTAATAGACCAAGTCCCACACACCGCTAGAAGCCCAACTATTTTTTCAGAGCTAGATGCAGAAAAAAATTATTTTTAATTTGCAACCTGATGGAGGTCAGTATAGATGGACTAATAGACCAAGTCCCACACACTGCTAGAAGCCCAAATATTTTTTCAGAGCTAGATGCAGAAAAAAAATATTTTTAATTTGCAACCTGATGGAGGTCAGTATAGATGGACTAATAGACCAAGTCCCACACACTGCTAGAAGCCCAAATATTTTTTCAGAGCTAGATGCAGAAAAAAATTATTTTTAATTTGCAACCTGATGGAGGTCAGTATAGATGGACTAATAGACCAAGTCCCACACACCGCTAGAAGCCCAACTATTTTTTCAGAGCCAGATGCAGAAAAAAATTATTTTTAATTTGCAACCTGATGGAGGTCAGTATAGATGGACTAATAGACCAAGTCCCACACACTGCTAGAAGCCCAAATATTTTTTCAGAGCTAGATGCAGAAAAAAATTATTTTTAATTTGCAACCTGATGGAGGTCAGTATAGATGGACTAATAGACCAAGTCCCACACACTGCTAGAAGCCCAAATATTTTTTCAGAGCTAGATGCAGAAAAAAATTATTTTTAATTTGCAACCTGATGGAGGTCAGTATAGATGGACTAATAGACCAAGTCCCACACACTGCTAGAAGCCCAAATATTTTTTCAGAGCTAGATGCAGAAAAAAATTATTTTTAATTTGCAACCTGATGGAGGTCAGTATAGATGGACTAATAGACCAAGTCCCACACACCGCTAGAAGCCCAAATATTTTTTCAGAGCTAGATGCAGAAAAAAAATATTTTTAATTTGCAACCTGATGGAGGTCAGTATAGATGGACTAATAGACCAAGTCCCACACACTGCTAGAAGCCCAAATATTTTTTCAGAGCTAGATGCAGAAAAAAATTATTTTTAATATGAAACCTGATGGAGGTCAGTATAGATGGACTAATAGACCAAGTCCCACACCCCGCTAGAAGCCCAAATATTTTTTCAGAGCTAGATGCAGAAAAAAATTATTTTTAATTTGCAACCTGATGGAGGTCAGTATAGATGGACTAATAGACCAAGTCCCACACACTGCTAGAAGCCCAAATATTTTTTCAGAGCTAGATGCAGAAAAAAATTATTTTTAATTTGCAACCTGATGGAGGTCAGTATAGATGGACTAATAGACCAAGTCCCACACACCGCTAGAAGCCCAACTATTTTTTCAGAGCTAGATGCAGAAAAAAATTATATTCAATTTGCAACCTGCTGGAGGTCAGTATAGAAGGACTAATAGAACAAGTCCCACACACTGCTAAAAGCCCAAATATTTTTTCAGAGTTAAATGAAGAAAAAAATTATTTTTAATTTGCAACCTGATGGAGGTCAGTATAGATGGACTAATAGACCAAGTCCCACACACCGCTAGAAGCCCAACTATTTTTTCAGAGCTAGATGCAGAAAAAAATTATATTCAATTTGCAACCTGCTGGAGGTCAGTATAGAAGGACTAATAGAACAAGTCCCACACACTGCTAGAAGCCCAAATATTTTTTCAGAGCTAAATGAAGAAAAAAATTATTTTTAATTTGCAACCTGATGGAGGTCAGTATAGATGGACTAATAGACCAAGTCCCACACACTGCTAGAAGCCCAAATATTTTTTCAGAGCTAAATGAAGAAAAAAATTATTTTTAATTTGCAACCTGATGGAGGTCAGTATAGATGGACTAATAGACCAAGTCCCACACACTGCTAGAAGCCCAAATATTTTTTCAGAGCTAGATGCAGAAAAAAATTATTTTTAATTTGCAACCTGATGGAGGTCAGTATAGATGGACTAATAGACCAAGTCCCACACACCGCTAGAAGCCCAAATATTTTTTCAGAGCTAGATGCAGAAAAAAATTATTTTTAATTTGTAACCTGATGGAGGTCAGTATAGATGGACTAATAGACCAAGTCCCACACACTGCTAGAAGCCCAAATATTTTTTCAGAGCTAGATGCAGAAAAAAATTATTTTTAATTTGCAACCTGATGGAGGTCAGTATAGATGGATTAATAGACCAAGTCCCACACACCGCTAGAAGCCCAAATATTTTTTCAGAGCTAGATGCAGAAAAAAATTATTTTTAATTTGCAACCTGATGGAGGTCAGTATAGATGGACTAATAGACCAAGTCCCACACACTGCTAGAAGCCCAAATATTTTTTCAGAGCTAGATGCAGAAAAAAATTATTTTTAATTTGCAACCTGATGGAGGTCAGTATAGATGGACTAATAGACCAAGTCCCACACACTGCTAGAAGCCCAAATATTTTTTCAGAGCTAGATGCAGAAAAAAATTATTTTTAATTTGCAACCTGATGGAGGTCAGTATAGATGGACTAATAGACCAAGTCCCACACACTGCTAGAAGCCCAAATATTTTTTCAGAGCTAGATGCAGAAAAAAATTATTTTTAATTTGCAACCTGATGGAGGTCAGTATAGATGGACTAATAGACCAAGTCCCACACACCGCTAGAAGCCCAAATATTTTTTCAGAGCTAGATGCAGAAAAAAATTATTTTTAATTTGCAACCTGATGGAGGTCAGTATAGATGGACTAATAGACCAAGTCCCACACACTGCTAGAAGCCCAAATATTTTTTCAGAGCTAGATGCAGAAAAAAATTATTTTTAATTTGCAACCTGATGGAGGTCAGTATAGATGGACTAATAGACCAAGTCCCACACACTGCTAGAAGCCCAAATATTTTTTCAGAGCTAGATGCAGAAAAAAATTATTTTTAATTTGCAACCTGATGGAGGTCAGTATAGATGGACTAATAGACCAAGTCCCACACACTGCTAGAAGCCCAAATATTTTTTCAGAGCTAGATGCAGAAAAAAATTATTTTTAATTTGCAACCTGATGGAGGTCAGTATAGATGGACTAATAGACCAAGTCCCACACACCGCTAGAAGCCCAAATATTTTTTCAGAGCTAGATGCAGAAAAAAAATATTTTTAATTTGCAACCTGATGGAGGTCAGTATAGATGGACTAATAGACCAAGTCCCACACACTGCTAGAAGCCCAAATATTTTTTCAGAGCTAGATGCAGAAAAAAATTATTTTTAATATGAAACCTGATGGAGGTCAGTATAGATGGACTAATAGACCAAGTCCCACACCCCGCTAGAAGCCCAAATATTTTTTCAGAGCTAGATGCAGAAAAAAATTATTTTTAATTTGCAACCTGATGGAGGTCAGTATAGATGGACTAATAGACCAAGTCCCACACACTGCTAGAAGCCCAAATATTTTTTCAGAGCTAGATGCAGAAAAAAATTATTTTTAATTTGCAACCTGATGGAGGTCAGTATAGATGGACTAATAGACCAAGTCCCACACACCGCTAGAAGCCCAACTATTTTTTCAGAGCTAGATGCAGAAAAAAATTATATTCAATTTGCAACCTGCTGGAGGTCAGTATAGAAGGACTAATAGAACAAGTCCCACACACTGCTAAAAGCCCAAATATTTTTTCAGAGTTAAATGAAGAAAAAAATTATTTTTAATTTGCAACCTGATGGAGGTCAGTATAGATGGACTAATAGACCAAGTCCCACACACCGCTAGAAGCCCAACTATTTTTTCAGAGCTAGATGCAGAAAAAAATTATATTCAATTTGCAACCTGCTGGAGGTCAGTATAGAAGGACTAATAGAACAAGTCCCACACACTGCTAGAAGCCCAAATATTTTTTCAGAGCTAAATGAAGAAAAAAATTATTTTTAATTTGCAACCTGATGGAGGTCAGTATAGATGGACTAATAGACCAAGTCCCACACACTGCTAGAAGCCCAAATATTTTTTCAGAGCTAAATGAAGAAAAAAATTATTTTTAATTTGCAACCTGATGGAGGTCAGTATAGATGGACTAATAGACCAAGTCCCACACACTGCTAGAAGCCCAAATATTTTTTCAGAGCTAGATGCAGAAAAAAATTATTTTTAATTTGCAACCTGATGGAGGTCAGTATAGATGGACTAATAGACCAAGTCCCACACACCGCTAGAAGCCCAAATATTTTTTCAGAGCTAGATGCAGAAAAAAATTATTTTTAATTTGTAACCTGATGGAGGTCAGTATAGATGGACTAATAGACCAAGTCCCACACACTGCTAGAAGCCCAAATATTTTTTCAGAGCTAGATGCAGAAAAAAATTATTTTTAATTTGCAACCTGATGGAGGTCAGTATAGATGGATTAATAGACCAAGTCCCACACACCGCTAGAAGCCCAAATATTTTTTCAGAGCTAGATGCAGAAAAAAATTATTTTTAATTTGCAACCTGATGGAGGTCAGTATAGATGGACTAATAGACCAAGTCCCACACACTGCTAGAAGCCCAAATATTTTTTCAGAGCTAGATGCAGAAAAAAATTATTTTTAATTTGCAACCTGATGGAGGTCAGTATAGATGGACTAATAGACCAAGTCCCACACACTGCTAGAAGCCCAAATATTTTTTCAGAGCTAGATGCAGAAAAAAATTATTTTTAATTTGCAACCTGATGGAGGTCAGTATAGATGGACTAATAGACCAAGTCCCACACACTGCTAGAAGCCCAAATATTTTTTCAGAGCTAGATGCAGAAAAAAATTATTTTTAATTTGCAACCTGATGGAGGTCAGTATAGATGGACTAATAGACCAAGTCCCACACACCGCTAGAAGCCCAAATATTTTTTCAGAGCTAGATGCAGAAAAAAATTATTTTTAATTTGCAACCTGATGGAGGTCAGTATAGATGGACTAATAGACCAAGTCCCACACACTGCTAGAAGCCCAAATATTTTTTCAGAGCTAGATGCAGAAAAAAATTATTTTTAATATGAAACCTGATGGAGGTCAGTATAGATGGACTAATAGACCAAGTCCCACACACCGCTAGAAGCCCAAATATTTTTTCAGAGCTAGATGCAGAAAAAAATTATTTTTAATTTGCAACCTGATGGAGGTCAGTATAGATGGACTAATAGACCAAGTCCCACACACTGCTAGAAGCCCAAATATTTTTTCAGAGCTAGATGCAGAAAAAAATTATTTTTAATTTGCAACCTGATGGAGGTCAGTATAGATGGACTAATAGACCAAGTCCCACACACCGCTAGAAGCCCAACTATTTTTTCAGAGCTAGATGCAGAAAAAAATTATATTCAATTTGCAACCTGATGGAGGTCAGTATAGAAGGACTAATAGAACAAGTCCCACACACTGCTAGAAGCCCAAATATTTTTTCAGAGCTAAATGAAGAAAAAAATTATTTTTAATTTGCAACCTGATGGAGGTCAGTATAGATGGACTAATAGACCAAGTCCCACACAACGCTAGAAGCCCAACTATTTTTTCAGAGCTAGATGCAGAAAAAAATTATATTAAATTTGCAACCTGCTGGAGGTCAGTATAGAAGGACTAATAGAACAAGTCCCACACACTGCTAAAAGCCCAAATATTTTTTCAGAGCTAAATGAAGAAAAACATTATTTTTAATTTGCAACCTGATGGAGGTCAGTATAGATGGACTAATAGACCAAGTCCCACACACTGCTAGAAGCCCAAATATTTTTTCAGAGCTAGATGCAGAAAAAGATTATTTTTAATTTGCAACCTGATGGAGGTCAGTATAGATGGACTAATAGACCAAGTCCCACACACCGCTAGAAGCCCAACTATTTTTTCAGAGCTAGATGCAGAAAAAAATTATATTCAATTTGCAACCTGCTGGAGGTCAGTATAGAAGGACTAATAGAACAAGTCCCACACACTGCTAGAAGCCCAAATATTTTTTCAGAGCTAAATGAAGAAAAAAATTATTTTTAATTTGCAACCTGATGGAGGTCAGTATAGATGGACTAATAGACCAAGTCCCACACACTGCTAGAAGCCCAAATATTTTTTCAGAGCTAGATGCAGAAAAAAATTATATTCAGTTTGCAACCTGATGGAGGTCAGTATAGATGGACTAATAGAATGATGCTATGCCCAAAAGATTTTACTTCACTAGGTGCAGTAAAAAAATTGGTATTCTATACACAGGTGTTATATCTTGCAACACAGATAGGCTACTCCACTGACTAACACACTCTGCAATAGGCCAAAAAGGATTAGCTTTGCTAGATTCAGCCAAATGCTGTGAAAAAAACTTGCACAGCACTGGCACAGACCTGCCTGGCAAAAACTGATAGGAACTCATGTAACCTAGTCCTGAAAAGGACTCCAATTACAATTAGTCTTTACTCCCACAACCTATCTATTTAAGAGCACAGACCTCCCTGATAAAAGTCGTAGGAAATGCTGTAACCTAGTCCTTAAAAGGACTGCAATCACAACTATTCCCTACTCCCAAGCTATCTGTATATTTGTGTGAAAATTGGCTTGAAATTAACAAGGTATAGCGCACACAGCAACAGCGGTGCCGTCTAACACGCAGCTGCAGCAGTGAGAAAATGGTGGCGACGGGGAAAATGGCTTGGTCTTATAGGGCAAGGACATGTGACATACACTGCCAATGACACATGCCCTTGCTTGTGTGAAAAAAAGCACTTCGCTCCGTGTGTGCGCTGCTGGTAGGCTGACAGATTGCACCTCCCCACTGCAAATGCGGGAAAGAGAAAAAAAAATGGAGATCTTCATTGTTCCTGCAGAGATCCATCCCCTGCCCCTCCCCCCACCCCGCTGTACACTCAAACTGCGTATTAACATTAATTTTCATCATTACTGAGAAAAAATCCAGTTATGATTTTGGTGCACGAACAGTTATCCAACATAACCTCGAACAGCCGAATTTTTCTCAAATTGTTCGTGTTCGCCGAACGGCTCGAAAGCCGCCCAAAACAGCTCGAATTTGAGATTGGTGAACAGTTCGAGTAGAACAACGCTCATCTCTAGTGCTAAGCCTTGCATAGCCTGGGCATTTTTTCAGATCGATAAAGATGACCCAACTCGTGTTATCTGTAACATTTGTCAGCAAAAGCTAAGTAGAGGCCAAAAAATACATAGTTTGAGTACTTCATGCATGAACCAGCACATGGACATGAAGCATAAGTTGCAGTGGGAAGCTCAGTCTGCTACAATGCGGCCTAGCCGGCCGGGCCAACCACCGTCTGCCATATCTTGTGCATCCGCGGCCTCTTCATCCTCTGTGACTGGGGGGACAGCAGTCACACCTGTTTTGGGGCGCAGACCTGCCACCTCTTTACCCGCAACAGCCAGCGTGATTGGCAGGTCATCATTTTCTTTGGAGGTGGTAACACCAGCTGGTGTTGAGCGCTGTCCGACATCGATAGCACCACCTTTGGATCAAGGCAACCTAACATGTCCGCCTGCATCTTCCTCACAGACCGGCAGTTTGCCGGGGACACCCTTATCAACCCCGTCTAAGCACAATAGCCAGCCCTCGGTCCCTCAGATGTGGACAAGTAAAAGACCATTTCCTCCTAGCCATGAGAAAGCTAAGAGGTTGAATTTCACCATCTGCAAGCTCTTGGCTACAGAAATGCTGCCTTTCCGCCTCGTGGACACAGAGGATTTTCGAGACCTTATGTCCGTCGCAGTGCCCCAGTACCAGATGCCCAGTCGGCACTACTTCTCAAAGAAAGGAGTGCCTGCGCTCCACCAGCATGTCGCACACAACATCACCGCTTCTTTGAGAAACTCTGTGTGTGACAGGGTGCATTTCACCACAGACACTTGGACGAGTAGGCATGGACAGGGGCGTTACATGTCGCTGACTGGGCACTGGGTAACTATGGTGACAGCAGGACAAGGGGCTGCTGTCCAAGTCTTGCCGTCCCCACGAGTTGTGCGTCAATCCTCTTTATGTCAAAGTTCCTCCACTGCTTCTGCCTCCTCAACCTCCTCTCGGTCTTCCACCTGCACCCAAAGCCTGTCTGGTCATGCCACAAGCTTTCTAACTGCGCAGAAGGGATCCTGCACACCTCCTTACTATGCTGGCAGTAGGGCTCAACGTCATCAGGCGGTTTTCACTTTGAAATGTCTGGGAAATGTGAGTCAAACAGCTGAGGAGATGTGGTCAGCTCTGGAGAACCAATTTCATGAATGGCTGTCTCCACTGGACCTGAAACCAGGGAAGGCCGTGTGCGACAATGCTGCAAACCTGGGTGCGGCCCTTCGCCGGGGCAATGTCACACACGTGCCTTGTATGGCTCACGTGTTGAACCTGGTTGTCCAGCAATTTTTAGCCCACTATCCCAGACTAGATGGCCTTCTGCAGAGGGCACGCTCGCTGTGTGCTCACTTCCGCTGTTCGCATCCCGCAGCTCAGCGACTTACATCTCTACAGAAGTCGTTGGGCCTGCCACTTCACCGGCTAAAATGCGATGTGCCTACCCGGTGGAATTCAACTCTGCACATGTTGCAGCGACTGTGGCAGCACCGACAAGCCCTGGTGCAATACGTTCTGACGTATAGCCTGGGCCAACGAGATCCAGAGGTGGGGCAAATCACGCTGGAGGAGTGGTCTCAGATCAGGGACCTATGCACCCTTCTGCACAGTTTTGAAATGGCGACGAAGATGTTTAGTGCTGATGATGCCATTATCAGCATGACTATTCCGGTGATTTACATGCTGGAGCACATGTTAAACAGAATTCGGAGTCAGGTGGTGGCACAAGAGGAGGTGGAGGAAGTAGAGAGGAGGAGTTGCATGCGGAAGGGCTAACATCTGCAAGGTCCAGACGGTCGGCAGCACCAAGGCGGCAGGCATGTGAGGGTGGGGGAGATGGTTTTACCAGGGCGCATTGTAGCAGCCAAACTAGTGAGGAAGGTGCAGGAGCCCAGGAAGAAGTGGAGGACGAACTGATGGAAGACTCATCAGATAAGGGAGACCTTGATCACATTTCTGTTGTGCGAGGTTGGGGGGAGAGGACAGAGGAAGGAAGCATGATTGTTACCTCGCCACCAACACAACAGGGACTTGGTGCTCCTGGATGCGCAACACACATGAGTGCCTTCTTGCTGCACTACCTGCAACATGACCCTCGAATTGTGAGAATTAGAAATAATCCTGACTACTGGGTTGCCACACTGTTAGATCCCCGGTACAAAAGTAAATTTGCAGAAATTATTCCTGCCATAGAAAGGGATGCACGCATGCAGGAGTATCAGCAGAGACTGTTGCAGAATCTTACATGTGCTTTTCCACAAAACACCAGTGGTGCACGTAGTGAATCTCACAGTTCCAACTTGCCAACCGTGGGACCGTCAAGTGTTCAGCACTCAAACCGTAACAGAACCACAGTATCTGCTGGTAACATCAATTTTGCGGAATCATTTCACCACTTTTTTAGCCCATCCTTTGCAAGGCCACAGGAGACAAGAAGTCTGACACATAGTCAACGCCTAGAGACGATGGTTCAGGAGTATCTCCAAGTAAACATTGAAGCCATGACTGTGTCACTGGACCCTTGCTCTTTTTGGGCTTCCAATCTGGATAAATGGCCGGAGCTAGCCACTTACGCCTTGGAGATCTTGTCATGCCCCGCAGCCAGCGTTCTGTCTGAACGTGTGTTCAGCGCTGCTGGTGGTGTGCTGACAGATAAGCGCACGCGGCTCTCCACTGATAATGTAGACAGACTCACGTTCATAAAGATGAACAAATCATGGATCCGAAACGACTTTTCTACCCCTGTGTCATCCTGGGGAGAGTAAAAGCTTGATGATTGGTTAAAATCACCCTACCAACCGTTTTAAGCTTTCAAATTACTAATCATGTTTATCTGTATCTTGGCTGGAAAATAATTTGGGCTTTGTAGCAGTGTGCAGCACTGATTCTATTAGGCCATCTATAATAAGCTCCACCAGATTTAAAATTACTAATCATGTTTATCTGTATCTTGGCTGGAAAATAATTTGGGCTTTGTAGCAGTGTGCAGCACTGATCCTATTAGGCCATCTATACTAAGCTCCACCAGATTTAAAATTAATAATAATTTTTAGCTGCATCTAGCCCGGAAAATAATTTTGGGGCTCCGAGATGCGCAAGACACATAAGTGCCTTCTTGTTGCACTACCTGCAACATGACCCTCATATTGTCAGAATTCGAAGTAATCATGACTACTGGGTTGCCACACTCTTAGATCCCCCAAACTTTTCGATCAACCTTTTCATTTTAATAAAGACCAAAAAAATGGTCATTTTTGAAATTATAAGCATTAGCAGGTTATTAGAAACTGAAATCAAACAGTTTTCAACTCAAAACTTTATTCTAGGTGATGTTACATTTTCACATAGGACCCCTTGTTCGAAAGGAGCTTCTGAACTCTCTCGTCCATTGAATTTGTCAGGTTTTGGATGGTTTCTGCTTCAATTGTTTTGCATGAGGACAGAATACCCTCCCAGAGCTGTTGCTTAGATGTGAACTGCCTCCCGCCATCATAGACACTCCTTTTAATGATGCTCCAAAGGTTCTGAATGGGGTAGAGGTCAGGGGAGCATGGGGGTCACACCATAAGTTTGTCCCCTTTTATGCCCATATCAGCCAGAGATGCAGATGTTTTATGTGCAGCATGAGATGGTGCATTATCATGCAGAAAAATGATCTTGCTGTGAAATACACGGTTCTTCTTCTTGAACCATGGCAGGAAGTGCTGTTTGAGAAAATCCACATACATTATGGAGTTCATCTTTAGCGCCTTCAGGGATCCTAAAGGGGCTGACAATCTCTCTCCCCATGATTCCAGCCCAAAACATTACTCCACCTCCTCCTTGTTGGCGCTGTAGCCGTGTTTGCGTGGGGTGTCCATCAACCAGCCATCCTCCACTCCATCCATCTGGACCATCGAGCGCTGCACGGCACTCATCCGTGAACAAAACAGTTTTGAAATCAGTCTTCATGTAATGTTTGGCCCACTGGAGCCGTTTCTGCTTGTGTGAAGTGGATAGAGGAGGTCGACAGGATGGCGTATGCACAGCTGCAAACCTCTGAAGGACCCTGCATCTTGTTGTTCGGGGGACGTTGGAGGCACAAGCAGCTTCAAAAACTTGTCTGCTGCTATGACAAGGCTTTTTTGCCGCTGCTCTTTCAACCTGACGTAATTGCCTGTAGGAAAGAGTCCTCAATTTGCCCTTATCAGCACGCACACGTGTGTACTGTGAATCAGCTACATACTTCTTGATTGCCAAGACACTTCATCCTGATCATCGCACAATGTTGATTGTAGTCATGCCTTGACCTAAACACTCCACAATTTGTTGCTTCTCAGCAGCCGACACATCCTTTTTCTTTCCCATTTTGGCAGAAAATGTAGGCTGCTTAATAATGTGAGAGAGCCTTCTTAAGTAGTCTTGCCTTTCATTGGACACACCTGCCAAACTAATTAGCACAGGTGTCTGCAATTGCTTACAGTGATATAAAGAGCCCTGACACACATCACCATCAATGAGTTTAACTGACAAACAAACAAATTCTTCCCTTATCACTCCTAAACACTTTTTGCATAATAATTTGGAACGCAGTGTACATGTGTTTTTCCACAAAACACCAGTGGTTCACGTAGTGAATCTTACAGTTCTAACTTGCCAACCGTGGTCTGTATGGAATTGTTCAATAAAGGGCCCAAAATTAAGATAACATAGATGGGAGAGGTCTCTATGAATAGGAATTCCTAAGTATTTGATACCCTGTGAGGGCCAGGCAAAAGGAAAGTTGGACTGGATGGAATCCTATATGGATTTGGGGAGGGAGACATCGAGGGCCTCAGACTTCGCTGCATTGATTTTAAAATTTTACCATGTAACAAAGTGATCTATTTCAGCCATAACAGCAGGGATGGATATATGTGATTGAGTGATATATACTAGGACATCATCAGCAAATAGAGAGCACTTGTACTCGGTGCCTCCCACCTCAATCCACCTAATATTGGGGTTATGGCGAATTGATGAGAGCAGGTGCTCCGTCACTAGGATGTATAAGAGAGGGGACAGAGGACATCCCTGCCTTGTCCCATTGGTGATTGTGAAAGGTGATGAAAATGTTCTGACGCACCCCCTGGGCCTTGGGACACCCGGAGCCGGACCCTTTTTGGTGGATGCTGGTGGTTGTAGTCTTGGTGGCGGCGACCCGGTTCCGTGGCTCAGGGCGGTCAAACCAGTGGCGGAACTATTTATGTGGTTTTGATGTTTAAATGTCCGACTACGCCACCCGTGGATTGCGGTCAGAGTGAACCGCCGCTACAGGGCAGACCGCTGAGACTGGTGTTGTGGGTGCAGCAGAGCGTAGCATAACTCCCCACGGGAGGAGTATAGCCTCAGGGCAGTGTATGCGGAGGATGGGGGTGATGGTGCAGGGCAGCAGCAGTAACGACACGGAGTCAGTGATGCAGTCCAGGGCCTTTACTCACAGTTCTTATTATCCAGACCACGTCTCCAGGTAACGGCTGCCCACGTCGTACTGTGCTCACCAGGTGAGGGGCTCAGACAACTCCCAGATAACTTTGGAGCACTTCACAGGACCCCCTTTGTGTGTCCTTTGTCTGGCCTTTCTTACCAACACTTCTGTCCGGCTGCCTCGGGCCTCCTCTTGGTAAACTTGGCGCCAGTTTCCCTGACCCTATGTGGTGCCTTCCTAGCGGGTGTAGCGAGGGGCTGCGCCACAGAAAATGTCAGAGCCTCCGGTTTCTAGCTGAGGGTCGTTTCCTGCCTCCACTAGTTCGGGGACCGGTCTCCCCCTTTGGCCTGACCCCTCCACGCAGGTGGATTCGGGCGTGCGGTGGTGACTCGCCCGTCCGCACCCCTGGGATCCCTTCATTCCTCGTTCCTGGAGCCTTCTCCACTCCTCTTCCTTCCTTCTCCCTCTTCCAGGCCTGGGCCTCTGTTACTAGGCCCGCCTCCGGAGCAGAGCTCATGCAGAGCCCCTGCTCCCTGCCACTTCTGCTCAGACTTCTCTGCACTGAACTAAGATGGTGCCCACCTTTTATACTCCCTTCTCAATGCACCCAGGAACTGCTTCCTCCCTGCTCCTGCACTATAGGGTTCCCCTTCCTCAGTGTTTCCTCCCCCCACTCCAGCCAGGGACAGGGACTGTCGTGCCCATCTCAGGGGCATATTGGTCGCCCTGCCCCACGGCAATGTGGTGTAATGCATGCAGGTGTCGGGTCCTGATCCACACTCCATCCTTACCTGAGAGTGAGATATCACACCTCTGGGTGAGGTGCAATACGTCTGTAGCAACCGAGCCCTCAGGGTGCTACAGTTCCATTTATCTTCAGCCTAGGTGACGTATTGCGATACAGGGCCGTGATTTTGGCTATAAAAGGGTCCCCTAGACCCCTACCCCAAGCTTTTTAAGAGAATCATATATGGCGTGCCAGGAGACTCTATGGAATGCTTTCTCAGCATCCAACGAGAGTATCTAATTACAAATTTTTAACTGCATCTAGCCCAGGAAATACTTTGTGCCTAGTAGCAGTGTCTGCTAGTCAGCGGATTATCCCGGCTGTTAAGCAAGCTACACCACCTGTAGTTTAGACACTTAATTTTTTCAAAGGAAATGCTTCGGGACCATGGGATACTTAGTGAAGAGCAACAGGAGGCACCCCAAGGCATAGGGGCTGGGACTGGCAGTAGGATGCCTTGCGGTGGACAGCCGAGCTCGATCCTTATAAAAGCTTTTTAACTGCAGCAGCTTTAGTGGACGCTACTGGAGCTGGAATTTCCGCGGCTGCTGGCATGAGACTTGCCCTCCAATAGATCCTTGTAAATGGATTTAAAGTGTATTCATTCAAATTAGAGAGACAATTTAAATTAAAAAGCTTAGAGCTGCCTCCACCACAGGGGGGCTCGCTCGACCCACCAGCGGACAGGCACCAGTATTGGGAGAGGGGGGCTGGCCGTCAGGGTTCACCGCGGCTCTGGCACAAACCCGGCGACACGGAGGTGGCACGGGCAGGAGCGGACTGGCCGTGTCGGCTTCTCACTTTTTGGATTTTAGAAGGGCATGACATGCCTATATCTGTGTCTCCCCCTCCTTTTACTCCTCCACCTCTTTTATTTTCGCATGACTATATGTACTTGTCACTTTTCCATGTGTTAGTTATGTCTTCTGAGCAGTTTGTCAGCTTTTGGACACCTTTGAAGGTGTTTTCTATGTGTTTCTATGTGTTTTTGTTTGCCTGCCATTGGTTTTAACGGTGTTCGAAGGTGTTCGACGAACAGTTCGACGAACAGTTCGGCGAACACACGGGTGTTCGACGAACCGAACCGAACTCAAACACTACGGGGGTGGCTCAACACTAGTTACCAGCAGATACTGTGTTACTGTTACGGTTTGAGTGATGAAGACTCGACAGTCCCACGGTTTGCAAGTTAGAACTGTGAGATTCACTACGTGCACCACTGGTGTTTTGTGGAAAAGCACATGTAAGATTCTGCAACAGCCTCTGCTGATACTCCTGCATGCGTGAATCCCTTTCTATGGCAGGAATTATTTCGGCAAATTTACTTTTGTACCGGAGATCTAAGAGTGTGGCAACCCAGTAGTCGGGATTACTTCGAATTCTGACAATCCAAGGGTCATGTTGCAGGTAGTGCAGCAAGAAGGCACTCATGTGTCTTGCGCATCCAGGAGGACCAAGTCCTTGTTGTGTTGGTAGCGAGGTAAGAATCATGCTTCCTTCCTCTGCCCTCTCCACTCAACCTCACACAACAGAAATGTGATCAAGGTCTCCCTCATCTGATGAGTCTTACATGCCCATCGCCCACCACCTGACTCTGAATTCTGTTTAACGTGTGCTCCAGCATGTAAATCACCGGAATAGTCATGCTGATAATGGCATCGGCGTCAGCACTAAACATCTTCGTCGCCATTTCAAAACTGTGCAGAAGGGTGTGTGGTGCCCCTGAGGGTTCAGTCGCCACAGAGGTACTGCATCTCACCCAGAGGTGTGGTATCTCACCCTCAGGTAAGGAAGGAGTGTGGCTTGGGACCCTAACACCTGCATCCAACACATACCCGCAGTGGGGGTAGAGCGAGATTGCTCCTAAGGGAGAGCACAGTCCCAGGTCCCTAGCTGGTGGGAGGGTCCTATGTAGTGGGTGTGGGTGGAGAAAGCAGCATAGGGGAGCACATGACAGGGAGAGCATGAATAGGAAGCCATCTTAGAAAGAGCAAGCCAGTCAGAGGAGGAGAAGTGACAGGAGCAGAGGCTCTGCATGAGCTCTGCTCCGGAGGCGGGCCTAGCCTGGGAGGCCCAGGACTGAAGGAGAGAAGAGAGGAGTGGGAGCAGGAAGGCTCCAGGAACCGTAGGGACCCTAGGGGTATGGGCCGTGCAGAAGGCCACCTGTACGCTCGCTGCTACCAGGAGGTAGAGGGGTCAGGCCAGATAAGGGGAACCGGTCCCTCAACTAGCGGAGAAACAGCAAGGCTCAACTAGAAACCGGAGGCTGCAGAATTTCATGTACTGCAGGCCAAAGTCCACACCAGTCTCACTAAGAAGGTAGCCACATAGGACCCAGGGGACGGAACACACGTCGCCCGCCAAGGCCCGAGGATACCGGAAAGAAGTGTCACTGGGTGTGAGGTGCAGGGAGAAGGCCAGAGAAAGGACACACAGAAGGGGGTCCTGATAAGTACTCCAGAGCTATCTGGGGGTGGACTGAGCCCCTCACTGAGTATGCACAGCAAGACGGGGGAGATTGCTCTGGTACCTGTAATCTGGACTGCAACAACTGTGAGTAAAGATCTTGGGACTGCATCACACGGACTCTGTGTTCATTACTGACTCCCTGCACCACAACCACCATCATCCACCCACACTGCCCTGAAGCTACACTCTTCCTGTGGGGAGTAATAATACCATTGCTGCAAAACCACCAGCTTCAGAGGACTGTTCCGCAGCAGCGGCCCCTTTGACCGCACTCCACAGGTGGCGTAGTCGGACATTATAAAACCCATATATACAAATTACCCTTTGCTTGACTGCCCTGGGTCACGGACCGGGTCACCGCCACAGTGACTACAACACCCAGCATCTACCGGCCCGGCTCCGGGTACCCCACAGCCCAGGGGGCGCGTCAACTTCATAGGTCCCTGATCTGAGACCACTCCTGCAGCGTGATTTGCCCCACCTCTGGATCTCATTGGCCCAGGATATACGTCAGAACGTATTGCACCAGGGCTTGTCTGTGCTGCCACAGTCGCTGCAACATGTGCAGAGTTGAATTCCATCGTGTCGGCACATCGCATTTCAGCTGGTGAACTGGCAGGCCCAACGACTTCTGTAGAGATGTAAGTCGTTGAGCTGCGGGATGCAAACGGCGGAAGTGAGCACACAGCGACCGTGCCCTCTGCAGAAGGCCATCTAGTCTGGGATAGTAGGCTAAAAATTGCTGGACAACCAAGTTCAACACGTGAGCCATACAAGGCACGTGTGTGACATTGCCCCGGCTAAGGGCCGCACCCAGGTTTGCAGCATTGTCGCACACGGCCTTCCCTGGTTGCAGGTCCAGTGGAGACAACCATTCATGAAACTGGGTCTCCAGAGCTGACCACAACTTCACAGCTGTGTGACTCACATTTCCCAGACATTTCAAAGTAAACACCGCCTAATGCCGTTGAGCCCTGCTGCCAGCATAGTAAGGAGGTGTGCAGGATTCCTTCTGCGCAGTTAGAAAGCGGGTGGCATTACCAGACAGGCTTTGGGTGCAGGTGGAGGACTGAGAGGAGGTTGAGGAGGTAGAAGCAGTGGAGGAACTTCTAGATAAAGAGGATTGACGTACAACTCGTGGGGACGGCAAGACTTGGACAGCAGCCCCTTGTCCTGCTGTCACCATAGTTAGCCAGTGCCCAGTCAGCGACATGTAACGCCCCTGTCCATGCCTACTCGCCCAAGTGTCTGTGGTGAAATGCACCCTATCACACACAGAGTTTCTCAAAGAAGCGGTGATGTTGTGTGCGACATGCTGGTGGAGCGCAGGCACACCTTTCTTTGAGAAGTAGTGCCAACTGGGCATCTGGTACTGGGGCACTGCGACGGACATAAGGTCTCGAAAATCCTCTGTGTCCACCAGGCGGAAAGGCAGCATTTCTGTAGCCAACAGCTTGCAGATGGTGAAATTCAACCTCTTAGCTTTATCATGGCTAGGAGGAAATGGTCTTTTACTTGTCCACATCTGAGGGACCGAGGGCTGGCTGTTGTGCTTAGACGGGGTTGAGTAGGGTGTCCCCGGCAAACTTGCCTGTCTGTGAGGAAGATGCAGGTGGAAAAGTTAGGTTGCCTTGATTCAAAGGTGGTGCTCTAGATGTCGGAGAGCGCTCAACACCAGCTGGTGTTTCCACTTCCAAATGAAATGATGACCTGCCAATCACACTGGCTGTTGCGGGTAAAGAGGTGGCAGGTCTACGTCCAAAAACATGTGTGACTGCTGTCCCCCCAGTCACAGAGGATAAAGAGGCCGCAGATGCACAAGATGGTGCAGACGGTGGTTGGCCCGGCCCGCTAGGCCGCATTGTAGCACAGTGAGCTTCCCACTGCAACTTATGCTTCACATCCATGTGACGGTTCATGCATGAAGTACTCAAACTATGGATTTTTTGGCCTCTACTTAGCTTTTGGTGACAAATATTACAGATAACACGAGTTGGGTTTTCCTTATCGATCTGAAAAAATGCCCAGGCTATGCAAGGCTTAGAGCCCATGCGACCTGAATAGCCACTACGACTTGTGGTCAGAGGCAGAGTTGTGGTTGAGGATGCAGTTGTTGACGTGCTCCCAGTACTCCGTTTCTGTTCAGAAAGGCGCAACCTAACCTCGTCGTCAATAGCATCTGTGACACCCAGCTGCGCTTGGTATCACAGATCCTAGAAGAGTGCATTGATGGAATCCTCCACAAGAGGCCCCCATAAACATTCACACATCTCCACCTTCCACCTCAGACCAGCAGAGGGAGCCCATTAGGGATATAAATAGGGAAGGTGGAGCTAGGCAGTTCAGTTCCTCTGAAGAGTTCCTGCAGTAGAGAAGCCTAAGAGAGGTCAGTCTGCAGTGGAGCTCAGTCTAGTCTAGAGAACTCAGTTAATAGTTCAGCAGTGGAGCACGAGGCTCCTGTTAGCTAGATTCAGGGAGCCCAGTTAGAGCTTAAGGTGTGCCGGTGCCATAAGATCGGTGAAGCGCGGCAAGCTGCCGTTAGTGTGTATACCCTAGTGAGGGCACGAGTAGCCCGAAGGCGAGTGGAGAGATAGTACATAGGGGGCAGAGGAGCTTAACCAGCTCACCCCGAAGCATTTACCGGACACCGGATCCGAGCTTACCGGTATCTCTATGACCCAGTAAGGCATAACCGGAATCCCTGGAGAACTACAAGTCCCAGGATCGCTAAGGTGCTGATACGTAACAGAGCCAGGAGATGCTTAGGCCCCGCATACTGGGAGCGTGAACTCCAAGACAAGGCCCTACCACAAGGTCAGCCAGCGCAGGACAGAGACAAAGTTAGGCCTAGCTCCTGGCAGGTCAGATACTTACTACGCAGAGCAAGAAATAGGAGGCCCTACACCCGCTCATTGGGGAGGATCCTGATATGCACCCTTCACCCCACAGTGCTCCGGGATGTGCCTGAATTTCCACCAGTAAAAGGTACTGAAGTGACTACCGTGTCCGTTCCTGTTCTTGCTCTGACCCAGCTGGGTCTCGCCTGTCCTGCATTCCCCCTGCATACGCTTTTCTGAGGCCTAGCTCCACCTGTTGGGAGCTATTCCATCGAGCTGCCTTATCACCGGCCTCAGTGGACTGCTGCAGTGCTGGTGCTTCTCACCAGATACCACAGGTGGCATCACGAACTCTTATAAAATTAACAATTATCCACCCTTTTAAAGAATGACCCCAGGGTACGGGCCCGGGAGCCGACCACCGCGACATCCCAAAGGCCAGGCAAAGGCCCGGGTACTGAGTCATCCCCATCCCCTGGGCTAGTCGCATCCTCCTCCACCTCCTCTGCTGACCTCATCGACTGGCTGACTGTGGGTTGACAGTAAGTGGGATCTCCAACCTCGTCATCATCACCCTGTGTGTTCTCACACCCGTTGTCCTCAGAGCCAACCCTGCCCTGACCGAAAAGTCAAGTTGTCGCTCCAATCAGGTATTTGAATCTCATCATCGTCTTCATCATTGTCTCCACCAACAGGAGTTACAGTTTGGGAATGAGGGTCAACATTATGCTCAGAACCTTCTTCGTCTGGTCCTGGATCCGGCTCATAAAGATTCTGGGAATCAGTGCAGATCATTTCCTCGTCTGGATTAACAGAAGCTCTGGAGCAGACCTCCGTTTCCCAGGCTATAGTATGAGTAAACAGCTGTGCAGACTCAGCCATCTGTGTTACTCCATACTCAGACGGGCAGCTGGAGACTTGGGAGATGTGAGGAAGCAAGTGCGATTGGGGTGACACCTCTGAGGACTGGAGTATTTGTGATGTTGAAGTTGAGGTGGAGGAGAGCCCACTTGAAGGAGCACTTGATATCCGTTGAAGCACCTGCTGTTTTTGTGCCTCATCTGGAATTTTTAGCAATGGGCGTGTCCGTAAGAAAGGGATCGTATCACATTGTCCACGAAAAGAAGTAGACATTTTAGTTTGGCTGGAAGATGGTCTTTCTTCTGCAGATGTTACTCCCCCCCACCGCGGTGGGGCTCGACCCACCAGCAGACAGGCACCAGTATTGGGAGAGGGGGGCTGGCCGTCAGGGTCCACCGCGGCTCTGGCACACACCCGGCGACACGGAGGTCGCACGGGCAGGAACGGACTGGCCGTGTCGGCTTTGCACTCCAGTGTAGTCCCTCTGCCCGCTCGCGCCCGTAACCTCAAAGGGATGCGCAAGCGGCTTTTCTTCCCAGGGCTGTTCCCCACCCAGCAGGAATGTGGGGGAGCTCAGGTCGGCCTTCCACTGTACTCCCTTACCTCCCTCGCCCTCTTTCCTTCTTCCGTTCTCCATCTAACCCCTCGGCTCTGTGGTTTCCGCTCTCCCTCCAGCTCTCTCCTTCTCACAGGTGGACTACCGCGTGTATTCACACTGTGGCGAATCTTTTGGGCCCAGGCATAAGAAGTTGTCTAGGTACTGAATAATATGTGCCCCCTTTGAAACGTCCATTACAACCCATTCGAGGAAGCAACTAAACGCCTCAAATAGTGAGCAGGATCTGGAGCACCCCATGGGCAATCAGCAATCTATATAGTATGCTCCTTCCCAGAAGCAGCCCAATAGGTGGACACTATTCAGAGGCACAGGTAGTAAGTAACCGGAACGCCGCATCAATGTCTGTTTTGGCCATTAGGGTGACCCTTCCCAACTTATTGATCCGCCTGATTGCCTTGTCAAAGGATGTACAGTATATACTACTGTACTTGGTTCCGCGTCGATGTTGTCGTTTATGGACCTGCCCCTTGGATATGACAAATGGTGGATTAGTCCGAATGTATTGGGTTCCGTTTTTGGCACAACTCACAACGGGGATACCACTACGTCTTGTAAGGAAAGTGTTCTGAATGGAACCGCCATTCTACGTAAAGATATTTCTTTTTTTAATTTTCTTGTCACGACGTCTGGGTGTTGGTAGGCTGATTTTTGATTTTTACTCCAGCCTTTCTTGATTTTAGAAGGGCATGACATGCCTATATCTGTGTCTCCCCCTCCTTTTACTCCTCCACCTCTTTTCTTTTCGCATGACTATATATACTTGTCACTTTTCCATGTGTTAGTTGTGTCTTCTGAGCAATTTGTCAGCTTTTGGACACCTTTGAAGTGTTTTCTATGTGTTTTCTATGTGTTTCTATGTGTTTTTGTTTGCCTGCCCCATTGGTTTTAACGGTGTTCAAAGGTGTTCGTCGAACAGTTCGACGAACAGTTCGGCAAACATACGGGTGTTCGACGAACCGAACCGAACTCGAACACTACGGGGGTGGCTCAACATTAGTCAAGAACCCCCTTCAGGTTCTTGGTTTTTCTATGAACAACTAAAAAGCTTTATCACTGCAATAGCCAAGCAAACCAACATATGTAGACCGCTTACACCCTTTGAAAAGCTTTGTATCAAAAAACCCTCCAGATCACACTGTCTCTCTCCTGTATAAGCTTTATCAAGAGGGACAAACTCCCCAACATGACTTTCCGGTATTCTTTTCGAAATGGGAGAATGACTTGGGAAAACCTTTATCACCCGAGGATAGATCGAAGATCCTTTTATTTACATTTAGGTCGTCGTTATGTTCGGTGTCACAGGAAAGGAGCTATAAGATTTTATCAAGGTGGTATAGATGCCCCTCCACTATCCACTCCATGTTCCCAACAACTCCAGACACTTGCTGGAGATGGTTGAAGGAAAAAGTTTCATATACACATATACACATAAACTGTGGGTAGCAATTTTTGAACTCTACAACAGATTATCTATCTTTAATATCCAACCCTTAATGGAGCTAGCCTTATTATCTCTAAGTGAAATATCAATATCTACAATCAAAAAGGGTCTTCTCAGACATTTCCTCACTGCTACCAGAAATATGATCCCCCGGTTTTGTAAACAAGAGAAATCGCCCTCACATTCTGAATTTATTGCGGAACTCAATGATATCTATAGAATGGAACAATTGATAGGTCCAATGACGGGAGACCCTGATAAAGGCTACAATACTTGGGCTCCTTGGATTGCATTTAGGGAAACCCCAGATCTAGATTCCTGGTTATCCTGGTCTTAACTCATACCTACAGGCAAAATGTTCGCTATCACAACATGGACATATTGAATCTGGTTTGTTTTTCCCTTCTCTGAACCAATTAACCAAGTCTTTCTTTCTTCTTCCCGCGCTTTTGGAGGCCCGGGTCTGCCTGGTAGAGAAATTTAACCCTTTAGTTCTAAAATAGGTTTCCCCTCTTTTTCCTTCCTTCCCTTCTTTCTCTCTCTCTCCTTTTCTATCTCCTTTTTCCCCACTGAAAACTCTCTCTATATACCTCTTTCATTCTTAAACTAATACAGTTAAATTAGTTGTTATTGTATTATAAATTTTCTTTATTGATCCTAATGTTATTAGTAAACAATATTAATAAATAGAAGATGTCAGATGTCATAAGTTTTGTTATTAAATATAAATTAATTGTAATTGACATGTCTTTGATAGCTACACATTTGCGATTGAGTTACACATGTACAATTCTTAAGTTTGTATTTTTTCTTGTAGTGTTCAATTCAATCTCAAATTCAATAAACTTGATTTACACAAAAAGAAATCATTATGGATAAATACGACAGTACAAAGTTTAATAAGACAACAACAAAGGGCATTCCAAATATTGAGGGCTGAGAATACAGAAATAGCATTTCAGGAGTATGAAGATCTAAATAAGAAATGTAAAAAAGAAATCAAGCTAGCAAAATTATCTACAGAGCAACAAATCGCCAGCGACATTAAAATAAATCCCAAAAAATTTTATACATACAACAATGCCAAAAAGAAAAAATCAGATGGTATTGGTCCCTTAAAAGACGATAATAAGAAGATAATTATAGATGACAAAGAAAAGGCTGAGATATTAAACAGGCACTTTTCATCCATGTTCACCAACAAACTGTCTGTTCTAGGGATCTTTCAACAGGGCAAAAATCAAAGTTCATCCCCTGATATAATTAATTTAATGCAAAAAGAAGTATGCCTGCATCTGAGCAAATTAAACATTGACAAATACCCCGGCCCAGATGGTATTTATCCACGGATACTGAGGGAATTGAGCTCAGTAATTGATAAACCACTGAATCTCATTTTCTTAGCCTCTCTTGTAACAGGGGCAGTGCCACATGATTGTAGGATAACCGATGTGGTACCGATATTTAAGAAAGGTAAGAAGGTAGATCCAGGTAACTACCGTCCGGTAAGTCTGACAACAGTAATGTGCAAAGTTTTTGAGAGCATAATAAGAGATGACCTGCACAGTTATATTGCAGAGAATAACATTTATTATATAAATCAGCATGGATTCATGAAAATTTGGTCATGTCTAACCAACATGTTGGGGTTCTATGGGGAGGCAAGTGCAAATCTGGATGTTGGTAATGCAGCTGATGTGATTTATCTGGACTTTGCAAAGGCGTTTGATACTGTACCACATAACAGCCTTATACTGAAGCTACAGAAGCTAGGACTTGGGGAACAATATATGGATGGGTAAGGAATTGGCTAAATGATAGGAAACAAAGAGTTGTCATAAATGATACGTTCTCTAAATGGGATATAGTCAGCAGTGGGGTGCCGCAGGGATCTGTACTAGGACTGATTTTTTTTATC
Source organism: Phyllobates terribilis (assembly GCF_046119375.1). Classification (NCBI taxonomy): domain Eukaryota; kingdom Metazoa; phylum Chordata; class Amphibia; order Anura; family Dendrobatidae; genus Phyllobates; species Phyllobates terribilis. Next base: position 261,969,827 of record NW_027362768.1, read on the forward strand.
CTCTTTATTAATGACCTTGGGGATGGGATTAAGAGTAAAGTGTGAGTTTTTGCTGACGATACCAAACTATGCAGGATATTAAAATCTGATCTTGACATTACAATATTGCAGAACGATCTGGGTAAGATGACCGAATGGGCAAACACTTGGCAGATGAGGTTTAATGTAGAGTAATGAACCTAGGACAGAGTAATCCTATCGCTGCATATAATGGGAGTATACTCGGGACTACAGAACAGGAGAAGGACTTGGGTATTCTAGTTACAAGTAAGCTGAGCAGCAGTACTCAATGTCAAGCAGCAACCACTAAAGCAAACAAAATTTTAGGATGTTGTGAGGGGGATCATATTTGAGGGACGGTATATATCCTCCAGGATTCGCATAGAGGTATATTGAACTCTCTGGAGTGCATTGCAATCACAGAAATATCTGTGGTTGCAGTGCAAAATAAAAGTAAAGTTTGGACTTGGTCAAACTATTTGGCTAGGTTATATTTAAGAAAACCCGGCATGGGCTTTTATTTTGGGAGTGAACTACAGGTGGCAGTGGGATGGTTCACTCCCTCCAGCTGGGTCTTACAAGTGGCTCATGGCCACAGATTCCATTTAAAAACCTGCAGTAAAGGTTTGGGTGTGTCAGTTGTTTTTTTGCAAGCTGCAGGGCAGGTGGCTCTGCAATACAGGCCTGGGTGAAGCTAACACAGAGCCAAGGAAAGCAAAACTCCTGGCGCACCTCAGGGTGACCTGGCGGTGCAGTCGCCCACGGCAACTGGTATTGGAGATGGACTGTTTGACGCCCGGCTGTGATCCGGAGGATACCATTTGCCTTTTCTTTGTGAGTTTTGGAAAATAACGACATTTGAGTTGAACTTTACTGGCTCACTGCCTCATTACAGCACAGTGTGAACCCCGCCGCACTACATATGGTTGGAGAATGCGGACTGAGGTATACCCCAAAAGCTGCATGTCTGTGATCAAGCCTGCAAAGCTACAGCTCAGGCCTGCCGACAACATGGAGGAGCTACTGAAGCAGTTGGTACTCACCCAGCAGCAGCAGCTGCAGTTTCAATGGCAACAGCAGGAGCAGCACCAGCATCTCCAACAGCAAAAGCAGCACCAGCAGCTTCAGCAGCAGCAGGAAACTAATGAACTGATTCTGCAACCAATTGCTGCCCTGCAAGAGACGTCCCCGACACCGATCCCCATCCGTCGTGAGGCCCGGGACAAAGTAAGAGCAGTGTTGAGGAAGATGAGTTCTGAGGACGACATGGAAGCCTTCCTCACAGTTTTCGAACTCAAAGCGGAGCGGGAGTGCCTGTCAGCCAATCAGTGGGCTGAAGTGGTGACTCCGTTCCTGATGGGAGATGCCCAGAAGGCATACTTTGACCTCACCCGGAGGATGCCCTGAACTACAGGAAGCTGAAAGGTGAGATCCTTGCCCGACTGGGGGTTAAATACCTATGTGCGAGCCAAACATGTGTACCAGTGGTCCTTTGCGGAGTCCCAACCCTCTAGGTCTCAGTCATATGACTTATTACAGTTAGTCAAAAATTGGCTCCAGCCTGAGACCTTTGAGCCCAGCCCAAATGGTAGAAAGAGTAGTAGTTGACTGGTTTAGTCAAGTGGTTTAATAAAACCTTCAAGTCTATGTTAAAAAAGGTGGTTTCCAAGGATGGGATGGATTTTGGCATGTTACTGCCCTATTTAACCCCTTAACAACATCTGACGTACTAATACGCGTCTGTGCCCTGGGACTTAAGAGCCAGACCCGTATTAGTACGTCATGGCGATCGTGCGCGCACACAGGCTGTGCGGGCGTGATCGCCGCCGGGTGTCAGCTGATTGTCACAGCTGACACCCGGTACTATGTGCAGGGAGCGGTCCTGCACCGCTCCCAGCACATTAACCCCCGCGATGCTGTGATCGAAGTCGATCGAAGTTGATCGCAGCATTGCGGGGGCAAGGGGAGGTGATCGCCGATACTCACCTCCTCTTCCGGCTTCCAGCGCAGTCTGCAAAGGCTTCCCGGGTGTTGCCATGACGACCCGATGTCGTCATGACAACATCCGGGTCACCAGACAGCAGGAAGATTGTTTGGACATGCGCAGTGCATCTCCAAACAATCTGCTCCCCGTCCAGCGCTGACAGCCTGCATGGCACAGGGATGGTGCTGCATTCCTGTGCCATGCAGGCGATCAGAGAAAAAAAAGTGAGAGTCCCAGAGTGGGACAAAGTAATAAACTATATAAACTTCCAGAAAGTGAAAAAAAAAAAAAAAATTGCAAAAATATAAAAAAAAAATAAAAAAAATAATCCACCAAAAATAAAAATATAATGTACCCATCAATAAATATTATTATAAAAAAAAACAAAAAAAAACAATAAAAGTACACATACTTGGTATCGCCGCATCCGGAACAACCTGACCTATAAAACTGTCCCACTAGTTAACCCCTTCAGTGAACACGGTAAAAAAAAAAAAAAAAAACGAAGCAAAAAACAATGCTTTATCACCATACCGCCAAACAAAAAATAGAATAACACGCAATCAAAAAGACAAATATAAATAAAAATGGTACCGCTGAAAACGTCATCTCGTCCCGCAAAAAACAAGCCAACATACAGATCCATCAGCCGAAAAATAAAAAAGTTATAGCTCTCAGAATAAAGCGATGCTAAAAAATATTTTTTTCTATAAAATTGCTTTTATTATGTAAAAGTGCAAAACATAGAAAAACGATATAAATGTGGTACCGCTGTAAACGTACTGACCCGAAGAATAACGCTACCTTATCAATTTTACCACACGCGGAACAGAATTAAAAAAAAAAAAAAAAACAATTCCTGAATTGTTGGTTTTTGTTTATTCTGCCTCCCAAAAATCGGAATAGAAAGCGATCAAAAAATGTCACATGCCTGAAAATGGCACCAATAACAACATCAAGTCATCCCGCAAAAAACGAGCCATCACATGACTGTCTTCCAAAATCTGGAAAAATTATAGCTCTCAAAATATGGCGATGCAAAAACTAGATTTTACAAAAAATGCGTCTTTTAGTGTGTGACAGCTGTCAGTCATAAAAACCCCATATGATTCTGGTATCACTGTAATCGCACCGACCCGAAGAATAAAGTCGTCTAATCACTTATACCGCACAAGGAACGGCGTCAAAAATAAACTCTTGGGTTAGGATTGGGCTAGGGTTAGGGCTGGGTTTGGGGTTAGGGTTGTGCTAGGGTTAGGGTTGTGCTAGGCTAGCGTTGTGCTAGGGTTAGGGTTGTGCTACGGTTAGGGTTGTGCTAGGGTTAGGGCTGGGGTTGGGGTTAGGATTGGGGTTAGGGTTGTGATGGGGTTGGGATTTTTTTCAAAAGTAAGAAAAAAAGATGACGATATGGCGACTAGTGTTGAGCGCAAGTGCTCGCTACTTGAGTTTGCATCGGGTGCTCTGGTATGCATTGAGTATCGTGGGTATTTGAGTGACATGCTCGAGTCTCTGCCCCATATGCTTCGCGGCCAAAAAAACTTTACGGGGATTGCCTGCCATGCACGAGCGATCCCCGCATGTTTTTTTTTGGGTGTCTAATAACCGTGAAACATGCGGAGCAGGGACTCGAGCATGTCACTCGAGCACCCGTGATACATGGTGCATACCCGTGTACCTGATGCAAACTCAAGTAGCGAGCACTTGCGCTCAAGACTAATGACAACTTATTCAATATGATGACCTAATGTAAACAAATTCTGTGTTGTACCTCTGGGTTCAAAATGTTCACTATACACCTTAATAAAATCCTTGAGGGGTATAGTTTACAAAATGGGGTCACTTGTGGGGGAGCTCCACTGTTTAGGCACATCATGGGCTCTCCAAACGCGACATGGTGTGCGCTAACAAATTGAATGGAAAATCGGCTCAAATTGTTAGCGGATGCCATGTTGCGTTTGGAGAGCCCCTGCGTGCCCAAACATTGGAGCTCCCCCACAAGTGACCCCATTTTGGAAACTAGACCCCCCAAGGCACCTATCTAGATGCATAGTGAGCACTTGGAACCCCTAGGTGCTTCACAAATTGATTTGTAAAAATGAAAAAATGAAAAAAAAAAACACTTTTTCATTTTTACGAATCAATTTGTGAAGCACCTAGGGGGTTCCAAGTGCTCACTATGCATCTAGATAGGTGCCTTGGGGGGTCTAGTTTCCAAAATGGGGTCACTTGTGGGGGAGCTCCAATGTTTGGGCACACAGGGGCTCTCCAAATGCAACATGGTGTCCGCTAACAATTTGAGCCGATTTTCCATTCAATTTGTTAGCGGATACCATGTTGCATGGTCCCTAAAAAAATGGTTTTGTAAATTTTGTTGGAAAAATGAGAAATCGCTGGCCAACTTTTAACCCTTATAGCTCCCTAACAAAAAAAAATGTTGGTTCCAAAATTGTGCTGATGTAAAGTAGACATGTGGGAAATGTTATTTATTAACTCTTTTGTGTGACAAATTTTCGCCAAATTTCCGTTTTTTTCACAAATAAACGCAAGTGATATCGAAGAAATTTTACCACAATCATGAAGTACAATATGTCACGAAAAAACACTCTCAGAATCAGGGGGATCCGTTGAAGCATTCCAGAGTAATTACCTCATAAAGTGACAGTGGTCAGAATTGTAAAAATTGGCCTGGTCATTAACGTGCAAACCACCCTCGGGGCTTAAGGGGTTAATGTTTGCCGTCTGCGAGGTACCACAGACTTCCAAGGGGTTCTCACCCATTTGAGCTACTGTACAGTGGGCACCCTAGGGGCCTGCTGGACATAGCCAAGGAACACATCCTGGATGCTCAGGCAGTGCAGCGCCGTGCATATAATAGAAAGGCCACAGTTAGGAGCTTCAAAGAAGGGGATTGGGTATTGGTTATTAGAATCATAAGAGTAATACAAAATATAAAAACTAATTTACAAAATTATAAACGGGTACATTTTTAATTGTGATAGTGCAACAATAATAAAAACAATACATTTGTGAGGCATAGTCCCAGTAAGTTAGTAAGTTAGTGTAGTGTTAGTGTAGGGAGTACAATTTGGGGAGAAATGTTGAACTTGATGGACTAGGTCTTTATTCAACCTACGTTACTATGATACTCTTTGTCAAAGGCCAGTCATTTTGTTTTATATCTTTTCTTCAGCAATGGTTTCTTCCTTGGCCTTCGCCAATAAAGCTCTGCTTGATTTAGTGTGCGGAGTATGGTACTTGCTGCAACCATGACCCTAGACTGTTCCTGGTTGGCTGTCATGTCTTTGGATGTTTGACGTGGTGTTTTTTCCACCATTCACACCAATCTTCAAGATATCTCTTGTCAATTTTCCTCTTTCTCCATCATTCAGGGCGGTTCTTGATGGTTCGATGCTTGGCAAACTTCTTAATAACACTGCGCACTGTTGAAACTGGGATACCCTTTGGAAGTCTTGTGTTTGCTAATAATTGTGGTTCTGATGTCCTCAGACAGCTTCTTTGTCTTCACCATTGTGACAAAGGAACAGGGCCTACCATGTGGCTTTTTAAAACACTGAAGTCATCATTAATTGGCTAATTCATGTCATATGGGCACCGACAATCACAGGTGAATCTCTTTGGTGATTTACCATAGGCAAGTAGTGATGATCGATTATGCCTCATTAATAGTGATGACTGAGTGAATATGTTTGAAATCTGATCTCAAAAGTTAAGTTCAACACGAATATGGCACATTCAGATTCGTGATCGGAAAGGTAAGCAAAATTTGTTAAATTCGGAAAAATCAGTAACATTCGGCAAATTTACGTGGTTACGTGATTTCGGGGCTACTACTGAGTTTTCTACAGTTTTGCTAGCATAGTGCTTGTGTATGATTAGCAGGGAGACGTGACAGATGAGTGGGGGGGGCTGGTGATAGCTCAGAACAGGTCAGATCAGCTACACACTGTTTTTTTGTTCTTCTTGTAGGCGGTAAGTTTAAGTCAGGAAAGCACGGTTAGCCAATCAGAGCGCAGGAGGCATCCACAGTGTCCCAGACATAAGGGCTTCTGCAATTGGCTGCTGAAATCACATGTCCTCCCTATATAAAAAGTGGTCATGTTCCCTCATCGCCATTTTATGCATGTCACTGAAGAAGATAGACACTGCTGAGTGTGTTCTGTCCTGTGTAATGAGAAATATTAGCTAGATAGATGGGCGCTTTTGTGGAAGTCAGATAGTGTAGATAAGTCCTTTGCTGTGTACCTCTTTAATCGACCTTGCAGCCCTTTTTTTTTTTTGGTGCAGTTACTGAGATTCTGACACAAAGAGCAGGGCCTATGGCTCAGAACAGTGCTGTGCACCGGTTGTATTGTCTGTGCTCCATGCAGACCTTCAATCTATTTTGCACTTGCTAATGTGATAAAGCAAGCAAGCCCTTGTAGGCCACTTTTTGTTTTTGTGGGGTTGAAATTCAGCTATCTGCACAACTTCTGAGTGCAGAGCACAAAAACTTTTTTTTTCACTTGCTAATATAATAGTGCAAGCTGTGCTAGCCCAGTTTGTCATTTTTTTGGTGGATGAACTTCAGCTTTATGCACAGTAAAACAAATATTTTTTTTCTGTTGCTAGCCACAGTCCACCAAAGATTTTTTTTATGGGGCAAACGTCATACACTCTGCTATACGTCAGCTACTACGTTAGTGGCGGTGAACTTAAGCTGTTTAAATTTTTTCTGAGTCCACAAGATATTTTGGTGTCACAAACGTGATACACTTTGCTCAAACCCACATACTATTTTAGTGGCAGTGAAATTCAGCTGTATGCAGAACTTATGCAGAGTAAATAAATATAGTTTTTACTTTGACTAACGTGATACAACAGGCTAGATCTGAGTTTGAAATATCTTGGAGAATATAGTCTATGTTATACAGGCCTCAACCACAGTCAAAAAATACTTTCTTCAGTCCTAACGTCCTAATGTTATACAGCAGGGGATATCTCAGTTTGAATTAGTTTGGAGAATATCTTGTATGTTATACAGGCCTCACCCACACTGAAAAAACACTTTCTTCTGTTACTAACGTCATACACTAGGGGACATCTAAGGGTTCCAAGGGAGGGTGGTTCACTGCGATCGAGGGGGGTTGGCGATACCAGAAAAACTGTTAGTGAAGGTGTTAGTGAAGGCGAGGCACAAATGGAAAAAGAGGTGATGGGTGAGCAACAGTCAGAACATGAAAAGGATAATCATCCCCTCTCTGTTCGTGTAGCGGAAGGGGACGGAGGAAACAAGCATCAGAATTGCCTAGCCACCAACACAGCATGGGCTTGAACCTCAGGAAAGAGGCCGACATATGAGTGTGTTCTTGCTGCACTATCTGCATCATAATCCCCGTATAGTTATGATTCAACATAGTGATGATGACTAAGTTGCCACTGTTAGATCCATGTTATAAGAGTAAATTTTGCCAGATGCTTCCCGCCCTGGAAAGAGACCCTCGAATGCTGGAGTATCAAAACACGCTTTTACACAACTTTAATATAGGTTTTCCCCTAGCCAGTAGTGAGGCACACAGAGTTCATCGCAGCTCTACACTTCCAACCTCCGGCACATCAATTCGTCAACGCCAAAATATTAGCAGCAGCAGTAGTGTAAGTGGCAGAAGCAATTTCTGTGAGTCCTTTCACACATTTTTTAGACCAGCTCATGCACCTGCACAACAGAGTACAAGTCTGACACGTGGTGAACAACTGGAGAGGATGGTGCACTCCTGAATAAGTCTCCATCTGCTGGGTTGGCTGCAGTAGAAGAGGTTTTGGTTCCTAATTCTACAATTTCTACTGTACTGAAATTGATGCCACTTTGCTGGTGTCTGCCACTAATTTTTGGAAATGTGGAGAATCCTAATTGGGTCTCCATCCATTAGGTTTGGCTGTAGTGGAAGAGGTTTCTGTCTCCATTAAACTACTTCTACTCTGGTGAAATTGATGCCACTTTGGTGGTGTTAGGCCCTAATTTAGGGAAATGTAAACACTTCTGATTGAGTCTCCATCTACTGGATTGGCTTTAGGGGAAGACGTGTCGTTCCTAATTCTACAATTTCTACTGTACTGAAATTGATGCCACTTTGCTGGTGTCTGCCACTAATTTTTGGAAATGTGGAGAATCCTGATTGGGTCTCCATCTATTGGGTTTGGTTGTAGTGGAAGAGGTTTCTGTCTCCATTAAACTATTTCTATTCTGGTGAAATTGATGCCACTTTGGTGGTGTTAGACCCTAATTTAAGGAAATGTAGACACTTCTGATTGAGTCTCCATCTACTGGGTTGGCTTTAGGGGAAGACGTGTCGTTCCTAATTCTACAATTTCTACTTTACAGAAATTGATGCTACTTTGCTGGTGTCTGCCACAAAGTTTAAGAAATGTGGAGAATCCTGATTGGGCCTCCCTCTATTGGGTTTTGCTGTAGTGGAAGAGGTTTCTATCTCCATTAACCCCTTTACCCCCGAGGGAGGTTTGCATGTTAATGACTAGGCCAATTTTTACAATTCTGACCACTGTCACTTTATGAGGTAATAACTCTAGAACGCTTCAACGGATCCTGCTGATTCTGAGTTTGTTTTTTCGTGACATATTGTACTTCATGATAGTGGTAAAATTTCTTCGATATGTCTTGCGTTTATTTGTGAAAAAAATCGGAAATTTGGCCAAAATTTTGAAAATTTCGCAATTTTCAAAATTTTAATTTTCATGCCCTTAAATTAGAGAGTTATGTCACACAAAATAGTTAATAAATAACATTTCCTACATGTCTACTTTACATCAGCACAAATTTTTAACCAAAATTCTTTTTTGTTAGGAAATTATAAGGGTTAAAATTGACCAGCGATTTCTAATTTTTCCAACAAAATTTACAAAACCATTTTTTTAGGGACCACATCACATTTGAAGTGACTTTGAAAGGCCTTTATAACATAAAATACCCAAAAGTGACAACATTCTAAAAACTGCACCCCTCAAGGTGCTCAAAACCACATTCAAGAAGTTTAACCCTTCAGGTGCTTCACAGGAATTTTTGGAATGTGGAAGAAATCAATGAACTTTTAACTTTTTTTCACAAAAATTTTAATTTGGACCCAAATTTTTTTATTTTTGCAATGGTAACAGGAAAAAATGTACCACAAAATTAGTTGTGCAATTTATCCTGAGCACACTGATACCCCATATGTGGGGGAAAACCACTGTTTGGGTGCACGGCATGGTTCAGAAGGGAAGGAGCGCCATTTGACTTTTTGAATGTAAAATTTGCTTAAATAATTAGCGGACGCCATGCTGCGTTTGAGGAGCCCATGATGTGCCTAAAAAGTGGAAACCCCCCACAAGTGACACCATTTTGGAAACTAGACCCCTCAGGGAACTTATCTAGGTGTTTGGTGAGCACCTTGAACCCCCAGGTGCTTCACAGAAGTTTAGAACATTGAGTCCTAAAAATAAAATTTACACATTTTTCCCACAAAAATGTTTTTCAGGCTCCAATTTTGCATTTTCATAAGGGTAACAAGAGAAATTGCACCATGAAATTTGCTGTGCAATTTCTCCTGAGTAAGCCGATGTAAAGATTTGAGGTTGTGGGTTGTAAGTAATCACCTAGGCAGGTTAACGATGCAACAATAATTTTTTAATCACATCCATGGCAATGCCGCAACCCCAAGTAAATGGCCAAAATACAGTTCTCTCAGTCCTTAAGTTCCCAACTTGGGATCAGTAGTTCCACTGGCTTTTTATCAATCCATACTCACTGTCTCCAAACTTTTGGTTGGCCCACAGATTTCGTAGCTCCAGCCAGTATAGTCAGTAGCCACAGTCCACGATCCTCCAGACGACAGATAAAAAGATGAAAGCACAGATATCCAGTAGCAACAGTTCGTCAAGAAAGTTTATATTCAAATGACATATCCACACTGTAGCACACTTATCCTGCCCAGTCGGTACTGATCTCCATATCCCATCGATCCATTCATGGTCCAGAACCACAGTCTCCCTCCTATTCCTTCAATGTCCTTCCACACAACTCCTCCCTAAAGCATGTGTTTGTTTTCCTCCCTGGGGTCAGCCCCCTCCAAAGGTCAGAAGTGATGACACCCTCCCCCTTAAGCATTTACTTTAGCTGAAACAATGACAAATATTCCAAGAGCCTTCACTTGAGACTGCATGTTAGACCTCCTGTGGTGACGGCTCCACTGTGTCCACTCTTTCCATCTACATAAGGGGTCCATTGGCGGAGAGAACAATGTCCCTAGGCCCCATGAGATAAGGTCACTGAATGAAATTGATATTTGAGATTGAACTGATGAGCAAACAAATCACTAACACAACAGAGCAAGCAAATTTCTAACAAAACACAGAAATAAGATTGACAAAAATGGGTGCTCAATGCTGGAAAAGTATTTAGTAAGTGGCCAAGTCCCCACATTCCTCCCCCACTTTTTCAGCACAGACACGAATGTAAGAGGTCTCACCTTTATGAGAACGGAACTTTGTATCATCCAATTTCCTCAAAGCATATTCCATGTCACCCTTGCGAATATACTCCACAGTCCCCATTCCACCCTGGTATACATCAGTGTAATAGACATCTCCAGCTTCTCTCATATGGTCTTTCAGATCCTGCCAACTCCCCGATGGGGGAAGCCCTGAGACTAAGACTCTGGATTTAGTTTTCTGGATCAGGGGTCTGTCCCTTCCTCGGGGTCCTCCAATTCACCCCCCTGTACCCCGGTTTGTCCTTGGAAACTCCCCACATGCCTGATGAGAACCAAACTTGTAACCATTGCGACCAACCCCAGAGTGCTGACACCCAGTTAGGGGTATGATCACTTGGCGGCCAGGTAAATAGTGTTCTGGGAGGACAATATCTGGGTTGACCAGGGTGATGGTAGAACCAGTGTCCCGAAGTCCCGGGGTCTCCTCCTTGATGTCATTTACCTCCCCAGGTCACATTCCTTCATGGTAGCAGTCATTGTATTTTGTGTATTACTCACCACAGGTGGGGGGTTAGTCTGCAGAGAGAGCTGATCCCTCTCGGCTGAAGCAGTGAGAACCGGTCCTTGGCTTTGGGTTACGACATTAGCCCAACTGCACAACAATCCTCCTCCTAGGTTGTGATGTGGGCATTCCCTGGCAAAATGTCCCATGCGTCCACAGTAATGGCAGTTTAGCCCTCCTCGCCCCAAAACAGGCCGTACTCGGAGGCTTGGGAAACCTCCCCCTCTTTGTGAAGTCCGGAATTCCTGCAGTTCCTCATATGGCCAGTCCATGGGTCTCGTTTGCCTCCCTGTAAGCTCCTTTTCCCGACTCACAGGGGTTGTACTTCCACGTAGCCCTGGTCGATTAACAGACCAATCATCAGCCAATCTTACAGCCTCATCCAGGATTAGTGGTTTTCTATCCGCCACCCATTCTTTTAAGTTACCTGGGAGCTTTGACATAAATTGTTCCAGCATGAAAATATCCACGACATGTTCTGCTTCCTGAGTCCTCAGTCCTTCTAACCACCGAGTGCAAGCCGTATGTAGTGTGTTGGCGAACTCTCAATGCGTGTGTGCAGCGGGCTTGTCAGTCTCCAGAAACTTCCTCCGGTAGGTTTCAGGAGTGACGGCATACCTCTCTAGTAATGCACTGCAAATGGTATAGTAACATCTCTGATCTCCTAAAGACGAGTTATTAAAAGCTTCTCTTGCTTTTCCAGTCAGGACAACTTTCAAAAATCTGGGCTAGTCACTGACTGACACCTCATGCAGCAGGCAGAGGTTCTGAAATAACCGGAGATGTTCATCAATATCCAAGGTGTCCTCATTGAACTGTGGTATATGCCGGTACCTTAAAGATGCGGGCCCGTCTCTCCTATTATCCACTGTCCTCTTTGCTGTGGGTGGGTGGTTATTAGAGATGAGCGATGTTCAACTAGAACTGTTCGCCAATCTCAAATTCGAGATGTTTTGGGCGGTGTTCGAGTCGTTCGACGAAAGCGAACGATTTGAAAAAAATTTGGCTGTTCGAGGTTATGTTCGATAACTGTTCGTGCACCAAAAGCGTGTCCTGCATGTCTGGCGCTATTTAGAGCACCAATCATGCAGGGATTGTCTGCCACTTACTGTAATGCCAAAGCCATGGTGGTTGTGGCATTACAGTGGTTGCCCAAATCGATGGGAACAGTGCTCACAGTGAAACATGAAAAGCCTGCAATTCAGCAGCGGCATACACCCGTACCCGACAATATAGAACCGAAAGAATAGAGTGTCACACATAGATTAGATAGATAGAAACATGTCAGTCACATATATAAAAAGTACAGTGACAGTGTTGGCTACTGTACTTGTCATTTAGTGTAAAGGATTTATTAAAAAAAATATTAGTGTTTTCATGCACCGTCTCTTTAAAAAAGCCGGCCGGCAATTCAGCAGCGGTACCCGACAATTTAGAATAGAAAGAATAGAGCATCACACATAGATTAGATAGATAGAAACATGTCAGTCACATATATAAGAAGTACAGTGATAGTGTTGATTACTGTACTTGTCATTTAGTGTTAAAATAAAGGATTTATTAAAAAAAAATTGGCGTGGGGTTCCCCGTAATTTTAGTCTCTAGCAGAGGTTAAGCAGGCAGCTGGGGCAGATGTTTGAAGCCTAGGAAGGGGGTAATACCCACGGAGCTTCCCAGGCTACTAATATCAGCCCCCAGCTGAATACCTAGCCTTTACTAGCTACTAAAATGGGGGACCCCAAAAAAATTACGTGGGGTCCCCCCTATTTTAATAGCTAGCAAAGGCTAGGCAGACAGCTGGGGACTGATATTAATAGCCCAGGAAGGGTGCCATGAATATTGGCCCCCTCCCAGGCTAGAAACACCAGCCGTCAGCCGCCCCAGAAATGGCGCATCCATAGGATGCGCCAATTCTGGCACTTAGCCTTTCTCTTCCCACTGCCCTGTAGCGGTGGCAGTGGGGTAATAGGGTTGGGGTTGATGTCAGCTTATAATGCCAGCTGACATCAAGCCCAGGTTAGTAATGGAGAGGCGTCTATAAGACACCTCCATTACTAACCCCATAGTCAAAGTTACAAAAAAACACAAACACCCAGAATAAAGTCCTTTAATTGAAATAAAGACACAATTCTTTATTGTTCTAAATTAAACCATACTTGCCATCACACCCATTCCAGCTGAAGCCAACGATCTCCTGCAATAAAAGTAAAATAATAAAGCAACATCATCCTTACCTTTCCATGGTTCCCACGACAGCTTCAGCTCTGCTACATTCACATGACAGGCTGAACCGCAGCAGAACGCTGCCATCCAGCTTGCCATGCGGCAGACACTGAGAAGCGCAGGCATGCTTCCGCTCCTCAGTAGTGTTGAGCCACCCCCGTAGTGTTCGAGTTCGGTTTGTTTCGTCGATCACCCGTGTGTTCGCCGAACTGTTCGTCGAACACCTTCGAACACCGTTAAAACCAATGGCAGGCAAACAAAAACACATAGAAACACATAGAAAACACCTTTAAAGGTGTCCAAAAGCTGACAAACTGCTCAGAAGACACAACTAACACATGGAAAAGTGACAAGTACATATAGTCATGCGAAAATAAAAGAGGTGGAGGAGTAAAAGGAGGGGGAGACACAGATATAGGCATGTCATGCCCTTCTAAAATCCAAAAAGTGAGAAGCCGACACGTTCAGTCCGCTCCTGCCCGTGCCACCTCCGTGTCGCCGGGTTTGTGCCAGAGCCGCGGTGAACCCTGACGGCCAGCCCCCCTCTCCCAATACTGGTGCCTGTCCGCTGGTGGGTCGAGCGAGCCCCCCTGTGGTGGAGGCAGCTCTAAGCTTTTTAATTTAAATTGTCTCTCTAATTTGAATGAATACACTTTAAATCCATTTACAAGGATCTATTGGAGGGCAAGTTTCATGCCAGCAGCCGCGTAATTCCAGCTCCAGTAGCGTCCACTAAAGCTGCTGCAGTTAAAAAGCTTTTATAAGGATCGAGCTCGGCTGTCCACCGCAAGGCATCCTACTGCCAGTCCCAGCCCCTATGCCTTGGGGTGCCTCCTGATGCTCTTCACTGAGTATCCCGTGGTCCCGAAGCATTTCCTTTGAAAAAATTAAGTGTCCAAACTACAGGTGGTGTATCTTGCTTAACAGCCGGGATAATCCGCTGACTAGCAGACCCTGCTACTAGGCACAAAGTATTTCCTGGGCTAGATGCAGTTAAAAATTTGTAATTAGATACTCTCGTTGGATGCTGAGAAAGCATTCCATAGTGTCTCCTGGCACGCCATATATGATTCTCTTAAAAAGCTTGGGGTATGGGTCTAGGGGACCCTTTTATAGCCAAAATCACGGCCCTGTATCACAATACGTCACCTAGGCTGAAGATAAATGGAACTGTAGCACCCTGAGGGCTCGGTTGCTACAGAGGTATTGCACCTCACCCAGAGGTGTGATATCTCACTCTCAGGTAAGGATGGAGTGTGGATCAGGACCCGACACCTGCATGCATTACACCACATTGCCGTGGGGCAGGGCGACCAATATGCCCCTGAGATGGGCACGACAGTCCCTGTCCCTGGCTGGAGTGGGGGGAGGGAACACTGAGGAAGGGGAACCCTGTAGTGCAGGAGCAGGGAGGAAGCAGTTCCTGGGTGCATTGAGAAGGGAGTATAAAAGGTGGGCACCATCTTAGTTCAGTGCAGAGAAGTCTGAGCAGAAGTGGCAGGGAGCAGGGGCTCTGCATGAGCTCTGCTCCGGAGGCGGGCCTAGTAACAGAGGTCCAGGCCTGGAAGAGGGAGAAGGAAGGAAGAGGAGCGGAGAAGGAAGAGGAACGAGGAACGAAGGGATCCCAGGGGTGCGGACGGGCGAGTCGCCACCGCACGCCCGAATCCACCTGCGTGGAGGGGTCAGGCCAAAGGGGGAGACCGGTCCCCGAAACTAGTGGAGGCAGGAAACGACCCTCAGCTAGAAACCGGAGGCTGTGACATTTTATGTGGCGCAGCCCCTCGCTACACCCGCTAGGAGGGCAGCACATAGGGTCAGGGAAACTGGCGCCAAGTTTACCAAAAGGAGGCCCGAGGCAGCCAGACAGAAGGGTTGGTAAGAAAGGCCAGACAAAGGACACACAAAGGGGGTCCTGTGAAGCGCTCCAAAGTTATCTGGGAGTTGTCTGAGCCCCTCACCTGGTGAGCACAGTACGACGTGGGCAGCCGTTACCTGCAGACGTGGTCTGGATAATAAGAACTGTGAGTAAAGGCCCTGGACTGCATCACTGACTCCGTGTCGTTACTGCTGCTGCCCTGCACCATCACCCCCATCCTCCGCATACACTGCCCTGAGGCTATACTCCTCCCGTGGGGAGTTATACTATGCTCTGCTGCACCCACAACACCAGCCTCAGCGGTCTGTCCTGCAGCGGCGGTTCACTCTGACTGCAATCCACGGGTGGCGTAGTTGGACATTTAAACATCAAAACCACATAAATAGTTCCGCCACTGGTTTGACCACCCTGAGCCACGGAACCGGGTCGCCGCCACGAAGACTACAACCACCAGCATCCACCAAAAAGAGTCCGGCTCCGGGTGTCCCAAGGCCCAGGGGGTGCATCAGAACATTTTCATCACCTTTCACAATCACCAATGGGACAAGGCAGGGATGTCCTCTGTCCCCTCTCTTATACATCCTAGTGACGGAGCACCTGCTCTCATCAATTCGCCATAACCCCAATATTAGGTGGATTGAGGTGGGAGGCACCGAGTACAAGTGCTCTCTATTTGCTGATGATGTCCTAGTATATATCACTCAATCACATATATCCATCCATGCTGTTATGGCTGAAATAGATCACTTTGTTACATGGTCAAATTTTAAAATCAATGCAGCGAAGTCTGAGGCCCTCGATGTCTCCCTCCCCAAATCCATATAGGATTCCATCCAGTCCAACTTTCCCTTTGCCTGGCCCTCACAGGGTATCAAATACTTAGGAATTCCTATTCATAGAGACCTCTCCCATCTATGTTATCTTAATTTTGGGCCCTTTATTGAACAACTCCATACAGACCACGGTTGGCAAGTTAGAACTGTAAGATTCACTACGTGAACCACTGGTGTTTTGTGGAAAAGCACATGTACACTGTGTTCCAAATTATTATGCTAAAAGTGTTTAGGAGTGATAAGGGAAGAATTTGTTTGTTTGTCAGTTAAACTCATTGATGGTGATGTGTGTCAGGGCTCTTTATATCACTGTAAGCAATTGCAGACACCTGTGCTAATTAGTTTGGCAGGTGTGTCCAATGAAAGGCAAGACTACTTAAGAAGGCTGTCTCACATTATTAAGCAGCCTACATTTTCTGCCAAAATGGGAAAGAAAAAGGATGTGTCGGCTGCTGAGAAGCAACAAATTGTGGAGTGTTTAGGTCAAGGCATGACTACAATCAACATTGTGCGATGATCAGGATGAAGTGTCTTGGCAATCAAGAAGTATGTAGCTGATTCACAGTACACACGTGTGCGTGCTGATAAGGGCAAATTGAGGACTCTTTCCTACAGGCAATTACGTCAGGTTAAAAGAGCAGCGGCAAAAAAGCCTTGTCATAGCAGCAGACAAGTTTTTGAAGCTGCTGGTGCCTCCAACGTCCCCCGAACAACAAGATGCAGGGTCCTTCAGAGGTTTGCAGCTGTGCATACGCCATCCTGTCGACCTCCTCTATCCACTTCACACAAGCAGAAACGGCTCCAGTGGGCCAAACATTACATGAAGACTGATTTCAAAACTGTTTTGTTCACGGATGAGTGCTGTGCAGCGCTCGATGGTCCAGATGGATGGAGTGGAGGATGGCTGGTTGATGGACACCCCACGCAAACACGGCTACAGCGCCAACAAGGAGGAGGTGGAGTAATGTTTTGGGCTGGAATCATGGGGAGAGAGATTGTCGGCCCCTTTAGGATCCCTGAAGGCGCTAAAGATGAACTCCATAATGTATGTGGATTTTCTCAAACAGCACTTCCTGCCATTGTTCAAGAAGAAGAACCGTGTATTTCACAGCAAGATCATTTTTTTGCATGATAATGCACCATCTCATGCTGCACATAAAACATCTGCATCTCTGGCTGATATGGGCATAAAATGGGACAAACTTATGGTGTGACCCCCATGCTCCCCTGACCTCTACCCCATTCAGAACCTCTGGAGCATCATCAAAAGGAGTGTCTATGATGGCGGGAGGCAGTTCACATCTAAGCAACAGCTCTGGGAGGGTATTCTGTCCTCATGCAAAACAATTGAAGCAGAAACCATCCAAAACCTGACAAATTCAATGGACGAGAGAGTTCAGAAGCTCCTTTCGAACAAGGGGTCCTATGTGAAAATGTAACATCACCTAGAATAAAGTTTTGAGTTGAAAACTGTTTGATTTCAGTTTCTAATAACTTGCTAATGCTTATAATTTCAAAAATGACCATTTTTTTGGTCTTTATTAAAATGAAAAGGTTGATCGAAAAGTTTGCGGGATCTAAGAGTGTGGCAACCCAGTAGTCATGATTACTTCGAATTCTGACAATATGAGGGTCATGTTGCAGGTAGTGCAGCAAGAAGGCACTTATGTGTCTTGCGCATCTCGGAGCCCCAAAATTATTTTTCGGGCTAGATGCAGCTAAAAATTATTATTAATTTTAAATCTGGTGGAGCTTAGTATAGATGGCCTAATAGGATCAGTGCTGCACACTGCTACAAAGCCCAAATTATTTTCCAGTCAAGATACAGATAAACATGATTAGTAATTTTAAATCTGGTGGAGCTTATTATAGATGGCCTAATAGAATCAGTGCTGCACACTGCTACAAAGCCCAAATTATTTTCCAGCCAAGATACAGATAAATATGATTAGTAATTTGAAAGCTTAAAACGGTTGGTAGGGTGATTTTAACCAATCATCAAGCTTTTACTCTCCCCAGGATGACACAGGGGTAGAAAAGTCATTTCGGATCCATGATTTGTTCATCTTTATGAACGTGAGTCTGTCTACATTATCAGTGGAGAGCCGCGTGCGCTTATCTGTCAGCACACCACCAGCAGCGCTGAACACACGTTCAGACAGAACGCTGGCTGCGGGGCATGACAAGATCTCCAAGGCGTAAGTGGCTAGCTCCGGCCATTTATCCAGATTGGAAGCCCAAAAAGAGCAAGGGTCCAGTGACACAGTCATGGCTTCAATGTTTACTTGGAGATACTCCTGTACCATCGTCTCTAGGCGTTGACTATGTGTCAGACTTCTTGTCTCCTGTGGCCTTGCAAAGGACGGGCTAAAAAAGTGGTGAAATGATTCCGCAAAATTGATGTTACCAGCAGATACTGTGGTTCTGTTACGGTTTGAGTGCTGAACACTTGACGGTCCCACGGTTGGCAAGTTGGAACTGTGAGATTCACTACGTGCACCACTGGTGTTTTGTGGAAAAGCACATGTAAGATTCTGCAACAGTCTCTGCTGATACTCCTGCATGCGTGCATCCCTTTCTATGGCAGGAATAATTTCTGCAAATTTACTTTTGTACCGGGGATCTAACAGTGTGGCAACCCAGTAGTCAGGATTATTTCTAATTCTCACAATTCGAGGGTCATGTTGCAGGTAGTGCAGCAAGAAGGCACTCATGTGTGTTGCGCATCCAGGAGCACCAAGTCCCTGTTGTGTTGGTGGCGAGGTAACAATCATGCTTCCTTCCTCTGTCCTCTCCCCCCAACCTCGCACAACAGAAATGTGATCAAGGTCTCCCTCATCTGATGAGTCTTCCATCAGTTCGTCCTCCACTTCTTCCTGGGCTCCTGCACCTTCCTCACTAGTTTGGCTGCTACCATGCGCCCTGGTAAAACCATCTCCCCCACCCTCACATGCCTGCCGCCTTGGTGCTGCCGACCGTCTGGACCTTGCAGATGTTAGCCCTTCCGCATACAACTCCTCCTCCTCTACTTCCTCCACCTCCTCTTGTGCCACCACCTGACTCCGAATTCTGTTTAACATGTGCTCCAGCATGTAAATCACCGGAATAGTCATGCTGATAATGGCATCGTCAGCACTAAACGTCTTCGTCGCCATTTCAAAACTGTGCAGAAGGGTGCATAGGTCCCTGATCTGAGACCACTCCTCCAGCGTGATTTGCCCCACCTCTGGATCTCGTTGGCCCAAGCTATACGTCAGAACGTATTGCACCAGGGCTTGTCGGTGCTGCCACAGTCGCTGCAACATGTGCAGAGTTGAATTCCACCGGGTAGGCACATCGCATTTTAGCCCCGGCGAAGGGCCGCACCCAGGTTTGCAGCATTGTAGCACACGGCCTTCCCTGGTTTCAGGTCCAGTGGAGACAACCATTCATGAAATTGGTTCTCCAGAGCTGACCACAACTCCTCAGCAGTGTGACTCACATTTCCCAGACATTTCAAAGTAAAAACCACCTGATGACGTTGAGCCCTACTGCCAGCATAGTAAGGAGGTGTGCAGGATCCCTTCTGCGCAGTTAGAAAGCTTGTGGCATGACCAGACAGGCTTTGGGTGCAGGTGGAAGACCGAGAGGAGGTTGAGGAGGCAGAAGCAGTGGAGGAACTTTAACATAAAGAGGATTGACGCACAACTCGTGGGGACGGCAAGACTTGGACAGCAGCCCCTTGTCCTGCTGTCACCATAGTTACCCAGTGCCCAGTCAGCGACATGTAACGCCCCTGTCCATGCCTACTCGTCCAAGTGTCTGTGGTGAAATGCACCCTGTCACACACAGAGTTTCTCAAAGAAGCGGTGATGTTGTGTGCGACATGCTGGTGGAGCGCAGGCACACCTTTCTTTGAGAAGTAGTGCCGACTGGGCATCTGGTACTGGGGCACTGCGACGGATATAAGGTCTCGAAAATCCTCTGTGTCCACCAGGCGGAAAGGCAGCATTTCTGTAGCCAAGAGCTTGCAGATGGTGAAATTCAACCTCTTAGCTTTCTCATGGCTAGGAGGAAATGGTCTTTTACTTGTCCACATCTGAGGGACCGAGGGCTGGCTATTGTGCTTAGACGGGGTTGATAAGGGTGTCCCCGGCAAACTGCCGGTCTGTGAGGAAGATGCAGGCGGACATGTTAGGTTGCCTTGATCCAAAGGTGGTGCTATCGATGTCGGACAGCGCTCAACACCAGCTGGTGTTACCACCTCCAAAGAAAATGATGACCTGCCAATCACGCTGGCTGTTGCGGGTAAAGGGGTGGCAGGTCTGCGCCCCAAAACAGGTGTGAACGCTGTCCCCCCAGTCACAGAGGATGAAGAGGCCGCGGATGCACAAGATATGGCAGACGGTGGTTGGCCCGGCCGGCTAGGCCGCATTGTAGCACACTGAGCTTCCCACTGCAACTTATGCTTCATGTCCATGTGCCGGTTCATGCATGAAGTACTCAAACTATGTATTTTTTGGCCTCTACTTAGATTTTGCTGACAAATGTTACAGATAACACGAGTTGGGTCATCTTTATCGATCTGAAAAAATGCCCAGGCTATGCAAGGCTTAGCACCCATGCGACCTGAAGAGCCACCACGACTTGTGGTGAGAGGCAGAGTTGTGATTGAGGATGCAGTTGTTGACGTGCTTCCAGTACTACGTCTCTGTCCAGGAAGGCACAACCTGACCTCGTCGTCACTAGCATCTTCCTCCACCTCCTCTGCTGACCTCATCTCTTGGCTGACTGTGGGTTGACAGTAAGTGGGATCTCCAACCTCATCATCATCACCCTGTGCGTTATCACACCCGTCATCCTCAGAGCCAACCTGTTCCTGCCCTGACAAAAAACTAAAGTTGTCGCTCCAATCAGGTGTTTGAGTCTCATCATCGTCTTCCTCATTGTCTCCACCAACAGGAGTTACAGTTTGGGAATGAGGGTCTACATTATGGTCAGAACCTTCTGTGTCTGGTCCTGGATCCGACTCATAAAGATTCTGGGCATCAGTGCAGATCATTTCCTCGTCTGGATTCACAGAAGCGCTGGAGTCGACCTCTGATTCCCAGGCTATAGTATGAGTAAACAGCTCTGCAGACTCAACCATCTGTTCTACCTCATACTCAGACGGGCAGCTGGAGATTTGGGAGCTGTGAGGAAGCAAGTGCGATTGGGGTGACACCTTTGAGGACTGGAGTATTTGTGATGTTGAAGTTGATGTGGAGGAGAGCCCACATAAAGGAGCACTTGATATCCTTTGAAGCACCTGCTGTTTTTGTGCCTCATCTGGAATTTGTAGCGATTGGCGTGGCCGTAAGAAAGAGATCTTATCACATTGTCCGCTAAAAGAAGTAGACATTTTAGTTTGGCTGGAAGATGGTCTTTCTTCTGCAGATGTTACTGTTGCTTTAACACCTACCCCACGGACACAACTTTTTTTCCCCTTCCCAACACGCCTATTCCGCTTTCCACCAGCAGCAGGCCTTTTTCCACTCATTTTGGTGGTTAACTAATTCACAACTCTGGAGTTGTTTGCACAAAAAAACAATGGATGGGAACCGAGCAGAGCTGAGTGGCCAAACTGTGGTATTAGGCCAAAACTATTGGCTGGGTTAAATGCAGAAAAAAATTATATTCAATTTGCAACCTGATGGAGGTCAGTATAGATGGACTAATAGAACAAGTCCCACACACAGCTAGAAGGCCAAATATTTTTTCAGAGCTAGATGCAGAAAAAAAATATATTCAGTTTGCAAACTGATGGAGGTCTGTATAGATGGATTAATAGAACAAGTCCCACACACTGCTAGAAGGCCAAATATTTTTTCAGAGCTAGATGCAGATAAAAATTATTTTTAATTTGCAACCTGATGGAGGTCAGTATAGATGGACTAATAGAGAAAGTCCCACACACTGCTAGAAGGCCAAATATTTTTTCAGAGCTAGATGCAGACAAAAAATTATTTTGAATTTGCAACCTGATGGAGGTCAGTATAGATGGACTAATAGAGAAAGTCCCACACACAGCTAGAAGCCCAAATATTTTTTCAGAGGTAGATGCAGAAAAAAATTATATTCAGTTTTCAACCTGATGGAGGTCTGTATAGATGGATTAATAGAACAAGTCCCACACACAGCTAGAAGCCCAATATATTTTCAGAGGTAGATGCAGAAAAAAAATATATTCAGTTTGCAACCTGATGGAGGTCAGTATAGATGGACTAATAGAGAAAGTCCCACACACTGCTAGAAGGCCAAATATTTTTTCAGAGGTAGATGCAGAAAAAAAATATATTCAGTTTGCAACCTGATGGAGGTCAGTATAGATGGACTAATAGAGAAAGTCCCACACACTGCTAGAAGGCCAAATATTTTTTCAGAGGTAGATGCAGATAAAAATTATTTTGAATTTGCAACCTGATGGAGGTCAGTATAGATGGACTAATAGAGAAAGTCCCACACACTGCTAGAAGGCCAAATATTTTTTCAGAGCTAGATGCAGAAAAAAATTATATTCAGTTTGCAACCTGATGGAGGTCAGTATAGATGGACTAATAGAGAAAGTCCCACACACTGCTAGAAGGCCAAATATTTTTTCAGAGGTAGATGCAGATAAAAAT
The DNA here is from genome assembly GCF_046119375.1 of Phyllobates terribilis. NCBI lineage: Eukaryota > Metazoa > Chordata > Amphibia > Anura > Dendrobatidae > Phyllobates > Phyllobates terribilis. Next base: position 261,992,429 of record NW_027362768.1, read on the forward strand.
TATTTTGAATTTGCAACCTGATGGAGGTCAGTATAGATGGACTAATAGAGAAAGTCCCACACACTGCTAGAAGGCCAAATATTTTTTCAGAGCTTGATGCAGAAAAAAATTATATTCAGTTTGCAACCTGATGGAGGTCAGTATAGATGGACAAATAGAACAAGTCCCACACACAGCTAGAAGCCCAAATATTTTTTCAGAGGTAGATGCAGAAAAAAATTATATTCAGTTTGCAAACTGATGGAGGTCTGTATAGATGGATTAATAGAACAAGTCCCACACACAGCTAGAAGCCCAATATTTTTTCAGAGGTAAATGCAGAAAAAAAATATATTCAGTTTGCAACCTGATGGAGGTCAGTATAGATGGACTAATAGAGAAAGTCCCACACACTGCTAGAAGGCCAAATATTTTTTCAGAGGTAGATGCAGATAAAAATTATTTTGAATTTGCAACCTGATGGAGGTCAGTATAGATGGACTAATAGAGAAAGTCCCACACACTGCTAGAAGGCCAAATATTTTTTCAGAGCTAGATGCAGAAAAAAATTATACTCAGTTTGCAACCTGATGGAGGTCAGTATAGATGGACTAATAGAACAAGTCCCACACACAGCTAGAAGCCCAAATATTTTTTCAGAGGTAGATGCAGAAAAAAATTATATTCAGTTTGCAACCTGATGGAGGTCTGTATAGATGGATTAATAGAACAAGTCCCACACACAGCTAGAAGCCCAATATTTTTTCAGAGGTAGATGCAGAAAAAAAAATATATTCAGTTTGCAACCTGATGGAGGTCAGTATAGATGGACTAATAGAGAAAGTCCCACACACTGCTAGAAGGCCAAATATTTTTTTCAGAGGTAGATGCAGATAAAAATTATTTTTAATTTGCAGCCTGATGGAGGTCAGTATAGATGGACTAATAGAGAAAGTCCCACACACTGCTAGAAGGCCAAATATTTTTTCAGAGCTAGATGCAGAAAAAAATTATATTCAGTTTGCAACCTGATGGAGGTCAGTATAGATGGACTAATAGAACAAGTCCCACACACTGCTAGAAGCCCAAATATTTTTTCAGAGCTAGATGCAGAAAAAAATTATATTCAGTTTGCAACCTGATGGAGGTCAGTATAGATGGACTAATAGAGAAAGTCCCACACACTGCTAGAAGGCCAAATATTTTTTCAGAGGTAGATGCAGATAAAAATTATTTTTAATATGCAGCCTGATGGAGGTCAGTATAGATGGACTAATAGAGAAAGTCCCACACACTGCTAGAAGGCCAAATATTTTTTCAGAGCTAGATGCAGAAAAAAATTATATTCAGTTTGCAACCTGATGGAGGTCAGTATAGATGGACTAATAGAACAAGTCCCACACACTGCTAGAAGAACAAATATATTTTCAGAGCTAGATGCAGAAAAAAATTATATTCAGTTTGCAACCTGATGGAGGTCAGTATAGATGGACTAATAGAGAAAGTCCCACACACTGCTAGAAGGCCAAATATTTTTTCAGAGGTAGATGCAGAAAAAATATATATTCAGTTTGCAACCTGATGGAGGTCAGTATAGATGGACTAATAGAGAAAGTCCCACACACTGCTAGAAGGCCAAATATTTTTTCAGAGGTAGATGCAGATAAAAATAATTTTGAATTTGCAACCTGATGGAGGTCAGTATAGATGGACTAATAGAGAAAGTCCCACACACTGCTAGAAGGCCAAATATTTTTTCAGAGCTAGATGCAGAAAAAAATTATATTCAGTTTGCAACCTGATGGAGGTCAGTATAGATGAACTAATAGAACAAGTCCCACACACTGCTAGAAGCCCAAATATTTTTTCAGAGCTAGATGCAGAAAAAAATTATATTCAGTTTGCAACCTGATGGAGGTCAGTATAGATGGACTAATAGAGAAAGTCCCACACACTGCTAGAAGGCCAAATATTTTTTCAGAGGTAGATGCAGATAAAAATTATTTTGAATTTGCAACCTGATGGAGGTCAGTATAGATGGACTAATAGAGAAAGTCCCACACACTGCTTGAAAGCCAAATATTTTTTCAGAGCTAGATGCAGAAAAAAATTATATTCAGTTTGCAACCTGATGGAGGTCAGTATAGATGGACTAATAGAACAAGTCCCACACACTGCTAGAAGCCCAAATATTTTTTCAGAGCTAGATGCAGAAAAAAATTATATTCAGTTTGCAACCTGATGGAGGTCTGTATAGATGGTTTAATAGAACAAGTCCCACACACAGCTAGAAGCCCAATATTTTTTCAGAGGTAAATGCAGAAAAAAAATATATTCAGTTTGCAACCTGATGGAGGTCAACATAGATGGACTAATAGAGAAAGTCACACACACTGCTAGAAGGCCAAATATTTTTTCAGAGGTAGATGCAGATAAAAATTATTTTGAATTTGCAACCTGATGGAGGTCAGTATAGATGGAATAATAGAGAAAGTGTTAGAACCTTGCTGTTAGGTTTTTTTTCCTTTGCTGGTCACATGACCTTGTTGGCCTATTTATCCTGCTCCGCCCTTCTGGCTTTGCTGGACTTCATTGTATTTCTACTTTCTAGCTAGCCTGTGCTCTGTGTCTTGCTCTGTTAGTTTGCTTGGTTTACTGACCTCTATGTTCTTTATATTTTGTTTGTTCATCTGTCTGCTACTATTTCAGTTAGGAGGTGTCCCATATTCCTCCCAGTCCTTAGTACTTGTAGGGATTCCTCCCCCACATCTATAGGTCTTCGTACAGACTAGCTTAGGACTTTAGCAGGTCTGATCGCAGGATCAGGTTCCCTGTTACATCGTAGGGATTCAGCTGAGTTCTATCGTAGGGACAGATCTCCTCTCTTTCCTTAGCTCTGGTAGCAGAACATAACAGTAAGTCCAGCCAGCAAATTCTCTAAGGAAAGATATTTCTGTTCCATCATGGTGTCGGTTCAGGATTTGGCTCATCGCCTGCAGGGACTCTCTCTGGAAGTGACCGAGCTCCGTCAGCACGTGAGTAACTGTTCTGGAGCACATTTCTTGGAGCCTAAGGTATGTTTGCCGGATTTATTTTTTGGTGAACATCGAGAATTTTTTTCATTTAAAAATGCTTGCTTATTGTATTTTCGTTTGAGACCCAAGTCCTCTGGGGATGAATCCCAGCGCGTAGGGTTTATAATGTCACTTTTGCGCAAAGAGCCTCAGGAGTGGGCCTTTTCTTTGCAACCTAGTGATTCATGCTTCAGATCAGTGGATAGTTTTTTTACTGCTTTAGGACTATTATATGATGATCCTGACCGTGTCGCATCAGCTGAGACTGAGTTGAGACGTTTAAAACAAGGATCAGGTAATGTCGAAAAATATTGTACACATTTTCATCGTTGGTCCACTCAAACAGGGTGGAACGATTCTGCTCTGAAAAGTCTATTTCTTGCTGGGCTCAGTGAAAGGGTTAAAGACCTGCTAATTGCTTATCCTACACCTGAGGATTTGCAACAGGCTATGCAATTAGCTATACGGGTGGATAGAAGACTGCGTGCTAGGGTTAATGAGAGCAAATCCTCTGCTATGTCAGTTTCTGGTTATGATAATGTGTGTACTAACAGTGGTGAACCGATGGAGATTGGATCAGTGGCACCTCGCTCTCAAGAAAAAGACCGTCGTTTTTCGAAAGGCTTGTGCTTCTATTGCGGAAAATCTGGTCATTTGATTAAAGGCTGTGAGCTTCGTATGAAGAAAGAAAAAAAAATGGTCAGTCACGCCCGTATTGCCTGTTTAAATTCCAAGGGTATATTTTTAGCTGCTTCCACGATTGCTCAGGAAAAATTAATGGAATTTCGGGAGTTTGTTGATTGCGGGTCTACACTGAATGTAATTGATGGGGGATTCGTGGAAAAACTCAATTTAAAACCTGAACCTTTATCATCCCCCATTGCTGTGGTTTCTGTGGATGGCTCCCCTTTGAAGAATATTACTCTCAAGGTCTGTGAATTTCCTCTCACTATTAATGGTGTTCACCATGAGAAATTGGATTTGGTAGTGTTGAATAACTTGCCTTCTCCAGTAATATTGGGATTGCCTTGGTTAAAATGTCACAATCCTGTACTGGATTGGTCTACCAGTGAAATTAAATCCTGGAGCCATAAATGTTATGACAAGTGTTGTAACGGGCGTATTGCAGCTTTGGATAGGGGAGAATTGCCTGTTCCTATTCAGGATTTTTGGAGAGTTTTTTCTGAGAAGGAATCGCAGGTTTTGCCTCCCCATAGAGACTATGATTGTTCTATTGAATTTGTCCCTGGAGCGACTCTTCCTAAAAGTCGTTTATTTAACCTTACTATTCCTGAGAGGAAGGCTTTGGAGGAATACATACAGACAAGTTTGGCCGCCGGTCACATTAGGCCCTCTAAGTCTCCTGTGGCGGTTGGATTTTTTTTTGTAAAAAAAAAGGACGGCGGTTTACGTCCTTGTCTGGATTTTCGTGAGATTAACAAAATTACGGTACGCAATCCTTACCCACTGCCATTGATTCCTGATCTGTTTAACCAGTTATTGGGGGCCAAGTGGTTCTCTAAAATTGACCTTAAGGGGGCATACAATCTGTTGCGCATGAAGGAGGGTGATGAATGGAAGACTGCTTTTAACACTCCTGTGGGTCATTTTGAGAATCTGGTTATGCCTTTTGGTCTTACTAATGCTCCTGCATTTTTTCAGAATCTGATTAATGACATCCTTAGACCTTTGATCGGTAAAAATGTGGTTGTGTATTTGGATGACATTTTGATTTATTCGCCAGATCTGGAGTCTCATTGGCGGAGCGTGCGTGAGGTATTACAGTTATTAATGGACAATTCGCTTTTTGCTAAGCTGGAGAAATGTGAGTTCGCTGTACAGAGAATTAGTTTTTTGGGCTACATTATCTCCAGCAAAGGTTTTGAGATGGATCCGGTTAAGGTTCAGGCTGTGCAGGAATGGCCTAGGCCTATTGGTTTGAAATCGATACAGAGGTTTTTGGGTTTCGCCAATTACTATAGAAAATTCATAAAAAATTTTTCTAGTATTGTCAAACCTCTGACTGATCTCACCAGGAAAGGTGCTGATGCGGTTCAGTGGTCTTCTGAGGCCATTGAAGCTTTTGTGTATCTCAAGGAGAGGTTCACCTCTGCTCCCATCCTTATGCAGCCTGATGTTACTAGGCCGTTTTTGGTTGAGGTTGATGCTTCCTCTGTGGGGGTTGGCGCAGTATTGTCTCAGGATAACGGGGATGGATTACATCCCTGTGCCTTTTTTTCAAAAAAATTTTCGGAGACTGAATTGAATTACGATATTGGTAATCGGGAATTATTGGCTATTAAACTCGCATTTGAACACTGGCGCCACTTCTTGGAAGGTGCGGAATTTACCGTTCAGGTTCTTACGGATCATAAAAATCTGATATATCTTGACGCTGCCAAGCGCCTGAATGCCCGTCAGGCTAGGTGGGCACTGTTTTTCTCGCGGTTTAATTTCTCCGTTACTTACATCCCTGGTACTAAGAATGTTAAGGCGGATGCCTTGTCTCGCAGTTTTTCTCCCATAGTCGGTGCTGAGAAAGAGGAAAACATTTTACAAGAAGGTGTTGTGATAGCTGCTTTAGACTCCGTTTTGGAAGATGAGATTCTTAAAGCTCAGGAGAATGCCCCATCTAACACTCCTCATGGGAGGTTGTTTGTGCCTGGGACCTTTAGGAGAGATTTGTTTGTTGAGTGTCACGAATCTCGGTTGGCAGGTCATCCCGGAATCTCTGAGACCAAGAGACTGGTGGGTCGCAGTTTTTGGTGGCCTGGATGGCAGAAGGAAGTCATTAAGTGGGTACGCCAATGTACTGTATGTGCTAGATCTAAGTCCTCACATACTCCTGCTGCGGGGTTGCTTTGTCCTTTGGAGGTCCCCAGTGCTCCTTGGACACATTTGGCTATGGACTTTATAACTGACCTTCCCCCCTCTGAGGGTTTTACTGTCATCTGGGTGGTCGTGGACCGTTTTAGTAAGATGTGTCACTTGGTTCCCTTCATCAAACTGCCCTGCGCTAAAACTCTCGCTAAGGCCTTTGTCAAGGAAATTGTCAGACTTCATGGCGTTCCTACTGACATTGTTTCTGATAGGGGTCCTCAGTTCGTGGCTCGTTTTTGGCGTGCCTTTTGTGACAGGTTGGGAATTCATTTGTCGTTTTCGTCCGGATATCATCCTGAATCTAATGGCCAGACAGAAAGGAAAAACCAGGATGTTGAGCAGTTCTTGCGTTGTTTTGTGGCAGACAATCAAGAGGGGTGGTCTGAGTTTCTGCCACTTGCCGAATTTGCTCTGAACAATCATACATCTTCTTCTGCTGGTTGTTCGCCTTTTTTTTGTTGTTCTGGGAGACATCCGTCGTTTGGGTCGTTCTCCAAGTTGGGATCTGCCGTGCCTGAGGAGGAGAATTTTTCCGGTGATTTGTTGGACGGATGTGCGTGGTAATCTTCAGGAGGCCAACAGAAAATCTAAAGACTACTTTGATAGGAAACGACAGGAGGTTTTGTTCGCTGTTGGTGACATGGTTTGGTTGTCCTCTAGGAATCTGCGGTTGAGGATTCCTTCTAAGAAATTGGGTCCCAAGTTTGTAGGGCCCTTTAAGGTGCTTCAGGTTGTCAACCAATCTGCTGTTAGGTTGGAGGTTCCTACCTCCTGGAGAATTAATCCGGTCTTTCATGTCTCTCTGTTAAAAAAAGCTGTTGTGTCGGATGGTGACGCCTCTGCCTCTGTTCCTCCGGTGGTGGAGGACGGGGAATATGAAATTTCTCGCATCCTTGACTCTAGACGGTATAGAGGTAGTTTGCAGTATCTTGTGGCCTGGAAAGGTTTCGGACCCGAGGATAACTCTTGGGTGAGGTCAGATGATGTTTCCGCGTCCAGACTTATCAGAGCGTTTCACAGGAGATTTCCTGATAAGCCTGGTCCTAGGGGATCCGGAGGATCCTCTTAGAAGGGGGGGTACTGTTAGAACCTTGCTGTTAGGTTTTTTTTCCTTTGCTGGTCACATGACCTTGTTGGCCTATTTATCCTGCTCCGCCCTTCTGGCTTTGCTGGACTTCATTGTATTTCTACTTTCTAGCTAGCCTGTGCTCTGTGTCTTGCTCTGTTAGTTTGCTTGGTTTACTGACCTCTATGTTCTTTATATTTTGTTTGTTCGTCTGTCTGCTACTATTTCAGTTAGGAGGTGTCCCATATTCCTCCCAGTCCTTAGTACTTGTAGGGATTCCTCCCCCACATCTATAGGTCTTCGTACAGACTAGCTTAGGACTTTAGCAGGTCTGATCGCAGGATCAGGTTCCCTGTTACATCGTAGGGATTCAGCTGAGTTCTATCGTAGGGACAGATCTCCTCTCTTTCCTTAGCTCTGGTAGCAGAACATAACAGAAAGTCCCACACACGGCTAGAAGGCCAAATATTTTTTCAGAGGTACATGCAGAAAAAAATTATATTCAGTTTGCAACCTGATGGAGGTCTGTATAGATGGATTAATAGAACAAGTCCCACACACAGCTATAAGCCCAATATTTTTTCAGAGGTAGATGCAGAAAAAAAAATATATTCAGTTTGCAACCTGATGGAGGTCAGTATAGATGGACTAATAGAGAAAGTCCCACACACTGCTAGAAGGCCAAATATTTTTTTCAGAGGTAGATGCAGATAAAAATTATTTTTAATTTGCAGCCTGATGGAGGTCAGTATAGATGGACTAATAGAGAAAGTCCCACACACTGCTAGAAGGCCAAATATTTTTTTCAGAGCTAGATGCAGAAAAAAGTTATATTCAGTTTGCAACCTGATGGAGGTCAGTATAGATGGACTAATAGAACAAGTCCCACACACTGCTAGAAGCCCAAATATTTTTTCAGAGCTAGATGCAGAAAAAAATTATATTCAGTTTGCAACCTGATGGAGGTCAGTATAGATGGACTAATAGAGAAAGTCCCACACACTGCTAGAAGGCCAAATATTTTTTCAGAGGTAGATGCAGATAAAAATTATTTTTAATTTGCAGCCTGATGGAGGTCAGTATAGATGGACTAATAGAGAAAGTCCCACACACTGCTAGAAGGCCAAATATTTTTTCAGAGCTAGATGCAGAAAAAAATTATATTCAGTTTGCAACCTGATGGAGGTCAGTATAGAAGGACTAATAGAACGAGTCCCACACACTGCTAGAAGCCCAAATATTTTTTCAGAGCTAGATGCAGAAAAAAATTATATTCAGTTTGCAACCTGATGGAGGTCAGTATAGATGGACTAATAGAGAAAGTCCCACACACTGCTAGAAGGCCAAATATTTTTTCAGAGGTAGATGCAGAAAAAAAATATATTCAGTTTGCAACCTGATGGAGGTCAGCATAGATGGACTAATAGAGAAAGTCCCACGCACTGCTAGAAGGCCAAATATTTTTTCAGAGGTAGATGCAGATAAAAATAATTTTGAATTTGCAACCTGATGGAGGTCAGTATAGATGGACTAATAGAGAAAGTCCCACACACTGCTAGAAGGCCAAATATTTTTTCAGAGCTAGATGCAGAAATAAATTATATTCAGTTTGCAACCTGATGGAGGTCAGTATAGATGGACTAATAGAACAAGTCCCACACACTGCTAGAAGCTGAAATATTTTTTCAGAGCTAGATGCAGAAAAAAATTATATTCAGTTTGCAACCTGATGGAGGTCAGTATAGATGGACTAATAGAGAAAGTCCCACACACTGCTAGAAGGCCAAATATTTTTTCAGAGGTAGATGCAGAAAAAAAATATATTCAGTTTGCAACCTGATGGAGGTCAGTATAGATGGACTAATAGAGAAAGTCCCACACACTGCTAGAAGGCCAAATATTTTTTCACAGGTAGATGCAGATAAAAATTATTTTGAATTTGCAACCTGATGGAGGTCAGTATAGATGGACTAATAGAGAAAGTCCCACACACTGCTAGAAGGCCAAATATTTTTTCAGAGCTAGATGCAGAAAAAAATTATACTCAGTTTGCAACTTGATGGAGGTCAGTATAGATGGACTAATAAAACAAGTCCCACACACAGCTAGAAGCCCAAATATTTTTTCAGAGGTAGATGCAGAAAAAAATTATATTCAGTTTGCAACCTGATGGAGGTCTGTATAGATGGATTAATAGAACAAGTCCCACACACAGCTAGAAGCCCAATATTTTTTCAGAGGTAGATGCAGAAAAAAAATATATTCAGTTTGCAACCTGATGGAGGTCAGTATAGATGGACTAATAGGGAAAGTCCCACACACTGCTAGAAGGCCAAATATTTTTTCAGAGGTAGATGCAGATAAAAATTATTTTGAATTTGCAACCTGATGGAGGTCAGTATAGATGGACTAATAGAGAAAGTCCCACACACTGCTAGAAGGCCAAATATTTTTTCAGAGCTAGATGCAGAAAAAAATTATACTCAGTTTGCAACCTGATGGAGGTCAGTATAGATGGACTAATAGAACAAGTCCCACACACTGCTAGAAGTCCAAATATTTTTTCAGAGCTAGATGCAGAAAAAAATTATATTCAGTTTGCAACCTGATGGAGGTCAGTATAGATGGACTAATAGAGAAAGTCCCACACACTGCTAGAAGGCCAAATATTTTTTCAGAGGTAGATGCAGAAAAAAAATATATTCAGTTTGCAACCTGATGGAGGTCAGTATAGATGGACTAATAGAGAAAGTCCCACACACTGCTAGAAGGCCAAATATTTTTTCAGAGGTAGATGCAGATAAAAATAATTTTGAATTTGCAACCTGATGGAGGTCAGTATAGATGGACTAATAGAGAAAGTCCCACACACTGCTAGAAGGCCAAACATTTTTTCAGAGCTAGATGCAGAAAAAAATTATATTCAGTTTGCAACCTGATGGAGGTCAGTATAGATGAACTAATAGAACAAGTCCCACACACTGCTAGAAGCCCAAATATTTTTTCAGAGCTAGATGCAGAAAAAAATTATATTCAGTTTGCAACCTGATGGAGGTCAGTATAGATGGACTAATAGAGAAAGTCCCACACACTGCTAGAAGGCCAAATATTTTTTCAGAGGTAGATGCAGATAAAAATTATGTTGAATTTGCAACCTGATGGAGGTCAGTATAGATGGACTAATAGAGAAAGTCCCACACACTGCTTGAAAGCCAAATATTTTTTCAGAGCTAGATGCAGAAAAAAATTATATTCAGTTTGCAACCTGATGGAGGTCAGTATAGATGGACTAATAGAACAAGTCCCACACACTGCTAGAAGCCCAAATATTTTTTCAGAGCTAGATGCAGAAAAAAATTATATTTAGTTTGCAACCTGATGGAGGTCTGTATAGATGGATTAATAGAACAAGTCCCACACACAGCTAGAAGCCCAATAGTTTTTCAGAGGTAAATGCAGAAACAAAATATATTCAGTTTGCAACCTGATGGAGGTCAATATAGATGGACTAATAGAGAAAGTCACACACACTGCTAGAAGGCCAAATATTTTTTCAGAGGTAGATGCAGATAAAAATTATTTTGAATTTGCAACCTGATGGAGGTCAGTATAGATGGAATAATAGAGAAAGTCCCACACACTGCTAGAAGGCCAAATATTTTTTCAGAGGTAGATGCAGAAAAAAATTATATTCAGTTTGCAACCTGATGGAGGTCTGTATAGATGTATTAATAGAACAAGTCCCACACACAGCTATAAGCCCAATATTTTTTCAGAGGTAGATGCAGAAAAAAAAATATATTCAGTTTGCAACCTGATGGAGGTCAGTATAGATGGACTAATAGAGAAAGTCCCACACACTGCTAGAAGGCCAAATATTTTTTTCAGAGGTAGATGCAGATAAAAATTATTTTTAATTTGCAGCCTGATGGAGGTCAGTATAGATGGACTAATAGAGAAAGTCCCACACACTGCTAGAAGGCCAAATATTTTTTCAGAGCTAGATGCAGAAAAAAATTATATTCAGTTTGCAACCTGATGGAGGTCAGTATAGATGGACTAATAGAACAAGTCCCACACACTGCTAGAAGCCCAAATATTTTTTCAGAGCTAGATGCAGAAAAAAATTATATTCAGTTTGCAACCTGATGGAGGTCAGTATAGATGGACTAATAGAGAAAGTCCCACACACTGCTAGAAGGCCAAATATTTTTTCAGAGGTAGATGCAGATAAAAATTATTTTTAATTTGCAGCCTGATGGAGGTCAGTATAGATGGACTAATAGAGAAAGTCCCACACACTGCTAGAAGGCCAAATATTTTTTCAGAGCTAGATGCAGAAAAAAATTATATTCAGTTTGCAACCTGATGGAGGTCAGTATAGAAGGACTAATAGAACGAGTCCCACACACTGCTAGAAGCCCAAATATTTTTTCAGAGCTAGATGCAGAAAAAAATTATATTCAGTTTGCAACCTGATGGAGGTCAGTATAGATGGAATAATAGAGAAAGTCCCACACACTGCTAGAAGGCCAAATATTTTTTCAGAGGTAGATGCAGAAAAAAAATATATTCAGTTTGCAACCTGATGGAGGTCAGTATAGATGGACTAATAGAGAAAGTCCCACGCACTGCTAGAAGGCCAAATATTTTTTCAGAGGTAGATGCAGATAAAAATTATTTTGAATTTGCAACCTGATGGAGGTCAGTATAGATGGACTAATAAAGTCCCACACACTGCTAGAAGGCCAAATATTTTTTCAGAGCTAGATGCAGAAATAAATTATATTCAGTTTGCAACCTGATGGAGGTCAGTATAGATGGACTAATAGAACAAGTCCCACACACTGCTAGAAGCCCAAATATTTTTTCAGAGCTAGATGCAGAAAAAAATTATATTCAGTTTGCAACCTGATGGAGGTCAGTATAGATGGACTAATAGAGAAAGTCCCACACACTGCTAGAAGGCCAAATATTTTTTCAGAGGTAGATGCAGAAAAAAAATATATTCAGTTTGCAACCTGATGGAGGTCAGTATAGATGGACTAATAGAGAAAGTCCCACACACTGCTAGAAGGCCAAATATTTTTTCACAGGTAGATGCAGATAAAAATTATTTTGAATTTGCAACCTGATGGAGGTCAGTATAGATGGACTAATAGAGAAAGTCCCACACACTGCTAGAAGGCCAAATATTTTTTCAGAGCTAGATGCAGAAAAAAATTATACTCAGTTTGCAACTTGATGGAGGTCAGTATAGATGGACTAATAGAACAAGTCCCACACACAGCTAGAAGCCCAAATATTTTTTCAGAGGTAGATGCAGAAAAAAATTATATTCAGTTTTCAACGTGATGGAGGTCTGTATAGATGGATTAATAGAACAAGTCCCACACACAGCTAGAAGCCCAATATTTTTTCAGAGGTAGATGCAGAAAAAAAAATATATTCAGTTTGCAACCTGATGGAGGTCAGTATAGATGGACTAATAGAGAAAGTCCCACACACTGCTAGAAGGCCTTTTTTTTTTTCAGAGGTAGATGCAGATAAAAATTATTTTTAATTTGCAGCCTGATGGAGGTCAGTATAGATGGACTAATAGAGAAAGTCCCACACACTGCTAGAAGGCCAAATATTTTTTCAGAGCTAGATGCAGAAAAAAATTATATTCAGTTTGCAACCTGATGGAGGTCAGTATAGATGGACTAATAGAACAAGTCCCACACACTGCTAGAAGCCCAAATATTTTTTCAGAGCTAGATGCAGAAAAAAATTATATTCAGTTTGCAACCTGATGGAGGTCAGTATAGATGGACTAATAGAGAAAGTCCCACACACTGCTAGAAGGCCAAATATTTTTTCAGAGGTAGATGCAGATAAAAATTATTTTTAATTTGCAGCCTGATGGAGGTCAGTATAGATGGACTAATAGAGAAAGTCCCACACACTGCTAGAAGGCCAAATATTTTTTCAGAGCTAGATGCAGAAAAAAATTATATTCAGTTTGCAACCTGATGGAGGTCAGTATAGATGGACTACTAGAACAAGTCCCACACACTGCTAGAAGCCCAAATATTTTTTCAGAGCTAGATGCAGAAAAAAATTATATTCAGTTTGCAACCTGATGGAGGTCAGTATAGATGGACTAATAGAGAAAGTCCCACACACTGCTAGAAGGCCAAATATTTTTTCAGAGGTAGATGCAGATAAAAATTATTTTGAATTTGCAACCTGATGGAGGTCAGTATAGATGGACTAATAGAGAAAGTCCCACACACTGCTAGAAGGCCAAATATTTTTTCAGAGCTAGATGCAGAAAAAAATTATTTTGAATTTGCAACCTGATGGAGGTCAGTATAGATGGACTAATAGAGAAAGTCCCACACACTGCTAGAAGGCCAAATATTTTTTCAGAGCTAGATGCAGAAAAAAATTATATTCAGTTTGCAACCTGATGGAGGTCAGTATAGATGGACTAATAGAACAAGTCCCACACACAGCTAGAAGCCCAAATATTTTTTCAGAGGTAGATGCAGAAAAAAATTATATTCAGTTTGCAACCTGATGGAGGTCAGTATAGATGGATTAATAGAACAAGTTCCACACACAGCTAGAAGCCCAATATTTTTTCAGAGGTAGATGCAGAAAAAAAATATATTCAGTTTGCAACCTGATGGAGGTCAGTATAGATGGACTAATAGAGAAAGTCCCACACACTGCTAGAAGGCCAAATATTTTTTCAGAGCTAGATGCAGACAAAAAATTATTTTGAATTTGCAACCTGATGGAGGTCAGTATAGATGGACTATTAGAGAAAGTCCCACACACTGCTAGAAGGCCAAATATTTTTTCAGAGCTAATGCAGACAAAAAATTATTTTGAATTTGCAACCTGATGGAGGTCAGTATAGATGGACTATTAGAGAAAGTCCCACACACTGCTAGAAGGCCAAATATTTTTTCAGAGCTAGATGCAGAAAAAAATTATATTCAGTTTGTAACCTGATGGAGGTCAGTATAGATGGACTAATAGAACAAGTCCCACACACTGCTAGAAGGCCAAATATTTTTTCAGAGCTAGATGCAGAAAAAAATTATATTCAGTTTGCAACCTGATGGAGGTCAGTATAGATGGACTAATAGAATGATGCTATGCCCAAAAGATTTTACTTCACTAGGTGCAGTAAAAAAATTGGTATTCTATACACAGGTGGTATATCTTGCAACACAGATAGGCTACTCCACTGACTAACACACTCTGCAATAGGCCCAAAAGGATTAGCTTTGCTAGATTCAGCCAAATGCTGTGAAAAAAACTTGCACAGCAGTGGCACAGACCTGCCTGGCAAAAACTGATAGGAACTGATGTAACCTAGTCCTGAAAAGGACTGCAATTACAATTAGTCTTTACTCCCACAATCTATCTATTTAAGTGCACAGACCTGCCTGATAAAAGTCGTAGGAAATGCTGTAACCTAGTCCTTAAAAGGACTGCAATCACAACTATTCCCTACTCCCAAGCTATCTGTAGATTTATGCGAAAATTGGCTTGAAATTAACAAGGTATAGCGCACACAGCAACAGCGGTGCCGTCTAACACGCAGCTGCAGCAGTGAGAAAATGGTGGCGACGGGGAAAATGGCTTGGTCTTATAGGGCAAGGACATGTGACATACACTGCCAATGACACATGCCCTTGCTTGTGTGAAAAAATCACTTCGCTCCGTGTGTGCGCTGCTGATAGGCTGACAGATTGCACCTCGCCACTGTAAATGCGGGAAAGAGAAAAAAAAATGAAGATCTTCATTATTCCTGCAGAGATCCATCCCCTGCCCCTCCCCCCACCCCGCTGTACACTCAAACTGCGTATTAACATTAATTTTCATCATTATTGAGAAAAAATCCAGTTATGATTTTGGTGCACGAACAGTTATCGAACATAACCTCGAACAGCCGAATTTTTCTCAAATCGTTCGTGTTCGCCGAACGGCTCGAACACCGCCCAAAACAGCTCGAATTTGAGATTGGCGAACAGTTCGAGTAGAACAACGCTCATCTCTACTCCTCAGTGTCTGGCTGTGATGGCATCCAGATGAGCCGAGTTCATGTCCAATGAACTCAGCTCACCTCATGCACGTCACTGACAGCGTGGGAAAATTCTCCTGCGCATGCGGTGAGTGCAGGAGAATTTTCCCACGCTGTCAGTGACGTGCATGAGGTGAGCTCATGTCCAATGAACTCGGCTCACCTCATGCACGTCACTGACAGCGTGGGAAAATTCTCCTGCGCATGCGGTGAGTGCAGGAGAATTTTCCCACACTGTCAGTGACGTGCATGAGGTGAGCTCATGTCCAATGAACTCAGCTCACCTCATGCACGTCACTGACAGCGTGGGAAAATTCTCAGCGCTCAGCGCTTGAGCAGGAGAATTCTCCCACGCTGGGATGGCATTGAGATGACAGGCTGGATCACAGCTGAGCGCTGCCATCCAGCATGCCATCATTCATAGACACTGCAGAGCGAGGCTAAGTGCCAGAATTGGTGCATTCTATGGATGCGTAATTTCTGGGGCGGCTGACGGCTGGTGTTTCTAGCCTGGGAGGGGGTCAATATTCATGGCACCCTTCCTGGGCTATTAATATCAGCCCCCAGCTGTCTGCCTAGCCTTTGCTAGCTATTAAAATAGGGGGGACCAAACATCATTTTTTTTGGGGTCCCCCATTTTAATAGCTAGTAAAGGCTAGGTATTCAGCTGGGGGCTGATATTAGTAGCCTGGGAAGCTCTGTGGGTATTACCCCCTTCCCAGGCTTCAAACATCTGCCCCAGCCGTCTGCTTAACCTCCGCTAGAGACTAAAATTACGGGGAACCCCACGCAAATTTTTTTTTTTAATAAATCCTTTATTTTAACACTAAATGACAAGTACAGTAATCAACACTATCACTGTACTTCTTATAAATGTGACTGACATGTTTCTATCTATCTAATCTATGTGTGATGCTCTATTCTTTCTGTTATAAATTGGCAGGTACCGATGCTGAATTGCCGGCCGGCTTTTTTTAAGAGACGGTGCATGAAAACACTAATATTTTTTTTAATAAATCCTTTAACACTAAATGACAAGTACAGTAACCAACACTGTCACTGTACTTCTTATATATGTGACTGACATGTTTCTATCTATCTAATCTATGTGTGATGCTCTATTCCTTCTTGTCTAAATTGTCGGGTACCGGTGTATGCCGCTGCTGAATTGCCGGCCGACTTTTTTAAAGAGAGTGTCTTCTGAGCAGTTTGTCAGCTTTTGGACACCTTTGAAGGTGTTTTCTATGTGTTTCTATGTGTTTTTGTTTGCCTGCCATTGGTTTTAACGGTGTTCGACGGTGTTCTAAGGTGTTCGACGAACAGTTCCTCGAACATCCCGGTGTTCGACGAACCGAACCGAACCCGAACACTACGGGGGTGGCTCAACACTAGTTCTAATACCAAACCAGGCGTGCCATTCACTAGATATTCCAGGCTGGTTGGAGACAAGCTCATTCCCACAGAAAAGTACCAGCAAGCTAAGGAGATGGTGGCCTCTATCATCATGAATGAGTTTGCTCGTTGTCTAGTAGTCTATCTTTTATACTAAAGATCTTGCTCATTTTTATAGTTTTAAATGAGCACACAGAGACCATGATTTCTGCAGCAGTGCATCCAGGCAGGGATAATGGTGGAGAAATTGCTGTACCATCAGGTTGAGGATGCGAGCCAAGCAAGGCATGTATCTGAGGTTGCCCCGGCTTAGGACCGCCACCCGGTTTGCACCGTTATTGCACACGGCCTTCCCTTGCTCCAGGTTCAGTGTAGACAGCCATTGCTCAAACTCGGCCTGGAGAGCTGGCCATAACTCTTCAGCTGTATGACTGTGATCGCCAAGGCATATTAATTTTAACACTGCCTGATTGTGGTGAGACCGGGCTGCGCAGTACGGAGGTGGGGGGGATTCTCTCTGCACTGTTGGAACATGTGTCTCAGTAAGGCAGAGGTTGAGGGCACAGGTGGAGGCCCTAGAGGAGGTGGAGGATGCAGAAGAACTAGAGGAAGTGTTAGATACAGAGGTTTGTCCCGCAAGCCTTGGGGATTCCAACACTTGCTGTCTAGTGACACCTTGGTGTCTAGTGGTTTAGTTCTCCATAACCTGCTGTGTAGTGGTTTAGTTCTCTAACCCTAGCTGTTTAGTAGATAAGTTTTCCAACCCCTGTTGTCTTATTAGTTTAGTTCTCCAACCCCTCTTTTCTATTAGTTTAGTTCTCCATGTTCTGGTGTGTATTTATTTCTTTCTCCAACCCATCCATGCCCACCCCCAGGGGTTAACGTCTGGTGACGAGGGATTGGATTCTTCTTGGAAACTACTTCGTCCTGGGCCCAGATCAACTGATAAAAATTGTTGGCATTGCTACACAAGCTTTGCCCCTCTTGAGTCTGGTAAGCTTTGGATCAGACCTCTGATGCCCCGAAATAGAATGTGTGAGAAGCTCTGGGGACTCGCCCATATGTGCTTCCCCATAGTCAGTTGGCCAGTTGGAGAGTTGGCACCTCTGAGGACTGTACTGTGTGTGATGTTAAGGTGGAGGAAGAGGAGCTGAGGCCACTTAATGCAGCGCTTGTCATCTATTGGAGCACATGTTCTTACTGCCCCTCATCTACAAGGCCTACCGCTGTGCGCCTGCCAAAGAAAGGGAATGGAGTCCAGTAACAGAAGTTTTCAAAATGCTGCACAATTGCTCACTGCAGCAAAACATACCTACTTCTCATCTCTCATATCATACGTGTGTCACAACCCTAAACAGCTATTCAATACTTTCATGTCCCTCCTCTGTCCACCAGCTCCCCCTCCCTCTCATCACAGCTGAAGACTTAACTTCATTCTTCAAGCAGAAGATTGACAATATAGGACAAAGCTTTTGCTTAAAGTCCCAACAGCCCCTTCTCATAACGACTCCACTCTCCTTCACCAAAACCAGCTTCTCTGCCATCACGGAAGATTATCTTTACTCTCCAAATCACATCTCACCACCTGTGAACTTGACCTAATACCATCCCACCTCATTCCAAACCGTACCACAGTCTTCATCCCAAGCCTAACCCTCCTTTTCTACCTGTCACTAACAACTGGCGTCTTCCCATCATGATTCAAACATAACTCGATCACACCCATCCTCCAAAAGCCCTCTCTTGACCCATCCTATGTTTAGCTATCACCCCATCTCACTTCTCCCCTATGCCTCCAAACTACTGGATCAACACATCTATTTTGAACTGTCCTCCCACCTCTCCTCCTGCTCCCTCTTTGACCGCTTACAATCAGGCTTCCAACCTCACCATTCCACTGAAACTGCCCTCTAAATTCACCAACGACCTACTAACTGCCTAATCTAAGCCAGACTACTCTGTCTTCCTCCTCCTAGACCTGTCATCTGCCTTCGACACAGTAGACCATACCCTCTTACTACAAACTCTCATCTCTCTGCATCACAGACTTGGCCCTGTCTGGGATCTTTTCATACTTAACCGACAGGACATTCAGTGTCTCCCACTCACACACCACCTCCTCATCTCACTCCCTATGTGTCGGTATCCCCCAAGGTTCAGTTGTAGGACCCAGGCTCTTTTCCATCTACACTTTCGGCCTGGGACAGCTCATGGTCTCACGGCTTTCAGTATCACCTCTATGCTGATGACACACAAAATCTACCTCTCTGGACCTGATATCCCCTCCTTACTAACCAGAATCCCACAATGTGTGTCCTGTATTTCATCTTTCTTCTCTGCTAGATTTGTAAAAATTAACATGGACAAAACAGAATGCATTATCTTTCCACCATCTCATTCAGCCCCCTCCAACTGACCTATCTATCAAAGTGAATGGCTGCCCACTCTCCCCAGTCCCAAAAGCTTGACTCTGATCTGTCCTTCAAACGTCAGATGCAAGCCCTTTCCACTGGCTGCTGACTCCAACTCCAAAGTATCTCGGGGATCCGCACATTCCTCAACAATGAATGTAGAAAAACACCAGTGCATGCCCTCGTCATCTCCCGCCTCGACTACTACAAGCTCTTACTCTGTGGCTTCCCTTCTACCACTCTCGCACCCCTCCAAGCTATCCTAAACTGTGCTGGCCGATTAATCCACCTTTCACCCCGCTATTCCCAGGCTTCTCCCCTCTGTCAATCCCTGTGCTGGCTCCCTATTGCCCAGAGACTCCAGTTGAAAAGCCTAACTTTGGCATACCAAACCATTGAAAACCTGTCTCCTCCGTACGTGTGTGACCTAGTCTCCCTGTACTAGTTATCTGCACGCAACTTCCCATCCTTCCAAGATCTCCTTCTCTACTTCCCTCTTATCTCTTCTTTGTCACGATCGCATACAAATTTGTCCCGTGCATCTCCACTACTGTGTATTGCTGTACCCCAACACATCAGACTCTCACCTACCATGCAAACCTTGAAAAGGAAGCTGAAGACCCACTTCTTGTGACAAGGGTACAATCTGCAGTAAGCCTAGCTCCAGCATACCGCTGCACGACTAGCTGTACCCTGACCTACTGTATCCTCACCCATCCCTTGTAGACTGTTTGTGCACCCTTGCGGGCAGGGTCCTCTCTCCTCTTGTATCAGTCAATGAGTCACCGACGGTGACTCCTTTTTACATGTAAAGCGCCATGAAATAAATGTCGCTGTAATAGTAATAATAATTATAGTACTTGTACTCTGGGTCAATTGATGGCACTTTCTAGGTGTTTACCCCTAATTTGATGTGTTTTTCCAGCTTTTTGGCCCATTTTAAGGTGTTGTGTATGCGTTTTTTTGTCCCCCCCCCATTGAATCCTATGGCGTTCGGTAAGCTTTGTGAGGCAGTGACCGGTATCGTATATGAGGGACAGTATATATCCCCCAGAATGAGTACAGAGACCTATTAAATCCATTGGAGTGCATTGCAGTCACAGACACAGCTGGGCTGCAATGCAGGAATGAAGGTGAGCAATGACCTGGTCAGACTACCTGGCTAAGACAGATTAAGTAAAACCCGGCAGGGCCTTCATTTCTTGGAGGAGGTCACAGGAGGCAGTAGGGTGGCCTCCTCCCTCCAACCCGGGTTTTCCAGTGACTCTTGCCACAGGTCCTTTAAAACCCATGCTCTAAGGATTAGTGCTGTTCTATGTTGCAACCTGCTAGGAGCATAGCAGGAAAGCTCAGCAGGATTGAGTGTGGCTGAACCACCGCCTAGGAAGGTTCTGCACCTGTCAGGCTCTGAGCGGCCCGGCGTGGCCGTTGTCCCCGGCAACCGTTGTTTATGAACTCATGTTAACCCGGCTGCGAACCAGAGGACTTTCTGTTTACCTGTGAGTTGCTGAATAAAAGCTGTTTATGTTGGACTTGCTTGGGTCACTGCTTCAGTTACTGCACGGTGTGAACACCGCCGCCTTACAGGTTCGACAATCATTTAACGAATAAATCGGCGAATATTGCAAATTCGGCGATCGTAATTTGAGTCGAATATTGAAACATTCACTCATCTCTAGTGACTTTGTCAGACAGAGCCCAATGGGTTCACCACTGGGCTTACGGTGATAAACCCCCTCCCTCGCAAATATTCAACCTTCTGCATCTTGTACAGAAGTGGCTGCAGTGGGAGTCCTCCACTCCAGCCCAGAAGGTCGTGCGGGTTGTTATGAACAGATTTGTGCACTCCTTTCCCAGGGCAGACCTGGATTGTGCAGGGAGACACTGGAATGTGGACGACCTGGTCGGCCTCGTAGAAAGACACCAGGTGGTCGAGAGGCCCCTAAGGCAGCCGGGTGGTGCTGCATCCCCATACTGGGGTAATCAGAGGGAGCCTGAGTCCCAAAAGAGGGGTAGTAGAGACACAACTGAAGGGTTGCCAAAGGCTGCTGGGAAAGACATGATCTGCTGGAGATGTCACGGTCCTGGACATATAGCCACCCGTTGTCCTATGTCCTCCAAGCAGATGGACTGCAGCATTGGGAGGCGCTGAACATACTATGCCTGCCCCGCCTGCAGTGTGGACTATCAGCCCAGTGAAGGCCCACAGTCATGTTCCGTGATCATAAATGGGGTACTGGTGTCCGGACTTTTGGACTCGGGGAATTTGGTGACTCTGGTAAGGGCCACACTCCCCCGCCAGTTGATCCGTGGGAAACATGTGGGCGTCCGCTGTATCCACAGGGATGCCAAGGACTACCCTGTTGCCCAAGTGACTATATAACTGAACCATGGCACTGAGTCCCATGAGGTTGGGGTAGTCAGAGACTTGCTACACCCAACCCCATTGTCCTTGTGCCGAAGCCGGATGGAGAATGTCGGTTCTGTAATGACTACAGGAAGCTGAATGAGGTGTCAAAGTTTCACGCATATCCAATGCCCGGGGTCGATGAGCTGATTGATAGGCTAGGGTCAGCCAGATACAGTTATTTGAAAAAGTTTGGGCACCCCTATTAATCTTAAGCTTAATGTTTTCTTAAAATTGGTGTTTTTGCAACAGCTATTTCAGTTTGATATATGTAATAACTGTTGGACACAGTAATGTTTCTGCCTTGAAACAAAATTTGACAGGTGCATAAGTATGGGCACCCTTATCATTTTCTTGTTTTAAATACTCCTACCTACTTTTTACTGACTTACTAAAGCACTTTTTTTGGTTTTGTAACCTCATTGAGCTTTGAACTTCATAGCCAGGTGTATGCAATCATGAGAAAAGCTACTTAAAGTGGCCACTTGCAAGTTGTTCTCCTGTTTGAATCTCCTCTGAAGAGTGGCATCATGGGCTCCTCAAAACAACTGTAAAATGATCTGAAAACAAAGATTATTCAACATAGTTGTTCAGGGGAAGGATACAAAAAGCTGTCTCAGAGATTTAACCTGTCAGTTTCCACTGTGAGGAACATAGTAAGGAAATGGAAGAACACAGGGACAGTTCTTGTTAAGGCCAGAAGTGGCAGGCCAAGAAAAACATCAGAAGGGCAGAGAAGAAGAATGGTGAGATCAGTCAAGGACAATCCTCAGACCACCTCCAGAGAGCTGCAGCATCAACTTGCTGCAGATGGTGTCACTGTGCATCGGTCAACTATACAACGCACTTTGCACAAGGAGAAGCTGTATGGGAGAGTGATGCGAAAGAAGCCGTTTCTGCAAGCACGCCACAAACAGAGTTGGCTGTGGTATGCAAAAGCACATTTGGAGAAGCCAATTTCTTTTTGGAAGAAGGTCCTGTGGACTGATGAAACCAAGATTGAGTTGTTTGGTCATACAAAAAGGCGTTATGCATGGCGTCAAAAAAACACAGCATTCCAAGAAAAACACTTGCTGCCCACAGTAAAATTTGGTGGAGGCTCCATCATGCTTTGGGGCTGTGTGGCCAATGGCGGCACCGGGAATCTTGTTAAAGTTGAGGGACGCATGGATTCCACTCAGTATCAGCAGATTCTTGACAATAATGTTCAAGAATCAGTGATAAAGTTGAAGTTACGCAGGGGATGGATCTTTCAGCAAGACAATGATTCTAAACACCGCTCCAAATCTACTCAGGCATTCATGCAGAGGAACAATTACAATGTTCTGGAATGGCCATCCCAGTCCCCAGACCTGAATATCATTGAACATCTGTGGGATCATTTGAAGAGGGCTGTCCATGCTTGGCGACCATCAAACTTAACTGAACTGGAATTGTTTTGTAAAGAGGAATGGTCAAAAATACCTTCATCCAGGATCCAGGAACTCATTAAAAGCTACAGGAAGTGACTAGAGGCTGTTATTTTTGCAAAAGGAGGATCTACTAAATATTAATGTCACTTTTCTGGTGAGGTGCCCATACTTATGCACCTGTCAAATTTTGTTTGAATGCAGATTGCACGTTTTCTGTTAGTACAATAAACCTCATTTCAAGGCAGAAACATTACTGTGTCCAACAGTTATTACATATATCAAACTGAAATAGCTGTTGCAAAAACACCAATTTTAAGAAAACATTAAGCTTAAGATTAATAGGGGTGCCCAAACTTTTTCATATAACTGTATATTACCACCCTGGACCTAATGAAGGGGTACTTACAAAGTATCCTGTCCCCAAGTGCCAAGGAGAAGACATCCTTCTATACTCCTGACAAGTGTTTTCAGTACACCAGGATGCCGTTCGGTCTGCAGGGAGCCCCAGCTACCTTCCAGAGGGCCATGGACCGGATCTTAGCTTCTCACAAAAAGTACGCCACAGCTTACCTGGATGGCATTGTGATATTCAGCTCTAATTGGGAAAGTCATTTACACAAGGTTCAGGCGGTACTGGATGCGCTAAGGAAGGCACGCTTTACTATAAACCCAAGGAAGTGCGCTATAGGGAAAGAAGAGGCAAAATATTTGGGCTACATTGTCGGAAAGGGCGAAATAAAGTCACAAGTAAATAAGGTGGAGGCTATCCAAAATTGGCCGCAACCGAACTCCAAGAAGCAAGTTTGGGCATTTCTGGGAATTGTGGGATATTATTGGTGATTTATCCCGAATTTCGTCATAATAGCCACCCCCCTGATTGATCTTCTTAAGGGCACGAAGACATTGATGGCCAAATGGTCCTTCAAAGTGGAGATGGAATTCCAGGAGTTGAAGCTCGCCCTATGTAAGCAGCCAATCTTAGTCGCACCTGACTTCTCTAAGGAGTTTGTGGTTCATACAGATGCCTCCGAGGTCGAGTTGGGAACTGTGTTGTCCCAGGAACAGATGACGACGAACATTCAGTCCTTTTCCTGAATAGGAAATTCTCCTCCTGTGAAATGAACTATGCCATCATAGAGAAGGTGTGCCTGGCCATCAAATGGGTAATTGAGACACTAAGATACTACCTTTTAGGCCGAAAGCACAGGCTAGTATCTGATCATGCACCCCTGAGATGGATGAGGGAAATGAAGGGGAACAGAGCCCGGGTGATTAGGTGGTTTCTAGCGCTCCAGGATAGTGATGAGCGAGCACTTCAATGTTCGGGTGCTCGTTGCTCGGGCTGGGCAAATTGGAATGCTCGTGTGCTCGACTCAAGCAACAAGCCCAATGTAATGGGAAACTCGAGCATTTTTCTGGCAGCCCCCCTGGAGGTCTGCAGGGGGCCTAAAAATTGTCCAAATCGATGGAAACAGTGCTGAAATGACATGGGAATAGCATGGGAAGACCTCTGGAAGCATCTCTGACTCCCAGGTCACTGCTGTGAACAATGTTGTCAGGGTATTACGCCACTTTTAAGGGTTCACAATAAAACATACAAAAACTAAACCAAAATGGAATTTCCTGTGAAAAATGTTAAGGAACATCCTATTCAGGGTAATGACTTGTATATAAGGCAAAATAAATAACCACACCGTGGGCTATGTTCACACGTAGCGTTTTTGATGCGTTTTTGCACTTTTGCATTGCTTTCAACTGTGAAAAATACATTTACCAGTAAATGTCATTTTAACATTTTACTACCTTATCTGGTCATGTGGTGTGTGAGACATGATCAGACACATCCTGTTTAATTTATGAAGCAGGGACTCTGAAAGTCACAAAGCCTATTTTTATAGGGCCATCAGGCGGCCCTTACTATTCTTAAAGGGCCTAAAACGAAGTAAAATCTCATCAGACCTATATCCACAGATGTACACTACCGATTAAATCATATCAAAAAGGGGGAGGTGGGAGGTAGGGAGGGGGAAAAAAAGGGGTGTGAATATATGATTATTATAAAATGCAAATACTTTATTGGAAAATATTAAAATAGGTAAGTGAGTATTACTCATTCATCCACAGATGCATATAGGGTAACCATCATATTGTTTTTATAGACAATACCCACTGATAGACCCGGTTACATAGCGTGTTGGAGTTCAAATTGGGAATGCTAAAACCCAGTCAATTGATTAGTTGGGTTATGGCGTGTACATTATACGTTGAATTTCCATTAGATGGATGGTAGAAATTATCCCTATTAATGAAGGTCAAATTTTGATTGTATCACCTGTGGGTCCCATAGGACAACAGACCTATTCATGTCGGTCCCATAAATATCAGGATGATCGCCACAGTATAACCCACAAGTGAAACACCTATATAATAAACTTCGACCACTATCAATCCTCGTCCAGGTTAGTTAATTATATGGTTGTAAGTGCAGATATAGGTGCTTAATAAATGTGTACATAAAGTTTATTATAAGACATGAGCCAATGCGGTAACAGGTTAGGCAGTGTGACTACACTACTGCATATACCATGTGTCAGCCTACCAGGCTGACACAGCTGATCACTGCCGGTGAGGGGCAATCATCTAGCTGCTGGGCATTGAACGGCAGTGATATGGTGTCGGGGTAAGGAGTGGTCCGTAGTATAGCGGACGACTCCATGCACCTCTGATCCCGCTGCCCTCACATGCGGTCGGCGTGCCCGACTCACACAGCTGATCGCTATAGCTTGGAACACTCGCTCCGGCGGCTCTGCTATTGAATTAGAAGCACTGCGGTTACATGCAGTCAGGGCTATTCCATTATTCCCTCCTAGCACTACTAGTGTAACAAAGTCCCCGACATGCGTTTCGCCGGTATACCGGCTTTTTCTAAGGGTCTATCAGTGGGTACCGTCTATAAAAACAATATGATGGTTACCCTATATGCATCTGTGGATGCATGAGTAATACTCACTTATTATCTATTTTAATATTTTTCAATAAACTATTCTTAAAGGGCCAGCAGTCGGCCCTCACTATTGTTAGAGGGCCATTAGCTGGCTATGCTTTGTTGTTCCCATTATTAAGGAGCAGGTCTCCTATACTGTTATAGCTTGTTACGAGTCCAGGTGGTGGAACCTCTGTGCTTTGGTGCAAGGAGGGACAAGAGGGGCGTGACTAAGTGCCTACACGGCCTGACCAAGGTCGCACGGCGGCTCAATCGACTCCGTGAAACAGGGAGGGACTGGGCAGGTAGACCAGGTGCCACTCTGGGACTGACCTTGTATGACAGCAGGTGACTCCCATGGGTCAGATGGCAGGAACTGACCGGTACAGCGGATGAGCATGGCAGGAAGGCTGACGAGTGGACCGGGTAGATAAGCAGGCTGGTTCAGCAGATAGCCAGACGGGTGCTCCGGGTAGGCGAGCAGGGGGGAAAGACAGGTAACTGGCAGGTGCTCCAGGTAGGCTGGCTGGTGGGCACGACAGGTAACAGGCAGGTGCTCCAGGTAAGCAGGCTGGCGGGCTTGGCAGGTTACAGACAGGAGCACCAGGTAAGCAGGTTTGGCGGGCACAGCAGGTTATAGACAGGTGCTCCAGGTAAGCAGGTTGGCGGGCACAACTGTAGACAGACTGGAGAACAGAACTGTTAGACAGGCTGGTGGCTGGACTGACAGAAGACTGGCAGGCAGGACTGACAGGCAGCGGGACCTGAGGGCTGGAGCAAGTGTTTAGCACATGGAACAACAACCTTGCACAGGCACCTCCATATTGGAGGAGGTGCCTAATATAGGGGAAGTCCTCCGGCCATTGGCCGGGGACTCTGTAGGATGGTGCACGCGGCCCCTTTAAGAGTGAGGGAGCGTGCGCGCACGCCCTAAGCACAGAGACAGGGAAACTGCACGCAGAGCGTGTCGCAGCAGCAGGGGAGTGGGAGGACGCCGGACCTGGACTGCGGTGGTGAGGGGAACGGCGTCTCTGCCCGGCTGGAGGCAGAGACGCCAATGCTACAGTACCCCCCCTTTATGCCCCCTCTTCTTCAGGCCCGCAAGAAATTTAAGAAGATGAGGGGCATGAATGTTCTCCCTGTGTTCCCAAGACCTCTCCTCAGGGCCAAACCCCTTCCATTTCACAAGAAAGAAAGTCTTTCCTCTTACCCTCTTTGTGGCCAAAATGTTTTCTACCTCAAAGACGTCCTCAGCAGAGACAGAAGCTGGAGCGGTACCTGGATCGTCAGAGAAAGAATTAAGGACAACAGGTTTGAGGAGGGATACATGAAAGGAGTTGGGAATCCGTAAGGTGACCGGGAGTTTCAGCTTGTAAGCCACGGGATTGATTTGGTTCAGAACCTCGAACGGACTGATGAACCGCGGATCCAACTTATAGGAAGGTTTCTTGAGACGAACATATTTGGAGGAAAGCCAGACCTTGTCTCCCGGACGGAATTGAGGCGGATCCAGGTGTCTCTTATCAGCATGTTTCCTCATCCGCTCGGAGGACTGAAGAAGTGCAGATCTAGTGTCTTCCCAAATGGCTGAAAATTCGCTGACCAGAGACTCTGCGGCAGGATTGTCCACTGAAGAGGAGATGGGAAACGGAATCCAGGGGTGTTGACCGTAGACCACAAAGAACGGGGATTTGGAAGAGGACTGGCTTTCATGGTTATTATAGGAGGACTCGGCCCAGTGCAGGAGCTCAACCCAATCGTCATGGTGAGCACTGACAAAGTGCCAAAGAAAGCTGGTAAGAACCTTGTTGATACGTTCCACTTGATCATTGAACTGAGGATGATAAGCAGAGGAGAAGTCCAAGGAGACATCCAGCAGTCTACACGTAGTTCTCCAGAAGCGCGAAGTGAACTGAACCCCGCGATCAGACACAATGTGGAGGGGTAGGCCGTGGAGACGAAAAATGTGATGAATAAAGTCCTTATCCAGCACAGATGCACACGGAAGACCAGGCAGAGGGATGAAGTGGGCCATTTTAGAAAAGGGGTCAGCGACCTCCCAAATAACAGTACAACCGGCAGAAACAGGGAGATTCATAATATAGTCCATTGCAATGTGTTGCCACGGAGTGGAAGGCACGGGAAGAGGAAGAAGACGGCCAGATGGAAGGTGCCTGGGAACCTTGTTATGGGCACAGGAGGAACAAGCCGCGACGAAGTCCGCAACATCCTTGTGCAGGGAAGGTCACCAGTAATGTCGGGCGATGAGCAAAAATTCTTCTTCTGGCCAGCATGACCGGCTAGTTTGGATGAATGACCCCAGAGTAGAACCTTCTTACAATCCAGAACCGCTACAAAGGTCTTACTGGGTGGAAGATGAGACAGGTCAAACGGGGCCACAGACATTACTTTGGAGGGGTCGATGATATGTAGAGGTTCCTCCTCTTGGTCGGAAGACAAGAATAAGGGGGATAGAGAGTCATCTTTAATGTTCTTGTCTGCCGGGTGGTAATGCAGAGTGAAGCAGAATTGGGCAAAGAAAAGAGACCACCTGGCCTGATGCAGATTTAATCTTTAGGCGTTCTGCAAATAAGCGAGGTTTTTGTGGTCAGTGTACATGACCACTGGGTGCAGAGCCCCTACTAGCAAGTAGCGCCACTCCTCCAACGCTAATTTGAAGGCCAGCAGCTCACGATCTCCTATGGAGTAATTGCGCTCAGACGAGGAGAAGAGCTTGGAGAAGAAGCCGCAGGTTACCATTCTCCCGGACAAGGACTTCTGGGTGAGCACCACTCCAGCTCCGGAGGAGGATGCATCAACCTCCACGAAGAACTGCCTGTTGCAATCCGGATGGTGTAGCACAGGGGCGGAATAGAAGGCTTGTTTCAGGGAGTCGAAGGCCTCCTCCGCTTTGGAAGTCCATTTCCTGGGATTTGGTCCTTTACGGGTGAGCGCGGAGATGGGAGCAGTCCGGGAGGAGAAATGAGGAATGAAGAGGCGATTACAACTACTACTATAGGAGGGCACCATCTAATAACTGGGATCTACCTGCAAGATGTCATACAGCATCATATGAATTTCAAAAAGAAAAGGAGACATGCACCTAAGCATTGATCACCTGAAGAAATAATCAAGGAATATTTGGATACCAATTCCATCAATTTATTACAATATCTCCTGACACATATACAAAAATACGGACAAAAAAGAATATTTTAAAACACCATTAAAAATAGTGGAAGAATCCACAGCTTAAGGAACCCACTACTTTAGAAACCTTCCCATATTATAATGATAGAGAATGCAATAATGTGCAATCAAATAGATGAGCTTTAACAGGCTGTATGGAATATCTGTGGTGGTCAATATTGCACAGACCCAAAGTATTCTATATAAATAGAGAATACACAAAAAACAATATATACATAAAGTGCAACAACAGGTATCTGTGTGAAAATCAATATGGTATCCCTGTATACAGGGTAATGGGTCAATAGAACAGTATAATTGTGAACTAGCAATTGTCAATTGACCCTTTCACATCACACTGGAGATGACTACTCCATAACCACTCCATCACATGCACTCAATTGTGGTGACCCATGGTGCCCCAACAAAAATAAAGCCAATTAAACAATATGATCATAGATAGCAAATACTCAATCAAATCAGCCTGTAAATGGGAAGGTGTAGATGGGACCTCAGTGCCCAACGCTTGTCGCCACACACGGTGGCTTCATCAGGGGCATTTGAAAAATTCAGGCTGATTTGATTGAGTATTTGCTATCTATGATCATATTGTTTAATTGGCTTTATTTTTGTTGGGGCAGCATGGGTCGCCACAATTGAGTGCATGTGATGGAGTGGTTATGGAGTAGTCATCTCCAGTGTGATGTGAAAGGGTCTATTGACAATTGCTAGATCACAATTATACTGTTCTATTGACCCATTACCCTGTATACAGGGATACCATATTGATTTTCACACAGATACCTGTTGTTGCACGTTATGTATATATTGTTTTTTGTGTATTCTCTATTTATATAGAATACTTGGGTCTGTGCAATATTGACCACCACAGATATACCATACAGCCTGTTAGAGCTCATCTATTTGATTGCACATTATTGCATTCTCTATCATTATAATATGGGAAGGTTTCTAAAGTAGTGGGTTCCTTAAGCTGTGGATTCTTCCGCTATTTTTAATGGTGTTTTAAAATATTCTTTTTTGTCCGTATTTTTGCATATGTGTCAGGAGATATTGTAATAAATTGATGGAATTTGTATCCAAATATTCCTTGATTATTTCTTCAGGTGATCACTGCTTAGGTGCATGTCTCCTTTTCTTTTTGAAATTCGTAGAATGAAGAGGCGGTAATAATTTGCGAAGCCCAGGAATCGCTGAATCTCCTTCAACCCCTCCGGATGGGGACATTTTAAGATAGCAGAGACCTTCTCGGGATCCATCCGCAGGCCAGTCTCGGAGACAATATAGCCCAGGAACAGTAGAGAGTAGAGATGAGCAGTGTTCGACTCAAACTGTTCGCCAATCTCAAATTCGAGCTGTTTTGGGCGGTGTTCGAGCCGTTCGGCGAACACGAACGATTTGAAAAAAATTCGGCTGTTCGAGGTTATGTTCGATAACTGTTCGTGCAACAAAATCATAACTAGATTTTTTCTCAGTAATGATGAAAATTAATGTTAATAGGCAGTTTGAGTGTACAGCGGGGCGGGGGGAGGGGCAGGGGATGGATCTCTGCAGGAATAATGAAGATCTCCATTTTTTTTTCTCTTTCCCGAATTTACAGTGGGGAGGTGCAATCTGTCAGCCTATCAGCAGCGCACACACGGAGCGAAGTGTTTTTTTCACACAAGCAAGGGCATGTCTCATTGGCAGTGTATGTCACATGTCCTTGCCCTATAAGACCCAGCCATTTTCCCTGTCGCCACCATTTTCTCACTGCTGCAGCTGCGTGTTAGACGGCACCGCTGTTGCTGTGTGCGCTATACCTTGTTAATTTCAAGCCAATTTTCGCACAAATCTACAGAGAGCTTGGGAGTAGGGAAGAGTTGTGATTGCAGTCCTTTTAAGGACTAGGTTACAGCATTTCCTATGACTTTTATCAGGCAGGTCTATGCTCTTAAATAGATAGGTTGGGAGTAAAGACTAATTGTAATTGCAGTCCTTTTCAGGGCTAGGTTACATCAGTTCCTATCAGTTTTTGCCAGGCAGGTCTGTTCCAGTGCTGTGCAAGTTTTTTTCACAGCATTTGGCTAAATCTAGCAAACCTAATCCTTTTTGGCCTATTGCAGAGTGTGTTAGTCAGTGGAGTAGCCTATCTGTGTTGCAAGCTACAAAACCTGTGTATAGAATACCAATTTTTTTACTGCACCTAGTGAAGTAAAACCTTTTGGGCATAGCATCATTCTTTTAGTCCATCTATACTAACCTCCATCAGGTTGCAAATTAAAAATAATTTTTATCTGCATCTACCTCTGAAAAAATATTTGGGCTTCTAGCAGTGTGTGGGACTTGGTCTATTAGTCCATCTATACTGACCTCCATCAGGTTGCAAATTAAAAATAATTTTTATCTGCATCTAGCTCTGAAAAAATATTTGGGATTCTAGCAGTGTGTGGGACTTGTTCTATTAGTCCATCTATACTGACCTCCATCAGGTTGCAAATTGAATATCATTTTTTTCTGCATCTACCTCTGAAAAAATATTTGGGCTTCTAGCAGTGTGTGGGACTTGGTCTATTAGTCCATCTATACTGACCTCCATCAGGTTGCAAATTAAAAATAATTTTTATCTGCATCTAGCTCTGAAAAAATATTTGGGCTTCTAGCAGTGTGTGGGACTTGGTCTATTAGTCCATCTATACTGACCTCCATCAGGTTGCAAATTGAATATAATTTTTTTCTGCATCTAGCTCTGAAAAAAAATTTGGGCTTCTAGCAGTGTGTGGGACTTGGTCTATTAATCCATCTATACTGACCTCCATCAGGTTGCAAATTAAAGATATTTTTTTTCTGCATCTAGCTCTGAAAAAATATTTGGGCTTCTAGCAGTGTGTGGGACTTGTTCTATTAGTCCATCTATACTAACCTCCATCAGGTTGCAAATTGAATATCATTTTTTTCTGCATCTACCTCTGAAAAAATATTTGGGCTTCTAGCAGTGTGTGGGACTTGGTCTATTAATCCATCTATATTGACCTCCATCAGGTTGCAAATTAAAAATAATTTGTATATGCATCTACCTCTGAAAAAATATTTGGGCTTCTAGCAGTGTGTGGGACTTGGTCTATTAGTCCAGCTATACTGACCTCAATCAGGTTGCAAATTAAAAATATTTTTTATCCACATCTAGCTCTGAAAAAATATTTGGGCTTCTAGCAGTGTGTGAGACTTTTTCTATTAGTCCATCTATACTGACCTCCATCAGGTTTCAAATTGAATATAATTTGTTTCTGCATCTAGCTCTGAAAAAAAATGTGGGCTTCTAGCAGTGTGTGGGACTTGTTCTATTAGTCCATCTATACTGACCTCCATCAGGTTGCAAATTGAATATAATTTTTTGTTGCATCTACCTCTGAAAAAATATTTGGGCTTCTAGCAGTGTGTGGGACTTGTTCTATTAGTCCATCTATACTAACCTCCACCAGGTTGCAAATTCAATATAATTTTTTTCTGCATCTAGCTCTGAAAAAATATTTGGGCTTCTAGCAGTGTGTGGGACTTGTTCTATTAGTCCATCTATACTGACCTCCATCAGGTTGCAAATTGAATATAATTTTTTGCTGCATCTACCTCTGAAAAAATATTTGGGCTTCTAGCAGTGTGTGGGACTTGTTCTATTAGTCCATCTGTACTGACCTCCATCAGGTTGCAAATTGAATATAATTTTTTTCTGCATCTACCTCTGAAAAAATATTTGGGCTTCTAGCAGTGTGTGGGACTCATTGTATTAGGCCATCTATACCAAGCTCCACCAGCTTTGAAATTAATAATAATTTTTAGCTGCATCCAGCCCTGAAAATAATTTTTCTTCCCAATAGTGGTAGCAAATAGAAATATGGGGCGCGTGCCTGGCTAGCAAAAATATACGCTTCATAACAAAAAACACCAGCCTAGCGCACTGCATTAATAAGATGGCATCATCGTCTCTCCCAGTGCTAGGCCTACTACGCAGGCTAGCATTCCTGTGCCTAAAACACAATGTATGGGTCCGCGCTAGCCACTATGCTGAGGGGTCTAAAGCTGCTGCTAACGCTTTATAACAATTCAATTGGCAGATTTTCACAGAGCTCTTCCACAACGCTCACCCATCGGGCAACAGTTGCCCACCCTCCCTATGGGATCTAGTGGCGAATAGTTGATGCCATTAATCAGAGCGTCAGTTGTAGAGATGAGCGTTGTTCGACTCGAACTGTTCGCCAATCTCAAATTCGAGCTGTTTTGGGCGGTGTTCGAGCCGTTCGGCGAACATGAACGATTTGAGAAAAATTCGGCTGTTCGAGGTTATGTTCGATAACTGTTCGTGCAACAAAATCATAACTGGATTTTTTCTCAGTAATGATGAAAATTAATGTTAATACGCAGTTTGAGTGTAAAGCGGGGTGGGGGGAGGGGCAGGGGATGGATATCTGCAGGAATAATGAAGATCTCCATTTTTTTTTCTCTTTCCCGCATTTACAGTGGGGAGGTGCAATCTGTCAGCCTATCAGCAGCGCACACAGGGAGCGAAGTGCTTTTTTTCACACAAGCAAGGGCATGTGTCATTGGCAGTGTATGTCACATGTCCTTGCCCTATAAGACCAAGCCATTTTCCCCGTCGCCATCATTTTCTCACTGCTGCAGCTGCGTGTTAGACGGCACCGCTGTTGCTGTGTGCGCTATACCTTGTTAATTTCAAGCCAATTTTCGCACAAATCTACAGATAGCTTGGGAGTAGGGAATAGTTGTGATTGCAGTCCTTTTAAGGACTAGGTGAAAGCATTTCCTACGACTTTTATCAGGCAGGTCTGTGCACTTAAATAGATAGATTGTGGGAGTAAAGACTAATTGTAATTGCAGTCCTTTTCAGGACTAGGTTACATCAGTTCCTATCAGTTTTTGCCAGGCAGGTCTGTGCCAGTGCTGTGCAAGTTTTTTTTCACAGCATTTGGCTGAATCTAGCAAAGCTAATCCTTTTTGGCCTATTGCAGTGTGTTAGTCAGTGCAGTAGCCTATCTGTGTTGCAAGATATACCACCTGTGTATAGAATACCAATTTTTTTACTGCACCTAGTGAAGTAAAATCTTTTGGGCATAGCATCATTCTATTAGTCCATCTATACTGACCTCCATCAGGTTGCAAATTGAATATAATTTTATTCTGCATCTAGCTCTGAAAAAATATTTGGGCTTCTAGCAGTGTGTGGGACTTGTTCTATTAGTCCATCTATACTGACCTCCATCAGGTTGCAAACTGAATATAATTTTTTTCTGCATCTAGCTCTGAAAAAATATTTGGCCTTCTAGCAGTGTGTGGGACTTGTTCTATTAGTCCATCTATACTGACCTCCATCACGCTACAAATTCAAAATAATTTTTTGTCTGCATCTAGCTCTGAAAAAATATTTGGCCTTCTAGCAGTGTGTGGGACTTTCTCTATTAGTCCATCTATACTGACCTCCATCAGGTTGCAAATTAAAAATAATTTTTATCTGCATCTACCTCTGAAAAAATATTTGGGCTTCTAGCTGTGTGTGGGACTTGTTCTATTAGTCCATCTATACTGACCTCCATCAGGTTGCAAACTGAATATAATTTTTTTCTGCATCTAGCTCTGAAAAAATATTTGGCCTTCTAGCAGTGTGTGGGACTTTCTCTATTAGTCCATCTATACTGACCTCCATCAGGTTGCAAATTAAAAATAATTTTTATCTGCATCTAGCTCTGAAAAAATATTTGGCCTTCTAGCAGTGTTTGGGACTTTCTCTATTAGTCCATCTATACTGACCTCCATCAGGTTGCAAATTAAAAATAATTTTTATCTGCATCTACCTCTGAAAAAATATTTGGGCTTCTAGCTGTGTGTGGGACTTGTTCTATTAGTCCATCTATACTGACCTCCATCAGGTTGCAAACTGAATAAAAATTTTTTCTGCATCTAGCTCTGAAAAAATATTTGGCCTTCTAGCAGTGTGTGGGACTTTCTCTATTAGTCCATCTATACTGACCTCCATCAGGTTGCAAATTAAAAATAATTTTTATCTGCATCTAGCTCTGAAAAAATATTTGGCCTTCTAGCAGTGTGTGGGACTTTCTCTATTAGTCCATGTATACTGACCTCCATCAGGTTGCAAATTAAAAATAATTTTTTGTCTGCATCTAGCTCTGAAAAAATATTTGGCCTTCTAGCAGTGTGTGGGACTTTCTCTATTAGTCCATCTATACTGACCTCCATCAGGTTGCAAACTGAATATATTTTTTTTCTGCATCTACCTCTGAAAAAATATTGGGCTTCTAGCTGTGTGTGGGACTTGTTCTATTAATCCATCTATACAGACCTCCATCAGGTTGCAAACTGAATATCATTTTTTTCTGCATCTACCTCTGAAAAAATATTTGGCCTTCTAGCAGTGTGTGGGACTTTCTCTATTAGTCCATCTATACTGACCTCCATCAGGTTGCAAATTAAAAATAATTTTTATCTGCATCTAACTCTGAAAAAATATTTGGCCTTCTAGCAGTGT
The DNA here is from genome assembly GCF_046119375.1 of Phyllobates terribilis. NCBI lineage: Eukaryota > Metazoa > Chordata > Amphibia > Anura > Dendrobatidae > Phyllobates > Phyllobates terribilis. Next base: position 262,027,861 of record NW_027362768.1, read on the forward strand.
GTTGGACTTTCTCTATTAGTCCATCTATACTGACCTCCATCAGGTTGCAAATTAATAATAATTTTTATCTGCATCTACCTCTGAAAAAATATTTGGGCTTCTAGCTGTGTGTGGGACTTGTTCTATTAGTCCATCTATACTGACCTCCATCAGGTTGCAAACTGAATATAATTTTTTTCTGCATCTAGCTCTGAAAAAATATTTGGCCTTCTAGCAGTGTGTGGGACTTTCTCTATTAGTCCATCTATACTGACCTCCATCAGGTTGCAAATTAAAAATAATTTTTATCTGCATCTAGCTCTGAAAAAATATTTGGCCTTCTAGCAGTGTGTGGGACTTTCTCTATTAGTCCATCTATACTGACCTCCATCAGGTTGCAAATTAAAAATAATTTTTTGTCTGCATCTAGCTCTGAAAAAATATTTGGCCTTCTAGCAGTGTGTGGGACTTTCTCTATTAGTCCATCTATGCTGACCTCCATTAGGTTGCAAACTGAGTATATTTTTTTTCTGCATCTACCTCTGAAAAAATATTTGGGCTTCTAGCTGTGTGTGGGACTTGTTGTATTAGTCCATCTATACTGACCTCCATCAGGTTGCAAATTGAATATAATTTTTTTCTGCATCTAACCCAACCAATAGTTTTGGCCTAATACCACAGTTTGGCCACTCAGCTCTGCTCGGTTCCCATCCATTGTTATTTTGTGCAAACAACTCCAGAGTTGTGAATTAGTTAACCACAAAAATGAGTGGAAAAAGGCCTGCTGCTGGTGGAAAGGGGAATAGGCGTGTTGGGAAGGGGAAAAAAGGTTGTGTCCGTGGGGTAGGTGTTAAAGCAACAGTAACATCTGCAGAAGAAAGACCATCTTCCAGCCAAACTAAAATGTCTACTTCTTTTAGCGGACAATGTGATAAGATCCATTTCTTACGGCCACGCCAATCGCTACAAATTCCAGATGAGGCACAAAAACAGCAGGTGCTTCAACGGATATCAAGTGCTCCTTTAAGTCGGCTCTCCTCCACATCAACTTAACATCACAAATACTCCAGTCCTCAAAGGTGTCACCCCAATCGCACTTGCTTCCTCACAGCTCCCAAATCTCCAGCTGCCCGTCTGAGTATGAGGTAGAACAGATGGTTGAGTCTGCAGAGCTGTTTACTCATACTATAGCCTGGGAATCAGAGGTCGACTCCAGCGCTTCTGTGAATCCAGACGAGGAAATGATCTGCACTGATGCCCAGAATCTTTATGAGTCGGATCCAGGACCAGACGCAGAAGGTTCTGACCATAATGTAGACCCTCATTCCCAAACTGTAACTCCTGTTGGTGGAGACAATGAGGAAGACGATGATGAGACTCAAATACCTGATTGGAGCGACAACTTTAGTTTTTTGTCAGGGCAGGAACAGGTTGGCTCTGAGGACTACGGGTGTGATAACGCACAGGGTGATGATGATGAGGTTGGAGATCCCACTTACTGTCAACCCACAGTCAGTCAAGAGATGAGGTCAGCAGAGGAGGTGGAGGAAGATGCTAGTGACGACGAGGTCAGGTTGCGCCTTCCTGGACAGAGACGTAGTACTGGAAGCACGTCAACAACTGCATCCTCAAACACAACTCTGCCTCTCACCACAAGTCGTGGTGGCTCTTCAGGTCGCATGGGTGCTAAGCCTTGCATAGCCTGGGCATTTTTTCAGATCGATAAAGATGACCCAACTCGTGTTATCTGTAACATTTGTCAGCAAAAGCTAAGTAGAGGCCAAAAAATACATAGTTTGAGTACTTCATGCATGAACCGGCACATGGACATGAAGCATAAGTTGCAGTGGGAAGCTCAGTGTGCTACAATGCGGCCGAGCCGGCCGGGCCAACCACCGTCTGCCATATCTTGTGCATCCGCGGCCTCTTCATCCTCTGTGTCATTTTCTTTGAAGGTGGTAACACCAGCTGGTGTTGAGCGCTTTCCGACATTGATAGCACCACCTTTGGATCAAGGCAACCTAACATGTCCGCCTGCATCTTCCTCACAGACCGGCAGTTTGCCGGGGACACCCTTATCAACCCCGTCTAAGCACAATAGCCAGTCCTCGGTCCCTCAGATGTGGACAAGTAAAAGACCATTTCCTCCTAGCCATGAGAAAGCTAAGAGGTTGAATTTCACCATCTGCAAGCTCTTGGCTACAGAAATTCTGCCTTTCTGCCTGGTGGACACAGAGGATTTTCGAGACCTTATGTCCGTCGCAGTGCCCCAGTACCAGATGCCCAGTCGGCACTACTTCTCAAAGAATGGTGTGCCTGCGCTCAACCAGCATGTCGCACACAACATCACCGCTTCTTTGAGAAACTCTGTGTGTGACAGGGTGCATTTCACCACAGACACTTGGACGAGTAGGCATGGACAGGGGCGTTACATGTCGCTGACTGGGCACTGGGTAACTATGGTGACAGCAGGACAAGGGGCTGCTGTCCAAGTCTTGCCGTCCCCACGAGTTGTGCGTCAATCCTCTTTATGTCAAAGTTGCTCCACTGCTTCTGCCTTCTCAACCTCCTCTCGGTCTTCCACCTGCACCCAAAGCCTGTCTGGTCATGCCACAAGCTTTCTAACTGCGCAGAAGGGATCCTGCACACCTCCTTACTATGCTGGCAGTAGGGCTCAACGTCATCAGGCGGTTTTTACTTTGAAATGTCTGGGAAATGTGAGTCACACAGCTGAGGAGTTGTGGTCAGCTCTGGAGAACCATTTTCATGAATGGTTGTCTCCACTGGACCTGAAACCAGGGAAGGCCGTGTGCGACAATGCTGCAAACCTGGGTGCGGCCCTTCGCCGGGGCAATGTCACACACGTGCCTTGTATGGCTCACGTGTTGAACCTGGTTGTCCAGCAATTTTTAGCCCACTATCCCAGACTAGATGGCCTTCTGCAGAGGGCACGGTCGCTGTGTGCTCACTTCCGCCGTTCGCATCCTGCAGCTCAGCGACTTACATCTCTACAGAAGTCGTTGGGCCTGCCACTTCACCGGCTAAAATGCGATGTGCCTACCCGGTGGAATTCAACTCTGCACATGTTGCAGCGACTGTAGCAGCACCGACAAGCCCTGGTGCAATACGTTCTGACGTATAGCCTGGGCCAACGAGATCCAGAGGTGGGGCAAATCACGCTGGAGGAGTGGTCTCAGATCAGGGACCTATGCACCCTTCTGCACAGTTTTGAAATGGCGACGAAGATGTTTAGTGCTGACGATGCCATTATCAGCATGACTATTCCGGTGATTTACATGCTGGAGCACATGTTAAACAGAATTCGGAGTCAGGTGGTGGTACAAGAGGAGGTGGAGGAAGTAGAGGAGGAGGAGTTGTATGCGGAAGGGCTAACATCTGCAAGGTCCAGATGGTCGGCAGCACCAAGGCGGCAGGCATGTGAGGGTGGGGGAGATGGTTTTACCAGGGCGCATGGTAGCAGCCAAACTAGTGAGGAAGGTGCAGGAGCCCAGGAAGAAGTGGAGGACGAACTGATGGAAGACTCATCAGATGAGGGAGACCTTGATCACATTTCTGTTGTGCGAGGTTGGGGGGAGAGGACAGAGGAAGGAAGCATGATTGTTACCTCGCCACCAACACAACAGGGACTTGGTGCTCCTGAATGCGCAACACACATGAGTGCCTTCTTGCTGCACTACCTGCAACATGACCCTCGAATTGTGAGAATTAGAAATAATCCTGACTACTGGGTTGCCACACTCTCCTGGGGAGAGTAAAAGCTTGATGATTGGTTAAAATCACCCTACCAACAGTTTTAAGCTTTCAAATTACTAATCATGTTTATCTGTATCTTGGCTGGAAAATAATTTGGGCTTTGTAGCAGTGTGCAGCACTGATTCTATTAGGCCATCTATAATAAGCTCCACCAGATTTAAAATTACTAATCATGTTTATCTGTATCTTGACTGGAAAATAATTTGGGCTTTGTAGCAGTGTGCAGCACTGATCCTATTAGGGCATCTATACTAAGCTCCACCAGATTTAAAATTAATAATAATTTTTAGCTGCATCTAGCCCGGAAAATAATTTTGGGGCTCCGAGATGCGCAAGACACATAAGTGCCTTCTTGCTGCACTACCTGCAGCATGACCCTCATATTGTCAGAATTCGAAGTAATCATGACTACTGGGTTGCCACACTCTTAGATCCCCCAAACTTTTCGATCAACCTTTTCATTTTAATAAAGACCAAAAAAATGGTCATTTTTGCAATTATAAGCATTAGCTGGTTATTAGAAACTGAAATCAAACAGTTTTCAACTCAAAACTTTATTCTAGGTGATGTTACATTTTCACATAGGACCCCTTGTTCGAAAGGAGCTTCTGAACTCTCTCGTCCATTGAATTTGTCAGGTTTTGGATGGTTTCTGCTTCAATTGTTTTGCATGAGGACAGAATACCCTCCCAGAGCTGTTGCTTAGATGTGAACTGCCTCCCGCCATCATAGACACTCCTTTTGATGATGCTCCAGAGGTTCTGAATGGGGTAGAGGTCAGGGGAGCATGGGGGTCACACCATAAGTTTGTCCCCTTTTATGCCCATATCAGCCAGAGATCCAGATGTTTTATGTGCAGCATGAGATGGTGCATTATCATGCACAAAAATGATCTTGCTGTGAAATACACGGTTCTTCTTCTTGAACCATGGCAGGAAGTGCTGTTTGAGAAAATCCACATACATTATGGAGTTCATCTTTAGCGCCTTCAGGGATCCTAAAGGGGCCGACAATCCCTCTCCCCATGATTCCAGCCCAAAACATTACTCCACCTCCTCCTTGTTGGCGCTGTAGCCGTGTTTGCGTGGGGTGTCCATCAACCAGCCATCCTCCACTCCATCCATCTGGACCATCGAGCGCTGCACGGCACTCATCCGTGAACAAAACAGTTTTGAAATCAGTCTTCATGCAATGTTTGGCCCACTGGAGCCGTTTCTGCTTGTGTGAAGTGGATAGAGGAGGTCGACAGGATGGCGTATGCACAGCTGCAAACCTCTGAAGGACCCTGCATCTTGTTGTTCGGGGGACGTTGGAGGCACCAGCAGCTTCAAAAACTTGTCTGCTGCTATGACAAGGCTTTTTTGCCACTGCTCTTTTAACCTGACGTAATTGTCTGTAGGAAAGAGTCCTCAATTTGCCCTTATCAGCACGCACACGTGTGTACTGTGAATCAGCTACATACTTCTTGATTGCCAAGACACTTCATCCTGATCATCGCACAATGTTGATTGTAGTCATGCCTTGACCTAAACACTCCACAATTTGTTGCTTCTCAGCAGCCGACACATCCTTTTTCTTTCCCATTTTGGCAGAAAATGTAGGCTGCTTAATAATGTAAGACAGCCTTCTTAAGTAGTCTTGCCTTTCATTGGACACACCTGCCAAACTAATTAGCACAGGTGTCTGCAATTGCTTACAGTGATATAAAGAGCCCTGACACACATCACCATCAATGAGTTTAACTGACAAACAAACAAATTTTTCCCTTATCACTCCTAAACACTTTTTGCATAATAATTTGGAACACAGTGTACATGTGCTTTTCCACAAAACACCAGTGGTTCACGTAGTGAATCTTACAGTTCTAACTTGCCAACCGTGGTCTGTATGGAGTTGTTCAATAAAAGGCCCAAAATTAAGATAACATAGATGGGAGAGGTCTCTATGAATAGGAATTCCTAAGTATTTGATACCCTGTGAGGGCCAGGCAAAGGGAAAGTTGGACTGGATGGAATCCTATATGGATTTGGGGAGGGAGACATCGAGGGCCTCAGACTTCGCTGCATTGATTTTAAAATTTGGCCATGTAACAAAGTCATCTATTTCAGCCATAACAGCATGGATGGATATATGTGATTGAGTGATATATACTAGGACATCATCAGCAAATAGAGAGCACTTGTACTCGGTGCCTCCCACCTCAATCCACCTAATATTGGGGTTATGGCGAATTGATGAGAGCAGGTGCTCCGTCACTAGGATGTATAAGAGAGGGGACAGAGGACATCCCTGCCTTGTCCCATTGGTGATTGTGAAAGGTGATGAAAATGTTCTGATGCACCCCCTGGGCCTTGGGACACCCGGAGCCGGACCCTTTTTGGTGGATGCTGGTGGTTGTAGTCTTCGTGGCGGCGACCCGGTTCCGTGGCTCAGGGTGGTCAAACCAGTGGCGGAACTATTTATGTGGTTTTGATGTTTAAATGTCCGACTACGCCACCCGTGGATTGCGGTCAGAGTGAACCGCCGCTGCAGGGCAGACCGCTGAGGCTGGTGTTGTGGGTGCAGCAGAGCGTAGCATAACTCCCCACGGAAGGAGTATAGCCTCAGGGCAGTGTATGCGGAGGATGGGGGTGATGGTGCAGGGCAGCAGCAGTAACGACACGGAGTCAGTGATGCAGTCCAGGGCCTTTACTCACAGTTCTTATTATCCAGACCACGTCTGCAGGTAACGGCTGCCCACGTCGTACTGTGCTCACCAGGTGAGGGGCTCAGACAACTCCCAGATAACTTTGGAGCGCTTCACAGGACCCCCTTTGTGTGTCCTTTGTCTGGCCTTTCTTACCAACCCTTCTGTCCGGCTGCCTCGGGCCTCCTCTTGGTAAACTTGGCGCCAGTTTCCCTGACCCTATGTGGTGCCTTCCTAGCGGGTGTAGCGAGGTGCTGCGCCACATAAAATGTCACAGCCTCCGGTTTCTAGCTGAGGGTCGTTTCCTGCCTCCACTAGTTTCGGGGACCGGTCTCCCCCTTTGGCCTGACCCCTCCACGCAGGTGAATTCGGGCGTGCGGTGGCGACTCGCCCTTCCGCACCCCTGGGATCCCTTCATTCCTCGCTCCTGGAGCCTTCTCCGCTCCTCTTCCTTCCTTCTCCCTCTTCCAGGCCTGGGCCTCTGTTACTAGGCCCGCCTCCGGAGCAGAGCTCATGCAGAGCCCCTGCTCCCTGCCACTTCTGCTCAGACTTCTCTGCACTGAACTAAGATGGTGCCCACCTTTTATACTCCCTTCTCAATGCACCCAGGAACTGCTTCCTCCCTGCTACTGCAATACAGGGTTCCCCTTCCTCAGTGTTCCCTCCCCCCACTCCAGCCAGGGACAGGGACTGTCGTGCCCATCTCAGAGGCATATTGGTCGCCCTGCCCCACGGCAATGTGGTGTAATGCATGCTGGTGTCGGGTCCTGATCCGCACTCCATCCTTACCTGAGAGTGAGATATCACACCTCTGGGTGAGGTGCAATACCTCTGTAGCAACCGAGCCCTCAGGGTGCTACAGTTCCATTTATCTTCAGCCTAGGTGACGTATTGTGATACAGGGCCGTGATTTTGGCTATAAAAGGGTCCCCTAGACCCCTACCCCAAGCTTTTTAAGAGAATCATATATGGCGTGCCAGGAGACTCTATGGAATGCATTCTCAGCATCCAACGAGAGTATCTAATTACAAATTTTTAACTGCATCTAGCCCAGGAAATACTTTGTGCCTAGTAGCAGTGTCTGCTAGTCAGCGGATTATCCCGGCTGTTAAGCAAGCTACACCACGTGTAGTTTGGACACTTAATTTTTTCAAAGGAAATGCTTCGGGACCACGGGATACTCAGTGAAGAGCATCAGGAGGCACCCCAAGGCATAGGGGCTGGGACTGGCAGTAGGATGCCTTGCGGTGGACAGCCGAGCTCGATCCTTATAAAAGCTTTTTAACTGCAGCAGCTTTAGTGGACGCTACTGGAGCTGGAATTACGCGGCTGCTGGCATGAGACTTGCCCTCCAATAGATCCTTGTAAATGGATTTAAAGTGTATTCATTCAAATTAGAGAGACAATTTAAATTAAAAAGGTTAGAGCTGCCTCCACCACAGGGGGGCTCGCTCGAGCCACCAGCGGACAGGCACCAGTATTGGGAGAGGGGGGCTGGCCGTCAGGGTTCACCGCGGCTCTGGCACAAACCCGGCGACACGGAGGTGGCACGGGCAGGAGCGGACTGAACGTGTCGGCTTCTCACTTTTTGGATTTTAGAAGGGCATGACATGCCTATATCTGTGTCTCCCCCTCCTTTTACTCCTCCACCTCTTTTCTTTTCGCATGACTATATGTACTTGTCACTTTTCCATGTGTTAGTTGTGTCTTCTGAGCAGTTTGTCAGCTTTTGGACACATTTGAAGGTGTTTTCTATGTGTTTCTATGTGTTTTTGTTTGCCTGCCATTGGTTTTAACGGTGTTCGAAGGTGTTCGACGAACAGTTCGACGAACAGTTCGGCGAACACACGGGTGTTCGACGAACCGAACTCGAACACTACGGGGGTGGCTCAACACTAGTCAGTTGCCCCGTCGACGTGGCAAGCATACGGTAAGGCATGGGAAGAGTGGACACGACTAGTAGCAGGCAGAAGGGGTTGACCAATGTGAACAAGCCAGATCACAAGTCACCATAGAATTTCTCCACCAGCTAATGATGAGGGGCATATCAGGGGCGTCAGCGCAGCGGTGTCTGACCGGAGTAGCATTTCACTTCCAACTACTGAATTGGGGAGATGTGACAAAGATTCATCATCAGACAATCCATAAAAGGGTGGAAAAGGGGTCAGCCAAGTCAGGAGTGTAGACGTCCCGTCCCGTGTCACTAAAACTGATTTCTCACATCATATCCCTAACACCATTAACATGACACTCACAATTTGAAGCAACACTACTGTCTACTGCATTTGTGATCGCCTTCTTCGGGGCGCTATGCATAAGCGAATTAGTCCCTCAATCCAAAATTACCACCAGTGGAGGCTTATTACACCAGGACGTAGTCATAGCCAATAATGCAATACGTCTATGCATACACCAATCGAAAACGGTTCCAGCGGGCAGGGGCACTTGGGTACTTCTACAACCCACAAACGGTACACTGAGTCGGGTAACAATAGTAAAAACATATCTAACCATCAGATCACAAAGTAATTTCTTCCTATCACACATTGATGGAACGCCATTATCAAGATACCAGTTCCAAGCTGTATTTAATAAATGCATAACATCGGCAGGGAACCACCCCAAAGATTACGGGACACACTCATTCCGCATAGGCGCGGCCACGGAAGCAGCAAGAGCAGGACTGTCAGAAACGGAAGTTCAGAGGATAGGGAGATGGCGTTCCACGTGTTTGGCGAGATACATAAGATCGGACTTGTTATCCTAACGTGGTTTGTTTCTTTTAAAGGTGATGCTAAGCCAACAGTGTGGGTGATAGGCCACTCATATATATATTGGGCACAAAAAAGGGCGAAAGTCCACCCAGGCGGGAGGAAATTAGAGCTTCATAACACATATTTCAACTGGAGAGGTATTAGAGGCCTGCTATGGCCACAGGTACTAATGGAGGTAATCAAGGCAGGGAGAGTGGCAAGAGGTCCGGTCATCTTAGTTATACAGGCCGGGGGAAACAACCTAGGTCATCACAAGAGCGCATAACTAATGGCAATAATGAAACTAGACACTGAGCGCTTCAGAGAATTTTTCACAAAACTAGCTATAGTATGGTCAGAGATTGTGCCGATAGCGGTATGGTAAGGTGCGCGAGACATCACGGCCATCGAACGGACAAAGCGGGTAATAAATATTCGGATGGCAAAATTTAGAAGAGACAGAGGCGGTGTAGTGATACGACACCGACAACTGGAAGGAGATAAAGCAGGCCTCATACGGCCCGACGGTGTTCACTTAATGGATATTGGACTGGACATATTCCTGTCAGGACTCCAGGACGGAGTGGAACAAGCGTTAAGAGTGATGGGTGGGGGTCAGAGTCCTGCATACGAGTACGCAGGATCCTCCGTGGCCTGGAAATAGAAAGGACATGTTGGAGAGTTACACTTGTTGGCCAACTTGCCGGAGTGGAGACCCAGGGCATGCTGCAACAAGCTGAATTATTTTAGAAATAAAATGCCTTTCTAATGGAATGAGTATAAAGAGTTAATAAAGCTGTGACCTATCCTAACCCATCCAGTTGTAAGAGTTACATTATTGTATTGTCAAGGAAAGGGGGGCGGTAGGGGGGCTGAGCGTCTGGGTTTGGTTGGGGGTCCCCACAGTCTGCCTAGGCTAGATGCATTTAAAAATTCTTATTAGATACACAGGCACTGCAGCTTGCTTCGCAGCTGGGCTACTACGCCCAAAGTATAGCCTAGGCTAGATGCAGTTAAAAATTCTACGCTGACTAGCAGACACTGAAGATTTGAAGCAGACCTCTGAGTAAACATCTCTTCAGACTCAACCATCTGTGTTACCCCAAGCCATAGCGTATGTAGTTTCTTACAGTTAAAAGGGGGGTGGGGAGCTACCCAACCCACCTGGAATTGACGATGCCAACGTCAGGTAAGACACAGCAAGGGGACTCCAAAAAGAGTCTCCATTTTTTCCCAAAATTGTGGCACAGACACCACTTAACCCTAGAACGCCTACCTGGGGCCTCGCAGGCCCGCCCTGTTAATTGTTTTCTATTTTCTGCAAGATTACTTTAGTTAGAATTTTGAAACTCTAGGTATTCTTCATGTATATAGTTGTTTGTCATTTGAGTTTGAGTTATTTCATGTTATTTGCACATGGGCCTAAAAGGCCCCAGGTATGTGTAAGTGTAGATTTTTATGGTTATGCGTTCTAGGGTTAAGTGGCATCAATTGCCCCACTGTTGCTTAAAACGGTTGGTGAGGTGATTTTACCAAATCCTCAAGCTTTTAGTCTCCCAAGGATGACACAGGGGTAGAAAAGCCCTTGCGAATCCATGATTTGTTCATCTTTATGAACGTGAGTCTGTCTACATTCTCAGTGGACAGCCGCGTGCGCTTATCTGTCAGCACACCACCAGCAGCGCTGAACACACGTTCAGAGAGAACGCTGGCTGCGGGTCATGACAAGATCTCCAAGGCGTGAGTGGCGAGCTCCGGCCATTTTTCCAGATTGGAATACCAAAATGAGCAAGGGCCAAGTGACACAGTCATGGCTTCGATGTTCACTTGGAGATACTCCTGTACCATCCTCTATAGGCATTGACTATGTGTCAGACTTCTTGTCTCCTGTGGCCTTGCAAAGGATGGTCTAAAAAAGTGGTGAAACGATTCCACAAAATTGCTGTTACCAGCAGATACTGTGTTACTGTTACGGTTTGAGTGATGAAGATTCGACAGTCCCACTATTGGCAAGTTAGAACTGTGAGATTCACTAAGTGCACCACTGGTGTTTTGTGGAAAAGCACATGTAAGATTCTGCAACAGCGTCTGCAGATACTCCTGCATGCGTCAATCCCTTTTTATGGCAGGAATTATTTCGGCAAATTTACTTTTGTACCGGGGATCTAACAGTGTGGCAACCCAGTAGTCCGGTTTACTTCGAATTCTGACAATCCGAGGGTCATGTTGCAGGTAGTGCAGCAAGAAGGCACTCATCTGTCTTGCGCATCCAGGAGGACCAAGTCCTTGTTGTGTTGGTAGCGAGGTAAGAATCATGCTTCCTTCCTCTGCCCTCTCCCCCCAACCTCGCACAAGAGAAATGTGATCAAGGTCTCCCTCATCTGATGAGTCTTCCATGCCCATCACCAGTTCGTCCTCCACTTCTTCCTCGGCTCCTGCACCTTCCTCAACAGTTTGGCTGCTACCATATGCCCTGGTTAATCCCTCTCCCCCACCCTCCCATGCCTGCCGCCTTGGTGCTGCCAACCGTCTGGACCTTGGAGATGTTATCCCTTCCGCATACGACTCCTCCTCTACTTCCTCCACCTCCTCTTGTCCCACCACCTGACTCTGAATTCTGTTTAATGTGTGCTCCAGCATGTACATCACCGGAATAGTCATGCTGATAATGGCATCATCGTCAGCACTAAACATCTTCGTCGCCATTTCAAAACTGTGGGTTCAGTCGCCACAGAGTTACTGCATCTCACCCAGAGGTGTGGTATCTCACCCTCAGGTAAGGAAGGCGTATGGCTCGGGACCCTAACACCTGCATCCAACACATACCCGCAGTGGGGGTAGGGCGAGATTGCACAGTCCCAGGTCCCTAGCTGGTGGCAGGGTCCTATGTAGTGGGTGCTTAGGGGAGCAGCTTAGGGGAGCACATGACAGGGAGAGTATAAATAGGAAGCCATCTTAGAAAGAGCAAGCCAGTCAGAGGAGGAAAAGTGACAGGAGCAGAGGCTCGGCATGAGCTCTGCTCCGGAGGCGGGCCTAGCCTGGGAGGCCCAGGACTGAAGGAGAGAAGAGAGGAGTGGGAGCAGGTAGGCTCCAGGAACCGAAGGGACCCTAGGGCTACGGGCCGTGCAGAAGGCCACCCGTACTCCCGCTGCAACCAGGAGGTAGAGGGGTCAGGCTAGATAAGGGGAACCGGTCCCTCAACTAGCGGAGAAACAGCAAGGCTCAACTAGAAACCGGAGGCTGCAGCATTTCATGTACTGCAGGCCAAAGTCCACACCAGTCTCACTAAGAAGGTAGCCACATAGGACCTAGGGGACGGAACACTCGTCGCCCGCCAAGGCCCAAGTGTCACTGGGTGTGAGGTGCAGGGAGAAGGTCAGAGAAAGGACACACAGAAAGGGGTCCTGCTAAATACTCCGGAGCTATCTGGGGGTGGACTGAGCCCCTCACTGAGTACTCACAGCACGACGGGGGAGATTGCTCTGGTACCTGTAATCTGGACTGCAACAACTGTGAGTAAATATCTTGGGACTGCATCACACGGACTCTGTGTTCATTACTGACTCCCTGCACTACAACCACCTTCATCCACCCACACTGCCCTGAAGCTACACTCTTCCTGTGGTGAGTAATAATACCATTGCTGCAAAACCACCAGCTTCAGAGGACTGTTCCGCAGCGGCGGCCCCTTTGGCCGCACTCCACAGGTGGTGTAGTCAGACATTATAAAATCCATATATACAAATTACCCTTGGATTGACCGCCCTGGGTCACGGACCGGGTCACCGCCACAGTGACTACAACCCCCAGCATCTACTGGCCCGGCTCAGGGTACCCCACGGCCCAGGGGGCGCGTCAACTTCATAGGTCCCTGATCTGAGACCACTCCTGCAGCGTGATTTGCCCCACCTCTGGATCTCGTTGGCCCAGGCTATACATCAGAACGTATTGCACCAGGGCTTGTCGGTGCTGCCACAGTCGCTGCAACATGTGCAGAGTTGAATTCCACCGTGTCGGCACATCGCATTTCAGCCGGTGAACTGGCAGGCCCAACAACTTCTGTAGAGATGTAAGTCGTTGAGCTGCGGGATGCGAATGGCAGAAGTGAGCACACAGCGACCGTGCCCTCTGCAGAAGGCCATCTAGTCCGGGATAGTGGGCTAAAAATTTATGGACAACCAGGTTCAACACGTGAGCCATACAAATCAATTGTGTGACATTGCCCCGGCGAAGGGCCCCACCGAGGTTTGCAGCATTGTCGCACATGGCCTTCCCTGGTTGCAGGTCCAGTGGAGACAACCATTCATGAAACTGGGTCTCCAGAGCTGACCACAACTCCTCAGCTGTGTGACTCACATTTCCCAGACATTTCAAAGTAAACACTGATGCCGTTGAGCCCTGCTGCCAGCATAGTAAGGAGGTGTGCAGGATTCCTTCTGCGCAGTTAGAAAGCAGGTGGCATTACCAGACAGGCTTTGGGTGCAGGTGGAGGACCGAGAGGAGGTTGAGGAGGCAGAAGCAGTTGGGGAACTTCAAGATAAAGAGGATTGACGCACAACTCGTGTGGACGGTAAGACTTGGACAGCAGCCCCTTGTCCTGCTGTCACCATAGTTACCCAGTGCCCAGTCAGCGACATGTAACGCCCCTGTCCATGCCTACTCGTCCAAGTGTCTATGGTGAAATGCACCCTGTCACACACAGAGTTTCTCAAAGAAGCGGTGATGTTGTGTGCGATATGCTGGTGGAGCGCAGGCACACCTTTCTTTGAGAAGTAGTGCTGACTGGGCATCTGGTACTAGGGCACTGCGACGGACATAAGGTCTCGAAAATCCACTGTGTCCTCCAGACGGAAAGGCAGCATTTCTGTAGCCAACAGCTTGCAGATGGTGAAATTCAACCTCTTAGCTTTCTCATGGCTAGGAGGAAATGGTCTTTTACTTGTCCACATCTGAGGGACCGAGGGCTGGCTGTTGTGCTTAGACAGGGTTGAGTAGGGTGTCCCCGGCAAACTGCCGGTCTGTGAGGAAGATGCAGGCGGACATGTTAGGTTGCCTTGATCCAAAGGTGGTGCTCTTGATGTCGGAGAGCGCTCAACACCAGCAGGTGTTTCCACTTCCCAATGAACTGACGACCTGCCAATCACACTGGCTGTTGCGGGTAAAGAGGTGACAGGTCTGCGTCCAAAAACATGTGTGACTGCTGTCCCCCCAGTCACAGAGGATGAAGAGGCTGCGGATGCACAAGATGGGGCAGACGGTGGTTGGCCCAGCCCGCTAGGCCGCATTGTAGCACAGTGAGCTTCCCACTGCAACTTATGCTTCATATCCATGTGACGGTACATGCATGAAGTACTCAAACTATGGATTTCTTGGCCTCTACTTAGCTTTTGGTGACAAATATTACAGATAACACGAGTTGGGTCATCCTTATCGATCTGAATAAATGCCCAGGCTATGCAAGGCTTAGAGCCCATGCAACCTGAAGAGCCACTATGACTTGTGGTCAGAGGAATAGTTGTGGTTGAGGATGCAGTTGTTGATGTGCTTCCAGTACTCCGCCTCTGTCCAGGAAGGCGCAACCTAACCTCATCGTTAATAGCATCTGTGACGCCCCACTGCGCTTGGTATCACAGATCCTAGAAGAGTGCATTGATGGAATCCTCCAGAAGAGGCCCCCATAAACATTCACACATCTCCACCTTCCACCTCAGACCAGCAGAGGGAGCCCGTTAGGGATATAAATAGGGAAGGTGGAGCTAGGCAGTTCAGTTCCTCTGAAGAGTTCCTGCAGTAGAGAAGCCTAAGAGAGGTCAGTCTGCAGTGGAGCTCAGTCTAGTCTAGAGAACTTAGTTAATAATTCAGCAGTGGAGTACGAGGCTCCTGCTAGCTAGATTCAGGGAGCCCAGATAGAGCTTAAGGAGTGCCGGCGCCATAAGATCGGTGAGCCGCGGCAAGCTGCCGTTAGTGTGTATAGCCTAGTGAGGGCCCGAGTAGGCCGAAGGCGAGTGGCGTGTTGGTACATAGGGGTCAGAGGAGCTTAACCAGCTCACCCCGAAGCATTTACCGGACACCGGATCCGAGCTTACCGGGATCTCTATGACCCAGTAAGGCATAACCGGAATCCCTGGAGAACTACAAGTCCCAGGATCGCTAAGGTGCTGATACGTAACAGAGCCAGGAGACGCTTAGGCCCCGCATACTGGGAGCGTGAACTCCAAGACAAGGCCCTACCACAAGGTCAGCCAGCGCAGGACAGAGACAAAGTTAGGCCTAGCTCCTGGCAGGTCAGAAACTTACTACGCAGAGGCAAGAAACAGGAGGCCCTACACCCGCTCATTGGGGAATATCCTGATATGCACCCTTCACCCTACAGTGCTCCGGGATGTGGCTGAATTTCCACCAGTAAAAGGTACTGAAGTGACTACCTTGTCCGTTCCTGTTCTTGCTCTGACCCAGCTGGGTCTCGCCTGTCCTGCATTCCCCCTGCATACGCTGCCCTGAGACCTAGCTCCACCTGTGGGGAGCTATACCATCGAGCTGCCTTATCACCGGCCTCAGTGGACTGCTGCAGCGCTGGTGCTTCTCACAAGATACCACAGGTGGCGTCACAAACTCTTATAAAATTAACAATTATCCACCCTTTTAAAGAGTGACCCCAGGGTACGGGCCAGGGAGCCGACCACCGCGACATCCCCAAGGCCAGGCAAATGCCCTGGTACCGAGTCATCCCCATCCCCTGGGCTAGTCACATCCTCCTCCACCTCCTCTGCTGACCTCATCGACTGGCTGACTGTGGGTTCACAGTAAGTGGGATCTCCAACCTCGTCATCATCACCCTGTGTGTTATCACACCCGTCGTCCTCAGAGCCAACCTCTTCCTGCCCTGACCGAAAAGTCAAGTTGTCGCTCCAATCGGGTATTTGAGTCTCATCATCGTCTTCATCATTGTCTCCACCAACAGGAGCTACAGTTTGGGAACGAGGGTCTACATTATGCTCAGAACCTTCTTCATCTGGTCCTGGATCCGACTTATAAAGATTCTGGGCATCAGTGCAGATCATTTCCTCATCTGGATTAACAGAAGCTCTGGAGCAGACCTCCGTTTCCCAGGCTATAGTATGAGTAAACAGCTGTGCAGACTCAACCATCTGTGTTACCCCATACTCCGACGGGCAGCTGGAGACTTGGGAGCTGTGAGGAAGCAAGTGCGATTGGGGTGACACCTCTGAGGACTGGAGTATTTGTGATGTTGAAATTGAGGTGGTGGAGAGCCCACTTGAAGGAGCACTTGATATTCGTTGAAGCACCTGCTGTTTTTGTGCCTCATCTGGAATTTGTAGCGATGGGCATGTCCGTAAGAAAGGGATCGTATCACATTGTCCACGAAAAGAAGTCGACATCTTAGTTTGGCTGGAAGATGGTCTTTCTTCTGCAGATGTTACCCCCCCCCACCGCGGGGGGGCTCGACCCACCAGCGGACAGGCACCAGTATTGGGATAGGAGGGCTGGCCGTCAGGGTCCACCGCGGCTCTGGCACAAACCCGGCGACACGGAGGTGGCACGGGCAGGAACGGACTGGCCGTGTCGGCTTTTCACTTTTTGGATTTTAGAAGGGCATGACTTGCCTATATCTGTGTCTCCCCCTCCTTTTACTCCTCCACCTCTTTTCTTTTCGCATGACTATATGTACTTGTCACTTTTCCATGTGTTAGTTATGACTTCTGAGCAGTTTGTCAGCTTTTGGACACCTTTGAAGATGTTTTCTATGTGTTTCTAAGTGTTTTTGTTCGCCTGCCATTGGTTTTAACGGTGTTCGAAGGTGTTCGACAAACAGTTCGACGAACAGTTCGGCGAACACAAGGGTGTTCGACGAACCGAACCAAACTCGAACACTATGGGGGTGGCTCAACACTAGTAGAGAGGTCTGCTCAAAGAGGCATTTCTCGAACTTAGCGTATAGGTGATTCTGCCTGAGCCCTAGCAGAACCTGACAAACATCCCTCTGGTGTGAGGGCAGATCCGGAAAGAAGACCAAGATATTGTCCAGGTATACCACTACGCAAAAAAAAAGAAGATCACGGAAGATGTTGTTAACCAGCTCCTGGAAGATGGCTGGAGCATTACAGAGACCAAAGGGCATCACTCGGTAATCGTAGTGACCATCCCGGGTGTTGAATGCCGTCTTCCACTCATCTCCCTGGCGGATCCGGATCAAATTATACGCCCCACGAATATCGAGCTTAGTAAAGATCTTCGCGTCTTTAAGGCGATCGAACAGCTCTGATATGAGAGGCAGGGGGTACTTATTTTTTATGGTAATCTGGTTAAGACCCCCGTAATCGATACAGGGACGTAGGGAGCCGTCTTTCTTCTTGATGAAGAAAAATCCTGCACCAGCCAGAGAGGTGGATTTCTAGATAAATCCCCTAGTAAGATTCTCCTCTATGTACTCAGACATGGCACGGGACTCAGCCAGCGACAAGGGGTAGATACGCCCACGGGGAGGAGAAGCACCAGGTACCAGGTCGATGGGGCAATCATACGGCCTATGAGGTGGTAGTGTCTTTGCTCTCTTTTTGTCGAAGACGTCCGCATAGGACCAGTAGGGTGCCAGCAGACCAGGTAGATTAGCCGGAGTAGACGAAGGTCGAGCTGGACGAACCGCAACCAGACAGAACGCATGGCATTCCTGACCCCAACGGAACACGTCGCCAGATCTCCAATTCAGGACGGGATCACGTCTTTGTAACTAGGATAGACCAAGCAAGAGGGGGTGAGAGAGACCGGACAGCACATGAAAGGAGATCTTCTCCGAGTGCAGCATTCCCACCTGAAGGGTTACAGGCTCTGTGACGAGTAAGATGGACTCCGGAAGAAGCCTCCCATCCACATGGCTACTGCCAACGGTTCAGCCAGGCGTACAGTAGGAAACTGAAACCGCTCCACAACAGCCTGTTGAATGAGATTCCCAGCGGCTCCGGAATCCAGATGGGCAATCTCGAAGAAGCTGGTCTCACCACTGGAAATAGAAACAGACAGAGTCAAGGACGGAGAGGATTTACTCTTGCCTAGGATGACCTCTCCAAGCGGTCCTAGACACTGGAGTTTCCAGGCCACACCGGGCAGGAACGGATCAGATGCTCTTTACTGCCACAGTAGAAGCAACTCCCCTCAGCTCGGTGCATCTCCTGGCGAGACTTGACCATCCTGGTTTGTTCAATTTGCATGGGCTCAGGCGAACATGCCCGGGGAATTGCTGGTTGCGAGTAGAGATGAGCGTTGTTCTACTCGAACTGTTCGCCAATCTCAAATTCGAGCTGTTTTGGGCGGTGTTCGAGCCGTTCGGCGAACACGAACGATTTGAGAAAAATTCGGCTGTTCGAGGTTATGTTCGATAACTGTTCGTGCACCAAAATCATAACTGGATTTTTTCTCAGTAATGATGAAAATTAATGTTAATACGCAGTTTGAGTGTACAGCGGGGTGGGGGGAGGGGCAGGGGATGGATCTCTGCAGGAATAATGAAGAACTCCATTTTTTTTTCTCTTTCCGCATTTACAGTGGGGAGGTGCAATCTGTCAGCCTATCAGCAGCGCACACACGGAGCGAAGTGCTTTTTTTCACACAAGCAAGGGCATGTGTCATTGGCAGTGTATGTCACATGTCCTTGCCCTATAAGACCCAGCCATTTTCCCTGTCGCCACCATTTTCTCACTGCTGCAGCTGCGTGTTAGACGGCACCGCTGTTGCTGTGTGCGCTATACCTTGTTAATTTCAAGCCAATTTTCGCACAAATCTACAGATAGCTTGGGAGTAGGGAATAGTTGTGATTGCAGTCCTTTTAAGGACTAGGTTACAGCATTTCCTATGAAGTTTATCAGGCAGGTCTGTGCTCTTAAATAGATAGATTGTGGGAGTAAAGACTAATTGTAATTGCAGTCCTTTTCAGGACTAGGTTACATCAGTTCCTATCAGTTTTTGCCAGGCAGGTCTGTGCCAGTGCTGTGCAAGTTTTTTTCACAGCATTTGGCTGAATCTAGCAAAGCTAATCCTTTTTGGCCTATTGCAGAGTGTGTTAGTCAGTGGAGTAGCCTATCTGTGTTGCAAGACATACCACCTGTGTATAGAATACCAATTTTTTTACTGCACCTAGTGAAGTAAAATCTTTTGGGCATAGCATCATTCTATTAGTCCATCTATACTGACCTCCATCAGGTTGCAAATTGAATATAATTTTTTTCTGCATCTAGCTCTGAAAAAATATTTGGGCTTCTAGCAGTGTGTGGGACTTCTTCTATTAGTCCATCTATACTGACCTCCATCAGGTTGCAAACTGAATATAATTTTTTTCTGCATCTAGCTCTGAAAAAATATTTGGCCTTCTAGCAGTGTGTGGGACTTGTTCTATTAGTCCATATATACTGACCTCCATCACGTTGCAAATTCAAAATAATTTTTTGTCTGCATCTAGCTCTGAAAAAATATTTGGCCTTCTAGCAGTGTGTGGGACTTTCTCTATTAGTCCATCTATACTGACCTCCATCAGGCTGCAAATTAAAAATAATTTTTATCTGCATCTACCTCTGAAAAAATATTTGGCCTTATAGCTGTGTGTGGGACTTGTTCTATTAGTCCATCTATACTGACCTCCATCAGGTTGCAAACTGAATATAATTTTTATCTGCATCTAGCTCTGAAAAAATATTTGGCCTTCTAGCAGTGTGTGGGACTTTCTCTATTAGTCCATCTATACTGACCTCCATCAGGTTGCAAATTAAAAATAATTTATATCTGCATCTAGCTCTGAAAAAATATTTGGCCTTCTAGCAGTGTGTGGGACTTTCTCTATTAGTCCATCTATACTGACCTCCATCAGGTTGCAAATTAAAAATAATTTTTTGTCTACATCTAGCTCTGAAAAAATATTTGGCCTTCTAGCAGTGTGTGGGACTTTCTCTATTAGTCCATCTATACTGACCTCCATCAGGTTGCAAACTGAATATATTTTTTTTCTGCATCTACCTCTGAAAAAATATTTGGCCTTCTAGCAGTGTGTGGGACTTGTTCTATTAGTCCATCTATACTGACCTCCATCAGGTTGCAAATTGAATATCATTTTTTTCTGCATCTACTTCTGAAAAAATGTTTGGGCTTCTAGCAGTGTGTGGGACTTGGTCTATTAGTCCATCTATACTGATCTCCATCAGGTTGCAAATTAAAAATAATTTTTATCTGCATCTAGCTCTGAAAAAATATTTGGCCTTCTAGCAGTGAGTGGGACTTGTTCTATTAGTCCATCTATACTGACCTCCATCAGGTTGCAAATTGAATATAATTTTTTTCTGCATCTACTTCTGAAAAAATGTTGGGCTTCTAGCAGTGTGTGGGACTTGGTCTATTAGTCCATCTATACTGATCTCCATCAGGTTGCAAATTAAAAATAATTTTTATCTGCATCTAGCTCTGAAAAAATATTTGGGCTTCTAGCTGTGTGTGGGACTTGTTCTATTAGTCCATCTATACTGACCTCCATCAGGTTGCAAACTGAATATCATTTTTTTCTGCATCTACCTCAGAAAAAAAATTTGGGCTTCTAGCAGTGTGTGGGACTTATTCTATTAGTCCATCTATACTGACCTCCATCAGGTTGCAAATTGAATATAATTTTTTTCTGCATCTACTTCTGAAAAAATATTTGGGCTTCTAGCAGTGTGTGGGACTTGGTCAATTAGTCCATCTACACTGACCTCCATCAGGTTGCAAATTAAAAATAATTTTTATCTGCATCTAGCTCTGAAAAAGTATTTGGGCTTCTAGCAGTGTGTGGGACTTGGTCTATTAGTCCATCTATACTGACCTCCATCAGGTTGCAAATTGAATATCATTTTTTTCTGCATCTAGCTCTGAAAAAGTATTTGGGCTTCTAGCAGTGTGTGGGACTTGTTCTATTAGTCCATCTATACTAACCTACACCAGGTTGCAAATTCAATATAATTTTATTCTGCATCTACTTCTGAAAAAATATTTGGGCTTCTAGCAGTGTGTGGGACTTGGTCAATTAGTCCATCTACACTGACCTCCATCAGGTTGCAAATTAAAAATAATTTTTATCTGAATCTAGCTCTGAAAAAATATTTGGGCTTCTAGCAGTGTGTGGGACTCATTGTATTAGGCCATCTATACCAAGCTCCACCAGCTTTGAAATTAATAATAATTTTTAGCTGCATCTAGCCCTGAAAATAATTTTTCCCAATAGTGGTAGCAATAGAAATATGGGGCGCGCGCCTGGCTAACAAAAATATACGCTTCATAACACAAAACACCAGCCTAGCGCACTGCATTAATAAGATGGCATCATCGTCTCTCCCAGTGCTAGGCCTACTACGCAGGCCAGCATTCCTGTGCCTAAAACACAATGTATGGGTCCGCGCTAGCCACTATGCTAAGGAGTATAAAGCTGCTAACGCTTTATAACAATTCAATTGGCAGATTTTCACAGAGCTCTTCCACAACGCCCACCCATCGGGCAACAGTTGCCCAACCTCCCTATGGGATCTAGTGGCGAATAGTTGATGCCATTAGTCAGAGCGTCAGTTGCCCCGTCAACGTGGCAAGCATACGGTAAGGCATGGGAAGAGTGGACACGACTAGTAGCAGGCAGACGGGTTGACCAATGTGAACAAGCCTGATCACAAGTCACCATAGAATTTCTCCACCAGCTAATGATGAGGGGCATATCAGGAGCGTCAGCGCAGCGGTGTCTGACCGGAGTAGCATTTCACTTCCAACTACTGAATTGGGGAGATGTGACAAAGATTCATCATCAGACAATCCATAAAAGGGTGGAAAAGGGGTCAGCCAAGTCAGGAATGTAGACGTCCCGTCCCGTGTCACTAAAACTGATTTCTCACATCATATCCCTAACACCATTAACATGACACTCACAATTTGAAGCAACACTAATGTCTACTGCATTTGTGATCGCCTTCTTCGGGGCGCTATGTATAAGTGAATTAGTCCCTCAATCCAAAATTACCACCAGTGGAGGCTTATTACACCAGGACGTAGTCATAGCCAATAATGCAATACGTCTACGCATACACCAATCGAAAACGGTTCCAGCGGGCAGGGGTACTTGGGTACTTCTACAACCCACAAACGGTACACTGAGTCGGGTAACAATAGTAAAAACATATCTAACCATCAGATCACAAAGTAATTTCTTCCTATCACACATTGATGGAACGCCATTATCAAGATACCTGTTCCAAGCTATATTTAATAAATGCATAACATTGGCAGGGAACCACCCCAAAGATTACGGGACACACTCATTCCGCATAGGTGCGGTCACGGAAGCAGCAAGAGCAGGACTGTCAGAAACGGAAGTTCAGAGGATAGGAAGATGGCGATCCACGTGTTTGGCGAGATACATAAGACCGGACTTGTTATCCTAACGTGGTTTGTTTCTTTTACAGGTGACGCTAAGCCAACAGTGTGAATGATAGGCCACTAGTATATATATTGGGCACAAAAAAGGGCGAAAGTCCGCCCAGGCGGGAGGAAATTAGAGTTTCATAACACATATTTCAACTGGAGAGGTATTAGAGGCCTGCTATGGCCACAGGTACTAATGGAGGTAATCAAGGTAGGGAGAGAGGCAAGAGGTCCGGACATCTTAGTTATACAGGCCGGGGGAAACAACCTAGGTCATCACAAGAGCGCATAACTAATGGCAATAATGAAACTAGACACTGAGCGCTTCAGAGAATTTTTCACAAAATTAGCTATAGTATGGTCAGAGATTGTGCCGATAGCGGTATGGCAAGGTGCGCGAGACATCACGGCCATCGAATGGACAAGGCGGGTAATAAATATTCGGATGGCAAAATTTAGAAGAGACAGGGGCGGTGTAGTGATACGACACCGACAACTGGAAGGAGATAAAGCAGGCCTCATACGGCCCGACGGTGTTCACTTAATAGATATTGGACTGGACATATTCCTGTCAGGACTCCAGGACGGGGTGGAACAAGCGTTAAGAGTGATGGGTGGGGGTCAGAGTCCTGCATACGAGTACGCTGGATCCTCCGTGGCCTGGAAATAGAAAGGACATGTTGGAGAGTTACACTTGTTGGCCAACTTGCCGGAGTGGGGACCCAGGGCATGCTGCAACAAGCTGAATTATTTTAGAAATAAAATGCATTTCTAATGGAATGAGTATAAAGAGTTAATAAAGCTGTGACCGATCCTCACCCATCCAGTTGTAAGAGTTACATTATTGTATTTTCCATGAAAGGGGGGCGGTAGGGGGGCTGAGCGTCTGGGTTTGGTTGGGGGTCCCCACAGTCTGCCTAGGCTAGATTCATTTAAAAATTCTTATTAGATACACAGGCGGTGCAGCTTGCTTCGCAGCTGGGCTACTACACCCAAAGTATTGCCTAGGCTAGATGCAGTTAAAAATTCTACGCTGACTAGCAGACACTGAAGATTTGGAGCAGACCTCTGAGTAAACAGCTCTTCAGACTCAACCATCTGTGTTACCCCAAGCCATAGTGTATGTAGTTTCTTACAGTTAAAAGGGGTGGGGTGCGACCCAACCCACCTGGAATTGACGATGCCAACGTCACGTAAGACACAGCAAGGGGACTCCCAAAATTGTGGCACAGACACCACTTAACCCTAGAACGCATACCTGTGGCCTTGCAGGCCCGCCCAGTTAATTGTTTTCTATTTTCTGCAAGATTACTTTAGTTAGAATTTTGAAACTTTAGGTATTCTTCATGTATATAGTTGTTTGTCATTTGAGTTTGAGTTATTCCATGTTATTTGCACACGGGCCTAAAGGGCCCCAGGTATGTGAAAGTGTAGATTTTTATGGTCATGCGTTCTAGGGTTAAGTGGCATCAATTGCCCCACGGTTGCTTAAAACGGTTGGTGAGGTGATTTTACCAAATCCCCAAGCTTTTAGTCTCCCAAGGATGACACAGGGGTAGAAATGTCCTTGCGAATCCATGATTTGTTCATCTTTATGAACGTGAGTCTGTCTACATTCTCAGTGGACAGCCACGTGCGCTTATCTGTCAGCACACCACCAGCAGCGCTGAACACACGTTCAGAGAGAACGCTGGCTGCATGGCATGACAAGATCTCCAAGGCGTGAGTGGTGAGCTCCGGCGATTATTCCAGATTGGAATACCAAAATGAGCAAGGGTCCAGTGACACAGTCATGGCTTCGATGTTCACTTGGAGATTCTCCTGTACCATCCTCTGTAGGCATTGACTATGTGTCAGACTTCTTGTCTCCTGTGGCCTTGCAAAGGATGGTCTAAAAAAGTGGTGAAACGATTCCACAAAATTGCTGTTACCAGCAGATACTGTGTTACTGTTACTGTTTGAGTGATGAAGACTCGACAGTCCCACGATTGGCAAGTTAGAAACTGTGAGATTCACTAGGTGCACCACTGGTGTTTTGTGGAAAAGCACATGTAAGATTCTGCAACAGCGTCTGCAGATACTCCTGCATTCGTCAATACCTTTTTATGACAGGAATTATTTCGGCAAATATACTTTTGTACCGGGGATCTAAGAGTGTGGCAACCCAGTAGTCGGGATTACTTCGAATTCTGACAATCCGGGGGTCATGTTGCAGGTAGTGCAGCAAGAAGGCACTCATGTGTCTTGCGCATCCAGAAGTACCAAGTCCTTGTTGTGTTGGTAGCGAGGTAAGAATCATGCTTCCTTCCTCTGCCCTCTCCCTCCAACCTCGCACAACAGAAATGTGATCAAGGTCTCCCTTATCTGATGAGTCTTCCATGCCCATCGCCAGTTCGTCCTCCACTTCTTCCTCGGCTCCTGCACCTTCCTCAACAGTTTGGCTGCTACCATGCGCCCTGGTTAATCCCTCTCCCCCACCCTCCCATGCCTGCCGCCTTGGTGCTGCCAACCGTCTGGACCTTGGAGATGTTATCCCTTCCGCATACGACTCCTCCTCTACTTCCTCCACCTCCTCTTGTCCCACCACCTGACTCTGAATTCTGTTTAATGTGTGCTCCAGCATGTAAATCACCGGAATAGTCATGCTGATAATGGCATCGTCGTCAGCACTAAACATCTTCGTCGCCATTTCAAAACTGTGCAGAAGGGTGTGTGGCGCCCCTGAGGGTTCAGTCGCCACAGAGTTACTGCATCTCACCCAGAGGTGTGGTATCTCACCCTCAGATAAGGAAGGCGTATGGCTCGGGACCCTGACTCCTGCATCCAACACATACCCGCAGTGGGGGTAGGGCGAGATTGCTCCTAAGGGAGAGCACAGTCCCAGGTCCCTAGCTGGTTTGAGGGTCCTATGTAGTGGGTGCTTAGGGGAGCAGCTTAGGGGAGCACATGACAAGGAGAGTATAAATAGGAAGCCATCTTATAAAGAGCAAGCCAGACAGAGGAGGAAAAGTGACAGGAGCAGAGACTAGGTATGAGCTCTGCTCCGGAGGCGGGCCTAGCCTGGGAGGCCCAGGACTGAAGGAGAGAAGAGAGGAGTGGGAGCTGGAAGGCTCCAGGAACCGAAGGGACCCTACGGCTACGGGCCGTGCAGAAGGCCACCCGTACTCCCGCTGCTACCAGGAGGTAGAGGGGTCAGGACAGATAAGGGGAACCGGTCCCTCAACTAGCGGAGAAACAGCAAGGCTCAACTAGAAACCGGAGGCTGCTGCATTTCATGTACTGCAGGCCAAAGTCCACACCAGTCTCACTAAGAAGGTAGCCACATAGGACCCAGGGGACGGAACACACGTCACCCGCCAAGGCCCGAGGATACTGGATAGAAGTGTCACTGGGTGTGAGGTGCAGGGAGAAGGCCAGAGAAAGGACACACAGAAGGGGGTCCCGCTAAGTACTCCGGAGCTATCTGGGGGTGGACTGAGCCCCTCACTGAGTATGCACAGCACGACGGGGGAGATTGCTCTGGTACATGTAATCTGGACTACAAAAACTGTGAGTAATATCTTGAGACGGCATCACACGGACTCTGTGTTCATTACTGACTCCCTGCACTACAACCACCATCATCCACCCACACTGCCCTGAAGCTACACTCTTCCTGTGGTGAGTAATAATAGCGTTGCTGCAAAACCACCAGCTTCAGAGGACTGTTCCGCAGCGACGGCCCCTTTGGCCGCACTCCACAGGTGGCGTAGTCAGACATTATAAAATCCATATATACAAATTACCCTTGGATTGACCGCCCTGGGTCACGGACTGGGTCACCGCCACAGTGACTACAACCCCCAGCGTCTACCGGACCGGCTCAGGGTACTCCATGGCCCAGGGGTCGCGTCAACTTCATAGGTCTCTGATCTGAGACCACTCCTGCAGCGTGATTTGCCCCACCTCTGGATCTCGTTGGCCCAGGCTATACGTCAGAACGTATTGCACCAGGGCTTGTCGGTGCTGCCACAGTCGCTGCAACATGTGCAGAGTTGAATTCCACCGTGTCGGCACATCGCATTTCAGCCGGTGAACTGGCAGGCCCAACGACTTCTGTAGAGATGTAAGTCGTTGAACTGCGGGATGCGAACGGCGGAAGTGAGCACACAGCGACCGTGCCCTCTGCAGAAGGCCATCTAGTCCGGGATAGTGGGCTAAAAATTTCTGGACAACCAGGTTCAACACGTGAGCCATACAAGGCACGTGTGTGACATTGCCCCGGCGAAGTGCCGCACCCAGGTTTGCAGCATTGTCGCACATGGCCTTCCCTGGTTGCAGGTCCAGTGGAGACAACCTTTCATGAAACTGGGTCTCCAGAGCTGACCACAACTCCTCAGCTGTGTGACTCACATTTCCCAGACATTTCAAAGTAAACACTGATGCCGTTGAGCCCTGCTGCCAGCATAGGAAGGAGGTGTGCAGGATTCCTTCTGCGCAGTTAGAAAGCAGGTGGCATTACCAGACAGGCTTTTGGTGCAGGTGGAGGACCGAGAGGAGGTTGAGGAGGCAGAAGCAGTGGAGGAACTTCGAGATAAAGAGGATTGACGCACAACTCGTGGGGACGGTAAGACTTGGACAGCAGCCCCTTGTCCTGCTGTCACCATAGTTACCCAGTGCCCAGTCAGCGACATGTAACGCCCCTGTCCATGCCTTCTCGTCCAAGTGTCTGTGGTGAAGTGCACCCTGTCACACACAGAGTTTCTCAAAGAAGCGGTGATGTTGTGTGCGACATGCTAGTGGAGCGCAGGCACACCTTTCTTTGAGAAGTAGTGCCGACTGGGCATCTGGTACTGGGGCACTGCGACGGACATAAGGTCTTGAAAATCCTCTGTGTCCTCCAGGTGGAAAGGCAGCATTTCTGTAGCCAACAGCTTGCAGATGGTGAAATTCAACCTCTTAGCTTTCTCATGGCTAGGAGGAAATGGTCTTTTACTTTTTCACATCTGAGGGACCGAGGGCTGGCTGTTGTGCTTAGACGGTGTTGAGTAGGGTGTCCCCGGCAAACTGCTGGTCTGTGAGGAAAATGCAGGCGGACATGTTAGGTTGCCTTGATCCAAAGGTGGTGCTCTCGATGTCGGAGAGCGCTCAACACTAGCAGGTGTTTCCACTTCCCAATGAACTGACGACCTGCCAATCACACTGGCTGTTGCGGGTAAAGAGGTGGCAGGTCTGCGTCCAAAAACATGTGTGACTGCTGTCCCCCCAGTCACAGAGGATGAAGAGGCTGCGGATGCACAAGATGGGGCAGACGGTGGTTGGCCCAGCCGGCTAGGCCGCATTGTAGCACAGTGAGCTTCCCACTGCAACTTATGCTTCATATCCATGTGACGGTACATGCATGAAGTACTCAAACTATGGATTTTTTGGCCTCTACTTAGCTTTTGCTGACAAATATTACAGATAACACGAGTTGGGTCATCCTTATCGATCTGAATAAATGCCCAGGCTATGCAAGGCTTAGAGCCCATGTGACCTGAAGAGCCACTACGACTTGTGGTCAGAGGCAGAGTTGTGGTTGAGGATGCAGTTGTTGACGTGCTTCCAGTACTCTGTCTCTGTTCAGGAAGGCGCAACCTAACCTCGTCGTCAATAGCATCTGTGATGCCCCACTGCGCTTGGTATCACAGATCCTAGAAGAGTGCATTGATGGAATCCTCCACAAGAGGCCCCCATAAACATTCACACATCTCCACCTTCCACCTCAGACCAGCAGAGGGAGCCCGTTAGGGATATAAATAGGGAAGATGGAGCTAGGCAGTTCAGTTCCTCTGAAGAGTTCCTGCAGTAGAGAAGCCTAAGAGAGGTCAGTCTGCAGTGGAGCTCAGTCTAGTCTAGAGAACGCAGTTAATAGCTCAGCAGTGGAGCACGAGGCTCCTGCTTGCTAGATTCAGGGAGCCCAGATAGAGCTTAAGGTGTGCCGGTGCCGTAAGATCAGTGAAGCGAGGCAAGCTGCCGTTAGTGTGTATAGCCTAGTGAGGGCCCGAGTAGGCCGAAGGCGAGTGGCGAGTTAGTACATAAGGGGCAGAGGAGCTTAACCAGCTCACCCCGAAGCATTTACCGGACACAGGATCCGAGCTTACCGGTATCTCTATGACCCAGTAAGGCATAACCGGAATCCCTGGAGAACTACAAGTCCCAGGATCGCTAAGGTGCTGATATGTAACAGAGCCAGGAGACGCTTAGGCCCCGCATACTGGGAGCGTGAACTCCAAGAGAAGGCCCTACCACAAGGTCAGCCAGCGCAGGACAGAGACAAAGTTAGGCCTAGCTCCAGGCAGGTCAGAAACTTACTACGCAGAGGCAAGAAACAGGAGGCCCTACACCCGCTCATTGGGGAGGATCCTGATATGCACCCTTCACCCTACAGTGCTCCGGGATGTGCCTGAATTTCCACCAGTAAAAGGTACTGAAGTGACTACCGTGTCCATTCCCGTTCTTGCTCTGACCCAGCTGGGTCTCGCCTGTCCTGCATTCCCCCTGCATACGGTGCCCTGAGACCTAGGTCCACCTGTGGGGAGCTATACCATCAAGCTGCCTTATCACCGGCCTCAGTGGACTGCTGCAGCGCTGGTGCTTGTCACCAGATACCACAGGTGGCGTCATGAACTCTTATAAAATTAACAATTATCCACCCTTTTAAAGAGAGACCCCAGGGTACGGGCCAGGGAGCCGACCACCGCGACATCCCCAAGGCCAGGCAAATGCCCTGGTACCGAGTCATCCCCATCCCCAGGGCTAGTCACATCCTCCTCCACCTCCTCTGCTGACCTCATCGACTGGCTGACTGTGGGTTCACAGTAAGTGGGATCTCCAACCTCGTCATCATCACCCTGTGTGTTATCACACCCGTCGTCCTCAAAGCCAACCTCTTCCTGCCCTGACCGAAAAGTCAAGTTGTCGCTCCAATCAGGTATTTGAGTCTCATCATTGTCTTCATCATTGTCTCCACCAACAGGAGTTACAGTTTGGGAACAAGGGTCTACATTATGCTCAGAACCTTCTTCATCTGGTCCTGGATCCGACTTATAAAGATTCTGGGCATCAGATCAGATCATTTCCTCATCTGGATTAACAGAAGCTCTGGAGCAGACCTCCGTTTCCCAGGCTATAGTATGAGTAAACAGCTGTGCAGACTCAACCATCTGTGCTACCCCATACTCAGACGGGCAGCTGGAGACTTGGGAGTTGTGAGGAAGCAAGTGCGATTGGGGTGACACCTCTGAGGACTGGAGTATTTGTGATGTTGAAATTGAGGTGATGGAGAGCCCACTTGAAGGAGCACTTGATATCCGTTGAAGCACCTGCTGTTTTTGTGCCTCATTTAGAATTTGTAGCGATGGGCGTGTCCGTAAGAATGGGATCGTATCACATTGTCCACGAAAAGAAGTCGACATCTTAGTTTGGCTGGAAGATGGTCTTTCTTCTGCAGATGTTACCCC
This sequence comes from Phyllobates terribilis, assembly GCF_046119375.1. Lineage (NCBI taxonomy): Eukaryota > Metazoa > Chordata > Amphibia > Anura > Dendrobatidae > Phyllobates > Phyllobates terribilis. Next base: position 262,057,971 of record NW_027362768.1, read on the forward strand.
CCCCCCACCGCGGGGGGCCTCGACCCACCGGCGGACAGGCACCGGTATTGGGATAGGGGGGCTGGCCGTCAGGGTCCACCGCGGCTCTGGCACAAACCCGGCGACACAGAGGTGGCACGGGCAGGAACGGACTGGCCGTGTCGGCTTCTCACTTTTTGGATTTTAGAAGGGCATGACATGCCTATATCTGTGTCTCCCCCTCATTTTACTCCTCCACCTCTTTTCTTTTCGCATGACTATATGTACTTGTCACTTTTCCATGTGTTAGTTGTGTCTTCTGAGCAGTTTGTCAGCTTTTGGACACCTTTGAAGGTGTTTTCTATGTGTTTCTATGTGTTTTTGTTTGCCTGCCATTGGTTTTAACGGTGTTCGAAGGTGTTCGACGAACAGTTCGACGAACAGTTCGGCGAACACACGGGTGTTCGACGAACCGAACCGAACTCGAACACTACGGGGGTGGCTCAACACTAGTTGCGAGGCTGGCTTTTAGAATACAGGAGTGAGACGCGGAAATCTTCTCTCCCGGGTAGTCTCCTTAGTACGTTCCAGAAAACGGATGTCAATCCAGGTAGCTAATGACACCAGGTCGTCCAGGGTGGAAGGGATGTCACGACCGGCTGGCTCATTCTTGATCCGTCCGGAAAGACCCTCCCAGAAGGTGGACACCAGGGCCTCGTTGTTCAAGGCAAACTCAGATGCGAGGGTTCGGAACTGTATGGCATACTGGCCCACAGAGAGACTCCCTTGGAGGAGATGGAGAAGTGAGGAGTAGTGTTGAGCCACCCCCGTAGTGTTCGAGTTCGGTTCGGTTCGTCGAACACCCGTGTGTTCGCCGAACTGTTCGTCGAACACCTTCGAACACCGTTAAAACCAATGGCAGGCAAACAAAAACACATAGAAACACATAGAAAACACCTTCAAAGGTGTCCAAAAGCTGACAAACTGCTCAGAAGACACAACTAACACATGGAAAAGTGACAAGTACATATAGTCATGCGAAAAGAAAAGAGGTGGAGGAGTAAAAGGAGGGGGAGACACAGATATAGGCATGTCATGCCCTTCTAAAATCCAAAAAGTGAGAAGTCGACACGTTCAGTCCGCTCCTGCCCGTGCCACCTCCGTGTCGCCGGGTTTGTGCCAGAGCCGCGGTGAACCCTGACGGCCAGCCTGTCACGCTGTCTCTGTATACTGGAGGTAGGAGGCCTAAGCTGACCCTAAGCTGGGGCCCTGACTAATCCCTCAACCTGGAGGTACTGTTAAAGGTACAGAGGTCCAGGCCGCCAGCGTAACCCCTACCTCCTGAAGATCCCTGCACCTCAGTAATCTAGTCCTGAGAAGGACCCCGATCACAACCAAAGGGAACAAGAAATAATATGCCCAAACACAGTATTTAGACGAACGAGACAGTACAAGGGAAAAACCAAAACCACCTTGCCTACAAACAACTTCTCTACTACAACAGAGGGAAAACCAATGGGAAAGGAGATAAATGATAAAGCGAGGAAAGGGAAAAAACACTTCCAAATACACTTATCTCAGCAACTCCAAACACCACGATCCGCTCTGTCAGTCTGAATGAAATGCTTTCACCGACACCTCCCAAACAGACCAGCAGGTATATGAAGGAGTCTAACTACAGAAGTATTGATTGCAGCTGGGCGAGGCTGGACCTCATCTAGCCCAGAGAGAGAGAGAGAGAATTAACTCCCTCACTGCCGAGAAACACAAAGCACCAACAAGTCAGCTGCGAGAAGTCAGGCTGTGTACTCGTGACGATCTTCGTGGCAACACACCCGTGACAGTACCCCCCCTTCTACGAGGGGCCTCCGGACCCTCAGGGCCAGGTTTATCCGGGTGAGTCGTGTGGAAGGCCCGAACTAATCGGTCAGCGTTAATATCCGACGCAGGAACCCACATCCTCTCCTCAGGACCATACCCCTTCCAATGAACCAGGTACTGAAGGGACCGGCGATTAAAGCGTGAATCAATGACCCTCGATACCTGGAACTCCAAGTTACCATTGACAACCACTGGAGGGGGAGGTAAAAGTGACGGTACCACCGGCGCCACATACCTCTTAAGTAATGATCTGTGAAACACGGTGTGAATTTTAAACGTAGGGGGGAGGTCAAGACGGAATGCCACCGGATTAATAATAGAACTGATTCTGTACGGCCCGATGAACCTGGGACCCAGTTTCCAGGAGGGAACCTTAAGTTTTATATTCCTGGTAGACAACCATACCCGATCGTTCACACTTAGGTCCGGACCAGACACTCTCCTCCTATCAGCCATACGTTTGTATCGGTTCCCCATAGTATTCAGACTCTTCAGCACCCCTCTCCATACTGAAGCGAGTGATGAGGAAAATCGTTCCTCCTCAGGAACCCCCGAAGAGCCCCCCCCACTGAAAGTACAAAACTGGGGGTGAAAACCATATGCCCCAAAAAACGGGGACTTACCAGTGGACTCGCTCCGCCTATTATTAAGAGCAAACTCTGCCAGAGGTAAGAAAGAAGCCCAGTCCTCCTGGTTCTCTGACACAAAACACCGGAGATATGTCTCCAAGCTCTGGTTCATACGTTCCGTCTGACCATTGGTCTGAGGATGAAAAGCCGATGAGAATGACAACTGCATCCCCCGCCGTGCACAAAACGCCTTCCAGAACTTAGACACAAACTGAGACCCCCGATCAGACACCACCTCGGAGGGTACCCCGTGAAGCCTCACAATCTCCCCAATGAACACCTGCGCAAGAGTTTTAGCATTAGGGAGAGCCGGAAGAGCGATAAAATGTGCCATCTTGCTGAGCCTGTCCACTACAACGAGTATGACCGTTTTACCCGAAGACGGAGGGAGGTCCGTAATAAAGTCCATAGACAGATCAGTCCAAGGACGCCCCGGGATCTTCAAAGGTAAGAGGGCCCCAGACGGACAGGTATGTGAGGTCTTAGAGCGCGCACAAACCCCACAGGACGCGACAAAAGTTACCACCTCCTTATGTAAGTTAGGCCACCAAAACCGACGCGAGAGGAGATCCACAGTTGCTTTACTCCCCGGGTGTCCTGCAAAAACTGAGTTATGGTGTGCCTCGATCACCTTCTGTCGCAACTGATCTGGAACAAACAGTCTCCCTGGAGGTCCAACAGGGGCGTCCCCCTGAGCCTCCAATACCTCCTCCTCCAGCTCAGAGCATACTGCCGAGACCACCACCCCCTCCTGAAGGATAGGAATCGGGTCGTCCGTATTCCCGGCCCCAGGGAAACTACGAGATAAGGCATCCGCCTTTACATTTTTTGACCCAGGACGATATGTAACGACAAAATTAAACCTGGTAAAAAACAATGACCACCTAGCTTGTCTGGGATTCAGACGTTTCGCGGACTCCAGATATAGCAGGTTCTTGTGACCGGTGATGACGGTGACCGGATGGACTGCCCCCTCCAAAAAATGGCGCCACTCCTCAAAAGCTAACTTAATGGCCAAGAGTTCCCTATTGCCGACATCGTAATTCCTCTCAGCGGACGACAATTTTTTAGAGAAAAAGGCGCACGGATGCCACTTACCAGGGGACGAACCCTGTGACAATACTGCTCCCACCCCTACCTCGGAAGCGTCTACCTCTACAATGAATGGCTGAGACGCATCAGGTTGAATGAGTATGGGCGCCGAGGCAAAACATTTTTTCAAAGAGGAGAATGCTTGACAAGCCTTGTCAGACCACCTAGAAAAATCCGTCCCCTTTTTAGTCATGTCAGTGAGAGGCTTAACCATGGACGAGAAATTACGAATGAACTTTCGGTAATAATTAGCAAACCCCAGGAAACGTTGTAGTGCCTTAAGATTCTCTGGCCGATCCCACTCAAGAACTGCCCGCACTTTCCCAGGGTCCATACGAAAACCGGACGCTGAAACCAGAAAGCCTAAAAACTGGAGTTCCTGTACGGCGAACACACACTTTTCCCACTTGGCATACAGTTTATTATCCCGCAAAATCTGTAACACCTGCCTAACGTGCTCCTGATGAGACACCAGATCCGGCGAGTAAATTAGGATATCATCCAGATATATGACAACAAACTGTCCCACCAAGCGGCGAAAAATGTCATTAACAAAGTGTTGGAACACCGCCGGGGCATTAGTCAGACCGAATGGCATGACAAGGTTCTCATAATGCCCCTCCGGAGTGTTAAACGCCGTCTTCCACTCATCCCCCTCCTTCATCCTAATCAGATTGTACGCCCCCCTGAGATCCAACTTAGAGAACCATTTGGCGCCCACGATCTGATTAAAGAGATGGGGAATAAGTGGGAGCGGATACGGATCTCGGACCGTAATCCGATTAAGTTCACGGAAATCCAGGCAAGGGCGTAGGCCTCCATCTTTCTTCTTAACAAAGAAGAACCCCGCAGCCACCGGTGAAGATGAAGGTCTAATATGCCCCTTAGCCAGACTTTCTGAGATATAATCCTTCATGGCCTGCCTCTCAGGACCAGAAAGGTTATACAACCTAGCTTTAGGTAACTTGGCCTCAGGGAGCAGTTTTACAGAACAGTCATACACGCGATGAGGAGGTAGTTCCTGACACCCATTCTCCGAGAATACATCCTCAAAGTCCGCCAGAAATGGAGGTAAAACCCAAGGAGTAACCGCACCAATGACCGTGTTCATGCAGTTTTTATTACAGAATTTACTCCATTGGCTTATCTCCCTGGTTTGCCAATTAATAACCGGGTTATGCTTAGCTAACCAAGGAAGGCCCAACACAATAGGAGTGGGAAGACCCTCCAACACGTAGCAAGACAACAGTTCTTTATGTATTGCCCCCACTTGAAGTTTTACGTCATGCACAGCTTGCAAAAAACTTCCCTGCCCGAGAGGCCTGGCATCGATCGAGAATATGGGAATGGGTTTAGCCAACTCACTCAACCGCATACCTTGAACCCGGGCAAACCGAGCATCAACCAGATTAGCCCCGGCCCCACTATCCAGAAGAACAGATATCCTCTCAGTTCTCGTACCCACCACCACCTCCGCCGGTACGAGAAACTGAGACGAACCTAGGGACGAAATACCTACTCCCAGATTGCCGTCCACCACACAACCTGGGATCAACAGTTTTCCGACGACTCTTCACTCTGCAAGGGACGGGATGGACACCCCCCAATAAAATGTCCCTTTCTCCCGCAGAAAAAACACCTTCCTGCCTTATGGCTCACCACCGGTCCCCTCCCCCGAAATGATGTCCCTCCTAATTGCATAGGCTCCTCAGGACTGACCAGGGGAACCACCATATGAGGGGACCTTGTAGGAGGTGGAGTCATCACAGGGGGTAGAGTTATCCCGCACCTCTCCCGAAGCCGTCTGTCCACGCGAATAGCAAGGGCCATAGCGGCTTCCAGAGACACGGGAGAGTCATACTGTGCCAACACATCCTGCAATTTGTCGGATAAACCATGACAAAACTGGCTCCTAAGAGCCGGGTCATTCCACTGGGTGTCCGTGGCCCACCTACGGAACTCCGAACAGAATTCCTCCGCCGGACGATCTCCCTGCTGGATCCTACGTAACTTAGACTCAGCAAGGGAGATCCGATCTGGGTCATCATATACGAGTCCCAGGGCAGCGAAAAACCTATCCACTGACTGGAGAGCCGGGGAACCCGGGGGAAGAGAGAACGCCCAAGATTGTGGGTCCCCTTGTAGGAGCGAGATGACAATTCCCACCCTTTGTTCTTCACTCCCCGATGACCGAGGCCGCAGCCGAAAGTACAATTTACATGCCTCCCGGAAAACAAAAAACTTGTCCCGCCCCCCAGTGAACCTATCAGGGAGAGCTACTTTAGATTCTGGTCCGGCTTGCTCCTGAGGATGCCAAACCTTGGACCTAACGTCCGCCAGCTCCATGGACAAACTCTGCAATTGCCGAGCTAGACCGGCTACTGGATCCATGGTAGCTGGAGAAAAACTAAGCGGGTCGGTGAAAATGTCACGCTGTCTCTGTATACTGGAGGTAGGAGGCCTAAGCTGACCCTAAGCTGGGGCCCTGACTAATCCCTCAACCTCGAGGTACTGTTAAAGGTACAGAGGTCCAGGCCGCCAGCGTAACCCCTACCTCCTGAAGATCCCTGCACCTCAGTAATCTAGTCCTGAGAAGGACCCCGATCACAACCAAAGGGAACAAGAAATAATATGCCCAAACACAGTATTTAGACGAACGAGACAGTACAAGGGAAAAACCAAAACCACCTTGCATACAAACAACTTCTCTACTACAACAGAGGGAAAACCAACGGGAAAGGAGATAAATGATAAAGCGAGGAAAGGGAAAAAACACTTCCAAATACACTTATCTCAGCAACTCCAAACACCACGATCCGCTCTGTCAGTCTGAATGAAATGCTTTCACCGACACCTCCCAAACAGACCAGCAGGTATATGAAGGAGTCTAACTACAGAAGTATTGATTGCAGCTGGGCGAGGCTGGACCTCATCTAGCCCAGAGAGAGAGAGAGAGAATTAACTCCCTCACTGCCGAGAAACACAAAGCACCAACAAGTCAGCTGCGAGAAGTCAGGCTGTGTACTCGTGACGATCTTCGTGGCAACACACCCGTGACACAGCCCCCCTCTCCCAATACTGGTGCCTGTCCGCTGGTGGGTCGAGCGAGCCCCCCTGTGGTGGAGGCAGCTCTAAGCTTTTTAATTTAAATTGTCTCTCTAATTTGAATAAATACACTTTAAATCCATTTACAAGGATCTATTGGAGGGCAAGTCTCATCCCAGCAGCCGCGTAATTCCAGCTCCAGTAGCGTCCATTAAAGCTGCTGCAGTTAAAAAGCTTTTATAAGGATCGAGCTCGGCTGTTCACCGCAAGGCATCCTACTGCCAGTCCGAGCCCCTATGCCTTGGGGTGCCTCCTGATGCTCTTCACTGAGTATCCCGTGGTCCCGAAGCATTTCCTTTGAAAAAATGAAGTGTCCAAACTACAGGTGGTGTAGCTTGCTTAACAGCCGGGATAATCCGCTGACTAGCAGACACTGCTACTAGGCACAAAGTATTTCCTGGGCTAGATGCAGTTAAAAATTTGTAATTAGATACTCTCGTTGGATGCTGAGAAAGCATTCCATAGAGTCTCCTGGCACGCCATATATGATTCTCTTAAAAAGCTTGGGGTAGGGGTCTAGGGGACCCTTTTATAGCCAAAATCACGGCCCTGTATCGCAATACGTCACCTAGGCTGAAGATAAATGGAACTGTAGCACCCTGAGGGCTCGGTTGCTACAGAGGTATTGCACCTCACCCAGAGGTGTGATATCTCACTCTCAGGTAAGGATGTAGTGTGGATCAGGACCCGACACCTGCATGCATTACACCACATTGCCGTGGGGCAGGGCGACCAATATGCCCCTGAGATGGGCACGACAGTCCCTGTCCCTGGCTGGAGTGGGGGGAGGGAACACTGAGGAAGGGGAACCCTGTAGTGCAGGAGCAGGGAGGAAGCAGTTCCTGGGTGCATTGAGAAGGGAGTATAAAAGGTGGGCACCATCTTAGTTCAGTGCAGAGAAGTCTGAGCAGAAGTGGCAGGGAGCAGGGGCTCTGCATGAGCTCTGCTCCGGAGGCGGGCCTAGTAACAGAGGACCAGGCCTGGAAGAGGGAGAAGGAAGGAAGAGGAGCGGAGAAGGCTCCAGGAACGAGGAACGAAGGGATCTCAGGGGTGCGGATGGGCGAGTCGCCACCGCACGCCCGAATCCACCTGCGTGGAGGGGTCAGGCCAAAGGGGGAGACCGGTCCCCGAAACTAGTGGAGGCAGGAAACGACCCTCAGCTAGAAACAGGAGGCTGTGACATTTTATGTGGCGCAGCCCCTCGCTACACCCGCTAGGAAGGCACCACATAGGGTCAGGGAAACTGGCGCCAAGTTTACCAAGAGGAGGCCCGAGGCAGCCGGACAGAAGGGTTGGTAAGAAAGGCCAGACAAAGGACACACAAAGGGGGTCCTGTGAAGCACTCCAAAGTTATCTGGGAGTTGTCTGAGCCCCTCACCTGGTGAGCACAGTACGACGTGGGCAGCCGTTACCTGCAGACGTGGTCTGGATAATAAGAACTGTGAGTAAAGGCCCTGGACTGCATCACTGACTCCGTGTCATTACTGCTGCTGCCCTGCACCATCACCCCCATCCTCCGCATACACTGCCCTGAGGCTATACTCCTCCCGTGGGGAGTTATGCTACGCTCTGCTGCACCCACAACACCAGCCTCAGCGGTCTGCCCTGGAGCGTCGGTTCAGTCTGACCGCAATTCACGGGTGGCATAGTCGGACATTTAAACATCAAAACCACATAAATAGTTCCGCCACTGGTTTGACCGCCCTGAGCCACGGAACCGGGTCGCCGCCACGGAGACTACAACCACCAGCATCCACCAAAAAGGGTCCGGCTCCGGGTGTCCCAAGGCCCAGGGGGCGCGTCAGAACATTTTCATCACCTTTCACAATCACCAATGGGACAAGGCAGGGATGTTCTCTGTCCCCTCTCTTATACATCCAAGTGACGGAGCACCTGCTCTCATCAATTCGCCATAACCCCAATATTAGGTGGATTGAGGTGGGAGGCACCGAGTACAAGTGCTCTCTATTTGCTGATGATGTCCTAGTATATATCACTCAATCACATATATCCATCCATGCTGTTATGGCTGAAATAGATCACTTTGTTACATGGTCAAATTTTAAAATCAATGCAGCGAAGTCTGAGGCCCTCGATGTCTCCCTCCCCAAATCCATATAGGATTCCATCCAGTCCAACTTTCCCTTTGCCTGGCCCTCACAGGGTATCAAATACTTAGGAATTCCTATTCATAGAGACCTCTCCCATCTATGTTATCTTAATTTTGGGCCCTTTATTGAACAACTCCATACAGACCACGGTTGGCAAGTTAGAACTGTAAGATTCACTACGTGAACCACTGGTGTTTTGTGGAAAAGCACATGTACACTGTGTTCCAAATTATTATGCAAAAAGTGTTTAGGAGTGATAAGGGAAGAATTTGTTTGTTTGTCAGTTAAACTCATTGATGGTGATGTGTGTCAGGGCTCTTTATATCACTGTAAGCAATTGCAGACACCTGTGCTAATTAGTTTGGCAGGTGTGTCCAATGAAAGGCAAGACTACTTAAGAAGGCTGTCTCACATTATTAAGCAGCCTACATTTTCTGCCAAAATGGGAAAGAAAAAGGATGTGTCGGCTGCTGAGAAGCAACAAATTGTGGAGTGTTTAGGTCAAGGCATGACTACAATCAACATTGTGCGATGATCAGGATGAAGTGTCTTGGCAATCAAGAAGTATGTAGCTGATTCACAGTACACACGTGTGAGTGCTGATAAGGGCAAATTGAGGACTCTTTCCTACAGGCAATTACGTCAGGTTGAAACAGCAGCGGCAAAAAAGCCTTGTCATAGCAACAGACAAGTTTTTGAAGCTGCTTGTGCCTCCAACGTCCCCCGAACAACAAGATGCAGGGTCCTTCAGAGGTTTGCAGCTGTGCATACGCCATCCTGTCGACCTCCTCTATCCACTTCACACAAGCAGAAACGGCTCCAGTGGGCCAAACATTACATGAAGACTGATTTCAAAACTGTTTTGTTCATGGATGAGTGCCGTGCAGCGCTCGATGGTCCAGATGGATGGAGTGGAGGATGGCTGGTTGATGGACACCCCACGCAAACACGGCTACAGCGCCAACAAGGAGGAGGTGGAGTAATGTTTTGGGCTGGAATTATGGGGAGAGAGATTGTCGGCCCCTTTAGGATCCCTGAAGGCGCTAAAGATGAACTCCATAATGTATGTGGATTTTCTCAAACAGCACTTCCTGCCATGGTTCAAGAAGAAGAAACGTGTATTTCACAGCAAGATCATTTTTCTGCATGATAATGCACCATTTCATGCTGCACATAAAACATCTGCATCTCTGGCTGATATGGGCATAAAAGGGGACAAACTTATGGTGTGACCCCCATGCTCCCCTGACCTCTACCCCATTCAGAACCTTTGGAGCATCATTAAAAGGAGTGTCTATGATGGCGGGAGGCAGTTCACATCTAAGCAACAGCTCTGGGAGGGTATTCTGTCCTCATGCAAAACAATTGAAGCAGAAACCATCCAAAACCTGACAAATTCAATGGACGAGAGAGTTCAGAAGCTCCTTTCGAACAAGGGGTCCTATGTGAAAATGTAACATCACCTAGAATAAAGTTTTGAGTTGAAAACTGTTTGATTTCAGTTTCTAACAACCTGCTAATGCTTATAATTTCAAAAATGACCATTTTTTTGGTCTTTATTAAAATGAAAAGGTTGATCGAAAAGTTTGGGGGATCTAAGAGTGTGGCAACCCAGTAGTCATGATTACTTCGAATTCTGACAATATGAGGGTCATGCTGCAGGTAGTGCAGCAAGAAGGCACTTATGTGTCTTGCGCATCTCGGAGCCCCAAAATTATTTTCCGGGCTAGATGCAGCTAAAAATTATTATTAATTTTAAATCTGGTGAAGCTTTAGTATAGATGGCCTAATAGGATCAGTGCTGCACACTGCTACAAAGCCCAAATTATTTTCCAGTCAAGATACAGATAAACATGATTAGTAATTTTAAATCTGGTGGAGCTTATTATAGATGGCCTAATAGAATCAGTGCTGCACACTGCTACAAAGCCCAAATTATTTTCCAGCCAAGATACAGATAAACATGATTAGTAATTTGAAAGCTTAAAACGGTTGGTAGGGTGATTTTAACCAATCATCAAGCTTTTACTCTCCCCAGGATGACACAGGGGTAGAAATGTCGTTTCGGATCCATGATTTGTTCATCTTTATGAACGTGAGTCTGTCTACATTATCAGTGGAGAGCCGCGTGCGCTTATCTGTCAGCACACCACCAGCAGCGCTGAACACACGATCAGACAGAACGCTGGCTGCGGGGCATGACAAGATCTCCAAGGCGTAAGTGGCTAGCTCCGGCCATTTATCCAGATTGGAAGCCCAAAAAGAGCAAGGGTCCAGTGACACAGTCATGGCTTCAATGTTTACTTGGAGATACTCCTGTACCATCGTCTCTATGCGTTGACTATGTGTCAGACTTCTTGTCTCCTGTGGCCTTGCAAAGGATGGGCTAAAAAAGTGGTGAAATGATTCCGCAAAATTGATGTTACCAGCAGATACTGTGGTTCTGTTACGGTTTGAGTGCTGAACACTTGACGGTCCCACGATTGGCAAGTTGGAACTGTGAGATTCACTACGTACACCACTGGTATTTTGTGGAAGAGCACATGTAAGATTCTGCAACAGTCTCTGCTGATACTCCTGCATGCGTGCATCCCTTTCTATGGCAGGAATAATTTCTGCAAATTTACTTTTGTACCGGGGATCAAACAGTGTGGCAACCCAGTAGTCAGGATTATTTCTAATTCTCACAATTCGAGGGTCATGTTGCAGGTAATGCAGCAAGAAGGCACTCATGTGTGTTGCGCATCCAGGAGCACCAAGTCCCTGTTGTGTTGGTGGCGAGGTAACAATCATGCTTCCTTCCTCTGTCCTCTCCCCCCAACCTCGCACAACAGAAATGTGATCAAGGTCTCCCTTATCTGATGAGTCTTCCATCAGTTCGTCCTCCACTTCTTCCTGGGCTCCTGCACCTTCCTCACTAGTTTGGCTGCTACCATGTGCCCTGGTAAAACCATCTCCCCCACCCTCACATGCCTGCCGCCTTGGTGCTGCCGACCGTCTGGACCTTGCAGATGTTAGCCCTTCCGCATACAACTCCTCCTCCTCTACTTCCTCTACCTCCTCTTGTGCCACCACCTGACTCCGAATTCTGTTTAACATGTGCTCCAGCATGTAAATCACCGGAATAGTCATGCTGATAATGGCATCGTCAGCACTAAACATCTTCGTCGCCATTTCAAAACTGTGCAGAAGGGTGCATAGGTCCCTGATCTGAGACCACTCCTCCAGCGTGATTTGCCCCACCTCTGGATCTCGTTGGCCCAAGCTATACGTCAGAACGTATTGCACCAGGGCTTGTCGGTGCTGCCACAGTCGCTGCAACATGTGCAGAGTTGAATTCCACCGGGTAGGCACATCGCATTTTAGCCGGTGAAGTGGCAGGCCCAACGACTTCTGTAGAGATGTAAGTCGCTGAGCTGCGGGATGTGAACGGTGAAAGTGAGCACACAGCGACCGTGCCCTCTGCAGAAGGCCATCTAGTCTGGGATAGTGGGCTAAAAATTGCTGGACAACCAGGTTCAACACGTGAGCCATACAAGGCACGTGTGTGACATTGCCCCGGCGAAGGGCCGCACCCAGGTTTGCAGCATTGTCGCACACGGCCTTCCCTGGTTTCAGGTCCAGTGGAGACAACCATTCATGAAATTGGTTCTCCAGAGCTGACCACAACTCCTCAGCTGTGTGACTCACATTTCCCAGACATTTCAATGTAAAAACCGCCTGATGACGTTGAGCCCTACTGCCAGCATAGTAAGGAGGTGTGCAGGATCCCTTCTGCGCAGTTAGAAAGCTTGTGGCATGACCAGACAGGCTTTGGGTGCAGGTGGAAGACCGAGAGGAGGTTGAGGAGGCAGAAGCAGTGGAGGAACTTTGACATAAAGAGGATTGACGCACAACTCGTGGGGACGGCAAGACTTGGACAGCAGCCCCTTGTCCTGCTGTCACCATAGTTACCCAGTGCCCAGTCAGCGACATGTAACGCCCCTGTCCATGCCTACTCGTCCAAGTGTCTGTGGTGAAATGCACCCTGTCACACACAGAGTTTCTCAAAGAAGCGGTGATGTTGTGTGCGACATGCTGGTGGAGCGCAGGCACACCTTTCTTTGAGAAGTAGTGCCGACTGGGCATCTGGTACTGGGGCACTGCGATGGACATAAGGTCTCGAAAATCCTCTGTGTCCACCAGGCGGAAAGGCAGCATTTATGTAGCCAAGAACTTGCAGATGGTGAAATTCAACCTCTTAGCTTTCTCATGGCTAGGAGGAAATGGTCTTTTACTTGTCCACATCTGAGGGACCGAGGGCTGGCTATTGTGCTTAGACGGGGTTGATAAGGGTGTCCCCGGCAAACTGCCGGTCTGTGAGGAAGATGCAGGCGGACATGTTAGGTTGCCTTGATCCAAAGGTGGTGCTATCGATGTCGGACAGCGCTCAACACCAGCTGGTGTTACCACCTCCAAAGAAAATGATGACCTGCCAATCACGCTGGCTGTTGCGGGTAAAGAGGTGGCAGGTCTGCGCCCCAAAACAGGTGTGACTGCTGTCCCCCCCAGTCACAGAGGATGAAGAGGCCGCGGATGCACAAGATATGGCAGACGGTGGTTGGCCCGGCCGGCTAGGCCGCATTGTAGCACACTGAGCTTCCCACTGCAACTTATGCTTCATGTCCATGTGCCGGTTCATGCATGAAGTACTCAAACTATGTATTTTTTGGCCTCTACTTAGCTTTTGCTGACAAATGTTACAGATAACACGAGTTGGGTCATCTTTATCGATCTGAAAAAATGCCCAGGCTATGCAAGGCTTAGCACCCATGCGACCTGAAGAGCCACCACGACTTGTGGTGAGAGGCAGAGTTGTGTTTGAGGATGCAGTTGTTGACGTGCTTCCAGTACTACGTCTCTGTCCAGGAAGGCGCAACCTGACCTCGTCGTCACTAGCATCTTCCTCCACCTACTCTGCTGACCTCATCTCTTGGCTGACTGTGGGTTGACAGTAAGTGGGATCTCCAACCTCATCATCATCACCCTGTGCGTTATCACACCCGTCGTCCTGAGAGCCAACCTGTTCCTGCCCTGACAAAAAACTAAAGTTGTCGCTCCAATCAGGTATTTGAGTCTTATCATCGTCTTCCTCATTGTCTCCACAAACAGGAGTTACAGTTTGGGAATGAGGGTCTACATTATGGTCAGAACCTTCTGCGTCTGGTCCTGGATCCGACTCATAAAGATTCTGGGCATCAGTGCAGATCATTTCCTCGTCTGGATTCACAGAAGCGCTGGAGTCGACCTCTGATTCCCAGGCTATAGTATGAGTAAACAGCTCTGCAGACTCAACCATCTGTTCTACCTCATACTCAGACGGGCAGCTGGAGATTTGGGAGCTGTGAGGAAGCAAGTGCGATTGGGGTGACACCTTTGAGGACTGGAGTATTTGTGATGTTGAAGTTGATGTGGAGGAGAGCCCACTTAAAGGAGCACTTGATATCCGTTGAAGCACCTGCTGTTTTTGTGCCTCATCTGGAATTTGTAGCGATTGGCGTGGCCGTAAGAAAGGGATCTTATCACATTGTCCGCTAAAAGAAGTAGACAGTTTAGTTTGGCTGGAAGATGGTCTTTCTTCTGCAGATGTTACTGTTGCTTTAACACCTACCCCACGGACACAACCTTTTTTCCCCTTCCCAACACGCCTATTCCCCTTTCCACCAGCAGCAGGCCTTTTTCCACTCATTTTGGTGGTTAACTAATTAACAACTCTGGAGTTGTTTGCACAAAAAAACAATGGATGGGAACCGAGCAGAGCTGAGTGGCCAAACTGTGGTATTAGGCCAAAACTATTGTCTGGGTTAGATGCAGAAAAAAATTATATTCAATTTGCAACCTGATGGAGGTCAGTATAGATGGACTAATAGAGAAAGTCCCACACACTGCTAGAAGGCCAAATATTTTTTCAGAGCTAGATGCAGAAAAAAATATATTCAGTTTGCAACCTGATGGAGGTCTGTATAGATGGATTAATAGAACAAGTCCCACACACAGCTAGAAGCCCAATATTTTTTCAGAGGTAGATGCAGAAAAAAATATATTCAGTTTGCAACCTGATGGAGGTCAGTATAGATGGACTAATACAACAAGTCCCACACACAGCTAGAAGCCCAATATTTTTTCAGAGGTAGATGCAGAAAAAAATATATTCAGTTTGCAACCTGATGGAGGTCTGTATAGATGGACTAATACAACAAGTCCCACACAAAGCTAGAAGCCCAATATTTTTTCAGAGGTAGATGAAGAAAAAAATATATTCAGTTTGCAACCTGATGGAGGTCAGTATAGATGGACTAATACAACAAGTCCCACACACAGCTAGAAGCCCAATATTTTTTCAGAGGTAGATGCAGAAAAAAATATATTCAGTTTGCAACCTGATGGAGGTCTGTATAGATGGATTAATAGAACAAGTCCCACACACAGCTAGAAGCCCAATATTTTTTCAGAGGTAGATACAGAAAAAAATATATTCAGTTTGCAACCTGATGGAGGTCAGTATAGATGGACTAATACAACAAGTCCCACACACAGCTAGAAGCCCAATATTTTTTCAGAGGTAGATGCAGAAAAAAATATATTCAGTTTGCAACCTGATGGAGGTCTGTATAGATGGATTAATAGAACAAGTCCCACACACAGCTAGAAGCCCAATATTTTTTCAGAGGTAGATGCAGAAAAAAATATATTCAGTTTGCAACCTGATGGAGGTCTGTATAGATGGATTAATAGAACAAGTCCCACACACAGCTAGAAGCACAATATTTTTTCAGAGGTAGATGTAGAAAAAAATATATTCAGTTTGCAACCTGATGGAGGTCAGTATAGATGGACTAATACAACAAGTCCCACACACAGCTAGAAGCCCAATATTTTTTCAGAGGTAGATGCAGAAAAAAATATATTCAGTTTGCAACCTGATGGAGGTCTGTATAGATGGATTAATAGAACAAGTCCCACACACAGCTAGAAGCCCAATATTTTTTCAGAGGTAGATGCAGAAAAAAATATATTCAGTTTGCAACCTGATGGAGGTCTGTATAGATGGATTAATAGAACAAGTCCCACACACAGCTAGAAGCCCAAATATTTTTTCAGAGCTAGATGCAGAAAAAAATTATATTCAATTTGCAACCTGATGGAGGTCAGTATAGATGGACTAATAGAATGATGCTATGCCCAAAAGATTTTACTTCACTAGGTGCAGTAAAAAAATTGGTATTCTATACACAGGTGGTATATCTTGCAACACAGATAGGCTACTCCACTGACTAACACACTCTGCAATAGGCCAAAAAGGATTAGCTTTGCTAGATTCAGCCAAATGCTGTGAAAAAAACTTGCACAGCACTGGCACAGACCTGCCTGGCAAAAACTGATAGGAACTGATGTAACCTAGTCCTGAAAAGGACTCCAATTACAATTAGTCTTTACTCCCACAATCTATCTATTTAAGAGCACAGACCTGCCTGATAAAAGTCGTAGGAAATGCTGTAACCTAGTCCTTAAAAGGACTGCAATCACAACTATTCCCTACTCCCAAGCTATCTGTAGATTTGTGCGAAAATTGGCTTGAAATTAACAAGGTATAGCGCACACAGCAACAGCGGTGCCGTCTAACACGCAGCTGCAGCAGTGAGAAAATTGTGGCGACGGGGAAAATGGCATGGTCTTGTAGGACAAGGACATGTGACATACACTGCCAATGACACATGCCCTTGCTTGTGTGAAAAAAAGCACTTCGCTCCGTGTGTGCGCTGCTGATAGGCTGACAGATTGCACCTCCCCACTGTAAATGCGGGAAAGAGGAAAAAAAATGGAGATCTTCATTGTTCCTGCAGAGATCCATCCCCTGCCCCTCCCCCCACCCCGCTGTACACTCAAACTGCGTATTAACATTAATTTTCATCATTACTGAGAAAAAATCCAGTTATGATTTTGGTGCACGAACAGTTATCGAACATAACCTCGAACAGCCGAATTTTTCTCAAATCGTTCGTGTTCGCCGAACGGCTCGAACACCGCCCAAAACAGCTCGAATTTGAGATTGGCGAACAGTTCGAGTAGAACAACGCTCATCTCTAGTGAGGAGGCAGTAGAAGATTTTCGTCCAGGCTCATCGAAGACCTTCCGGAAGGCAGCGAGGAAAGCTGGAAGATCGGACACCAGGGAATCCCCTCTTTCCCACAGAGGGTTTAGCCATGCCAATGTCTCCCCAGTCAGGTGGGACATGATGAACGCCACCTTGGCCCGGTCGGAGGGGAACTGATGTGCCAGGAGTTCAAAGTGCAGCGTGCACTGATTTAAGACATAAGACGGGGTCACCACCAAAACGTGGAAGCGCTGAGAGCCGGAGTCCAGAGCCAGGTGCAATAGCGCCAGTAGGTTGAGGTGCTGCCGGAGCGGGTGCCACTCGGCTAGGGACAGACACAGACGAGGTGGACAGTGTGTCCAGGGGGGAGTTGACAGTCTGCAGATAGGACAGGATAGTCTCCTGTTGGGGTCTCTGACGTGAGACCTCCACGTACAGGTCAGAGAGTGAAGGTGCCTGGGGGCCACTGGGTTCCATGGCCTGTGCAAACTGTTACGAGTCCAGGTGGTGGAACCTCTGTGTTTCGGTGCAAGGAGGGACCAGAGGGGCGTGACTAAGTGCCTACACGGCCTGACCAAGGTCGCACGGCGGCTCAATCGACTCCATGAACCAGGGAAGGACCGGGCAGGTGGACCAGGTGCCACTCTGGGACCGACCTTGTGTGAGAGTAGGTGACTCCCACAGGTCAGATGGCAGGAACTGACCGGTACAGCGGATGAGCGGATACACTCTAACGACTCTAAGGCCTGCCCAAAATTTGGAAAAACCCCAATACCCCTTTGAAGAGACATAGAGGGCCTGATTTGGAAAAATAATTTTCCATTATAAAGGAGTGGTTCTGCTGTACAGTTATTGCTTATGCAGTGACTGCAAAAACTGCCTAAATTTTGGAAAATACCCAATAACAATTTGATGGCACATAGAGAAGAGCCTCAGTAAAAAAAAATTCCCATTATAAAGGAAAGGGGTGGGTCTCCTATACTGGTAATGCTCATGGAGTGACTGCAAGGGCTGGCAAAAAAATTGGACACACTCCAATACCCCTTTGAAGAGACGTAGAGGAGGTCTTCATTAAAACAATTGATACGATTGTTAAGGAATGGGTCTCCTATCCTGGTAATGCCCATGCACTAAGTGCATGGGCTGAAAAACATTTACCCATGGGGGTAGGCCTCATGGGCATCATAAACACCATTACAGAAAAATTATGTGGGTGTTGCATCACGGTCACCCTGGTGATATGGTGGTGGAGGATGAGGATAAGGAGGAGGACAACAGAAAATAGCCAAAATCAGGAAGCGTATACCCATGTCTGGGTGTGAAGAGGTGCATGGAAATACACATCCCAAGAAAAGCCACTGGATTTGACTTTATGTTCTGCTGCTATCATCCAGTGGTGTTGAGAAGTCTGGCCCAATCCAGCCCTTGTTCATTTTTATAATAGTCAGCCAGTCAGCAATTTCAGTTGACAGGCGGGAGTGCCTATCAGTTATAATGCCCCTGGTGACACAAAAAAAACCCTCTCTGACAAAACACTAGCAGCAGGGCAGGCCAGGACTAGAGTTGAGCCACCCCCATAGTGTTCGAGTTTGGTTCGGTTCGTCGAACACCCATATGTTCGTCGAACTGTTCGTCGAACACCTTCGAACACCGTTAAAACCAATGGCAGGCAAACAAAAACACATAGAAACACATAGAAAACACATCAAAGGTGTCCAAAAGCTGACAAACTGCTCAGAAGACACAACTAACACATGGAAAAGTGACAAGTACATATAGTCATGCAAAAAGAAAAGAGGTTGAGGAGTAAAAGGAGGGGGAGACACAGCTATAGGCATGTCATGTCCTTCTAAAACCAAAAAAGTGCGAAGCTGACACGGCCAGTCGGTTCCTGCCCGTGCGACCTCCGTGTCGCCGGGTTTGTGCCAGAGCTGCGGTGGACCCTGACGGCCAGCCCCCCTCTCCCAATACTGGTGCCTGTCCGCTGGTGGGTCGAGCGAGCCCCCCTGCGGTGGAGGCAGGTCTAAGCTTTTTAATTTAAATTGTCTCTCTAATTTGAATGAGTACACTCTTTAAATCCTTTTACAAGGATCTATTGGAGGGCAAGTCTGATGCCAGCAGCCGCGAGAATTATAGCTCCAGTAGCGTCCACTAAAGCTGCTGCAGTTAAAAAGCTTTTATAAGGATCGAGCTTGGCGGTCCACTTCAAGGCGTCCTACCGCCAGTCCCAGCCCCTGTGGCTTGGGGTGCCTCCCGATGCTCTTCACTGAGTGTCCCGGGGGCCCGAAGCATTTCCTTTGAAAAATTTAAGTGTCCAAACTACAGGTGGTGTAGCTTGCTTAACAGCTGGGATAATCCGCTGACTAGCAGACACTGCTACTAGGCACAAAGTATTTCCTGGGCTAGATGCAGTTAAAAATTTGTAATTTGATACTCTCGTTGGATGCTGAGAATGCATTCCATAGAGTCTCCTGGCACGCCATATATTATTCTCTTAAAAAGCTTGGGGTAGGGGTCTAGGGGACCCTTTTATAGGCAAAATCACGGCCCTGTATCGCAATACGTCACCTAGGCTGAAGATAAATGGAACAATTTCATCACCTTTCATAATCACCAATGGGACAAGGCAGGGATGTCCTCTGTCCCCTCTTTTATACATCCTAGTGACGGAGCACCTGCTCTCATCAATTCGCCATAACCCCAATATTAGGTGGATTGAGGTGGGAGGCACCGAGTACAAGTGCTCTGCATTTGTTGATGATGTCCTAGTATATATCACTCAATCACATATATCCATCCATGCTGTTATGGCTGAAATAGATCACTTTGTTACATGGTCAAATTTTAAAATCAATGCAGCGAAGTCTGAGGCCCTCGATGTCTCCCTCCCCAAATCCATACAGGATTCCATCCAGTCCAACTTTCCCTTTGCCTGGCCCTCACAGGGTATCAAATACTTAGGAATTCCTATTCATAGAGACCTCTCCCATCTATGTTATCTTAATTTTGGGCCCTTTATTGAACAACTCCATACAGACCACGGTTGGCAAGTTAGAACTGTAAGATTCACTACGTGAACCACTGGTGTTTTGTGGAAAAGCACATGTACACTGTGTTCCAAATTATTATGCAAAAAGTGTTTAGGAGTGATAAGGGAAGAATTTGTTTGTTTGTCAGTTAAACTCATTGATGGTGATGTGTGTCAGGGCTCTTTATATCACTGTAAGCAATTGAAGACACCTGTGCTAATTAGTTTGGCAGGTGTGTCCAATGAAAGACAAGACTACTTAAGAAGGCTGTCCCACATTATTAAGCAGCCTACATTTTCTGCCAAAATGGGAAAGAAAATGGATGTGTCGGCTGCTGAGAAGCAACAAATTGTGGAGTGTTTAGGTCAAGGCATGACTACAATCAACATTGCCAAGACACTTCATCCTGATCATTGCACAATCAAGAAGTATGTAGCTGATTCACAGTACACACGTGTGCGTGCTGCTAAGGGCAAATTGAGGACTCTTTCCTACAGGCATTTACGTCAGGTTAAAAGGGCAGTGGCAAAAAAGCCATGTTATAGCAGCAGACAAGTTTTTGAAGCTGCTGGTGCCTCCAACGTACCCCGAACAACAAGATGCAGGGTCCTTCAGAGGTTTGCAGCTGTGCGTAAGCCATCCTGTCGACCTCCTCTATCCACTGTACACAAGCAGAAACGGCTCCAGCGGGCCAAACAGTACATGAAGACTGACTTCAAAACTGTTTTGTTCACCGATGAGTGCCGTGCAATGCTCGATGGTCCAGATGGATGGAGTGGAGGATGGCTGGTTGATGGACACCCCATGCAAACACAGCTACGGCGCCAACAAGGAGGAGGTGGAGTATTGTTTTGGGCTGGAATCATGGGGAGAGAGATTGTCAGCCTGTTTAGGATCCCTGAAGGGGTAAAGATGAACACCATAATGTATGTGGAGTCTCTCAAACAGCACTTCCTGCCATGGTTCAAGAAGAAGAACCGTGTATTCCGCAGCAAGATCATTTTCATGCATGATAATGCACCGTCTCATGCTTCAGATAACACATCTGCATCTCTGGCTGATATGGGCATAAAAGGGGACAAACTTATGGTGTGACCCCCATGCTCCCCTGACCTCAACCCCATTGAGAACCTCTGGAGCATCATCAAAAGGAGTGTCTATGATGGCGGGAGGCAGTTCACATCTAAGCAACAGCTCTGGGAGGGTATTCTGTCCTCATGCAAAACAGTTGAAGCAGAAACCATCCAAAACCTGACAAATTCATTGGACGAGAAAGTTCAGAAGCTCCTTTCGAACAAGGGGTCCTATGTGCAAATGTAACATCACCCAGAATAAAGTTTTGAGTTGAAAACTGTTTGATTTCAGTTTCTAATAACCTGCTAATGCTTATAATTTCAAAAATGACCATTTTTTTGGTCTTTATTAAAATGAAAAGGTTGATCGAAGAGTGTGGGGGATCTAAGAGTGTGGCAACCCAGTAGTCAGGATTACTTCGAATTCTGACAATCTGAGGGTCATGTTGCAGGTAGTGCAGCAAGAAGGCACTCATGTGTCTTGTGCATCAAGGAGCCCCAAAATTATTTTCCGGGCTAGATGCAGCTAAAAATTATTATTAATTTTAAATCTGGTGGAGCTTAGTATAGATGGCCTAATAGAATCAGTACTGCAAACTGCTACAAGGCCCAAATTATTTTCCAGCCAAGATACAGATAAACATGATTAGTAATTTGAAAGCTTAAAATGGTTGGTGAGGTGATTTTAACAAATCATCAAGCTTTTACTCTCCCCAGGATGACACATGGGTAGAAAAGTCCTTTCAGATCCATGATTTGTTCATCTTTATGAACGTGAGTCTGTCTACATTATCAGTGGAGAGCCGCGTGCGCTTATCTGCACACCACCAGCAGCGCTGAACACAGGTTCAGACAGAACACTGGCTGCGGGGCATGACAAGATCTCCAAGGCGTAAGTGGCGAGCTCCGGCCATTTATGCAGATTGGAAGCCCAAAAAGAGCAAGGGTCCAGTGACACAGTCATGGCTTCAATGTTTACTTGGAGATACTCCTGTACCATCGTCTCTAGGCGTTGACTATGTGTCAGACTTCTTGTCTCCTGTGGCCTTGCAAACGATGGGCTAAAAAGTGGTGAAATGATTCCGCAAAATTGATGTCACCAGCAGATACTGTGTTTCTGTTATGTTTTGAGTGCTGAACACTCGACGGTCCCACTGTTGGCAAGTTGGAACTGTGAGATTCACTACGTGCACCACTGGTATTTTGTGGAAAAGCACATGTAAGATTCTGCAACAGTCTGTGCTGATACTCCTGCATGCATGCATCCCTTTCTATGGCAGGAATAATTTCTGCAAATTTACTTTTGTACCGGGTATCTAACAGTGTGGCAACCCAGTAGTCGGGATTATTTCTAATTCTCACAATTCGAGGGTCATGTTGCAGGTAGTGCAGCAAGAAGGCACTCATGTGTCTTGCGCATCCAGGAGCACCAAGTCCCTGTTGTGTTGGTGGCGAGGTAACAATCATGCTTCCTTCCTCTGCCCTCTCCCCCCAACCTCGCACAACAGAAATGTGATCAAGGTCTCCCTCATCTGATGAATCTTCCATCAGTTCATCCTCCACTTCTTCCTGGGCTCCTGCATCTTCCTCACTAGTTTGGCTGGTACCATGCATCCTGGTAAAACCATCTCCCCCACCCTCACATGCCTGCCGCCTTGGTGCTGCCGACCATCTGGACCTTGCAGATGTTAACCCTTCCGCATACAACTCCTCCTCCTCTACTTCCTCCACCTCCTCTTGTGCCACCACCTGACTCCGAATTCTGTTTAACATGTGCTCCAGCATGTAAATCACCGGAATAGTCATGCTGATAATGGCATCGTCAGAAAACATCTTCGTCGCCATTTCAAAACTGTGCAGAAGGGTGCATAGGTCCCTGATCTGAGACCACTCCTCTAGCGTGATTTGCCCCACCTCTGGATCTCGTTGGCCCAGGCTATACGTCAGAACATATTGCACCAGGGCTTGTCGGTGCTGCCACAGTCGCTGCAACATGTGCAGAGTTGAATTCCACCGGGTAGGCACATCGCATTTCAGCCGGTGAAGTGGCAGGCCCAACGACTTCTGTAGAGATGTAAGTCGCTGAGCTGCGGGATGCGAACGGCGCAAGTCAGCACACAGCGACCGTGCCCTCTGCAGAAGGCCAGCTAGTCCGGGATAGTGGGCTAAAAATTGCTGGACAACCAGGTTCAACACGTGAGCCATACAAGGCAAGTGTGTGACATTGCCCCGGCGAAGGGCCGCACCGAGGTTTGCAGCATTGTCGCACACGGCCTTCCCTGGTTTCAGGTCCAATGGAGACAACCATTTATGAAACTGGTTCTCCGGAGCTGACCACAACTCCTCAGCTGTGTGACTCACATTTCCCAGATATTTCAAGGTAAAAACCGCCTGATGACGTTGAGCCCTGCTGCCAGCATAGTAAGCAGTAGAGATGAGCGTTGTTCGACTCGAACTGTTCGCCAATCTCAAATTCAAGCTGTTTTGGGCGGTGTTCGAGCCGTTCGGCGAACACGAACGATTTGAAAAAAATTCGGCTGTTCGAGGTTATGTTCGATAACTGTTCGTGCACCAAAATCATAACTGGATTTTTTCTAAGTAATGCTGAAAATTAATGTTAATACGCAGCTTGAGTGTACAGTAGGGCGGGGGGAGGGGCAGGGGATGGATCTCTGCAGAAATAATGAAGATCTCCATTTTTTTTTCTCTTTCCCGCATTTACAGTGGGGAGGTGCAATCTGTCAGCCTATCAGCAGCGCACGCACGGAGCGAAGTGCTTTTTTTCACACAAGCAAGGGCATGTGTCATTGGCAGTGTATGTCACATGTCCTTGCCCTATAAGACCCAGCCATTTTCCCCGTCGCCACCATTTTCTCACTGCTGCAGCTGCGTGTTAGACGGCACCGCTGTTGCTGTGTGCGCTATACCTTGTTAATTTCAAGCCAATTTTCGCACAAATATACAGATAGCTTGGGAGTAGGGAATAGTTGTGATTGCAGTCCTTTTAAGGACTAGGTTACAGCATTTCCTACAACTTTATCAGGCAGGTCTGTGCTCTTAAATAGATAGGTTGGGAGTAAAGACTAATTGTAATTGCAGTCCTTTTCAGGACTAAGTTACATCAGTTCCTATCAGTTTTTGCCAGGCAGGTCTGTGCCAGTGCTGTGCAAGTTTTTTTCACAGCATTTGGCTAAATATAGCAAAGCTAATCCTTTTTGGCCTTTTGCAGAGTGTGTTAGTCAGTGGAGTAGCCTTTCTGTGTTGCAAGATACACCACCTGTGTATAGAATACCATTTTTTTTACTGCACCTAGTGAAGTAAAACCTTTTGGGCATAGCATCATTCTATTAGTCCATCTATACTAACCTCCATCAGGTTGCAAATTAAAAATAATTTTTATGTGCATCTAGCTCTGAAAAAATATTTGGCCTTCTAGCAGTGTGTGGGACTTGTTCTATTAGTCCATCTATACTGACCTCCATCAGGTTGCAAATTAAAAATAATTTTTATCTGCATCTAGCTCTGAAAAAATATTTGGCCTTCTAGCAGTGTGTGGGACTTGTTCTATTAGTCCATCTATACTGACCTCCATCAGGTTGCAAATTAAAAATAATTTTTATCTGCATCTAGCTCTGAAAAAATATTTGGCCTTCTAGCAGTGTGTGGGACTTGTTCTATTAGTCCATCTATACTGATCTCCATCAGGTTGCAAATTAAAAATAATTTTTATCTGCATCTAGCTCTGAATAAATATTTGGCCTTCTAGCAGTGTGTGGGACTTGTTCTATTAGTCCATCTATACTGACCTCCATCAGGTTGCAAATTGAATATAATTTTTTTCTGCATCTAACTCAGACAATAGTTTTGGCCTAATACCACAGTTTGGCCACTCAGCTCTGCTCGGTTCCCATCCATTGTTTTTTTGGGCAAACAACTCCAGATTTGTGAATTAGTTAACCACCAAAATGAGTGGAAAAAGGCCTGCTGCTGGTGGAAAGGGGAATAGGCATGTTGGGAAGGGGAAAAATGGTTGTGTCCGTTGGGTAGGTGTTAAAGCAACAGTAACATCTGCAGAAGAAAGACCATCTTCCAGCCAAACTAAAATGTCTACTTCTTTTAGTGGACAATGTGATAAGATCCCTTTCTTACGGCCATGCCAATCGCTACAAATTCCAGATGAGGCACAAAAACAGCAGGTGCTTCAACGGAGATCAAGTGCTCCTTTAAGTGGGCTCTCCTCCACATCAATTTCAACATCACAAATACTCCAGTCCTCAGAGGTGTCACCCCAATCGCACTTGCTTCTTCACAGCTCCCAAATCTCCAGCTGCCCATCTGAGTATGAGGTAGAACAGATGGTTGAGTCAGCAGAGCTGTTTACTCATACTATAGCCTGGGAATCAGAAGTCGGCTCCAGCTCTTCTGTGAATCCAGACGAGGAAATGATCTGCACTGATGCCCAGAATCTTTATGAGTCGGATCCAGGACCAGACGCAGAAGGTTCTGACCATAATGTAGACCCTCATTCCCAAACTGTAACTCCTGTTGGTGGAGACAATGAGGAAGACGATGATGAGACTCAAATACCTGATTGGAGTGACAACTTTAGTTTTTTGTCAGGGCAGGAACAGGTTGGCTCTGAGGACGACGGGTGTGATAACACACAGGGTGATGATGATGAGGTTGGAGATCCCACTTACTGTCAACCCACAGTCAGGCAAGAGATGAGGTCAGCAGAGGAGGTGGAGGAGGATGCTAGTGGCGACGACGTCAGGTTGCACCTTCCTGGACAGAGACGTAGTACTGGAAGCACGTCTACAACTGCATCCTCAAACACAACTCTGCCTCTGACCACAAGTCGTGGTGGCTCTTCAGGTCGCATGGGTGCTAAGCCTTGCATAGCCTGGGCATTTTTTCAGATCGATAAAGATGACCCAACTCGTGTTATCTGTAACATTTGTCAGCAAAAGCTAAGTAGAGGCCAAAAAATACATAGTTTGAGTACTTCATGCATAAACCGGCACATGGACATGAAGCATAAGTTGCAGTGGGAAGCTCACTGTGCTACAATGCGGCCTAGCCGGCCGGGCCAACCGCCGTCTGCCCCATCTTGTGCATCTGCGGCCTCTTCATCCTCTGTGACTGGGGGGACAGCAGTCACACATGTTTTGGGACGCAGACCTGCCACCTCTTTACCCGCAACAGCCAGCGTGATTGGCAGGTCATCATTTTCTTTGGAGGTGGTAACACCAGCTGGTCTTGAGCGCTGTCCGACATCGATAGCACCACCTTTGGATCAAGGCAACCTAACATGTCCGCCTGCATCTTCCTCACAGACCGGCAGTTTGCCGGGGACACCCTTATCAACCCCGTCTAAGCACAACAGCCAGCCCTCGGTCCCTCAGATGTGGACAAGTAAAAGACCATTTCCTCCTAGCCATGAGAAAGCTAAGAGGTTGAATTTCACCATCTGCAAGCTCTTGGCTACAGAAATGCTGCCTTTCCGCCTGGTGGACACAGACGATTTTCGAGACCTTATGTCCGTCGCAGTGCCCCAGTACCAGATGCCCAGTCGGCACTACTTCTCAAAGAAAGGTGTGCCTGCGCTCCACCAGCATGTCGCACACAACATCACCGCTTCTTTGAGAAACTCTGTGTGTGACGGGGTACATTTCACCACAGACACTTGGATGAGTAGGCATGGACAGGGGCGATACATGTCGCTGACTGGGCACTGGGTAACTATGGTGACAGCAGGACAAGGGGCTGCTGTCCAAGTCTTGCTGTCCCCACGACTCGTGCGTCAATCCTCTTTATCTCAAAGTTCCTCCACTGCTTCTACCTCCTCAACCACCTCTCGGTCCTCCACCTGCACCCAAAGCCTGTCTGGTCATGCCACAAGCTTTCTAACTGCGCAGAAGGGATCCTGCACACCTTCTTACTATGCCGGCAGTAGGGCTCAACGTCATCAGGCGGTTTTAGCTTTGAAATGTCTGGGAAATGTGAATCACACAGCTGAGGAGTTGTGGTCAGCTCTGGAGAACCAATTTCATGAATGGTTGTCTCCACTGGACCTGAAACCAGGGAAGGCCATGTGCGACAATGCTGCAAACCTGGGTGCGGCCCTTCGCCGGGGCAATGTCAAACACGTGCCTTGTATGGCTCACGTGTTGAACCTGGTTGTCCAGCAATTTTTAGCCCACTATCCCGGACTAGATGGCCTTCTGCAGAGGGCACGTTTGATGTGTGCTCATTTTCGCCATTTGCATCCTGCAGCTCAACGACTTACATCTCTACAGAAGTCGTTGGGCCTGCCACTTCACCGGCTAAAACGCGATGTGCCTACCCGGTGGAAGTCAACTCTGCACATGTTGCAGAAACTGTGGCAGCACCGACAAGCCCTGGTGCAATACGTTCTGACGTATAGCCTGGGCCAACGAGATCCAGAGGTGGGGCAAATCACGCTGGAGGAGTGGTCTCAGATCAGGGACCTATGCACCCTTCTGCACAGTTTTGAAATGGCGACGAAGATGTTTAGTGCTGACGATGCCATTATCAGCATGACTAATCCGGTGATTTACATGCTGGAGCACATGTTAAACAGAATTCGGAGTCAGGTGGTGGCACAAGAGGAGGTGGAGGAAGTAGAGGAGGAGGAGTTGTATGCGGAAGGGCTAACATCTGCAAGGTCCAGACGGTCGGCAGCACCAAGGCGGCAGGCATGTGAGGGTGGGGGAGATGGTTTTACCAGGGTGCATGGTAGCAGCCAAACTAGTGAGGAAGGTGCAGGAGCCCAGGAAGAAGTGGAGGACGAACTGATGGAAGACTCATCAGATGAGGGAGACCTTGATCACATTTCTGTTGTGCGAGGTTGGGGCGAGAGGACAGAGGAAGGAAGCATGATTGTTACCTCGCCACCAACACAGCGGGGACTTGGTACTCCTGGATGCGCAAGACACATGAGTGCCTTCTTGCTGCACTACCTGAAACATGACCCTCGAATTGTGAGAATTAGAAATAATCCTGACTACTGGGTTGCCACACTGTTAGATCCCTGGTACAAAAGTAAATTTGCAGAAATTATTCCTGCCATAGAAAGGGATGCACGCATGCAGGAGTATCAGCAGAGACTGTTGCAGAATCTTACATGTGCTTTTCCACAAAACACCAGTGGTGCACGTAGTGAATCTCACAGTTCCAACTTGCCAACCGTGGGACCGTCGAGTGTTCAGCACTCAAACCGTAACAGAAACACAGTATCTGCTGGTAACATCAATTTTGCGGAATCATTTCACCACTTTTTTAGCCCATCCTTTGCAAGGCCACAGGAGACAAGAAGTCTGACACATAGTCAACGCCTAGAGACGATAGTACAGGAGTATCTCCAAGTAAACATTGAAGCCATGACTGTGTCACTGGACCCTTGCTCTTTTTGGTCTTCCAATCTGGATAAATGGCCGGAGCTCACCACTTACGCCTTGGAGATCTTGTCATGCCCCGCAGCCAGCGTTCTGTCTGAACGTGTGTTCAGCGCTGCTGGTGGTGTGCTGACAGATAAGGGCACGCGGCGCTCCACTGATAATGTAGACAGACTAACGTTCATAAAGATGAACAAATCATGGATCCGAAACGACTTTTCTACCCCTGTGTCATCCTGGGGAGAGTAAAAGATTGATGATTGGTTAAAATCACCTCACCAACCGTTTTAAGCTTTCAAATTACTAATCATGTTTATCTGTATCTTGGCTGGAAAATAATTTGGGCTTTGTAGCAGTGTGCAGTACTGATTCTATTAGGCCATCTATACTAAACTCCACCAGATTTAAAATTACTAATCATGTTTATCTGTATCTTGGTTGGAAAATAATTTGGGCTTTGTAGCAGTGTGCAGTACTGATTCTATTAGGCCATCTATACTAAGCTCCACCAGATTTAAAATTATTAATAATTTTTAGCTGCATCTAGCCCGGAAAATAATTTTGGGGCTCCGAGATGCGCAAGACACATAAGTGCCTTCTTGCTGCACTACCTGCAACATGACCCTCAGATTGTCAGAATTCGAAGTAATCCTGACTACTGGGTTGCCACACTCTTAGATCAACCTTTTCATTTTAATAAAGACCAAAAAATGGTCATTTTTGAAATTATAAGCATTAGCAGGTTATTAGAAACTGAAATCAGTTTTCAACTCAAAACTTTATTCTAGGTTATGTTACATTTGCACATAGGACCCCTTGTTCGAAAGGAGCTTCTGAACTCTCTCGTCCATTGAATTTGTCAGGTTTTGGATGGTTTCTGCTTCAATTGTTTTGCATGAGGACAGAATACCCTCCCAGAGCTGTTGCTTAGATGTGAACTGCCTCCCGCCATCATAGACACTCCTTTTGATGATGCTCCAGAGGTTCTGAATGGGGTAGAGGTCAGGGGAGCATGGTGGTCACACCATAAGTTTGTCCCCTTTTATGCCCATATCAGCCAGAGATGCAGATGTGTTATGTGCAGCATGAGACGGTGCATTATCATGCATGAAAGTGATGTTGCTGTGGAATACACGGTTCTTCTTCTTGAACCATGGCAGGAAGTGCTGTTTGAGAAACTCCACATACATTATCGAGTTCATCTTTACCCCTTCAGGGATCCTAAAGGGGCCGACAATCTCTCTCCCCATGATTCCAGCCCAAAACATTACTCCACCTCCTCCTTGTTGGCGCTGTAGCCGTGTTTGCGTGGGGTGTCCATCAACCAGCCATCCTCCACTCCATCTATCTGGACCATCGAGCGTTGCACGGCACTCATCCGTGAACAAAACAGTTTTGAAGTCAGTCTTCATGTATTGTTTGGCTCACTGGAGCCGTTTCTGCTTGTGTGCAGTGGATAGAGGAAGTCGACAGAATGGCGTACGCACAGCTGCAAACCTCTGAAGGACCCTGCATCTTTTGTTCGGGGGACGTTGGAGGCACCAGTAGCTTCAAAAACTTGTCTGCTGCTATGACAAGGCTTTTTTGCCGCTGCTCTTTTAACCTGACGTAATTGCCTGTAGGAAAGAGTCCTCAATTTGCCCTTATCAGCACGCACACGTGTGTACTGTGAATCAGCTACATACTTCTTGATTGCCAAGACACTTCATCCTGATCATCGCACAATGTTGATTGTAGTCATGCCTTGACCTAAACACTCCACAATTTGTTGCTTCTCAGCAGCCGACACATCCTTTTTCTTTCCCATTTTGGCAGAAAATGTAGGCTGCTTAATAATATGGGACAGCCTTCTTAAGTAGTCTTGCCTTTCATTGGACACACCTGCCAAACTAATTAGCACAGGTGTCTTCAATTGCTTACAGTGATATAAAGAGCCCTGACACACATCACCATCAATGGGTTTAGCTGACAAACAAACAAATTCTTCCCTTATCACTCCTAAACACTTTTTGCATAATAATTTGGAACACAATGTACATGTGCTTTTCCACAAAACACCAGTGGTTCACGTAGTGAATCTTACAGTTCTAACTTGCCAACCGTGGTCTGTATGGAGTTGTTCAATAAAGGGCCCAAAATTAATATAACATAGACGGGAGAGGTCTCTATGAATAGGAATTCCTAAGTATTTGATACCCTGTGAGGGCCAGGCAAAGGGAAAGTTGGACTGGATGGAATCCTGTATGGATTTGGGGAGGGAGACATCGAGGGCCTCAGACTTCGCTGCATTGATTTTAAAATTTGACCATGTAACAAAGTGATCTATTTCATCGATAACAGCAGGGATGGATATATGTGATTGAGTGATATATACTAGGACATCATCAGCAAATAGAGAGCACTTGTACTCGGTGCCTCCCACCTCAATCCACCTAATATTGGGGTTATGGCGAATTGATGAGAGCAGGTGCTCCGTCACTAGGATGTATAAGAGAGGGGACAGAGGACATCCCTGCCTTGTCCCATTGGTGATTATGAAAGGTGATGAAAATGTTCTGACGCGCCCCTGGGCCTTGAGACACCCGGAGCCGGACCCTTTTTGGTGGATGCTGGTGGTTGTAGTCTCCGTGGCGGTGACCCGGTTCCGTGGCTCAGGGCGGTCAAACCAGTGGAGGAACTATTTATGTGGTTTTGATGTTTAAATGTCCGACTACGCCACCCGTGGATTGCGGTCAGAATGAACCGCCGCTGCAGGGCAGACCGCTGAGGCTGGTGTTGTGGGTGCAGCAGAGCGTAGCATAACTCCCCACGGGAGAAGTATAGCCTCAGGGCAGTGTATGCGGGAGATGGGGGTGATGGTGCAGGGCAGCAGCAGTAACGACACGGAGTCAGGGATGCAGTCCAGGGCCTTTACTCACAGTTCTTATTATCCAGACCACTTCTGCAGGTAACGGCTGCCCACGTCGTACTGTGCTCACCAGGTGAGGGGCTCAGACAACTCCCAGATAACTTTGGAGCACTTCACAGGACCCCCTTTGTGTGTCCTTTGTCTGGCCGTTCTTACCAACCCTTCTGTCCGGCTGCCTCGGGCCTCCTCTTGGTAAACTTGGCGCCAGTTTCCCTGACCCTATGTGGTGCCTTCCTAGCGGGTGTAGCGAGGGGCTGCGCCACATAAAATGTCACAGCCTCCGGTTTCTAGCTGAGGATCGTTTCCCGCCTACACTAGTTTCGGGGACCGGTCTCCCCCTTTGGCCTGACCCCTCCACGCAGGTGGATTCGGGCGTGTGGTGGCGACTCGCCCGTCCGCACCCCTGGGATCCCTTCGTTCCTCGTTCCTGGAGCCTTCTCCGCTCCTCTTCCTTCCTTCTCCCTCTTCCAGGCCTGGGCCTCTGTTACTAGGCCCGCCTCCGGAGCAGAGCTCATGCAGAGCCCCTGCTCCCTGTCACTTCTGCTCAGACTTCTATGCACTGAACTAAGATGATGCCCACCTTTTATACTCCCTTCTCAATGCAACGAGGAACTGCTTCCTCCCTGCTCCTGCACTACAGGGTTCCCCTTCCTCAGTGTTCCCTCCCCCCACTCCAGGCAGGGAAAAGGACTGTCGTGCCCATCTCAGGGGCATATTGGTCGCCCTGCCTCACGGCAATGTGGTGTAATGCATGCAGGTGTCGGGTCCTGATCCACACTCCATCCTTACCTGAGAGTGAGATATCACACCTCAGGGTGAGGTGCAATACATCTGTAGCAACCGAGCCCTCAGGGTGCTACAGTTCCATTTATCTTCAGCCTAGGTGACGTATTGCGATACAGGGCCGTGATTTTGCCTATAAAAGGGTCCCCTAGACCCCTACCCCAAGCTTTTTAAGAGAATAATATATGGCGTTCCAGGAGACTCTATGGAATGCTTTCTCAGCATCCAACGAGAGTATCTAATTACAAATTTTTAACTGCATCTAGCCCAGGAAATACTTTGTGCCTAGTAGCAGTGTCTGCTAGTCAGCGGATTATCCCGGCTGTTAAGCAAGCTACACCACCTGTAGTTTGGACACTTAATTTTTTCAAAGGAAATGCTTCGGGACCACGGGATACTCAGTGAAGAGCATCAGGAGGCACCCCAAGGCATAGGGGCTGGGACTGGCGGTAGGACGCCTTGCGGTGGACAGCTGAGCTCGATCCTTATAAAAGCTTTTTAACTGCAGCAGCTTTAGTGGACGCTACTGGAGCTGGAATTACGCGGCTGCTGGCATGAGACTTGCCCTCCAATAGATCCTTGTAAAAGGATTTAAAGTGTATTCATTCAAATTAGAGAGATAATTTAAATTAAAAAGCTTAGAGCTGCCTCCACCAAAGGGGGGCTCGCTCGACCCACCAGCGGACAGGCACCAGTATTGGGAGAGGGGGGCTGGCCGTCAGGGTCCACCGTGGATCTGGCACAAACCCGGCGACACGGAGGTGGTACGGGCAGGAACGAACTGGCCGTGTCGGCTTCTCACTTTTTGGATTTTAGAAGGACATGACATGCCTATATCTGTGTCTCCCCCTCCTTTTACTCCTCCACCTCTTTTCTTTTCGCATGACTATACTGTATGTACTTGTCACTTTTCCATCTGTTAGTTATGTCTTCTGAGCAGTTTGTCAGCTTTTGGACACCTTTGAAGGTGTTTTCTATGTGTTTCTATGTGTTTTTGTTTGCCTGACATTGGTTTTAACGGTGTTCGAAGGTGTTCGACGAACAGTTCGACGAACAGTTCGGCGAACACACGGGTGTTCAACGAACCGAACTCGAACACTACGGGGGTGGCTCAACACTAGTCAGTTGCCCCGTCGACGTGGCAAGCATACGGTAAGGCATGGGAAGAGTGGACACGACTAGTAGCAGGCAGAAGGGGTTGACCAATGTGAACAAGCCACATCACAAGTCACCATAGAATTTCTCCACCAGCTAACACGGGTGTTCGACGAACCGAACCGAGTTCGAACACTACGGGGGTGGCTCAACACTAGTAAGGAGGTGTGCAGGATCCCTTCTGAGCAGTTAGAAAGCTTGCAGCATGAACAGACAGGCTTTGGGTACAGGTGGAGGACCGAGAGGAGGTTGAGGAGGCAGAAGCAGTGGAGGAACTTCGAGATAAAGAGGATTGACGCACAACTCGTGGGGATGGCAAGACTTGGACAGCAGCCCCTTGTCCTGCTGTCACCATAGTTACCCAGTGCCCAGTCAGCGACATGTAACGACCCTGTCCATGCCTACTCGTCCAAGTGTCTGTGGTGAAATGCACCCTGTCACGCACAGAGTTTTTCAAAGAAGCGGTGATGTTGTGTGCGACATGCTGGTGGAGCGCAGGCACACCTTTCTTTGAGAAGTAGTGCCGACTGGGCATCTGGTACTGGGGCACTGCGACGGACATAAGGTCTCGAAAATCCTCTGTGTCCACCAGGCGGAAAGGCAGCATTTCTGTAGCCAAGAGCTTGCAGATGGTGAAATTCAACCTCTTAGCTTTCTCATGGCTAGGAGGAAATGGTCTTTTACTTGTCCACATCTGAGGGACCGAGGGCTGGCTGTTGTGCTTAGACGGGGTTGAGAAGGGTGTCTCCGGCAAACTGCCGGTCTGTGAGGAAGATGCAGGCAGACATGTTAGGTTGCCTTGATCCAAATGTGGTGCTATCGATGTCGGAGAGCGCTCAACACCAGCTGGTGTTTCTACCTCCAAATAAAATGATGACCTGGCAATCACGCTGGCTGTTGCGGGTAAAGAGGTGGCAGGTCTGCGTCCCAAAACAGGTGGGACTGCTGTCCCCCCAGTCACAGAGGATGAAAAGGCCTCGGATGCACAAGATGTGGCAGACGGCGGTTGACCCGGCCGGCTAGGCCGCATTGTAGCACAGTGAGCTTCCCACTGCAACTTATGCTTCATATCCATTTGCCGGTTCATGCATGAAGCACTCAAACTATGTATTTTTGGCCTCTACTTAACTTTTGCTGACAAATGTTACAGATAACACGAGTTTGGTCATCCTTATCGATCTGAAAAATTGCCCAGGCTATGCAAGGCTTAGCACACATGCGACCTGAAGAGCCACCACGACTTGTGGTCAGAGGCAGAGTTATGTTTGAGGATGCAGTTGTTGACGTGCTTCCAGTACTACGTCTCTGTCCAGGAAGGCGCAACCTGACCTCGTTGTCACTAGCCTCCTCCTCCACTTCCTCTGCTGACCTCATCTCTTGGCTGACTGTGGGTTGACAGTAAGTGGGATCTCCAACCTCGTCATCATCACCCTGTGTGTTATCACACCCGTCGTCCTCAGAGCCAACCTCTTCCTGCCCTGACAAAAAACTAAAGTTGTCGCTCCAATCAGGTATTTGAGTCTCATCATCATCTTCCTCATTGTCTCCACCAACAGGAGTTACAGTTTGGGAACGATGGTCTACATTATGGTCAGAACCTTCTGCGTCTGTTCCTGGATCCGACTCATAAAGATTCTGGGCATCAGTGAAGATCATTTCCTCGTCTGGATTCACAGAAGCTCTGGAGTCGACCTCTGATTCCCAGGCTATAGTGTGAGTAAACAGCTCTGCAGACTCAACCATCTGTTCTACCCCATACTCAGACGGGCAGCTGGAGACTTGGGAGCTGTGAGGAAGCAAGTGCGATTGGGGTGACACCTCTGAGGACTGGAGTATTTGTGATGTTGAAGTTGAGGTGGAGGAGAGCCCACTTAAAGGAGCACTTGATATCAGTTGAAGCACCTGCTGTTTTTGTGCCTCATCTGGTATTTGTAGTGATTGGCGTTGCCGTAAGAAAGGGATCTTATCACATTGTCCGCTAAAAGAAGTAGACATCTTAGTTTGGCTGGAAGATGGTCTTTCTTCTGCAGATGTTACTGTTGCTTTAACACCTACCCCACGGACACAACCTTTTTTTCCCTTCCCAACATGCCTATTCCCCTTTCCACCATCAGCAGGCCTTTTTCCACTCATTTTGGCGGTTAACTAATTGACAACTCTGGAGTTGTTTACACAAAGAACAATGTATGGGAACCGAGCAGAGCTGAGTGGCCAAACTGTGGTATTAGCCCAAAAGTATTGGCTGGGTTAGATGCAGTAAAACAATTTTATTATATACACAGGTGGTGGAGGTTAGTATAGATGGACTAATAGAATGATGCTATGCCCAAATGGTTTTACTTGGCTAGGTGCAGTAAAAAAATGTGTATTCTATACACAGGTGGTGTAGCTTGCAACACAGATAGGCTACTCCACTGACTAACACACACTGCAAGAGGCCAAAAAGGATTTGCTTAGCTAGATTTAGCCAAATGCTGTGAAAAAAACTTGCACAGCACTGGCACAGACCTGCGTGGCAAAAAGTCCTAGGAAATGCTGTAACCAAGTCCTGAAAAGGACTGCAATTACAATTAGTCCCTACTCCCAACTTATCTATTTAAGAGCACAGACCTGCCTGATAAAAGTCGTAGGAAATGATGTAACCTAGTCCTCAAAAGGACTGCAATCACAACTATTCCCTACTCCCAAGCTATCTGTAGATTTGTGCGAAAATTGGCTTGAAATTAACACTCAAAGTATAGCGCACACAGCAACAGCGGTGCCGTCTAACACGCAGCTGCAGCAGTGAGAAAATGGTGGCTACGTGGAAAATGGCTGGGTCTTATAGGGCAAGGACATGTGACATTCACAGCCAATGACACATGCCCTTGCTTGTGTGAAGAAAAGCACTTCGCTCCGTGTGTGCGCTGCTGATAGGCTGACAGTGTTAGAACCTTGCTGTTAGGTTTTTTTTTCCTTTGCTGGTCACATGACCTTGTTGGCCTATTTAATCCTGCTCCGCCCTTCTGGCTTTGCTGGACTTCATTGTATATCTACTTTCTAGCTAGCCTGTGCTCTGTATCTAACTCTGTTAGTTTGCTTGGTCTACTGACCTCTATGTTCTATATATTTTGTTTGTTCGTCTGTCTGCTACTATTTCTGTTAGGAGGTGTCCCATATTCCTCCCAGTCCTTAGTACTTGTAGGGATTCCCTCCCCACATCTATAGGTCTCCGTACAGACTAGCTTAGGACTTTAGCAGGTCTGATCGCAGGATCAGGTCCCCTGTTACATCGTAGGGATTAAGCTGAGTTCTATCGTAGGGACAGATCTCCTCTCTTTCCTTAGCTCTGGTAGCAGAACATAACAGTAAGTCCAGCCAGCAAATTCTCTAAGGAAAGATTTTTCTGTCCATCATGGTGTCGGTTCAGGATTTGGTTCATCGCCTGCAGGGACTCTCTCTGGAGGTGGCCGAGCTCCGTCAGCACGTGAGTAACTGTCCTGGAGCACATTTCTTGGAGCCTAAGGTATGTTTGCCGGATTTATTTTTTGGTGAACACCGAGAATTTTTTTCATTTAAAAATGCTTGCTTATTGTATTTTCGTTTGAGACCTAAGCCCTCTGGGGATGAATCCCAGCGCGTAGGGTTCATAATGTCACTTTTGCGCAAAGAGCCTCAGGAGTGGGCCTTTTCTTTGCAACCTAGTGATTCATGCTTCAGATCAGTGGATAGTTTTTTTTCTGCTTTGGGACTATTATATGATGATCCTGACCGTGTCGCATCAGCTGAGACTGAGTTGAGACGTTTAAAACAAGGATCAGGTAATGTTGAAAAATATTGTACTCATTTCCGTCGTTGGTCGACTCAAACAGGGTGGAACGATTCTGCTCTGAAAAGTCTATTTCTTGCTGGGCTCAGTGAAAGGGTTAAAGACCTGCTAATTGCTTATCCTACACCTGAGGATTTGCAACAGGCTATGCAATTAGCTATACGGGTGGATAGAAGACTGCGTGCTAGGGTTAATGAGAGCAAATCCTCTGCTATGTCAGTTTCTGGTTATGATAATGTGTGTACTAACAGTGGTGAACCGATGGAGATTGGATCGGTGGCACCTCGCTCTCAAGAAAAAGACCGTCGTTTTTCGGAAGGCTTGTGTTTCTATTGCGGAAAATCTGGTCATTTGATTAAAGGCTGTGAGCTTCGTATGAAGAAAGAAAAAAAAATGGTCAGTCACGCCCGTATTGCCTGTTTAAATTCCAAGGGTATATTTTTAGCTGCTTCCACGATTGCTCAGGAAAAATTAATGGAATTTCGGGTATTTGTTGATTGCGGGTCTACACTGAATGTAATTGATGGGGGATTCGTGGAAAAACTCAATTTAAAACCTGAACCTTTATCATCCCCCATTGCTGTGGTTTCTGTGGATGGCTCCCCTTTGAAGAATATTACTCTCAAGGTCAGTGAATTTCCTCTCACTATTAATGGTGTTCACCATGAGAAATTGGATTTGGTAGTGTTGAATAACTTGCCTTCTCCAGTAATATTGGGTTTGCCCTGGTTAAAATTTCACAATCCTGTACTGGATTGGTCTACCAGTGAAATTAAATCCTGGAGCCATAAATGTTATGACAAGTGTTGTAACGGGCGTATTGCAGCTTTGGATAGGGGAGAATTGCCTGTTCCTATTCAGGATTTTTGGAGAGTTTTTTCTGAGAAAGAATCGCAGGTTTTGCCTCCCCATAGAGACTATGATTGTTCTATTGAATTTGTCCCTGGAGCGACTCTTCCTAAAAGTCGTTTATTTAACCTTACTATTCCTGAGAGGAAGGCTTTGGAGGAATACATACAGACAAGTTTGGCCGCCGGTCACATTAGGCCCTCTAAGTCTCCTGTGGCGGTTGGATTTTTTTTTGTAAAAAAAAAGGACGGCGGTTTACGTCCTTGTCTGGATTTTCGTGAGATTAACAAAATTACGGTACGCAATCCTTACCCACTGCCATTGATTCCTGATCTGTTTAACCAGTTATTGGGGGCCAAGTGGTTCTCTAAAATTGACCTTAAGGGGGCATACAATCTGTTGCGCATGAAGGAGGGTGATGAATGGAAGACTGCTTTTAACACTCCTGTGGGTCATTTTGAGAATCTGGTTATGCCTTTTGGTCTTACTAATGCTCCTGCATTTTTTCAGAATCTGATTAATGACATCCTTAGACCTTTGATCGGTAAAAATGTGGTTGTGTATTTGGATGACATTTTGATTTATTCGCCAGATCTGGAGTCTCATTGGCGGAGCGTGCGTGAGGTATTACAGTTATTAATGGACAATTCGCTTTTTGCTAAGCTGGAGAAATGTGAGTTCGCTGTACAGAGAATTAGTTTTTTGGGCTACATTATCTCCAGCAAAGGTTTTGAGATGGATCCGGTTAAGGTTCAGGCTGTGCAGGAATGGCCTAGGCCTATTGGTTTGAAATCGATACAGAGGTTTTTGGGTTTCGCCAATTACTATAGAAAATTCATAAAAAAAATTTCTAGTATTGTCAAACCTCTGACTGATCTCACCAGGAAAGGTACTGATGCGGTTCAGTGATCTTCTGAGGCCATTGAAGCTTTTGTGTATCTCAAGGAGAGGTTCACCTCTGCTCCCATCCTTATGCAGCCTGATGTTACTAGGCCGTTTTTGGTTGAGGTTGATGCTTCCTCTGTGGGGGTTGGCGCAGTATTGTCTCAGGATAACGGGGATGGATTACATCCCTGTGCCTTTTTTTCAAAAAAATTTTCGGAGACTGAATTGAATTACGATATTGGTAATCGGGAATTATTGGCTATTAAACTCGCATTTGAACACTGGCGCCACTTCTTGGAAGGTGCGGAATTTCCCGTTCAGGTTCTTACGGATCATAAAAATCTGATATATCTTGATGCTGCCAAGCGCCTGAATGCCCGTCAGGCTAGGTGGGCACTGTTTTTCTCGCGGTTTAATTTCTCCGTTA
The DNA here is from genome assembly GCF_046119375.1 of Phyllobates terribilis. Lineage (NCBI taxonomy): Eukaryota > Metazoa > Chordata > Amphibia > Anura > Dendrobatidae > Phyllobates > Phyllobates terribilis. Next base: position 262,097,216 of record NW_027362768.1, read on the forward strand.
CTTACTAAGAATGTTAAGGCGGATGCCTTGTCTCGCAGTTTTTCTCCCATAGTCGGTGCTGAGAAAGAGGAAAACATTTTACAAGAAGGTGTTGTGATAGCTGCTTTAGACTCCGTTTTGGAAGATGAGATTCTTAAAGCTCAGGAGAATGCCCCATCTAACACTCCTCATGGGAGGTTGTTTGTGCCTGGGACCTTTAGGAGAGATTTGTTTGTTGAGTGTCACGAATCTCGGTTGGCAGGTCATCCCGGAATCTCTGAGACCAAGAGACTGGTGGGTCGCAGTTTTTGGTGGCCTGGATGGCAGAAGGAAGTCATTAAGTGGGTGCGCCAATGTACTATATGTGCTAGATCTAAGTCCTCACATACTCCTGCTGCAGGGTTGCTTTGTCCTTTGGAGGTCCCCAGTGCTCCTTGGACACATTTGGCTATGGACTTTATAACTGACCTTCCCCCCTCTGAGGGTGGTCATCTGGGTGGTCGTGGACCGTTTTAGCAAGATGTGTCACTTGGTTCCCTTTGTCAAACTGCCCTGCGCTAAAACTCTCGCTAAGGCCTTTGTCAAGGAAATTGTCAGACTTCATGGCGTTCCTACTGACATTGTTTCTGATAGGGGTCCTCAGTTCGTGGCTCGTTTTTGGCGTGCCTTTTGTGACAGGTTGGGAATTCATTTGTCGTTTTCGTCCGGATATCATCCTGAATCTAATGGCCAGACAGAAAGGAAAAACCAGGATGTTGAGCAGTTCTTGCGTTGTTTTGTGGCAGACAATCAAGAGGGGTGGTCTGAGTTTCTGTCACTTGCCGAATTTGCTCTGAACAATCATACATCTTCTTCTGCTGGTTGTTCGCCTTTTTTTTGTTGTTCTGGGAGACATCCGTCATTTGGGTCGTTCTCCAAGTTGGGATCTGCCGTGCCTGAGGAGGAGAATTTTTCCGGTGATTTGGAAAGAGTTTGGACGGATGTGCGTGGTAATCTTCAGGAGGCCAACAGAAAATCTAAAGACTACTTTGATAGGAAACGACAGGAGGTTTTGTTCGCTGTTGGTGACATGGTTTGGTTGTCCTCTAGGAATCTGCGGTTGAGGATTCCTTCTAAGAAATTGGGTCCCAAGTTTGTAGGGCCCTTTAAGGTGCTTCAGGTTGTCAACCAATCTGCTGTTAGGTTGGAGGTTCCTACCTCCTGGAGAATTAATCCGGTCTTTCATGTCTCTCTGTTAAAAAAAGCTGTTGTGTCGGATGGTGACGCCTCTGCCTCTGTTCCTCCGGTGGTGGAGGACGGGGAATATGAAATTTCTCGCATCCTTGACTCTAGACGGTATAGAGGTAGTTTGCAGTATCTTGTGGCCTGGAAAGGTTTCGGACCTGAGGATAACTCTTGGGTGAGGTCAGATGATGTTTCCGCGTCCAGACTTATCAGAGCGTTTCACAGGAGATTTCCTGATAAGCCTGGTCCTAGGGGATCCGGAGGATCCTCTTAGAAGGGGGGGTACTGTTAGAACCTTGCTGTTAGTTTTTTTTTTCCTTTGCTGGTCACATGACCTTGTTGGCCTATTTAATCCTGCTCCGCCCTTCTGGCTTTGCTGGACTTCATTGTATATCTACTTTCTAGCTAGCCTGTGCTCTGTATCTAACTCTGTTAGTTTGCTTGGTCTACTGACCTCTATGTTCTATATATTTTGTTTGTTCGTCTGTCTGCTACTATTTCTGTTAGGAGGTGTCCCATATTCCTCCCAGTCCTTAGTACTTGTAGGGATTCCCTCCCCACATCTATAGGTCTCCGTACAGACTAGCTTAGGACTTTAGCAGGTCTGATCGCAGGATCAGGTCCCCTGTTACATCGTAGGGATTAAGCTGAGTTCTATCGTAGGGACAGATCTCCTCTCTTTCCTTAGCTCTGGTAGCAGAACATAACAGACAGACTGCACCTCCCCACTGTAAATGCGGGAAAGAGAAAAAAAAATGGAAATCTTCATTATTTATGCAGAGATCCATCCCTTGCCCCTCCCCCCGCCCCGCTGTACACTCAAACTGCTTATTAACATTAATTTTCAGGATTACTGAGAAAAAATCCAGTTATGATTTTGGTGCATGAACAGTTATTGAACATAACCTCGAACAGCCGGATTTTTTTCAAATCGTTCGTGTTTGCCGAACGGCTCGAACACCGCCCAAAACAGCTCGAAATTGAGATTGGCGAACAGTTCGAGTCGAACACCGCTCATCTCTAGCCAGTACCTCCAAGGCGTAGTGAGTCAGGTCTTGCCACGTGTCCAGCTTGGATACCCAATAATTATAAGTCACAGAGGAATCACGGAGGACGTTGGTACGGTCAGCAAGGTAGTCCTTCAGCATCTTACAAAACGTTTCCCTCCTTGTAAGAATACCCTGCCCATCAGGGCCTGAGCGCTCGGAGGGTCTAAGAAAAGTGTGCCACACCTTTGACAGTGTTCCCCTGCCTCTGCTGTGTCGTATTTGGGTCTCCCTCACCTGTACTCCTTGGTTGTCAAAGGAACTGTGACCTCAGCCGCCAGCATTTTCAGATTATATGGGGCTGCATTATACTATATAGGGGCTGCATTATACTCAATGGGGTTGCATTATACAATATGGAGGCTACATTTTATTATATGGAGCTGCATTATACTCTGTGGGGACTATATTATATGGGGCTGCATTATACTCTATGTGTGCTACATTATATTCTATGGCGGCTGCATTATACTATATGGGGGCTGCATTATATTATATGGGGCTGCAATATTCTCTATGGGAGCTACATTATACTCTATGAGGTTACATTATATTACAGTGCCGGCAAAAAAAATCTTTACAAATTCAACTAAAGCACAAAATCTTAACGTTCAAGTGTTTTATTGTGGATATTTCGTTACAGTTAGTATTTTAATTAATTAGTATTGATATTTACAATTTACTAAGCCAGTTATTATATTATAAAAACTATTATATAGTTTTTGATTAACTCCTTATTGTGTGCACTTTTAAGAAGTGAAATCATGATGCGGATTTTACATGTAAAGATTTTTTTACCGCACAAATGTAAAGATTTCTTTTGCCGGCACTGTATATGGAGCTGCATTATACTCTGTGGGGGCTATAATATACTCTATGGGGGCTGCATTGTACTTTATGGGGGCTGCATTATACTCTGTGGGGCAGCATTATACTATATCGCGGCTGCATTATACTCTATGGGATTGTATTATACTATATAGGGGCTGCATTATATTATATGGAGGTGCATTATACCCTATGGGGGCTATATTATATGGGGCTGCATTATACTCTATGGGAGCTGCATTATACTCTATGGGGGCTGCAGTATACTCTATGGGGCTGCATTATATTATATGGGACTTCAATATTCTCTGTGGGAGCTACATTCTACTCTATGAGGTTACATTATATTATATGGGTGCTGCATTATACTCTATGGGGCTGCATTTTACTATACGAAGGCTGCATTTTACTCTATGGGGCTGTATTATTCTATATAGGGGCTGCATTATATTATATGGGGCTGCATTATACTCTATGGGGGTTGCATTATACTCTATGGTGACTACATTATACTCTGTGAGGATACATTACATTATATGGGGCTGCATTATACTCTATGGGGGCTGCATTATACCCTAAATGGCCTGCATTATACTCCATGGGGGCTGCATTATACTCTATGGGGCTGCCTTACATTCTATGGGGGCTACATTATCCTATATGGGGGCTACATTATATTATATGGGGTTGCATTATACTCTATGGGGGTTACATTATACTCTATGGTGACTACATTATACTCTGTGAAGCTACATTATATTATATGGGGCTGCATTATACTCTATGGGGGCTGAATTATATCCTACGGGGCCTGCATTATACTCCATGGGGGCTGCATTATACTCTATGGGGGCTACATTATCCTATATGGGGGCTACATTATATTATATGGGGTTGCATTATACTATATGGGGCTGCATTATACTCTATGGGGTGACATATTATACTCTGTGGGGCAGTGCTATACTCTGTGGGGCGGCATTGTACTCTGTGGGGGTGGTATTATACTCTATCAAGGACTATAGGCGGTGTATTATACTGTATGTACTATACGGGGGCTGCATTATACTGTATCGAGGACTGTGGGGTGCATTATATTATATGAATGACTATGCAGTGCAATATACTAGGGGGAGTGCATTGTACTATATGGATGACTATGGGGTGTTCATTCTATATGGAGGACTATGGAGTGCATTATACTGTATGAAGGACTATGGTGTGCAATATACTATATGGAAAACTGTGGGTTGTGCATTATACTATGTGGAGGATTATAGGGTGCATTATACTATATGGAGGACTATGGGGTATGTGTGGCGCCCCTGCGGGTTCAGTCGGCCGAGAGGTACTGCATCTCACCCAGAGGTGTGGTATCTCACTCTCAGGTAAGGATAGAGTGCTGCCCGGGACCCTAACACCTGCATCCAACACTACACTACTCCAGACCAGCTGGAGGGGCAAGATGTGTCACGCTTCCTGCTGAGCCCTGACCCTGGTTGGAGTGGGGGGGAACCAAAGTAGGGGGAACCATGTAGTGAGTGTGGGTGGAGGACGTAGATCAGGGGAGCACTTTTTAGAAGTGATATAAAAGAGGGAACCATCTTGGAAAGACAAGGCAGTCTGAGAGGAGAAGTAGAGGGAGCAGGAGCTCTGCAGGAGCTCTGCTCAGGAGGAGGGCCTAGAGAGAGGCCCAGGACAGACTGAGGAGGAGAGGAGCAGGAGAAAGGCTCCAGGAACGAAGAAGGGATCCCAGGGGTACGGGCAGTGCTGGAGGCCACCTGTACGCCCGAATCTGCCAGGCGGTGGAGGGATCAAGCCGCAGAGTGGACCGGCCCCTAACCAGTGAGAATTACAAAGTTCAACTGGAAACCGGAGGCTTCTGTACTTTCAGGGTGCAGTTGCCACATCCGCACTCAAGTCGCCAAAAAGGTAACCACATAAGATCCAGGGAACTCCAGGTTGCCCAGAAATATCTGAGGATACCGGCTTGGGACATTGTCTCTCAAGGCGCAGGGCAAGAAGGGTGAGAGCCAGCGCAGAAAAACGGCTGAGAAGGTCATATAGAAAGGGGTCCTGTCAGGCACTCTTGAAACACCTGGGAGTTTGCTGAACCCCTGCCTGGTGAACGCAGCGCGACGTGGAAGGCGGTAATCTGGACAGTGCAACCTGAGGAACTTAACAACTGTGAGTAAACTCTGAAGACTGCACCCCACTGTCTCTGTGAAGTTATTGCTGCGCCATCACCCCCTGCACGACATCGCAACATACATAACAACTCAGCACAGCCCTGGAGCTGTGCTCTACCTGTGGAGAGCTAAACCAACTCTGCTGCATTTACATCAGCTCCAGAGGACCGGCTCCGCAGCGGAGGCTCCATATAGCTGCATACAACAGGTGGCGTCACAAACTGTATATAAGAACTTTATAAATCCCCTGTAAATATCCCCTTTTGATTGACTGCCCTGGGTCACGGACCAGGTCACCGCCACTGTGACATCTCCCCTAGCAACGACCGGCCCGGCACCGAGTACCCCACGGCCCAGGTGGCGCGTCATATGCATAGTACTATATGGAGGACTGTGGGGAGTGTATTATACAATATGGAGGACTATGGGGAATGTATTCCACTAGACGGAGGACTATAGGGTACATTATACTATATTGAGGACTGTAGGGCACATTATACTATATGGAGAACTGTGGAGTGTGCATTATACTATATGGAGGACTATGGGGAGTGTATTATACTATATGGAGTACTATGGGGACTGCATTATACTGTATGGAGGACTATAGGGAGTGGATTATACTATATGGAGGACTATGGTGTATATTATACTACATGGAAAACTATAGGGTGCATAATATATGGATGACTATGGTGTGTACATTATTCTATATGGAGGACTATGGGGTGCATTATACTATATGGAGGACTATGGGGTGCATTATATTATGTGGAGGACTATAGGGCACATTATACTATATGGAGGACTTTACCCCATCTTTCATATCTTCCCCATCTGATCTTTCTATCACAATAAATGACATCACACTTTCCCCTGTACCGGCAATCTGCTGCCTCGGAGTAACCCTTCACTCTGCCCTGTCCTTCAAACCCTACATCCAAGCTCTCGCAACCTCCTGTCGCCTCCAGCTCAAAAATATTTCCAGAATCCGTCCTTTCCTCAACCCTCAATCTACTAAACTGCCTGTGCATGCCCTTATCTCCCGCCTGGTCTACTGCAACACCCTCCTCTGTGGCCTACCTGCTAACACTCTCGCACCCCTCCAGTTCATCCTTAACTCTGTTGCGCGACTAGTTCATCTCTCGCCTCGCTAAACCTCTGCTACCCCCCTTTGCAAATCCCTTCACTGGCTCCCAATTGCCCAGCATATTCAGTTCAAACTACTCATACTGACCAACAAAGCCATCCATAACCTTTCTCCTCTGTACATCTCTGAACTAATCTCCCAATATATTCGCTTACATAATCTTCGGTCATCCCAAGACCTCCTTCTCTCCTCCACACTTATTCGTTCCTCACCCAATCGCCTCCAAGATTTCTCCCAAATATCCCCCGTCCTATGGAATTCTGTGCCTCAACACTTCCGATTAGCCTCAACATTTGGATCCTTCAGATGGAGCCTGAAAATTCACCTCTTCAAACAAGCTTACAGCCTGCCATGACCTTGCTTGCCGCCACCTCAATAACACCGTAGCTACTGCAACCCCCCCAACCTACTGTCTCCTTCCCCATTCCTGTAGAATGTAAGCCCGCAAGAGCAGGGTCCTCTTCCCCCTGTACCAGTCTATCATTGTTAGGTTGTTTACTGTAAGTTATATCTGTATTTGGTATGTAACCCCTTCTTATGTACAGCACCACGGAATCAATGGCGCTATATAAATAAATAATAATAATAATAATAATAATGGAGGACTATGGGATGTGCATTATTCTATATGGAGGACTATGGGATGCATTATACTATATGGAAGACTCTGGGGTGTATTATACTATATGGAGGACTGTAGGGCACATTATACTATATGGAGGACTATGCTGTGTGCATTATTCTATATGGAAGACTATGGGATGCATTATACTGTATGGAGAACTATGGAGTGCATTATACTGTATGGAGGACTATGGGGTGCATTATACTATGTGGAGGACTTTGGGGTGCATATACTAAACTAGCAAAATGTTGCCTATTCATCGAGTGATTGGATTGTTTATGCCAGAACAAAAATCATTGTTCTCATCAGCACATCGCCTGGTGAAAACTGTAGATATGCTGCTGCTAACATCATACTGTATAGGGACAGATTGATCTATTAGTGATTGTTCTGTACCCATCATTCTTCCTCAGCCGGTTTAAAAGAGGCCGGGAAACAAGCGTCGAACGACTTCAATATTATCGATCACACTCGTTTAACGGCCTGAACTCAGCGCATGAAAATACAACCGAAATGTTTCTGTGTGATGGTGCAATATGTTAGCATTTGGGGCTCCACTTTAAACTTTTGCCAGGGGCCCCACTTTGTCTAAAACCGGCCCTGTCCATTGGCACTCACAATCTACATTCACTATCAGTATGTCTTTAGAGTGAAAACCAGAGAACCTGGAGGAAACCCACGTAAATATAGGGAGAACATGCAGCCTTGCAGCAAGATAGTTCTCACATGTTCCCCACACCTCCAACAGGTGGAGTGGATAGAGAGAAAACACCTTATACAAACCAGATGAATCTCTATACAATGAGTCTCTGACTTATGAACATCTGACTTACGTATGACCCCTAGTTCCGAATGTCTGAGTTACAGTGAATATTTCAGCAGGTTTTTGCTACCTCATCTGAGAGCAGCCTGATGTAGGAAAAGAGAAGCTGAATCCTAGGATGTATCATTTAGTTCACTGGGGGCAGCAGTTCTGACACTATCAGAGTTTTTAGATTTAGCAATACATCAGAGCTGAGGCAGATAACCCTGCCCACTCCAGGCTGTGTATAAACAATTTCTATAGGACATTGAGCTGCCTATCAAAGGAGAGAGTGTTGCAGGACCAGGAGGCATGGTGTGGCTGTGTCCCAGCAATGATAAGCTCCAGGTGGTAAAACAATCATTGCAAACCAACAAAACCACAGAGCTTGATAAGAGAGGCATTGCTGAAATTTGTGTTTCAACCCTTACCTCATGCTGTCTTCAGATTATATAGAAAACACCTGCTGACATTCCCTTTAAAAAAAATAATATAACCACCTCACCGCTGTCCTCTCTGAACGCCATCCAGTGCTCTTCTTCCTGTCATTGCGTGTCGCAACTTCAACTTCTTCACTCTAAGCCAGTTTCCCGACCACAGCTAGGCTGTAACTAAATGCGCATCAGATGGGGATAAATCGGCGAGGTGGGTATTGGTTACAAAAGCCTAACATCGCTCCTGCTGCCTCGCTGCTCTCTGTCCATTCCTCCTCTTTCCTCCATCACACACCTTATCTCCAGGACGTGTCCAAGTCCCAGAAGTCATTGCATCATCAAGGTTATGAACAAAGCTACAGAACGTATCAAGTTTTTAACCAAGGGACTGCCTGTACCAGATTTTTATAAGGGCTCATACTTATTTGGGTATTAATCGGACGAATGACAAATGCATTCACCGGGAAATGTCATTTTAACATTTTACAACCTTATCTGGCCATGTGGTGTGTGAGACACGATCAGACACATCCTGTTTCATTTATGATGGAGGGACTCTGAAAGTCACAAAGCCTATTTTTATAGGGCCATCAGGCGGCCCTTACTATTCTTAAAGGACCTGCAGTTGGCCCTCTCTATTCTTAGAGAACCATCAGCCAGCTATGCTTTGTTGTTCCCACTACTAAAGATTGGGTCTCCTATACTGCTATTGCGTATGCAGTGAGTGGCAGGTCTGCCCAAAATTTGGACGCGGCCCAATACCCCTTCGAAAATTTGGACGCACCCCAATACCCCTTTGAAGAGACTTAGAGGAGGGCCTCCTGAAAACAATGTTCCCATTATTAGGAAGTGGGTCTCCCATACTGTTTGCCTATGCAGTGAATGCAAGGGCTGCCAAAAATTTGGACCTACTTCAATGCCCCTTGGAAGAGATGTAGAGGGCCTCATGAAAAAATGTTCCCATTATTAGGAAGTGGGTCTCCCAGTGTTGGCCTATGCAGTGAATGCAAGGGCTGCCAAAAATTGGGAGGCACTCCAATGCACCTTGGAAAAGATGTGTAGGAGGGCCTCATAAAAAAATGTTCCCATTAGAAAGGAGCAGGTCGCCTATACTTGTAATGCCCATGCACTAAGTGTATGGGCTGACAAACATTTACCCCTGGGGAGTATACATGAACATAGTGTATATAAAAAATTTTTACAGGCATCATAAACACCCTTTAAAAAATTATGTGGGTGTTGAATCACGGACCATGGTCACCCTGGTGATATGGTGGTGGAGGATGAGGATGAGGAGAAGGAGGAGGAGAAGAGCAAATAACCAAAATCAGGAAGCGTATACCCATGTGTGGGTGTGAAAAGGTGCATGGGAATACACCTCCCAAAAAAAGACACTGGATTTGAGTTTATGTTACGCTGCTATCATTCGGTGGTGTTGAGAAGTCTGGCCCAATCCAGCCCTTGTTCATTTTTATGAGCCTGTCAGCATTTTCAGTTGACAGGCGGATGCGATTATCAGTTATAATTCCACCAGCGGCACTAAAAACCCGCTCTGATAAAATGCTAGCGGCAGGTCAGGCCAGGACCTTCAAGGCGTAGAGACACAGTTCATTCCACGTGTCCAGCTTGGATACCCAATAATTATAAGGCACAGAGGAATAACAGAGGATGTTGGTAGGGTCGGCACGGTACTCCCTCACCATCTTCAAAAACTTTGTACTCCTTGTGAGAGTACCCCGCGCCTAAGGGCCTGTGCGATGTGAGGGGCTGAGAAAACTCTCCAAGAACTTTGACAGCGTTTCCCTGCCTCTGCCGGATTGCATTTGTGTCTCTCTCGCCTGTACTCGTTCATTGTCCAATGAACTGTGACCTCTGCCGCCAGCATTTTCAGATGGGAATTTTATTAATAGTTCCGCAACAAGAGCCTTCTGGTACAGCCCCATTTTTGTAGACCTGTCCGCCTCAGGAATAAGAGATATAAAGTTCTCCTTGTAGCGTGGGTCTAGAAGTGGCACCAACCAGTAATGACTGTCACCCAAAATTTTGAGAACGTGAGGGTCACGGTAAAGGCAGACTTGACAAAGAGGATGACTGGCCATGCTCTCCTCCTCCTCCCTGTCATCAGGCAATCCACGCTGAACATACGGTATGACAGTTCTGCAGGCAGTACCGTCTATTGCGCATGAAACTAGCTCCTGTTCTTCCTCCTCCTAATCCTCTTTCTCATTGTCACCCAATCCATGTTGGGATGAGATGAGGCTGAGCTGTGTGTAATGACCCTGTATGGTTCCTTCCTCCATCTCATCGTGCTCCACCTGCAATGCATCCTCTTTGATTGTGAGCAGAGAGCATTTCAGAAGCCAGAGAAGCTGGATGGTGACACTAATTACGGCGTCATCGCCGCTCACCATCTTGGTGGAGTCCTCAAAGTTTTGGAGGATGGTACAGATGTCTGACATCCATGTCCACTCCTGAGGTCTTATGTGTGGAGTCTGAACTGAATACCGACGGCCTTGTTGATGCTGGTAGTCAAAAACTGCCCTCTTCTGCTCACAAATCCTTCCCAACATCTGCAGTGTAGAGTTCCAACGCGTGGGGACATCACACAGCAGTTGGTGAACCGGAAGCTGCAAACGCTGCTGAAGCACAGCAAGGGCAGCGGAAGCTGTAGCTGACTTTTTAATATGGGTACACAGGCACCATACTTTGACAAGCAGATCCGGCAGCTCAGGGTAGGTTTCGAGAACCCGCAGAACAACGAGGTTAAGCTCATGGGCCAGGCATGGTACATGTGTGAGCTCGCCATCAGGTTCCAGCCATTGTCACACATGATCATGCCTAGCTGTACGTTCAGCCACAGATCTGCCTGCACTTTCAGAGCTATCCACAACTCTTCAGTATTGTGTGGTTTGTCACCTAAGCATATTAGCTTCAGCACAGCCTGTTGTTCCTTGGCCGAAGCAGTGCTGCAGTGCTTCCAGTTTGTGACTGATGTGGTCATTTCGGAGATAGAGACTTAAGAGGAGGAGGAGGCTGAGGAGGATGAGGTGCAGGGGCTGTGGACTGTGGGGGCAACCCTGATTGACCTAGGGCCCGCAATCCTCAGCGTCAGGAGTATGTGTTCCGTCCCAAGGTCCGACTGGGTCCCAGCTTCCACTATGTTAACCCAGTGTGCCGTCAGCTAGATGTACTGTCCCTGCTCACAAGCACTTGTCCACCTGTCCGTGGTTAGGTGGATTTTCCCTGTAACTGCATTGTCGAGTGCACGGCTAATGTTGTGGGACACGTGCTTGTGTAATGCTTGGACGGCACACTGTGAGAAATAGTGGCAGCTGGGGACCAAGTACCGAGGGACGGTGGCCGCCATCAAGTTGCGGAAAGCTTCCATCTAAAAGGCAACATTTCAAGTGCAAGCAGTCGCAAAATGTGGGAATTTAGTAGTGTGGCCTGTGGGGCATTGGCTGCGTATTTGCACTTGCATTCCAAGGAGTGGGGTATGGAAAACTGAATGCTGCGCTGGGACAAGGACGTGCTTGCTGATGGTGCTAGTTGAGAGTGTGCAACAACAGGTGCAGGGCAGGAGGCATGTTGGCATGCACTATGGACAGGGGATTGGCTTGCACGCACAACAGCTGAAGAAGCAGTGGTGGCACCCGTAGACACTGTTCCTGGACCCTGGGGTTCGGCCCACAAAGTTGCGTGCTTTTCTGCCATGTGCCTGATCATGCTGGTGGTGGTCAGGCTGGTAGTTTTGCTACCCCTGATGATGCTGGCCTGGCAGGTGGTGCAAATGGCTTTTTTGGGGTTATCGGCAGAGTCTTTTAAAAGCAACTAGACTCGGAAAGACCTAACAGTTGTACTGGCAACGTCGGTCGTGTTGGTGTTACAGGCAACGGTTGCTCGCGTTCTGTATGCGGCCACCACACTGCTTCTTCCTGCCTGTTGGGGTGCTCTGCCTTCCTCCCTCTGTGTGCTGCTGTCCTCTCTCTGCATGTCCTCCTGCCAGATTGGGTCAGTTGCTATATCATCCACCACCTCGTCTTCCACTTCCGCACCCTGGTCCTCCTCCTGACTTTCTGGCAATTGTGTCTCATCATCGTCCACCTCTTTTGACACTTTCCCACTGTCGCCTTCATATGACTGTGACTGCTCAAATATTTGGGCATCACTACATGCGATCTCCTCTTGCCCCGCTTCAAGTGGACAGGGCGAGAGGCCCGAATCTATAAATGGAAAAGTGAACAGCTCTTTGGAGTGTCCAATGTGGGGTCAGTTGTCTCTGGGCACTCGGCATGGTGGGAGGAAGGAGGATCAGGGTGAGGAATATGCGGTCCAGAATCACGGCTACTGAGACTTGACCGTGTGGTGCTGGTGGCTAAGTGACTGGAAGCATTATCTGCTATCCAACCAATAACCTTTTCACACTGCTCTGTGTTCAATAGTGGTGGTCTGCGGTCCCCTATTAATTGGGACAGGAAGGTCGAGCGAGAAGATGTGGGTGTTTGTGTTGGCACAATTTCAGCTTGCCCATGGCCTCGGCCTCTGCATACACCATTACCATCACCATCACGTCCAGTGCCCCATGTGGCGGACAAACCACAGTTTTAAATAGCTGCCCTGTAGGTAACTATTTTTAACAGCTCCGACCTCGTGTCAATCAATTCACTGACACACTGCAATAAAATTTAAATGGAGGCCAGAAATGGCAATATTTTCAGCGCAATTATATGTGATCAATGTGACGGACAAACCACAGTTTTAAATAGATGGCTTTTAGCGCTGTAATATGGAAAGGAACTGGCTATATTCTGCAATGCCAACTAGAAAAGGGCACAGAAAAACAGTGTTCTCTGGATTGCTTTTTAAGCAAATAGTTAGGATTAAGATAAAAAAAATATATATATATATTCCTGGCGCCTGATACCTGGGCCTATTTCTACAAATATCTGTAAAGGCACCAGCAGACAGAACTGGAATGGACCCTCTTGCTATGTGCACTGCAGTCTGCTATATACCCTGCCTGCCTAGAACTGATATCTCTGCAGCTGGATTAGTCATCAGAAGGACTGTTTGTTGAGATGGATAGGTGTCTCTAATATAGTTTGGTATACCTACACTAACTAGAAGCAAGCAAATCTCTCCCTAGCTCAGCAGCACCTCTCCCTATATTGTCTGATTCCGGAGTGACTGTGACGAGCATGGAGGCGCCAGGTCTGATATAGACCTGATGATGCTGTGCGGGTAGCCAGTCACTGTAATGCCACAACCAACATGGCTGCGTCATTACAGTGCGTGGCAGACAATCCCTGCATGTTCATTGGCTCTGTAAAGAGCACCAAACAAGCAGGGAGGGGAACTGAGCTACCGCCGAGCAACCCCCGGAAAACTCTGCGAGCGCCGAGCATCTCGAGCAGTAGCAAAGATGCTCGCTCATCACTATCATTCACTTATTTAGTGTTAATCTGCAATTTTTCTCTCAGCTGGAATCTGGATGAGAAAAAAATCGCAGCATGCTGGGAGTGGCCACGTATATCGGACAAGACTCACCAATGCAAGTCAATGGGTGCAAGACAAAAAAAACAGACCATCCGTAGGCCATCCAATTTTTACAGATACATTACCATTCTATAGCACAAAACACTGTAAATGGTCCTGTAAATAATTGTAAAATAATAAATACAGAGAAAAAAAATGCATTGCATACGGATGTCATATGGATGCTATGTGAGAACAAAAGCATGGTCCTCTCATGACACTCGTACCACTTTTCTGGATCATTCTGGATCAACATCAGAGCGCAGATGAGTACGAGCCCTAACATTGTAAAAGTCTCAAGAGGCTGAGACCTGTTGAAACAACGCTAAAAACCAGTAAAATAGGTTCCTCTATGTGCAACTGTGTATGTGCAGGGACATCATGGGCGGGTTTCAGTCCGGTGAGCTGCTAGTAAATCAGCCGTGTCTTCCAGGCACATACGCTGCTATGATATCACAAGTGACTTTTAGTAGCATGAACTGCTGTGACATGAGGTGTGTGTTCTTTACATTACAAGTGGGCTTCAGTCGGGTCAGGTGTTGTGACAGAAGTTATATCTTTTAGTCAAGGAAGATGGACCATTAAAACAGTCTTTCTGTGAGATAAGCTAGTGTGAAATAACAAGAGTAGTGGTTCTTGGTCAGAAATTTGCTTATTAGCCTCCATTTTTAGAATACTGCATTTATTTTGGTTTTTGAAGGTTAGAACTCATGATCCTTCTTTCTATTCTTTTCAATGTGTGTTTTTTTAATATGAATAATAATACTTTTACACCCACCTCAAGGTTATTTAGACAAGATGTAGCTTGCAAAGAACGTTCGTAAATATGCAGTCAGCTCTTTACCTCTTTCAGAAATTTCTTTATTGGTTATACAAAAAAATACAGTGACAATATTGATTGTAGAAATTACATAGACCATACATAGAAGCCAATAATTTGGTTACTGAGTCCATACTGAACTTAGAGGAAGTTTCCATGCATTGATGAAGTAGTATGCTCCATGATACAGTTAATTAACATTATATGAACTAGTTCATTTAGTGATAATGATTCCTATGATGACACCTTTGAAAAGGTTAGGCTTCCCAGAATGATAATCTTTGCAGAGATTAAAATATGAAAAATAAGGGTTTGCTAGAGAGCACGGTAAGGCCACATTCACACGTTCAGTATTTGGTCAGTATTTTACATCAGTATTTGTAAGCCAAATTAAGAAGTGGAGCAATTCGAGGAAAAGTTTAATAGAAACACGTCACCACTTCTGCATTTATCACCCACTCCTGGTTATATAGTTATGGTTATATTTAAAGTTGTCAGATTTTATTAATGCAGAGTTATAATAGCCAGTAAAGGAACAACTATGAGAAGTAGATAAAAAGAACAAACAGACCATTGGTGTACAACAGAAGTGGACAGACAAAAGAGGGCCCCTGTCCAAGAATGATATACAGGCTCCTTGTAGTCCAATAGCTCATCATAATGCACAGTTCCATTGGCTTGGAGGTGGTAGTGGACCCCTTACCTGTTGGGTTCCTGTGCTGCTGTACAGATTGCACCAAGGGTATGTCCACCCCTGGTGTACAGAAAAAAATAAAAGGTGGATAGTGGAAGGAAGAAGGGGTTGAAGGATAAAGAATAAGGACTCATTTAAATGTTGGTGACTTTTCTTGTGTGCAAAAAACTGAACAATTTTCATCATTGTTGTTGATCAGAATTTCATCTCGTATGAGAAAGAAAGTGATGGATGTTTCTCAAACTTCTGCTCTCAAACAGTCCATGAAACGCGGACAGCACATGGCTGGCATCCGAGTGCTGTCTAATATTTTTATGATCCCAAACTTGCATTGACAAGATTGAGCCAATACTCAAATCAAAATCGGACATGTGGCGCCCCTGATGGTTCGGTCGCAACTGAGGTATTGCATCTCACCCAGAGGTGTGGTATCTCACTCTCAGGTAAGGAAGGAGTATGGCTCAGGACCCTAACACTGCATTCACTACACCACATTTCCGGGGGACAGGGCGACAATGCTCCTAATGGAGAGCACAACTGTCCCTGATCCCTGGCTGGAGTGGGGAGGAACCACCTAGAGAGGGGGGACTATGTAGTGGATGGGTGGAGGAAGTAGTTAAAGGGAGCACATAGTGGTAGATATAAAAGAAAGGAACCATCTTGGTTCAGGGAGTAGTAGTGAGTGAGTGAGTGAGTTCAGAGGGTGAAGGAGCAGGGGCTCTGTACGAGCTCTGCTCCACAGGCAGGCCTAGTCAAGAGGCCTGAGCCTGAAGGAGAAAGGAGAGGAAAGAGGGAGCAGGAAGACTCCAGGAAAGGAACCGAAGGGACCCCAGGGGTACGGGCCGCACAGCTGCCACCCGTACGCCCGCCGCTGCCAGGAGGTAGGGGGGTCAGGCCAGAAGCAGGGAACCGGATCCCTCAACCAGCAGAGACTACAGGGCTCAACTGGGAACAGGAGGCTGCAGCACTTTAAGTACAGCAGGCCGTCCACACCAGCCACCAGGAAGGTAGCCACATAGGGCCAGGGGACGGAACACACGTCGCCCGCCAAGGCCCGAGGACACTGGACAGAGGTGCTGCTAGGTGTGAGGTACAAGGAGAGAGGCTAGAGAAAGGTACACAGAACGGGGTCATGATAAGTGCTCTGGAGATACCTGAGGGTGGACTGAGCCCCTCACTGAGTACGTGTAGCACCCTGAGGGCTCGGTCGCTACAGAGGTATTGCATCTCACCCAGAGGTGCGATATCTCACTTCCAGGTAAGGATGGAGTGTGGCTCAGGACCCTAACACCCACATGCACTACACCACATTTCCACGGGACAGGGCGACAATGCTCCCAAGAGTGAGCACAACTGTCCCTGTCCCTGGCTGGAGTGGGGGGAGGGAACACCTAGAAAGGGGAAACCCGGTAGTGTGTGGGTGGGGAGAGTAGATCCTGGGTGCACTGGGTAGAAGATATATAAGGTGGGCACCATCTTAGATCAGTGTTCAGTTCAGTCAGAGAGAGAGGAGGCTGGGAGCAGAGGCTCTGCATGGGCTCTGCTCCGCAGGCAGGCCAAGTCGCAAGGCCTGGGCCTGGAAGGAGAAGAAAGGAGAGGAGAGGAACAGAGCAGGCTCCAGGAGTGGAGTGAAGGGACCCCAGGGGAGCGGACCGGTCAGCCGCCACCGCACGCCCGCCGCTACCAGAGTAGGGGGGTCAGGCCAAGAAAGGGAACCGGATCCCTCATCTAGTGGAGGAGAGCAACTACCCTCAGCTAGTAACCGGAGGCCGTGGCATTGTACACGCACGGCCCCTCACTACACCCGTTAGGAAGGCACCATATAGGACCCAGGGAAATGGAACATACGTTTGCCCGCTAAGGCCCGAGGCAGCTGGACAGAAACGTGGTCAATTGTGGGGTACGACAGGCCAGAGAAAGGACACATGAAGGGGGTCCTGAAAAGCATTCCAGAGGTACCTGGGAGTTGGCCAAGCCCCTCACCTGGTGAGCACAGCACGACGTGGGCAGCCATTACCTGCAGAAGTGGCTTGGAGTGTAAAACTGTGAGTAAAGACCCTGGACTGCATCACTGGACTCTGAGTCATTACTGTTGCTCCCGCGCACCATCACCCCCACCATCTGCACTCACTGCCCTGAGGCTATACTCCTCCCGTGGGGAGTTATACTACCCTCTGCTGCGCACACGACATCAGCCTCAGCGGTCTGCCCGCAGCGGCGGTTCTCAGTGACCACAATCCACGGGTGGCGTAGTCGGACATTTAAACATTACAAAACCAAAGAAACAGATCCGCCACTGGTTTGACCGCCCTGAGCCACGGGACCAGGTCGCCACCACGGAGACTACAACCCCTAGCATTCCACAGAGACCCGGCTCCGGGTATTTCCCCTACACACACGGCCCAGGGGGCGCGTCAACTTTGGCGTAGTCGGCAGGATCGAAACCAACCCGTTATCATCGGGTATTGTGTGCCTAGAGACTGTTTCACTCTATTGAATGTGGCGCCCGCCCCAGAAGAATGGACGCCATGATGTGCGCGCCAAAAGACAACAAGAAGCCACCTCCCATCATGGGCCAGGTCCCAGAATGGCGCCAAAGACAGAGCCCTTCCCCAACAGCCATGAGTATGGCTGTAGAGATGTCTATCAACGTGGGGGGCTGCCCCTGAGAGTGATTGTCAGCAGATTGCCCCGAGACCACCCCCAACAGGGGCAGAAGGACAAGAAAACCGAAGGGCAGGGTGTGGTTTGGATCAGTCTTGGTAGACCACACCCGGAGATGGCGGGGAGCGCCAGTCCCAGCACCCTGACCAGTGGCCTACTGCAGGCCGAAGCGGCTCCGTGCAGCCTCACGGAGCTGATGGCCCAGCTCCCCGGAGAGGACCCTGAATTCCTCCGGGCTGGACTGGAGGATTTGGACCGGAGGATGGTCCAGGCGCAGCGGGAGGCCATCGCGGGGTGGAGAGAAGAGATGGGCCGGCGGGTCGCGGCCCGGCAGCAAGTGGCGCTGCAAGCACCTGACAGCATGCCTGCCCCTGAGGACGGAGGAGGACCACCGGAGGCTGAGAGCAGCGTTGCAAAGGGAGCAGGTAAGGGGGACGCCCCTGATACCTGCCAGGATGCCACTAACCTGCCCCTGGACCCCGTCGCGGAGCCGATCGCCCCAGAAGTCATTGCACCTCCTCCGCTCCCACCACCTGCACCTAGGTCCCAAGCCCCAAGCGCAGCCGCCGGACCACGTCCCACGCCGTGTCCCTTGATCCCGGGTGCGGCCGGAAGTGGCCCGCTCCAGGCCCAGTCGCAAGGCCTGATGCCCCCAGGCGCCTTCCAACAATGAGCGCCCCCGGTCCCAACACTACCACCCCTGGGGACTTACTTATACAGTCAACTTGCCGGTCCTGAGGGAGAGCCGGTCCCCCTGCTACGCGGATGGGTTCACCCTTGCCATTGGAGGGACCTGTCCGCAGTGGCCAAAGCCCCATTTCCTCCGCTCCTGCCCGCTCCGCAGCCAGTCACCATTCCCCAGCTCCCGGAAGAAGAGGTCCAAATAGAGTGGGGCCAGACTGGGGAGGACTTGATGGGGTTCTCGCAGGAGACGCGGGCGGACGCAGCTCGCAGGCGAAAGTTCTGCCGCCGGGAGATAGCGCAGCTAGAGAAGGAGAAGCAGGCGCGGCGCCAAAAATGGGAGCAGCTACAGGCCCGGAGCGTGGAGGAAAAGACCCGGACCCGCCGAGACCCCCAGGCTGCATGCGGTCCCACAGTCACCGGGATCGTGGTCAGGTTCCACCAGGAGAAGGGGACCCGACAACCAACGGGTCCCGACAACCGACACAGACCTCTTTGTCAATCGGAGGGATGTGGAGAGTCGCCTGCCCGAGGGTAACCCGAAACGGCATCAGTTCCCAGGGGACCAGGTATCATACACCCGACACCGAGGTCTGCGAGGGTGGTACACCCTCAACGTTCGGAGGGTGGAGGAGTACCACTACCTTGAATCCTGCTACATGGAGGACCCGGATGAGCCTGAAGAGGATGAGGCGCAGGGACACTGCTACTAAAGCGCAGCAATAGAGACTGTACATAGTTACCCGTCAGGGTGAAAGTTTCAAGTCACGCCCGTTTGCGGATTATAAAAAGTTTGTTAAAGTTACCCGAAAAGGGTCTGTGAATTATCTGGCTGAGGACTGTGAGCAGCTAACCCTTTTCTATCCGGCTGAGGACTGGGAGCAGCCAACCCTTTTCTATCCGGCTGAGGACTGGGAGCAGCCAAATTTTGTAAATAGTTGCACTTCTTAAAGTGCCCCCTATTGGTTTTATAAACACCTACCTCAATGAATACCTGAAGGTGTTTGAAAGTTTGCACTTAGTTCAACTGCACCTTGTTGGGTGACATGTGAAAAACTGACAACTGAATGTTCCCCATGGAAAAGATAAGAAAAGTGTCTGAGAGGCCCAAACCCATTCAGTCAATGTATCAATGGGGGCATTTAACATGTGGCTACTACTTTCTTGGGTGAGTTACTGTTGTATTAGGTTCCTTTACTATGCTGAGCACGGGAATGTTACCGTATTTTTCGGACTATAAGACACACCGGACCATAAGACGCACCTAGGTTTTAGAGGAGGAAAATAAAAAAATAAAAATTTAAGCAAAAAATGTGGTCATGATGCACTTTTAAGGGGGAGGGGGTCTTCTGCTGACACTGGTATAGGGGTAATGTCCCCTAATTCTGACAATATCCCCCATCCTGGTATATATGCCACCCCCTTCCTTTTATATGTGGTCCCCATCCCCATCCTGGTATGCCTGGCATCCCTCCATCCTGGTATGCATGGCACCCCTCATCCTTATCCTGGTATGCATGGCACCCCTCATACCTATCCTGATATGCATGGCACCCATCATCCCTGTCCTGGTATGCATGGCACCCATCATTCCTGTCCAGGTATGCATGGCACCACTCATCCCAGTCATGGCATGCATGGCACCCCTCATCCCTGTCCTGGTATGCATGGCACCCATCATCCCTATCCTGGTATGCATGGCACCCCTCATCCTTTTCCTGGTATGCATGGCACCCCTCATCCCAGTCCTGGTATGCATGGCACCCCACATCCCTGTCCTGGTATGCATGGCACTCCTCATCCCTGTCCTGGTATGCATGGCACCCCTCATCCCTGTCCTAGTATGCTTGGCACCCCTATTCCCTGTCCTGGTATGCATGGCACCCCTAATCCCTGTCCTGGTATGCATGGCACCCCTAATCCCTGTCCTGGTATGCATGGCACCCCTAATCCCTGTCCTAGTATGCATGGTCCCCCTAATCCCCATCTGACTGCACAGTAAAAAAAATAAACACTCCTACTCACCTTTCTTCTCTCCTCCAGCGCTGCATCCTGTTTGTCCGCACTGATCTCTCCATGTGAGCCGCGCATGACGTCACTGCCATGTGCGGCTCACAAGGAGAGATCAGCTGCCGGAAGTCACTGCTCCCCACGCCGGCTTTGTGTGAGCGGGGAGCAGTGACTTCACTCTCCTTCATAGCTGGCACACAGCAGAGCCGCGCTGCGCCTGTTGCTGCTGCCGGCTATCTCCTGTGCCCGCTCATTAAAGGGCATGAATATTCACCCCCTCCCCACGCCCATGGGCATGGAGAAAGGTTGAATATTCATGCCCTTTAACAGCGGGCACAGGAGATAGCCGGCAGCAGCAGCAGCCGCAGCGCGGCTACACTGTATACCGCTATTATGGAGCATGAATATTCAGTGCTCCCCATGCCCCATGGGCGTGGGGAGCAGTGAATATTCATTTTCTTTAGCAGCGGGGACAGTGTAGGCTGCAGCGGGCAGCTGCTACCTCCTGTGCCCCGCTCCTCCACCAATACCGCTCCCCCCACACCACACATAAATATACACCCCCCCCCCAACATTCGGACCATAAGACGCACCCCCTATTTTCCTCCAAAATTTTGGAGGAAAAAAGTGCGTCTTATGGCCTGAAAAATGCGGTATATGGTAATGTTTTATGGGAATGTTTTATGGTTATTATGTTCCCAGGATATCTCTAAGTGATACTTCAGCTTGTGCTGCTTATTTCATGTACCCCAGCAGCAGAGTCCTCTGTTTGGATTCCCTCTACTTAAACACTTTTCTGACTGTTTTAAGTAATTCGAAATAAATCTTGCAGTATTATTTATCGAGACCACAGACATGACTTCAGCATTTGATTGTTTTGGATTTTAATTGTAGTTTTTAAAGAGAACCTGTCACAAGGTTTTTGCCATTTAATCTGAGAGTAGCAGCAGAAATCCTGATTCCAGTGATGTGTCAATTGCTGGTCTGCTTGCTGTCATTTTGATAAAATCCCTGTTTTCTCTGCTGCAGATCTAGCAGTGCTCTGAATGCTGAGTTCAGTATAACAAGCCCACACCACTGACTGGCAGCTTTCTGTGTACACTGTACATTGACATGAATTTGCTAAGCAATGGTGGGTGTGGGGTTATACAAAACATTTGACTAGGAGACACAAGACACCTAGTCCTGTAGTCATAATGTCTGGCAGATAAAACATTGAAATAGCAACACATAGCCTGGTAAGTGACACATCACGGGAATCAGGCTCTCAGCCCCTACATCTTGCTATTCTCATATTATAAAGGAAAAAACCTGCTGACAAATTACTAAATTACTTTAAAGTTATGGTAGGTGACTGCCAGCACTTATATACGCATTGGCTGTCTTTTTTGTGGTATTTTTTATAATCTGTTTTATGATGGTGTGCAAAACAATGCAATATATATTCAACATATCAATGGGGAAACAGTAAATTCCATGAAACATTTTCACAAATGCCACTTGAAGAAATGCAGAGGAGATTCCAACTTGCAAGATATGCTTATGATTTACAAATAAGTAGGGCTTCTTTCACAGTACAGATCTTAAAGAAGCGCTCCCATCAAAGCTTTTATCCACTTAATACATTAAGTACTGTGTACTTACAATTACTCATTTTGTCTTTCCACCCAGTTAGTTCTTCTCTTTTCACTGCTGTATGTAGAAACAGGAAGTTTCTAGTCCCTGCAGAAATCATTCATCTCTTTAACTTCTGACCCAGCTGCTTCGCTCCTCACCCATGCCATTGACTACTGCAGTGAGTGATGAGTCATATAGGGAAAATTGGTCTCCTGTTTCTACATAGAGCTTAGAAGGATTCACCAAGTCTGTTTTTAATCATGTGATGTCAAAGTCCTAATAGAAAACAGAAGAATTATGTGGATAGAAAGGCAAAATGAGCAATTGAAAGAAAGCAGGTAGGTATAATATGATGCTTGCAATATATTAAGATGATAAAAAGTTTGATGTGAATGTGCTTTAGATGGGACACACTTGTACATCTCAGACCCGTAGTGGAAAGGAGTTGTCAAACTGTGATGAAGACAAGGAGCTAGATGAAGTGTTCATAATTAAAGCGGTTTCCACTACTTTTACATTGATGATCTATCTTTAGGATAAATCATCAATGTCATATTGGCCGGGGTCCGACACCCAGCATCCCCGCCAATCAGCATGTTATTGGTGTCGTTGGCGGGGGCCGTTGGCAGGGAGTACTCACTTGCTGAGCTGCTCTGTCTTCTTGTAGTGGCCGAGGCATGGTACTGCACATCCGCCTCCTATTCAAATAAATAGGAGACGGGTGTGTAATACCCTATGGCAGTCACTACAAGTAGATGAAGCAGCTTGTCAAGTGAGTACTTCCTGCCGGCAGCCGCCGCCATCGATAACAGTTGATCGGCAGGGGTGCCGAGTGTTGGACCACTGCCAATCAGACATTGATGACCTATCCTAAGAATAGGCCATCACTGTAAAAGTATTAGGCAACCTCTTTAACCAATGTCAGGGTGGCTTTAGGCCTCAGAGTCTGTAAATTGTTCAGCAGAGGCAAATTTACATCAGTTGTCACCAGCTCAAGACACGGGTTGTTTTTTTCTTACATGAGAAAACAAGTGGCAAAGAGTCTCGTCAAAATGTGAAGCTTTGAAACAAATGGAACATGGTGAGGGGCTTAGCAAATATATTGGTTCAGTACAAATTATCTCTTGAGGCTAACACATGAGGAACCAGAAATGGCCATAGATGATTAGATGTGCTATTGTGTGAATCCAAACTGTTGTCAATAAATTCACTGGAAAAAGAATAAGCTCAATATCAACTTGTGACTTCCTAGATTATTGTAAGACCAGTCCAACAGGGACAGGCAAAGAATGAGAGCATCCTTATGGTACTGTGGCGCCCTTGCGGGTCCAGTTGCCACAGAGGTACTGCATCTCACCCAGAGGTGTGGTACCCCACTCTCAGGTAAGGATGGAGTACTACCCGGGACCCACACACCTACATCCAACACTCCACCACTCCAGACTAGCAGGCAGGCGGGGCAAGATGCACTTGGTCACTGCTGAGCCCTGTCCCTGGCTAGAAGGGGGGGGACCAAAAGAGAGGGAATCATGTAATGGGTGTGGGTGGAGAAAGTAGATTAGGGGAGCACTGAAAGGAAGAGTATAAAAAGAAGGTAGAAAGTTCTAGAAGAGTCCAGTCTGCTCAGGGGAGCAAGGGGAGCAGTTCAGTCAGTCTCCTGTTCCAGTGCTTGGAGCAGGAGGGGAATTCAGTCAGGGCCCAGTGAGAGAGGTCCAGGAGGAGGAAAGTGAGAAGAGAAGTCAGGAGCAGTGAGGAGGGCTCCAGAGAAACAGAAGGGATCCCAGGGGCACGGTGAGTGTGGATGCCACCCGTGCGCCCGAATTCACGCTGACGTGGAGGGATCAGGCCGCAGTAGGGGACCGGCCCCAGCCTGGTGGAGTACTTTATGTCTCAGCTAGCAAACCGGAGTTGCAGCATTTCAGGTGCTGTAGCCACACTCCACACTTAATCGCCGAAAAGGTGGCCATACAGGACCCAGGGGACAGAGAAGACGTCACCCGACAAGGCCCGCGGCCACTGGCTTGGGACACTGGGTGTGAGGCACAGGGCAGGAGGGTTAGAGCCAGCGCAGTGAGACAACCTGGAGAGGTACACAGAACGGGGTCCCGTCCAAGTGCTCCTGAGATACCTGAGAGTTTGCTGGATCACCTCCCCGGAGGACACAGGACAACGTGAGCGGTTACACACCGGTAACTGTAACTTGGAGAACTTAAGAACTGTGAGTAAATACCTGAAGACTGCACCCCACTGTGCCCTTTCTAATTACTGCATCACCTGCCCTGCACTACACTGCACCGACAACATCTACCTCATAAAATCATCTGTACTGCCCTGGAGCTTAGCTCTGCCCGTGGAGAGCTGAACCAACTCTGCTGCGTCACCATCAGCTCCAGTGGATCTGCACCGCAGAGGCGGCCCCATATAGCCGCATACCATGGGTGGCATCACAAACCTTATTCCAAAAACTTTATTCCCCTTTTACTTTCCCTTTATTTGACCGCCCGGGGCCACGGACCGGGTCACTGCCACCATGACTATCCCGAAAAGGACCGGCCCAGCTACCGAGTACCCCACGGCCCCAGGGGGTTCGTCAGTACGATTTAATGTCAGTTAACCTGCCTTCACCAACTTTAATCCAGCCCTGCTCACATGGGAAGTTCTGTCTGCATCCTAGTTATCTACAGTATGAGCTACAGTAAAAGTTTCTCTATCCATATAAACACGATGTAATTTGCAAATTTGCAATAATTTTCTTATATGATTGTTATTGTGAGGAAACATAATATAATTCTACTGATAAAAGCATAATTAGCAGGTTTATTATATATAGTACTCAGTTCTAATAAAGCTTACATTTATTTAAAAAAAGATGAGCGAGTCATTTTCTGCAAATAACTATTGAAAATTAGCAAAGATTTCTAGCTTTTAGAGATGAGTGAATCTTTTGAAATTTGAATTCCCACCTTAAGCAAACTTTACCTAATAATTTGATTTGCAGGAAATTGATTTGCCACAAATTGCAAGTAAAAAAAGCCTCTAATTGCCCTGAAAACTTGCGTGTTACATTCTGAGGACTCCTAGAGTCTCTTTGCACCCTATTGAATAGTTTTCATGCTCTTTCATGAATCACAGCCTCTGTGATGTCCAAGTGACTTCAATATATATGGCTATGCGCAGTGGTGTAACTTGAAGCTCAATCAAAATCTCTAACATGGCCCCATCTATCATAGCTCTTTAATAGTATTGGTGTTCATATATGGGCCAAAGGCACATTTAGGACCCCCTTAGACTGTAGGGATCGGGTGCAACCTCCACACTTATTGCTATGCTCCAGGTTATGGATAATCAGGTGGTAGCTATTTTTCCCTGCTGTCATGTCACACACAATATCTAATGTTTATTTATTGTTTTAAACTTTAACATTTTTATCTATTGCCAAGCTATTAACTGTGATGTCCTTGAACTATCCAAATACCTCATAAAATGCCTGCTGCATTCTCTGCCTCTGTTTTTATACAGATAGGGCCTTCTGATTGACTGTGCTATGCCATGTGATATGATAGCTGCAAGCCATTATGGGGAAGCCTACGCGGGTGCACCTGGGTCATGTGAAGCTTTTCTGGCACATGCAATCTTCTTCTGTGCGCAAAAAATGCTTTTGGACAATTTTTTAGTCATTTCCTACAAACTGAATTGTAATTTGTTCAAATTCGCTGGCTCCAGTGAATTTCCTAAAATTGGATTTGCATCAAATCGATTTATTCATCTCTACTAACATTATACTTATGATTTTCCTTTGCATATCTATAGAGAATTAAGGAAGCAGGTGCAGTGATGTAAAACATTTTAGATCTCGTGATTTGAAAATTACACCCTGGCTACAACACGAATATTGTAGGGATGTGGACTTTGCGTAAGTGTATAGATAGGATCTTCTCTTGGGCGAGGTTGGTTATTTGGAATCTCAAAAGTAAGTTGCTGTAGAAAGGTGGTAAAAAACAGGAAGAGTTCCATCCTGGCAAGTTGTTCTCCCAAGCAAGCCCTCCGACCTACAAGAGAAAACACATTTTTGCATACTAGCACACATTGCAGCTTAATCAAATTGGATGGATAGAGAAGGAGATACAATTTATGTATATAGATATAATTAGCTTCCATTAGCTACATATCACAAGAGACTAGGACAGTCAAGACTTATGGGAAACATCAGTTGTGTCGCTAGTGTCAAAGATCAAGAGCTCTGGCCCCAAACTTCGTGCCTGATTCCCCGGATCTCCAGCAATCACCAATTTAAACTGTCAGCATCAACATTATGAAGATTCAGTTCAAATGGATGGCGGCATCTTACAAGATGAAAAAGTCATCATATTGTGTGGGTGACTGTGGTGGTAGCATACAGTGTGGAGGAAGTTTTGGGGGGGATCATACTGTGTGTGTGAGACTGTAATGGCATTATATTGTAGAGGGCTGTGGGGCCATCATATTGTGTGGGAAGGGGTGTGAGGACATTGTACATTTGACGGGCGCCACAGGGAGATCATACTTTATGGGGTAAGATGTAGGGGCGTCATACTGTGTGGAGTGGGCTGTTAGGTGCATCACACTGTGTGGGGCAGCTGTAGGAGCATCATACTGTGGTGTGTGATTGTGGACATCATACTGTGGAGAGGAGTCATTGTGGCTGTATCATACTGTGTTGGGGGAACTGTGAGGGCATCATATTGTGGGCCAATACTGTGGAGCTTCAAACGGTTTGTTGGGTTGTTTTTTGGGGACATCATACTTTATGGGTGCCATGAAGTAGCATCACACTTGAGGCTTAAGTAGGGGCACTATTACTGTTTAGATGCCACAATTCATGTCTCTCTCCCTAAACTAAAAGTTAGGAGGTATTTTGTATGAGTATTCCACGTGGCCCTGCCCACTTTGCCAATTTTATTTTTCTTTAAGGGGAATTATTAGTTCTGAAGGGAGAACTCAAGGGACATTATTTGCCTTAAATTGAGAAATTTTATTAGTTTAGGGATTTTCAGGCATTCTTACTTTATTCAATGGTATTGTTAATTTCATGCCTTCCCGACATTTGATTTACTGGTATGTCCTTTATTAAAGAGCATTCCGCAAATGGACGTACCGGTATATCCAGGTGATTATGCGGGCACAGGAGCTGCTCCTGCAGAATCAATGACAAGAGCTCAGCTTAACTGATAGTCTAACTCCTGCTGTACAAGCAGGCTGTTTAGCACTCTATATGCAATGTACAATAGCAATATACTTTTAAAAGGTTGTGAGAGAGAGTGAGATTCCTGTCTCACCCCATCGTCACTCCTGTGATGCGATCGCAGAGAGACGATGGTTATTATGGCACCCACAGGTCAAATAAAGAACTCTGGGTTTGTCAAGTACAGTGGCCTTTTAGATCCTGCAATAAGCAACGTCTACCAGGCATTCTGGCAGTGTAAGTCTGATTGCTCTAATGCAGGGGTCTCAAACTCGGCTGGGTATATGGGCCACACATGGAAAAAATTTGAATTTGGGGGGCCGCATTCTATGCACATCAAAGTGACATTTTTATAGATACCATTTTTTTGTATACACTTTTTGAACATCTTTGCCATGTTAATTTTATTTTTTATAGCTTGGGTTGTTATGGATGTGGCGATAATAAACGTGCACTTTTTTGTGATTATTTTAGTTTATATATAAAACAGCATTTTTTCATGTTTTATTTTCTATTTTTTTTTTTTAATTTTTACAATTTTGCTTCCCCCAACTGGCCACATACAGTAATATTGTTTTACAATTAGCATCATATAGTAATTATGACAAACATTTTGTAATAATGTCCCCATCCTGGTTCCCATCTTGAAGTAATACCCCATCCTGGTCCTCATCTTGCAGTAATGTCCCATCCTGGTCCTCATCTTGTAGTAATGCCTCATCCTGGTCCTCATCTTGCAGTAATGTCCCATCCTGGTCCTCATCGTGTAGTAATGGGCCCCATCCTGGTCATAATCTTGTAGTAATGGGCCCCATCCTGTTCATAATCTTGTAGTAATGTCCCCATCCTGGTCCTCATCTTATAGTAATGTGCCCCATCCAGGTCCTAATCTTGTAGTAATGTGCCTCATCCTGGTCCTCATCTTGTAGTAATGAGCCCCATCCTGATCCTCATCTTATAGTAATGAGCCCCATTCTGGTCCTAATCTTGTAGTAATGTCCCTCATCCTGGCCCTCATCTTGTAGTAATGTGCCTCCTCCTGGCCCTAATCTTGCAGAAATATGCCCCATCCTGGTCCTAATCTTGTAGTAATGTGCCCCATCCTGGTCCTAATCTTGTAGTAATGTGCCCCATCCTGGTCCTAATCTTGTAGTAATGTCCCCATCCTGGTCCACACCTTATAGTAATGTGCCCCATCCTGGTCCTCATCTTATAGTAATGTGCCCCATCCTGGTCCTAATCTTATAGTAATGTGCCCCATCCTTGTCCTAATCTTGTAGTAATGTGCCCATCCTGGTCCTATTCTTGTAGTAATGTGTCCCATCCTGGTCCTCATTTTGTAGTAATATTACTTAACCTGGCCCTCATCTTTTAGTAATATTCCCCATCCTGTCCCTCATCTTTTAGTAATGTCCCCCATCCTGGCCCTCATCTTGTAGCAATGTCCCCATCCTGGCCCTCAACCTGTAGCAATGTCCCCATCCTGACTCTCATCTTGTAGCAATGTCCCCATCCTGGCCCTCATCTTGTAGCAATGTCCCCATCCTGGCCCTCATGTTGTAGCAATATCCCCCATCCTGGCCCTCATCTTGTAGCAATGCCCCCATCCTGGCCCTCATCTTGTAGTAATTGGCCCTATGCTGGTCCTCATCTTTTAGTAATTTGTCCCATTCTGGCCTCCATCTTGTAGCAATGAGCCCCATCCTGGTCCTAATCTTGTAGTAATGAGCCCCATCCTGGTCCTCATCTTGTAGTAATGTCCCCATCCTGGTCCCCATCTTGGAGTAATGTCCCCATCTTGTAGTAATGTCCCCCATCCGGTAGTAATGTCCCATCCTGGTCCCCATATTGTACATATGTCCCCATATTGTACAAATGTCCCCATCCAGATCCCCATAGTGTAGGTTTGTCCCCATCCTGGTCCTAATCTTGTAGTAATGTGCCCCATCCTGGTCCTAATCTTGTAGTAATATGCCCCATCCTAGTCCTCAACTTGAAGTAATGTGTCCCATCCTGGTCCTAATCTTGGAGTAATGTGCCCCATCCTGGTCCTAATCTTGGAGTAATGTGCCCTATCCTGGTCCTAATCTTGTAGTAATGTGCCCCATCCTTGTCCTAATCTTGTAGAAATGTGCCCATCCTGGTCCTAATCTTGTAGTAATGTGTCCCATCCTGGTCCTAATCTTGTAGTAATGTGTCCCATCTTGGTCCTCATTTTGTAGTAATGTGCCCCATCCTGGCCCTCATCTTGTAGCAATGTCCCCCATCCTGGCCCTCATCTTGTAGCAATGTCCTCATCCTAGCCCTCTTCTTGTAGTTATGTCCCCCCCCATCCTGTCCCTCATCTTGTACCAATATCCCCATCCTGGCCCTCATCTTGTAGTAATGTCCTCATCTTGTATTAATGTCCCCATCCTGGCCCTCATCTTGTAGTAATGCCCCCATCCTGGTCCTAATCTTGTAGTAATTGGCCCCATCCTTGTCCTCATCTTGTAGTAATGAGCCTCATCCTGGTCCTCATCTTGTACTAATGTGCCCCATCCTGGTCCTCATCTTGTAGTAATGTCCCCATCCTGGTCCCCATCTTGGAGTAATGCCCCATCCTGGGCCCCATCTTGAAGTAATGTCCCCATCTGGTAATAATGGCCCCCATTCCGTAGTAATGCCCCTTTCAGGTCCCCATATTGTAGATATGTCCCCATATTGTAGGTATGTCCCCATCCAGGTCCCATATTGTAGATGTCCCCATATTGTAGATATGTCCTAATCCAGGTCCCCATATTGTAGGCATGTCCCCACCCAGGTCGAAATATTGTAGATATGTCCTCATCCAGGTTCCCATATTGTAGGTATGTCCCGATCCAAGTCCCCATATTGTGGATAAGTTCCCATATTGTGGATATGTCTCCTATTGTGCTGTTCTTCACACACACATAAAAGAGAGAGAAAAAAAAGATTCTTCTCACCTGTCCTCCGTTCCATCAGCATCCTTTGTGCACATGTGGCCCACAGGCACCACAGACCCCTTGACGATCCCGACCTGGTCCAGGAGGAGCCGCCGACAGCAGTGCTGCATTGCAGCGCAGAGACAGTCTCCCAGCACAGCATTACCAATGCCAGCCGCTGGTCAATCAGAGCCCAGCAGCTGACATCTGCGAATGACAGTGACGTCATACGCCAGCATGCAAATGTCAGTTGCTGGCCTCTGATTGGCCGGGGGCTGGCATTGGTAGTGCGGTGCTGGGAGACTGTCTCTGCGCGGCAAATCTACACAGCTGTCGGCGGCTCCTCCTGGAGCAAGTCGGGATCGTCAAGGGGTCTGTGGTGCCTGCGGGCCGCATAAAGCAGCCTCAAGGGTTGCGTGTTTGAGACCTCTGCTCTAATGCAATTTAATGCATATGTGTTGCAATGCATTATACCTGGTATCAGAAAAAAAATCAAGTCCCATAGAGTGAATAAGTTAAAAAAAATAAATAAAAGGAAAAACAAAAATTGTAAAAATATTAAATGTTTTTTCATCATACAGCCAAACAAAAAGTGGAGCAAAATGCAATCAAAAAGTGTTAAAGATAAAATTTACTTTAAAAGTTTATTTGAAAACAACATTCCGCAAAAAACAAGCCCTAACTGAGCTCCGCAAGCAGAAAACTAAAAAAGTTAAAACTCTCAAAATATGGCAATGCAAATACAATTTTTTTTCCTATAAAATTGTGTTTAGTGTGCAAAAGCAGCAAAACATAAAAATTACTATATGCAAATGTGGTATCCCTGTAATTGTACTGACCTGAAAAATAAAGCTACCTTATCACTTTAACCATATGGTGAATAGTATCAACAAAATAAAAAAAAAATTCCTGAATTGTCATTTTTTTCCCCAAAAATAGGAATAGAAAGTGAGTTAAAAAATGTTATGCACTATAAAATGGTACCAAAACTTCAACTCATCCCACAGAACACCTGCCCTCCCATGACTCTGTCCACAGAAAAATAAAAAAAAATACAGCTCTCAAAAGATGATGCTAAAAATAAGTTTTTGTAAAAAAGCATTTTCAGTGTGTAAAAGTAGCAAAACATGAAAAAAAACATAAATGTGGTATCATTGTAATAATCGTTCGTACTCGAAAAATCATTTATACTGCACCCCAGTGTGATCCCCGCAAAAAATAAAAATAAAAAAACAAAAGCAAATCTTTACCTGCTGTTGATTTGTCCTTTCTGCCTCCCAAAACTGCAATAAGGTTCATATTTATCTTGCACCCTACGCTGAGCACCTACATTGGGGTTCCATTTAAATCTCTGAAAAACTGTGATTCAGAAACCCCTGATGGAACATTTGCTATAATGAGGCAGGCAGAGTCACCTTGGACTCTGTCTCGCCTATGCTCTGGCAGTGTTTGTCTTTTTAGGCATGCACAAAAGCGCGGTTGAATACCGTTTCATGCACCACTAAAAAGACAAGAAGAAGAATCCACCACATTCTCTGTAGGTAAGTTATAAGTGTTTATTTTAGAAATAAACATTTGCAGCTTACCTACAGAGAGTGTGGTTGATTCTTCTTCCTGGATTCTTTGGATTAATGGTCCACTACCACAGCATCTCCCATTAGTGAGTGCAGACAAATTTTCTTTATTTTGGACCACTAAAAATATTGATCAATTGAGGTTGAAGGGTGGGGAACAGCAAATTATGATGTATTGAGGTTGGGGGAAAGCAAATGATGATGAATTGAGGATGGATGACAACAAGTAATGATGAATTGTTGGTTGGGGACAGTAAATGATGATAAATGGAGGTAGGGGAGAGCTAATGATGATGAATTGAGGGTGGGGGAGAGATAATGATAATGAACTGAGGGTGGGTGAGAGCAAATGATAATGAATAGAGGGTGGGGTTGGGAGAGAGAGAGGACATGACATAATGAATTGGGTCGGAGGGAGGCAAGTAAATATAATGAACCAGGGGAGCGAGAGGTGCAGAGTGGCGGAGCATTGAGGATGCAAAAGTATGACTGGTAATAAATTGGGGGAAAGAGTCCAGGGGCTAATTAATTAATATATGTATTGGGTGGGGAAAAGTGGCTATTTAGTTAGTGGGGGGCACAATGGTGGATTACCAATTTACATTTCTAATAGTGGGTTGCATAATAGCTAATTATATATTAATGGTGGATACATCTCTGTATTCAGCGGTGCAGTGCAGGGGGGATTTCTTATTCAAGAAACATGTGTGTATATGTGACCTTTTTTATTTTCAAGGGGGCTGTGATCAATGCAGCAAACTGCAATGACCGAGTGTCGGCGTTAGGACATTGACATAAAGGTTTGACAAGATGAAGAAGACAAAGGCTTGAAGTAAGATGAGACGTCAGTGGTGAGTTACTGGATGTAAATATTTATTCGGCATAGGGATATATTTACCCAGAGCGACCGACTGCACTGACCAACAACCAATCAGTAAACCATTACCGATCGTCAGTCATTTATTATGGTCTGTCTGTTTAAACAGGCTATTAAAGCGGTGGTACACAACTAAATTGTATTTAATATTACAATCTAATCTTTTTTCTAAAATTCTTTAATTTAAAAGTCCCTATCCTTCTTTCAATACACTAAACTGATTTATTTTTTTTCTAATACTTCCTCTTTGATAACGCTTTATTTGAGAATCTCAGTGTGATTTAATCACCACTAATGGGCAGCTTGCTGCCAATGCACAGCTGTACATAGAAAGCTGCCTATCAGTGGTGTGGACGGGGTTATACACAGCTCAGCATGCTGAGCACTATTACATCTACAACAGAGAAAACAGGGATTCTATCAAAACTGCACCAAGCAGTCCAGTAAGTGACACATGGCTGGTATCAGGCACTCTACCCCTACATCATGCTGCTCTCTGA
Organism: Phyllobates terribilis; assembly: GCF_046119375.1. NCBI lineage: Eukaryota > Metazoa > Chordata > Amphibia > Anura > Dendrobatidae > Phyllobates > Phyllobates terribilis. The sequence goes on from NW_027362768.1 coordinate 262,130,631, forward strand.
AGAGGTAGGAAAAACCTGCTGACAAATTCCCTTTAAGGTATTAAAAGGTGAGACATGCTCATAAGATGAAAACAATAGAAGGAATACCTGCACCACCTGACAAGCAGCAGAGGCACGTAACCCATAACCTAGGCACAAGTCTGATGAATACGGTAATGGCAGTGCAAAGCTTTGCAAACACAGTTCATAGCAATCGATGAAGAAAAAGGAAAAGCTGCACGCACTGTTCCGGTAAAAGAAGTAGTCCTTTATTTCATGACTGGATAAAAAACAATGGCGGCTAGCAGGGAGTGCAGGGAGGAAGAGGACGGATGACAGCCATTTCGAGCTAGAACCTGGACCTGCAGAAGAGCTTGTTCTAGCGCAAAATGGATATTCTCTCCCTTCTCACACTCCCTGCTAGCCATTATTTTTATCCAGTCATGAAATAAAGGACTGCTTTTTTTACCGATACAGTGAGTGCTGCTTTTCCTTTTTCTTCATTGATTGCTATGCTCATAAAATGGCCCCTGGGGAATAACAATCTGCTCCAAAACCTGACAAAGTCACCGTTATAAGTAATACTATGGACTGTGATGTATTCTAAGTTGTTGGATAGTAAGCCCATCAGCCTCTGATAGGAGCACTATGTAATTCGTGGTCAGACAACCAAGGATTTTTTTGCACTGTGAAGTACTTGCTTTGCTGAGTATGAAGCTAATACAGCTGGTTGTGGCCTGTATAGAAGCTAACCGCCTGACTTCTTTGGGTGCTAAAATCTATCCAGTAGAAAACCATCCCGGGAGCCAACTGATCCCTAAGTCATCACAGTAGCTATACTGTGCCAATAATGTATAACCCTTGTATAAAAGAGATGATCACTAATACAAAGAAGACCTTCATTACCTATAGAAAATGGGATAAATGCCTCTCGTTTTACAAACTTTCCATTCTCATCAAGGAAATGTTTTGGGTAAAATTGGAAAGGTTTCTCCCAGACTTCATGATCTTTCAGCACAGAGGACAGGTTGGTGATGATAGAGGTGCCCTGTGGAAAAAAGGATGACAATTTTTTAAGAGCAAAATAAAACATGAAATATTTGCAGACATCATGTTCATATACAGTATATACCTGCTCTTCTACTATGAAATATATGGTTAATAAACCAGAGTCCGCTAGGTACATAGTAGTCATAGAATTGCAGCCATGTAGGGCATTGTGTTAATAGCCCCAGCTGGCCAAAGAAGCAACTCCATATTGAAATATATTGTAAAAAAGGAAAAAATTGAGTCTTTAAATACTGCAAAAAATACAAAACATTATATTGATACGCAAAATTGCAAACAGGAACATACATTAGAAAAATAGTATATAAAATAACCAAAGCAATCAAAGAAACTGGCAAAGTGACTGGTGCAAAAATGCCAATCAAAGGTCTAATAACACGAACCCACACAGGACAAGTGGTAATCATGACATCATAAACCTTACTACAAAATGAGCAAATATTTGTGGATGGGTGTTATATATGCACTAGCCAGATCTAACACACTATGAGATAAATGACAGTCATTGGTTCACAGTCCTTACTGCAGAGTGAACAGATATCTATAGGCAAGAATTGCATATATGTATTAACTAGTGATGAGCGAGCACTAAAATGCTCGGGTACTCGTTGTTCGAGTCGAGCAAATTGGAATACTCGAGTGCTCGGTCCAAGTAACAAGCCCAATGTAAGTCTATGGGAAACTCGAACATTTTTCCGGCGGCTCCCCCCGGCGGTCAGCAGAGGGCCTAAAAATTGCCCAAATTGATGGGAACAGTGCTCAAATGGCATGGGAACAGCATGGGGAAGACCCCTGGAAGCATTTCTGACTCCAGGTCACTGCTGTCAACAATGTTGTCAGAGGTATTACGCCACTTTTACGGACTCACAATAAAACATACAAAAACAAAATGGATTTTCCCGGGAAATATGTTAAGGAACATCCTTTCCAGGGTAATGACTTGTATATAAGGCAAAATAAATAACCAAAAACAAAAATGCTCCTCCACACTTTGGGCTATGTTCACACGTAGTGTTTTTGATGCATTTTTGTACTTTTCCATTGCTTTCAACCAAGACAAATGCATTCACTGGGAAATGTCATTTTAACATTTTACAACCTTATCTGGCCATGTGCTGTGTGACACATGCATACAGTGCTGAAAAGACATGGGAACAGCATGGGGAAGACCACTGGAAGCATATCTGACTCCCTGGTCACTGCCTAAAAGTGTGCCCATCATAAGTGATCCTTGGAGCATGCGAAGATGCCTCCCACCATGCACCTGTCGTTGCAGACTTGCAACAATCACCATCCATGTCCTTGTCCCAGCGCAGCGTTCAGTTGTCCCTAACCCATTCCTTGGAATGCAAGCGCAAGTATACAGCCAGCCACCCACCCACCCACAGGCTGCAATACTATACTGCCAATTTTTTGACAGCTGCTTTCCCTGGAAATGTGGCCTTTTAGGCTCATGGAGGCGGAAGCTGTCCACAACCTTATGGCGGCGGCGTCCGGGTGTCTATACTCGGTACTCAGACGCCACTATATGTCCCGGTGTCGTCTCCGCCTTCCACGAGCACAGGTCCTACAACATTACCTGTGCCCTCCCCAGTACACTTACTGGGAAGGAACGCCTGACCACAAACACGTGGACAAGTGAATGTGGCCAGGGATGGTAAGTGGCCAGTCCACAGTTTTTTGTGAGAGTTGTATTTCACCACAGCCATATTTTTTAGCTCAGTGAAAGGACTGACTTGGGAAACCGTATCTACTCCAGCTGTCATTTCTCTTAGGAAGTCCTGTAATGCAGCTTGGCGCATAAGCAATGGCAGCCCGTCCAACATCAGCTCGCACTTGTCGGTGGTGCGTCAACACACAAACATCTTTCTTTGCCCTTTAATTTCATGTTTACAGAGTTGGGCAATGGCCTGATCTGCAATGCAGTTTCAGAAATAACCTGCAATTAAGCACGTCCAATCCACATTAAAAAAAGCAGCCATAGAGTGTCCGGGAACCTTCTCACACACTTTTCTTAGCCAGGACAGCTTCTCGACAGGGCTCGACGGTCCCACCAGAGAACCCTTGGGTGGGCCCTGGCTTCTCCATCAGGAGAGTTCATGATAGCGCAAACTTTTCAGCAGCTATGGGACTCTTGAGCGGGGGAGAAAGGTGAACCCACAGAATCAAATCCTCTGGTGGGCCCAATGTTTTGAAACTGCTTCTCACTGGGAGTTGTATTTCACCAAAGCCATATTCTTTAGCTCGGAGAAAGGACTGGCATAGAGGGAAACCGTATCTACTCCTGCTGTCATTTCTCCGTCGCCAGGTTCTGCCCATTGTCACATACGACCATGCCTGGCTGTATGTTAAGCGGTGAGAGCCACAGATCAGGCTGCTGTGTTACAGCTTTCAACAACTCTGACGTAGACGTAGATATGTTGATATGGTACATATGGTGGTGATATGGTGGTGGAGGATGAGGATGCAGAGAAGGAAGAGGACAAGAGCAAATAGACAAAATCAGGAAGAGTATACCCATGTCTGGGTGTGAAGACAGAGGAGCATGGGAATAAAGTTAGACCTCCCCAAAAAAAAGACACTGGATTTGAGTTTATGTTACGCTGCTATCATTTGGTGGTGTTGAGAAGTCTGGCCCAATCCAGCTCTTGTTCATTTTTATAAGAGTCAGCCTGTCAGCATTTTCAGTTGACAGGCGGATGCGCCTATCGGTTATATTTCCACCGGCAGCACTAAAAACCCGCTCTGACAAAATGCTAGCTAGCGGCAGGGCAGGCCAGGACCTCCAAGGCATAGAGAGCCAGTTCATGCCACGTGTCCAGCTTGGATACCCAATAATTATAAGGCACAGAGGAATCACGGAGAACGTTGGTACGGTCGGCAAGGTACTCCTTCACCATCAACTTTGCAGATCAGTCGGTGAGCTGGAAGCTGCAAATGCTGCCGAAGCATGGCAAGGGTGGTGGAAGCTGTAGCTGACTTTCTAAAATGGGCACACAGGTGGCGTACTTTGACAAGCAGAGCGAACAGACCTGGGTAGGTTTTGAGAAACCGCTGAACCACGAGGTTAAGCACATGCGCCAGGGATGGTACGTGTGTGAGCTTGCCTCGCCTCAGAGTCGCCACCAGGCTCTGGCCATTGTCACATACGACCATGCCTGGCTGTCGGTTTACTGAAGTGAGCCACAGATCTGCCTGCTCTTTGGAGGCTGAAGAGGAGGAGGAGGCTGAGGAGGATGAGGTGCAGGAGCTGTAGACTGTGGGGGCAACCCTGATTGACCTAGGGCCTGCAATCCTCGGTGTCGGGAGGACGTGTTCCGTCCCAAGGTCTGACTGGGTCCCAGCTTCCACTATGTTAACCCAGTGTGCCGTCAGCAAGATGTACCGTCCCTGCCCACAAGCACTTGTCAATGGTTAGGTGGACTTTCCCAGTAACTGCATTGAGGGCACGGCTAATGTTGTGGGACACGTCCTTGTGTAATGCGGGGATGGCACACCGGGAGAAATAGTGGCGGCTGGGGACTGAGTACCAAGGGATGGCTGCCGCCATCAGGTTGCAGAAAGCTTCCGTGTCCACGAGCCTAAAAGGCAACATTTCAGGCGCAAGCATTTGCGAAATGTGCAAATTTATTAGTGGGGCGTTAGCTGCGTATTTTTGCTTGTGTTGCAAGGACTGGGCTAAGGACAACTAAACGCTGTGCTGGGACAAGGACATGGACGTGCTTTTTGATGGTGCTAGTTGAGAGTGTTCAACGACAGGTGTAGGGCTGGAGGCATCTTGGCATGCGCCATGGACAGGGGATTGTTGTGCACGCACATCAGCGAAACAAGCAGTGGTGTTACCCGCAGACACTGTTGCTGGATCCTGGGGTTTGGCCCACTTAGTCGGGTGCTTTGCTGCCATGTGCCTGATCATGCTGGTGGTGGTCAGGCTGGTAGTTTTGCTACCCCTGCTGATGCTGGCCTGGCAGGTGGTGCAAATGGCCTTTTTGGGGTTATCGGCAGAGTCTTTAAAAAACAACCAGACTCAGGAAGACCTAACTGTTGAACTGGCAATTTCCGTTGTGTTGATGTTACAGGGAACAGTTGTCCGCCTTCTGCCTGCGGCCAGCACACTGCTTGTTCTTGCCTGTTTGTGGTGCTACACCTCCCTCCCCCTGTGTGCTGCTGTCATCGCTCTGCATGTCACCCTGCCAGGTTGAGTAAGTGAATTCATCGCCCACTACCTCATCTTCCACTTTCGCATCCTGGTCCTCCTCCTGACTTTCTGGCAATTGTGTCTCATCATCATCCACCTCTTGTGACAGTTTCCCCCGTCGCCTTCGTGTGATCGTGGTTGCTCAAATATTTGGGCATCGCTACATGCGATCTTCGCTTGCCCCGCTTCAAGTGGACCTGGCGAGAGGCCCGAATCTATAAAAGGAAGCGTGAACAGCTCTTCGGAGTTTCCAAGTGTGGGATCAGTTGTCTCCGGGCACTCAGCATGGTGGGAGGAAGGAGGATCATGGTGAGGAATATGCAGTCCAGATTCAAGGCTACTGAGATTTGACCTTGTAGAAGACAGGGTGGTGGTGGCTAAGTGACTGGAAGCATTATCTGCTATCCAACCAATAATCTTTTGACACTGCTCTGTGTTCAATAGTGGTATTCTGCGGTCCCCTATTAATTGGGACAGGAAGGTCGAGCGACAAGATGTGGGTGTTTGTTGTGGCACAATTTCAGCTTGACCACGGCCTCGGCCTCGGCCTCTGCATGCACCATCACCATCACGTCCACTTCCCTGTCCCTTGCCATGTGCCTTGCCCATTTTAAATGGAGGACAATATTTTCCACGTTCACTACAAATGGCTGGATTTGAACTGCAGTGATATGTGTGATGGAAAACCACAGTTTTAAATAGCTGACCTGTAGGTTACTATTTTTCACAACGACCTCGTGTCAATAACTTCATTGACACACTGCAAACAAATTTAAATGGAGGCCAGAAATGGCTGAATTTGGAGCTCACTTATATGTGATACGTGTGATGGAAAACCACAGTTTTACATAACTGGCCTGTAGGTTACTATTTTTCACAGCGATCTCGTGTCAATAACTTCACTGACACACTGCAACAAAATTTGAATGGAGGCCAGAAATGGTTGAATTTGGAGCACACTTATATGTGATACGTGTAACGGAAAACCACAGTTTTAAATAGCGGGCCTGTAGGTTACTAATTTTCATAGCGACCTCGTGTCAATGACTTCACTGACAAAAGCAAAAAAATTTAAATGGAGGCCAATATTTTCCACGTTCACTACAAATTTCTGGATTTTTATCGCTGTAATATGGAAAAGATCTGACTGTATTCTGCAGTGCTAACAAGCAAATGGAGCAGAAAAATGGTGTACTCTGGATTGCTTTTTAAGCAAATAACCAGGATTAAGATCAAAATTTTTTTTTTTTTTGATATCTGGGGCTATGTCTACAAATATCTGTAAGAACAACAGCAGCAGGAACGTTCAATGGACCCTCTTGTACTATATGCACTGCAGTCTGCCACATACACTGCCTGCCTAGCACGGATTATATGCAGCTGGATTAGTCCTCAGAAGGACTGTTAGTTCAGATGGATATTATAGATATATGTTGTGGAATACCTATACTAACTCTAAACAAGCAAATCTCTCCCTGATGCAGCAGCACCTCTCCCTACTCTGCCTGATTCCGGGGTAGACTGTGATGAGCATGGCGGCGCCCGGTCTTATATACACCTGATGATGCTGTCCGGCCAGCCAATCACGGTAATGCCCACAACCAACATGGCTACGGCATTACAATGCGTGGCAAGGCAATCCTTGCATGTTCATTGGCTCTCTAAAGAGCGCTAAACATGCAGGGAGGAGACCCGAGCAACCAGGAAATACTCGCAGAGTGCCGAGCATCTCCAGCCGTGAGATGCCCGGGCGAGTACCGAGCAGTGGCGAGCACGTTTGCTCATCACTAGTATTAACCAGATGTAACATCCCAATGTTAGGGCACCAGAAAAGAGATCAGCCAGAGAAAGAACTCCCAAGTATCCCAGACACGCATTTTGCGTCTTCACATATTACGCTTTTCTCCTTTTTTCTAATATGTAATATATAGTATTGTTATAGCATTGTCATACTTGTAAGCAGCACAGCTTGTTCTATATCCTTGGCAGCAGAATGGTTTGTTTTCAGGCTGCTTGCTGGAGTAATGTCATAATTATCAGTGTAGACCCTGGATATTTCCATTATAGAAAAAAGAGGGGTTTCCAGCTCACCATAAAATTCCTATTCCGTGCAGAGCACAGAGGCAACTCTGCGACAGCATGATAATATAAACGATGAAGGAAAATCCAGCACAACGGATATGCAATCGTCTTTATTCAGGTAAGTACAAAATGGAGGACAAGAAGTAATATTTTCATGCTAAGGTTAGCTATAGCATCTACACATTTCAGGTGCTAAATGCAGTATAAAATATAACATTTATTAATGATAATTTAAAAATACATAATAAAAATAAAAGATGGGGAAAGGAGTCACAAAAAAGAAAGGCCACAGAGGTAAGTATCAGCAATACTAGGATAAACATGCACGAAATGAATATATCAACCAATTCTCCACATGAAGTGTTAAAATGTTATATATGCAGATAATAAAGTGAAACAGTGGTAAAGTGCAATGTGCTAGTATACTTCCCACAATATTGGATGTATATAAAAGTAACAGAACAAGTTGAGAATGGTGTGCAAGGATCGGGCATGTGTTACATATTTAGGCTGGTACTGACCCGTGAGACCTGGATCCAATGCGCGTTTCGCCGGAGCTTTCACAAGGATATAGTGAGATGAAGGATAGAAGGGTATTTATAAAAAGTCCAACCAATGGGGGAATAGGAAATGATGAAGAAGTACTGTGTACACATGTGCTGCGTTACTGATATGGCGCCATATCGCATGGCCGTATAGCCTTTCCCCCTGCCGATGTGCGACTCACAGGAGCGCAGATCAGCTGGGGAAATCGGGTGCCGGCGTGCGTGTCATTGAACCGGTGGAACGCACAAACCGGAAGTGACGTAGTGACAAAGGCACAGGAAGTATGCTGAGGTGTGCGTTCCACCGTGTGAGACGCAGGGAGAAGCAGATGGAAGATCATATTGAGCGGTGGAACGGAGGGGGGAAGTGAAAGAGGATATAAAGGAGTGTGTAATGATGCAAGTGAGTGCATGTGAGATTTGGACAAGACGTAATGTGAGAAGGTGAAAAGAAATAGTCATGAAGGTTTGGTGTGGAAGAATGTGAAAATACATATAAGTGCCACAAGAATATTTAATCCCATAATGAAATAAATTACAGTTGGCAAATACATTACCATCCTGAATTAAAACAACAGACACCATAAAATGTAAAAAAATAAATAAATTAAAAGTTAAGTCCATCTGCTACATGAATATATGGAGATCAATGAAATAACCAGGCTTACATGTATAACAAAATACCACAACATCAGGGAGAACAGCACATATAGAAACAGATATATATACAGAAATATATGGATGAAGGTCAAACACCATGGCGTATTCGTAAGTGCAGGGCAGTGATATGGAAGAAGTATCATGGAATCCTGATGTCATCAGCTGTCTGAAGACATCTTCTTCAGACATTTCTTCAGACAGCTGATGACATCAGGATTCCATGATACTTCTTCCATATCACTGCCCTGCACTTACGAATACGCCATGGTGTTTGACCTTCATCCATATATTTCTGTATATATATCTGTTTCTATATGTGCTGTTCTCCCTGATGTTGTGGTATTTTGTTATACATGTAAGCCTGGTTATTTCATTGATCTCCATATATTCATGTAGCAGATGGACTTAACTTTTAATTTATTTATTTTTTTACTTTTTATGGTGTCTGTTGTTTTAATTCAGGATGGTAATGTATTTGCCAACTGTAATTTATTTCACTATGGGATTAAATATTCTTGTGGCACTTATATGTATTTTCACATTCTTCCACACCAAACCTTCATGACTATTTCTTTTCACCTTCTCACATTACGTCTTGTCCAAATCTCACATGCACTCACTTGCATCATTACACACTCCTTTATATCCTCTTTCACTTCCCCCCTCCGTTCCACCACTCAATATGATCTTCCATCTGCTTCTCCCTGCGTCTCACACGGTGGAACGCACACCTCAGCATACTTCCTGTGCCTTTGGCACTACGTCACTTCCGGTTTGTGCGTTCCACCGGTTCAATGACACGCACGCCGGCACCCGATTTCCCCAGCTGATCTGCGCTCCTGTGAGTCGCACATCGGCAGGGGGAAAGGCTATACGGCCATGCGATATGGCGCCATATCAGTAACGCAGCACATGTGTAAACAGTACTTCTTCATCATTTCCTATTCCCCCATTGGTTGGACTTTTTATAAATACCCTTCTATCCTTCATCTCACTATATCCTTGTGAAAGCTCCGGCGAAACGCGCGTTGGATCCAGGTCTCACGGGTCAGTACCAGCCTAAATATGTAACACATGCCCGATCCTTGCACACCATTCTCACCTTGTTCTGTTACTTTTATATACATCCAATATTGTGGGAAGTATACTAGCACATTGCACTTTACCACTGTTTCACTTTATTATCTACATATATAACATTTTAACACTTCATGTGGAGAATTGGTTGATATATTCATTTCGTGCATGTTTATCCTAGTATTGCTGATACTTACCTCTGTGGCCTTTCTTTTTTGTGACTCCTTTCCCCATCTTTTATTTTTATTATGTATTTTTAAATTATCATTAATAAATGTTATATTTTATACTGCATTTAGTTTATGTGTCATACATATAGGTTCTATGGTTAAATAGACACATCTACATATATAATTTTTTCTTACACTTCTTTCTAATTGTTGTAAATTCCTGTATTATTACAGAGGTTTTCTCTTCTCCTATATGGATTTTCTTGCTAAAGAAGCAGCTTGGCACAGCCAAGCCCTTACAGTTTTTATAGGGAAAGGCACACAATTTGTATCTAATGATCTTAGAACCTCAGACAATTTAAAAAATACTCTTAAACGCTTATACCACCGCCGCCTTAAAACATGATGGAACAAATTTACTCTGGAACAATATCTTGAGGAGAACCTTATCCCACGTGGCCTGCGGGTACAGGTGTTCCCCTCCTATGGCAAAGACGACCATGAGTTCTCCTCCCAATGGGAGGAGATCTGTAATATCTGTTCTAATAATTTTTTGGGCCTTATCATCAAGAAGAATGGCACAACCTTAGTTGAGACCGATCAAGAAATCAATTCATTACAGGATAAATTAAAATCTCTCATCCACAAGGATGACTGGGAGAAATTTTATGGTGACATGGAAGAAAGTTTTACCACATGGGAGAAACAGATCAAAATCACAAAGATATCTAAATATCAACGTGACTGCCAAGATAAGGAAAGCAATAGGATCTATAAGTGGAAATATTCACAGCCTATTTGGGGTGAACGTAAAAGTTCGACCTGTTCTTCCCTCTCTACGGACAGTGAAGCAATGGGGCCAACAGCTACAAAAACAATGTACAATACCAGGTTAGGTCAAAAAAATTTTGGTCCTAAGAAAACCAAGACCAGGGACTTTCATCAAGACGACTCTGATACCGCAACCTCCTCAATGAAGGTAATCAATCTCTCTCAGCATATTCTTACCCAAGCACAGCATGATATCCTGTGCAGGGGTCTTTCTTTTTCACCAGCAACAGGTTTTGACTATTTCACTGCTTTAAAAGATCTTCATCTTTTTGCACGTAAATTGATATTTAAAAAAATATTTGATAGACCTGCTGACATTGATTTATTCCCCACTGTAGAGGAACAAGCGGCATTGAGTACACTTCAGAGTCTTCTTGATGAACAAGAACCTATCCAACCCAGTAAGTTACCTGTTTCCATCATTCCTAAATCACAACGTTTTCCACCCCTGTCAATGTATCCAAATATAGATGTCTTTGTCCGTCTGGTTGATAATGAATTTAAACAGATTGCCTCCTCTTTACCTTATGACAACTGCACTAGGGATGAGCGAGTAGCAATCAATGAACTCAGAAAACTACATGACGTTGTGATAAAGCCCTCTGACAAGGGTGGTAACGTTGTCCTTTGGCCTACCCATATGTACATACGGGAGGCCAAAAAACAACTAAGTGATGGGAACACATACAAAAAACTGACTTTTAATCCTCTATCTAAATACCAGGCGAAGCTAAGATCTCTCTTGGATGATGCAGTAACCCAGGGTACTCTTACAAAGAAAGATAGTGACTACCTATTCTACAGAGACCCTCGGATTGCTACGCTTTATCTTATCCCTAAAATTCATAAGGACATCAACAACCCTCCAGGTAGGCCCATTGTTTCAGGGGTGGGCAATTTCTGTGAACCTGTTTGTCGTTTCATAGATCATCTATTACGCCCCCTGGTACAAACCCTTCCCTCGTTTATTCAGGATACAACTGATTTTCTAAAAAAGATGGATGGGATACATGTCGATTGTGACGTCCTGATGGTTACATGTGATGTAGAATCACTCTACACCTCAATTAACCATAATGATGGCTTAAGAGCAGTGGAAACTTTTCTTGAAATGTCTGACTATGAAAAAAACTTGAGAATATTGATTATACAACTACTCCAATTTGCTCTAAGTCACAACTTTTTTCTCTTCCAAGATTCCTTTTACCTGCAGCTCCGGGGCACCGCTATGGGGGCTGCTTGTGCACCCTCATATGCTAATCTGTTCCTGGGGCTGTGGGAGAGGGAATTTCTTATGACTAACCCATTACCTCAGTCTAGTAGCATCTTATACTGGGGGAGATATATAGATGATATTTTTTTCTTATGGCAGGGTTCCCTGGAAGATGTTACATCGTTCATTAATCTACTCAACAATAACAACCAAAATATTAAGCTTACTTTCACTACTGGAAGAGAAAAGGTCGTGTACTTGGATGTCATCTTGGAAGTTGATCTCAACGGTTTCATTCAGACGGACGTCCACCGTAAACCTACCGCAGCTAACACTTTACTTCACGCACAATCCTTGCATCCCAGAAACTTAATCAGGAGTATCCCTACTGGGCAGTTTTTAAGAATGCTTCGCATCTGCTCTAACGACTTCAAATTTGAAAGACAAGCCTCAATCCTAAAAAACAGATTTTATAATCGTGGATATAATGCAAGTAGCATACATCAAGGCTACCGCAGAGCAAAATTTTCTAAAAGAAAGGACCTCCTTTACTCCACAAGGGCCAAAAATAGAGATGACACTGTGAGATTCATCTCTACCTACAAAGCAAGAAATAGCGATATGTGGCTAGCCTTGAAAAAGCATTGGCAAGTCTTGCAAATTGACCAAACCCTCAATAAATACTTACCATCCCATCCAACTATCACGTATAGACGCTCAAAAAATTTGAAGGATCTATTGGTCCATAGTCATTTGGAATCCTCTAATACGAAAGGTCTCTTCGGTTCAAAGGGTCCCCCCTGGGGTTGTCGCCCATGTGGCTCCTGTGTCGCCTGTATTAATATTGAGCCCACTAAAGTTTTCTCCAACTGTGATGACACTAAAGAATTTAGGATTACCCACTCAATTAGTTGTACAACTAATGGAGTGGTGTACTGTGCAAAATGCCCTTGTGGAAAAAAGTACATTGGCCTAACTTCGAGAGAATTGCGGAGACGAACCAGAGAGCATGTTCTGGACATTAAATCAGCCAGGGAAGTTGATAATATGGACCTTCTCAAGACACTTCCACGCCACTTCAAACAATTTCATGACTGCGACCCAAGTGGTCTTCAAGTAAGTGGTATAGATCGAGTCTACCCGGGGGTTAGAGGTGGTAACTGGAAAAAGCTCCTGGCACAAAAAGAGGCAAGGTGGATAACAATTTTGAACACATTAACTCCTTATGGCCTGAACGAAACAAATAGTTTTGTTTCTTTTCTTTAAGTAGTATATTTATTAGGTTTATCTATGATCATTTGTTTTTATTTTTATTTTTATTTTTACTCCCATTTTTATATTTATTTTTATTTTAATATCTATTTTCTTTCTATTATTCATTTGAGTCCTTATATTTATTTTTATGTTTCTTCATTTATTTATATTTTTTCTTCTCTTATTTTTGCTATCTATATGTAGTTCTTTCGCCAGCTGATTTGTCCGCCTCCCAGCCATTTTCTTCAGACAACTGATGACATCAGGATTCCATGATACTTCTTCCATATCACTGCCCTGCACTTACGAATACGCCATGGTGTTTGACCTTCATCCATATATTTCTGTATATATATCTGTTTCTATATGTGCTGTTCTCCCTGATGTTGTGGTATTTTGTTATACATGTAAGCCTGGTTATTTCATTGATCTCCATATATTCATGTAGCAGATGGACTTAACTTTTAATTTATTTATTTTTTTACATTTTATGGTGTCTGTTGTTTTAATTCAGGATGGTAATGTATTTGCCAACTGTAATTTATTTCACTATGGGATTAAATATTCTTGTGGCACTTATATGTATTTTCACATTCTTCCACACCAAACCTTCATGACTATTTCTTTTCACCTTCTCACATTACGTCTTGTCCAAATCTCACATGCACTCACTTGCATCATTACACACTCCTTTATATCCTCTTTCACTTCCCCCCTCGGTTCCACCGCTCAATATGATCTTCCATCTGCTTCTCCCTGCGTCTCACACGGTGGAACGCACACCTCAGCATACTTCCTGTGCCTTTGTCACTACGTCACTTCCGGTTTGTGCGTTCCACCGGTTCAATGACACGCACGCCGGCACCCGATTTCCCCAGCTGATCTGCGCTCCTGTGAGTCGCACATCGGCAGGGGGAAAGGCTATACGGCCATGCGATATGGCGCCATATCAGTAACGCAGCACATGTGTAAACAGTACTTCTTCATCATTTCCTATTCCCCCATTGGTTGGACTTTTTATAAATACCCTTCTATCCTTCATCTCACTATATCCTTGTGAAAGCTCCGGCGAAACGCGCGTTGGATCCAGGTCTCACGGGTCAGTACCAGCCTAAATATGTAACACATGCCCGATCCTTGCACACCATTCTCACCTTGTTCTGTTACTTTTATATACATCCAATATTGTGGGAAGTATACTAGCACATTGCACTTTACCACTGTTTCACTTTATTATCTGCATATATAACATTTTAACACTTCATGTGGAGAATTGGTTGATATATTCATTTCGTGCATGTTTATCCTAGTATTGCTGATACTTATCTCTGTGGCCTTTCTTTTTTGTGACTCCTTTCCCCATCTTTTATTTTTATTATGTATTTTTAAATTATCATTAATAAATGTTATATTTTATACTGCATTTAGTTTGTGTCATACATATAGGTTCTATGGTTAAATAGACACATCTACATATATAATTTTTTCTTACACTTCTTTCTAATTGTTGTACATTTCAGGTGCTGTAGCACCCTTACTCATGATGCTCTACTTCAATGACCAGTGCATTTAAGTAGCTTTCCGTTCCAATACGAACACCGGTCACATAATTAATTAACAAGAACATTTTAAATAAATAAACAAAAGCATGCAATAAAAGACTTAATATGAAATGTACAGGATATAGCAAACTTGACTCGAGTATATTTCCAACTACAGAGGAACACGAAGCAATAAGGATCTTGGAGAGTCTTCTGGAGGAACAGACTGAAAAACCAACAGGTAAATTACCTATGTCTATTATACCAAAATCCCAACGATTTCCCCCACTCTCACTGTATTCAAATGTTGACCTGTTCGTCCAACTCGTTAGTGAGGCATTCAACAGATTTCCACTACAATACCTTTTGATAATTGTAGTAAAAAGGAGAGGGAGGCAATTAAAGAACTGCAGCAATTAGAAGATACTATCATTAAACCCTCAGACAAGGGTGGTAACATTGTCTTACTACCCCTGACAAAATATGAGAGATCAAACGTCAATTACTTGACCCCATTACGTACAAAAAACTTACTTACAATCCTTTGTCAAGTTTTCAGAACTCACTAGAGTCTATTCTTTCTGATGCAGTCCAGAGGAAGATATTGACTAAATAGGAAAAGGGATGTCTCTTTGCCAAGAATCCAAGTATAGCCACGTTTTATATACTGCCTAAAGTCCATAAAGATCTTAAAGACCCCCCAGGTAGGCCTATAGTGTCTGGGGTGGGCAATTTCTGTGAGCCCATATGTAAATTCATAGACCATAATTTTCGGCCAATGGTGGAAACTTTACCTTCTCACCTTAAGGACACTTCGGAATTCTTGAAAAAATTAGATGGGATCCAGGTGGACGAGAATGTGTTAAAGGTCACCTGTGACGTCGAAGCGTTATATACATCCATAAAACATGAAGACGGGATTAGAGCTGTAACATCTTTCCTCAGGATGTCCAATACTGATCGTGAGTTGGCGGAACTCATTGTACCACTCCTAGATTTCGTTTTGAAACAGAATTTTTTCTCTTTAGGGACTCCTTCTTCCTACAGCTCAAGGGCACAGCAATGGGGGCGGCATGTGCCCCCTGATATGTTTATCTGTTCCTGGGGCTGTGGGAGAGGGAGATCTTTATTACTAAGCCAGTACCCAAGATTAATAAAGTGCTTTACTGGGGGCGATTTATAGATGATATCTTCTTTATAATTGCCAGACCTGAAATAACAAGCACTCACCTATTGTGTCCCCCCATTTCCTTGTAGAATGTAAGCTTGCGAGCAGGGACCTCACTCCTGATGTAACTGTTTAAACTGTCTCACCTTGTATTGAATTTATTGTCTGTACATGTCCCTACTTAATTGTAAAGTGCTGCAGAATATGTTGGCGCTATATAAATAAAAATTATTATTATTATTATTCTTTCTATGGCAGGGTAATGAGGATGATCTAATATCGTTTATCTCGATCTTAAACGAAAACGATAGTAACATTAAATTGACCCCAAAAGTATGGGAGACACAAAATGGAATTTTTGGATTTCTCACTGGACATTGACCAGAAGGGTTTCATCCAAACGGACGTGTACCATAAACCAACCTCGGTAAACTCTTATTACTTGCTGAATCCACGCACCCCAGAAACCTTATTAATAGCATACCGACAGGACAGTTTCTGCGGGTGCGTAGGATCTGTTCTAATGATAAGACATTTGAAACTCAGGCTAACCTACTCAAATACAGATTTCGGAGAAGAGGTTACAGCAAGAAAATCATCCAGAGGAGCTACCATAGGGTTCAATTTTCCAAATGAGAAGATTTACTATATAAAACCCAACGGCCCGAAACTTCGGACCGTGTTAGGTTTATCTCGACGTTCAACTCTAGGAGTGGAGATATCTGGGCTGCTTTGAAAAAACATTGGAGGATCTTACAATTAAATCCAACATTAGCTCCCTTTCTCCTGGATAATCCCACCATAATTTATAGGCACTCACAAAGCTTGAGAGACCTATTAGTCTAAAGTCACTTGGCCAGCCCTAAGAAAAATCTGTTTGGATCCAAAGGCTCACCATGGGGATGTCGCTCCTTCGGCACCTGCGTTGCTTGCCCGAATGTTGAGACAACTAAAACCTTCACCAACGCTGATAACTCTAAGAGTTATAAGATCACTCACTCTATTGCATGTAATACCATTGGTGTAATTTATAGTGCCAGATGCCCTTGCAATAAGGTGTACATTGGGATGACAACAATGGAAGTCCGTAGGAGGACAAGAGAGCATGTACTAGACATCAGGGCTGCAAAAGAAAGTGAGGGATATGAAGATCTGAAGACTCTCCCTCGCCACTTTAAGAAAGTTCATGACAGTGACCCAACAGGACTCAAGGTTAGTGGCATAGATAGAGTGTACCCGGGAATATGTGGGAGTGACTGGAAGAGAATATTGGCACAGAAGGAGGTCCGTTGGATCACTGTGCTTAACACTATGTCCCCCTGCGATCTAAATGAATCTAACAGCTTTGCACCATTCTTATGTTGACATCATTATATTTAGGAATGTATTGTTTTATTGCTCTGGTTTTTAACATTTTTTATCTTTCATTTTAATTCTTTCGCCTGTCTTATCGTCCTTTTTCCTGTGTGCGTGTGGGCGTCTTCATGAGAAATGTCATGACATATGGATTCATGGGTCTCTTACTTGGGTCGGCACGGATCAATATGCGAGAGAAAATACAGCATCTGGAAAGTTATGATCCTGCGTGGGATTTTGACTCATTCTTTTCAAACAATATGATTGACATTGTTTTATGTAGGGGCATTGTAACATCCCTGACGGCGTGCTGGCATGGCTTACCATCTCCCACCATGCAAGACCGCCAACTTACCTATCAGTCCAGGCTGCACACTTTGCTCCAGTACTCGCTGTGTGCATGTCTCTTGTCTGATTGCTTAGGGCGGCAGCGCGGTTACTGCCTGATTCTTAAAGTTACAGTGTGCGCACTCCTAATGCGTCCCCAGCCTATTGCTGTGAGTCACTGGATATTTAAACCCCCTCCACCCAGTAGGAGGTGCCTGAGCAACACTTTCTTTCAGTGTGTTCCTTGCAACTGAGTTGCCAGGTCCTGTCCTGTATCTTGTCTGTTTCTGCCACCCTGGGGGCTGTATAACCAGGCCTGCTACCTGTATCTGTGACTTCTAGTCTGTTTCTGCCACCCTGGGGGCTGAGTTCCCAGGCTCATTCCTGTATCTTGTTCCTGGTTCAGTTCCTGTCTGAACTGTGTCCTAACCCGTTACTTGTTTGTCTCTATGTCCGAACCTTCCCTTTTCCTGCAGTGTCTGAACCTGCAAATAAATCCAACTCGTTGTCTCTGTACTTCTGTTTGTGAGTTTTGTGTTCACTCGCTACTTTACTGCAAGTACCTTGTGTGTATCTGGTTCTGCTTGTCCCGTTTCCCTGCCTCCATATCTACCTCCTGTGTTCTAGCTATCTTCCTGTGTTTCCCAGTCTGTTCCTTGTGAACAGAGCCCTGTCCTGTCTGCCTGCACCTTCTGCCCTGCGATTTCGCTTTGCTCTGCTTGTCCACCGCACCTGCAGTTTCGCTCTGCTCTGCTTGTCCACCGCACCTGTGGTTTCGCGCTGCTCTACTTGTCCACCGCATCTGCGGTTTCGTTCTGCTCTCCTTGTCCACCGCACCTGCAGTTTCGCTCTGCTCTGCTTATCCACCGCACCTGCGGTTTCGCTCTGCTCTGCTTATCCACCGCACCTGCGGTTTCCTTCTGCTCTGCTTGTCCACCGCACCTGCGGTTTTGCTCTGCTCTGCTTGTCCACCGCACCTGCGGTTTCGCTCTGCTCTGCTTGTCCACCGCACCTGCAGTTTCGCTCTGCTTGTCCACCGCACCTGTGGTTTCGCTCTGCTCTGCTGTCCTCCGCACCTGCGCTTTCTCTCTGCTCTGCTTGTCCTCCGCACCTGCGGTTTTGCTCTGCTCTGCTTGTCCTCCACGCCTGCGGTTCTGCTCTGCTTGTCCACCGCACCTGTGACTTTGTTCCTGTATCCTAGTCTGTACTGGCTCCTATCCAGCCTGCATTCCTACCTGCCAATATCTGCCTGTCTGCATACCAGCTGTGCCTGCCAGTACCCACCTGTCTGCATAACAGCCGTGCCTGCCAGTACCCGCCTGTCTGCATACCAGCCATGCCTGCCAGTACCCATCTGTCTTCATACCAGCCGTGCTTGCCCGTTCCTGCATTCCCCAGTGAGGGTCAACAGCTGTGACTGGGGTCTGATCTGGAGTAGCACCTGGGCCACCTCCCACGTCCCTCCTCAGACCACGGAGTCAATTGAGCCACCGTGTGTTCATGGTCGGATCTGGCGAGGCCCCTGGTCACGCCCCTCCAGGCACTCCTCGGTTAGTGGCCCAGAGGGACCACTAACCACGCTCAAGCCAGTCAGTCTGGGCGTGAGCGTAACAGGCATATATTTCATCTGTTTTCATAATTCTCGTATGGATCGCATTCCTAATGCGTCCCCAGCCTATTGCTGTGAGTCACTGGATGTTTAAACCCCTTCCATCCAGTAGGAGGTGCCTGAGCAACACTTTCTTTCAGTGTGTTCCTTGCAACTGAGTTGCCAGGTCCTGTCCTGTATCTTGTCTGTTTCTGCCACCCTGGGGGCTGTATAACCAGGCCTGCTACCTGTATCTGTGACTTCTAGTCTGTTTCTGCCACCCTGGGGGCTGATTTCCCAGGCTCGTTCCTATATCTTGTTCCTGGTTCAGTTCCTGTCTGAACTGTGTCCTAACCCGTTACCTGTTTGTCTCTATGTCCGAACCTTCCCTTTTCCTGCAGTGTCTGAACCTGCAAATAAATCCAACTCGTTGTCTCTGTACTTCTGTTTGTGAGTTTTGTGTTCACTCGCTACTTTACTGCAAGTACCTTGTGTGTATCTGGTTCTGCTTGTCCCGTTTCCCTGCCTCCATATCTACCTCCTGTGTTCTAGCTATCTTCCTGTGTTTCCCAGTCTGTTCCTTGTGAACAGAGCCCTGTCCTGTCTGCCTGCACCTTCTGCCCTGCGATTTCGCTTTGCTCTGCTTGTCCACCGCACCTGCAGTTTCGCTCTGCTCTGCTTGTCCACCGCACCTGTGGTTTCGCTCTGCTCTGCTTTTCCACCGCATCTGCGGATTCGTTCTGCTCTCCTTGTCCACCACACCTGCGGTTTCGCTCTGCTCTGCTTATCCACCGCACCTGCAGTTTCGCTCTGCTCTGCTTATCCACCGCACCTGCGGTTTCCTTCTGCTCTGCTTGTCCACCGCACCTGCGGTTTTGCTCTACTCTGCTTGTCCACTGCACCTGCGGTTTCGCTCTGCTCTGCTTGTCCACCGCACCTGCAGTTTCGCTCTGCTTGTCCACCGCACGAGCGGTTTCGCTCTGCTTTGTTTGTCCACCGCACCTGTGGTTTCACTCTGCTCTGCTTGTCCACCGCACCTGCGATTTTGCTCTGCTCTGCTTGTCCACTGCACCTGCGGTTTCGCTCTGCTCTGCTTGTCCACCGCACGAGCGGTTTCGCTCTGCTCTGCTTGTCCACCGCACCTGCGGTTTCTCTCTGCTCTGCTTGTCCACTGCACCTGTGGTTTCGCTCTGCTCTGCTGTCCTCCGCACCTGCAGTTTCGCTCTGCTCTGCTTTTCCACCGCACCTGCGGTTTCCTTCTGCTCTGCTTGTCCACTGCACCTGCGGTTTTGCTCTGCTCTGCTTGTCCACTGCACCTGCGGTTTCGCTCTGCTCTGCTTGTCCACCGCACGTGCAGTTTCGCTCTGCTTGTCCACCACACCAGCGGTTTCGCTCTGCTCTGCTTGTCCACCGCACCTGCGGTTTCTCTCTGCTCTGCTTGTCCACCGCACCTGTGGTTTCGCTCTGCTCTGCTGTCCTCCGCACCTGCGGTTTCGCTCTGCTTTGCTTGTCCTCCGCACCTGCGGTATCGCTCTGCTCCGCTTGTCCTCCACGCCTGCAATTCTGCTCTGCTTGTCCACCGCACCTGCGGCTCTGTTCCTGTATCCCAGTCTGTACTGGCTTCTATCCAGCCTGCATTCCTACCTGCCAGTATCTGCCTGTCTGCATACCAGCTGTGCCTGCCAGTACCCACCTGTCTGCATAACAGCCGTGCCTGCCAGTACCCGCCTGTCTGCATACCAGCCATGCCTGCCAGTACCCATCTGTCTGCATACCAGCCGTGCTTGCCCGTTCCTGCATTCCCCAGTGTGGGTCAACAGCTGTGACTGGGGTCTGATCTGTAGCAGCACCTGGGCCACCTCCCACGTCCCTCCTCAGACCACGGAGTCAATTGAGCCGTGTGTTCATGGTCACTTCTGGCGAGGCCCCTAGTCACGCCCCTCCAGGCACTCCTCGGTTAGTGGCCCAGAGGGACCACTAACCACGCTCATGCCAGTCAGTCCGGGCGTGAGCGTAACAGGCATATATTTCATCTGTTTTCATAATTTTCTTATGGATCGCACTCCTAATGCGTCCCCAGCCTATTGCTGTGAGTCACTGGATATTTAAACCCCTTCCACCCAGTAGGAGGTGACTGAGCAACACTTTCTTTCAGTGTGTTCCTTGCAACTGAGTTGCCAGGTCCTGTCCTGTATCTTGTCTGCTTCCGCCACCCTGGGGGCTGTATACCCAGGCCTGTTACCTGCATCTGTGACTTCTAGTCTGTTTCCGCCACCATAGGGGCTGAGTTTCCAGGCTCGTTCCTGTATCTTGCTCCTGGTTCAGTTCCTTTCTGAACTGTGTCCTAGCCCATTACCTGTTTGTCTCTATGTCCGAACCTTCCCTTTTCCTGCAGTGTCTGAACCTGCACCTAACTCCAACTCGTTGTCTCTGTACTTCTGTTTTTGAGTTTTGTGTTCACTCGCTACTTCATTGCAAGAACCTTGTGTGTATCTGGTTCTGCTTGTCCCGTTTCCCTGCCTCCGTATCTACCTCCTGTGTTCTAGCTATCTTCCTGTGTTTCCCAGTCTGTTCCTTGTGAACAGAGCCCTGTCCTGTCTGCCTGCACCTTCTGCCCTGCTGTTTCGCTTTGCTCTGCTTGTCCACCGCATCTGCGGTTTCCCTCTGCTCTGCTTGTCCACCGCACCTGCGGTTTCGCTTTGCTCTGCTTGTCCACCGCACCTGCGGTTTCGCTCTGCTCTGCTTGTCCACTGCACCTGTGGTTTTGCTCTGCTCTGCTTATCCACCGCACCTGCGATTTCGCTCTGCTCTGCTTATCCACCACACCTGCGGTTTCCTTCTGCTCTGCTTGTCCACTGCACCTGTGGTTTTGCTCTGCTCTGCTTATCCACCGCACCTGCGATTTCGCTCTGCTCTGCTTATCCACCACACCTGCGGTTTCCTTCTGCTCTGCTTGTCCACCGCACCTGCGGTTTCGCTCTACTCTGCTTGTCCACCGCACCTGCGGTTTTGCTCTGCTCTGCTTGTCCACCACACCTGCGGTTTCGCTCTGCTTGTCCACCGCACCTGCGGTATCGCTCTGCTCTGCTTGTCCACTGCACCTGTGGTTTCACTCTGCTCTGCTTGTCCACTGCACCTGCAGTTTCGCTCTACTTGTCCACCGCACCTGCGGCTCTGTTCCTGTATCCCAGTCTGTACTGGCTCCTATCCAGCCTGCGTTCCTACCTGCCAGTATCTGCCTGTCTGCATACCAGCCGTGCCTGCCAGTACCCGCCTGTCTGCATACCAGCCGTGCCTGCCAGTACCCACCTGTCTGCATACCAGCCGTGCCTGCCAGTACCCACCTGTCTGCATACCAGCCGTGCCTGCCAGTACCCACCTGTCTGCATACCAGCCGTACCTGCCCGTTCCTGCATTCCTCGGTGTGGGTCAACAGCTGTTACCGGGGTCTGACCTGGAGTAGCACCTGGGCCACCTCCCACGTCCCTCCTCAGACCAAGGAGTCAATTGAGCTGCCGTGTGTTCATGGTCGATCTGGCAAGGCCCCTAGTCACACCCCTCCAGGCACTCCTCGGTTCGTGGCCCAGTGGGACCACTAACCACGCTCACGCCAGTCACTCCGGGCATGAGTGTAACAGGCATATATGTCATCTGTTTTCATAATTCTCGTATGGATCGAATTATACTTGAGATATATAATAGTTTTTCCTTTTATTATTATTCTTTATATATATATTTTTTTTACTATTTTATATATTATATTTATTATCACATTTTGTGTAGGTATGTACCTATGTATTTATATAGAATTGTATGTGTATACTTATCTTCACATATTTATCTTTTATATATTTATAGCACTACACCACTTTACACCTTTCTTATAATGGATTATATATGAATTTATACAGTACATATACTGAGTGTATTTATGATATGCACTATTTATTTATGCAAAATTCTTCATGTTCATTTTTTATCACCCTTTACAGTTTTTATTTTTCTTTTCAGTCTTTCCTTTAGGCTGCGAGCCCACTATGCATTTTTCCAGCGTTTTTGCCGCCGAATTTCCGCAGCGAAAACGCTTAAAAAACGCTTGGTAATACGTGCCCCATGGTCCCCAATGATAATCCGCATGTGCTATGCACATGCTGCAGAAATTTCCGCTACGGATTATCATTGCGGAAAAATACGCAGCATGTCCATGAATTTTCGTAATTGCCGCCATTATTTGCATTGAAACGCATAATATCCGTGTCAGTACATTTGTACACACGGATATTATGCGTTTCTATTTGCGGATGGTACCCGGGTTTGGAGAAGATGAGAATCTCCTCCAGACCCAGGTACCATAGAACCTGTTAAAAAAGAATTTAAAATAAAAAATAAAGCTTATACTTACCTTTCGATGTCCTCCCGGTGTTTTCTCCGCTCCGTCTGGTCTGCTCTATGGCTCGCGGTGTTGTGAAGGACCGGCCATGACGTCATTGAGTCATGTGACCTGACACATGACTGAATGACATCACCGCAGGTCCTTCACACCACCGCGAGCAGTGCAAGAGACCTGACAAGGCGGAGAAAACACTGGGAGGACATCGAAAGGTAAAGTATAATTTTTATTTTTTATTTTTTACCATTCTTATTCTTTTTTGTTTTAACTAACTTGTTCACACTACTATAAATTTATGCCGGTTGCATGGATTTATATAGTGTGACCAAGTTGTCAAGCACTTTCCAAGTGATGCTAAAATCGCTTGGAAAAGCGCTTGATAACCCGCATGTAGAAATGCATGCAAAGACACTTGACAAACGCTTCTACCTGGCGGGAAAAACGCATGCAAAATCGGCATGCGTTTTTCCTGCCAGGGAGAAGCGGAAAAAATATGCAGCATTTCTGCATCGTAGACACTTAGCCTTATTCATATTTACAGTGCTGGCCAAAAGTATTGGGACCCCTGCAATTCTGTCAGATAATACTCAGTTTCTTCCTGAAAATGATTGCAATCACAAATTCTTTGGTATTATTCTCTTCATTTAATTTGCTTGCCAGGAAAAAACACAAAAGAGAATGAAGCAAAAATCAAATCATTGATCATTTCACACAAAACTGCAATAAATGGCCGGACAAAAGTATTGGCACCCTCAGCCTAATACTTGGTTGCACAACCTTTAGCCAAAATAACTGCGAACAACCGCTTCCGATAACCATCAATGAGTTTCTTACAATGCTCTGCTGAAATTGTAGACCATTCTTCTTTGGCAAACTGCTCCAGGTCCCTGATATTTGAAGGGTGCCTTCTCCAAACTGCCATTTTGAGATCTCTCCACAGGTGTTCTATGGGATTCAGGTCTGGACTCATTGCTGGCCACCTTAGAAGTCTCCAGTGCTTTCTCTCAAACCATTTTATAGTGCTTTTGGAAGTGTGTTTTGGGTCATTGTCCTGCTTGAAGACCCATGGCCTCTGAGGGAGACCCAGCTTTCTCACACTGGGCCCTACATTATGCTGCAAAATTTGTTGGTAGTCTTCAGACTTCATAATGCCATGCACACGGTCAAGCAGTCCAGTGCCAGAGGCAGCAAAGCAACCCCAAAACATCAGGGAACCTCCGCCTTGTTTGACTGTAGGGACCGTATTCTTTTCTTTGAATGCCTCTTTTTTTTCCTGTATACTCTATGTTGATGCTTTTTCCCAAAAAGCTCTACTTTTGTCTCATCTGACCAGAGAACATTCTTCCAAAACGTTTTAGGCTTTCTCAGGTAAGTTTTGGCAAACTCCAGTCTGGCTTTTTTATGTCTCGGGGTAAGAAGTGGGGTCTTCCTGGGTATCCTACCATACAGTCCCTCTTCATTCAGACGCCGACGGATAGTACGGGTTGACACTGTTGTACCCTCGGCAGCTTGAACTTGTTTGGATGTTAGTCGAGGTTCTTTATCCACCATCCGCACAATCTTGCGTTGAAATCTCTCGTCAATTTTTCTTTTCCGCCCACATCTAGGGAGGTTAGCCACAGTGCCATGGGCTTTAAACTTCTTGATGACACTGCGCACGGAAGACACAGGAACATTCAGGTCTTTGGAGATGGACTTGTAGCCTTGAGATTGCTCATGCTTCCTCACAATTTGGTTTCTCAAGTCCTCAGACAGTTCTTTGGTCTTCTTTCTTTTCTCCATGCTCAATGTGGTACACACAAGGACACAGGACAGAGGTTGAGTCAACTTTAATCCATGTTAACTGGCTGCAAGTGTGATTTAGTTATTGCCAACACCTGTTAGGTGCCACAGGTAAGTTACAGGTGCTGTTAATTACACGAATTAGAGAAGCATCACATGATTTTTCAAAGGGTGCCAATACTTTTGTCCACCCCCTTTTTTAGGTTTGGTGTGGAATTATATCCAATTTGGCTTTAGGACAATTCTTTTTGTGTTTTTTTCATTGAAGACAAATTAAATGAAAAGAATAATACCAAAGAATTTGTGATTGCAATCATTTTCAGGAAGAAACTGAGTATTATCTGACAGAATTGCAGGGGTGCCAATACTTTTGGCCAGTACTGTATATACCCATTGTTATTGATATGGCCTGTGATGGAAGGCAAGTTATCTCATATATGATCCCAAGCCTCTCTCTCATATCCACAGTGCGTCATTTCCGGCCTTACACCCGCAGTACGCCACTTCCGGTCCCTCGCTGTACAGTCCAAGCTGACACGCACGCCGGTGGTGTCTGCTCCCTCGGTGTGCTGCACTCCTAGGAGACGTCATCGGCTTATGCCATACATGGCGGTCCCTCCTTTCATATGCACATACTTTTTCCATTGACTACTTGCCCTATTTATACCTTGCCCCTTATACTTACCATATCCTCATCAAAACATCGGCTAAATGCGTGTCGGATGAGAGGAGGAAGCGCTTGGGGTCAGTATTTTTCTTCATCTCCTCCCTTTGCATCTTTGCACAATGCAGGTTTTTCACAGTTTATTCATTCATTGATATTTATCTGAGCAGTATATAGCATTGATCAATGTGATCCTTATATAGCATTTTTGCACTTTATAATTTTTATTGTAACATACTGTTGTATATTATTGGTACACAGTTATACCTGTCTTTGGAATTGTGCTGGTGCCTCCTGCAGTGGGATCGTTGTATATTTTTTATTACATGATTATGAATCCCCATACACTCCTCTCCTTTTTGTGGACTCCCTACCCTATTTTTTCCTGACCTGGTTTTATTGTATCTGAATAATAAAATTTATATTTTATTCTAGATTCATCTTGATGTGTCCCCCCTTTTTTAGGTTATATGAAATGTACAGGATATATAGAATAAAACCACTGTGGACATAATTTTATACTTGATTAAGATGAATCAAATAACGTTGAGCCCTTCTAGGATATAGCCATAATACAATCTAAGGCTATGTGCCCACGATGCAGAAATGCTCCGGATTTGTTCCTGAGCGTTTCTGCATCTCCCTGGAAGAAAAAATGCATGCGGATTGTACATGCGTTTTTCCTGCCAGGGACATGCGGATGTGAAGCGTTCTTCACATGCATTTCCGCATGCGGGTTGACAAGCGCTTTCCAAGCGATTTTAGCATCACTTGGAAAAGTACTTGACAACTTGGTCACACTATATAAATCCATGCAACTGGCATGGATTTATATAGTGTGACCCCAAAGAATGGTTAAAAATAAAAAATAAATCTATACTTGCCTTCTGATAGCCCCCGGAGTCTTGCTTCGCTCCGTCCTCCGGCCAGCAGATCGCGGTACACTGCACTGAAGGACCTGCCGTCACATGACTATGACATCAGCGCAGGTCCTTCAGTGTACCCCAAGCTGCCGGCAAGTGCAGAGAAGGAGAGCGGGGGCCATCAGAAGGTAAATATCATATTTATTTTTTATTTTATTCTTTATTTTTTTACAGTTTTCTATGGTACCCGGGTCCGGAGGAGAGTCTCCTGTCCTCTAGACCCAGGTACCATCCGCACATTGAAACGCGTGGAATGTGCATCTACATATACAGTGATGCGGATTCCATGCGTTTCAATGCAAGTCAATGGCGGCGAAAACGCAGTGCTTCCGCAAAATTATTCGTAGTGCTGCGTTTTTTTCCGCAATGATAATCCGCAGCGGAAATTTCCGCAGCATGTGCACAGCACATGCGGATTATCATTGGGGAACATGGCAGGCCTTCTACCATGTGTTTTTTAAGCGTTTCTGCAGCGTTTTTACCTCTTGAAGCTCATCAAGAGAATGCCAAGAGTGTGCAAAGCAATCATCAAAGCAAAAGGTGACTACTTTGAAGAACCTAGAATATAAGACATATTTTCAGTTGTTTCACACTTTTTTGTTAAGTATATAATTCCACATGTATTAATTCAAAGTTTTGATGCCTTCAGTGTGAATGTACAATTTTCATAGTCATGAAAATACCGAAAAATCTTTAAATGAGAAGGTGTGTCAAAACTTTTGGTCTGTACTGTATATGTGAAGTAACGTGTGTGTAATGTAATGTGATATAATGTATTATGCTGATGTATATTATATAAAGTGTTAGAGCATAATGTGAGTACAGGATAGGATAAGTTTAGGACAGCATAGAGATAGAAAATGGTTAAGGTTAGGATTAGCCCAGTGGGAGGGCACTAGTGCTGATAAGAAGGGGGGCACTTCCTGGTTAGAGGGAGTTCAGTGTCAGCCAGTTAAGTGTGGAATGAGTTCAAGTTTAGGTGGTTTGCTATGGGCAACATGAGCCAAACATTCTGGGCAGTGGGTGGCCAAATGGAGATCCTTGATGGCCATTACAACGACGTCTGAAGCTTAGGGCTCGGGCCAGGTACCATGGAGTGGGCCTGGTTTTCCGAAATCATGAGGTCGGTGGACATGGAGTTACATGAAGGGCAGGAGGTCGAACCCAGGTGCGCTGCCGAAGTGGACCACGAAGTGAAGTCAGCGGGATTGGGGGTAGTCCAGAATGAACGTGAGGCAGAAGAGAAGAAGAGTTGTGCTAAGGAGGAAGGAAGTCTGCATTGCTGTGCCCTATCCCACCTGTATTCCCCTGATGAACTTGGACTGTTCACTAAAAGTTTGACTGTTTCAAATAACTTGGTGTTCCATGCATTGTGTGCAGCGGCTCCTAAGGACGGAAGCCTGAAGACAGCGGAGTCCTAGAGCCTGCACGTCAGTGTGATGCAAACCACACCCTACAGCACACTGTGACTATGACACCCCATTTCTATAAAGTGCTATTGCGCATCTGAACGGGAGCTCAGTCGCGACTACCACTCTGCAGCACTTTACAATCATTCGGAAGTTTTTTCAAAATTGGTCTTCTTAATTCTTGCAGAACTTGACAATATGGAAAAAACTGTTCGTGCACCAAAATCGTAACTGGATTTTTTCACAGTAATGCTGATAATCAATGTTAATACACAGTTTGAGTGTACAGCGGGGCGGGGGGAGGGGCAGGGGATGGATCTCTGCAGGAATAATGAAGATCTCCATTTTTTTTTCTCTTTCCCGCATTTACAGTGGGGAGGTGCAGTCTGTCAGCCTATCAGCAGCGCACACAGGGAGCGAAGTGCTTTTTTTCACACAAGCAAGGGCATGTGTCATTGGCTGTGTAGGTCACATGTCCTTGCCCAATAACACACAGCCATTTTCCCCGTCGCCACCATTTTCTCACTGCTGCAGCTGAGTGTTAGACGGCACCACTGCTGCTGTATGCGCGCTATACAGTATAACTGTGTGAATTGCAAGCGAATTTTATCTGAAATAGACAGATAGCTTGGGAGTAGGGACTAGTTCTAATTGCAGCCCTTTTGAGGGCTAGGTTGCAGCATTTCCTATGACTTTTAGCAGGCAGGTCTGTGCTCTTAAATAGACAGATAGGTTGGGAGTAGTGACTAGTTGTAATTGCAGCCCTTTTGAGGGCTAGGTTACATCAGTTCCTATCACTTTTTGCCAGGCAGGTCTGTTTTAGTGTTGTGCAAGTGTTTTTCACAGCATTTGGCTAAATCTAGCTAAGCAAATCCTTTTGGGCCTCTTGCAGTGTGTGTTAGTCAGTGGAGTAGCCTATCTGTGTTGCAAGCTACACCACCTGTGTATGTAATACAATTTTTTTACTGCAACTAGCCAAGTAAAACATTTTGGGCATATTAGCAGTGTGTGTTAGTCAGTGGAGTAGCCTATCTGTGTTGCAAGCTACACCACCTGTGTATGTAATACAAATTTTTTACTGCACCTAGCCACGTAAAACCTTTTGGGCATATTAGCAGTGTGTGGTAATCATTCTATTAGGCCATCTATACTAAGCTCCACCAGATTTCAAATTACTAATAAATTTTAGCTGCATCTTGCCTGGAAAATAATTTTGGGCATATTAGCAGTGTATGGTACTCATTCTATTAGGCCATCTATACTAAGCTCCACCAGCTTTCAAATTACTAATAATTTTTAGCTGCATCTTGCCTGGAAAATAATTTTGGGCATAGTAGCAGTGTTTGGTACTCATTCTATTAGGCCATCTATACTAAGCTACACCAGCTTTCAAATTACTAATAATTTTTAGCTGCATCTTGCCTGGAAAAT
This sequence comes from Phyllobates terribilis, assembly GCF_046119375.1. Taxonomy (NCBI): domain Eukaryota; kingdom Metazoa; phylum Chordata; class Amphibia; order Anura; family Dendrobatidae; genus Phyllobates; species Phyllobates terribilis. Next base: position 262,160,287 of record NW_027362768.1, read on the forward strand.
AATTTTGGGCATAGTAGCAGTGTTTGGTACTCATTCTATTAGGCCATCTATACTAAGCTCCACCAGCTTTCAAATTAATATTAATTTTTAGCTGCATCTTGCCTGGAAAATAATTTTGGGCCCGTAGCAGTGTGTGATACTCATTCTATTAGGCCATCTATACTAAGCTCCACCAGCTTTCAAATTAATAATAATTTTTAGCTGCATCTTGCCTGGAAAATAATTTTGGGCATAGTAGCAGTTTGTGGTACTCATTCTATTAGGCCATCTATACTAAGCTCCACCAGCTTTCAAATTACTAATAATTTTTAGCTGCATCTTGCCTGGAAAATAATTTTGGGCCTGTAGCAGTGTGTGGTACTCATTCTATTAGGCCATCTATACTAAGCTCCACCAGCTTTCAAATTAATAATAATTTTTAGCTGCATCTTGTCTGGAAAATAATTTTGTGCATAGTAGCAGTGTGTGGTACTCATTCTATTAGGCCATCTATACTAAGCTCCACCAGCTTTCAAATTAATAATAATTTTTGTTCTATCTGAACATGTGTTCAGCGCTACTGGTGGTGTGCTGACAGATAAGCGCACGCGTCTGTCCACTGACAATGTAGACAGGCTCACGTTCATAAAGATGAACAAATCATGGATCCGCAAGGACTTTTCTACCCCTGTGTCATTCTGGGGAGAGTAAAAGCTTGAGGAATTGTTAAAATCTCCTCACCAACCGTTTTAAGCAACTCTGGGGCAATTGATGCCACTTAAGTGGTGTCTTGCCCCAAATTTTTGGAAAAAATGGAGACTCTTTTTGGAGTCCCCTTGCTGTGTTTTACGTGACGTTGGCATCGTCAATTACAGGTGGTTTGGGTCTCTCCTCCCCCCCTTTTAACTGTAAGAAACTACATACCCTACGGCTTGGGGTAACACAGATGGTTGAGTCTGAAGAGCTGTTTACTCAGAGGTCTGCTCCAAAGGTTCAGTGTCTGTTAGTCAGTGTAGCAACCCAGCTGCGATTATGATCTGCAACATAGGCTAAGGAAAGATGGGGAGAGCTGTCCCTACAGTAAGACTAAGCTGAGCCCCTATGTTGAAGCGGGCTACCTGTTCCTTGTGAACAGACCCACCTTCGTCCTCGGCTAGTCTGAACGGAGACCTATAGAGAAAGGGAGGGGTCCCTAAAGGAACTAAGGACTGGGACAAAAATGGGACACCTCCTAACAGAAGTTGTTGCAGAGCAAAAGATAAACTGACAAAAGTACTAGAGGTCCCAGAGGACCAAGCAAACTAGAGATAGATAGGTACAAAAGCACCTGGCTAGAGAGACAGTCAAAACAACACTGAAGTCCAGCAAAGCCAGAAGGGCGGAGCTGGAATATATAGGAAGATGGTCATGTGACCGCAAAACACTAGATAGAAACAAAAAAAAACAGGAGGGTTCTAACAGTACCCCTTCTTTTATGAGGATCCTCCGGATCCTCCAGGCCGAGGCCTATCCGGAAATCTCCTGTGGAAAGCTCTGACAAGTCTAGGGGCAGAGACATCATCTGCCCTTACCCAGGAGTTATCCTCGGGACCAAAACCTTTCCAAGCGACGAGATACTGCAATCTCCCTCTATGCCCTCTGGAATTCAGGATACGAGAAATTTCATATTCGCCGTCTTCCACCACCGGAGGAACTGTGACAGTGGCATCCCTATCCGATACATCAGCATTTTTCAACAAGGAAACATGAAACACAGGATTAATCTTCCAGGAGGTGGGAACCTCCAACCTAACAGCAGACTGGTTAACCACCTGAGGCACCTTAAATGGCCCCACAAACTTCGGACCCAATTTTTTAGAGGGAATCCTCAACCGCAGATTCTTTGAGGACAACCAAACCATGTCACCCACAGTAAACAAAACCTCTTTACGTTTCCTGTTAAAATACTTCTTGGACTTTTTGTTAGCCTCTTGAAGGTTACAACGTACATTAGTCCAAACTCTCTCCAAATCACCGGAAAAATTCTCCCCCTCCGGCACCGCCGACCCCAATTTGGAGAATGAACCAAAAGACGGATGTCTCCCAGTACAACAAAAAAAAGGAGAACACCCAGCAGAGGAGGATGTATGGTTGTTAAGAGCAAATTCTGCGAGTGGCAGAAACTCAGACCACCCCTCTTGATTGTCTGCCACAAAACAATGCAAAAACTGTTCAACATCCTGGTTCTTTCTTTCTCTCAGACGAAAATGATATATGGACTCCCAACCTGTCACAAAAAGCACGCCAAAAGAGAGCCACAAACTGAGGTCCCCTATCAGAAACAGTGTCGGTGGGAACGCCATGGAGCCTGACAATTTCCTTAACAAACGCCTTAGCGAGTGTCTTAGCGCAGGGTAGCTTAATGAATGGAACCAAATGACACATCTTGCTAAAACGGTCCACGACCACCCAGATGTCAGTGAAACCCTCGGACACAGGAAGGTCAGTAATACAATCCATTGCCAGATGCGTCCAAGGCGCACTAGGAACCTCCAGAGGGCAAAGCAACCCCACAGCAGGGGTATGTGAAGCCTTTAACCTAGCACACACCGTACATTGACGCACCCACTTGATGACTTCCTTCTGCCACCCAGGCCACCAAAAACTGTGACTGATAAGTCTCTTAGTCTCAGAAATTCCTGGATGACCTGCCAACCGAGACTCATGATACTCCACAAACAAATCTCTCCTAAAGGTTCTAGGCACAAACAACCTCCCATGGGGAGTGTTAGATGGGGCATCCTCTTGGGCTTTCAGAATCCCATCTTCCAAAACGGAGTCCAATGCTGCTACCACAACTCCTTCCTGTAAAATGCTCTCCTCCTCCTCGGTACCAATCATGGGAGAAAAGCTGGAGATAAAGCATCGGCTTTAACATTCTTAGTACCAGGGATATAAGTAACAGAAAAATTAAACCGAGAGAGAAAGGTGCCCACCTAGCTTGACGGGCATTCAAGCGTTTGGCAGCATCCAGATAGATTAAATTCTTATGATCTGTGAAAACCTGAATAGGAAATTTAGCACCTTCCAAGAAATGACGCCAATGTTCAAACGCGAGTTTAATAGCCAGTAATTCCCGATTACCAACATCGTAATTAAGTTCGGTTTCTGAAAATTTTTTCGAAAAAAAAAGCACAGGGATGTACTCCATCCTTGTTCTCCTGAGACAAAACTGCACCGACCCCTACCGAAGAAGCATCAATCTCGACCAAAAAAGGCTTGGTCTCATCAGGCTGCACAAGGATAGGGGCAGAACTGAACCTCTCCTTGAGATACACAAAAGCTTCAATGGCCTCAGTAGCCCACTGGACCGTATTCGCACCTTTCCTGGTGAGATCGGTCAGCGGCTTAACAATTATAGAAAAATTCTTAATGAATTTCCTGTAATAATTGGCGAAACCCAAAAAATCTCTGTATCGATTTCAAACCAATAGGCCTAGGCCATTCCTGCACAGCCTGAACCTTCACCGGGTCCATCTCAAAGCCCTCGCTGGAGATAATGTAGCCCAAAAAACTAATTCTCTGCACAGCGAACTCACATTTCTCCAGCTTAGCAAAAAGTGAATTATCACTCAATAACTGCAATACCTCACATACACTCTGCCAATGGGACTCCAGATCTGGTGAATAAATCAGAATGTCATCCAAATACACAACCACATTCTTACCAATCAAAGGTCTCAGGATGTCATTAATAAGGTTCTTAAAAAACGCGGGTGCATTGGTAAGACCAAAAGGCATCACCATATTCTCAAAATGACCTACCGGAGTGTTAAAAGCAGTTTTCCATTCATCACCCTCCTTCATTCGGAACAAATTGTATGCCCCCCGGAGATCAATTTTAGAGAACCACTTGGCCCCCACTAACTGGTTAAACAAGTCAGGAATTAACGGCAATGGGTAGGAATTGCATATGGTAATCTTATTAATTTCCCGAAAGTCCAGACATGGACATAAACCCCCGTCCATTTTTTTAAGAAAGAAAAATCCAACGGCCACAGGCGACTTAGAAGGTCTAATGTGACCAGCAGCCAAGCTCGTCTGTATGTATTCCTCCAAAGCCTTTCTCTCAGGGATAGTCAGATTAAATAAGCGACTCTTGGGAAGAATAGCTCCAGGAACAAACTCAATGGTGCAATCATAGTCCCTATGAGGAGGTAAAACTTGCGACTCCTCCTCTGAAAAAAACTTCCAAAAATCCTGAATAGGTACAGGTAATTCCCCTTTTTCCACAGCCGCAATGCGACCATTACAACATTTATCATAGCACTTAGGACTCCAAGACTTAATCTCATTAGTAGACCAGTCCAGTAAAGGATTGTGCAGTTTTTACCAAGGCAAACCTAAAAAGACTGGAGAGGGTAAATTATTTAATACCGCCAAGTCCAAAATTTCTTGGTGAATACCATTGATAGTGAGGGGAAATGCCACAACCTTGTGAGTAATACATTTCAAAGGAGTGTTATCAATTGCAATCACAGAAATAGGTGATGACAAAGGTTTGGATTCCAATTTAAGTTTTTCCAAAAACCCCTTATCAATCACATTAAGTGTTGAACCACAATCCACAAATACCCAAAATTCAATCAAATCTTCCTGCAATGAGGTACTCCCTGAAAGAAATACTCCCTTAGAGCTCAAACAAGCAATACGGGCGTAACTGACCTTTTTTTTTTCTTTACTTAAATGAAGCTCACAGTTCTTAATCAAATGGTCAGGTTTACCACAATAAAAACACAATCCCTTGGAAAACCTGCGGTCTCTTTCCTGAGAGCGGAGTGACATCGCCTCAACCTCCATCGGTTCTCCGCCATCCGAGCAGACCCTCTGGGGACTAGGAGCTGCCATTGCAGGAATTTTTTCATCATTAACCCTGGCACGCAGTCTCTTGTCCACACGTATAGCTAATTGCATGGCTTTCTGCAAGGTCTCAGGTGCAGGGAATGCAATAAGCAGATCCTTAACCCTTTCACTTAGACCAGCAAGAAAAAAACATTTTAACGCCGAATCATTCAATTTCAGTTCTGAAGACCACCTCCTGAAGTGTGTACAATAATTTTCAACATCACCTGACCCCTGATTCAAACGCCTCAGTTCTTTCTCAGCAGATGAGACTCAATCAGTATCGTCATACAATAACCCCATAGCAGAAAAAAAATCCTCCACTGACCTAAAACACGGATCATTAGGTTGGAGAGATAAGGCCCACCCCTGTGGTTCCTTGCGCAAAAGTGACATGATAAACCCAATGCGCTGTGATTCATTCCCAGAGGACCTTGGTCTCAAACGAAAATATAATAAGCAAGCATTTTTAAAGGAAAAAAATCTTGTTGTTTACCATAAAAAATATCAGGCAGTCAAACCTTGGGTTAGACAAAATGCGCTCCAGAACAGCTACTCACGTGTTGCCGGAGCTCAGACACCTCCAGAGACAATCCCTGCAGGCGTTGAGCCAAATCTTGAACAGAAACCATGCTGATCCCTGGATTTCTTTCCTTAAAGTTTTTGTTTGGGCTGGACTTACTGTTATGATCTGTAACATAGGCTAAGGAAAGATGGGGAGAGCTGTCTCTACAGTAAGACTAAGCTGAGCCCCTACGTTGAAGCGGGCTACCTGTTCCTTGTGAACAGACCCGCCTTCGTCCTCGGCTAGTCTGAACGGAGACCTATAGAGAAAGGGAGGTGTCCCTAAAGGAACTAAGGACTGGGACAAAAATGGGACATCTGATAACAGAAGTTGTTGCAGAGCAAAAGATAAACTGACAAAAAGTACTAGAGGTCCCAGAGGACCAAGCAAACTAGAGATAGATGGGCACAAAAGCGCCTGGCTAGAGAGACAGTCAAAACAACACTGAAGTCCAGCAAAGCCTGAAGGGCGGAGCTGGAATATATAGGAAGATGGTCACATGACCGCAAAACACAAGATAGAAACAAAAACAAACAGGAGGGTTCTAACAGCTGCACCTGTGTATCTAATAATGATTTTTAACTGCATCTAGCCTAGGCAGACTGTGGTGACCCCCAACCAAACCCAGATGCTCAGCCCCCTACCGCCCCCCTTTCATTGACAATACAATCATGTAACTCTTACAACTGGATGGGAGAGGATCGGTCACAGCTTTATTAACTGTTTATACTCATTACATTAGAAAGGCATTTTATTTCTAAAATAATTCAGCTTGTTGCAGCATGCCCTGTGTCTCCAGTCTCCACAACGGCAAGTTGGCCAACAAGTGTAACTCCCCAACATGTCCTTTCTATTTCCAGGCCACGGAGGATCCTGCATACTCGTATGCAGGACTCTGACCCCCATCCATCACTCTTAACGCTTGTTCCACTCCGTCCTGGAGTCCTGACAGGAATATGTCCAGTCCAATATCCATTAAGTGAACACAGTCGGGCCGTACAAGGCCTGCTTTATCTCCTTCCAGTTGTCCGCCTCTGTCTCTTATAAATTTTGGCATCCAAATATTTATTAGCCGCCTTGTCCGTTCGACGGCCGTGATGTCTCGGGCACCTTGCCATACGCGCTCGGCACAATCTCTGACTATTTTTGTGAAAAATTCTCTGTAGCGCTCAGTGTCTAGTTTCATTATTGCCATTAGTTATGCGCTCTTGTGATAACCTAGGTCGTTTCCCCCGGCCTATATAACTAAGATGACCGGACCTCTTGCCTCTCTCCCTACCTTGATTACCTCCATTAGTACCTGTGGCCATTGCAGGCCTCTAATACCTCTCCAGTTGAAATATGTGTTATGAAACTCTAATTTCCTCCCGCCTGGGCGGACTTTCTCCCTTTTTTCTGCCCAATATATATACGAGTGGCCTATCACCCACACTGTTGGCTTAGCGTCACCTGTAAAAGAAACAAACCACGTTAGGATAACAAGTCCGGTCTTATGTATCTCGCCAAACACGTGGATCGCCATCTCCCTATCCTCTGAACTTCCGTTTGTGACAGTCCTGCTCTTGCTGCTTCCGTGGCCGCGCCTATGCAGAATGAGTGTGTCCCATAATCTTTGGGGTGGTTCCCTGCCGATGTTATGCATTTATTAAATATAGCTTGGAACTGGTATCTTGAGAATGGCTTTCCATCAATGTGTGATAGGAAGAAATTACTTTGTGATCTGATGGTTATATATGTTTTTACTATTGTTACCCGACTCAGCGTACCATTTGTGGGTTGTAGAAGTACCCAAGTGCCCCTGCCCGCTGGAACCGTTTTCGATTTGCGTATGCGTAGACGTATTGCATTATTGGCTATGACTACGTCCTGGTGTAATAAGCCTCCATTGGTGTTAATTTTGGATTGAGGGACTAATTCGCTTATGCATAGCGCCCCGAAGAAGGCGATCGCAAATACAGTAGACAGTAGTGTTGCTTCAAATTGTGAGTATCATGTTAATGGTGTTAGGGATATGATGTGAGAAATCAGTTTTAGTGACACGGGACGGGAAGTCTACACTCCTGACTTGGCTGACCCCTTTTCCACCCTTTTATGGATTGTCTGATGATGAATCTCTTTGTCACATGTCCCCAATTCAGTAGTTAGAAGTGAAATGCTACTCTGGTCAGCCACCGCTGCGCTGACACCCCTGATATGCCCCTCATCATTAGCTGGTGGAGAAATTCTATGGTGACTTGTAATCTGGCTTGTTCACATTGGTCAACCCGTCTGCCTGCTACTAGTCGTGTCCACTGTTCCCATGCCTTACCGTATGCTTGCCACATCGACGGGGCAACTGACGCTCTGATTAATGGCATCAACTATTCTCCACTAGATCCCATAGGGAGGCTGGGCAACTGTTGCCCGATAGGTGGGCGTTGGGGAGGAGCTCTGTGAAAATCTGCCAATTAAATTGTGATAAAGCGTTAGCAGGAGCGTTAGACCCCTCAGCATCGTGGCCAGCGCAGACCCATACATTGTGTTTTAGGCACAGGAATGCTAGCCGGCATAGTAGGCCTAGCACTGGGAGAGACCATGATGTCATATTATTAATGAAGTGTGCTAGGCTGGTGTTTTTTTTTATGAAGAGTATATGTTTGTTAGCCAGGCGCGCGCCCCATATTTCTATTGCTACCACTATTGGAAACAGTTCCAGGACTGTCTGTTTTTTTGTCAGCACTTGTTATGCCCAATATGGAGGCCATAAGCTTGTGCACCATTGGTTATTTAGTATCGCTGCATATCTGATTCTGGCGCCCCGGTGAATAATCTTAGTTGAATGTTGGACTGTTCTGCTGACATAAATAACGTGTTGAATGATTATAAATGAATGATTGATGAATGATTATAAATGAATGATTATAAATAACGTGTTGAATGATTATAAGAATGTTTTCCACACCTCTAAGTCCGCTCGTAGCTGCCTGCTGATTCTGATTGTATGACTCGGTTTAGATGCCCCTTTTGTTGCGGGTGATAAATGAAGAGAAAAAACCCTTCCGACTGGCATCACCCGGCTCGCAAACACGAGGAGACCTAGTAATACTTGCATCTGCTGTAGTGTTACTTTCCATACTGCACAAAAAACCTAGATCAGGTGTAATGTTTTGGTATTTTTTCCCATGGGAGGCGGAACAACCTTGCTGTGGTGTTGATTTCGATGCCTAAGAACGATTTTTTTTAGTTGTGGGGCCTATGTTTTTGGTTGGGCATAATGGGTCTCCAAACCGACGGGAGATGTTTGTGAATTCGTTGAGTAAGAGGCAGCGAAAGTGGATGACCAATTGCCACATGGCAGAAAAAGAAAGGAAAAAAATCAGCTCACCCACCTAGAAGATCAACAGCACGGAGCCAGGAGTGCTACCAGACGAATATGAGGAACCAGGAAGATCCAGCTGAACAAATCTTCTAAAATCCACTTTTTCTTGGGTCATACAAAAAATATTTTAAAAGTCCAACTTGGAGAAGAAGAGCAAACGCGTTTCGAACTAAAGGTTCTTAATCATTGCATAGCAAAAAAACAGCAAGGAAGTGGTATTTATATGTCATGTCCTGCTATGCACCTGTTTAAGGCTGAGTTAATCAGAAATTTAAACACACATACCATGTTAAAATCGCATAGCATAGAAACAATGCATATAAATGTAAATAATCCAAAAGAAAAAGAAAAGAAGAAAAAAGGAACATATATATAATAATAATCTATAAATGATCATTCATAATGATACATCAAATCATGTCTGATGTTTAAACCTGCTGGTACACGTGTATTTAAAGTATAAATCCACCAACTTTCTCCATTAAGGAGCTTTCTCCTATAATCATCCACCAAATCTCCACCAATCGCCACGGCCCACGGAGGGGCCACCACAGTCAGTGAATCCTTCCTTATTTAGTATTGAGTCTACCAATACTTTGGGCGTATTAGCCCAGCTGCTAAGCAAGCTGCACCGCCTGTGTATCTAATAATAATTTTTAACTGCATCTGGCCGAGGCAGACTGTGGGGACCCCCAACCAAACCCAGACGCTCTGCATCTAACCCAGCCAATCATTTGATAGTATTGCTAGTAGCAGAGTCGCATGGGCTCTAAACCTTGCATAGCCTGTGCATTTTTTCAGATCGATAAGGATGACCCAACTCGTGTTATCTGTAACATTTGTCACCAAAATCTAAGTAGAGGCCAAAAGATCCATAGTTTGAGTGCTTGATGCATGAGCCGTCACATGGATATGAAGCATAAGTTGCAGTGCGAAGCTCACTGTGCTACAATGCGGCCTAGCGGGCCGGGACAACCACCATCTGCCCCACCTGTGTCATTCTGGGGAGACTAAAAGCTTGAGAATTTTGGAAAATCACCTCACCAACCATTTTAAGCAACTCTGGGACAATTGATGCCACTTAAGTGGTGTCTGTGCCACAATTTTGGGAAAAAATGAAGACTCTTTTTGGAGTCCCCTTGCTGTGTTTTACATGACGTTGCCATCGTCAATTCCAGGTGGGTCGGGTCTCCCCCCCCTTTTAACCGTAAGAAACTACATACACTATGGCTTGGGGTAACACAGATGGTTGAGTCTGAAGAGTTGTTTACTCATACTATAGCCTGGGAATCAGAGGTCTGCTCCAAAGCTTCAGTGTCTGCTAGTCAGCGGAGTAGCCACCACCTGTAGATCTAATTACAATTTTTTTTTTCAAATTCAAGTATTTTTTTATTTTTTACTGAAAAAGTACAAGAAAATACAATATACATAGTAAAAGGGGTAGTATAACTATAAATCTATGCATAACGACAGTACATTGGGGGGTACAGGGAGGGTTTTCCATCAATATCCAGATCAAGCATGTATTTTTCCATATGAAAGATAGAGAGAGAGGGAGCAGACCACGGCAGACCACCAATCAATAGAGTGCGATTATGATCATTGTTGTGCCGACATCACGGATAACTTTATTTGGGGGCTAGATGGTAGGCGTCAGAGTTTTGTAAATCAATCCAATCCCTCCAAATCACACAGTATCTATCAACATCAGCCAGTGAGATGGCAATCAGATGCTCCATTCTTTTAAGGAGGGAGATCACCGCAAACCGTTCCTCCACAGTGGGTGGGTCTCTGCTTTTCCAGTGGCGTGGAATGACATTCTTAGCCGCCTGTATTAGGTAGCCTATTGATGACCTTTTATAACTATGCTTACTTATTGGTAACATTGATAAAAGGAGGGCTTCTGGCGTATTAGGGATAGTCAAACCAGTTATTTTCTCAATCATGGGAACCACCTTTGCCCAAAATGCATTTATTATAGGGCATGCCCACCATATGTGTGACATTGTCCCTTCCCCCTCCCCACATCTCCAACATCTGTCTGAGACCACTGGATACCATCTATGAAGGACTGCTGGTACCCGGTACCATCTAGAGATAATTTTGAAGGAGGTTTCCTGAGCTTTGGACCCTATTGGGGTTTTATGTGTTAGGAAGAAACATTTATCCCATTGTGAGTCAGAGAAGGACTTCCTCAGTTCCCTTTCCCATGCACCGCAGAATCCTGGCCTATTGTCAGTTACCTGGTCAATGAGGAGATTATACAGTAGGGAGATGGAGTGTGTAGGGGGTGACAATGATAGGCTCAATTTTTCAAAGTTTGTGAGATCTCTATGAAGATGTGTGCGCTTCTTCACAGTTGAATAGAAGTGTTGTAACTGGCTATATTCAAAATTAGCCTTCGGGGAAGTGGCTCTTCCCTGTAACAAGTCATTGAGGGGGAGCAGCGAAGTATTGGAGATGACATGAGAAAATAATATCGGATGGGATTTATTTGAACCGAGAAATCTATTTGCAGATAGTCCTGGTGGGAAATCTGGATTATCTGAAATCGGGAGCAAGGGGGTCGATTGAGGATAAGCTTTTTTTTTGGGATCTCAAAGCCAAAGCAGTGGCATAATTACTATATGACATGAGGCCAAGAGAGGGGACAATTAAATGGGTGCATCATGGGAGAGTGGTAAGAGCTTTAGGACAAATGGATTGAGCTATTTTGACCCACAATTTCCCCTCCGAATGATGGAAGAAGTCCAGGATTCTAGCGTGTACTGCTGCCATGTAATACCTTCTACAATCCGGAAGGCTAAGGCCCCCCTTTTGTTTGTGTCTGATCAGAACGTCCCCCGGAATGCGTGGATGCCCACTTGCCCAGATAAATCTGCAAAAGCTACTGCGTAGTCTTTTCCAAAAATTTGAGGGAATTACCATGGGAATGGTTTGGAAGAGGTATAAGAGTTTAGGTAGGACGTTCATTTTTAGTATATTTATTCTGCCGAACCAGGAAAAATCCTTCACCGTCCAAGAAGTAAGATCTCTATGGAGTTGTTCAATAAAGGGCCCAAAATTAAGATAAAATAGATGGGAGAGGTCTCTATGAATACGAATTCCTAAGTATTTGATACCCTGTGAGGGCCAGGCAAAGGGAAAGTTGGACTGGATGGAATCCTGTATGGATTTGGGGAGGGAGACATCGAGGGCCTCAGACTTTGCTGCATTGATTTTAAAATTTGACCATGTACCAAAGTGATCTATTTCAGCCATAACAGCAGTGATGGATACATGTGGTTGAGTGATATATACTAGGACATCATCAGCAAATGCAGAGCACTTGTACTCGGTGCCTCCCACCTCAATCCCCCTAATATTGGGGTTATTGTGAACTGATGAGAGCAGGTGCTCCATCACTAGGATGTATAAGAGAGGGGACAGAGGACATCCCTGCCTTGTCCCATTGGTGATTATGAAAGGTGATGATAATGTTCCATTCATCTTCAGCCTAGCTGACGAATTGCGATACAGGGCCGTGATTTTGGCTATAAAAGGGTCCCCTACCCCAAGCTTTTTAAGAGAATAATATATGGCGTGCCAGGAGACTCTATGGAATGCTTTCTCAGCATCCAACGAGAGTATCTAATTACAAATTTTTAACTGCATTTAGCCCAAGCAATACTTTGGGCCTAGTAGCAGTGTGTGCTAGTCAGCGGATTAACCCAGCTGTTAAGGAAGCTACACCACCTGTAGTTTGGACACTTCATTTTTTCAAAGGAAATGGTTCGGGCCCCCAGGACACTCAGTGAAGAGCATCGGGGAGGCACCCCAAGGCACAGGTGCTGGGACTGGCAGTAGGACGCCTTGCGGTGGACCGCCAAGCTCGATCCTTATAAAAGCTTTTTAACTGCAGCAGCTTTAGTGAACGCTACTTGAGCTGGAACTCTTTTTTTTATTTTATATAAAAGTACAAAAACACAAAAACAACACACAAATATAAACCACAAATACAAACATTATACAAGAAAAACAAAAAACCCCAGCAAGACATAGCCCAAATCCAAAAATTATATAGAGTCCAACAAACTAACACATGACACTTGACACGAAACGCAAGACACAAAACGTCTTCGTTCTTTCCAAAAGACCCCCCAGCAAGGGAAGACCTTCCGTACCTACCAGCCAGGCCACGCCCTAAAGCGCACAAGACCCCTAACATCCGCAACATTCATACCTGCACATTCACACCTAACCCCAAAAAGGAAAACTAAATAACCGGCCCACCGCAAAAAATAAGAGATGGGCCACCTGGCCAAAACTAACACTCTGCACACAAATTTTTTTTTTTTTTTTTTCCCCACCACCATTTTTAAACACCCAAGGTCCCACGAAAGTCTGTGGCCTCTTAACACCAACAAGGTCCCACGAAAGTTTGTGGCCATTTACGCGCAAAAAGGGTCCCTTTCCCGCATCCCGCAGGATGTCCATTTTTTTTTTTTTTTTTTTTTTATAAAAACACCCCTTCCCCCTCCCCCCCGAAACCCCCCACCCAACCTAAAACTACATCCCCCCACGCGCAATACACATATAATACACATATACATACAATACACAACATAAAAAGTCTGTTTTAACACTTAGCAGTAACATGATAATTTCAAACCACAAAGAACCAACCATAAATCAAAAATCAGACCCAAGTTCAGTGCTTGCAAGCCCTATATTCCGATTCCAATACCGCAAAACAAAAAACTACAATGTGAGGGGAGCAGCCCACCACCAGGAAACTGGAGACTACAGAGGCTCTCACTCTAATCTAACACACAACACCCTGTCCCTCCCTATTAAAGAAAAGAAAAAACCTGTCCCTAGCGCCCTACCAATCTTTCCCTACCTGTCCCTCACTGACCCTCACTACTAACCTAATACTAAACTACCTATCCCTGATGACTGTCCCTGTCTGTCCCTCCCTGACCCTACACAGCGACCTGACCCTACAAAAAAAAAAATATAAAGTATAGAAGGAGATTAACTCACCCTATCACAGACACGCATAACCTAACTCTCCCTAGGGCACATTGAATGAGAACCCCCTCCATAGAAGGGAAGCCCTCCCTGCACCCAGCCTCTCATACTCCAGCGAGCGCACTTTTGCCAGGTCACCCAGGATGTTCCTAATCACCTCTTCCCGGGGGAGGGCTTTCTGCTGGGTGGACACTAAGCACCGTGCGTTCCACGTGTAAAACCTAGTCACTAAGCTAACTAAGAAAACAGTGCCCCGATCTCGGCCACCCAGGGACCTGAATGCCCCATAGGCCCACTCCGCATAGGAAAGGCCTGCCAGCCTGGGCCAGCCAATGGAAGCACCCACCCTACTGTAGACCTCTGTATTAAAGGGACACCGAAGCAGGAAGTGCTCCATGCTCTCAAGCATGCCGCCACACTCCTCGCGGGGACAATCCCGGTCATCAGAGTTCCTGTACTTCAGGTTGTCCCTCACATACAGTCTCCCATGGAAGCAGCGCCAAGCCAAGTCCCAAAACTTCAAGGGGGTCCGTTTAGAGTTCAATAACCCAAGCCCTACCTCCAGATCCCGGCTTGGGCAATCCTTGAGCGCCAGGGGCTTCTGAAAGTGGGTCAACAGGACCCTATTGTCAAGTAACCTCCTTGACAAGGTCCTGATCTCCCACACTCCCAGACCCCACTAACGGATCACCTTCAGAACCGGGGTAGCATAAGCCGGAAGATGCCCATGAGGCGTTCGAAGGTTCTTCACCTGCCCTCCTGTCTCCCATTCCTGGAAGAAAGGCCGAAACCACCCCCTACAGGAGAATACCCACGGAGGAGCCCTCTCTAACCAGAGGTTGGCGATGTTTGCCTTAATAAAGGTGTTTACTAGGAACACCACTGGGTTGACCATACCCAACCCTCCCAGTCTCCTCGTGCGGTACGTGACCTCCCTCCTGATTAGGTTCAGCCTATTCCCCCATAATAGTTGAAAGAACAGGCTGTAGACCCGTGTCCAAAGAGGCTCTGGCAAGATGCAGACACTGCCCAGGTATATTAGTAAAGGAAGCAAATACCCTTTGGCCAGGCTAAGCCTTTCCCTCAGGGTCAGGGACCAGCCCTTCCACTGATCCACCTTCTGGGCGGCAATCTTAAGTCTGCCCTCCCAGTTTTGCTGGGGGTAGTCCCCCGGGCTGAAACTGATGCCTAGTATTTTTGCTGTGGCCTGAGGCCCTGGAAGAGTGTCCGGGAGATCAAAACTAGGATCTCCCCCTCCCAGCCAGAGACTTTCACACTTATCCCGGTTGATCATGGACCCGGATGCCACCGAGTAGCGCTCAACCTCAGACATGACCCAATCTGCCTCCCCTCTCGAGGTTGCAAAAAGGGAAACGTCATCGGCGTACGCCACTACCCTCAAGGTGGCATCTGGCTCCACCTGGTCCATCCCGACTCCCACCAACGGTCCACGCTCCACCCTCCTTAGAAGGGGGTCAATCGCAAATACGTATAACAGTGGGCTCAGTGGACAGCCCTGGCGGACACCAGACTTCACCTCAAAAGGGGGTCCGACCCAACCGTTCACAAGTGGAAAAGTCTCTGCCCCATTGTATAAAACTCTCAGCCAATCAACAAACCTCCCGGGCAGACCGTACCTCAGAAGGACGGACCAGAGGTACTTGTGGTTAACCCGGTCAAAGGCTTTCGCCTGGTCTAAGGACAGCAAGTACCCCTTCCAGTGACCTGACCTGCTCTGCTCCACTGCCTCTCGGACACCGAGCACAGCACTAAATGTGCTGCGGCCTGGAACAGAGCAGTGCTGGGCCCCCGAAAGGAGCCGGGGTGCAAATTTCACCAACCGATTAAAAAGCACCTTTGCCAGAACCTTTCGGTCCGTATTGAGAAGCGCTATGGGACGCCAATTCTCAATACGTGACGAGTCTTTACCCTTTGACAGAATAATCAGGGCTGACTTCCTCATTGAACTGGGCAGAGCGTCCGAGGAGAGACACTCATTAAACACCTCAGTCAAGAGGGGGACCAAGGAGTCCCTAAAAGTCTTGTAAAACTCGGATGTTAAGCCATCCGGACCAGGCGACTTTTTGGGCCGGAGCCCATCAACCGCCCGTCTCACTTCCTCTTCCCTGATTGCTTCCACCAAAACATGAAGAGAGGGGTCATCCCCTGGCTCAGGGATGGTTTCAGCCAGGAAAGCCGACATCTCATCCCGATCAGGTTCCCTCCCCCCCAAGAGGTGCGAGTAGAAGGATCTGACCACGTCCAGGATCCCTGATTTGGATCTGTTCAGGGACCCCGTACTGTCGATCAGTCCTGTTACCACCTTACAACTCACTGACATCCTGCAGTTCCTGTAAGGGTCGGGCGAGCGGTACCTCCCGAAATCCCTCTCAAAAACCAAGGATGTGTGCCTATCATACTGGCACCCCTTGAGCAAGGCCTTCACCCTAGAGACTTCCTCACGGTCCCCTCCAGTCGAGACGAGCTGCTCGAGTTTCCTCCCCAGATCCCGATACAGGCGGTGCCTGTTCAGGCACCTGAGGCTCGAGAGCTGACGGAAGAACCTTGCAACCCTTCTTTTGAAGATCTCCCACCACTCAGACTTAGTACTACAGAGACCCAAGAGAGGTACCTGGCTCTGAAGAAATTCCTCAAAGGATTGTCTTACATCAGCTTCTTCCAACAGGGACGAATTCAGCTTCAACAGGCCTCTCCCCATCCGGGGGGTCTCTGTAACATTCAAGGAAAAGAAAATGAAACAGTGATCGGAGAATTCCACCTCCACAGCGGACACTGCAGAAGAGACGGCCTCCTCCTTTAAATAAAACCTATCTATCCTAGACCTACTGCTACCCCTATGAAAGGTGAAACCCCCGTGACCTGGGGTGTGCCGGATGTGGACATCCACCAGGCGAGCTTCACTTGCTATGCTATTCAGGGCTATGCTATCATAAGCCAGCCGGTCTCCGGGGCCTCCCCTATCACGGGGTCTAGTTACAGTGTTAAAATCCCCACCGAAGACCACCTGCCGGCTTGTAAAAAGATAGGGCTTGACCTTCAGGAAGAGACATTTACGGTCCCACTTAGATTGCGGGCCGTAGATATTAATGAGCCGGAGCTCCTGTCCCCTCATGAAGACGTCAAGAACCAAGCACCTCCCCATTTCTACCTCAATCACCCGTCTGCATTCCACCGAAGCGGCCTTAAAAAGGACCGCTACCCCGCTATACGGCTCGGCCGCAAGAGACCAGTATGAGGGCCCACACCTCCACTCCCTCTTTGCTTTATAAATGGCCCCCATGTCCGTTAGTCTGGTCTCCTGCAAAAATAAAATGTCAGCCTCAACTCGGGTGAAAAAAATCAAAGGCCGTAAATCTGGCTGCATCTGACTTTATACTGGCGACATTAATCGACGCCAGAGTCAACGGGGTAGGTTCCGCCATCATGGGTGATTGAGTTAGATGGCCTTCTTTTTCCCCGTACCCCCCTTTTTCCTCTCGCCTTCTGAGGAGGAGCCCGAGTCACCCCTCCTCTTTAGGGATACCGAGGTGTCCATGCCCGCCCCTCCAGCATCGGAGACTTCCTTCCTAGCACAGGTTTCCTCGCCTCCAGACCCCGGGGCAGTCCCCCCCCCAGGGGCAGCCGAGTCCCCCGGGGGACAGACCCCGCCGCCCCCTGAAGGCACCCCAGATGTTGTCTCCGGCTCCTTACCCCCAACCTCCGACACAGCAGAGTCATCGAGGGCTTGGAACCGATTGGAGAGGGGGATCAGAGGGGAGCCGGTGAGCCCTTCCGTAGGCACCGTAGTGGTCAAGGGGGGGGGGCTTTAGGTTTTTTTACCCTTTTCCTGTTCTTTTTTCTCCGACTACTGGTACTTTTGTCACCTGATTTTTTTGGCTGCTCCACCACCTCCTCATCCAGACTTTCATACTGGGAGGAGTTATCGGAAGCAGCCGCCTCCTCCCTCTCCATCCTCCTGATCTCTTCGCTCACCGCCTTTTCCCCCAGGGCCTCAGAGGCTCCGGCTGCAACCTCCGGGGAGGGGACAGTCATCACCCCAGTCGCCTGGGGCTTATTCTGCCCCCTGTCCCTTCGGCGCCTCACCTGTTGCCACTGGTGGGCAGGTGTATTTGCCTCGCCTTTCCTCCCTGACCCCTCAACTCCCCTCCCGCCCCCACCTCCAGTTCCAGCAGAAGATGAACCACTGGGGACCCCCCCGCGGCCCTCCTCCGCCTGACCAGAGATGGTGTTGGAAAAGGAATGTGGGCAGCGGCTATACGGGTGACCTAGATCACCACACAGGTGACATCTAATGTCACCACAGGCCGCGGCCAGATGACCTACCCCGCCACACAAGGCACATTTCTGCACCTTGCAGCCCGCGCTGAAGTGGCGGGGGTCACCGCACCTGTGGCAGACCTTCGGCTGCCCCTGGTAGAAGATCAGGATCCTGTCCCTCCCCAGGAATGCCGAGGAGGGGATGTGAGTGACAGTACCACCTGAAACCTTCAATTTCATCATGAAGGTCCAGCCCCCTGACCAAATGCCGAACTCGTCCCTGTTCTTCTTTGGGACCTCTGTGACTTCCCCATAACGAGAAAGCCACGTCATAATATCGATCACTGAGAGTGACTCGTTATTTGTTAGAACGGTCACCCTCTTTACGCCATTTTGGCGAGAAACCGCCTGTACGGCAAAGTCTCGCCAGCCGGGCTCCCCCTTCACCAGTTCAAAATTCGACCAGAAAAGCTCTAAGCCCTCCGGCCGAACAAAACTGATGTCAAAGATGGAGGTACCAAAAGGATGGATCAGGGCAAAGATGTCAATTGCCCTGAAGTCCATCTTCAGGAGGAGCTCCACGACCCTCGCTCTAGGCGGGCACGCTTCACTACCCTTCCACCGAAGACGGACTACATTCCTCCTTGCCACCCCCTGCCCGGCTGTCGGGGGGGGACCACACTGTTTCCCCCTCCCTTTTATCTTGGAAGGCAGCCTGGCCATGCCTGTCCAGCCAAAAGGCCAGATCCACCTCTCTTCCCTCTACTGTGATCGTCCGTTCTCCCTTCTTGAGGGCCTCCAGAAAACGGCGTCGCAAGTCACCGTCCCTGAGGTCCAGAGGCGAGGAAACCCCCCGAAAGGACCCCGAGGCCCCAGCCACTACCCCCGCAAAACTCCGGGGGCTCGCGGCCGGAGGAGCAGATGGACCAGTCCCCCCACCGTGCTCCCCGCTACCAACAGAAACTCCATTTACGCACCCTACTGCAGACACCCCACCATTTGCATCCCCAGCCACAGACACATTCGTACCCACACCATCCCCATTTGTGTCTACAATCACCCCACTCGCCCCGCTCCCACTCCCATGTGCACCGGGGTCAATGTTTTTCTTTTTTTGTGTACACTTTCTGGGCACAGTTTCACTACCACCGTCCATATTACTTGTGTTGCCAGTACTGCCGCCTGCTGGTGGCATCTTCCCTGCCAGGGGGTTCACTTTTAATGCTGCTGGCCTATCAAGCACCACACTGCAGGACTTAAGCAGTGCAGCACCACTGCTCCCAGCATACCTGGAGCTTCCTGATTTACTGGCAGGAAGAGAGCCAGGTGTAGCTCCTCCCACTGCACCATCCAGCCCTGCTGCAGCTTTCCTGGATACCCGCAGTGCCGGATCCCCTGCCCCAGGTAAGCCCCCAGACACAGCGGACCCCGGCACACAGGCACCCGCATCAGCTACAGCGGCAGCCCCCACACTGGCACTGGCCGCAGCTGTGGTGTCTGTTGCTCCAGGAGCAGCCACCGGCGCCGGCGCTAAGCCCCGCCCACTGGGCGTGGCCACGCCCACATGGGCAGACCCGGCTCGGGAAGCCACGCCCCCAGCGCCCGGCAGCACAGTACTGCTCACTGTGGCCACTCCTACATGGGCGACCCCCACCTGTGAAGCCACACCCCCTGCACCCGGCAGCACAGTGCGGCCCTCCGTGGCCATTCCCACATGGGTGGGGGACACCAGGGAGGCCACGCCCCCCGAAAATGGCCACGACGGGACCCCCAAAACCGGCCCGGAGCCGGGTCTACTCTCGGGGGTCCCTGATCCAGCGGCACCAATTCCCGGAGGCACAGCTCCCCCCACCGTCACTCCCTTAGCCACAAAGAGCTTGGCCACAGCAACTCCGGCGGCCGGCCCCAGGCTAGGCCACTCCCCCTCGGCATCCACCGACGGCAGAGCCCTCAGCGCCGACCCCTTACTGGGCCCCTGCGCCGGGGGGCCCCGACTTCGCCACGGACCCAGCCGGGGGAGCAGGCCCCACCACCTTCCTTTTACGAACCGGCTCTGCCGGAGCTGCAGGCCCTGCACTTTTTGCCCCGCCAGATGCCTTACCGGATGCCTGGGTCCCCAAAAGTGATCCAGATTTAACGGATCCGTGAGTGAGGGACCCAGACACTTTCCCAGCACACGCCGCCGGAGATGCGGCCCCGGCTGCCGGTGTGCCGCCAGCAGAGCAGGTGGCAGCGGCAGTTACGCTCGCCGTCCCCCGCAAGCCAGCAGGCACACCAGGTGCCAGGCCAGCCCCCTCTCTCACAGGGGACCCAGCCTGAGCACC
The DNA here is from genome assembly GCF_046119375.1 of Phyllobates terribilis. Classification (NCBI taxonomy): domain Eukaryota; kingdom Metazoa; phylum Chordata; class Amphibia; order Anura; family Dendrobatidae; genus Phyllobates; species Phyllobates terribilis. The sequence continues at coordinate 262,180,685 of NW_027362768.1, forward strand.
ACCATGGTTTTTGCCCGCCGCCGGGCCGCCCTCCGTGCCATGCTCCATGTCAGACACATCCGACACACCACCTTCATTACTACAAACAGAGGCGGCGCTCTGCGTACCATGGCCTATAGTCTCCCCGCCCCCTCGCTGCAGACCCACATCAGGGCCCGAGCCGGGGTGGGTGGCGGGTGCCGCACAACGGGACCGGGGGGCCCCAGAGAGGGGGACATACACAAATTTATGTGTTACCGATGTTTTCTTTTTCATAGCTCTCTTCGCTTTCCTCTTCATCCCCCTCCCGGTTGCCTCGTCCTCGCAGATCTCATCCCCGAACGTCAGCTGGTTAAAACGTACCGGGGACTCAATCTGCCTGATCTGCTTCATGACGAGGCAGCCCCCCTCACTAGTACTACCACCATCCTCATCCTCCCCTTCGCTCCCGCTGCCCTCTGAAGGGCTAGAGTCAGACGGGAGAGCCATCTGCTGAGGGGCTATCCCGCTATGCGATGCCTGGAGATCACTTACCAGGCCACCAGATGGCGGGTAGGGTGCAACCTCCTCCTCACAGTCCTCTTCCTCCTCATCCTCCACCGCCACCACCTGGCTGGAGCTCCGTGACCCCTCCAGAGATCCACCGGCCATGGCTCTGAACCGGTCGTCGTTCTCCAACTTTTCTCTGAATGGCCCGCTGCCTTCCAGGATGGTACACCGCCGGTTCTCCACCTCCTGGATGGCCTTCTTAATCCTCCTGACCGCGGCAGATAGCTCAGGCTTCTTGCTGCTAGAGGCCCTGTCGGACCTCTCCTGAGCTACCCTCAACTCCCCCAGAGGGATTTTAGCTTCCTAGAGGCGTCCTCATACTCGCAGAGGTGCGCATGGATGCGGGAGCCATAGATGACAGTGGACTCCTTCGCCACCTTGGTGCCCCAATCAGGGGGCACCGCTGCAGCACCCCTGCACGTACTCGGCCTACCTCCGGGGGGAGGAGCTGCCGCGGCTGTGGCCTCGGGGGTCCCTCTGGTCTTCATGCCGGACGCCTTGCCTTTTCCGGACCTGGTCATCCCAGCCACGATGGTATTCCTCCTGCCCCCCGCCGGCTTGGACCGGGGGGCAGGAGCTGGGGGCCCAGCCCCGGAGGCCAATCCCACAGCAAGCCTCCTTTCCTGGGAAGGGGGCAGACAAAAAGTCCCAGATGGTAAAGGCAAAACCTCCCTTCCCAGGAGCTCTCTCCACACACCAAACACAGCAGCACACGGCAGGCTCCACCTCTTCCTCCTCCTGCAACCGTGGCTGCTGGCATGAGACTTGCCCTCCAATAGATCCTTGTAAAAGGATTTAAAGTGTACTCATTCAAATTAGAGAGACAATTTAAATTAAAAAGATTAGACCTGCCTCCACCACAGGGGGGCTCGCTCGACCCACCAGCGGACAGGCACCAGTATTGGGAGAGGGGGGCTGGCCGTCAGGGTCCACCGCAGCTCTGGCACAAACCCTGCGACACGGAGGTCGTACGGGCAGGAACGGACTGGCCGTGTCGGCTTCGCACTTTTTTGGTTTTAGAAGGGCATGACATGCCTATATCTGTGTCTCCCCCTCCCTTTACTCCTCCACCTCTTTTCTTTTCGCATGACTATATGTACTTGTCACTTTTCCATGTGTTAGTTGTGTCTTCTGAGCAGTTTGTCAGCTTTTGGACACCTTTGAAGGTGTTTTCTATGTGTTTTTATGTGCTTTTGTTTGCCTGTCATTGGTTTTAACAGTGTTCGAAGGTGTTCGACGAACAGTTCGACGAACAGTTCGGCGAACATACGGGTGTTCGACGAACTGAACCGAACTCGAACACTACGGGGGTGGCTCAACGCTACTTATGATATTTATGTAACTGAATGTTTAACTTGCAATGTAAGGTATATAGAGGGCACTACACGTCAATTCAGAACCCGCATTAGAGAGCATCAATATGATGTTGAAAATGCAAGTAATGCTAGAAGTATGTCCCAAGCATCACGGCACTTTATTAGCTGCCACAATGGTAGCTTATCAACTATTAGAGTGTATGCCATCAAACAAAGTGCACAATGCGTGAGCTAGGGAAATTCATAAGTCTGCACTCACACATAGTGACTGCAGACTTATCGATTTGGACCCGACAAATCCTTTAAGGATGCTACTACTAGTGTTGAGCCACCCCCGTAGTGTTCGAGTTCGGTTCGGTTCGTCGAACACCCGTGTGTTCGCCGAACTGTTCGTCGAACTGTTCGTCGAACACCTTCGAACACCGTTAAAACCAATGGCAGGCAAACAAAAACACATAGAAATACATAGAAAACACCTTCAAAGGTGTCCAAAAGCTGACAAAATGCTCAGAAGACATAACTAACACATGGAAAAGTGACAAGTACATATAGTCATGCGAAAATAAAAGAGGTGGAGGAGTAAAAGGAGGGGGAGACACAGTTATAGGCATGTCATGCCCTTCTAAAATCCAAAAAGTGAGAAGCCGACACGGTTAGTCCGCTCCTGCCCGTGCCACCTCCGTGTCGCCGGGTTTGTGCCAGAGCCGCGGTGAACCCTGATTGCCAGCCCCCCTCTCCCAATACTGGTGCCTGTCCGCTGGTGGGTCGAGCGAGCCCCCCTGTGGTGGAGGCAGCTCTAAGCTTTTTAATTTAAATTGTCTCTCTAATTTGAATGAATACACTTTAAATCCATTTACAAGGATCTATTGGAGGGCAAGTCTCATGCCAGCAGCCGCGTAATTCCAGCTCCAGTAGCGTCCACTAAAGCTGCTGCAGTTAAAAAGCTTTTATAAGGATCGAGCTCGGCTGTCCACCGCAAGGCATCCTACTGCCAGTCCCAGCCCCTATGCCTTGGGGTGCCTCCTGATGCTCTTCACTGAGTATCCCATGGTCCTGAAGCATTTCCTTTGAAAAAATTAAGTGTCTAAACTACAGGTGGTGTAGCTTGCTTAACAGCCGGGATAATCCGCTGACTAGCAGACACTGCTACTAGGCACAAAGTATTTCCTGGGCTAGATGCAGTTAAAAATTTGTAATTAGATACTCTCGTTGGATGCTGAGAAAGCATTCCATAGAGTCTCCTGGCACGCCATATATGATTCTCTTAAAAAGCTTGGGGTAGGGGTCTAGGGGACCCTTTTATAGCCAAAATCACGGCCCTGTATCACAATACGTCACCTAGGCTGAAGATAAATGGAACTGTAGCACCCTGAGGGCTCGGTTGCTACAGAGGTATTGCACCTCACCCAGAGGTGTGATATCTCACTCTCAGGTAAGGATGGAGTGTGGATCAGGACCCGACACCTGCATGCATTACACCACATTGCCGTGGGGCAGGGCGACCAATATGCCTCTGAGATGGGCACAACAGTCCCTGTCCCTGGCTGGAGTGGGGGGAGGGAACACTGAGGAAGGGGAACCCTGTAGTGCAGGAGCAGGGAGGAAGCAGTTCCTGGGTGCATTGAGAAGGGAGTATAAAAGGTGGGCACCATCTTAGTTCAGTGCAGAGAAGTCTGAGCAGAAGTGGCAGGGAGCAGGGGCTCTGCATGAGCTCTGCTCCGGAGGCGGGTCTAGTAACAGAGGCCCAGGCCTGGAAGAGGGAGAAGGAAGGAAGAGGAGCGGAGAAGGCTCCAGGAACGAGGAATGAAGGGATCCCAGGGGTGCGGACGGGCGAGTCGCCACCACACGCCCGAATCCACCTGCGTGGAGGGGTCAGGCCAAAGGGGGAGACCGGTCCCCGAAACTAGTGGAGGCAGGAAACGACCCTCAGCTAGAAACCGGAGGCTGTGACATTTTATGTGGTGCAGCCCCTCGCTACACCCGCTAGGAAGGCACCACATAGGGTCAGGGAAACTGGCGCCAAGTTTACCAAGAGGAGGCCCGAGGCAGCCGGACAGAAGGGTTGGTAAGAAAGGCCAGACAAAGGACACACAAAGGGGGTCCTGTGAAGCGCTCCAAAGTTATCTGGGAGTTGTCTGAGCCCCTCACCTGGTGAGCACAGTACGACGTGGGCAGCCGTTACCTGCAGACGTGGTCTGGATAATAAGAACTGTGAGTAAAGGCCCTGGACTGCATCACTGACTCCGTGTCGTTACTGCTGCTGCCCTGCACCATCACCCCCATCCTCCGCATACACTGCCCTGAGGCTATACTCCTCCCGTGGGGAGTTATGCTACGCTCTGCTGCACCCACAACACCAGCCTCAGCGGTCTGCCCTGCAGCGGCGGTTCACTCTGACCGCAATCCACGGGTGGCGCAGTCGGACATTTAAACATCAAAACCACATAAATAGTTCCGCCACTGGTTTGACCACCCTGAGCCACGGAACCGGGTCGCCGCCACGAAGACTACAACCACCAGCATCCACCAAAAAGGGTCCGGCTCCATGTGTCCCAAGGCCCAGGGGGTGCATCAGAACATTTTCATTACCTTTCACAATCACCAATGGGACAAGGCAGGGATGTCCTCTGTCCCCTCTCTTATACATCCTAGTGACGGAGCACCTGCTCTCATCAATTCGCCATAACCCCAATATTAGGTGGATTGAGGTGGGAGGCACCGAGTACAAGTGCTCTCTATTTGCTGATGATGTCCTAGTATATATCACTCAATCACATATATCCATCCATGCTGTTATGGCTGAAATAGATCACTTTGTTACATGGTCAAATTTTAAAATCAATGCAGCGAAGTCTGAGGCCCTTGATGTCTCCCTCCCCAAATCCATATAGGATTCCATCCAGTCCAACTTTCCCTTTGCCTGGCCCTCACAGGGTATCAAATACTTAGGAATTCCTATTCATAGAGACCTCTCCCATCTATGTTATCTTAATTTTGGGCCCTTTATTGAACAACTCCATACAGACCACGGTTGGCAAGTTAGAACTGTAAGATTCACTACGTGAACCACTGGTGTTTTGTGGAAAAGCACATGTACACTGCGTTCCAAATTATTATGCAAAAAGTGTTTAGGAGTGATAAGGGAAGAATTTGTTTGTTTGTCAGTTAAAATCATTGATGGTGATGTGTGTCAGGGCTCTTTATATCACTGTAAGCAATTGCAGACACCTGTGCTAATTAGTTTGGCAGGTGTGTCCAATGAAAGGCAAGACTACTTTAGAAGGTTGTCTCACATTATTAAGCAGCCTACATTTTCTGCCAAAATGGGAAAGAAAAAGGATGTGTCGGCTGCTGAGAAGCAACAAATTGTGGAGTGTTTAGGTCAAGGCATGACTACAATCAACATTGTGCGATGATCAGGATGAAGTGTCTTGGCAATCAAGAAGTATGTAGCTGATTCACAGTACACACGTGTGCGTGCTGATAAGGGCAAATTGAGGACTCTTTCCTACAGGCAATTACGTCAGGTTGAAAGAGCAGCGGCAAAAAAGCCTTGTCATAGCAGCAGACAAGTTTTTGAAGCTGCTTGTGCCTCCAACGTCCCCCGAACAACAAGATGCAGGGTCCTTCAGAGGTTTGCAGCTGTGCATACGCCATCCTGTCGACCTCCTCTATCCACTTCACACAAGCAGAAACGGCTCCAGTGGGCCAAACATTACATGAAGACTGATTTCAAAACTGTTTTGTTCACGGATGAGTGCCGTGCAGCGCTCGATGGTCCAGATGGATGGAGTGGAGGATGGCTGGTTGATGGACACCCCACGCAAACACGGCTACAGCGCCAACAAGGAGGAGGTGGAGTAATGTTTTGGGCTGGAATCATGGGGAGAGAGATTGTCGGCCCCTTTAGGATCCCTGAAGGCGCTAAAGATGAACTCCATAGTGTATGTGGATTTTCTCAAACAGCACTTCCTGCCATGGTTCAAGAAGAAGAACCGTGTATTTCACAGCAAGATCATTTTTCTGCATGATAATGCACCATCTCATGCTGCACATAAAACATCTGCATCTCTGGCTGATATGGGCATAAAAGGGGACAAACTTATGGTGTGACCCCCATGCTCCCCTGACCTCTACCCCATTCAGAACCTTTGGAGCATCATTAAAAGGAGTGTCTATGATGGCGGGAGGCAGTTCACATCTAAGCAACAGCTCTGGGAGGGTATTCTGTCCTCATGCAAAACAATTGAAGCAGAAACCATCCAAAACCTGACAAATTCAATGGACGAGAGAGTTCAGAAGCTCCTTTCGAACAAGGGGTCCTATGTGAAAATGTAACATCACCTAGAATTAAGTTTTGAGTTGAAAACTGTTTGATTTCAGTTTCTAACAACCTGCTAATGCTTATAATTTCAAAAATGACCATTTTTTTGGTCTTTATTAAAATGAAAAGGTTGATCGAAAAGTTTGGGGGATCTAAGAGTGTGGCAACCCAGTAGTCATGATTACTTCGAATTCTGACAATATGAGGGTCATGCTGCAGGTAGTGCAGCAAGAAGGCACTTATGTGTCTTGCGCATCTTGGAGCCCCAAAATTATTTTCCGGGCTAGATGCAGCTAAAAATTATTAATAATTTTAAATCTGGTGAAGCTTTAGTATAGATGGCCTAATAGGATCAGTGCTGCACACTGCTACAAAGCCCAAATTATTTTCCAGTCAAGATACAGATAAACATGATTAGTAATTTGAAAGCTTAAAACGGTTGGTAGGGTGATTATAACCAATCATCAAGCTTTTACTCTCCCCAGGATGACTCAGGGGTAGAAAAGTCGTTTCGGATCCATGATTTGTTCATTTTTATGAACGTGAGTCTGTCTACATTATCAGTGGAGAGCCGCGTGCGCTTATCTGTCAGCACACCACCAGCAGCGCTAAACACACGTTCAGACAGAACGCTGGCTGCGGGGCATGACAAGATCTCCAAGGCGTAAGTGGCTAGCTCCGGCCATTTATCCAGATTGGAAGCCCAAAAAGAGCAAGGGTCCAGTGACACAGTCGTGGCTTCAATGTTTACTTGGAGATACTCCTGTACCATCGTCTCTAGGCGTTGACTATGTGTCAGACTTCATGTCTCCTGTGGCCTTGCAAAGGATGGGCTAAAAAAGTGGTGAAATGATTCCGCAAAATTGATGTTACCAGCAGATACTGTGGTTCTGTTACGGTTTGAGTGCTGAACACTTGACGGTCCCACGGTTGGCAAGTTGGAACTGTGAGATTCACTACGTGCACCACTGGTATTTTGTGGAAAAGCACATGTAAGATTCTGCAACAGTCTCTGCTGATACTCCTGCATGCGTGCATCCCTTTCTATGGCAGGAATAATTTCTGCAAATTTACTTTTGTACCGGGGATCTAACAGTGTGGCAACCCAGTAGTCAGGATTATTTCTAATTCTCACAATTCGAGGGTCATGTTGCAGGTAGTGCAGCAAGAAGGCACTCATGTGTGTTGCGCATCCAGGAGCACCAAGTCCCTGTTGTGTTGGTGGCGAGGTAACAATCATGCTTCCTTCCTCTGTCCTCTCCCCCCAACCTCGCACAACAGAAATGTGATCAAGGTCTCCCTCATCTGATGAGTCTTCCATCAGTTCGTCCTCCACTTCTTCCTGGGCTCCTGCACCTTCCTCACTAGTTTGGCTGCTACCATGCGCCCTGGTAAAACCATCTCCCCCACCCTCACATGCCTGCCGCCTTGGTGCTGCCGACCGTCTGGACCTTGCAGATGTTAGCCCTTCCGCATACAACTCCTCCTCCTCTACTTCCTCCACCTCCTCTTGTGCCACCACCTGACTCCGAATTCTGTTTAACATGTGCTCCAGCATGTAAATCACCGGAATAGTCATGCTGATAATGGCATCGTCAGCATTAAACATCTTCGTCGCCATTTCAAAACTGTGCAGAAGGGTGCATAGGTCCCTGATCTGAGACCACTCCTCCAGCGTGATTTGCCCCACCTCTGAATCTCGTTGGCCCAGGCTATACGTCAGAACGTATTGCACCAGGGCTTGTCGGTGCTGCCACAGTCGCTGCAACATGTGCAGAGTTGAATTCCACCGGGTAGGCACATCGTATTTTAGCCGGTGAAGTGGCAGGCCCAACGACTTCTGTAGAGATGTAAGTCGCTGAGCTGCGGGATGCGAACGGCGGAAGTGAGCACACAGCGACCGTGCCCTCTGCAGAAGGCCATCTAGTCTGGGATAGTGGGCTAAAAATTGCTGGACAACCAGGTTCAACACGTGAGCCATACAAGGCACGTGTGTGACATTGCCCCGGCGAAGGGCCGCACCCAGGTTTGCAGCATTGTCGCACACGGCCTTCCCTGGTTTCAGGTCCAGTGGAGACAACCATTCATGAAATTGGTTCTCCAGAGCTGACCACAACTCCTCAGCTGTGTGACTCACATTTCCCAGACATTTCAATGTAAAAACCGCCTGATGACGTTGAGCCCTACTGCCAGCATAGTAAGGAGGTGTGCAGGATCCCTTCTGCGCAGTTAAAAAGCTTGTGGCATGACCAGACAGGCTTTGGGTGCAGATGGAAGACCCAGAGGAGGTTGAGGAGGCAGAAGCAGTGGAGGAACTTTGACATAAAGAGGATTGACGCACAACTCGTGGGGACGGCAAGACTTGGACAGCAGCCCCTTGTCCTGCTGTCACCATAGTTACCCAGTGCCCAGTCAGCGACATGTAACGCCCCTGTCCATGCCTACTCGTCCAAGTGTCTGTGGTGAAATGCACCCTGTCACACACAGAGTTTCTCAAAGAAGCGGTGATGTTGTGTGCGACATGCTGGTGGAGCGCAGGCACACCTTTCTTTGAGAAGTAGTGCCGACTGGGCATCTGGTACTGGGGCACTGCGACGGACATAAGGTCTCGAAAATCCTCTGTGTCCACCAGGCGGAAAGGCAGCATTTCTGTAGCCAAGAGCTTGCAGATGGTGAAATTCAACCTCTTAGCTTTCTCATGGCTAGGAGGAAATGGTCTTTTACTTGTCCACATCTGAGGGACCGAGGGCTGGCTATTGTGCTTAGACGGGGTTGATAAGGGTGTCCCCGGCAAACTGCCGGTCTGTGAGGAAGATGCAGGCGGACATGTTAGGTTGCCTTGATCCAAAGGTGGTGCTATCGATGTCGGACAGCGCTCAACACCAGCTGGTGTTACCACCTCCAAAGAAAATGATGACCTGCCAATCACGCTGGCTGTTGCGGGTAAAGAGGTGGCAGGTCTGCGCCCCAAAACAGGTGTGACTGCTGTCCCCCCAGTCACAGAGGATGAAGAGGCCGCGGATGCACAAGATATGGCAGACGGTGGTTGGCCCGGCCGGCTAGGCCGCATTGTAGCACACTGAGCTTCCCACTGCAACTTATGCTTCATGTTCATGTGCCGGTTCATGCATGAAGTACTCAAACTATGTATTTTTTGGCCTCTACTTAGCTTTTGCTGACAAATGTTACAGATAACACGAGTTGGGTCATCTTTATCGATCTGAAAAAATGCCCAGGCTATGCAAGGCTTAGCACCCATGCGACCTGAAGAGCCACCACGACTTGTGGTGAGAGGCAGAGTTGTGTTTGAGGATGCAGTTGTTGACGTGCTTCCAGTACTACGTCTCTGTCCAGGAAGGCGCAACCTGACCTCGTCGTCACTAGCATCTTCCTCCACCTCCTCTGCTGACCTCATCTCTTGGCTGACTGTGGGTTGACAGTAAGTGGGATCTCCAACCTCATCATCATCACCCTGTGCGTTATCACACCCGTCGTCCTCAGAGCCAACCTGTTCCTGCCCTGACAAAAAACTAAAGTTGTCGCTCCAATCAGGTATTTGAGTCTTATCATCGTCTTCCTCATTGTCTCCACCAACAGGAGTTACAGTTTGGGAATGAGGGTCTACATTATGGTCAGAACCTTCTGCGTCTGGTCCTGGATCCGACTCATAAAGATTCTGGGCATCAGTGCAGATCATTTCCTCGTCTGGATTCACAGAAGCGCTGGAGTCGACCTCTGATTCCCAGGCTATAGTATGAGTAAACAGCTCTGCAGACTCAACCATCTGTTCTACCTCATACTCAGACGGGCAGCTGGAGATTTGGGAGCTGTGAGGAAGCAAGTGCGATTGGGGTGACACCTTTGAGGACTGGAGTATTTGTGATGTTGAAGTTGATGTGGAGGAGAGCCCACTTAAAGGAGCACTTGATATCCGTTGAAGCACCTGCTGTTTTTGTGCCTCATCTGGAATTTGTAGCGATTGGCGTGGCCGTAAGAAAGGGATCTTATCACATTGTCCGCTAAAAGAAGTAGACATTTTAGTTTGGCTGGAAGATGGTCTTTCTTCTGCAGATGTTACTGTTGCTTTAACACCTACCCCACGGACACAACCTTTTTTCCCCTTCCCAACACGCCTATTCCCCTTTCCACCAGCAGCAGGCCTTTTTCCACTCATTTTGGTGGTTAACTAATTCACAACTCTGGAGTTGTTTGCACAAAAAAACAATGGATGGGAACAGAGCAGAGCTGAGTGGCCAAACTGTGGTATTAGGCCAAAACTATTGGCTGGGTTAGATGCAGAAAAAAATTATATTCAATTTGCAACCTGATGGAGGTCAGTATAGATGGACTAATACAACAAGTCCCACACACAGCTAGAAGCCCAACATTTCTTCAGAGGTAGATGCAGAAAAAAATATATTCAGTTTGCAACCTGATGAATGTCTGTATAGATGGATTAATAGAACAAGTCCCACACACAGCTAGAAGCCCAATATTTTTTCAGAGGTGGATGCAGAAAAAAATATATTCAGTTTGCAACCTGATGGAGGTCTGTATAGATGGATTAATAGAACAAGTCCCACACACAGCTAGAAGCCCAATATTTCTTCAGAGGTAGATGCAGAAAAAAATATATTCAGTTTGCAACCTGATGAAGGTCTGTATAGATGGATTAATAGAACAAGTCCCACACACAGCTAGAAGCCCAATATTTTTTCAGAGGTAGATGCAGAAAAAAATATATTCAGTTTGCAACCTGATGGAGGTCTGTATAGATGGATTAATAGAACAAGTCCCACACACAGCTAGAAGCCCAATATTTTTTCAGAGGTAGATGCAGAAAAAAATATATTCAGTTTGCAACCTGATGGAGGTCTGTATAGATGGATTAATAGAACAAGTCCCACACACAGCTAGAAGCCCAATATTTTTTCAGAGGTAGATGCAGAAAAAAATATATTCAGTTTGCAACCTGATGGAGGTCTGTATAGATGGATTAATAGAACAAGTCCCACACACAGCTAGAAGCCCAATATTTTTTCAGAGGTAGATGCAGAAAAAAATATATTCAGTTTGCAACCTGATGGAGGTCTGTATAGATGGATTAATAGAACAAGTCCCACACACAGCTAGAAGCCCAATATTTTTTCAGAGGTAGATGCAGAAAAAAATATATTCAGTTTGCAACCTGATGGAGGTCTGTATAGATGGATTAATAGAACAAGTCCCACACACAGCTAGAAGCCCAATATTTTTTCAGAGGTAGATGCAGAAAAAAATATATTCAGTTTGCAACCTGATGGAGGTCTGTATAGATGGATTAATAGAACAAGTCCCACACACAGCTAGAAGCCCAATATTTTTTCAGAGGTAGATGCAGAAAAAAATATATTCAGTTTGCAACCTGATGCAGGTCTGTATAGATGGATTAATAGAACAAGTCCCACACACAGCTAGAAGCCCAATATTTTTTCAGAGGTAGATGCAGAAAAAAATATATTCAGTTTGCAACCTGATGGAGGTCTGTATAGATGGATTAATAGAACAAGTCCCACACACAGCTAGAAGCCCAATATTTTTTCAGAGGTAGATGCAGAAAAAAATATATTCAGTTTGCAACCTGATGGAGGTCTGTATAGATGGATTAATAGAACAAGTCCCACACACAGCTAGAAGCCCAATATTTTTTCAGAGGTAGATGCAGAAAAAAATATATTCAGTTTGCAACCTGATGGAGGTCTGTATAGATGGATTAATAGAACAAGTCCCACACACAGCTAGAAGCCCAATATTTTTTCAGAGGTAGATGCAGAAAAAAATATATTCAGTTTGCAACCTGATGGAGGTCTGTATAGATGGATTAATAGAACAAGTCCCACACACAGCTAGAAGCCCAATATTTTTTCAGAGGTAGATGCAGAAAAAAATATATTCAGTTTGCAACCTGATGGAGGTCAGTATAGATGGACTAATACAACAATTCCCACACACAGCTAGAAGCCCAATATTTTTTCAGAGGTAGATGCAGAAAAAAATATATTCAGTTTGCAACCTGATGGAGGTCTGTATAGATGGATTAATAGAACAAGTCCCACACACAGCTAGAAGCCCAATATTTTTTCAGAGGTAGATGCAGAAAAACATATATTCAGTTTGCAACCTGATGGAGGTCTGTATAGATGGATTAATAGAACAAGTCCCACACACAGCTAGAAGCCCAATATTTTTTCAGAGCTAGATGCAGAAAAAAATTATATTCAATTTCCAACCTGATGGAGGTCAGTATAGATGGACTAATAGAATGATGCTATGCCCAAAAGATTTTACTTCACTAGGTGCAGTAAAAAAATTGGTATTCTATACACAGGTGGTATATCTTGCAACACAGATAGGCTACTCCACTGACTAACACACTATGCAATAGGCCAAAAAGGATTAGCTTTGCTAGATTCAGCCAAATGCTGTGAAAAAAACTTGCACAGCACTGACACAGACCTGCCTGGCAAAAACTGATAGGAACTGATGTAACCTAGTCCTGAAAAGGACTCCAATTACAATTAGTCTTTACTCCCACAATCTATCTATTTAAGAGCACAGACCTGCCTGATAAAAGTCGTAGGAAATGCTGTAACCTAGTCCTTAAAAGGACTGCAATCACAACTATTCCCTACTCCCAAGCTATCTGTAGAGTTGTGCGAAAATTGGCTTGAAATTAACAAGGTATAGCGCACACAGCAACAGCGGTGCCGTCTAACACGCAGCTGCAGCAGTGAGAAAATGGTGGCGACGGGGAAAATGGCTTGGTCTTATAGGGCAAGGACATGTGACATACACTGCCAATCACACATGCCCTTGCTTGTGTGAAAAAAAGCACTTCGCTCCGTGTGTGCGCTGCTGATAGGCTGACAGACTGCACCTCCCCACTGCAAATGCGGGAAAGAGAAAAAAAAATGGAGATCTTCATTGTTCCTGCAGAGATCCATCCCCTGCCCCTCCCCCCACCCCGCTGTACACTCAAACTGCGTATTAACATTAATTTTCATCATTACTGAGAAACAATCCAGTTATGATTTTGGTGCACGAACAGTTATCGAACATAACCTCGAACAGCCGAATTTTTCTCAAATTGTTCGTGTTCGTCGAACGGCTCGAACACCGCCCAAAACAGCTCGAATTTGAGATTGGCGAACAGTTCGAGTAGAACAACGCTCATCTCTAGCTACTACACCTGATACACGTAGATCCTATAGCTAACCTTAACATGAAAGTCTTACTACTTGTCCACTGTTTTTTACTTATCTGAATAAAGAAAATTGTATGTCCGTCGGGCTGGATTTTACTTTCTTGTTCATATTTCCATTATATTTCTGGTAATACAAAAATCCAAGGAATTACCCATGGATTTTACCTTTGGAATAACAAAACCTTTTATCTCCATGTCTTGGTAGGCCATGTGAGGCAAAGACAAAGGAAGAATATCTCCATATCGTTGTACTTCATGGATCACAGCATTAGTATATGGCATTTGTAGAACATCCCCCATTGTCGGTTTACGCTCTCTTCCAATGACTTGATCAATTTCTTCCTGTACTTTGACTGAAAACAAATGAGCGTTACTACAGGAATATTTATCCATACCTTACTATATGGTGAATATATCTTACTGTGTGATTACTACACCTTACTATATATTTTACTCACATTGTACATCTGGGTAGAGGAGCATAAACATCACTGCCCACCTCAGGGCGGTACTTGTAGTTTCTGACCCCGCAACAAATAAATCATATGTTGTCAAGAGCTGGTTTGTTTCATTAAAACTACTGGAACCATCTTCTTTCACCTATAAGAAATAAGTTTTAATAATGTGATATTTGAGTTTAGACTTTGACTAGCTCACAGGGAAGCAGGATTGGGCCTCCTATATGAGTAGTTGGCACAATACACTTAATTCACTATGTACTGACAGGCAGTATGTCATCATTCATTTAAAGGAAACCCGACAGCTGAAATATACTTTGAAACCAAAAAAGAAAAAAACCCTAAAAAATAAATTTTACTGATTACCACTTAAAAGAATATTAATATACGCAACACTCTTATAAAAACAGATACTGGGCAGTAAAGGGTGTACACAGGGATAATAAGTTAAGGCTAACAGACTTTAGTTGGTCCTACAAAACTGTTAAGCATACCTAACAGTTACCTACCAGAGGTGATGTGTCCATCCTGATAGTGGAACGCTGGATCACGTCATGGAACAGAGTACGCTCCAAAAGATTTGAATCAGTTCATATAGCCCTCAGGTAATAATTGCACATATATAACCTTTGTACCATACACTAAAAGATGAGAGATTTTTAGAGCGGACATGGGAAAATAATCCCACACTAGAACTGACCCACTGCCAAATCGATCATGCTGGAAGATGTTTTTAATATCAGAGAAAGGACACTTTGACCCATTATTCATAAATACTAAGTTTAAATCTGTAAGGAACCTTTCTTATATAATTACCATCAAGTAAACAATAAATCATAAACTCAATATACATTAAACATGATTAGCAAAATGTATTCGTGAAAATCTATTAATCTGCTCCAGCTTTGTGGTTTTAACTGGGTTTTATAGGGCTTTTTATGGATTTTTTTCTGTCATGTTGTTGTGCTATATGTGTAATGAATTTTCACAAATAAATTTAGCTAATCATGTTTAAAGTATATTGAGTTTATGATTTATTGTCTACTTGATGGTAATTATATAAGAAATGCAGGAAGATGTTGCAGGCAGCAGAATGTTCTCCATGGCTTCTCCAGACTCTGTCACATCTGCCACATGTGATCTGTGTGAACCTGCTCTCATCAGTGAAGAGCACAGGGCACCATTGTCGAATCTGCCAATCTTGGTGTTCTCTGACAAATGCCAATTGCCCTGCACGGTGTTGGGCTGTAAGCACAACACGTACTTGTTGATGTCGGGCCCTCATGCCACCCTCTTAGAGTCTGTTTATGACAGTTTGAGCAGACACATGGATGTTAGTGATGTTAGTGACCTGCTGGAGGTCATTTTGCAGGGCTCTGGCACTGCTCCTCCTGTTCTTCCTTGCACAAAGGAGGAAGTATCGGTCCTGCTGCTGGGGTGTTGACCTTCTGCGGCCCCCTCCACATCTCCTGGTGTACTGGCCTGTCTCCTTGTATGTGCTCCATGCTCTGAAAATTTTGCTGACAGACATAGCTACCCTTCTTGCCACAGCTTTTATTGATGTGCCATCCTGGATGAGCTGCACTACCTGAGCAACTTCTGTGGGTTGTACTGTAGACAGCGCCTCATGCTACTGTATCTCTAGGGGTGAGAGCAATGACAAAGTGAAAACGTAACCAAAACAGCCAAAAAGGATGAGAACAGAAAAATGGTCTGTGGTCACCACCTGCAGAACCATTCCTTTATAGGGGGTGTCCTGCTAATTGCCTATAATTTCTACCTTTTGTCTGTTCCATTTGCACAACAGCAGGTTAAATTGATTCACAATCTGTGTTGCTTCATAAGTGGACTGGTTGAATTCACAGAAGTGTGATTGAATGGGAGTTACAATGTGTTATTTAAGTGTTCCCTTTATTTTTTTTGAGCAGTGTATATGTCATTATTACCCTGAGGGCTGATTTGAATTGTTTAATGTGTGGCTGCAACTGTAAGACAAGAGCTGCCGGGTTGGAGAGCATTGCATTCCATGATGTGATCCTGTGGGCTGTAGAACGTATCCAGCTTTCCACAATCAGGATGGAAACATCATGTCTGGCAGAAGTGACTTCATGACAAGCACATCTGTCTAGCAATAGGTGGCACTCATCGTTCTAAAGACCTTAACGTCACTTTCAATACTCACGGATGAGACATGGAGCAGCATTTCCTATTAAATATGGTGGCCACCTTGGCGTACCTCTGCACGGGCATTGTTCCTTTGTGATTAAGGGGAAAGAGCCGTGGAATTGCTGGCCCTCTGACCCACTAAGGTCCCTTTCTACCAAAGGTCCCTTGATGAACCCCAGGACTGGTGGGGGGAAATGCATCGGGACACCTCAACATCACACACAGTACAGTTTTTAGAGGTGGCATTCCAATTACTCTTGTTTTCCTCCGCATCACAACTCTCCAACCGCCCAGCTGACTGTTGGTAGCCATGGATGGGTGAGTCTGCAGAGCTGTTCACACATTCTATTCCATGGGCATTAGGGGTCTGCTCCAAAGATTCATAGCCTGAAGAGGAGGAAATCATCTGCACCGAAGCCCACATTTTTTTTCTGTTGGATCCGGGGCAGGGCGAAGTAGGGTCCGAGCAGAAACCTGATCCTCATTACCATATGTTAACCCTCGGTGGGGGGGAGTTGATCCTGATGAGATTCAGATATCTGAGACACACGTGGACTGTAATGTGCTGTCAGGGCAGGAAGAGGGTGACTCTCGGGGCGAAAAGTGGGAGAACAGAGAGGATGATGATGAGGTTGTAGATCCCACTTGTTGTGAACCCAGAGGTATGCAGCTGAGTAGCTCAGTAGAGGTGGAGAAGGAACACGAGGAGGTTACTTTGCGGCCTACCGCTCAGACATGGAGTGATGCAACCATGAGAAGCACTGCATTCTCAGCAACAACTGTGGCTGTGGGCAGCAGCGGTCGCTTGTCTGCAGCTCACAGGGATGGCAAGGCTTGCCTAGCCTGGGCCTTTTTTGAGACCGCAAAGGATGAGACAACTTAAGTTATCTGACAACTTTGCAAAAAAAGAGTCAGTAGAGGGAAAAATTGCAATAATTTGACTACCACATGCATGAACCATAACATGCGTAATCAACATAGGTTAGTCTGGCAATTTCCCTGCGATAAAATGAACCAGCGGACCAGCGGGCCTCACCAGCCATGGGCCTCCCCATCATCCTCATCTGCTGCTACTTCATCCTTCATCACAGTGCCAAGTGTTGTCATACAGGTCTACAGCCGCAGAACCTCCAATTGTTTACCCACTACAGTCAGTCATGCACACCACATTTTTCTCAATCCACCTTAACATCGCTGCCTGCACCTCACTCACGGTCCAGCAGCTTGTCATGCTCACCCTACTCTACCCTTTCTCAGCACAGCAGCCAGCCCTTGGTCCTGCAGTTGTGGTCATGTAAAAAATAGTTTCATCCTACACATGACAAATTTAGAGGCTGAACTTCACCATCTCCAATCTGTTGGCCACAGAAATCCTGCTTTTCAGCCTGGTGGATACAGACGGTTTCCAAAAGCTGATGGCCATAGCAGTCCCCCATTACCAGTTGTCTAGATGCCATTACTTCTCTAAGAAAACTGTGTCGGCGCTACACCAGCATGTCGCAAACAACATCACCCAGTTATTGACTAAATCTATGTCTGCCAGGGTGCATTTCACCACAGGCACATGGACTAGTAAGCATGGCCAGGGGCATTACATCTCGCTGACTGGGCACTGGGTGACTCCGGTGGCAGTGGGGACAAGTGGGGAAGGGGCTGCTCCACAAATCTTGGAATCCCCAAGGCTTGCAGAACAAACCTCTGTATTTCACACTTCCTCCACTGCTTCTGCATCCTCCACCTCCTCTAGAGCCTCCGCAATCAACCTCTGCCTTAACGAGACATGCGTTCCAACAGTGCAGAGCGAATCCACGCCACCTCCATACTGCGCAGACAGGGCTTACTGCAATCAGGTAGTCTTCAAATTAATATGCCTTGGAGATCGCAGTCATACAGCTGAAGAGTTGTGGTCAGCTCTCCAGGCTCAGTTTCAGCTATGGCTGTCTCTGCTGAACCTGGAGCCAGGGAAGGCCATATGCGAGAATGGTGCGAACCTGGGCTGGCCCTATGTCCGAAATTCATGGGGTCACGCCAATATTAGACATGACCACCATGAATTTCTAGTGAAGTATTTTAAAAAAACTCAACACCCAGAATAAAGTTCTATAATTGAAATAAACACACATTCCTTTAATGTTCTAAATTAAACTCTTCTCACCGTATCGCCCATTCCAGCTGAAGCCAATGTCTTCTGCAATAAAAGTAAAATAATAAACCAACCTCATCCTTACCTTTCCATGGTTCCCAGGACGGCTTCAGCTCTGCTACATTGACATGACAGGCTGGATCGCAGCAGAAAGCTGCCATCCAGCTTGCCATGCCGCAGACACTGAGAAGCGCAGGCATGCTTGCGCTCCTCAGTGTCGGGCTGTGACTGCCTCCAGATGAGCCGAGTTCATGTCCAATGAACTCAGCTCACCTCATGCACGTCACTGACAGCGTGGGAGAATTCTCCTGCGCATGCGGTGCCGGCAAATGACGTCACCGCTTGAGTAAGAGAATTCTCCCACGCTGGGATGGCACTGAGATGGCAGGCTGGATGGTAGCAGAACGCTGCCATCCAGCTTGTCATCCTTCAGAAATATTGCCTGCGCTCTGCAGTGTCTCTGAAGGATGGCATGCTGGATGGCAGCGTTCTGCTACCGCCCAGCCTGCCATCTCAATGCCGCCCAAGCGTAGGAAAATTCTCCTGCTCAAGCGGTGATGTCATTTGCCGGCACCGCATGCGCAGGAGAATTCTCTCACGCTGTCAGTGACATGCATGAGGTGAGCTAAGTTCATTGGACATGAACTCGGCTCATCTGGATGCCGTCACAGTGAGACACTGAGGAGCGCAAGCATGCCTGCGCTTCTCAGTGTCTGCAGCATGGCAAGCTGGATGGCAGCGTTCTGCTGCGCTCCAGCCTGTCATGTCAATGTAGTAGAGCTGAAGCCGTCCTGGGAACCATGGAAAGGTAAGGATGAGGTTGGTTTATTATTTTACTTTTATTGCAGAAGACATTGGCTTCAGCTGGAATGGGCGTGACAGTAAGTACAGTTTAATTTAGAACATTAAAGAATTGTGTCTTTATTTCAATTAAAGGATTTTATTCTGGGTGTTTGTGTTTTTTTTTAACTTTCACTATGGGGTTAGTAATGGGGGCATCTTATAGACGCCTCTCCATTACTAACCTGGGCTTGATGTCTGCTGGCATTATAAGCTGACATCAACCCCAGCCCTATTACCCCACTGCCACTGTGTCACCCTGGCCTGGATGCCACAAGTGTAATTAAAGCTGTGTCTGAGAGCAAGGGGGAGTTTCTCTAGTCAGGGGAACATTAGCATGCAATGCCTCCTGTCTCAGGCCAGTAGGGGGAGCAGGCTGCCCCTATAAAAGCTGGTACTGGGGGCAGGGTTAGAGAGAACTTGATGGCCTGTCTCAGCACTGAGACTTGTCCCAGAGCAGAGCAGGGACAGACAGTTGCACTGCACCTAAGAGGAAGTGTGGCAGGAGGAGAGCCACAAGCCAGAGACAAGAGGCGAAGTGAGCCTGTCTTGGCAGACAAGAGACTGACTTTACCAGACTTTGGTGTCTGAGGCTGGGAGGATTCTACATCCTCCAGCAGAGAACCAGTCCGCAAGGGACTGTATATTCCTTGGCCTAAGAAGCCTGGAGGCCCTGCCACAACCGAAGGGACCAGTAAAGCCGTACAAGGCTGGGAGCAGAAAGGAACCCACGTCGCAGGCCATACAGGCGAGAATACACGGAAAGCTCGGAAACGTGGGCTGTTACCCTATAACGAGGAGATAGCCA
The DNA here is from genome assembly GCF_046119375.1 of Phyllobates terribilis. Classification (NCBI taxonomy): domain Eukaryota; kingdom Metazoa; phylum Chordata; class Amphibia; order Anura; family Dendrobatidae; genus Phyllobates; species Phyllobates terribilis. Next base: position 262,200,511 of record NW_027362768.1, read on the forward strand.
GAAGGAGCGCAGAAAGCACGGTAGGCCTACACCCTCACCCTGACCAGGGCCAATTTCCCCGTTGCTCTCAGACATCCAGGTCCCCTCCTAGCTGGGACTGTTTGTGGGTCAATTTACCTGTTCTAGTAAAGACCCTGGACTGCAACCTGTTGTCTGCGTGCTCCTTGCTCCTCCAGCACTATCAGCACTGGGACTCTCACTACCATCACTCCCAACATCCATTATACTGCCCTGGGGCCGCACTCTTCCCGTGGGGAGTCACACTACCCTAGCTGCACACCTCATCAGCCCCAGCGGTCTGCATGCAGCGGCGGTTCCTAATAACCGCAATCCACGGGTGGCGTAGTCGGACATAATCAACAACACGTAACGGACTACCACTGGCCTGACCACCCTGAGCCACGGAACCGGGTTGCCACTACTACTCCCATCGTTCCCCCTATTGCCCGGATCCGAGTGCCCCACGGCCCAGGGGGCGAGTCAGCTTTGGCGTAGTCGGCAGGATTTCGTGCCCGCAACCACCGGGTACTGCGTGCCTGAAAAAGACTTTTGTAACTTACCTGTGGCGAAGTTTCCCGCCGTCCGGAGTCATTTCCCGCCATCCGGAGCCGATTCCCGCCATCAGACGCCATCTTGGACCGTTTCCCGCCGTCTTCTGCCGTCTTCCCGCCATCCGCAGCTGTTTCCCGCCATCGGACGCCATCTTCAGGACGCCGCGCGGGAAGAAGAGGGAAGTGGACGTCAAAACCGCGCGAGATCCGAAGCTCCGCCCCACGCACCGACGCTGCGCAAGGTCCTGGAAGGGAGAGAGAGCGACGCTGACGTCATCAGGACGCGACGCCAGGTCCTCGTCCATAGCAGCAGCGGAGCCACGGCCTACAGAAGAGGATCGTCGGAAGGTAGGCCACGCTTAACTAGGGGGGAGGAAGATGTCGGACACAGAGGCGCCCACTACCACCAACGCGGCTGCAGCAGCGGTGATGCCCTTTTCCCTGCCCTACATCCCTGGAGCGGCCTGGCTGCCCAAATACTCAGGGGTGCCCCATGCCCTAACTGACTTCAAGGAAAGGCTATACGGTTTGTTCCACGTTTACCCCCTGACAGAGGAACAGAGGATTAGCATACTAACGGGGCAGTTAACTGGCGCAGCCCAAAGGGAGGTAAAGTCATGGCCCACTGAGGAGAAAAGGACTGTGAAGGGTATTCTGGCCCGGCTGCGGGGTACCTTTGACACACGTACCTCCGCTGAGATTAAAATGAGGTTCTATGGATGTAAGCAGCGGGCACAGGACAGCATCAGAGACTATGCCCTAAATTTGCAGGAAGCCCTAAGGGCCATCCAACAAACTGACCCTGGCAGCGTGCAGGAAACGGATAAGTTACTAACAGAACAATTCATAGAAGGACTGCTGTGTAGCGCCCACAGGGCCCAACTGCGCCTCATGTTCTTTCAGAACCCCGACCTGACCTTTGCCCAATTTAAGGACAGGGCCATAAGGGTGCTCCGTGAATCCGCAACCAGTGGTGCTATAAACCCCCGGCGCCCTGCTATCACCTACCACCAGGAGGCGGCGCCCTCCTCTATGGACCCCGTGGGGGCTGATGCACAGGCCCTGAACCAAGCCCAGTCGAAAGACCTGCACCACCAAGTCCAGGAGCTGACCAGGAGCGTCGCGGCGTTGACCAGGACCGTCCAGGCATTGCAAGTGGACCCGTCAAGACCCATAGAGCTGGCTTCAAGTCCGGAGGATGTCCCGTGGCGTCGACAGAGGAGGATCCTGTCGTTCCGAGGGAGGCCCACAGACCGCTACGCAGAGGATGGACAGCCCATTTGCCGCCGATGCAACCAGCCCGGACACATTTCCAGGTACTGTAATTTAAACGGGTCCAACCTGGGGCAGAGGGCCAACCCCCAGGCATAAGATCACCAGGCCCTTACAATTGGCGTAATAAGTACGTTGGGGGGCGCCCGGTTTTACCCGTGGTGCTGGACGGTATCCCCATGAGCGCCTTGCTGGATACTGGGTCACAAGTAACCACTATCCCTTGTGTACTTTTTAAGCAGTATTGGACTGATGCTGATATCACACGGTATCCAGACAGTAACTTGAGCATCATCGCCAGTAATGGCTTACCCGTGCCGCAGATGGGGTTCAAGGAGATGATCATTAAAATTGGTAAAGTTGAACTGTCGGCACAGGGAGTAATTATTGTGGACATTGACCGTCGTGAAAGTCACCCTAAAATAACTGTGGGTACTAACGTGATCGAAAATTGTCTTTCAGAAGTAATTGTAATTCTACAACAGGTGGCGGTGAATGCTAGTTCCGGCCAACAGAGAGTCCTCAACAAGGAGATAAAAGCCCTGATGAGACGGCAGCAGGTAGAACTGTCTGGTGGTGAGATCGGTAGCGTAAGACTGAGTGACCCATTCCCCATTTCCAGGCCTCCCAAAAGTGAAATGATGATCTGGTGTCGGACTGCAATCGGGTTGAGAGGTAGAGACTACCAAGCCATGGTAGAACCCGTGTACTCAGACAGCAGGCCCACCATTTTGACAGCCCGGGGGGTGGTTGATGTCCGTCATGGGAGGGTGCCCGTCCGCATCCTCAACATTGGGGAGAGGGAAGTACACTTACCCAGGTACGCTACACTCGCCAAACTGTTTGTCGTCGAACACAAAGCTATCAGGGCCGTGGAACCCTTGCCTCCATCTCCACAGGCGGAGGGTAATGGCTCCCAGAAACAAAAGGAGGACTGGTGCCAGAAACTCCATGTGGGTGCTGACTCCACTCCCCTGCACCAAAAACAAGGAGTCTACCGGGTGGTACAGGAGTACGAGAGAGTCTTTAGTAAGCACCCGCTGGACTTCGGAAGAGTAAAGGGGATAGAACACCACATCCCCACCGGGAGCCACCCACCAATAAAAGAGAGGCACAGCCCTGTACCCCCTGCACATTATCAGAACGCAAAGGGCATGCTAAGAGAGATGAAAGAAGCTGGGGTTATTAGAGACAGCTGTAGCCCCTGGGCAGCCCCTTTGGTTCTGGTCAAAAAGAAAGACGGCACCATGATAATGTGCGTGGACTATAGACAAATCAACCGTATCACCCACAAAGACGCATATCCGCTGCCTAGAATAGAGGAGTCTTTAGCCGCACTAAAATCTGCTAACTTCTTTTCTACTTTGGACCTTACTAGCGGGTACTGGCATGTTCCTGTGGCAGAGGCTGACAAGGAGAAGACCGCCTTCACCACCCCGATGGGACTGAGTGAGTTCAACTGTATGCCCTTCGGGCTCTGCAACGCACCAGGGACCTTCCAGAGGCTGATGGAATGCTGTCTAGGGCACTGAAACTTCGAGACGGTCCTCCTTTACCTGGACGACGTGATCGTCTATTCGAAGACCTGCGAGGACCACCTAAAGCACCTGGCCGAGGTGTTCGAAGCCCTGGCAGGCTATGGCCTGAAGGTGAAACCATCGAAGTGTCACCTGCTGAAACCAAAGGTCCAGTACCTAGGGCACGTGGTAAGCACGGAAGGAGTGGCCCCCGACCCTGACAAGGTCATGGCAATCAAGAGCTGGCCAAGCCCCTCGAACATCAAGGAGGTGAGACAGTTTCTCGGGTTGGTAGGCTACTACCGAAGGTTCATCCCCGGGTTCACTAAGATGGCAGCTCCTATGCAGGACCTCCTGATCGGACAGTCTAAGTCCAGGAGTCAAAAGCCACCCTTCAAGTGGGATAAACCGGAAGAGGAGTCCTTCCGCCAGTTGAAGATGGCCCTCACGGGGGATGAGATCCTGGCCTACCCTGATTATGGCCAGCCTTTTATCCTTCACACAGACGCCAGTAATGTGGGACTGGGAGCCGTACTGTCCCATAATCAACAGGGCAGAGAAAGGGTGATCGCGTACGCCAGCCGGAAGCTGAGGCCCACTGAGAGGAACTCGGAGAATTACAGCTCCTTCAAGCTAGAATTCTTGGCGGTGGTGTGGGCCGTGACGGAACGCTTCAAGTATTACCTGGCCTCCGCAAAGTTCACCGTGTACACGGAAAACAACCCGTTGACAGACCTGGACAATGTAAGACTGGGTGCCCTACAACAGCGGTGGATGGCCCGTCTCTCCAACTATGACTTCGTGATCAAGTACCGGGCCGGCAAAACAAATGCCAACGCTGACGCCCTATCGAGGATGCCTCACTTACCTGAAGGTGACGAAGACCCAGAAGAGCTGGAGGAGGTAGAACTCCCCGCATTTCACCGGTATGGAGCCGCTCAATACTCTCACCGCGTGAAGGAGGAGGATCTAACAACTGTGATGATCAATCCCCTACCTCACCACAGCTGGGCCGAGACCCAAGATAGTGACCCAGCAGTCCGCCTGGTGAAAGATTTGCTGACCCGGGAAGACGCCCGCCTAGATCCAGATGCCCCAGAGGAAGCCAAGCAGCTATGGAAGGAGAAGAGCAAGCTGTTCCTCTACAAAGGCAAGTTGTGCAGAAGGATTGTTAACCACCGGACGCACGAGCTGACCTGGCAAGTCGTGGTCCCAAGGCGGGATGCAGCTATGGTCCTGGGGGCTTACCATGACAGAGCAGGACACTTCGGTTGGAAGAAACTGGAGTTCCTGCTAAGAGGAAGGTTCTTTTGGGTCGGCATGAGAGGAGCTGTAGAAAAGTGGTGCAGAGACTGTGGCCCTTGTCACCTGAGGAAGAAGGACCGCACCAGCCAGAAGACACCCTTGAGGCCCATCGTCACCATGCAGCCTCTTGAGCTGGTAGCTCTGGACCACGTCAAATTGGCTCCAAGCCGGTCTGGATACATCTATGCCGTGACAATCGTGGACCACTATTCCCGTTTTCTAGTGGTGGTCCCGGTAAAGGACTTGACAGCCCAAACAGCAGCCAGAGCCTTCCAGTAATATTTCTGCCGTCCACACGGGTATCCAGAACAGGTCCTGACAGACCAGGGTCCAGCGTTCGAGGCTGAAATCTTCCAGGAGTTCTGCAACCTCTATGGCTGTAAGAAGATTCGTACAACGCCTTACCAACCCCAAACTAACGGGATGTGTGAGAAGATGAACAATATAGTCATTGATCTCCTGAATACGTTGCCCCTGGAGGAACGCAGCCTGTGGCCAGAAAAACTGCCGGACCTGATAGACCTATACAACAATATCCCGGTGAATGCTACAAACTGCACCCCGGCTTACCTGATGCGAGCTAGACCAGGTAAGCTGCCCGTAGACCTGGAGATGGGAGTCCTAATACCTGAGGACACCTCCCCGGATGCGGACTGGGATACGGAAAGGCAACTGCAGTACAAGAAGGTACAGGAGAGTGTGGAGAAGAGCCTGGCCCAGGTGAGAGAGAGGCAAGAAAAACTCTTCAATCAACACGCCCCTGCTGGTCCCCTAGAACCTGGTGAGCAAGTCCTGAAGGGGAAGAGAAGGCTACATAAGTTGGACGACCAGTGGGAAAGGGAACCCTACACCGTACTGCAGTCTGACCACGACAACCCAAAGGTGTGCGTAATCACCAAGGACGGAGGAGAAACCACTAGTGTCGTCTCCAGAGACCACCTCAAAAGATGCCCCGAGCAACTCCATAGTGCAGAAGAGGATCAGAGTGACCTTGAACCCGCAGAGGACAAGGAAGAAATGAGCAGCACCGGTCTCGGAGAGTTCCCTCAGTCCTGGACTCGCATAAATGATGCCATAGTGGTACCCGTCCTGCATTTCCTGCAACCAGCACAGCAACAACCAACACCAGAGCCGGAAAGTGAAGAGGAGCAAGTGGTTCCAGAGGCAGAAGAGCCTGTACCAGCAGCCCAGGAGAGTTAACCCTCTGCTGACAGTGAGCCTGCCATGCCTGCGGTAAGCCAAAGAACCCACAGACAGCTGCCTGCCCTACCTGTACACCCAGCTGGTAGCTGCACCCCTAACGCTAGTGGGGAAAGCCAGGTAAGGCCACCACCAGACAGTGGGTTAAGGAGGTCAACCAGGAGCACAAAGGGACAGATACCCGCTCGCTGGAGAATATAGAGTGTACTAAAATTGTAAATGACCCTGTTGCCAAATGTTGAATTGTTTGCAAAGTTACATGCATGTTTGGTAATTCTGTGTTTCAGTTTCTTGCAGCTACCGTAAGGACTCACAGGTTATGGACTTTTTATAACCGGGACCTTGTATAGACTGCATTCGGAGCCTAACCAAGGGATGAACTAAGACTGTGAAGGACTTGGGGTAGGACAGCCCCCCACCTGGTTAAGGCTCCCCGTTGTGTTGGTGATATGGACACCCGGTCACAGACCACACTGTGACCTTAAGAACTCAATCTGTGCGTCGTCTGTCTGATAATGTTTTATGGTATGCATAATGTATTTGTTTATTGTTTAGTCCCGGAGTACTAAAATTCACTAGGGGGGAATGTGTCACCCTGGCCTGGATGCCACAAGTGTAATTAAAGCTGTGTCTGAGAGCAAGGGGGAGTTTCTCTAGTCAGGGGAACATTAGCATGCAATGCCTCCTGTCTCAGGCCAGTAGGGGGAGCAGGCTGCCCCTATAAAAGCTGGTACTGGGGGCAGGGTTAGAGAGAACTTGATGGCCTGTCTCAGCACTGAGACTTGTCCCAGAGCAGAGCAGGGACAGACAGTTGCACTGCACCTAAGAGGAAGTGTGGCAGGAGGAGAGCCACAAGCCAGAGACAAGAGGCGAAGTTAGCCTGTCTTGGCAGATAAGAGACTGACTTTACCAGACTTTGGTGTCTGAGGCTGGGAGGATTCTACATCCTCCAGCAGAGAACCAGTCCACAAGGGACTGTATATTCCTTGGCCTAAGAAGCCTGGAGGCCCTGCCACAACCGAAGGGACCAGTAAAGCCGTACAAGGCTGGGAGCAGAAAGGAACCCACGTCGCAGGCCATACAGGCGAGAATACACGGAAAGCTCAGAAACGTGGGCTGTTACCCTATAACGAGGAGATAGCCAGAAGGAGCGCAGAAAGCACGGTAGGCCTACACCCTCACCCTGACCAGGGCCAATTTCCCCGTTGCTCTCAGACATCCAGGTCTCCTCCTAGCTGGGACTGTTTGTGGGTCAATTTACCTGTTTTAGTAAAGACCCTGGACTGCAACCTGTTGTCTGCGTGCTCCTTGCTCCTCCAGCACTATCAGCACTGGGACTCTCACTACCATCACTCCCAACATCCATTATACTGCCCTGGGGCCGCACTCTTCCCGTGGGGAGTCACACTACCCTAGCTGCACACCTCATCAGCCCCAGCGGTCTGCATGCAGCGGCGGTTCCTAATAACCGCAATCCACGGGTGGCGTAGTCGGACATAATCAACAACACGTAACGGACTACCACTGGCCTGACCACCCTGAGCCACGGAACCGGGTTGCCACTACTACTCCCATCGTTCCCACTATTGCCCGGATCCGAGTGTCCCACGGCCCAGGGGGCGAGTCACCACCGCTACAGGGCAGTGGGAAGAGCGAGGCTAAGTGTCATAATTTGCGCATCCTATGGATGCGCCATTTCTGGGGCGGCTGACGGCTGGTGTTTCTAGCCTGGGAGGGGGCCAATATTCATGGCACCCTTCCTGGGCTATTAATATCAGCCCCCAGCTGTCTGCCTAGCCTTTGCTAGCTATTAAAATAGGGGGGGACCCCACGTCATTTTTTGGGGGGATCCCCCATTTTAATAGCTCGTAAAGGCTAGGTGTTCAGCTGGGGGCTGATATTAGTAGCCTGGGAAGCTCCGTGGGTATTACCCCCTTCCCAGGCTTCAAACATCTGCCCCAGCCATCTGCTTAACCTCCTCTAAAGACTAAAATTACGGGGAACCCCACGTCAATTTTTTGTTTAATAAATCCTTTATTTTAACACTAAATGACAAGTAAAGTAACCAGCACTGTCACTGTACTTACTATATATGTGACTGACATGTTTCTATCTATCTAATCTATGTGTGATGCTCTATTCTTTCTGTTCTAAATTGTTGGGTACTGATGTATGCCGCTGATGAATTGCTGGCTTTTCATGTTTCGCTGTGAGCACTGTTCCCATCGATTTGGGCAATCACTGTAATGACACAACCACCATGGCTGTGACATTACAGTGAGTGGCAGACAATCCCTGCATGATTGGTGCTCTAAATAGCGCCAAACATGCAGGACGGGGACCCGAGCTCCCGCCCGAGCATTGCGCAAGTACTCGGCGAGCTTCGAGCATCTCGAGCACTGAGATGCTCGGGCGAGTACCGAGCAATGGCGAGCATGCTCGCTCATCACTAATTAACAGTGTTACTGTGAAAAAATCCAGTTACGCTTTTGGTGCACGAACAGTTATCGAACATAACCTCGAACAGCCGAATTTTTTGCAAATCGTTCGAGTTCGACGAACGACTCGAACACCGCCCAAAACAGCTCGAATTTGAGATTGGCGAACAGTTTGAGTCGAACACCGCTCATCTCTACACATGAGCGCCTTCTTGCTGCACTATCTGCAACATGATCCCTGTATTGTTAGGATTTGAAATAGTGCTGACTACTGGGTTGTCACTCTGGTAGATCCACGGTACAAAAGTAATTTTTGCCAGATGCTTCCTGCTAGAGTATCAAAACACGCTTTTAGACAATCTTAAGAGAGGTTTTCCCAAAGGCAGCAGTGAGGCACACAGTGTGCATCACAGTTCTAGACTTCCAACCCCGGTAACGTCAATTCGTCAATGCAAAAACATTAGCAGCAGCAGTGTCAGTGGCAGAAGCAATTTCTGTGAGTTGTTTCACACATCTTTTAGACCAGCTCATGCATCAGCACAACAGGGTACAAGTGTTGAATGACTGGAGAAGATGGTGCAGGTGTATCTCAAGCTCAATACCAATACCATAAGGGAGGGCTTGGACCCTTTTACATTTTGGTCTTCAAAAATTGAAGAGTGGCATGAGACCGCCTGTCACGCCTTGGAGGTTTTATCATGCCCAACAGCGTTCTCTCAAAACGTTTCTTCAGCGCTCCTGGTGGTGTCCGGCTGTTTCCTGAAAAAGTAGATCACCTATCTTTCATAAGTTAGATACACCCCCTGTATTGTCAGCACGTTATATATACAAAGCTCAGCGTAAGTGAGTACACCCCTATATTATCAGTACATTATATATACAGCATTCAGCGTAAGTGAGTGCACCCCCCTGTATTGTCAGTACATTATATATACAGCTCTCAGCAAAGTGAGTACACCCCCTGTATTCTCAGTATGTTATACATACAGCGCTCAGCGTAAGTGAGTACACCCCCCTGTTTTTTCAGTACGTTGCATCTACAGTGTTTAGCGTGAGTACACCTCCCTGTATTCTCAGTACGTTACATATACAGCGCTCAGAGTAAGTGAGTACACCCCCTGTATTCTCAGTACATAATATATACAGTGCTCAGTGTGAGTACACCCCTCTGTATTCTCAGTACATTACATTTACAGCGCTTAGCGTAAGTGAGTACACCCCCTGTATTATCAGTACATTCTTGGTGATTCTAAGGACTATCCGATGGCTAGAGTGGACATTGAAACAGCCCACGGTACCGAGTCCCACGAGGTCGGCGTCATTCAGGACTTGTTGCACCCTATCATTATAGGCCGCGACTTTTGTTTATTTTGGGATTTGTGGGGGAACGGTTCAGGGTTCGCTGGCACAGTTGAGAAGCCAGGTAACCCGGAAGAGGTATCACCTTTTTGTGTACTTGTGGGGGATGAGGAGGTAGTGTCCCTTGAGCCTGACATTCCAGAATTAGGTTGACCAGCGAAAATTTTTGGTCTGCACAACATAGGGACCTAACTCTGAAGGAAGCCTTTAATAATGTCATAAATGGGGTTGCTCAGGAGCTGACACAAGGTTTCCCCATTTTATGATGAGTGGGGAGTTATTGTACCACGTCACGAAAGTGAGGGAGGAGCGTGTGGATCAGTTAATAGTGCCAGGCCCCTATAGACGGAAAGTGTTGGACACTGCCCATTCCTATATCTTGGGGGGACATCTAGGGGTGGAAAAAACGCAGGAACGGATTATGCAAAGGTTCTACTGGCCTGGGTGTCACTGGGAAATACAGTACTAAAGTATTGCAGGTCCTGCCCTACGTGTCAGCTAACCGCCCCCACCTCTCACTTTCAAAGTCCCCTCATGCCATTGCCTATTATTGAAGTGCTGTTCGAGAGAATTGCCATGGACTTGGTCGATCCCCTGGTTAAATCTGCTCCTGGGCATCAATATATCTTGGTCATCCTGGACTATGCCGCACGTTATCCAGAAGAAATTCCCCTGAGAAACTCATCCGCAAAGAGTATAGCCCACGAATTGGTCCATGTTTTCTCCCGGACAGGTTTGCCAAATGAGATCATGACTGACCAGGGAACGCCTTTTATGAGTAAGGAGATGAGGGAGTTATGCAAGGTCCTGCAAATCTCCCAACTGAGAACATCAATATACTATCCTCAGACAGATGGCCTGGTGGAGAGGTTTAATAAAACGCTGAAGAGTATGCTGAGGAAGGCCATAGAAAAGGATGGTAGAGATTGGGACTGTCTCATACCGTATCTGTTGTTCTCCATCCGAGAGGTTCCACAGTCATCTACGGGGTTCTCACCATTCGAACTGCTCTATGGCCGACATCTCGAGGTCTCCCTGATATAGCCAAGGAAACCTGAGAAGCCGAGGTCACGCCCCACAGGTGCGTCATCAAGAACGTCGCTCTGATGCAGGAGAGGACTGCGAAGGTGATGCCCATCAAAAAGGAACATCTCCTCCAGGCACAAGAAGCTCAGGCCAGGATCTACAACTGGTCAGCCAGGGTGAGGCAATTCAATCCATGAGACTAAGTCCTCATACTAATACCTACGGTGGAGAGTAAGCTCTTTGCCAAATGGCAAGGGCCGTATGAGGTGGTGTTGAAGGTTGGTGATGTGAACTACAAAGTTCATCAACCAGGACGACGTAAGCCTTACCAGATATACCACATCAACCTCATCAAGCCATAGCAAGACAGGGAGGCTGTGGAAGCTCCATGCTTGCTGGGCAAGCCAGTAGGTGACTTTGGAGGAGTCGCAATAGCGGAAACGCTAACGAAGGCCCAGAAACAGCAGTGTCGGGAGTTACTGCAGAAGAACCGGGATCTGCTCTTGGAGTTGCTAGGCTGCACAATGGTCATAGAAAACGAGGTTCTGACGGAGCCACATGTGCGGGTGAACTTGAAGCCCTGTCGGATACCTGAGGCATGACGAGAGTTGATCTCCAAAGAGGTGTCTCGTATGCTGAAACTCTGTGTCATCGAGGAATCCAAGAGCGGTTGGTCTAGCCCGATCGTCTTGGTCCCAAAGCCCGATGGTGAGTGGAGATTTTGCAACGACTATTGAAAGTTGAATGAAGTCGCTAAATTTGACATATATCCTATGCCATGCATCGACAAGCAGATCTAGAGGCTTGGGCCAGCAAGGTACATAACCGCCTTGGATTTGATGAAGGGATATTGGCAGATCCCCATGGCACAGGGAGCCAAAGAGAAGACTGCATTTTCTACACCGGACGGATGCTTCCAGTATGTTCGGATGCCGTTGGGACTGCAGGTGGCCCCTGCCACCTTCCAGAGAGCTATGGATTGAATTCTTGCACCCCATAAGCAATACGCCATGGCATACCTGGACAATATTGTTATCTGCAGTTTGGACTGGGAGAGTCATCTGGAAAAGGTGTTTGATGCTCTCCGGAAGGCGGGGTTTTCAATAAACGTGAAGAAATGTGCCATGGGTAAAGAAGAAGTCAAATGCCAAATTAGTAAAGTTTAGGCAATTCAAACCTGGCCGAGACCCCTGTCAAAGAGCAGGTTAGAGCCTTCCTGGGTATCGTGGGATACTATAGGAGGATCATCCCAAACTTCGCCATGATGGCCGCACCCCCGACTGACCTTCTTGAGGGGACAAAATCAGCCATGGCCAAGTGGACGCAGAGGCGGAGACAGCCTTTCAAGAGATGAAAGTGGCTCTGTGTAGGCAACCAGTCCTGGTTGCCCCTGACTTCAAGAAAGAATTGATACTAAAGAAAGATGCCTCAGATGTCGGTTTGGGAGCTGTCTTTTCCCAAGAGATATATGGGAAGGAGCACCCTGTCCTCTACCTGAGTAGGAAGCTGTCCAACTGCGAGAAAAATTATGCGGTCATAGAGAAGGAGTGCTTGGCCATAAAGTGGGCGGTAGTACCGAAACGTGTCCATCTGCTAGGTCGAAAAATTAGATTGATAACCAACCATGCCCCACTCAGATGGATGAGGGAAACAAAGGGGAAAATGCCATACATGATTTCAACTTCCAGTAGAACATAGAGCAGGGAAGCTACATGGTAACGCTGATGCCCTCTCAAGAATCCCCTGTCTAGTGGTAGAAGGTGCCAAGCCCCATGGCTTTAGGCAGAGGGGGGAGGTATGTAAGGTGGCTAATGGTCATGTAATCGATGGGAGGTATGTATCCCAGAGATGGCTGGTCTCTGGGATGTAACCCGGTGTATTTTCTCTAGTGCATGCCTGTGTGACACCCCAGGGGTCTGGTTGCCACAGTAATAGAGATATTATGTCTGAGAGCAAGTGGGAGGTTTCTCTGGTCAGGAGCCCTAAGCATGCAACACTGCCCGCCCAGACCTGGGAGGGGAGGAATCTGCCCTTATAAACTGGGTCTGGGGCGGGATTAGGAGAGACAGAGCCTGCAGAACAAGCAGAGCAGTCAGAGCCTGGAGAGGGAAAGTGAGAACATGAGCTCTGTAGGAGCAGCAGCTGAAGGCCAGGGGCTGTGAGCAGAGATATAGCTCGCCCTGGCTGAAGTTACTAAAACCGGACACAGGAGTCCGAGGCTGTGGGGACTGATATATACCCAGCAGCAGAAACCAACCGGCAGGGGATTCCAGGTCCTCTGGCCATAGAAGCCCGGAGGCTCAGTCACAAAGAAGGGACCAGCGCCGCCATCCAGGAGCGGAGGCTAACAGAAGGCCCCAAGTCACCAGCCATACGGGTGAGCACCACACGGTATACTCAGGGACGTGGGCTACTTGTAACCGCTGACAGCAAGGTAGCCAGGAAGAGTGCAGATAAACGGGGAGGCCTACAACTCCACCTGGCCAGGGGAACTCCTGCTTGCTCGCAAACTAACCAGGCCCCTTATACTAGCCAGTACTCCCGGGAGGGTCTGCCTTGTACCATCAGTAAAGACCCTGAACTGCACCTCACGTCTCTGTGATTCCTTGCCGCACCAGCACCATAAGCACTGGGACCCTCACACCATCACTCCCATCATCTCTCATATTAGCTGCCCTGAGGCAATACTTCTCCCGTGGGGAGTTATCCCATACTCGGCTGCGCAGACAACATCAGCCTCAGCGGTCGGCAGCGCAGCGGCGGTCCCCACTGACCGCAATCCACGGGTGGCGTAGTCGGACATTTGCTATACATTAAGACTGCCACTGGTTTGACCACCCTGGGCACGGACCGGGTCACCGTCACACGGAGACTACAACCCCCAGCATTCTACAACAGGCCCGGTTCCGGGTTCCCCTGCACAACACAGGCCCAGGGGGCGCGTCACCTGCACTAAGAGGTCTAATTGTTGCACCTGGGAGCCGGGTTACTGGTTACTAGGAGAGAATGGGTGGGTCCAGCAACCCACATACCTCACCTCTGGGTGTGGTTAACAGCCTATAAAATGGAGGCTGTTGTTTGCCACATTGTCTGTGTGTTTGGAGGGAAAAGGCCTCCTGTATTTGTTGTCTCCAGACCAAGCCAGGACACTAGATGCTACAAGAGCCTGTGTGACCACAGCGCTGGCCATCCAGAGACTTTGCTATAAGGACTGTTATTTTTGTTTTTTTTCCTGCACTAAAGGCTGTTTTGTTTACACTTTCCTTTTGAACGGTTTATGAAGATAATAAACCGCTATGGACATTTAAAGGAACATGTCTCCTGTTTGCCTCAAACCGCACCTGAGTGAGTAAAACCCCTACACCAGGTTGTAGGCTCCCCTTAAATCCAACTTGGAGAATACCTTAGCTCCTACAACCTGGCTGAACAAATCAGGAATCAGAGGAAGAGGGTATGGATCATGGATGGTTATTTGATTTAATTCCCGGAAATCTAAACAGGGATGTAGACCGCCATCTTTTTTTCTTCACAAAGAAGAACCTTGCCACCACGGGCGAAGATGAGGGTCTGATATGTCCCTTCTCCAGACTTTCTGCAATGAAATCCTTCATGACTTGTCTCTCAGGGCCAGAAAGATTAAACAGTCTGGATTTTGGTAGTTTAGCTCCCGGGGGTCAGGTTAATAAGACAGTCATAAGCACGATGAGGAGGCAAATCCTGACACCCCCTCCCAGAAAAAAAAGTCCTTAAAACCAGCCAGAAAAGCAGGTAATATTTCCGCAGAGACAGTAGCAAGGGAAATATCTAAACAGTTCTCATGGCAGTAATCTCCCCATTCAATAATATCCCCGGCTTGCCAATCCACTAACGGATTAGGTTTAACAAGCCAAGGAATACCCAAAACAATCGGTGTGGGAAGATTGTCAAAGACATAGCAAGGGATTATTTCACAATGAACTGACCCCCACCTTCAGTCTTCGAGAGGGAGCGGAGAGAGAGGCGGGTCCGGGAACAGCAAGCTCAAATAAGGAGCGCGGAGCAGAAGAGCCGGGCCAGGAGAGACCCCCGTGCAGCGCATAGTCCCCGCACCACCGGGACTGTGATTAAGTTTAACATGCAGCATGGGTGGGGCTTCATCCGAGACCACCGCACCCCAGGCGACGTCTTTGTAACCAGGAGAGACGTTGAATCCCACCTACCGGAGGGACACAGAGGTCGTGACCTTTACATCGGGGACGAGGTCACCTTCACCCGGCACAAGTGTGCCAAAGGACCCTACGCCCTCCATGTGCATCGCCTGACGGAGGAAGAGTTGCGGTGTGAGGAGGAAGAACAAGAGGACCCGGACGGGTCTGAAACTAGAGTTAAAGGAAACCATAAAGAAAGAGCAGGAGGATGTCGTCGTTAAGTACAGCGGAGCAGAAGCTGTATATAGTTGCCCGTCGGGGCACAGTGAACTGTTACTGTTGCTAATGTAGTCCCCGTTGGGACCAGAGAATTGAACTGTTTACCCGTTTAACCCTTAAATCCCACTGACCGAGGACTGAGAGCGGTCATTCCTCCCTAATACCTGGCCGAGGACTGAGAGCGGCCACCTTCCCTTTTGTATATAGTTGCGCGTCCTAAAGTGCTCCCTACCGGTTTTATAGGAAAACCATTTTTTTCAAGAAAAGACTGTCGCACTTTACCCCTTCACGCGTTGCACAGTGACCGGAGGAGGGCAAGAAGCGAAGAAAAGTCTATATGAAAAAGTTTTATTGATATATATATATATGCAATGTTTTATATGATGTTTTATTATGATGTTTATGCAAAAAAAAAAAAAAATTGTATGTTTTGGTGTTGTTTTATCTCTTACAGCCCGAGGACGTGCTGTGATTTACCAGGGGGGAATGTAGCACCCTGAGGATTCGGCTGCTACAGGGGTATTGCACCTCAACCCAGAGGTGTGATATTCCACTCCCGGGTAAGGATGGAGTGTGGAACTGAGCTCGGTAGGCTGCATGCACTACACACATCCCATTTCCGGGGAGCAGACCAACGGTACTCCCACTTAGAAATGTGCAGGTACGACCGAGTCTGTTCCTGGCTGGAGTGGGAGGGGGGTGGTACATCCCAAGTAGTGTAGGGGCAGATAGGGGGAGCAGCCTGGGTAAAGATAGGAGCTCATTGGGTGCTGGTCACCTGAGCTCACACATAGAGGGAGTATATAAGGTGGGCACCATCAAAGATCAGGGTCAGTCAGTCAGTCAGTCAGCCTTTGCAGAGGAGTGAATGAGAGCAGAGGAGCAGAGCGGCCTGAGCCAGAGTGAGAGAGGAGAAGAAAGAGAGACCCAGAGGGGGAAAAGAAAGGACTCTGAGAACCCAAATTCAATCACCGGGTGAAGAGTCGGCAATAGGGTACCGGATCCCAAACTGGTGGGGGCAAAAGCACACCCTAGCCAGAGACCGGAGGCCGTGGGCAGCGTCTGCCACGGCCACCCACCACATCCACCCCGAAGGCAGACCACGTGGAGGGTCAGGGAACCCAAGGCCAAGGGTCTCCCAACAGAAGGCCCGAGGGAGCTGGACCTAGGTGGATCACTAGTGGGGACGGCCAGAGGAAAGGACAGAAGGAGAGCTCAGGGCCACGCTCCGGACTTGTTTGGGGGTTTGCTGAATCCAGGACCTGGTGGACGCAGCACGGCTCGGGTGGTCACTTGAAGCTGGAGTGACCGGAACATCAGCAGTGAGTAAATACCCTAAACTGCACAACCCGACTCTGTCTTCATTAACATCTATGCTGCACCACCACAACCCCCATCCTCTGCACCTGACCCCCTGAGGCTATACCCCACCCGTTGGGGGTTATACCACCAAAAGCTGCACCAACACCATCAGCCTCAGCGGACCCTGCTGCAGCGGCGGCCATAGTGACCGCAATACAACGGGTGGCGTAGTCGACATAAAGAACTTTATAACATCTGTAGGACTGCCACATACTCTGAGCTTGACACCCTGGGCACGGACCGGGTCACAGCCACTCGGAAGACTACAACTCCCATCTGATCCGGCTCCGGGTATTCCCCCTAAAGAATATGGCCCAGGGGGCGCGTCAAGTTTGGCGTAGTCGGCAGGATTACGTGCCCGCAACACCCGGGTACTGCGTGCCTGAAGAAAAGTGCAAGTTTACCTCAAAAAGAAGTCTCCCGCCGGTTCCGGAGGGTCCCCGCCATCGGACTCCATCACAGGTCGATTCCCGCCGGTTGTCCGCCATTAACAGCGTTTTCCCGCCATCTGCAGAGTTTCCCGCCACTGGGAAGCGGTTCCCGCCATTTCCAAAGGTTTCCCGCCTTGTCAGAGCGGACGCCATTATGGGCGTGCCAGAGGATGGCAAGAGGCCACCTCCCATCGTGGGCCAGGACCGAAAATGGCGCCAAAAGTGGAAACCGCCCCCACCAACAGAGACTGTGATGCTGGAGGTGTCTGTCAGCGTGAAAGAACTGCCCCTGGAGCTGACAATCACCAAGTGGCCCCGGGACCGCCCTCGAAGGGGGAGGAGACGAAAGGAGAGAGCAAAGATGGGTGTCGCTTGGAGCAGTCTGGAGAGAGCGCACCCGGAGGCAAGAAGCCTGGAGAAGAGTATCGGAGGAGCTTACCCGGAGATGGCGAGAAAGCAGAGCAGCACCGGCCCGTTGGCCAGGAGCCTGCTAGAAACGGAGGAGCAAGAGCAGAGCAGCACCGGCCCGTTGGCCAGGAGCCTGCTGGAGACAACGGAAGGAGAGCAGAGCAGCACCGACCCGTTGGTCAGGAGCCTGCTGAAAACAACGACCCCACTAGGCCTAGTGGAGGTCCTAGCACAGCTCCCCCGAGACCGGGAGTGTGCACAGACCGCTCTGGAGGGCCTCGCAAGGAGGATGGCCCGGGTGCAGCGAGAGACGTTGGCGGAGTGGAGCCGTGAGATGGCCCAGCAGACTGAGACCTGTCAGCGGAGCACGCCACCCAAGACGAGGAGACAGACCGCCTCTGAGGATGGCGCGGGAGGATTGAAGGCCGGAGACGGCACCGAGAAGGGAGCCGAACGAGTGGAGGCAGGTAAAGGGGACGTCTATACCCCAAACCGGGAAACCGCGTACCTGCCCCAGCTCCCCGTCGCAGAGCCCGAAGTCTATCCTGCCGTGCCCGTCGCTGCAACGTCACCGCCGCAGACTAGGCCTCAAACGGGAGCCGCGACCCCTGTGACGTCACACGCCTCGACCCCGAGCGTGACCAAGCAGGAAGTACCACCAGCCTGGTCGCAAGGCCTAGTACCCCCGGGCGCCGCAATACCAACAGCGCCCCCTACCTCCGCGGAGCCCCCGGCCTGGTCGCAGGGCCAAGTAGCCCAGGGTGCCGCCGTCCTTACGGTGCCCTTCACCTTCCAGATACCCCAGGCCTGGCCGCAAGGCCCGGGCAACCCGGGCGCTAGCACCACCGCGCCCATAAGACCAAGAGTGCCGCATCTGGGAGAGGACCTGTTTAGCCAACACACGTGCCCGGATGGGCAGCCTTTCATCTGGCCCCAGGAATATCATGAACTGAAACGACAGAGGAAGGCTGGGGCCATGTGTGCACCCCTGATCCCGGCTCCAAAGCCCGTAAAGAGGATCTCGCCCCCGCTAGAAGAGGCCCAATTTGAGTGGGACCCCACCGGAGAAGATCTCATGGGGTTCACTCAAGAGACTCGGGCAGCTGCAGCGGAGCGTGCTGAGTGCTGCCGCCAACAACTCGAGGTCTTCGAGAGGGAGCGGAGAGAGAGGCGGGTCCGGGAACAGCAAGCTCAAATAAGGAGCGCGGAGCAGAAGAGCCGGGCCAGGAGAGACCCCCGTGCAGCGCATAGTCCCCGCACCACCGGGACTGTGATTAAGTTTAACATGCAGCATGGGTGGGGCTTCATCCGAGACCACCGCACCCCAGGCGACGTCTTTGTAACCAGGAGAGACGTTGAATCCCACCTACCGGAGGGACACAGAGGTCGTGACCTTTACATCGGGGACGAGGTCACCTTCACCCGGCACAAGTGTGCCAAAGGACCCTACGCCCTCCATGTGCATCGCCTGACGGAGGAAGAGTTGCGGTGTGAGGAGGAAGAACAAGAGGACCCGGACGGGTCTGAAACTAGAGTTAAAGGAAACCATAAAGAAAGAGCAGGAGGATGTCGTCGTTAAGTACAGCGGAGCAGAAGCTGTATATAGTTGCCCGTCGGGGCACAGTGAACTGTTACTGTTGCTAATGTAGTCCCCGTTGGGACCAGAGAATTGAACTGTTTACCCGTTTAACCCTTAAATCCCACTGACCGAGGACTGAGAGCGGTCATTCCTCCCTAATACCTGGCCGAGGACTGAGAGCGGCCACCTTCCCTTTTGTATATAGTTGCGCGTCCTAAAGTGCTCCCTACCGGTTTTATAGGAAAACCATTTTTTTCAAGAAAAGACTGTCGCACTTTACCCCTTCACGCGTTGCACAGTGACCGGAGGAGGGCAAGAAGCGAAGAAAAGTCTATATGAAAAAGTTTTATTGATATATATATATATGCAATGTTTTATATGATGTTTTATTATGATGTTTATGCAAAAAAAAAAAAAAATTGTATGTTTTGGTGTTGTTTTATCTCTTACAGCCCGAGGACGTGCTGTGATTTACCAGGGGGGAATGTAGCACCCTGAGGATTCGGCTGCTACAGGGGTATTGCACCTCAACCCAGAGGTGTGATATTCCACTCCCGGGTAAGGATGGAGTGTGGAACTGAGCTCGGTAGGCTGCATGCACTACACACATCCCATTTCCGGGGAGCAGACCAACGGTACTCCCACTTAGAAATGTGCAGGTACGACCGAGTCTGTTCCTGGCTGGAGTGGGAGGGGGGTGGTACATCCCAAGTAGTGTAGGGGCAGATAGGGGGAGCAGCCTGGGTAAAGATAGGAGCTCATTGGGTGCTGGTCACCTGAGCTCACACATAGAGGGAGTATATAAGGTGGGCACCATCAAAGATCAGGGTCAGTCAGTCAGTCAGTCAGCCTTTGCAGAGGAGTGAATGAGAGCAGAGGAGCAGAGCGGCCTGAGCCAGAGTGAGAGAGGAGAAGAAAGAGAGACCCAGAGGGGGAAAAGAAAGGACTCTGAGAACCCAAATTCAATCACCGGGTGAAGAGTCGGCAATAGGGTACCGGATCCCAAACTGGTGGGGGCAAAAGCACACCCTAGCCAGAGACCGGAGGCCGTGGGCAGCGTCTGCCACGGCCACCCACCACATCCACCCCGAAGGCAGACCACGTGGAGGGTCAGGGAACCCAAGGCCAAGGGTCTCCCAACAGAAGGCCCGAGGGAGCTGGACCTAGGTGGATCACTAGTGGGGACGGCCAGAGGAAAGGACAGAAGGAGAGCTCAGGGCCACGCTCCGGACTTGTTTGGGGGTTTGCTGAATCCAGGACCTGGTGGACGCAGCACGGCTCGGGTGGTCACTTGAAGCTGGAGTGACCGGAACATCAGCAGTGAGTAAATACCCTAAACTGCACAACCCGACTCTGTCTTCATTAACATCTATGCTGCACCACCACAACCCCCATCCTCTGCACCTGACCCCCTGAGGCTATACCCCACCCGTTGGGGGTTATACCACCAAAAGCTGCACCAACACCATCAGCCTCAGCGGACCCTGCTGCAGCGGCGGCCATAGTGACCGCAATACAACGGGTGGCGTAGTCGACATAAAGAACTTTATAACATCTGTAGGACTGCCACATACTCTGAGCTTGACACCCTGGGCACGGACCGGGTCACAGCCACTCGGAAGACTACAACTCCCATCTGATCCGGCTCCGGGTATTCCCCCTAAAGAATATGGCCCAGGGGGCGCGTCAAGTTTGGCGTAGTCGGCAGGATTACGTGCCCGCAACACCCGGGTACTGCGTGCCTGAAGAAAAGTGCAAGTTTACCTCAAAAAGAAGTCTCCCGCCGGTTCCGGAGGGTCCCCGCCATCGGACTCCATCACAGGTCGATTCCCGCCGGTTGTCCGCCATTAACAGCGTTTTCCCGCCATCTGCAGAGTTTCCCGCCACTGGGAAGCGGTTCCCGCCATTTCCAAAGGTTTCCCGCCTTGTCAGAGCGGACGCCATTATGGGCGTGCCAGAGGATGGCAAGAGGCCACCTCCCATCGTGGGCCAGGACCGAAAATGGCGCCAAAAGTGGAAACCGCCCCCACCAACAGAGACTGTGATGCTGGAGGTGTCTGTCAGCGTGAAAGAACTGCCCCTGGAGCTGACAATCACCAAGTGGCCCCGGGACCGCCCTCGAAGGGGGAGGAGACGAAAGGAGAGAGCAAAGATGGGTGTCGCTTGGAGCAGTCTGGAGAGAGCGCACCCGGAGGCAAGAAGCCTGGAGAAGAGTATCGGAGGAGCTTACCCGGAGATGGCGAGAAAGCAGAGCAGCACCGGCCCGTTGGCCAGGAGCCTGCTAGAAACGGAGGAGCAAGAGCAGAGCAGCACCGGCCCGTTGGCCAGGAGCCTGCTGGAGACAACGGAAGGAGAGCAGAGCAGCACCGACCCGTTGGTCAGGAGCCTGCTGAAAACAACGACCCCACTAGGCCTAGTGGAGGTCCTAGCACAGCTCCCCCGAGACCGGGAGTGTGCACAGACCGCTCTGGAGGGCCTCGCAAGGAGGATGGCCCGGGTGCAGCGAGAGACGTTGGCGGAGTGGAGCCGTGAGATGGCCCAGCAGACTGAGACCTGTCAGCGGAGCACGCCACCCAAGACGAGGAGACAGACCGCCTCTGAGGATGGCGCGGGAGGATTGAAGGCCGGAGACGGCACCGAGAAGGGAGCCGAACGAGTGGAGGCAGGTAAAGGGGACGTCTATACCCCAAACCGGGAAACCGCGTACCTGCCCCAGCTCCCCGTCGCAGAGCCCGAAGTCTATCCTGCCGTGCCCGTCGCTGCAACGTCACCGCCGCAGACTAGGCCTCAAACGGGAGCCGCGACCCCTGTGACGTCACACGCCTCGACCCCGAGCGTGACCAAGCAGGAAGTACCACCAGCCTGGTCGCAAGGCCTAGTACCCCCGGGCGCCGCAATACCAACAGCGCCCCCTACCTCCGCGGAGCCCCCGGCCTGGTCGCAGGGCCAAGTAGCCCAGGGTGCCGCCGTCCTTACGGTGCCCTTCACCTTCCAGATACCCCAGGCCTGGCCGCAAGGCCCGGGCAACCCGGGCGCTAGCACCACCGCGCCCATAAGACCAAGAGTGCCGCATCTGGGAGAGGACCTGTTTAGCCAACACACGTGCCCGGATGGGCAGCCTTTCATCTGGCCCCAGGAATATCATGAACTGAAACGACAGAGGAAGGCTGGGGCCATGTGTGCACCCCTGATCCCGGCTCCAAAGCCCGTAAAGAGGATCTCGCCCCCGCTAGAAGAGGCCCAATTTGAGTGGGACCCCACCGGAGAAGATCTCATGGGGTTCACTCAAGAGACTCGGGCAGCTGCAGCGGAGCGTGCTGAGTGCTGCCGCCAACAACTCGAGGTCTTCGAGAGGGAGCGGAGAGAGAGGCGGGTCCGGGAACAGCAAGCTCAAATAAGGAGCGCGGAGCAGAAGAGCCGGGCCAGGAGAGACCCCCGTGCAGCGCATAGTCCCCGCACCACCGGGACTGTGATTAAGTTTAACATGCAGCATGGGTGGGGCTTCATCCGAGACCACCGCACCCCAGGCGACGTCTTTGTAACCAGGAGAGACGTTGAATCCCACCTACCGGAGGGACACAGAGGTCGTGACCTTTACATCGGGGACGAGGTCACCTTCACCCGGCACAAGTGTGCCAAAGGACCCTACGCCCTCCATGTGCATCGCCTGACGGAGGAAGAGTTGCGGTGTGAGGAGGAAGAACAAGAGGACCCGGACGGGTCTGAAACTAGAGTTAAAGGAAACCATAAAGAAAGAGCAGGAGGATGTCGTCGTTAAGTACAGCGGAGCAGAAGCTGTATATAGTTGCCCGTCGGGGCACAGTGAACTGTTACTGTTGCTAATGTAGTCCCCGTTGGGACCAGAGAATTGAACTGTTTACCCGTTTAACCCTTAAATCCCACTGACCGAGGACTGAGAGCGGTCATTCCTCCCTAATACCTGGCCGAGGACTGAGAGCGGCCACCTTCCCTTTTGTATATAGTTGCGCGTCCTAAAGTGCTCCCTACCGGTTTTATAGGAAAACCATTTTTTTCAAGAAAAGACTGTCGCACTTTACCCCTTCACGCGTTGCACAGTGACCGGAGGAGGGCAAGAAGCGAAGAAAAGTCTATATGAAAAAGTTTTATTGATATATATATATATGCAATGTTTTATATGATGTTTTATTATGATGTTTATGCAAAAAAAAAAAAAAATTGTATGTTTTGGTGTTGTTTTATCTCTTACAGCCCGAGGACGTGCTGTGATTTACCAGGGGGGAATGTAGCACCCTGAGGATTCGGCTGCTACAGGGGTATTGCACCTCAACCCAGAGGTGTGATATTCCACTCCCGGGTAAGGATGGAGTGTGGAACTGAGCTCGGTAGGCTGCATGCACTACACACATCCCATTTCCGGGGAGCAGACCAACGGTACTCCCACTTAGAAATGTGCAGGTACGACCGAGTCTGTTCCTGGCTGGAGTGGGAGGGGGGTGGTACATCCCAAGTAGTGTAGGGGCAGATAGGGGGAGCAGCCTGGGTAAAGATAGGAGCTCATTGGGTGCTGGTCACCTGAGCTCACACATAGAGGGAGTATATAAGGTGGGCACCATCAAAGATCAGGGTCAGTCAGTCAGTCAGTCAGCCTTTGCAGAGGAGTGAATGAGAGCAGAGGAGCAGAGCGGCCTGAGCCAGAGTGAGAGAGGAGAAGAAAGAGAGACCCAGAGGGGGAAAAGAAAGGACTCTGAGAACCCAAATTCAATCACCGGGTGAAGAGTCGGCAATAGGGTACCGGATCCCAAACTGGTGGGGGCAAAAGCACACCCTAGCCAGAGACCGGAGGCCGTGGGCAGCGTCTGCCACGGCCACCCACCACATCCACCCCGAAGGCAGACCACGTGGAGGGTCAGGGAACCCAAGGCCAAGGGTCTCCCAACAGAAGGCCCGAGGGAGCTGGACCTAGGTGGATCACTAGTGGGGACGGCCAGAGGAAAGGACAGAAGGAGAGCTCAGGGCCACGCTCCGGACTTGTTTGGGGGTTTGCTGAATCCAGGACCTGGTGGACGCAGCACGGCTCGGGTGGTCACTTGAAGCTGGAGTGACCGGAACATCAGCAGTGAGTAAATACCCTAAACTGCACAACCCGACTCTGTCTTCATTAACATCTATGCTGCACCACCACAACCCCCATCCTCTGCACCTGACCCCCTGAGGCTATACCCCACCCGTTGGGGGTTATACCACCAAAAGCTGCACCAACACCATCAGCCTCAGCGGACCCTGCTGCAGCGGCGGCCATAGTGACCGCAATACAACGGGTGGCGTAGTCGACATAAAGAACTTTATAACATCTGTAGGACTGCCACATACTCTGAGCTTGACACCCTGGGCATGGACCGGGTCACAGCCACTCGGAAGACTACAACTCCCATCTGATCCGGCTCCGGGTATTCCCCCTAAAGAATATGGCCCAGGGGGCGCGTCATATGATGTAGAGACACCCCCCTAACTGCATGGGTTCCTCCACCTCCCCCAGTACTGGCTCAACCTCAGACCGCTCCCCTGGCAGAGATACACAACCCCGACAAGAAGGCCACGGAGAAGGTGGTCTCACCCATCTATCCTTAAGGCATCTATCAAGATGTATGGCCAATGACATGGCAGCCACCAAGAACTAAGGGGTTTCATATACTGCCAAGGCATCTTTCAACCTTTCAGTAAAGCCCTCACAAAATTGACTTTTAAGGGCTGAGTCATTCCATTTGGAATCCGTTGCCCATCTACGGAGTTCCGAGCTGTACATCACCACTGACCAATTCCCCTGCTGAAGGTGACATACCCTAGACTCAGCCAAGGCAACTCAGTCAGGGTCATCATAGATGGGGGCCAGAGCCCCGAAAAAACCCTCCACAGACTGAAGACAAACCGAGTCCTGCGGTAAAGAAAACGCCCAAGACTGAGGATCTCCCTGCAGTAGAGAGATCACAATACCAACCCCGTTGCTCCTCATTTTCAGAGTGAGGATGAAGTTTAAAATACAGTTTGCAGGCCTCCTTAAATACAAAAAACTTGTCCCTACCTCCTGAAAACCAGTCCGGGAGGGCAAACTTGGGTTCAGGCTGGGCAGGCCTACCTGCAGAGAACCCTACGTTAGCGACCAGTAGCAGCTGATGTTGCTGCTGAAACTCATAGCGGAGGTCATTCACCTCCAGGGACAGACAGCGGAACTGCTCTGCGAGCTCTGAAACAGAACCCATACCAAGGGAGAAAGGAAAAAAAAAATCCACGCCCAAAAACACACAGAGGGAAAAAAAACAAAGTGTCAGTCTTTTTTTTTTCCTTTTCAAAATGTGATTGGCCGGCAATAATATCACGCAAGGTGAGGGAAAGACTTAGTGCAACACAAAGGGAAGAGGGAAAGGGAGATCAGACTCTAGGGAAAGGGGGGAAGTGAAGACCTCCTAGATTGATCTAGCGTCACCGTCACCCTGTCTCCCCTAGAGTCACTGTATTGGCTCTTCATCAATCTCCGCATGCGTGCCTCGCCCTGTCTTTCCCTGGCGTATGGCTAAGGCTAAGGAAGGGAGGAGATCAGCACTAGTTGATCTCCACTAAACACTATAGACAACAAGGGTGGACAAACAGGGGGAAAATTGCTTAGCTGTAGATGAACTCCAGACAAATGCGCACATGTCCTCAAGCTCCAGAGAGGCCGAAGTACTGCTATTGCTAAAGCTTTCACAAGTAGTAATGAATATTGCCGGCACCTCCCACTGAAACATAGCTGGTATTTATACACCCAGGCAGGGTGTTAATTAGCCATAGGGAGGTAGCTGCTGGGTCATAGAGACAGCCTCTAAGAAGATGTCTGTAATGCCAAACGTAGAGATCTCCTGCAACCAACTGTAGGGCGACTGTCTGTCACTTCTGACACACCCGTGACACTGAGTGGCCGAACACCAGCCGGTCCAAGGACTTTGCTGGACTCTTTTCTTATGTCATTTTACCGTTAGGCAGGATGGGCTGTGTTTATTTTTCAAGAACTTTATGTTGTTTTTGCTGCTTAATTTACCAACTGAGAATTTAAAGAAACAGTGTTCCGTTTATACCTCAATGTGTAGCCGAGTGAGCCGATCTACCACAATATACAACACTTAGCATGAGTATACCCCCCCTGTATTCTCAGTACGTTATGTATACAGCGCTCAGTGTAAGTGAGCACACCCCCCTGTATTCTCAGTACATCTTACATATGCTGGAAGCGTCCATCTGCCCAAAGCCGGGATGGGTTGCACCTGCGCAGTGAGGCGCCGGAGTCAGCACGAGTGCATACCGCACTATGGCGCCATTTTATTGAAGACACTGCATATGCGAATTCGCAGACAGTGTCTTTAAAATAATGGAGCAGGATAGCACGGCATGCGCACGTGCTGACTCTGGCACCATTAATAAAATTAAAAATGTACCAATAAAAATGCTCACCACCCGGGCGTAGAACGGGTTCAATACCTAATTACCTATAATGTGGGTCATCAGGTTTCCATTCTTGCGTCAGCCATTTTACCAGACAAAAGAGCTCTCCATGCTGTATTATTTTGCCTAAGAGGCTGAACTGCAGATGTGGACTCAGCCTAAGAGCACGCTCACAATCGCGTAGATTCTCTTAAGCAAGAGAATCGGGCTTATTATGTCAATGTCACTGGGCTCAAACTCTGTTAAAGTTTTATCTAAGTGTCATCTGAGTGCTATCCAATTTCCTCACATGAGAGAATTGCAGCACAGGTGCAGAAAAGACCTTAGAACCTAATTTCTCTATCTTCTCTGTTGTGTCTGTGTGTGTGTACATTGGACTGCACTCGGGACGACATCCGAGTGCAGTCTGATGTTTCAAACGCACCGATAGACTTGTGTGGGTGCAAGTGATCCGAATTCCGGAACCACGCAAAGCATCATGAGATTGGGCATGACAAAAAAATCGGCACAAGAAAATAATTGCAGATCAGAACTGCCCCATAGTATAACAAATGTCACATAATACTAATGAATTCTGCGAGCTATCTTTTCAGGAACAAACTGCTTTGTTACGCTTTCAGCAACTACAGGCAGAAAATGGTAATCTGAATGGTGTTAGTGATGGTGATGTTTTTCGTTCCAAATTAAAAACTCAGTTGAATTCAGAACCCCAGTTTTGGATTATTTTCAGACCCTGGTCGAACGGGATCTGAAGACTCTCCACGCACAAATTGGGAAGTCACCATTTTCTAAAAATTTTACTACTAAGTAGAGATGAGCAAATTTTTCAATGTTTGATTCGGTTTCCGATTGCCGAATTTGCAATATTCGCCGATTATTTAGTTTAACATTCGCCAAACATTTCCGAACACCATTGTATTTAATGGGAGGCAAACCCAAACGCATACACAACACCTTCAAACGGGCCCAAAAACTGCCAAAGCAGATCATATTAGGGGCAGACACCAGGAAAGTGGCCACCATTCACTCACAGTACAAATTGTATAAGGGCACAGCAGCAATCAGCCATGAGCCATGCACGAGGAATCGGGGTCTGGGCCAACATTTACAGCTTTGAATTTAACTTAAAATTAAGAAGAGGTGGCTGAGGGATCGGTGTAGGTCTGCTATGCTGGGAGCCCTGATACCACATGCAACAGCTCAACCTGGTTTTATGCTCAGCCACACTCATAAATTAGTACTGGTACAAAAATTTAAGGATAGTAACACGGGTAGTTGACTGAAAGTAAGTGGAAGCCTGCCAGTCTGGGAGGTCTACTGCTACAGGCAACACACGTGAAGGAGACCCAACCAGGAGTCTCACCATTTTCAAAAATTAGGGTCTGACACCACTAAAGTGGCATTAATTTGAGTAGAGTAGAAATAGTATACTTAGGACTGACACCTCTTCCACTAATTAACTGCATTAATTTCACCAGAGTAGAAATAGTATAATTAGGACCAACACCCCTTCCACTGCAGCCAACCCAGCAGATGGAGCCCCAACCAGGAATGTTCTCATTTCCAAAAATTATTGTTAACATCTGCAGCAGCAGCAACAGCAGGCACAAAAGCCACGCTAAAGATATTAAAGACTGCAATTATGCAAGATCAGCACACTAAAAACTACAATATCACCTAGTCTGTACAGTCTGCGATTGGGGTGCAAAAGTCCTTGGAGATCCATGACTTGTTCATCTTGATGAAAGTTGGTGGTCTACACTTTCAGGGGACATAATAGAAACACAAAAACTGCCACTAAGTAAGTGCAGCTTCAGCAGGAAGACATAAAACTCATAGCTTAAAAAAATAATTTTTATTTAAATATGCAAAATAAAAACTAACAAGAATAAAAAAATATTAGTAAAAAAGCAGGAACCCTTAAGTTCCCTACATATCAGCTCGCTCAAACATGTAGTAAATGCACTGAATCCAATAGTTGGGTATAAAAATATCCCCCTGCAAGTAATTTACCCTAAGCAGTATAAGCCCAAGTGCCCAAAATAACAATGGTTAGGTCCCATTAAATATATAAAGTGCTAGTGCCTATAGAGAATGATCCTAACTAGTATAAGCGAATAATAAGGTAAATAAATAATACAGTAAACATAGACCAGGTAGTATGTCTTAGTGCCTCCAAGGGAAAGACATTAGTATATATATAAATACAAGTGTATATAAAGATCAGGTATTAAGGTATATTACTTACAAAAAGAGAGAGAGCTTGTAGGGAACCAACCCCGACGACGCCGTTTCGCGAGTGCTCTCCAGGAGTCTCACCATTTTCAAAAATTAGGGTCTGACACCACTAAAGTGGCATTAATTTGAGTAGAGTAGAAATAGTATACTTAGGACTGACACCTCTTCCACTAATTAACTGCATTAATTTCACCAGAGTAGAAATAGTATAATTAGGACCAACACCCCTTCCACTGCAGCCAACCCAGCAGATGGAGCCCCAACCAGGAATGTTCTCATTTCCAAAAATTATTGTTAACATCTGCAGCAGCAGCAACAGCAGGCACAAAAGCCACGCTAAAGATATCAAAGACTGCAATTATGCAAGATCAGCACACTAAAAACTACAATATCACCTAGTCTGTACAGTCTGCGATTGGGGTGCAAAAGTCCTTGGAGATCCATGACTTGTTCATCTTGATGAAAGTTAGGTGGTCTACACTTTCAGGGGACAGCCCGGTGCACTTATCCATCAGGACACCACCAGCAGCTCTGAAAAAACGTTCTGAGAGAACGCTGGCTGTCGGGCATGATAAAACCTCCAAGGCGCGACAGGCAAGCTGAGGCAACTCTTCCATTTTTTAAGACAAAAATGTAAAATGGTCCAAACCCTCCCTGATGGTATTGATATTGACCTCTAGATATTCCTGCACCATCCTCTCCAGTCGTTCACCACATGTCAAACTGTTGTGCTGATGCACGAGCTGGTCTAAAAAATGTGTGAAAGGACTCACAAATTGTTTCTGCCACTTACACAACTGCTGCTGCTAATGTTTTGGCATTATGAATTGAGGTGCGGGAGATTGGAAGTCTAGAGCTGCGACGCACACTGTGTGCCTCACTGCGGTCTTGGGGAAAACCTCCCTTAAGGTTGTGCAAAAGCGTATTTCGATACTCCAGCATGCGCGGGTCCCTTTCCACCTTTCACCTTTGTGGTGAAATGCAGCCGGGCCGACATATATTTAGTTAAGGAACAGGTAATGTTGTCTGCGACAGGATGGTGTAGGGCAGGCACAGCTTTCTTAGAGAAGTAATGGTGAATGGGCAACTGGTACTGGGAGACTGCGACGGCCATCAGCTTTTGGAAACCATCTGAATCTACCAGGCAGGAAGGGAGCATTTCCGTGTTCAACAGATTGGAGAGGGTAGAGTTCAACCTCTTAGCTTTGTCATGTGTAGGATGAAGCAATCTTTGACGTGACCACAACTGCGGAACTGAGGGCTGGCTGCAGTGCTGAGAGGGCGAGTACGGTGACCCGGACAAACTGCTGGACCGTGAGTGAGATGTAGGCGGAGATGTTACAGTGGATTGAGAAAGATGTGGTGTGCTTGTTCTCTAAGATCGGTCAAAAACAGCAGGCATGTCCGCTTCCATTACAGCTGATGGGCTCTCACTCAGCCTGACTGGAGCGTACCGCTGTTTGGCTGCCAAAGAAAGGGAGTGGAGTAGCCTGTCTAGTAACAGACGCTGTCAGTTGTCTTTGGATAGGATGTCACAGTGTTGGTTCATTAGTGCTTTCACTAACATTACCATCTACCCCACATATACTTGAACACCAAGCCTATTCCCCCTTCCACCACCACCTCGCTTTTTCCACTCATGTTGCTCAGATAGTGTAGTAGGATCACGCTATTAAAAACAAAAAAAATGATTTTTTACACAAAGCTAAATTTCAGCACCACAAAATGACAAGGTGAGATATGGCGTGATGTGTCACGTTAGGGACAGAAAAAAATAGATTTTTAAAGGTGTACTCATGCATGAAGTACAATCAAAGCAGTGCACAACAAAGTTCTATAAATGTGCCCTGCTGTCTCTGTCTGGACCTCACTAATGGCACAAGAAAAAAAATCTGCTGGAAGGTCGATTTCACAGCCACACAGGACACTAGCTATCTAAACTGTCTGACTTAGATGCAGCCGCCTTAGCTAACTAGCTAAAATCTCTAATGAATCCAGGAGCAGACCAGGAGCATCCTTGTGCCTGGACATTGTGGATGGTTTCTGCACCCTGATGGGCTAGCCGCAATTTGCACACATAAATTTAGGGAAAAAAAAAAAGACTATAAGCACGCCACTCCTCTAAGCTCTCCTCACCCCCTGCTCATCATACACTAGCAGTATCCTAGCCAAAGTGATAAAAATACTTTAGTGGCAGCACAATCATTTCCCGCACTTTTACCGACTTTTACAGAATTCTGCCGATTTTAAGAAAAAATGCTCATGTGTCCGATCACTAATCTGAATGTGCCATATTCGAATTTGAAATTGGCGATCGTTTTTTGAACATAATCGCTCATCTTTACTACTAAGCAATTTGCAGCAATAAAAGAACTCCGCTCAAATACTAACCTAGTCATTCGCCAATCAGATAAGGCAGGATGCATGGTGGTCCTAGCTGCTACATTATATACAGAATTGGTGTCTTCCATGTTACATGATAACAGTACCTATAGGAAACTCAGATCTGATCCCACCATCTTTTTTAAAGTTTTATTTTCCCAAATATTAGATACTAGATGGAGGCCCTATGCTATTGTGTCACCCTGGCCTGGATGCCACAAATGTATAATAAAGCTGTGTCTGAGAGCAAGGGGGAGGTTCTCTGGTTAAGGACCATTAGCATGCAATACCTCCTGTCACAGACCAGTAGGGGGAGCAGGCTGCCCCTATAAAAGCTGGAACTGGGGGCAGGGTTAGGGAGAACTGGACAACCTGTCTCTGGATTGAGAGGTGTCCCAGAGCAGGGACTGACAGTTGTGTTGCAGCCTAAGAGGACGTGTGGCAGTAGGAGAGCCACGAGCCAGGGACAAGAGGCGAAGTGAGCCTGTCCTGGCCGACAAAGAAACTAATCTACCAGACTTTGGTGTCTGAGGCTGGGAGGATTCCAAGTCCTACAGCAGATAACCAGTCCACAGGGGACTGTATGTTCCTTGGCCTAAGAAGCCCGGAGGCTCTGCCACAGCAGAAGGGACCAGCAAAGCCGTACCAGGCCGGGAGTAGAAAGGGACCCAAGTTGCAAGCCATATGGGCGAGAGGACACGGTGAGCTCGGGAACGTGGGCTGTTACACTACAAGGAGGGAAATAGCCAGAAGGAGCACAGAGAACACGGTAGGCCTACACCCTCACCCTGACCAGGGTCAGCTTCAGACATCCAGGCCCCCTCCTAGCCGGGCCTGTTTCTGGGTCATTTTACCTGTTCTAATAAAGACCCTGAACTGCTTAAGAGGCCTCCGTTTACTGGCTATCGCGGTCGGAATCATCCCCTCCATCATCCATTATATATACTGCCCTGGGGCTATACTCCTCCCATGGGGAGTTGAACTATTCAGTGCTGTACATTTATATCAGCCCCAGCGGTCTGCACTGCAGCGGCGGTTAGCCCTGACCGCAATCCACGGGTGGCGTAGTCGGACATTACCTACAGCACATCGTAGACTATCACTGGTCTGACCACCCTGAGCCACGGAACCGGGTCGCCACCACTACCCCCATCGTTTCCTTTTGCCCGGCTCCGAGTGCCCCACGGCCCAGGGGGCGAGTCACTATCGCATCAGGAGGGCGGTAATGTCACGATGGGGACAGGCTTTGCAGCGTTGGGAATCTCTCCCCGCATGTGCTCACCCACCTATCCACTCTCTATTTCACCCATGTGCTGACTTCTCCTGTCTGTGCTCTCTTCTTTAACCTGTCTACCCCATGTGCTATCCCCATTGTCTGCTGTCTCTCTCCTTCCTGTGCTGTGTTCTCCCCTCATGTGCTGTCCCTTTTGAGCTGTCTTCCCTCTGTGCTCTGTCTCTCTCCCCCCTGTGCACTTTCTCTCTCCCCCTTCTGCTGTCTTCTACTCTCATGTGATCTCTTCTTTGACCTGTGTACCCCATGTGCTCTCCCCCTTGTCTGCTCTCTCTCTCCACCCCTGTGCTGTCTTCTTCCCTCATGTGTTCTCTCGTTTGAGCTCTCCCGCCCCTGCACGTCGCGCATCTGCCGCCGGGATCAGCCGTATGATTCACTGCGCCTGCGCGGAATTCACGCAGGCACAGTAAATCCGACCGCCGCCATCTTTGTGCAGGCAGATAGCTGCGGTCACATTAAAAGTGCGCATGCGTTACTCCTGTACAAAGATGGCGGTGGTCAGTGAATCATTTGGTTGAACCGGCGGCGGCGTGTACGCGACGGTGTTCCGCTGGTGATACCGCGCAAGAGGCTGGTACCACCAGCGGTTTCCATATTGAGACACCCATCACTTGGGTGTCCCAATATGGCGGTCAACGAACTTCCGCCACTTGGAATTCTGGGATCCGGACACATCTGGACAGAACCTGATGTGAAGACATTACAAGGTAAGTATATATATGAAGGGAGTATCTTTGGGCATCGTTGATTCCAACCACAGAAAATTATTATTCACACACCATCCCATAATACCAATATTCCATGGTTTATCTAAAACACACAAAAGGATTTTCCCTCCGCCCCTACGACAGATTATTTCAGGAATAGGGTTCCTGAATGAGGGACTCAGTGAATGGTTGGACCACCATTTGCATGCACTAACTACCAGAATACTGTTTTTTTGAAAGATAACACTTCGCTCCTTCGACAATTTGATGAATTTTCATGGAAAAGGGAATACACTTTTGCCATACTAGATGTGGCTAATTTGTATTCCTGTATTCCAAATTCACTTGTAGTTACAGCTGTCCAATATCATCTAGATAATTACAGTACATATTCTAGTGATATCAAACATTATATTATTACTTATACTATCTGCTGAAGCACAACTATGTCATGTTCAATTCTACATTTTTCTTATAAATAGTTGGAGCACCAATGGGTGCTAAATTTCCCCCCTCCTTCGTCATACTTTAAATTGGCTTGGTGGGAGGAGAAATTCATTTTTCACTCTGATAACACCTTCTCCACCCTCTTCAAGTGGTATCATCCCTATGTGGACGACTTCCTCCTGGTGTAGGTGGGAAGCACATTAGAATTCTCTGAGTTTGTTCTATATCTAAATGATAACATGCAATTTGAAGTTCACGACTGAGGCACTTGCCAATCAAATTTTATTTTTGGACATTTTCCTCAAAGGAAATTGCATTGCCGATTGTGTACATACAACTTTGTACAGGAAAACTATATCAGGCAATATTATTCTCCAATCGACAAGCTGTCACCCCAAACATACTACTAGGGCTATCCCATAAGGAGAAATGTTACATGCTAAATGCATATGTTCAGATGACAACAGCTTCCTTGTGAAGAGTAATGTACATAACAGATTGCGAGAAAGGGGATATGGAAGTCAGTTGATTCAGGGTGCATGTCTCCTATAGTGCTATAGCATATGCAGTAACTCTAAGGTCTGTCCAAAATTTTGAAAAAACCCAATACACATTTGAAGATACATAGAGGGACTGATTTAAAAATAATTCTCATTATTAAGGAGCAGTTCTGCTATACGGTTATTGCATATGCAGTGACTGCAACGGCTGCCCAAATTTTTGAAAAACCCCAATACCAATTTGAAGACACATAGAGGAGGGCCGCAGTAAAAAATGTTCCCATTATAAAGGAGTGATTCTTTAATAATGATATTGCGCTTGCAGTGATTGAAAAGGCTGCCAAAAAAAGGACACTCTCCAATATTCCTTTGAAGAGATGTAGAGGAGGTCCTCATTAAAAAAATTGTTACCATTGTTAAGGAATGGGTCTATATACTGGTAATGCCCATGCACTAAGTGCATGGACTTAAAAACATTTACCCCTGGGGGTTATACATGAACAGAACATACTGTATAACATACAGAATGTTACAGGTAGGTCTCTAAAAAAATTTCCTATGGGCATTATAAAACATTACAAAAAAATTATGTGGGTGTTGCATCACGGTCACCCTGGTGATATGGTGGTGGAGGATGAGGAGAAAGAGAAGGACAACAGAAAAAAGCCAAAATCAATAAGCGTATTGCTAAGGGGACGGTTGCAAACAAATTAATTAAATAATGGAAAGCAACCGAACCCGGGGTCCGCGATCCAGCCTGGAGGACTGCGGCCGAACACCTTCCGGGTAAGAAGGTAAAACAACCAACTGAAATAACAATCCCTTCCGTGTTACTGCACACCGGAACAGGAATAGGGATTCGCACTATCTCCGTTAACTGCACGAGAGATGTGTGATAAATAATGTACAGTACAGACCAAAACTTTGGACACACCTTCTCATTTAAAGATTTTTCTGTATTTTCATGACTATGAAAATTGTACATTCACACTGAAGGCATCAAAACTATGAATTAACACATGTGGAATTATATACTTAACAAAAACTGTGAAACAACTGAAAATATGTCTTATATTCTAGATTCTTCAAAGTAGCCACCTTTTGCTTTGATGACTGCTTTGCACACTCTTGGCATTCTCTTGATGAGCTTCAAGAGGTAGTCACCAGAAATTGTTTTCACTTCACAGGTGTGCCCTGTCAGGTTTAATAAGTGGGATTTCTTGCCTTATAAATGGGGTTGGGACCATCAGTTGTGTTGCGCAGAATTCAGGTGGATACACAGCTGATAGTCCTACTGAATAGACTATTAGCTTCTTTTTTCTTGCCATAATACAAATTCTAAGTAAAGAAAAACGAGTGGCCATCATTACTTTAAGAAATGAAGGTCAGTCAGTCTGAAAAATTGGGCAAACTTTGAAAGTGTCCCCAAGTGCAGTTGCAAAAACCATCAAGCGCTACAAAGAAACTGGCTCACATGAGGACCGCCCCTGGAAAGGAAGACCAAGAGTCACCTCTGCTTCTGAGGATAAGTTTATCCGAGTCACCAGCCTCAGAAATCGCAGGTTAACAGCAGCTCAGATTAGAGACCAGGTCAATGCCACACAGAGTTCTAGCAGCAGACACATCTCTACAACAACTGTTAAGAGGAGACTAAATGCAGCAGGCCTTCATGGTAAAATAGCTGCTAGGAAACCACTGCTAAGGACAGGCAACAAGCAGAAGAGACTTGTTTGGGATAAATAACACAAGGAATGGACATTAGACCAATGGAAATCTGTGCTTTAGTCTGATGAGTTCAAATTTGAGATCTTTGGTTCCAACCACCGTGTGTTTGTGCGACGCAGAAAACGTGAATGGATGAACTCTACATGCCTGGTTCCCACCGTGAAGCATGGAGGAGGAGGTGTGATGGGGTGCTTTGCTGGTGACACTGTTGGGCATTTATTCAAAATTGAAGGCATACTGAACCAGCATGGCTACCACAGCATCTTGCAGTGGCATGCTATTCCATCCGGTTTGCGTTTAGTTGGACCATCATTTATTTTTCAACAGGACAATGACCCCAAACACACCTCCAGGCTGTGTAAGGGCTATTTGACCAAGAAGAAGAGTAATGGGGTGCTACGCCAGATGACCTGGCCTCCACAGTCACCAGACCTGAACCCAATCGAGATGGTTTGGGGTGAGCTGGACTGCAGAGTGAAGGCAAAAGAGCCAACAAGTGCTAAGCATCTCTGGGAACTCCTTCAAGATTGTTGGAAGACCATTTCCGGTGACTACCTCTTGAACCTCATCAAGAGAATGCCAAGAGTGTGCAAAGCAGTCATCAAAGCAAAATGTGGCTACTTTGAATAACCTAGAATATAAGACATATTTTCAGTTGTTTCACACTTTTTTGTTAAGTATATAATTCCAGATGTGTTAATTCATAGTTGTGATGCCTTCAGTGTGAATGTACAATTTTCATAGTCATGAAAATACAGAAAAATCTTTAATGAGAAGGTGTGTCCAAAATTTTGGTCTGTACTGTATCTGTAGCCCTGTTTACAGCACAGGGACTACACAGCAGGCGCTAGGATGCGTGTGTGATACACGCCGGCGTATACGTGTTCCCAGCCGGCGTGCTACCGGACTGAGGACTATCTCTCTACGTGACTTACAGGCGGTGCCGGGAATACGGCGTTTGCAGACTGCTCGGGGTGTATGGTGACCCCTTTGTCAGAGCCAGACTGTCAGACGAAGCTACCTGCCACCCTCCATCTAAGGCTGCCTATCCCCCGCTAAACCTGCCTGACAGAAGCTAAAGCACACGTGGAGCCCAAACGACCAAGCGTCCCCACAACAACACCATCACAGCTCAATGATAAGAGCGCGACGACATGTTTGTGGGCGGGCTATTTAAAGATTAAGCCCTAACCACCGTCGCACTATTAGAGACATCACCCTCGACTAATCAGGCGGTGCCAGGTCACCGGATCAGCTGACTCCCAAACCACCAATCACGGTCCACCATGTCACGGGCATGCTCAGTGCAGTGAATCCTGAACTTAGGCTGTAGCAGCCCTGTTTCCCTCCGCAACCTACGCTTCATGTTGCTAGGAACAAAGACCCAAGAGACAACTTGTACATCTAGTGCACCAGCTATGCGTTGGGACTGACGACGATGCTGAGCAGCATTTGGACCGGAATGGGAAACTACAGAATCCACTGATGGTTCTGAACCCATTTCAAATCCAGCAAACACCTGACACCTAACATTATCCCCCCTTCTAACATCCCCCTCCACTTGACGCTCATATTCCTCAACGAGCAGGGGAGCATGAATGTGGTCCACCGGTTCCCAGGGATGATCCTCAGATCCATGGTCCCTCCAGTGTACTGGGTAACCTTTTTTTCCACGAACCATCTTAGACCCCATAATAGCCTGCACCTCGAGATTATCACCCCTGGTGTCTGTAGCAGGTTGGGGTTCAGCGAGTTTTGTCAGGCGAACGGGTTTAAGGAGTGACACATGAAAAGTGTCATGACTCCTCAGGTGTCGTGGTAACTGTAAAGGGTACATTGCTTGGTTTACTTGGGCCAAAATTTTGAAAGGACCAATAAAGTGGGGGGGGCAACCTTAGCAGATTCCCTGCGTACTTTAATATTGCGAGCCGTGAGCCACACTCTGTCGCCCGGATAGAATACGGGAGCAGGACGATGAAGAGTGTCAGCCGACTCTCTCATTCCATTCTAGGAGGCCAATATAGCATCCTGGGTATGGTCCCAAACCTCCCGTGCCTCCCGAGCCAAATCTCTGACCCCAGGTTCCATAGAGGGAACTGGCATAGGAACCGGAACGAGCGGATGTTGGCCATTATTCAGAAGAAGCGGAGTCAGATCTGTGGAATACGCCACGGGTAACGGGTGGAGAAGACCAGCGGGACTTTGATGGGATGATTTATCTCTCGCACAGGAGACACACGCTAGAACATATTCCTTAACGTCCTGGCGCCACCGGGGCCACCAATACGACCGTTGAAGGAACTTTGTGGTACATTTGACTCCAAAATGACCTCCGATCTTAGGGGCATGTGCCCAGGAGAGCACCTCATTTTGTAGATTAGGGGGAACGAACGTCCTCCCAGAATGAAGAGTGAGCCTGGACTCGTCATCGTCCTCAGCCATATCCATGGACCGGGACAAAAGGTCTACTCGAGGATTCTTTTTGATATAATCTAACACCACCTGGGTCTCGGGGACAGACAGAGGATTTGTGCCGGGGGCCAAATCAATAGGACAGCCACATGGTTGGTGGCGAGGTAAAGTGTCTGCAGCCTTTTTGGGAAAGACATTCTCAAAGGTCTGATTTTGCACAGGGAGAGCGGCCAAGTCGGAAGAAGGCTCAGAGACTACCCTCCGGGTGACTGTAACCATACACTGAGACACAATTTTCACTCCAGGAAGAAATTCTCCCCGAATTCCAGTCAATGTGTGCAGTGTGACATAACCACAGAAGACCCAATAGCACTTCATCCTATCCACCGGGAATAATAAGAAAGGAGATAACCTCCCGGTGACCCCGAGGAAATGACATGGTGAGGGGAATTGACTGGTGGGTGATTTGTGTGTCCAGTAGTGAACCGTTGACTACCCTAATGTTCATTGGTTTTGGAAGTAACTCCATAGGAATGGCGTACGTCTGGGCAAACGTAGATGACAAAAAATTGCCATCGGCACCAGAATCCACCCACGCCTTGGGAGTAACCGTGGTTGTTCCGAAGAACAATGTCACCTTATACAATAATTTGGAGGAAGAAGCCACGGAATCTAACACACCTCCTCCAACGGCGGTTAGACACACTCGTTTTCCCAACTGCTTGGAACCCTTATTAATGGGGTACTCCAAGAGATGTGCAGGTCGGGAACGAGAGGGGCTAGACTCCGTCCGAGATACATCCATAGCCTCAGGCTCTGGGTCGGGAGTCGCGGGTTTGGAAATGGGTCTAGAGAATGAAGGTGCCAACCGACACTGAGGTCTGGGGACTTCCAGCTCTAACTTGTGCTCTGCATGACGCAAATCTATTTGGTTAGCGAGAGAGATTAACTCCTCCAGGGAGGTTGGACTCTCTCTGGTAGATAGAGCATTTTTAATATGCCCAGCCAGACCCTTCCAGAACACCGGGATTAAAGACCGCTCAGACCAATCCAATTCAGCCGCTAAGGTTCTGAACTGTGTGGCATAGTGGCTGGCGGTGACCGAACCCTGGACCAATGCAAGAAGCTTAAGAGCCGTATCATGCGTGATCTGAGGACCTAGGAAGACATTTTTTAGGGCTGTAAGAAAGAGACCCGCATTAGCCACTACCAGGTTACTCCGCTCCTACAGGGGTGTAGCCCACTCCAAGGCCCTGTGAGAAAGTAACGAGATGACAAAACCCACTTTGGCCCTTTCGGAGGGGAACCGTGCCTCCATCATCTCCAACTGAATGGAGCACAGATTAATAAAACCTCTGCAGGATTTGCTGTCACCAGAAAATTTTTCCGGGAGAGAAAAACGGGGTAATGGGGTGATTGCAGCTGCCGCAGCACTCACCGCAGCCGAGTTAACCAGATTGGCTGCTTGAGAAGCTGCCTGGGTAGCTACTGCAGTGATATCAGCCACCGGGGCAGCTTGTTCCAGAGTCTTAAGTCTGGCCTCAAGTTGCTGTATATAGCGCTGCAGTTGATGGTTGTCAGCCATGTTCGGCAAGACCCTGGCGCTCTGATACTGTTAAGGGGACGGTTGCAAACAACTTTATTAATAATGGAAAGCAACCAAACCCGGGGTCCGCGATGCAGCCTGGAGGACTGCGGCTGAACACCTTCCGGGTAAGAAGGTAAAACAACCAACTGAAATAACAATCCCTTCCGTGTTACAGCACACCGGAACGGGAATAGGGATTCACACTATCTCCATTAACTGCACGAGAGATGTGCAATAAATAATGTATCCGTAGCCCTGTTTACAGCACAGGGACTACACAGCAGGCGCTAGAATGCGTGTGTGATACACGCCGGCGTATACGTGCTCCCAGCCGGCGTGCTACCGGACTGAGGAGTATCTCTCCACGTGGCTTACTGGCGGTGCCGGGAACACGGCGTCTGCAGACTGCTCGGGGTGTATGGTGACCCCTTTGTTGGAGCCAGACTGTCAGACGAAGCTACCTGCCTCCCTCCATCTAAGGCTGCCTATCCTCCACTAAACCTGCCTGACAGAAGCTAAAGCACACGTGGAGCCCAAATGACCAAGCGTCCACACAACAACACCATCACATCTCAATGATCAGAGCACGCCGCCATGTTTGTGGGCGAGCTATTTAAAGATTAAGCCCTGCCCACCGTCGCACTATTGGTGACGTCACCCGCGACCAATCAGGCGGTGCCAGGTCACCAGATCAGCTTACTCCCAAACCATCAATCATGGTCCGCCATGTCACGGGCATGCTCAGTGCAGTGAATCCTGGACTTAGGCTGTAGCAGCCCTGTTTCCCTCCGCAACCTACGCTTCATGTTGCTAGGAACAAAGACCTGAGAGACAACTTGTACATCTCGTGCACCAGCTAGGTGTTGGGACTGATGACGATGCTGAGCAGCATCAGCCCCGGCTGGACCAGAATAGGACACCACTGAATGGTTCTAAACCCATTTCAAATCCAGCAAACACCTAATACATATAACCATGTCTGGGTGTGAAGAGGTGCATGTGAATAGACCTCCCAAAAAAGGTCACAGGATTTGACTTTATATTCCGCTGCTATCATCCGGTGATATTGAGAAGTCTGGCCTAATCCAGCCCTTGTTCATTTTAATAATAATCAGCCTGTCAGCATTTTCATTTGACAGGCGGATGAGCCTATCTGTTATCATGCCCCCGGCGGCAATAAAAACCCACTCTGACAAAATGCTAGCGGCAGGCCAGGACCTCCAAAGTTCAGAGAGCCAGTTCTTGTCACGTGTTCAGATTGAATACCCAATAATTATAAGGCACAGAGGACGTTGGTACCATAGTCAAGGTAGTCCTTCAGCATCTTCCCAAATTTTTCCCTCCTTGTCAGAATACCCCACACATCACGGCCTGGGCTCTGGGAGGGTCTGAGAAAACTGTCCCACACCTTTGACAGTGTTCTCCTGCCTCTGCTGCGTCATATTTGTGTCTCCCTTGCCTGTTCTCCTTGGCTGTACAAGGAACTGTGACCTCTGCCACCAACGGTTTCAGAGGAGAATTTTTTAAATAATTCCACAAGAGACTTCTGGTACTGCAACATTTTATTAGACCTCTCCGCCACTGGAATGAGAGATATAAAGTTTGCCTTGTAGCAAGGGTCCAGAAGTGTGACCAACCAGTAATTACCATCGGCCGAAATGCGTACAACGCGAGGGTGACGGGAAATGCAGCAGAACATAAAGTCAGCCATATGTGTCCGACTGCCACCAGCCAAGTCTTCCCTGTCCTGAACAAGAGGACGACTGTCCATGCTCTACTCCTCATCCGATCTTTCCTCAGGCCATCCACTCTGAACAGACAGTATAAATGGGGTGTGGGTAGTACCATCAGTAGCACAGGAAACCAACTCCTGTTCCTCCTCTTCCTCCTCCTCCCGATTAGCACCCAATCCGCATTGGGATGAGATGAGGCTGGGCTGAGCTGTGTGGCATCACCCTGTATGGTTCCTTGCTCCATCTCAATGTGCTGCACCTGCAATGTCTCTCTCTTTAATTGTGAGCAGCAAGTGTTTCAGAAGACAGAGAAGCGGGATTGTGACGCTAATTATGGCGTCATTGCCGTTCACTATCTTGGTGGAATCCTCAAAGTTTTGGAGGACCACACAGATGTCTGACATCCATGCCCACTCCTCAGTTCTTATGTGCAGAGGCTGACCAGAATGCAGATGGGCGTGTTGTAGCTGGTACTTAACAACTTCCCTCCGCCACTCATAAATCCTTCCGAACATCTGCAACGTTGAGTTCCAATGCGTGGTGACATCGCACACCAGTCGGTGAGCTGGAATGTTGGTGCTACGGGGAACGCTTTCCCGCCTTGTGTCTGGGGCCACCACACTGCTTCTTGCTGCCTCTTGTGGTGATATGCTTCCCTCCCCCTGTGTGCTACTGTCCTCGCTCTGCATGTCACATTGCCAGTTTGTGTCAGTGACTTCATCGTCCACCACCTCATCTTCCACTTCTGCACCCTCGTCCTCCTCCTGACTTTCTGGCAATTGTGTCTCATTATCATCCACCTCTTGTGACAGTAATTGCACTTTCCCAACATCGCCTTCATGTGACCGTGGCTGCTCAGATATTTGGGCATTGCTACATGCGATCTCCTCTTGCCCGGCTTGCAGCTGGCTGGGCAAGAGGCCCAAATCTAT
Source organism: Phyllobates terribilis (assembly GCF_046119375.1). NCBI lineage: Eukaryota > Metazoa > Chordata > Amphibia > Anura > Dendrobatidae > Phyllobates > Phyllobates terribilis. Next base: position 262,242,775 of record NW_027362768.1, read on the forward strand.
AAATGAAAGAGTGAAAAGCTCTTCAGAGTGTACAAGTGTGGGATCAATTGTCTCCAGGCACTCGGCATGGTGAGAGGAAGGAGGATCAGGGTGAGGAATATGTGGTTCAGACTGAGACTACTGAGACTTGACTGTGTGGAAGACAGGGTGGTGGTGGTGGTGGCAAAGAGACTGGAAGCATTATCTGCTATCCAACCGACAAGCTTTTCACACTGCTCTGGCTTCAAGAGTGGTGCTCCACGGCCCCGTAGTAATTGGGACAGGTAGTTCGACATGATGTGGGTGTTTATTGTGCTCCCTCAGCAGGTACAGTCTCATCTTGCCCACGGCCTCAGCCTCTGCGTGCACCATCACTTCCACTTCACCGTCCTTTGCCACGTGCCTTTATCATTTAAAATGAAGTGTAATATTTGGCACGCTACACAAAATGTCTGAATTATTACCGCAGTAATATGCGATCATGTATGGCGACCACGGTATTAGGCTGTGGCCTTGTAGTATAGTATTGGTCAGCAACCAAGTGTTAATAGGTTTAATAAAACACAGATGGCTAACTTTAAATGGAGTGGAATATTTGGCACGCTCAAAAAAATGTCACAATTATTATTGCAGTAATATGCAATCCCATGTGATGTGATGGAAAAGTTTCTCTGCTTCCACAATACAGCAATGTGAATAAAATCAAAAAAATCTGCCTGTATTCTGCTAACAAGCAAATGAAGCAGTAAAATGGAGTACTGTATTGCTTTTTAAGCAAATAATCAGAATTAAGAGCAAAAAAAAATAGCCCTGATATGTAAGGCTATGTATGTCTGTAACAGCAGCAGCAGACAGAACGTGCAGAGAACGTGCAATGGACCCTATTGTGCTGTATACCCTGCCAGAAACCCTGCCTAACTCCTGCTATCACCAGTAATATATGCAGCTGGGTTAGTCCTCAGGAGGACTATTAGTTCAGAAGGATATATATATATATATATATATATATATATATATATATATATTGTGGAATACTTATACTAACTAATAAACAAGCAAATCTCTCCCTCACTCAGCAGCACCTCTCCCTACTCTGCCTGTTTCCGGGGTATACTGTGACGAGTATAGGGTCACCAGGTCATAATATATAGACCTGATGACGCTATGCGGCCAGCCAATCACTGTAATGCCACAACCAACATGGCTACGGCATTACAGTGAATGGCAGGCAATCCCTGCATGTTAATTGGCTGTCTAAAGAGCACCAAACATGTGGGGAGGGGACCCAAGCTCCAGCCCGAGCATCCCGGAAATACTCGATGCTCATCACTACTCTTATCTAATATGAAAAATATGCTATCAAATATGAATAATGACGCATCTGTTACTTTTGACTTGATTATATAGTAGTCTATAGGATGTGGAAAAAGTATTATCCAAAATTTTTTTACAGTCATCAGTCAAGATAACACATTTAGAAAAATCATATCTCAGGGCTGCAGGTTTGTGGTAAAAAGAGACCGGACTTTAGGCATCATGCCTTCTCCAAACCTGTTCTAAAGTACGACCAAAAAGACCTGTTAGTTAAAACACCAAAGTTTTTTCAAGTATAATGGAAACCGATGCAACATGTGCGTCTTTTGTATAGACAAAACAAAAAGCTTTCAATCTTCTCAAGAAGATGTTCATTAAATTCAATAATTCATTAACTGCTATACTACCATGTAGTATATTCTATATTTCTGGTTTATGTAAAGTACAATATGTAGGATACACTACTAGAAAATAAATTAAAACAGCAGATTTCCGAACACTTAAATAATATACAGTACAGGCCAAAAGTTTGGACACACCTTCTCATTTAAAGATTTTTATGTATTTTCATGACTTTAAAAATTGTACATTCACACTGAAGGCATCAAAACTATGAATTAACACATGTGAAGTTATATACTTAACAAAAAAGTGTGAAACATCTGAAAATATGTCTTATATTCTAGGTTCTTCAAAGTAGCCACCTTTTGCTTTGATGAGTGCTTTGCACAATCTTGGCATTCTCTTGATGAGCTTCAGGAGGTAGTCACCGGAAATGGTTTTCACTTCACAGGTGTGCCCTGTCAGGTTTAATAAGTGGGATTTCTTGCCTTATAAATGGGGTTGGGACCATCAGTTGTGTTGTGCAGAAGTCTGGTGGATGCACAGCTGATAGTCCTACTGAATAGACTATTAGAATTTGTATTATGGCAAGGAAAAAGCAGCTAAGTAAAGAAAAATGAGTGGCCATCATTACTTTAAGAAATGAAGGTCAGTCAGTCCAAAAAATTGGGCAAACTTTGAATGTGTCCCCAAGTGCAGTTGCAAAAATCATAAAGCGCTACAAAGAAACTGGCTCACATGAGGACCGCCCCAGGAAAGGAAGACCAAGAGTCACCTCTGCTTCTGAGGATAAGTTTATCCGAGTCAACAGCCTCAGAAATCGCAGGCTAACAGCAGCTCAGATTAGAGACCAGGTCAATGCCACACAGAGTTCTAGCAACAGACACATCTCTACAACAACTGTTAAGAGGAGACTTTGTGCAGCAGGCCTTCATGGTAAAATAGCTGCTAGGAAACCACTGCTAAGGACAGGCAACAAGCAGAAGAGACTTGTTTGGGCTAAAGAACACAAGGAATGGACATTAGACCAGTGGAAATCTGTGCTTTGGTCTGATGAGTCCAAATTTGAGATCTTTGGTTCCAACCACCGTGTCTTTGTGCGACGCAGAAAAGGTGAACGGATGGACTCTACATGCCTGGTTCCCACCGTGACGCATGGAGGAGGATGAGTGATGGTGTGGGGGTGCTTTGCTGGTGACACTGTTGGGGATTTATTCAAAATTGAAGGCATACTGAACCAGCATGGCTACCACAGCATCTTGCAGCGGCATGCTATTCCATCCGGTTTGTGTTTAGTTGGACCATCATTTATTTTTCAACAGGACAATGACCCCAAACACACCTCCAGGCTGTGTAAGGGCTATTTGACCTAGAAGGATTGTGATGGGGTGCTACGTCAGATGACCTGGCCTCCACAGTCACCAGACCTGACCCCAATCGAGATGGTTTGGGGTGAGCTGGACCGCAGAGTGAAGGCAAAAGGGCCAACAAGTGCTAAGCATCTCTGGGAGCTCCTTCAAGATTGTTGGAAGACCATTTCCTGTGACTACCTCTTGAAACTCATCAAGAGAATGCCAAGAGTGTGCAAAGCAGTCAGCAAAGCAAAAGGTGGCTACTTTGAAGAACCTAGAATATAAGACATATTTTCAGTTGTTTCACACTTTTTTGTTAAGTATATAATTCCACATGTGTTAATTCATAGTTTTGATGCCTTCAGTGTGAATGTACAATTTTCAAAGTCATGAAAATGCAGAAAAATCTTTAAATGAGAAGGTGTGTCCAAACTTTTGGTCTGTACTATATATAAAAAAATGGGTCATACTCTGGTGCGGTCAAATATTTTGTTACTATGCATAATGGTGATTTAACACACTTTAAACTATTTGGTATAAGAAGAGTGCCATATCTCCCTAGAGGAGGTAGTTGGCAAAAATGCCTTATGCTGTTAGAAGCATTCTGGATATTAAATTTAGATAGCAAACATCCCAAAGGTATGAATTATAGGAGCAATGTTTTTTTATATATATTAATTTGTCATTGTATGTACATTATTGTTGCTCCATACCTCGTATTAAATTTGGATAGCAAATTATTTCATATGTATGAACTAGAAGATAGATCTCTCTTATATACAGGGTGGTCCAAAAGTAGGTGGACAGAAAGTGTAATAAGGTTATGAAGGGGGAGATTTATCAAACATGGTGTAAAGTGAAACTGGCTCAGTTGCCCTTAGCAACCAATGGATTTTTTCTTTTGGGGAGTACTCAAGGACAAAGTTTATAGTCGAAAACCAAAAAGTGTCAGTGACTTGAAAAATTACATAAGAGATGCATTTCAAGAAATTAATACCCAAAGAGACTTGTGCAAAAAAGTTTGTCGAAGCGTAAGAGGCAGACTTCAAAGCTGTGCAAATTGTAATGGAAAACAGTTTGGCTGAGTTCACACGATGCGTTTTTCATGCGTTTCCGCGGCGTTTTTGCAGTTGCGTAAACGCCGCGGAAACGCATGAAAAACGCATGGTAGAAGGGCAGCAATGTTCCCCAATGGAAATCCGCATGTGCTGTGCCCATGATGCGGATTTTTCCGCAGCGTAAACGCTGCGGTCAAAAATCCGCAGCATGTCAATAAATTTTGCGGAAACGCTGCTCTTTTGCCGCCATTGACTTGCATTAGACCGCATGGAATCCGCATCACTGTATATGTTGATGCGCATTACATGCGGTCTAATGTGCGGATGGTACCCGGGTGTGGATGAGAGGACTCTCATCCAGACCCAGGTACCATTAAAAAAAAAAGAATAAAATAAAAAATATATATATTCTCACATTCTGATGGCCCGCGCTGCGTCCTGCCGACTTCCCGCGCACTTCGCGGTTGAATGAAGGACCTTCGCTGACGTCAGAGTCATGTGACGGGTCACGTGACGCTGACGTCGGAAGGTCCTACAGTCTTCACTGCCGGCAGCCGGGACCGATGAAGCCGGACACCGGGGGCCATCAGATGGTAACGTATAGATTTATTTTTTATTTTTTGACATCACACACTATATAAATCCATGCCGGTTGCATGGATTTATATACTGTGAAGTTGACAAGCACTTTCCAAGTGATGCTAAAATCGCTTGGGAAGCGCTTGTCAACCCGCATGCGGAAATGAAAGTGAAGACCGCTTCATTTCCGCATGTCCCTGGCAGGAAACCGCATGTACAATCCGCATGTACAATCCGCATGCGTTTTTTCCTGCCAGAGAGATGCAGAAACGCTCAGGAAAAAATCCTGAGCATTTCTGCATCGTGTGCACATACCCTTTGAGTACCTGCGTTGATAAAATTTAAGGGCTTTTTTATTATTGTTCAGAATAAAATTTAATTGTCAATGTTATGCTTGTGTTAGTAAATATAATTTTATATATAAATCAAAATAAATGTTATTATTTTCTGCCCACCTACTTCTGGACCACCCTGTATATATATTGATTGGTTATGTTTTGTATTTCATTGCATGTTCATTGCTCTTGCACACCTGCTAATTACAGTTGTTATTTTCAGCCTCTCTGTGATTGGCTGTGTTTAGCTTAAAACAGGACCAGGGTCATTTCATTATTCTGCTGTGTTTAACCCCTTAACAACATCTGACGTACTAATACGCGTCTGTGCCCTGGGACTTAAGAGCCAGACCCGTATTAGTATGTCATCGCGATCGCGCGCGCACACAGGCTGTGCGGGCGCGATCGCCGCCGGGTGTCAGCTGATTGTCACAGCTGACACCCGGTACTATGTGCAGGGAGCGGTCGTGCACCGCTCCCAGCACAATAACCCCTGCGATGCTGCGATCGAAGTCGATCGAAGTCGATCGCGGCTTTGCAGGGGCAAGGGGAGGTGATCGCCGATACTCACCTCCTCTTCCGGCCTCCAGCGCAGTCTGCAAAGGCTTCCCGGGTGTTGCCATGACGACCCGATGTCGTCATGACAACATCCGGGTCACCAGACAGCAGGAAGATTGTTTGGACATGCGCAGTGCATCTCCAAACAATCTTCATACTGTGCACCGCTGATAGCCTGCATGGCATAGGGATGGTGCTGCATTCCTGTGCCATGCAGGCGATCAGAGAAAAAAAAGTGAAAGTCCCAGAGTGGGACAAAGTAATAAAGTGTATAAACTGTCTGAAAGTGGAAAAAAAAAAAAAAAAAAAAAATTGCAAAAATATAAAAAAAAATAAAAAAAATAATCCACCAAAAATAAAAATATAATGTACCCATCAATAAATATTATTATAAAAAAAAAAAAAATAAAAAATAAAAGTACACATATTTGGAATCGCCGCGTCCGGAACAACCTGACCTATAAAACTGTCCCACTAGTTAACCCCTTCAGTGAACGTGGTAAAAAAAAAAAAAAAAAAACGAAGCAAAAAACAATGCTTTATCACCATACCGCCAAGCAAAAAGTGGAATAACACACTATCAAAAAGACGCATATAAATAAACATGGTACTGCTGAAAACGTCATCTCGTCCCGCAAAAAACAAGCCGCCATACAGCTCCATCATCCGAAAAATAAAAAAGTTATAGCTCTCAGAATAAAGCGATGCTAAAAAATATTTTTTTCTATAAAATAGCTTTTATTGTGTATAAGCGCCAAAACATAGAAAAATGATACAAATGTGGTACCGCTGTAAACGTACTGACCCGAAGAATAAAGCTACCTCATCAATTTTACCACACGCGGAACAGAATAAAAAAAAAAAAAAAACAATTCCTGAATTGTTGGTTTTTGTTTATTCTGCCTCCCAAAAATCGGAATAGAAAGCGATCAAAAAATGTCACGTGCCTGAAAATGGCACCAATAACAACGTCAAGTCATCCCGCAAAAAACGAGCCATCACATGACTGTCTACCAAAATCTGGAAAAATTATAGCTCTCAAAATATGGAGATGCAAAAACTAGATTTTACAAAAAGTGCGTCTTTTAGTGTGTGACAGCTGTCAATCATAAAAACCCCATATGATTCTGGTATCGCTGTAATCGCACCGACCCGAAGAATAAAGTCGTCTAATCACTTATACCGCACGAGGAACGGCGTCAAAAATAAACTCTCGGGTTAGGATTGGGCTAGGGTTAGGGCTGGGTTTGGGGCTAGGGTTGTGCTGGGGCTAGGGTTGTGCTGGGGGTAGGGTTGTGCTGGGGCTAGGGTTGTGCTGGGGCTGGGGTTGTGCAGGGGCTAGGGTTGTGCTGGGGCTAGGGTTGTGCTAGGGTTAGGGCTGGGGTTGGGATTTTTTTCAAAAGTAAGAAAAAAAGATGACGATATGGCGACTAGTGTTGAGCGCAAGTGCTCGCTACTTGAGTTTGCATCGGGTGCTCTGGTATGCATTGAGTATCGTGGGTATTTGAGTGACATGCTCGAGTCTCTGCCCCATATGCTTCGCGACCAAAAAAACTTTACGGGGATTGCCTGCCATGCACGAGCGATCCCCGCATGTTTTTTTTTGGGTGTCTAATAACCGTGAAACATGCGGAGCAGGGACTCGAGCATGTCACTCGAGCACACGCTGTACATGGTGCATACCTGAGTACCCGATGCAAACTCAAGTAGCGAGCACTTGCGCTCAAGAATAATGACAAATTATTCAATATGATGACCTAATGTAAACAAATTCTGTGCCGTACCTCTGGGTTCAAAATGTTCACTATACACCTTAATAAAATCCTTGAGGGGTATAGTTTCCAAAATGGGGACACTTGTGGGGGAGCTCCACTGTTTAGGCACATCACGGGCTCTCCAAACGCGACATGGTGTCCGCTAACGAATTGAATGGAAAATCGGCTCAAATTGTTAGCGGACGCCATGTTGCGTTTGGAGAGCCCCTGTGTGCCCAAACATTGGAGCTCCCCCTCAAGTGACCCCATTTTGGAAACTAGACCCCCCAAGGCACCTATCTAGATGCATAGTGAGCACTTGGAACCCCCAGGTGCTTCACAAATTGATTCGTAAAAATGAAAAAGTGAAAAAAAAAACACTTTTTCATTTTTATGAATCAATTTGGGAAGCACCTGGGGTTCCAAGTGCTCACTATGAATCTAGATAGGTGCCTTGGGGGGTCTAGTTTCCAAAATGGGGTCACTTGTGGGGGAGCTCCAATGTTTGGGCACACAGGGACTCTCCAAATGCAACATGATATCCGCTAACAAATTGTCGGCTCAAATTGTTAGCGGACACCATGTTGCGTTTGGAGAGCCCCTGTGTGCCCAAACTTTGGAGCTCCCCCACAAGTGACCCCATTTTGGAAACTAGACCCCCCAAGGCACCTTTCTAGATTCATAGTGAGCACTTGGAACCCCAGGTGCTTCACAAATTGATTCATAAAAATGAAAAAGTGTTTTTTTTTTTCACTTTTTCATTTTTACGAATCAATTTGTGAAGCACCTGGGGGTTCCAAGTGCTCACTATGCATCTAGATAGGTGCCTTGGGGGGTCTAGTTTCCAAAATGGGGTCAAATGTGGGGGAGCTCTAAAGTTTGGGCACACAGGGGCTCTCCAAACGCAACATGGTGTCCGCTAACAATTTGAGCCGACATTTTGTTAGCGGATATCATGTTGCATTTGGAGAGTCCCTGTGTGCCCAAACATTGTAGCTCCCCCACAAGTGACCCCATTTTGGAAACTAGACCCCCCAAGGCACCTATCTAGATTCATAGTGAGCACTTGGAACCCCAGGTGCTTCACAAATTGATTCATAAAAATGAAAAAGTGTTTTTTTTTCACTTTTTCATTTTTACGAATCAATTTGTGAAGCACCTGGGGGTTCCAAGTGCTCACTATGCATCTAGAAAGGTGCCTTGGGGGGTCTAGTTTCCAAAATGGGGTCACTTGTGGGGGAGCTCCAAAGTTTGGGCACAGAGGGGCTCTCCAAACGCAACGTGGTGTCCGCTAACAATTTGAGCCGATTTACCATTCAATTTGTTAGCGGATACCATGTTGCATTTGGAGAGTCCCTGTGTGCCCAAACATTGGTGCTCCCCCACAAGTGACCCCATTTTGGAAACTAGACTCCCCAAGGCACCTATCTAGATGCATAGTGAGCACTTGGAATCCCCAGGTGCTTCACAAATTGATTCGTAAAAATGAAAAAGTGTTTTTTTTTTCACTTTTTCATTTTTATGAATCAATTTGTGAAGCACCTGGGGGTTCCAAGTGCTCACTATGCATCTAGAAAGGTGCCTTGGGGGGTCTAGTTTCCAAAATGGGGTCACTTGTGGGGGAGCTCTAAAGTTTGGGCACAGAGGGGCTCTCCAAACGCAACGTGGTGTCCGCTAACAATTTGAGCCGATTTTCCATTCAATTTGTTAGCGGATACCATGTTGCATTTGGAGAGTCCCTGTGTGCCCAAACATTGGAGCTCCCCCACAAGTGACCCCATTTTGGAAACTAGACCCCCAAAGGCACTTATCTAGATGCATAGTGAGCACTTGGAACCCCCAGGTGCTTCACAAATTGATTCGTAAACATGAAAAAGTGTTTTTTTTTTCACTTTTTCATTTTTACGAATCAATTTGTGAAGCACCTGGGGGTTCCAAGTGCTCACTATGCATCTAGAAAGGTGACTTGGGGGGTCTAGTTTCCAAAATGGGGTCACTTGTGGGGGAGCTCCAAAGTTTGGGCACACAGGGGCTCTCCAAACACAACATGGCGTCTGCTAATTATTCAAGCAAATTTTACAATCAAAAAGTCAAATGGCGCTCCTTCCCTTCCGAGCCCTGCCGTGCGCCCAAACAGTGTTTTTTTCCCCAAATATTGGGTATCTGCGTGCCCAGGGGAAATTGCACAACAAATTTTGGGGTCCATTTTTTCTTGTTACCCCTGTGAAAATAAAAAAATTGGGTCTAAAGTAACATTTTTGTGAAAAAAGTTAAATGTTCATTTTTTTCTTCCACATTCAAAAAATTCCTGTGAAGCATCTGAAGGGTTAATAAAGTTCTTGAATGTGGTTTTGAGCACCTTGAGGAGTGCAGTTTTTAGAATGGTGTCACTTTTGGGTATTTTCTGTCATAAAGACCTCTCAAAGTGACTTCAAATATGATGTGGTCCCTAAACAAATGGTTTTGTAAATTTTGTTGGAAAAATGAGAAATCGCTGGTCAACTTTTAACCCTTATAGCTCCCTAACAAAAAAAAATTTTGGTTCCAAAATTGTGCTGATGTAAAGTAGACATGTGGGAAATGTTATTTATTAACTCTTTTGTGTGACATATCTCTCTGATTTCAGGGTTTAAAAATTCAAATTTTGAAAATTGCAAAATTTTCAAAATTTTCGCCAAATTTCTGTTTTTTTCACAAATAAATGCAAGTGATATCGAAGAAATTTTTCCACAATCATGAAGTACAATATGTCACGAAAAAACAATCTCAGAATCAGGGGGATCCGTTGAAGCGTTCCAGAGTAATTACCTCATAAAGTGACAGTGGTCAGAATTGTAAAAATTGGCCTGGTCATTAACGTGCAAACCACCCTCGGGGCTTAAGTGGTTAAGGGCATCTAGGCCGCCAGAAACGCGTCAGTTTTTTATCTTTCTATGTCGGGTTTAAAGAAATAAAATAGTGTTTTTATTTCACCTGTGAAAGTGCCACTTTTTTCCACATTTTCCATTGTTTTTGAGCGACACTAGATGGAGTCATGGCACCCTAGAGGTTTTCCTCCCAAGGATTTGCAACTCACAAAGCATCTTAAGCTCTGTTTCTTGTTTCTACATAGTATAACAAAGGGCCAAGTAGTATCTGATAAAACATTGGATAGCGCTCTGCCATGTTAAAAGACAGTTTGAGCGAGCTCTAATGGTAAAAGTGCTTCTACCTTTTCCATCTCCATTAGGTAGGCATCAATAAAATCACGAGTGTGGTTTGGATCCCAAGTTTTCTGATGGTCTGAAATAATTTCATGAAGAAATGCAATCAGTTCATACTCCGGCTCCATTACTCGGTCAATAAGCCACGGGATGTGAGTGAGAAAGGGAATTTCATTTAGAATCTACAAAATAAAATCAAGAATTGTAGAATATCATTAATAATCCCCATATATGACTGACCGTTTAGGGTGTTCATAATAGCGTCATTTGCTAATGGTCCACAGTGAAAGTGATTCTTTTGAATGACATTTGTTACTAAAGTGACAAACAAAATAAAAATGTACCACAGTGTGAACTACAGGGAGTGCTGTACTTGTTGTGGAGGAGGCAATGAACCATTGGATAAATATCATATTACCCCACCCCAGAGTTGGATCTAGGTTTTCAAGTGGTTTGAGTAGTCATCATTTGACAACTTTTTTGCGATTTTCAAACTTACAGTCACATGCCAACAAGCTGCTCTTCCTAATCCTTTCAATTTTCAGTGAAATACTACAGCACTTGCTTCATTAAGAGAAGCAATAAGAGAAGCTATGGACTGTAAGTATGAAAAACGCATATGGTTGGCTATGGTATTGCACTGGGAGCAGAGCTGGGCCCTGACAGTGAGTACATAACACACTGTTATGTCTGGGCATGCTAGGGTACTTAAAGTGCACCTGTCAGCTGGATTATGCTTAGTAAACCACATACACTGTCAGGTGGGCGCCGTTACACTGAGTAAAATGATACCTTTGTTGATGAAATCCGTCTTGTGGTTCTTTAATAATCTTTATTTTCATTTCTGCCATAATGATATGCTTCGGGGCGGCCTTTGGGGTGGACCTGTAACTGGTGCTCAGCTTATGTATTCATATTTCTGCCTTCTGACAGGTCACTGTGCTTTCAATGACCTGCCTACTATTTTAAATACCGGCTGTGTAATTTGTGTGCCACACATGAAATTTACATACACCAAAATAAACCCCGCTGCCCACACATGCGCAGTAGCATCTCTCGGTTGCTACTGCACACGCGCTGGCGTCATTTTGCTGGATTAAAAAGAAATTTGCCTGCAGCAATATTGCCCCCACTGCCCGCGCTTGCGCAGTAGCATTTCTCGGTTGCCGAGAGATGCTACTGCGCATTCACGGGACGCGGCGCCAAATTTCTGCAGGCAAATTTCTTTTTCCTCCAGCAAAATGGCACCCGCGCAGTAGCATCTATCGGCAACCGAAAGATGCTACTGTGCAGGCGGCTGGGGCCATTTTGTTAATTTCATGTGTGGCACACAAATTACACAGGTAGTATTTAAAATAGTAGGCAGGTCACTGAAAGCACAGTGACCAGTCAGAAGGCAGAAGTATGAATACATAAGCAGAGCACCAGTTAAAACCCCTCCCCAAAGTCTCCCCCGAAGCACGAGCATATCATTATGTCAGAAATGAAAATAAAGATTATAAAAGAATTACTGGACGGATTTCATCAACAAAGGTATAATTTCACTCAGTGTAACGCGCCAACCTGACAGTGTATGTGGTTTACTAAGCACAATCCTGCTGACAGGTGCACTTTAATATTACATTTAAAGGGGTTGTCCACGTTTGTGACGAAATTCTGCAGTTATTCTATGTGACTACAGATTTATGAATCCTCACATCGGTCACACTGTAAGTTGTCAATTTTTACCTGTGCCAACAACAAGAATGGGCAGTCATGTGACATCACCCTGAACCAGAAGTGCTAACAGTAAGAGCCTCGATTATATTTATGCGTGAACGAGTACAATTGAATGTGGGAGCCGGTGTGTTACTTCTTCTCTGAGCCAGCTGTTAGATTGATAGATTGTTCAGAGAACGGCCAAATCCCACTCCAGAAGGCGGCAAAATGGAGCCGCCTAGGAGACACCTTGGATGCCATGGGAAAATGCCCTGCCTGTCCCCTTCTAGATAGGTCCTTCCAACATATTTCTTGATACATATTTTTACCCTATTCAATGGATGTTGTACCTCAAATATAAATATAATGATTATCTCTTTACTTGATGGTCATAGAAATAAATAATATGATTGTCATAATGTTCATAATTAGAGATGAGCAATGTATTTTATATTAAAGCAAAAAATTAACATTTTTTTTATTTCAGAGCTATACTTACCAGCTGATTTGATTACTTTTTTTGCATATTCTATTCAACTTTTTATATTTTTAAAAAATACTAGTGCAAATCTCTCAGATAAATATACAGTTAGGTCCAGAAATATTTGGACAGTGACTGAATTTTTGTGATTTGGGCACCACATGCCACTATTTTGGACATGAAATGAAACAACTGAGATGCAATTAAAGCATAGACTTTCAGGTTTAATTAAAGGGGTTGAACAAAAATATCCTGTGACACACTTAGGAATTGCAACCATTTTTCTTTAAAGTCTCCTCATTTCAGGGGCTCAAAAGTAAAATTGGCTGGTAGATGCTGGGGGATGTCACAGTGGCGGTGACTCGGTCCTTGACTCAGGGTGGTCAATAAAAAGGGGTTATTGATTGGGGATTTATAGTGATTGTATAAAGTTCGTGACGCCACCTGTGGTATGCGGCTAAGGGAGCTGCCGCTGCGGAGCAGGTCCTCTGGAGCTGATGTTACTGCAGCAGGGATGGTGTGGCTCTCCACAGGTAGAGCTTAGCTCCAGGGCAGCGTAGATGTTATGGGTTATGCTGGGCGTTGTAGTGCAGGGATTGATGGCGCAGCAATAATCTGTCCACAACTTGATGGCGGATTCCTCTTAGCTTTACTGGTGGTGATTAGACAAGCCGCGACTAGGGTACTGGCTAGAAGTGGAAGTCCGGGCAGCCTGGAAGCAAGTAAAGAATCCTCCTTGCCAGGTGAAGTTGGAGGCCTTCCCTTTCCACTAAACTCTTTGGCCCTGCTGCTTGTAGCTGTGTGGTGGCCCTCGTCCCTGAGTGCAACGTTTCTGTGCTCACCCGTATGGCAGGCAGCTCGGGCCTTGCTGGTGCGTCGCTCCCAAGGGCCGGTGCTGGGCCCTCTGTGCTACTGAGCCTCCGGGCGTCTGATGGGGCCAGGAGACCTGCAGTCTCCTGCCCTCCGGTTTTTGCTGCTGGGCCTTCAGTTCCCCCACAGCCTCGGACTCCGGTGTCCGGTTCTTCTGTGTTGGTTCCTTCTGGGGTGAGCTGCCACGCAGCTCCAGTCCCCAGCTCCTCTCTCTTCGACGTCCTGACTTCAACTCCTCACACTAAGACTAACTAACCCCGCCCCCAGATCCCAGTTGCCAAGGGGAGGCACTCCCCTTGCTGGTATGGAGCCAGGAAAGTGATGCATGCTTAGCAAAACCTGATTAGGGGACCCCTGCTTGCTTCCAGGCATGGCATCACCTCTTGTGAGGTAGGCAATGCCACTGTGGCAGCCTGGACCCCAGGGGTGCCACATTCCCCCCTAGTTAACTTCAGTACTCTCGGACTGAGGATACCTTTTAAAATTAACAATTAACAATAACAATTCACATTACAAACAGGTTACAAATTCAAAAGTTACAAAAACCCAACAAAAATTGAAAGCAGTCACTGCGGCGTTTAGTCCTTACGCCACAATCCTGGTAACTGTAATTTGGCTGGTGGGAGCCGCATCAACCCTCTTTGTGCATCGTCCCTGGGCGTGGCTTCAGGGCACTCTTTCGGTGGGCCTGGTATTCAGCCACGCCGGCGGTTTATTTTCTATGCCACTTAGTAACTATTTTCAATATTGTCCTGACCACACCTAGTCCTGTGGTCCAATTGTCCATAAATTTAGCAAATATACATTTCCAAGAATATTTAACGGGGACAACTATATACAACATACATTTTAGTTCTCTTATACTTTAGTTCCTCCAGCGGGCAGGGAGCTGACCTTTTGTACTCCTGGTCGATCTACGTAGTACATTGGTGGTCACTGTCCTACCCTGGTCCCTACTGTCTACCCCTGGTGTGGTCGGTTCAGTGTGAACTACACTACAGGTAGTCTGAGGTAACACCGGTAGGCTGGGTAATCTCCTACAAATTCTTTGGCTCACCATGGGTACGACAGATTCAATGCTAGCAGAGGGTCGACTCTCCTGGTCTGCTGATGAAGTATCTGTCTCTGGGGCCGACTGGTCTTCTAGTTGTTCTGGGACTTCTGCAGCTTCCGGTCAGGCCGCTTGGAGAAAGGTAAGGACCGGTACTACAATTGTACTGTTCACCTGCGTCCAAGACCGGGGAAATTCTCCGAGTACTGTTTGGACCACTTCCTCCACTCCTTCTGTGGGCTGAGAGTTGTCTTGATATTCTTTTCTGTGTTTCAACTGTTCAGGACAGATCTTCAAGTGGTCTCTTGAGACTGCCGCTGAAGTTTCCCCTCCATCTTTGCTGATGAGGCACACTTTGGTGTTGTCGTAATTTGAGGGTAGGATGGTGTATGGCTCAACCTCCCACTGGTCATCTAACTTGTGGACTTGTCTCTTCCTCTTAAGTACCTGTTTTCCAGGTGATAAGGGAACGGCAGGTGCGTGCTGATTGTAAGTTTTCTCTTGCTTCTGTCTCGCCTGGGACAAACTACTCTCAACACATTCTTGCACCTTGCTGTATTGTTGCTGCCGCTCGGTATCCCAATCCGCATCTGGTGAAGTCATCTCTGGTGTTAGGACTCCCATGTCTAAGTCGATGGGTAGCTTACCAGGTCTTGCTCTCATCAGGTAAGCGGGTGTGCAGTTGGTGGAGTTCACCGGGATGTGGTTATATAGGTCCACCAAATCTGGTAACTTCTCTGGCCACAGGCTACGTTCTTCAAGGGGCAACGTCTTCAACAGGTCTATTACCACCTGGTTCATCTTCTCACACAACCCGTTGGTCTGGGGATCATACGGCGTCGTCCTTATTTTCTTGCAGCCGTACAAGTTACAGAATTCCTGGAACACCTCTGGTTCAAAGGCTGGACCTTGGTCGGTAAGCACCCGTTCAGGCGACAAAAGTGTTGTTGGAACGCTTTGGCTGCTGTCTGAGCCATCTGGTCTTTCACTGGCACTACCACCAAGAACCAGGAGTAGTGGTCTACTATGGTTAGAGCGTAGACATAGCCTGACCTGCTTGGGGCTAGCTTCACGTGGTCCAAGGCTACCAGTTCAAGTGGTTGTATTGTGATTATGGGCTGCAGGGGAGCCCTCTTGCTGTCACGGTCTTTTCGTCTCAGGTTGCATGGACCACATTCTC
Source organism: Phyllobates terribilis (assembly GCF_046119375.1). Classification (NCBI taxonomy): domain Eukaryota; kingdom Metazoa; phylum Chordata; class Amphibia; order Anura; family Dendrobatidae; genus Phyllobates; species Phyllobates terribilis. The sequence goes on from NW_027362768.1 coordinate 262,258,529, forward strand.
TACACCATCTCTCGATTGCCTTCCTCATGCCAACCCAGTAGAATCGCTCACGTAGCAGGACTTCTAACTTCTTCCACCCGAAGTGTCCTGCTTTATCGTGGTACGCTTCTAAGACCATTGGCGCATCCCGCCTCGGGACTACCACCTGCCAGACCAATTCATGTGTCCGGGAGTTGATGCTTCTTCGACACAGCTTTCCCTTGTAGATGAACAGCTTGCCCTTCTCCTTCCACAACTGTTGGGTCTCCTGTGGAGCATCTGGATCAGGGTGCGAGTCAGCTTGCGTCAGCAACTCCTTGACTAGGCAGACAGCGGGGTCGCTATCCTGCATCTCTGCCCATCCATGGTGGGGCAATGGGTTGAACGAGGCCTATCTGTTGGCGGAGCGCTTGTCCCTCACACAGTGGGAGCACTGGGTTACCCCATGACAATGGAAAGCGGGTATCTCTATCTCCTCCAGCTCTTCCGGGTCTTCTCCCCCATCTGGCAAGTTGGGCATCCTGGACAGCGCATCAGCATTTGCATTTTTATGCCCCGTCCGATACTTGATGGTAAACTCGTAGTTAGACAGTCAGGCCATCCATCGTTGTTCTAGGGCACCAAGCTTCGCAGTCTCCAGGTGCGTCAGCAGGTTATTGTCTGTGAAGACTGTAAATTTGGAGGAGGCGAGATAGTGCTTGAAGCGCTCTGTTACAGCCCAGAGTATGGTGAGAAACTCCAACTTGAAGGAACTGTAGTTGTCGGGGTTCCTTTCCGTGGGCCGAAGCTTCCTGCTGGCGTAGGCAATCACTCTCTCTCTGCCTTGCTGTACCTGGGACAGCACCGCTCCCAATCCCACGTTGCTGGCATCTGTATGAAGTATAAAGAGTTGGCCATAGTCAGGGTAGGCCAGGACTTCGTCTTTGGTCAGAGCCATCTACAGTCGGGTGAAAGATTCGTCTTCTGGTTTACCCCATTTGAACTGAGGTTTCGGGTTCTTGGCCTTCTTGGACTGCCCACTAAGAGGTCCTGCATGGGTGTCGCTATCTTGGTGAAACCCCTGATAAATCTCCTGTAGTAGCCTACCAGCCAGAGGAACTGCCGCACTCCTTTAATAGTGGAGGGTTTTGGCCAGTCTTTAATCACGGTGACTTTTTCTGGGTCTGGTGCTACACCTTTGGCGCTTACCACATGACCTAGGTACTGCACCTTGGGCTTCAACAGGTGGCATTTGGACGGCTTTACCTTCAGGCCAAAACCAGATAGGGATTCGAACACCTCGGCCAGGTGCTCCAGGTGGTCTTCATATGTTTTCGAGTAGACAATTACATCGTCCAGGTACAGCAGGACAGTTTCGAAGTTCTTGTGTCCTAGGCAGCTCTCCATTAACCGTTGGAAGGTTCCTGGGGCGTTGCAGAGCCCGAATGGCATGCAGTTGAACTCGCTGAGGCCCATTGGTGTTGTAAACGCGGTCTTTTCTTTGTCCGCCTCTGCCACAGGAACCTGCCAGTACCCACTGGTGAGATCCAAAGTGGAGAAATAATTAGCAGATCTTAGTGCAGCTAATGACTCCTCAATCCTGGGTAATAGGCAGGCGTCCTTATGTGTAATGCGGTTAATCTTCCTGTAATCAACACATCCTCATTGTACCATCCTTCTTTCTAACGAGAACTAATGGAGTTACCCAGGGGCTACAACTATCTCTGATCACCCCAGCCTCCTTCATCTCCCGTAGCATTCCTTTGGCACATTAATGGTGAGCTGGGGGTACCACCCTGTACCTCTCTTTAGTGGGCAGATGATCTCCCGTGGGGATATGATGTTGGATCCTTTTTATCTGCCCAAAATCTACTGGGTGTTTGCTGAGTACCCGCTCATACTCTCAGACCACCCGGTATACTCCATGCTTTTGATGCAACGGGGTGGAGTTAGTGCCCACTTGTAGCTTCTGACACCAATCCTCCACCTGTCCCTTGGAGCTATTATCCTCCGCCGGTTTGGATGGAGGCAAGGGTTCCACTGTCCTTATAGAATTGTTACTGACAGTGAACAGCTTAGCAAGGGTAGCATACAGGAGTAAATGGACCTCTTTCTCCCCACAGTTCAGGATGCGTATCGGTACTCTCCCTTGCGGACATCGACCACCCCCCTTGCTGTCAAGATGGTGGGCCTACTGTCAGAGTACATGGGTTCTACCAGGGCCTGATAATCTTGACCCCTGAGACCAATTGCTGCTAGACACCATATCAACATTTCACTCCTAGTGGGCATTCCAGTGGGGAACGGATCACTCATCCTGACACTGCCAATTTCCCCTCCAGACAGCTCTACCTGTTGTCTTTTCATCAGGGCTCTGATCTCCTTCTGCAGAACTCGCTGCTGACTGGAACTGGCAGTCTCTGCGACCTGTTGCAACAAAATAATAATTTCTCCAAGACAATTTTCTATCACATTAGTGCCTAAGGTTATCATGGGATGACTTTCTTGGTGATCAATATCAACAATAATCATTCCTTGCGATGGCAGTTCTACTTTGCCAGCTTTTATAGTCACCTCTTTTTACCCCACCTGAGGCAAGGGCTGACCATTGCTGGCATAGATACTAAGATGTTCATCTGGATGGCGGGTAATGTCTGAATCAGTCCAGTATTATTTATAAAGGATATACGGCATCGTGGTCACCTGGGACCCAGTGTCCAGCAACGCGTTCATTGGGATGCCATCAAGTTAGACGGGTAGGACCGGTCGTCCTCCCATGTACTTGTCTCGCCAGCTTTGTGGGCCTGGTCGTCTTACTCCTGGGGGTTGGCCCTCTGCCCCAGGTGTTGCTCGTTTAAATAGCAGAATCTTGCGTTGTGTCCCGCCTTTTGACAGCAGCGGCAGATGGGTTATCCGTCCTGGTCATAGCGATCGCTGTTCCTCCCTCTGACCGGTGGAATTCTTCTCTGTCATCGCCATGGGACGTCATCTGGACTGGAAGCCAGCTGGATCTTTTCCCTTGGAGACACTTGCATGGCCTGCACGGTTTTGGTTAGTGTAGCCACACTTTTGGTCAGCTCCTGGACCTGAAGGCGTAGGTCTGCAGATGGATCATTATCTAGGGTCTGCGTGTCAGCCTCCACAGGTGCTGGGGGAAAGGACGCCACCTCCTGGTGATATGTGATAGCTGGACACCGGAGGGATGCAGTGCCACTTGGGATTGATTCTCGCAGCACCCGGATGACTCTGTCTTTAAATTGTGCAAAGTCCAGATCAGGGTTTTGCAGAGCCATAATGCGCAGCTGTGTCCTGTGAGCGCTGGACAGGAGCCCCTCAATAAACTGCTCAGTTAGCAATCTGTCCTCATCATGCACACTGTCGGGGTCTACCTGTTTGATGGCTTGCAGCTCCTCCTGCAGGTTTAGAGCATAGTCCCATACACTGTACTGCATTCTTTGTTTGCACCCGAAAGACTTCATTTTAATTTCTGCTGCAGTGCGGGTGTCAAAGGTATCCTTTAACCGGGCCAGTATTGTCTTTTACAGTGCTTTTGTCTCTGCCCGGCCAGGACTTCACTTCTCTCTGAGCTGCACCGATTAGCTGTCCTATGAGGATGCTGACTTTTTGCTCCTCAGATAGGGGGTACACTTTAAACAAACTGCGCAGTCTTTCCTCAAATTCGTTCAGGGTGTGCGACTCCCCTGAGTACTGGGGCAACCACGCCGCCCCCGGTAAGTATGGCATTGATAACGGCATTACAGTGGCAGCGGCCGCGCCTGCGGCTGAACCCTCCTCCATGTTGGGCATCTTCCTCCCCCCCTAGTGAACCTCAGCCAGGTCCTGGGCGTCTCCTGACGTACCAGTATGCTGCTCTGCCTGCGGAAGGATCTCTTACCTGGCGGTTCCGGATCGGGGCTTCTTTCTTCTCCCTCAGCAGGTGGCAAACCACGTGATAACACAGTTCAATAAAGTCTATGGCACACAGGACCCGGTTATACCGGGCTTCATGAATCCTGTCCGTGACGCCAAGTTGACGCACTCCATGGGCCGTGGGGTATCCGGTGCCGGGCCGGTAGATGCTGGGGGATGTCACAGTGGCGGTGACCCGGTCCGTGACCCAGGGCGGTCAATAAAAAGGGGTTATTGATTGGGGATTTATAGTGATTGTATAAAGTTCGTGACGCCACCTGTGGTATGCGGCTAAGGGAGCCGCCGCTGCGGAGCAGGTCCTCTGGAGCTGATGTTATTGCAGCAGGGATGGTGTGGCTCTCCACAGGTAGAGCTTAGCTCCAGGGCAGTGTAGATGTTATGGGTTATGCTGGGCGTTGTAGTGCAGGGATTGATGGTGCAGCAATAATCAGTCCACAACTTAATGGCGGTTTCCTCTTAGCTTTACTGGTGGTGATTAGACAAGCCGCGACTAGGGTACTGGCTAGAAGTGGAAGTCCGGGCAGCCTGGAAGCAAGTAAAGAACCCTCCTTGCCAGGTGAAGTTGGAGGCCTTCCCTTTCCACTAAACTCTTATGCCCTGCTGCTTGTAGCTGTGTGATGGCCCTCATCCCTGAGAGCAACGTTTCTGTGCTCACCCGTATGGCAGGCTGCTCGGGCCTTGCTGGTGCGTCGCTCCCACGTGGTGGTGCTGGGCCCTCTGTGCTACTGAGCCTCCGGGCGTCTGATGGGGCCAGGAGACCTGCAGTCTCCTGCCCTCCGGTTTCTGCTGCTGGGCCTTCAGTGCCCCCACAGCCTCGGACTCCGGTGTCCAGTTCTTCTGTGTTGGTTCCTTCTGGAGTGAGCTGCCGCGCAGCTCCAGTCCCCAGCTCCTCTCTCTTCGACGTCCTGACTTCAACTCCTCACACTAAGACTAACTAACCCAGCCCCCAGATCCCAGTTGCCAAGGGGAGGGACTCCCATTGCTGGTCTGGAGCCAGGAAAGTGTTGCATGCTTAGCAAAACCTGATTAGGGACCCCTGCTTGCTTCCAGGCATGGCATCACCACTTGTGAGGGAGGCAATGCCACTGTTGCAACCGGACCCCTGGGGTGCCACACCATCACATCATGGTTTACAGAGAATGTGGTGTGCTTTGGATCATGAGCCATTATATGCCTTCTCCATACTTTCTTCTTCACATCATTCTGGTGCAGGTTGATCTTAGTCTCAGTTCTTGTCCAAAGAATGTTTTTCCAGAACTGGGCTGGCTTCTTTAGATGCATTTTTGGCAAAGTCTACTCTGGCCTTTCTATTTTGCCTTCCTGAGACTCTAATTTTGCTTACATCATAAAAAACATAAGGTTGTGGTCACTTACACCAAGATATTCACAATGAGTGACATTTTCCAACCAGCTGAGCATTGTTAGAAATTACCAGATTCGACAGAGCTTCACTTCTTGTCGAATCTTCAACTAATTGGCTTATAATATTCTCCCCTTTATGTTGATGCAGAACCATCACCCCAGTCAATAACTGGGAAGTTACAATCTCCCATAAGCACTATTGTACCAGCCGGGGCAGCCCCCATCATCTGATTATGCAGCCGACCATTCTGTTTGTCAGTGATGTTGAGGCTGTGTATAGATTACACCAAATATTTCTTTCTGAATGCTTAGCCCCCTATGTAATTGCACCCACAAGGTTTCAACAAGTCTATTTCTCCACCCTTCAACATACAGTGGTGTGAAAAAGTGTTTGCCCCCTTCCTGATTTCTTATTCTTTTGCATTTTTGTCACATTTAAATGTTTCAGATCACAAAACAAATTTAAATCTTAGACAAAGATAACAAAAGTAAACACAAAAAGCAGTTTTTAAATTAAGGTCCTTATTATTAAGGGAAAAAGAAATCCAAACCTACATGGCCCTTTGTGAAAAAAGTGATTGCTCCCCTCCCATCTTTAAAGCATAAATTAACTGTATATATCATAACTTTAGGAATCTGAGTTCAATTTCCCTAGCCACACACAGGCCTGATTACTGCCACACCTGTTCTCAATCAAGAAATCACTTAAATAGGACGAGCCTGACAAAGTGAAGTAGACCAAAAGATCCTCAAAAGCTAGACATCATGCTGCAATCCAAAGAAATTTAGGGACAAATGAGAAACAAAGTAATTGATATCTATCAGTCTGGAAAAGGTTATAAAGCCACTTCTAAAGCTTCGGGACTCCAGCAAACCACAATGAGAGCCATTATCCACAAATGGCGCATACATGGAACAGAGGTGAACCTTCCCAGGAGTGGTCAGTCGACCAAAATTACCTCAAGAGCACAGCGACAACTCATCCAAGAGGTCACTAAAGATCCCACAACAACATCCAAAGAATGACAGGCCTCACTTTCCTAAATTAAGGTCAATTTTCATGACTCCACCATAAGAAAGAGACTGGGCAAAAATGGCATGCATGGCAGAGTTCCAAGATGAAAACTACTGCTGAGCAAAAAGAACATAAAGGCTCATCTCAGTTTTGCCAGAAAATATCTTCATGATCGCCAAGACTTTTGGGAGAATACTCTGTAGACTGATGAGACAAAAATTGAATTTTATGGAAGGCGTATGTCCCATTACACCTGGTGTAGAAGTAACACAGCATTTCAGAAAAGGAACGTTATAGTAAAATATGGTGGTGATAGTGTGATGGTTTGGGGCTGTTTTGCTGCTTCAGGACCTGGAAGACTTGTTGTGGTAAATGGAACCATGAATTCTGCTGTCTGCCAAAAAATCCTGAAGGAGAATGTCCGTCGAGCTGTCCGTGACCTCAAGCTAAAGCGTATTTGGGTTATGCTGCAGGACAATGATCCAAAACACACCAGCAAGTCCACCTCTGAATGGCTTAAGAAAAATAAAATTAAGAATTTGGAGTGGCCTGGTGAAAGTCCTGACCTTAATCCGATTGAGATGCTGTGGCATGGCCTTAAAAGGAGGTTCACACTTGGAAACCCTCTAATGTGGTAGAATTACAACAATTTTGCAATGAAGTAAACCTCCAATCTTGCTATCCATTATCCAAAGAAACAGTAAAGAGCAATAAATGGTTGGGAAAAATTAAGTAACTTATAGGCCTTGAACTCTTTCTTTCAACTCCTGTTTTTAACTCCCACTTGTTTCCAAGTCACTTATTTGATTAGACAGCACAAATGGAATATCTCTATTCAGAATATTTTACAGAAAGTGGGTCTAAGGGTTAATATTTCTCCTTGTGGAAAGTGTCAAGTCATCGTTAGGAGACTTATAGGCCTACTGGTAATTTAAATATGTAAATACCCTCTTCAGAGAGAAAAAGAACTGGAACTATAGCGCCATTTATTGGAAGTAGCAATCCTAGAAGTTAATATCGACCCTTTAATAAATCTTGTCACATGACTTGCACCAATTTGGCACTCTTCATAACAAGAAACATTACCCTTTAAATACCCTGGCAAAACAGGTATCCTGCTTTGCACTGATGAGATGCAAACACCCAAAACATGTGTATACAAATATAGTTTCTGGATTGGCTTCTTATTCTGTCATGTGGCGTAGCTTTCTAAGGAGTCGATATTAACTTTTATGATTGCTACATCCAATAAGTGGCACTACATTTCCAGTCTTCCCTCTCTCTGATGAAGCTATTTGGGCATTTTCATATAGTGGGTATTAGTGCTTATAGCTTTAAAGTTTTTTAATTACCTGAGCCAAGAGTCCGGATTCAGCTACCAAGGTTGCATTAAAGAGACGTAAAAGTCGTAGAAATTTTTCATCACTGTACTCAAACCGATCTCCAAATGCAATAGAACAGATCACATTACTAACAGCACTGTTTATGAAGTAAGTTGGATCGAACTGATCTGTAAAAAACACAATAATGATAAAGATTTAGTATGTGAAATCATGTGTACAGGGTCAGTAGTCTTTACATTAAGGTAATGTGGTATGAGAATTATTTGCCTAAAGAACTGGGAGCAAAACGTTTACAGATTCCTCCTGTAAAATAAATTTCCCCAAAAGATTAAAAAAATATGTTGAGCCTGCCTGATTTCGTTGTCCATGTTTCTTCCGAGAGCCCCATACTACGTTCATCTTGAGCCCATGAGCAGAGCAAATATTTTTATGTAGTAGACTCTTGGTTTTTGGCATGTAAAGATGACCAAATCATGTTTTATGTCTGTGTCTCATTATAGGTAAACTTTCAATTACAGAGCAATATTTAATCCCTTACATTACCCCTTAGCCTGTTTTTCACCTTCCTGCACAGGCCAATTTTTTCAATTCTGACCAGTTTCACTTTATGTGGTAATAACTCTGGAATGCTTCAATATATCCCAATGATTCTGAGACTGTTTTTTCATGACACATTGTACTTCTTATTAGAGGTAAATTTAGGTAAATATGATTTGTGTTTATTTATGTGAAAATGGAAATTTGATGACAATTTTAAAAAATTCTCAATTTTTGAACTTTGAATTTTTATACTCCACCCAGATGGTCATACCAATGAAAAATTATTAATAAGTAACAATTTTCACATGTCTAATTTACATAAGCGTCATTTTTTAAACACTTTTTTTGGATAGAAATGTTAAAAGTTTAGCAGCTCTTTTCCATTTTCCCAACAAAATTTACAAAATCTATTTTATTAGAGACCACTTCACATTTGAAGTGACTTTTGTGGGCATATATGTCAAAAAACTCCCAAAAGTGACCCCATTATAAAAAATGCACTCTTCAAGGTATTCAAAACCACATTTAGGAAGATTGTTAACCCTTCTGGTGCTTCACAGGAATTAAAACAAAGTAGAAACAAAAAATAAAAAACTAGTCATTTTCCACAAAAATGTTGCTTTAGTTTTAGGAGAAAATGGACCACACAATTTGTTGTGCAATTTCTCCTAAGCACGATGATGCCCCTTATATGGGGAAAAACTACTATTTAGGCACACAACAGGGCTCAGAAGGGAAGGAGTGCTATTTGAATTTTGAAGCGACATTTTGGCCGGAATAGATTGTGGACACCAAGTTAAATTTGAAGAGCCCCTGATTTGCCAAAATAGCTGAAACACAATACAAGTGACTCCATTTTGGAGACTATAAGGAATTCATTATGGGTATTATCAACATCTAGAAGTCATATGTGCTTTATTGGGATGTGAAAATGAAAAATTACATTTTTTTTTCCACAAAAATGTTTCTTTAGCCACAATTTGTTTATTTTCCCAAGATTAGAAGGGGAAAATGTACCAGCTAACAGTGAATACCCTAAAATTTAACCTTTAATAGATGGAATTAAAAATACTCAAATAGGACGTGCTCACTGTCCATGAACAAACAAAGTGCAAAACATGCTAAAGTGATATAGTGCAGATGCCACTTATTAGCATAGTCCTATGGGATAGCAGCCTATATACCACAGACCAAATGATACAAGTCATATACAGTATAGACCAAAAGTTTGGACACACCTTCTCATTTAAAGATTATTCTGTATTTTCTTGACTATGGAAATTGTACATTCACACTGAAGGCATCAAAACTATGAATTAACACATGTGGAATTATATACTTAACAAAAAAGTGTGAAACAACTGAAAATATGTCTTATATTCTAGGTTCTTCAAAGTAGCCACCTTTTGCTTTGATGACTGCTTTGCACACTCTTGGCATTCTCTTGATGAGCTTCAAGAGTTAGTCACCGGAAATGGTCTTCCAACAATCTTGAAGGAGTTCCCAGAGATGCTTAGCACTTGTTGGCCCTTTTGCCTTCACTCTGCGGTGCAGCTCACCCCAAACCATCTCGATTGGGTTCAGGTCTGGTGACTGTGGAGGCCAGGTCATCTGGCGTAGCACCCCATCACTCTCACTCTTGGTCAAATAGCCCTTATACAGCCTGGAGGTGTGTTTGGGGTCATCGTGCTGTTGAAAAATAAATGATGATCCATGTAAACGCAAACCGGATGGAATAGCATGCCGTTGCAAGATGCTGTGGTAGCCATGCTGGTTCAGTATGCCTTCAATTTTGAATAAATCCCCAACAGTGTCACCAGCAAAGCACCCCCACACCATCACACCTCCTCCTCCATGCTTCACGGTGGGAACAAGGCATGTAGAGTCCATTCGTTCACCTTTTCTGCGTCGCATAAGGACACGGCGGTTGGAACCAAAGATCTTAAATTTGGACTCATCAGACCAAAGCACAGATTTCCACTGGTCTAATGTCCATTCCTTGTGTTCTTTAGCCCAAACAAGTCTCTTCTGCTTGTTGCCTGTCCTTAGCAGTGGTTTCCTAGCAGTTATTTTACCATGAAGGCCTGCTGCACATAGTCTCCTCTTAACAGTTGTTGTAGAGATGTGTCTGCTGCTAGAACTCTGTGTGGCATTGACCTGGTCTCTAATCTGAGCTACTGTTAACCTGCGATTTCTGAGGCTGGTGACTCGGATAAACTTATCCTCAGAAGCAGAGGTGACTCTTGGTCTTCCTTTCCTGGGGCGGTCCTCATGTGAGCCAGTTTCTTTGTAGCGCTTGATGGTTTTTGCAACTGCACTTGGGGACACTTTCAAAGTTTTCCCAATTTTTCGGACTGACTGACCTTCATTTCTTAAAGTAATGATGGCCACTCGTTTTTCTTTATTTAGCTGCTTTTTTCTTGCCATAATACAAATTTTAACAGTCTATTCAGTAGGACTCTCAGCTGTGTATCCACCAGACTTCTGCACAGCATAACTGATGGTCCCAAGCCCATTTATAAGGCAAGAAATCCCACTTATTAAACCTGACAGGGCACACCTGTGAAGTGAAAACCATTTCCGGTGACTACCTCTTGAAGCTCATCAAGAGGATGCGAAGCGTGTGCAAAGCAGTCATCAAAGCAAAAGGTGGCTACTTTGAAGAACCTAGAATATAAGACATATTTTCAGTTGTTTCACACTTTTTTATTAAGTATATAATTCCACATGTGTTATTTCATAGTTTTGATGCCTTCAGTGTGAATGCACAATTTTCATAGACCTGAAAATACAGAAAAATCTTTAAATGAGAAGGTGTGTCCAAACTTTTGGTTTGTACTGTATATAAATAATATACAGTATATATAATATATATTGTAGCCAGGTAGGCTAGGGTTAAATCCTAGCTCTACAGGCTCTGATTATTTGAACCCGGCTGGCTTAGTATATAACCAGGTTAGGTGTTCATCTTTGGCCCCCTTCACGTGTCTGTATAAAACCAGCAGAGGGGGCACTGTCGGGCCACCTAATTCGGCGGCTGCATTCTGCCGCCCCCCCCCCCCGTCTGGGATTCTGCCATTCTCTGAGTAGGCTGTCAATCTGACAGTCGACTCACAGAAGCTGCAGCACGCCGGCTCCTAGAGTTCAATTGTATTTGCGTCTTTCAGACGAGAGTACAATTGAAGGTCTGACCATTGGCTTAGTGCGACGTCAGCAGAGTGATCAGGTCATGTGATCATGCTGCTGATGTCACTCGCTGGCGCCCAGAAGAGAGAAGACCATCAGTGGTACATGCTCCTGTAGCTATGGAGCTGAATACATCGAAGATTCAGCATGGTAGGGTACAGGGGGGCTATATATAGAGTGTGCAGGGGGGAGTTATTTATACAGTGTGCAGGGGGGCTATCTATACAAGTGTGCAAGGGGGATATCTATACAGTGTGTAGGAGGGATATCTATTCATTGTGCACGGGGGGTATCTATACAGTGTGCAGGGGGCTATCTATTCATTGTGCAGGGGGGCTATTTATTCATTGTGCAGTGAGCTATTTATTCAGTGTGGTAGGGGGGATTTACTCAGTGTGGTAGGGGGGATTTATTCAGTGTGGTTGGGGGAGATTTAATCTGTGGGGAGCAAGTGGGGGGTGGGTGCAGACACAGTATGGGGAGCGAGGGTAATGGGATGTGTGTGGACACAGTATGGGGTGCGAGGGTGATGGAATGTGTGCAGACACAGTGTGGGGAGCAAGGGTGATGGGATGTGTGTGGATTCAGTTTGGGGGGATGTGTGAGAAGGAAATATGAGGAGGCGGGGGAAACGTGTAAGGAGACTATTGAGGGGAATAGTGTGAGGAGACAGTATGGGGGAAGAAGAGTGTGAGTGGGCACAGAATAGAGACTGAGTAGTGGGTGAGGGGTAGCATGGGGGTGTAAGGTCACAGCCAGGAGGGGACAGTATGCTAAGGAAGGGGAGTGTGATGAGGGGGCATGGTATAGAGACTGGGCCCTATAGAGGGGACCCAGTGTGAGAGGATAGTTTGAAGAGCGGGCCCAGTATGGAAAGGAGAGGACAGTGTGGACAGCATGTACCATAAGAGGGACAGTGTGGGGGTGATATTTTGTGCATGGAATACAGTGAGGGGCAATTATATATTCAGGGGCTCAGCGTAGGGCAGATATTTTTATTTAAGAGAATTATAATGACCCAGCTATCTTTATGGGCATTGTGTGGGGATGGGCTGCAGAAGACCAGAAAAGATGGATGTCTGCAGAGACGAGTAGTTGAAGAGAAAAATCATCATGGCGTCTGAACAAGAGGAAGAAAAGAAAGAGAACGACTCCAGAGACAACGTCATCTATAAGGTACCTGGATGTAAATGTTTTTTGTGATGCTGACATTTTTATATTTTTATTTATGTTAGGAGCAACAAAGATGTTGTTCACGTTTGTGGTGAGTCTGCAGTCATTCTATGTAACTGCAGACTTCTGAATTCTCACATTGCGCACTGCACACTGTCAGGATTCTCTGGTGCCAGCAATTTTCATACAGGTGCATCTCACTAAATTAGAATATCATCAAAAAGTTAATTTATTTCAGATCTTCAATACAAAAAGTGAAACTCATATATTATATAGAGTAATTACAAACAGAGTGATCTATTTCTAGTGTTTATTTCTGTTAATGTTGATGATTATGGCTTACAGCCAATGAAAACACAAAAGTCATTATCTCAGTAAATTAGAATACTTTATAACAACAGCTTGAAAAATGATTTTAAAACCCCGAAATGTTGGCCTATTGAAATGTATGTTCAGTAAATGCACTCAGTACTTGGTCAGGGCGCCTTCTGCATCAATTACTGCATCAATGTGGCGTGGCATGGAGGCGATCAGCCTGTGGCACTGCTGAGGTGTTATGGAAGCCCAGGTTGCTTTGATAGAAGCCTTCAGCTCGTCTGCATTGTTGGGTCTGGTGTCTCTCATCTTCCTCTTGACAATACCCCATAGATTCTCTATGGGGTTAAGGTCTGGCGAGTTTGCTGGCCAATCAAGCACAGTGATACTGTTGTTTGTAAACCAGGTATTGGTACTTTTGGCAGTGTGGACAGGTGACAAGTCCTGCTGGAGAATGAAATTTCCATCTCCAAAAAGCAGAGGGAAGAATGAAGTGCTCTAAAATTTTGTGGTAGATGGCTGCGCTGACTTTGGTCCAGATAAAACACAGTGGACCTACACCAGCAGATGACATGGCTCCCCAAACCATCACTGATTGTGGAAACTTCACACAAGACCTCAAGCAGCTTGGATTGTGTGCCTCTCCACTCTTCCTCCAGACTCTGGGACCTTGATTTCCAAATGAAAATTGGAACTCTGGAACCTTGTGGAGTGTATGAATGGCTGCCTTCTGGACATCTGTTAAGTCAGCAGTCTTCCCCATGATTGTGGAGCTTAATGAAACTGACTAAGGGACCTTTTTAAATGCTTAGGAAGCCTTTGGAGGTGTTTTTTTTAAATTATTCTAATTTACTGAGATAATGAAGTTTGTGTTTTTATTGGCTGTAAGCCATAATCATCAATCATTAACAGAAATAAACACTTGAAATAGATCACTAATAGATCACTGTTTGTAATGACTCTATATAATATATGAGTTTCACTTTTTGTATTGAAGAACTGAAATAAATTAACTTTTTGGTGATATTCTAATTTAGTGAGATGCACCTGTACATACATTCACATTCTGACTAGACATGCGTGGCCTCACTCAATGAAAATGAATTGAGCAAGGCCAGATACGTCTAGTCGGAATGTGGCCAGAAGTATACAAATCTCATATTTATGCTCACATGACTGTCGACTCTTGCCACGGCAAGGGAGAATCCTAAAAGTGTGCAGTGCATGCGCTGGGAGAATTCAGAAGCCTGAAGACACATAGAAAGACTGCAGACTTTAATCTCAAACCTGTACAAGCCCTTTAATTATAAAATGAAGCCCTGTAGCATGCCAATCCTAACAGCGTGTAATATACTCACTGCCAGGATTCAGCTCTGCTTGCAGGTTCCATCAGTCATCACAAGGCCACTTCACTCACATGCGATTTTCATACTAAGGCCGGGGTCCCACTAGCGTATTGCATCCGATGCGAGAGCATCGGATGCGATATGCTAATGACATTAGACTCCCACTCTGCTGTGAGCAGGAGCTGAATGTCAGTGCTCTGTGCTGCGATCCTTTCGCACACAGAGAGGATCGCAGCACAGCTGTGGAGGGGACGGAGAAATCAATTTCTCCATCTCCTCTGTTGCTGGCATCAGCGAGAATCACACTGCGCTCGGGTGTTATCCAAGTGCAGTGCGATGTTTCACACGCAACAATAGGCTTATATAGGTGCATGCGATCCGAATCCAGCATGCAATCGCAGCATGCTGCAATTTTTTTTTTTCAGCCCGATCGCAATCCGAGCTGAAAAAAAAAAACACCACTGAGCACACCATCATAGGATTAAATTGGCACAAATGCAATCCAATTTTTTATCGGATTGCAAACGTCCGATTTAATCGCAAGTGAGAGCGAGCCCTTACGGTCAAGTATCAACTAGCTTTTCTTCCTGCTTCTCTCAAAGAGAATTAGGAAGAGCAGCTCGTTGGTATGTGACTAAAGCCACGGCCCCACTATCAGTATTTGGTCTTTTTTTTTTCTCAGGAGTGGGAGCCAAAATCAGGTGAGGAACAATCCGAGAGAAGGTATAATAGAAACAAGTCACCAATTCTGCATTTATCTTCTGCAATTATCATCCACTCCTGGTTTTGGCTCCCAACCCTAAGAAAAAATAATGACCAAATACTTCTAGTGGGGCCGTAGCCTTAGAGTGCTAATTGCATACTGTTAAATATTAATTACGGATATTCATTTTATTCTTAATTCTAAATTCTGTACCATACATTGCATAAGATTGCATCAGCCATCTTGCTAGGGTTTCTAGATGACATGCGCTATTTGTGCATTTTTAGTTCAGTGCCATATGCAGAAGAACAGGTGCTATATGACCGGCCTATAAAAGCCCATGTTAGAGACAGGGGGGCTTCTTGCCATTTCACAGGACACAAGACGAGGATCTGTGTGTGAACAGCTGCTGATGTAGGCCCAAGGAGACACGTACTTTACCCGGACACATGGTGTCATCCTGACACACGTGCTGGACACAGACAGACGCAATCTACCAGCCAGGATCCCAGGAAAAGATGGGTGAATCTGAACTATTAAGCTAATCATGGACAAATGGCCAATCACTCTGTAACTATATAGCTATTTTATGTAACTATTGCAATCATTCTTTTTAATGGACAATCCGAGAATAAATCAATAAATTTTTTTCATAAGAATATCGTGATATTGACACTTTGATCAATCACATCTGATAAGAAGTCCTCAATAGAAAAATTATACGGAAATAAGTATTTTTTTTACATATATGCGCTGGGGAAAGGAGGGGGGGGGGCGCAAAACTGAATTCTTACCCCAGGTGCTAGGAGACTTAGCTACACCTCTGAAAACCGATACTGGAAAAAACAGTACCAGTGTCATCAGTGTTTTGGATTAGTGTGTAATGTGCTTTCCATGTGCCATCAGTGTGCCAGAGATTGACAGCGGCATTTAACTAGTTAAGAGCTGCGAGTGGATCGCGATTCCACCCGCGGCTGTTGCGGGCACATGTCAGCTGACATGTGCCTGGTTCAGTACGGGCTCAGCACCGGAGCCCACGCTGAACCGGGAGTGCCGACGTGGTGCGTACTATTACGCACAATGTCAGAAAGGGGTTAAAAAACAGACATATCTCCGTGTGGTTTATATGGATAGAAGGTCCATGTAAAAGCACGGACATCACAGCAGCATAGGTTATAATGAGTAAGTGTGGCATCCATGAAAAAGAGATGCCACACGTACTACATACATGGATATGTGAAGGGGGCCTAAGTCAATCAGCTGGGGAATCTGACCAGAGTGGATTTGTGTAGCAGCTGAAGAGAGAGACAAGCCAGAATCCCTCTCTGAGAAAAGACTGCACAGGTTATGTGAACCAAATTGCAAGTATAACTGGTTGCTGTGGCAATAACCATTGTGTTTGACCTAACTAGGACTAGCTCAGCTGTGTATGAGTAGCAAGGGTCTATTGTGTTTAGCTAACGACTGCACAAGGCTATGGATTTTGTGTTTATGGTTTTATTTTGGTACTGCGCAACCAGTGGAAATAAATGTCACATTGTTTTGACCAAGTAAGCCAGTGCTTGTGTAAATGCTACCTAATGCCTTCCTGGCAGCCTGAATCCATTCAATATATATGTACAGTACAGACCAAAAGTTTGGACACACCTTCTAATTTAAAGATTTTTCTGTATTTTCTTGACTATGGAAATTTTACATTCACACTGAAGGCATCAAAACTATGACTTAACACATGTGGAATTATATACTTAACAAAAAAGTGTGTAACAACTGAAAATATGTCTTATATTCCAGGTTCTTCAAAGTAGCCACCTTTTGCTTTGATGACTGCTTTGCACACTCTTGGCATTCTCTTGATGAGCTTCAAGAGGTAGTCACCGGAAATGGTTTTCACTGGGGTTGGGACCATCAGTTGTGTTGTGCAGAAGTCTGGTGGATACACAGCTGAGAGTCCTACTGAATAGACTGTTAGAATTTGTATTATGGCAAGAAAAAAGCAGCTAAGTAAATAAAAACGAGTGGCCATCATTACTTTAAGAAATGAAAGCCAGTCAGTCTGAAAAATTGGGAAAACTTTGAAAGTGTCCCCAAGTGCAGTTGCAAAAACCATCAAGTGCTACAAAGAAACTGACTCACATGAGGACCGCCCCAGGAAAGGAGGACCAAGAGTCACCTCTGCTTCTGAGGATAAGTTTATCCGAGTCACCAGCCTCAGAAATCGCAGGTTAACAGCAGCTCAGATTAGAGACCAGGTCAATGCCACGCAGAGTTCTAGAAGCAGACACATCTCTTCAACAACTGTTAAGTGGAGACTTTGTGCAGCAGGCATTCATGGTAAAATAGCTGCTAGGAAACCACTGCTAAGGACAGGCAACAAGCAGAAGAGACTTGTTTGGGCTAAAGAACACAAGGAATGGACATTAGACCAGTGGAAATCTGTGCTTTGGTTTGTCGAGTCCAAATTTGAGATCTTTGATTACAACCATCGTGTCTTTGTGCGACGCAGAAAAGGTGAAAGGATGGACTCTACATGCCTGGTTCCCACCGTTAAGCATGGAGGAGGAGGTGTGATGGTGTGGGGGTGCTTTGCTTGTGACACTGTTGGGGATTTATTCAAAATTGAAGGCATACTGAACCAGCATGCCTACCACAGCATCTTGCAGCGGCATGCTATGCCATCCGGTTTGCGTTTAGTTGGACCATCATTTATTTTTCAACCGGACAATGACCCCAAACAAACCTCCAGGCTGTGTAAGAGCTATTTGACCAAGAACGAGAGTGATGGGGTGCTACGCCAGATGACCTGGCCTCCACAATCACCAGACCTTAACCCAATCGAGATGGTTTGGGGTGAGCTGGACCGCAGAGTGAAGGCAAAAGGGCCAACAAGTGCTAAGCATCTCTGGGAACTCCTTCAAGATTGTTGGAAGACCATTTCCGGTGACTACCTCTTGAAGCTCATCAAGAGAATGTCAAGAGTGTGCAAAGCAAAAGGTGGCTACTTTGAAGAACATAGAATATAAGCCATATTTTCAGTTGTTTCACACTTTTTTGTTAAGTATATAATTCCACAAGTGTTAATTCATAGTTTTGATGCCTTCAGTGTGAATGTACAATTTTCAAAGTCATGAAAATACATAAAAATCTTTAAAGGAGAAGGTGTATCCAAACTTTTGGTCTGTACTGTATATATATATATATATATATATATATATATATATATATATATATATATATTTATATATATATATATATATATATATATATATATACATATATATGCATATATATTTTTTTCTTACTATACTTTACACAAACTTCTGTAACTCACCTTTTTGAGTCAGAAATTCAGAACAAAGGAACTGTGCTTCTTCTGTCACTCTCTCCTCCAGGGATTTCTTGCCCATCCCAAAGTTTCTAAGTGCTGTCAGTGTAAATCTTCTTTGTTCTTTCCATGATCTCCCATAGTGGGCGAATAGAATGCCTAACATATAAAATGTTCATTATCAAAGAAAGAAATATAGTGTTTCATTTACATCTTCTATTTTGATTTACGCCAGTATAAAAGTTGAATGTTGTTAGACAGTGAAAATCAATGATCATTCTGGAGTGATAATATTAGCACTGTTTTTCCATTAACACCTACCAAGCAGTGAGGCTAAGGGCTCGTGCACATAACCGTATCTTTGGTCCGTGTGTGATCCAACAAAACATTGGATCACATACTCTGATCAGAGTGTGACCAGTACAATTGGCCTGTTATTTTTGAATGAGAGAAAATACAGTCGGGAGACCTTAGCCTAATAAAAGAATTAGTTCATTCATGCTGGCACCATGTGTTTACAAAAAAACATTCAATTTTCTTAATATTTTTTTTCTTTTGAACAACAATTACATTTAATCTTTATAAGACATGCTAAATCTCTTGTATTACAACTTAAACATCACTCATATACATAAATAAAATAAAACTAATTTAAATAGAAAATGCTAGAATGCGAGAATAGGTTTGGCACATGCTTGTTTGGTGGTGGGATGTAACCCTCATATTGTTGCCCCTTCAATATGGTTCCCAGTAATTTATTGAATGCCTGTTTAGCTATTTGGTTGTTAATGGCTGATGGTCCGATGTATGCAGCTGTGGTGACAAACCCTTCATATGTCACTGGTTAATGAGAAGGATTTTGACATCAGTAAGTACTAATTCAGGGCTTAATACTGGTATAGGGGCACTTTGATGGTACATAGCATTGTGAAGGTATTACTGCTTTGTCCGAGACCAATGAAAGTATTTATTAAGTAGAGAAATGAGGAAGTGAGTGGATTGTGGAAATACTGTATATGCATGTTGTCCCACAGGAACCTGCATGCCCCTACAGCCAATGTGAGACAAGCCAATTGTCTGACAGTAGAGAGACATGACCAAGACCTGATCACCTGATGGGGCATGACTGTGTCAGCCCAGAGTTGGATTGTAAAGCAAAATTTTATTTGAGATGCATGTTGCATGCTCATGGCTGACGAAAAACAGGGATTAGTAGTCAAATGGCTAAGAGGACCCCAGAGATGCAGAGCAATTTTAAGTAACCGATGCAACCCTTCAAGTTGCACATAGGTACAGCAGGCTGCAGAAGATAGTACTTTAAGTTAAAGGAGTTGTCCACTACTTTCACACTGATGCCCTATCTGCACCAGGCACCCCCGCAGATCAGCTGTTACCAGTGACGGATGTGCTTACCTGCGGTGCTTGGCCGTCCATCTGCAGTGGCCGCTGCAGGGTACAGCACATCTATCCCCCATTCCATTGAATAGGAGGCGGATGTACAGTAAAAAGCACTGGCCACTACAACTTGACGGCCAAGCACCGCAAGTAAGCACTTCCGGCCGGCGCCGAAACCGATAACAGTTCCACAAAGTCAACTATCACTGCAGCCCTCCACCAGTCGGGCCTTTATGGCAGAGTGGCCTGACAGAAGCCTCTCCTCAGTGCAAGACATATGAAAGCCCGCATAGAGTTTGCTCAAAAACACATGAAGGACTCCCAGACTATGAGAAATAAGATTCTCTGGTCTGATGAGACGAAGATAGAACTTTTTGGTGATAATTCTAAGTGGTATGTTTGGAGAAAACCAGGCACTGCTCATCACCTGCCCAATACAATCCCAACAGTGAAACATGGTGGTGGCAGCTTCATGATATGGGGATGTTTTTCAGCTGCAGAGACAGGACGGTTGGTTGCAATTGAAGGAAACATGAATGCGACCAAGTACAGAGATATCCTGGATGAAAACCTCTTCCAGAGTGCTCTGGGCCTCAGACTTGCCCGAAGGTTCACCTTCCAACAAGACAATGACCCTAAGCACACAGCTAAAATAACAAAGGAGTGGCTTCAGAACAACTCTGACCATTCTTGACTGAGCCAGCCAGAGCCCTGACCTAAACCCAAATTGAGCATCTCTGGATAGACCTGAAAATGGCTGTCCACCAACGTTCACCATCCAAACTGACTCAACTGGAGAGGATCTGCAAGGAAGAATGGCAGAGGATCCCCAAATCCAGGTGTGAAAAAACTGTTGCATCATTCCCAAGAAGACTCATGGCTGTACTAGCTCAAAAGGGTGCTTCTACTCAATATTGAGCAAAGGATCTGAATACTTATGAATACTTATATCACTTATGTGATATTTCAGTTTTTCTTTTTTAATAAATTTACAAAAATTTCTACATTTCTTTTTTCTCTAGTCAAGATGGGGTGCAGAGTGTACTTCAATGAGAAAAAAAATGAACTTTTTAGAATTTACCAAATGGCTGCAATGAAACAAAGAGTGAAAAATTTAAAGGGGTCTGGATACTTTCCGTACCCACTGTAAATACACTCCTCAACATTGAAATTGCACAACAAAGAAGGGAAAGTTGTGGAATTATGCAAATCACAAGATGGGTAGACATTTTAATGGTAAGCAAATGATAACAAAAATCAAGTATAAGCAGGTGGTTGCAGAAATCCCTGCACTCACATGCATTGGCTGCTATCAATGAGGTTATTAAAAAGTTGTCCACTACTTTCACATTGATGTCCTATCCATAGGATAGAGAATCA
The DNA here is from genome assembly GCF_046119375.1 of Phyllobates terribilis. Classification (NCBI taxonomy): domain Eukaryota; kingdom Metazoa; phylum Chordata; class Amphibia; order Anura; family Dendrobatidae; genus Phyllobates; species Phyllobates terribilis. The sequence continues at coordinate 262,279,500 of NW_027362768.1, forward strand.
TTGTATGATCGGCCGGGGTCCCGCACGCAGCACCCCCGCCGATCAGCTGTTGTCAGTGCCAGCGGCCGCCGCCGCCGGCCGGAAATGCTTACCTGCGAAGCTTGGCCGTCCATCTGCAGTGGCCGCTGCAGGGTACAGCACATCTATCCCCCATTCCATTGAATAGGAGGCGGATGGGCAGTAACAAGTGCCAGCCACTATAACTTGATGACCAAGCACCGCAGGTAAGGGCTTCCGCAGGTATGGACTTCAGCTGATTGGCGGCCAATCATACATTGATGCCTTATCCTACCCCTTTAATTGTTGTCTGAGGAATGTTCTTCCATGCTGAAAGCATTAGGGCACGCACATCATCAAAATCTGTTGCTGGCAGCTCCCTTTGCAATTGCCGACCAATGTTCTATGCTCAATGGGTAAAAAGTCCAGAGATGCTGCAGACCATGGTAGCACATTTAAGCCATGCAGACTGCTCACAGTATCATGATCAAAATGCAGCCTGGCATTGTCTTGTTGTAAAAATGGCTCCAGGGGCACTTTCGGTGTATGGCCATGCCACTAGTTTCACCACCAAATCAATGAAATGTCAAGTAATCAGTAGAGATGAGCGTTGTTCGACTCGAACTGTTTGCCAATCTCAAATTCGAGCTGCTTTGGGCGCTGTTCGAGCCGTTCGGCGAACACGAACGATTTGAAAAAAATTCGGCTGTTCGAGGTTATGTTCGATAACTGTTCGTGCACCAAAATCATAACTGGATTTTTTCTCAGTAATGATGAAAATTAATGTTAATACGCAGTTTGAGTGTACAGCGGGGCAGGGGGAGGGGCAGGGGTTGGATCTCTGCAGGAATAATGAAGATCTCCATTTTTTTTTCTCTTTCCCGCATTTACAGTGGGGAGGTGCAATCTGTCAGCCTATCAGCAGCGCACACACGGAGCGAAGTGCTTTTTTTCACACAAGCAAGGGCATGTGTCATTGGCAGTGTATGTCACATGTCCTTGCCCTATAAGACCCAGTCATTTTCCCCGTCACCACCATTTTCTCACTGCTGCAGCTGCGTGTTAGACGGCACCGCTGTTGCTGTGTGCGCCATACCTTGTTAATTTCAAGCCAATTTTCGCACAAATCTACAGATAGCTTGGGAGTAGGGAAGAGTTGTGATTGCAGTCCTTTTAAGGACTAGGTTACAGCATTTCCTACGACTTTTATCAGGCAGGTCTGTGCTCTTAAATAGATAGGTTGTGGGAGTAAAGACTAATTGTAATTGCAGTCCTTTTCAGGACTAAATTACATCTGTTCCTATCAGTTTTTGCCAGGCAGGTCTGTGCCAGTGCTGTGCAAGTTTTTTTTCACAGCATTTGGCTAAATCAAGCAAAGCTAATCCTTTTTGGCCTATTGCATGTAGTGCCGGCGTCCCTGCCCTCTGCTAGGCAGGGACGCTGTTCCCCTCACCGCTCTGCTCCGTGCCCGGCGTCCCTCTCCCGCTCTGCTGGCAGCGCTCGCTCCTTCCCGGCCACTGTGCTTAGGGCGCGCGCGCGCGCTCTCCCTCCCTCTTAAAGGGGCCGCGCGCGCCGTCCTAAGGAGTCCCCGGCCAATGGCCGGAGGACTTTACCATATATAAGGCACCTCCTCCAAAATGGAGGTGCCCGAGCAATGTTGTTTGAACCTGTGTCTCACCTGTGCTTCAGCCCTCAGGTCCCGTTGCCAGTTACCTGCCAGTTACCTGCCAGATTCCTGCCAGTTTGCTGTCCTAATCCTAATCCTGCCTGATTTCCTGTTACCTGCCTGCCTGCCTGAGGTCCGACGGTCTGCCTTACAACTCCGGTCAGTCTGTCTAAGGACCAACTTGCCTGCTCACCTGGGAGCGCACATCAGCCACCTGCCTGCTTGCCTGAGGTCCGACGGTCTGCCTTACAACTCCGGTTAGTCTGTCTATGGACCAGCTTGCCCGCTCACCTGGGAGCGCTTCTCCGTTACCTGTCTGCTTGCCTGCCCGGAGGCTCCGCTGTCACGTGCTGTGACCACCAGCTACTCCAGACTCTTGCCCGCTCACCTGGGAGCGCTTCTCCGCTACCTGCCTGCTTGCCTGCCCGGAGGCTCCGCTGTCACGTGCTGTGACCACCAGCTATTCCTGAGACTCTTGCCCGCTCACCTGGGAGCGCTTCTCCGTTACCTGCCTGCTTGCCTACCTGGAGGCTCCGCCGTCACGTGCTGTGACCACCTGCTATTCCAGAGACTCTCGCTTGCTCACCTGGGAGCACACGTCCTCCATCTGCCTTGCTAGCCTACCTGGAGGTTCAGCCATCACAGGTCGTACCTACCCTTTATCCAGAGACTGCCCCGATCACTTGCCGTAACCTCCTGCCCGTACACCCAGAGACTGTCCCGGTCACCTGCTGTGACTGCCTGCCTGGTCGCCACCCGCTCCCTTACAAGGACCGCCCCCTTGTATAGTAGCCCAGAGGTTCCGCCTCCCAGACCCGTTACATTGCAGAGTGTGTTAGTCAGTGGAGTAGCCTATCTGTGTTGCAAGCTACACCACCTGTGTATAGAATAACAATTTTTTTACTGCACCTAGTGAAGTAAAACCTTTTGGGCATAGAATCATTATATTAGTCCATCTATACTGACCTCCATAAGGTTGCAAATTGAATATAATTTTTTTCTGCATCTAGCTCTGAAAAAATATTTGGCCTTCTAGCTGTGTGTGGGACTTGTTCTATTAGTCCATCTATACTGACCTCCATCAGGTTGCAAACTGAATATAATTTTTTTCTGCATCTACCTCTGAAAAAATATTTGGGCTTCTAGCTGTGTGTGGGACTTGTTCTATTAGTCCATCTATACTGACCTCCATCAGGTTGCAAATTGAATATAATTTTTTTCTGCATCTAGCTCTGAAAAAATATTTGGCCTTCTAGCAGTGTGTGGGACTTGTTCTATTAGTCCATCTATACTGACCTCCATCAGGTTGCAAACTGAATATAATTTTTTTCTGCATCTACCTCTGAAAAAATATTTGGGCTTCTAGCTGTGTGTGGGACTTGTTCTATTACTCCATCTATACTGACCTCCATCAGGTTGCAAATTGAATATAATATTTATCTGCATCTAGCTCTGAAAAAATATTTGGCCTTCTAGCAGTGTGTGGGACTTGTTCTATTAGTCCATCTATACTGACCTCCATCAGGTTGCATATTAAAAATAATTTTTATCTGCATCTACCTCTGAAAAAATATTTGGCCTTCTAGCAGTGTGTGGGACTTGTTCTATTAGTCCATTTATACTGACCTTCATCAGGTTGCAAACTGAATATAATTTTTTTCTGCATCTACCTCTGAAAAAATATTTGGGCTTCTAGCTGTGTGTGGGACTTGTTCTATTAGTCCATCTATACTGACCTCCATCAGGTTGCAAATTGAATATAATATTTTTCTGCATCTAGCTCTGAAAAAATATTTGGCCTTCTAGCAGTGTGTGGGACTTTTTCTATTAGTCCATCAATACTGACCTCCATCAGGTTGCAAATTCAAAAAAATTTTTTGTCTGCATCTAGCTCTGAAAAAATATTTGGCCTTCTAGCAGTGTGTGGGACTTGTTCTATTAGTCCATCTATACTGACCTCCATAAGGTTGCAAATTAAAAATAATTTTTATCTGCATCTAGCTCTGAAAAAATATTTGGCCTTCTAGCAGTGTGTGGGACTTGTTCTATTAGTCCATCTATACTGACCTCCATCAGGTTGCAAATTAAAAATAATTTTTATCTGCATCTAGCTCTAAAAAAATATTTGGCCTTCTAGCAGTGTGTGGGACTTGTTCTATTAGTCCATTTATACTGACCTCCATCAGGTTGCAAACTGAATATAATTTTTTTCTGCATCTACCTCTGAAAAAATATTTGGGCTTCTAGCTGTGTGTGGGACTTGTTCTATTAGTCCTTCTATACTGACCTCCATCAGGTTGCAAATTGAATATAATATTTTTCTGCATCTAGCTCTGAAAAAATATTTGGCCTTCTAGCAGTGTGTGGGACTTGTTCTATTAGTCCATCTATACTGACCTCCATCAGGTTGCAAATTCAAAATAATTTTTTGTCTGCATCTAGCTCTGAAAAAAATATTTGGCCTTCTAGCAGTGTGTAGGACTGGTTCTATTAGTCCATCTATACTGACCTCCATAAGGTTAAAAATTGAATATAATTTTTTTCTGCATCTAGCTCTGAAAAAATATTTGGCCTTCTAGCAGTGTGTGGAACTTGTTCTATTAGTCCATCTATACTGACCTCCATCAGGTTGCAAACTGAATATAGTTTTTTTCTGCATCTACCTCTGAAAAAATATTTGGGCTTCTAGCTGTGTGTGGGACTTGTTCTATTAGTCCATTTATACTGACCTCCATCAGGTTGCAAACTGAATATAATTTTTTTCTGCATCTACCTCTGAAAAAATATTTGGGCTTCTAGCTGTGTGTGGGACTTGTTCTCTTAGTCCATCTATACTGACCTCCATCAGGTTGCAAATTGAATATAATATTTTTCTGCATCTAGCGCTGAAAAAATATTTGGCCTTCTAGCAGTGTGTGGGACTTGTTCTATTAGTCCATCTATACAGACCTCCATCAGGTTGCAAATTCAAAAAAATTTTTTGTCTGCATCTAGCTCTGAAAAAATATTTGGCCTTCTAGCAATGTGTGGGACTTGTTCTATTAGTCCATCTATACTGACCTCCATGAGGTTGCAAATTAAAAATAATTTTTATCTGCATCTAGCTCTGAAAAAATATTTGGCCTTCGAGCAGTGTGTGGGACTTGTTCTATTAGTCCATCTATACTGACCTCCATCAGGTTGCAAATTCAAAATAATTTTTATCTGCATCTAGCTCTGAAAAAATATTTGGCCTTCTAGCAGTGTGTGGGACTTGTTCTATTAGTCCATCTATACTGACCTCCATCAGGTTGCAAACTGAATATAATTTTTTTCTGCATCTACCTCTGAAAAAATATTTGGGCTTCTAGCTGTGTGTGGGACTTGTTCTATTAGTCCATCTATACTGACCTCCATCAGGTTGCAAATTGAATATAATATTTATCTGCATCTAGCTCTGAAAAAATATTTGGGCTTCTAGCTGTGTGTGGGAATTGTTCTATTAGTCCATCTATACTGACCTCTATCAGGTTGCAAATTGAATATAATATTTTTCTGCATCTAGCTCTGAAAAAATATTTTGCCTTCTAGCAGTGTGTGGGACTTGTTCTATTAGTCCATCTATACTGACCTCCATAAGGTTGCAAATTAAAAATAATTTTTATCTGCATCTAGCTCTGAAAAAATATTTGGCCTTCTAGCAGTGTGTGGGACTTGTTCTATTAGTCCATCTATACTGACCTCCATCAGGTTGCAAATTAAAAATAATTTTTATCTGCATCTAGCTCTAAAAAAATATTTGGCCTTCTAGCAGTGTGTGGGACTTGTTCTATTAGTCCATTTATACTGACCTCCATCAGGTTGCAAACTGAATATAATTTTTTTCTGCATCTACCTCTGAAAAAATATTTGGGCTTCTAGCTGTGTGTGGGACTTGTTCTATTAGTCCTTCTATACTGACCTCCATCAGGTTGCAAATTGAATATAATATTTTTCTGCATCTAGCTCTGAAAAAATATTTGGCCTTGTAGCAGTGTGTGGGACTTGTTCTATTAGTCCATCTATACTGACCTCCATCAGGTTGCAAATTCAAAATAATTTTTTGTCTGCATCTAGCTCTGAAAAAATATTTGGCCTTCTAGCAGTGTGTAGGACTTGTTCTATTAGTCCATCTATACTGACCTCCATAAGGTTGCAAATTGAATATAATTTTTTTCTGCATCTAGCTCTGAAAAAATATTTGGCCTTCTAGCAGTGTGTGGAACTTGTTCTATTAGTCCATCTATACTGACCTCCATCAGGTTGCAAACTGAATATAGTTTTTTTCTGCATCTACCTCTGAAAAAATATTTGGGCTTCTAGCTGTGTGTGGGACTTGTTCTATTAGTCCATTTATACTGACCTCCATCAGGTTGCAAACTGAATATAATTTTTTTCTGCATCTACCTCTGAAAAAATATTTGGACTTCTAGCTGTGTGTGGGACTTGTTCTATTAGTCCATCTATACTGACCTCCATCAGGTTGCAAATTGAATGTAATATTTTTCTGCATCTAGCTCTGAAAAAATATTTGGCCTTCTAGCAGTGTGTGGGACTTGTTCCATTAGTCCATCTATACTGACCTCCATCAGGTTGCAAATTCAAAATAATTTTTTGTCTGCATCTAGCTCTGAAAAATTTTTGGCCTTCTAGCAGTGTGTGGGACTTGTTCTATTAGTCCATCTATACTGACCTCCATCAGGTTGCAAATTGAATATAATACTTTTCTGCATGTAGCTCTGAAAAAATATTTGGCCTTCTAGCAGTGTGTGGGACTTGTTCTATTAGTCCATCTATACTGACCTCCATCAGGTTGCAAATTAAAAATAATTTTTATCTGCATCTAGCTCTGAAAAAATATTTGGCCTTCTAGCAGTGTGTGGGACTTGTTCTATTAGTCCATCTATACTGACCTCCATCAGGTTGCAAACTGAATATAATTTTTTTCTGCATCTACCTCTGAAAAAAATATTTGGCCTTCTAGCAGTGTGTGGGATTCATTGTATTAGGCCATCTATACCAAGCTCCACCAGCTTTTAAATTAATAATAATTTTTAGCTGCATCTAGCCCTGAAAATAATTTTTCTTCCCAATAGTGGTAGCAATAGAAATATGGGGCGCGCTCCTGGCTTACAAAAATATACGCTTCATAACAAAAAACACCAGCCTAGCGCACTGCATTAATAAGATGGCATTATCGTCTCTCCCATTGCTAGGCCTACTACCCAGGCTAGCATTCCTGTGCCTAAAACACAATGTATGGGTCCGCGGTAGCCACTATGCTGAGGGGTCTAAAGCTGCTGCTAACGCTTTATAACAATTCAATTGGCAGATTTTCACAGAGCTCTTCCACAACGCCCACCCATCGGGACAACAGTTGCGCACCTTCCCTATGGGATCTAGTGGCGAATAGTTGATGCCATTAATCAGAGCATCAGTTGCCCCGTCGACGTGGCAAGCATACTGTAAGTCATGGGAAGAGTGGACACGACTAGTAGCAGGCAGACGGGTTGACCAATGTGAACAAGCCAGATCACAAGTCACCATAGAATTTCTCCACCAGCTAATGATGAGGGGCATATCAAGGGCGTCAGCGCAGCGGTGTCTGACCGGAGTAGCATTTCACTTCCAACTACTGAATTGGGGAGATGTGACAAAGATTCATCATCAGACAATCCATAAAAGGGTGGAAAAGGGGTCAGCCAAGTCAGGAGTGTAGACGTTCCGTCCCGTGTCCCTAAAACTGATTTCTCACATCATATCCCTAACACCATTAACATGACACTCACAATTTGAAGCAACACTACTGTCTACTGCATTTGTGATCGCCTTCTTCGGGGCGCTATGCATAAGCGAATTAGTCCCTCAATCCAAAATTACCACCAGTGGAGGCTTATTACACCAGGACGTAGTCATAGCCAATAATGCAATACGTCTACGCATACACAAATCGAAAACGGTTCCAGCGGGCAGGGGCACTTGGGTACTTCTACAACCCACAAACGGTACACTGAGTCGGGTAACAATAGTAAAAACATATCTAACCATCAGATCACAAAGTAATTTCTTCCTATCACACATTGATGGAACGCCATTATCAAGATACCAGTTCCAAGCTATATTTAATAAATGCATAACATCGGCAGGGAACCACCCCAAAGATTACGGGACACACTCATTCCGCATAGGCGCGGCCACGGAAGCAGCAAGAGCAGGACTGTCAGAACGGAAGTTCAGAGGATAGGGAGATGGTGATCCACGTGTTTGGCAAGATACATAAGACCGGACTTGTTATCCTAACGTGGTTTGTTTCTTTTACAGGTGACGCTAAGCCAACAGTGTGGGTGATAGGCCACTCGTATATATATTGGGCAGAAAAAAGGGCGAAAGTCCGCCCAGGCGGGAGGAAATTAGAGTTTCATAACACATATTTCAACTGGAGAGGTATTAGAGGCCTGCTATGGCCACAGGTACTAATGGAGGTAATCAAGGTAGGGAGAGAGGCAAGATGTCCGGTCATCTTAGTTATACAGGCCGGGGGAAACACCCTAGGTCATCACAAGAGCGCATAACTAATGGCAATAATGAAACTAGACACTGAGCGCTTCAGAGAATTTTTCACAAAACTAGCTATAGTATGGTCAGAGATTGTGCCGATAGCGGTATGGCAAGGTGAGCGAGACATAATGGCCATCGAACGGACAAGGCGGGTAATAAATATTCGGATGGCAAAATTTAGAAGAGACAGAGGTGGTGTAGTGGTACGACACCGACAACTGGAAGGAGATAAAGCAGGCCTCATACGGCCCGACGGTGTTCACTTAATGGATATTGGACTTGACATATTCCTGTCAGGACTCCAGGACGGAGTGGAACAAGCGTTAAGAGTGATGGGTGGGGGTCAGAGTCCTGCATACGAGTACTCAGGATCCTCCGTGGCCTGGAAATAGAAAGGACATGTTGGAGAGTTACACTTGTTGGCCAAGTTGCCGGAGTGGAGACCCAGGGCATGCTGCAACAAGCTGAATTATTTTAGAAATAAAATGCCTTTCTAATGGAATGAGTATAAAGAGTTAATAAAGCTGTGACCGATCCTCACCCATCCAGTTGTAAGAGTTACATTATTGTATTGTCAAGGAAAGGGGGGCGGTAGGGGGGCTGAGCGTCTGGGTTTGGTTGGGGGTCCCCACAGTCTGCCTTGGCTAGATGCATTTAAAACTTCTTATTAGATACACAGGCGGTGCAGCTTGCTTCGCAGCTGGGCTACTACGCCCAAAGTATTGCCTAGGCTAGATGCAGTTAAAAATTCTACGCTGACTAGCAGACACTGAAGATTTGGAGCAGACCTCTGAGTAAACAGCTCTTCAGACTCAACCATCTGTGTTACCCCAAGCCATAGTGTATGTAGTTTCTTACAGTTAAAAGGGGGGGGGGAGTGACCCAACCCACCTGGAATTGACGATGCCAACGTCACGTAAGACACAGCAAGGGGACTCCAAAAAGAGTCTCCATTTTTTCCCAAAATTGTGGCACAGACACCACTTAAACCTAGAACGCATACCTGGGGCCTCGCAGTACTGCCCTGTTAATTGTTTTCTATTTTCTGCAAGATTACTTTAGTTAGAATTTTGAAACTCTAGGTATTCTTCATGTATATAGTTGTTTGTCATTTGAGTTTGAGTTATTCCATGTTATTTGCACACAGGCCTAAAAGGCCCCAGGTATATGAAAGTGTAGATTTTTATGGTCATGCGTTCTAGGGTTAAGTGGCATCAATTGCCCCACAGTTGCTTAAAACGGTTGGTGAGGTGATATTACCAAATCCTCAAGCTTTTAGTCTCCCAAGGATAACACAGGGTTAGAAAAGTCCTTGCGAATCCATGATTTGTGCATCTTTATGAACGTGAGTCTGTCTACATTCTCAGTGGACAGCCGCGTGCGCTTATCTGTCAGCACACCATCAGCAGCGCTGAACACACGTTCAGAAAGAACACTGGCTGCAGGGCATGACAAGATCTCCAAGGCGTGAGTGGCGAGCTCCGGCCATTTTTCCAGATTGGAATACCAAAATGAGCAAGGGTCCAGTGACACAGTCATGGCTTCGATGTTCACTTGGAGATACTCCTGCACCATCCTCTCTAGGCATTGACTATGTGTCAGACTTCTTGTCTCCTGTGGCCTTGCAAAGGATGGTCTAAAAAAGTGGTGAAACGATTCCACAAAATTGCTGTTACCAGCAGATACTGTGTTACTGTTACGGTTTGAGTGATGAAGACTCGACAGTCCCACGGTTGGCAGAACTGTGAGATTCACTTCGTGCACCACTGGTGTTTTGTGGAAAAGCACATGTAAGATTCTGCAACAGCGTCTGCAGATACTCCTGCATGCGTCAATCCCTTTTTATGGCAGGAATTAATTCGGCAAATTTACTTTTGTACCGGGGATCTAAGAGTGTGGCAACCCAGTAGTCGGGATTACTTCGAATTCTGCAATCTGAGGGTCATGTTGCAGGTAGTGCAGCAAGAAGGCACTCATGTGTCTTGCGCATCCAGGAGGACCAAGTCCTTGTTGTGTTGGTAGCGAGGTAAGAATCATGCTTCCTTCCTCTGCCCTCTCCCCCCAACCTCGCACAACAGAAATGTGATCAAGGTCTCCCTCATCTGATGAGTCTTCCATGCCCATCGCCAGTTCATCCTCCACTTCTTCCTCGGCTCCTGCACCTTCCTCAACAGTTTGGCTGCTACCATGCGCCCAGGTTAATCCCTCTCCCCCACCCTCCCATGCCTGCCGCCTTGGTGCTGCCAACCGTCTGGACCTTGGAGATGTTATCCCTTCCGCATACGACTCCTCCTCTACTTCCTCCTCCACCTTCTCTTGTCCCACCACCTGACTCTGAATTCTGTTTAATGTGTGCTCCAGCATGTAAATCACCGGAATAGTCATGCTGATAATGGCATCGTCGTCAGCACTAAACATCTTCGTCGCCATTTCAAAACTGTGCAGAAGGGTGTGTGGCGCCCCTGAGGGTTCAGTCGCCACAGAGTTACTGCATCTCACCCAGAGGTGTGGTATCTCACCCTCAGGTAAGGAAGGCGTATGGCTCGGGACCCTAACACCTGCATCCAACACATACCCGCAGTGGGGGTAGGGCGAGATTGCTCCTAAGGGAGAGCACAGTCCCAGGTCCCTAGCTGGTGGGAGGTTCCTATGTAGTGGGTGCATAGGGGAGCAGCTTAGAGGAGCACATGACAGGGAGAGTATAAATAGGAAGCCATCTTAGAAAGAGCAAGCCAGTCAGAGGAGGAAAAGTGACAGGAGCAGAGGCTCGGCATGAGCTCTGCTCCGGAGGCGGGCCTAGCCTGGGAGGCCCAGGACTGAAGGAGAGAAGAGAGGAGTGGGAGCAGGAAGGCTCCAGGAACCGAAGGGAGCCTAGGGCTACGGGCCGTGCAGAAGGCCACCTGTACTCCCGCTGCTACCAGGAGGTAGAGGGGTCAGGCCAGATAAGGGGAACCGGTCCCTCAACTAGAGGAGAAACAGCAAGGCTCAACTAGAAACCGGAGGCTGCAGCATTTCATGTACTGCAGGCAAAAGTCCACACCAGTCTCACTAAGAAGGTAGCCACATAGGACCCAGGGGACGGAACACAAGTCGCCCGCCAAGGCCCGAGGATACCGGGTAGAAGTGTCACTGGGTGTGAGGTGCAGGGAGAAGGCCAGAGAAAGGACACACAGAAGGGGGTCCTGCTAAGTTCTCCGGAGCTATCTGGGGGTGGACTGAGCCCCTCACTGAGTACGCACAGCACGACGGGTGAGATTGCTCTGGTACCTGTAATCTGGACTGCAACAACTGTGAGTAAAGATCTTGGGACTGCATCACACGGACTCTGTGTTCATTACTGACTCCCTGCACTACAACCACCATCATCCACCCACACTGCCCTGAAGCTACACTCTTCCTGTGTTGAGTAATAATACCATTGCTGCAAAACCACCAGCTTCAGAGGACTGTTCCGCAGCGGCGGCCCCTTTGGCCGCACTCCACAGGTGGCGTAGTCGGACATTATAAAATCCATATATACAAATTACCGTTGGATTGACCGCCCTGGGTCACGGACCGGGTCACCGCCACAGTGACTACAACCCCCAGCGTCTACCGGCCCGGCTACGGGTACCCTACGGCCCAGGGGGCGCGTCAACTTCATAGGTCCCTGATCTGAGATCACTCCTGCTGTGTGATTTGCCCCACCTTTGGATCTCGTTGGCCCAGGCTATACGTCAGAACGTATTGCACCAGGGCTTGTCGGTGCTGCCACAGTCGCTGCAACATGTGCAGAGTTGAATTCCACCGTGTCGGCACATCGCATTTCAGCCGGTGAACTGGCAGGCCCAACGACTTCTGTAGAGATGTAAGTCGTTGAGCTGCGGGATGCGAATGGCGGAAGTGAGCACACAGCGACCGTGCCCTCTGCAGAAGGCCATCTAGTCCGGGATAGTGGGCTAAAAATTTATGGACAACCAGGTTCAACACGTGAGCCATACAAGGCACGTGTGTGACATTGCCCCGGCGAAGGGCCGCACCCAGGTTTGCAGCATTGTCGCACATGGCCTTCCCTGTTTGCAGGTCCAGTGGAGACAACCATTCATGAAACTGGGTCTCCAGAACTGACCACAACTCCTCAGATGTGTGACTCACATTTCCCAGACATTTCAAAGTAAACACTGATGCCGTTGAGCCCTGCTGCCAGCATAGGAAGGAGGTGTGCAGGATTCCTTCTGCGCAGTTAGAAAGCAGGTGGCATTACCAGACAGGCTTTGGGTGCAGGTGGAGGACCGAGAGGAGGTTGAGGAGGCAGAAGCAGTGGAGGAACTTCGAGATAAAGAGGATTGACGCAAAACTCGTGGGGACGGTAAGACTTGGACAGCAGCCCCTTGTCCTGCTGTCACCATAGTTACCCAGTGCCCAGTCAGCGACATGTAACGCCCCTGTCCATGCCTACTCGTCCAAGTGTCTGTGGTGAAATGCACCCTGTCACACACAGAGTTTCTCAAAGAAGCGGTGATGTTGTGTGCGACATGCTGGTGGAGCGCAGGCACACCTATCTTTGAGAAGTAGTGCCGACTGGGCATCTGGTACTGGGGAACTGCGACGGACATAAGGTCTCGAAAATCCACTGTGTCCTCCAGGCGGAAAGGCAGCATTTCTGTAGCCAGCAGCTTGCAGATGGTGAAATTCAATCTCTTAGCTTTCTCATGGCTAGGAGGAAATGGTCTTTTACTTGTCCACATCTGAGGGACCGAGGGCTGGCTGTTGTGCTTTGACGGGGTTGAGTAGGGTGTCCCCGGCAAACTGCCGGTCTGTGAGGAAGATGCAGGCGGACTTGTTAGGTTGCCTTGATCCAAAGATGATGCCCTCGATGTCAGAGAGCGCTCAACACCAGCAGGTGTTTCCACTTCCCAATGAACTGACGACCTGCCAATCACACTGGCTGTTGCAGGTAAAGATGTGGCAGGTCTGCATCCAAAAACATGTGTGACTGCTGTCCCCCCAGTCACAGAGGATGAAGAGGCCGCGGATACACAAGATGGGGCAGACGGTGGTTGGCCCAGCCTGCTAGGCCGCATTGTAGCACAGTGAGCTTCCCACTGCAACTTATGCTTCATATCCATGTGACGGTACATGCATGAAGTACTCAAACTATGGATTTTTTGACCTCTACTTAGCTTTTGGTGATAAATATTACAGATAAAATGAGTTGGGTCATCCTTATCGATCTGAATAAATGCCCAGGCTATGCAAGGCTTAGAGCCCATGCGACCTGAAGAGCCACTACGACTTGTGGTCAGAGGCAGAGTTGTGGTTGAGGATGCAGTTGTTGACGTGCTTCCAGTACTCCGTCTCTGTCCAGGAAGGCGCAACCTAACCTCGTCGTCAATAGCATCTGTGACGCCCCGCTGCGCTTGGTATCACAGATCCTAGAAGAGTGTATTGATGGAATCCTCCACAAGAGGCCCCCATAAACATTCACACATCTCCACCTTCCACCTCAGACCAGCAGAGGGAGCCCGTTAGGGATATAAATAGGGAAGGTGGAGCTAGGCAGTTCAGTTCCTCTGAAGAGTTCCTGCAGTAGAGAAGCCTAAGAGAGGTCAGTCTGCAGTGGAGCTCAGTCTAGTCTAGAGAACTCAGTTAATAGTTCAGCAGTGGAGCACGAGGCTCCTGCTAGCTAGATTCAGGGAGCCCAGATAGAGCTTAAGGTGTGCCGGCGCCATAAGATCGGTGAAGCGCGGCAAGCTGCCGTTAGTGTGTATAGCCTAGCGAGGGCCCGAGTAGGCTGAAGGCAAGTGGCGAGTTAGTACATAAGGGGCAGAGGAGCTTAACCAGCTCACCCCGAAGCATTTACCGGACACCGGATCCGAGCTTACCGGGTTCTCTATGACCCAGTAAGGCATAACCGGAATCCCTGGAGAACTACAAGTCCCAGGATCGCTAAGGTGCTGATACGTAACAGAGCCAGGAGACGCTTAGGCCCCGCATACTGGGAGCGTGAACTCCAAGAGAAGGCCCTACTACTAGGTCAGCCAGCGCAGGACAGAGACAAAGTTAGACCTAGCTCCAGGCAGGTCAGAAACTTTCTACGCAGAGGCAAGAAACAGGAGGCCCTACACCCGCTCATTGGGGAGGATCCTGATATGCACGCTTCACCCTACAGTGCTCCAGGATGTGCCTGAATTTCCTCCAGTAAAAGGTACTGAAGTGACTACCGTGTCCGTTCCTGTTCTTGCTCTGACCCAGCTGGGTCTCGCCTGTCCTGCATTCCCCCTGCATATGCTGCCCTGAGACCTAGCTCCACCTGTGGGGAGCTATACCATCAAGCTGCCTTATCACGGGCCTCAGTGGACTGCTGCAGCGCTGGTGCTTCTCACCAGATACCACAGGTGGCGTCACAAACTCTTATAAAATTAACATTTATCCACCCTTTTAAAGAGTGATCCCAGGGTACGGGCCAGGGAGACGACCACCGCGACATCCCCAGGGCCAGGCAAAGGCCCGGGTGACCTAATCGACTGGCTGACTGTGGGTTGACAGTAAGTGGGATCTCCAACCTTGTCATCATCACCCTGTGTGTTATCACACCCGTCGTCCTCAAAACCAACCTCTTCCTGCCCTGACCAAAAAGTCAAGTTGTCGCTCCAATCAGGTATTTGAGTCTCATCATCGTCTTCATCATTGTCTCCACCAACAGGAGTTACAGTGTGGGAACGAGGGTCTACATTATGCTCAGAACCTTCTTCATCTGGTCCTGGATCCGACTTATAAAGATTCTGGGCATCAGTGCAGATCATTTACTCATCTGGATTAACAGAAGCTCTGGAGCAGACCTCCGTTTCCCAGGCTATAGTATGAGTAAACAGCTCTGCAGACTCAACCATCTGTGTTACCCCATACTCAGACGGGCAGCTGGAGACTTGGGAGCTGTGAGGAAGCAAGTGCAATTGGGGTGACACCTCTGAGGACTGGAGTATTTGTGATGTTGAAGTTGAGGTGGAGGAGAGCCCACTTGAAGGAGCACTTGATATCCGCTGAAGCACCTGCTGTTTTTGTGCCTCATCTGGAATTTGTAGTGATGGGCGTGTCCGTAACAAAGGGATCTTATCACATTGTCCACGAAAAGAAGTCAACATGTTAGTTTGGCTGGAAGATGGTCTTTCTTCTGCAGATGTTACTCCCCCCCCACCGCGGGGGGGCTCGACCCACCAGCGGACAGGCACCAGTATTGGGAGAGGGGGGCTGGCCGTCAGGGTCCACCGCGGCTCTGGCACAAACCCGGCGACACGGAGGTGGCACGGGCAGGAACGGACTGGCCGTGTTGGCTTCTCACTGTTTGGATTTTAGAAGGGTATGACATGCCTATATCTGTGTCTCCCCCTCCTTTTACTCCTCCACCTCTTTTCTTTTCGCATGACTATATGTACTTGTCACTTTTCCATGTGTTATCTGGAATGAAGACTAGAGGGGTACAACTACTGTGCATTATGCCACCCCATAATATAATCTCAGGAGTAGGAACAGTATGGCATTACTGTGTGAAGGCCTAGTCATGGCATTGCCCATGTGGTCTCCAGATGAAGAAGAAAAGCTGGAATGAAGCAATAGAGGCTGGAATGGAGGTCTCTTCTTTTCAGCGATGAGTCCTGCTTTAATCTTTGACACAATGATAGATAGACATTAGTCTGAAAACCATGTGGGCAACGCTATGAAAAGTCCTTCATGAGAGAACATCACATTGGTCCTAATCCCGGGATTATGGTGTAGTTTTGGTATAATGCATGGTAGCTGAACCTCTCAAGTCTTCATTCCTATTGCTCTAACCGCTCAGCATTACATTAATTTGGTTGTGGAACCAGTGGTATGGCCATTTCTACAAAGTGTCCCAGGAGCTGTTTTTCAAAGCTAGGCTACATATTGCTCATGTTACTGTGAGCAGTCTGCGTGGCGTAAATATGCTACCATGGCCTGCGGTGTCTCCAGATTTGCCTCTTGTCAAGCACATCTGGGAAGTTATTGGTCGACAATAGCAAATACCAGCAGTGGATCTGGATAATTTATTTGCTCTAAATCATTGTTTGTCGAAAACACTTTCACTTATGTTAACTCTGTAGGTAATTTGCTTTCAACAATAATGTAAATTGTTTATGTGAGGGAATAAGGGTAGCCATAAACAATTCAAACAGAAAAAACGGTAAATAATTTCAATATATTATCCCTTCAGTTTTGACAGAAGGGATAATAATTGTACGGGTCTTTCTCTGACTGTAGGAATATCTGGCAACATAACTGTCTTCTTTTCTACATTCCTCATGTCACAGGGATGCCGTGACAGAGTGGGGCCAGAAGATCGAGACGTCTAGTTACTGATACATCTGCACTGGTTACAACTGCTTCACCTTCCTTCAGGTTTAGGTTTCTCTTGCTCTGTCCTTGCAAAGGTTAAACAGTCCTGTTTGTCTCCTGAAATTCGCCGTCCTCAGTTGTCTCAGTTGTTCTGAGTTCATCACTTCCCTTTGGTTTAAATCTCCTTCAAGCTTCTGTTTTGCCAGTTATAGCTTGCAACTACTTGGTTTAGAACTGGAGGAATGAGCCTCTAACGGAGCAGGTGTTTGGAGTTGTTTCAGAAGATTTCTGCGTTTAGTTGGTTATGTGTCTCCCAGTCTCTATTCCCATTTGGTTTGCCTCACCTGCCCCTTCCCTATTTCCCACTCAATTGTTTGAGACTATTTTTGATTGATTGTGGTTTTATTTTATCCATCTGTTTCCCCTCTGTGTCTTTACAAAAGAGCAGGACTAGCTTTCCTGCTGTCCTACTCACTAATAAGGGTGGTACTTAGGGTAAGAAAGGGATTGGAACGTGATTGCCACACGGAGTAAAAGAACACATCTAAGGACGCTAGGGAGCTCAGGGTGGCGCAGGGCAAGTACCAGGGGTGCCTCCTTGTATCCTTCCCTAATGGCAGAGCTTCCTCCCTTCCTGTCTCACCATGCACTGTCTTGCTTTTGGGTAGAAGTGTGACACCTCGACACTGTAGCGGTGTAGTGAGAACACTGCAAGGCAGGATTCAAGTACAGCACAGCAGACAAGAAGGCAGAAACAAAACACCAGCTTTATTATGTACAAAGGAATTATATGCCAGGACATGAGAATAACAGTATTTTCAATGACAATATCAATAACTTGAATATAGGAAGAAATAGCTGAAGTGAGTAAGAGAACTATGCTCCAGCTATGGCAATGAAAGCTCAATACAAACAGTACAAATCAAGTTTCACAAACTACTCTAGGCTAATTCTGTTTCCGACTTTCTGCTAAACGAGCCACACTGCTACACGTCCTAACTAAAGAAAACTACACTTAACCCTAACACAGTTCACCACCGGTGAGTCACTCATAATTGTGAAGGTCAGGAACAGAAAGACATCTGCTGCTTGTTTCAGAAGCCGCTGTGCCAAATCAGTCACACTTGAATCCTTCCTCCTGTATCTTGGATCTTGTTCCCTCTGCCGGTAGGCAAAACTTGTTTCACTTTCAATGTGGAGAAATGGCTGCCACTCTGTGTTGTCTGTACCTCAGGTCACCAATCCTCAGAGAAGCTGTTTTACTGAAGGGATGAACTCCTCTGCTTCTGGACACAGTCCTGTCAACAAATCTTGCACTAGTCCGTACTCTTGCCTTTCCAGGGAATAATCAGTTCCTCTTTAAGTCTCTCCTTATTAGGGAACCGGCAGAAATATCCCTGTTACCTCAGACACACAGGAGGTCTCTCTGCTTTCTGGTTCATCTTCCTCTCTTAGCACACACCAAAAACAACAGGAGGGGGAGGCAACTAGTCCAAAAGCAAAACTCAGAGGAGAGCATGATCTCTTAAAGCCGTAGTGTCATTCAATGTTCCATAAGGGCTCACCCCCTACAACACTAAAATTGCAACACCAAGAAGGAAAAGTTGTGGAATTATGCATATCACAGAATCAGTAATGCATTCAACACGGCAGAACATTAATCAAACAACCCAGAGACAAATTGTTTCCAAGGCACGAGAAAGATGATTCTTTTCCTGTATTCATGAAAATCCATCATAAAAGCAACGTTTCGGCCAGCAAGCGAGCTTTTTCAAGCATAAACAAAATGGCAGATGAAGCCATATATGGTTTATGTGGAGGCCACACACACTACTGAGCATCATTTCCTAGTCTTGAGACATTTCCACTGAAGTTGGATCAACCTGTAATTTGATTTTCCACTTTGATTTTGAGTATATTTAATTCTAGAATGTGGTATTTTAGTGTTCCCATTATTTTTTGAGAAGTGCATATGTATATAATGTATATATAGATCTCTCTCTCTCGCTCTCTCTCTCTCTCTCTATATATATATATATATATATATATCTATATATATATATATATACAGTATAGACCAAAAGTTTGGACACACCTTCTCATTTAATGATTTTTCTGTATTTTCATGACTATGAAAATTGTACATTCACACTGAAGGCATCAAAACTATGAGTTAACACATGTGGAATTATATACTTAACAAAAAAGTGTGAAACAACTGAAAATATGTCTTATATTCTAGGTTCTTCAAAGTAGCCACCTTTTGCTTTGATAACTGCTTTGCACACTCTTGGCATTCTCTTGATGAGCTTCAAGAGGTAGTCACCAGAAATGGTCTTCCAACAATCTGGAAGGAGTTCCCAGATATGCTTAGCACTTGTTGGCCCTTTTGCCTTCACTCTGCGGTCCAGCTCACCCCAAACCATCTCGATTGGGCTCAGGTCTGGTGACTGTGGAGGCCAGGTCATCTGGCATAGCACCCCATCACTCTCCCTCTTGGTCAAATAGCCCTTACACAGCCTGGAGGTGTGTTTGGGGTCATTGTCCTGTTGAAAAATAAATGATGGTCCAACTAAACGCAAACCGGATGGAATAGCATGCCGCTGCAAAATACTGTGGTAGCCATGCTGGTTCAGTATGCCTTCAATTTTGAATAAATCCCCAACAGTGTCACCAGCAAAGCACCCCCACACCATCACACCTCCTCCTCCATGTTTCACGGTGGGAACCAGGCACGTAGAGTCCATCCGTTCACCTTTTCTGCGTCGCACAAAGACACGGTGGTTGGAACCAAAGATCTCAAATTTGGACTCATCAGACCAAAGCACAGATTTCCACTGGTCTAATGTCCATTCCTTGTGTTCTTTAGCCCAAACAAGTCTCTTCTGCTTGTTGCCTGTCCTTAGCAGTGGTTTCCTAGCAGCTATTTTACCATGAAGGCCTGCTGCATAAAGTCTCCTCTTAACAGTTGTTGAAGAGATGTGACTGCTGCTAGAACTCTGTGTGGCATTGACCTGGTCTCTGATCTGAGCTGCTGTTAACCTGGGATTTCTGAGGCTGGTGACTCAGATAAACTTATCCTCAGAAGTAGAGGTGACTCTTGGTCTTCCTTTCCTGGGGCGGTCCTCATGTGAGCCAGTTTCTTTGTAGCGCTTGATGGGTTTTGCAACTGCACTTGGGGACACTTTCAAAGTTTTCACAATTTTTCGAACTGACTGACCTTCATTTCTTAAAGTAATGATGGCCACTCATTTTTCTTTACTTAGAATTTGTATTATGGCAAGAAAAAAGCAGCTAACAGTCTATTCAGTAGGACTGTCAGCTGTGTATCCACCAGACTTCTGCACAACACAACTGATGGTCCCAACTCCATTTATAAGACAAGAAATCCCACTTATTAAACCTGACAGGGCACACCTGTGAAGTGAAAACCATTTCCGGTGACTACCTCTTGAAGCTCATCAAGAGAATGCCAAGAGTGTGCAAAGCAGTCATCAAAGCAAAAGGTGGCTACTTTGAAGAACCTAGAATATAAAACATATTTTCAGTTGTTTCACAGTTTTTTGTTAAGTATATAATTCCACATGTGTTAATTCATAGTTTTGATGCCTTCAGTGTGAATGTACAATTTTGATATTCATGAAAATACAGAAAAATCTTTAAATGAGAAGGTGTGTCCAAACTTTTGGTCTGTACTGTATATAGCTCTGGCCAAAATTAAGAGACCACTGCACAGTTTTCTAAAAATCACCATCTCTACATGTCTGACAGCTATTCCATTCCAGTGTCAGTTGAATTCCAACCAAAGTACACCTCATTCTACTTAATGTGCTTCTGATTAGGTGATCACCTGATCCAAATCTTATGTAACGAGGGAAAGTATAAAAAACACTGCTGTGGTCTTCACAATCCTCTTGCAATAGGACAAGCTGGATGGCAAAACAAGTGCTAGGAATAGCCCAAAAGTAATTTGAATGAAAAAATAACTTTTCACCATGCCAAAGGAGTTTAAAAGAAAAGTCTTAAGTGAGGAAAAGAAGGGCTAAATTCTGGCTTTACTAGCAGAGGGATACAGTGAGTGTCATGTTGCCTCCATCCATAAAATTTCGAAGACAGCAGTCCATTACTACAAGGTCAAGCAGCAGACATTGGGGACAACAAAGCTACAGCCCGGCAGAGGGCGAAAGCGACTCTCCACTGACCGGGATGAGCGTCATCTTATTCGAATGTCACTCAGCAACCGCAGGATGACATCAAGTGACCTACAAAAGGAATGGCAAATGGCAGCTGGGGTGAAGTGCATGGCAAGAACAGTTCGTAACAGGCTCCTAGAGGCAGGCCTCAAGTCATGTAAAGCTAGAAAAAAGCCTTTCATCAATGAGAAGCAAAGGAGAGCAGGGCTGAAGTTTGCCAAAGACCATAAGGATTTGACCAAAGAGGACTGGAGTAAGGTAATCTTCGCTGATGAGTCTAATTTTCAGCTTTGCCCAACACCTGGTTGTCTAATGGTTAGACGGAGACCTGGAGAGGCATACAAGCCACAGTGTCTTGCACCCACTGTGAAATTTTGTGGAGGATCAGTGATGATCTGGGGATGCTTCAGCAAGGCTGGAATTGGGCAGGTTAATCTTTGCGAAGGACGTATGAATCAAGCAGCATACAAGGTTATCCTTGAAAAACACTTGCTTCTGTGACGCCCAGCTGCGCGTGGTATCACAGATCCTAGAAGAGTGCATTGATGGATTCCTCCACAAGAGGCCCCCATAAACATTCACACATCTCCACCTTCCACCTCAGACCAGCAGAGGGAGCCCGTTAGGGATATAAATAGGGAAGGTGGAGCTAGGCAGTCAGTTAGTCTGGAGTTGACAGAGAGTCAGTCTGTTGAGAGAGTTCCTGCAGTAAACGTACCTGAGAGGAGTCAGCTGCAGTCGAGCTCAGTCCAGACTCAGTTGTAGCTCAGAATAGGAAGCTTTAGGTGTGCCGGCGCCATAAGATCGGTGAAGAGCGGCAAGCTGCCGTTAGTATGAGTACCCTAGTGTGGGCCCGAGCGTGGCCGAAGGCGAGTGAAGAGTTAGTACGTAGGGGGCAGAGGAGCTTATCCGCTCACCCCGAAGCATTTACCGGACACCGGGTCCGAGCTTACCGGGATCTCTACAACCCAGTAAGGCATAACCGGAATCCCTGGAGAACTACAGGTCCCAGGTTCATCAGAGAGCTGATAGGTAACAGAGCCAGGAGACACATAGGCCCCGTAAGCTGGAAGCGTGCACTCCAAGAAAAGGCCCTACCATAATGTCAGCCGGTGCAGGACAGAGATAAAGTTAGGCCTAGCTCCAGGCAGGTCAGAAACTTACTAGGCAGAGGCAAGAAACAGAAGGCCCTACACCCGCTCATTGGGGAGGATCTTGATATGCACCCTTCACCCTACAGTGCTCTGGAATGTGCCTGAATTTCCGTCAGTAAAAGGTACTGAAGTGACTACCGTGTCCATCCCCGTTCTTGCTCTGACCCGGCTGGGTCTCGCCTGTCCTGCATCTCCCCTCTCCGTACGCTGCCCTGAGGCCCAGCTCCGCCTGTGGGGAGCTATATCATCGAGCTGACTTGTCACCGGCCTCAGTGGACTGCCGCAGTGCTGGTGATTCTCACCAGAAACCACAGGTGGCATCACGAACTTTCATAAAATTAACAAACAATCCCTTTTTTAAAGCTGACCCCAGGGTACAGGCCCAGGAGCCGACCACCGCGACATCCCCAAAGGCCAGGCAAAGGCCCGGGTACCGAGTCACCCCCATCCCCTGGGCTAATCACTTCCTTCTGCTCAGGCAATGTTCCCCAACTCTGAGGACTGTTTTTTTTCCAGCAGGACAATGCCCCATGCCACACAGCTAGGTCAATCAATGTGTGGATGAAGGAGCACCACATCAAGACCCTGTCATGGCCAGCCCAATTCTCCAGACCTGAACCCCATAGAAAACCTCTGGAATGTAATCAAGAGGAAGATGGATAGTCACAAGCCATCAAACAAAGAAGAACTGCTTACATTTTTGTGCCAGGAGTGGCATAAGGTCACCCAAAAGCAGTATGAAAGACTGGTGGAAAGCATGCCAAGATGCATGAAAGCTATGATTAAAAATCATGGTTATTCCACCAAATATTGATTCCTGAACTCTTCCTGAGTTAAAACATGAGTATTGTTGCTTCTAAATGAATAAGAACTTGTTCTCTTTGCATTATTTGAGGTCTGAAAGCACTGTTTCTTTTTTATTATTTTGACAATTTCTCATTTGCTGCAAATAAATACACAATTTTTAGCTTTGAATTTCAGAGACATGTTGTCAGTAGTTTATAGAATAAAACAACAATGTACATTTTACTCAAAAATATACCTACAGAAAAATATATATATACAGTGGGGAAAATAAGTATTTGATACACTGACAATTTTGCAAGTTTTGCCACCTACAAAGAATGGAGAGGTCTGTAATTTTTATCGTAAGGTACACTTCAACTATGAGGGACAGAATCTTAAAAAAAATCCAGGAAATAACATTGTATGATTTTGCATAATTAATTTGCATTTTATTGCATGAAACAAGTGTTTGATACAATAGAAAACAGAACTTAATATTTGGTAAAGAAACCTTGTTTGCAAATACAGAGGTCAGATGTTTCCTGTAGTTCTTGACCAAGTTTGCACACACTGCAGTAGGGATTTTGGCCCATGCCTCTATACAGATCATCTTCAGATCTTTCCGGTTTTGGGTCTGTCGCTGGGCAACATTGAGTTTCGGATCTCTCCCAAGGTTTTCTATTGGGTTCAGGTCTGGAGACTGGCTAGGCCACTGCAGAACCTTGAAATGGTTCTTATAGAGCCACTCTTTAGTTGTCCTGGCTGTGTGTTTCAGGTCATTGTCATGCTTGAAGACCAAGCCACGACCCATCTTCAATGCTCTTACTGAGGGAAGTAGGTTGTTGGCCAAAATCTTGTGATACATGACCTCATGCATCCTCCCTTAAATGTGGTTCAGTCATCTTGTACCCTTTGCAGAAGAGCACCCCCAAAGTATGATGCTTCCCCCACCATGCTTCACGGTTGGAATAGTGTTTTTGGGGTTGTACTCATCCTTCTTCTTCCTCCAAACACGGCAAGTGGAGTTGATACCTAAACATTCTATTTTGGTCTCACCTGACCACATAACCTTCTTTCATTCTTCCTCTGGATCATCCAGATGGTCATTGGCGAACTTCAAACTGGCCTGGACATGTGCTGCCGTGAGCAGGGGGACCTTGCGTGCCCTGCAGGATTTTTTTCTTTTAAACCTTGTTTTTATTGAAAATAAAGTTTTCATACATTAATTATTGCGAATATAACTTGAAATATACATGACTAGGTTGTTATAAGATTGTAAATAGCAGAATGTACATTCCAAGCATGGTTACATCAAGTTAAAAGACAAACCAAAAACTGCCCTGCAGGATTATATTCCATGACGCCGTAGTGTGTTACTAATGGTAATATTTGAGACTGTGGTCCCAGCTCTCTCCAGGTCATTGACCAGGTCCTCCCGTGTAGTTCTGGGCTGATTCCTGACCTTTCTCAAAATCATCCTTACCCCACGAGGCAAGATCTTACATGGAGCTCCAGACCAAAGAAGATTGACAGTTATTTTGTATTTTTTCCATTTTCTAATACTTGTGCCAACAGTTGTTGCTTTCTCACCAAGCTACTTGCCTATTGTTCTGTAGCCCATTCCAGCCTTCTGCAGGTCTACAATTTTGTCCCCGAAGTCGTTAGACAGTTCTTTGGTCTTGGCCATGGTGGAGAAGCTGGAGTGTGATTTATTGAATGTGTGGACAGGTGTCTTTTTTTACAAGTAACGAGTTCAAACAGGTGCAATTAATACAGGTAATGAGTGCAGTTTAGGATGGCTTCTTAAAGAAAAACTAACAGGTCTGTGAGAGTCAGAATTCTTGCTGGATGGTAGGTGATCAAATACTTATTTCATTCAATAAAATGCAATTTAACTATTTAAAAATCATACAATGTGATTTTCTAGTTTTTATTTTAAGATCGTGTCTCTCACAGTTGAAGTGTACCTACAATAAAAATTACAGACCTCTCCATTCTTTGTAGAAAAATCGAGTGTATCAAATAATTTTTTTCCCCACAGTATACATACACACTACCGTTCAAACGTTTGGGGTCACCCAGACAATTTTGTGTTTTCCATGAAAATTCATACTTTTAATTATCAAATGAGTTGCAAAATGAATAGAAAATATTGTCCAGACATTGACAGGGTTAGAAATAATGATTTTTATTTGACAGAATAATTTTCTCCTTCAAACTTTGCTTTCGTCAAAGAATGCTCCCTTTGCAGCAATTACAGCATTGCAGACCTTTGGCATTCTAGCTGTTAATTTGCTGAGGTAATCTTGAGAAATTTCACCCCATGCTTCCTGAAGCCCCTTCCACAAGTTGGATTGGCTTGATGGGCACTTTTTGCGTACCATACGGTCAAGCTGCTCCCACAACAGCTCAATGGGGTTGACAGATGGTGTCAGGCACTCTTCCAGCATCTTTTCAGTTGTTCTGCAT
The DNA here is from genome assembly GCF_046119375.1 of Phyllobates terribilis. NCBI lineage: Eukaryota > Metazoa > Chordata > Amphibia > Anura > Dendrobatidae > Phyllobates > Phyllobates terribilis. Next base: position 262,304,675 of record NW_027362768.1, read on the forward strand.
CTCACAAATGTTCTTCTGTATGATCCAAACACCTCAAAATTTGATTTATCTGACAATAAAACTTTTTTCCAATCTTCCTCTGTCCAATGTCTGTGTTCTTTTGCCCATATTAATCTTTTCCTTTTATTAGCCAGTCTCAGATATGGCTTTTTCTTTGCCACTTTGCCCTGAAGGCCAGCATCCTGGAGTCGCCTCTTCACTGTAGACGTTGACACTGGCATTTTGCGTGTACTGTTTAATGAAGCTGCCAGTTGAGGAGCTGTGAGGCGTCAATTTCTCAAACTAGAGACTCTAATGTACTTGTCTTGTTGCTCAGTTGTGCAGCGGGGCCTCCCACTTCTCTTTCTACTCTGGTTAGAGCCTGTTTGTGCTCTCCTCTGAAGGGAGTAGTACACACCGTTGTAGGAAATCTTCAGTTTTTTGGCAATCTCTCGCATGGAGAGAGTTTCATAGAGCAAACAAATGTAATGCTCCAGATTCTCAACTAGCTCAAAGGAAGGTCAATTTTATAGCTTCTCAAATCAGCCAAACAGTTTCCAGCTGGGCTAACATACTTGTGCAAGGGTTTTCTAGGGTTTTCTAAACATCCATTAGCCTTCTTACACAGTTAGAAAACACAATGTACCATTAAACACTGGAGTGGTGGTTGTTGGAAATGGGCCTCTATACACCTATGTAGATATTGCAATAAAAACAAGACGTTTGCAGCTAGAATATACATTGTTAATGTGGTAAATGACTAGAGTGTATTTCTGATTCATTTAATGCTAGCTTCATTGAAAAAAAAGTGCTTTTCTTTCAAAAATAATGACATTTCTAAATGACCCCAAACTTTTGAATGGTAGTGTACATATATATATAAATACAGTATATATATACTGTACAGACCAAAAGTTTGGACACACCTTCTCATTTAAAGATTTTTTCTGTATTTTCATGACTATGAAAATTGTACATTCACACTGAAGGCATCAAAACTATGAATTAACACATGAGGAATTATATACTTAATAAAAAAGTGTGAAACAACTGAAAATATGACGTATATTCTAGGTTCTTCAAAGTAGCCACCTTTTGCTTTGATGACTGCTTTGCACACTCTTGGCATTCTCTTGATGAGCTTCATAGGTAGTCACCGGAAATGGTTTTCTCTTCACAGGTGTGCCCTGTCAGGTTTAATAAGTGGGATTTCTTGCCTTATAAATGGGCTTGGGACCATCAGTTGTGTTGTGTAGAAGTCTGGTGGATACACAGCTGATAGTCCTACTGAATAGACTGTTAGAATTTGTATTATGGCAAGAAAAAGCAGCTAAGTAAAGAAAAATGAGTGGCCATCATTACTTTAAGAAATGAAGGTCAGTCTGTCTGAAAAATTGGGAAAACTTTGAAAATGTCCCCAAGGGCAGTTGCAAAAACCATCAAGGGCTACAAAGAAACTGGCTCACATGAGGACCGCCCCAGGAAGGGAAGACCTCTGCTTCTGAGGATCAATTTATCCAAGTCACCAGCCTCAGAAATCGTAGGTTAACAGCAGCTCAGATTAGAGATCAGGTCAATGCCACACAGAGTTCTAGCAGCAGACACATCTCTACAACAACTGTTAAGAGGAGACTTTGTGCAGCAGCCTTCATGGTAAAATAGCTGCTAGGAAACCACTACTAAGGACAGGCAACAAGCAGAAGAGACTTGTTTGGGCTAAAGAACACAAGGAATGGACATTAGACCAGTGGAAATCTGTGCTTTGGTCTGATGAGTCCAAATTTGAGATCTTTGGTTCTAACCACCGTGTCTTTGTGCGACGCAGAAAAGGTGAATGGATGGACTCTACATGCCTGGTTCCCACCGTGAAGCATGGAGGAGGAGGTGTGATGGTCGGGGGGAGCTTTGCTGGTGACACTGTTGGGGATTTATTCAAAATTGAAGGTATACTTAACCAGCATGGCTACTACAGCATCTTGCAGTGGCATGCTATACCATCCGGTTTGCGTTTAGTTGGACCATCATTTATTTTTCAACAGGACAATGACCCCAAACACACCTCCAGGCTGTGTAAGGGCTATTTGACCAAGCAGGAGAGTGACGGGGTGCTACGCCAGATGACCTAGCCTCCACAGTCACCAGACCTGAACCCAATCGAGATGGTTTGGGGTGAGCTGGACCGCAGAATGAAGGCAAAAGGGCCAACAAGTGCAAAGTATCTCTGGGAACTCCTTCAAGATTGTTGGAAGACCATTTCTGGTCACTAGCTCTTGAAGCTCATCAAGAGAATGCGAAGCGTGTGCAAAGCAGTCATCAAAGCAAAAGGTGGCTACTTTGAAGAACCTAGAATATAAGACATATTTTCAGTTGTTTCACACTTTTTTATTAAGTATATAATTCCTCATGTGTTAATTCATAGTTTTGATGCCTTCAGTGTGAATGTACAATTTTCATAGTCATGAAAATACAGAAAAAATCTTTAAATGAGAAGGTGTGTCCAAACTTTTGGTCTGTACAGTATATATATACTGTATTTATATATATATGTACACATGTGTTATTTCATAGTTTTGATGCCTTCAGTGTGAATGTACAATTTTCATAGTCATGAAAATACAGAAAAATCTTTAAATGAGAAGGTGTGTCCAAACTTTTGGTCTGTACTGTATACATAAATATATGAAAGAGCACTGCCAAAAAAACTTTTAAAACATTGCATTAGATTTATCATTTGTTCACTCATTTTGCATCTTTTTAATTATTAAAAAAATAAACTATAAATACTTTTAAACCATTTACACTTTTCACACCACTTTTACACTTTAAAACTATTTACACTATTTTTCAAACATTCTTACTTTGTTGCATTTTTTCCTCAATTGCCTAAAATTTTTGCACAGTACTGTACATGTCAGAGGTGTAAGTGGTATTCATAACTACTGTCATGTAGCACAACCGGGTATTTATTTCAGACTTTTCTTACAACAGGTAAATAATCTTTCTAAAAATTGTACCTTTCTTGTCTCCAGTAAATCCCATTTTTTCATAAATAGGAATTCGTGGACGATCTGCTACCTCTTCAGACCTGTTGATCAGAGCTTCTTTATTCACTTCAAATCCATTGAGCACCACCGTTTTTGTCCAGAAGTACTGCAGACTAAATACATTCCCAAACTGTTTTCTCAGCTGTTAAAATTGAATAAAATATGTATTTGTGCAGGAAACAACTAATGTTTTCAAGTAAGTAAATCAATTAAGAATGCGGAAATCACAACTTGGCCATAGATAGATTTTAAATATACAGTTAGGTCCAGAATTATTTGGACAGTGAAACAAGTTTTGGCATTTTAGTTGTTTACAAAAACATATTCAAGATACAGTTATATAATCAATATCGGCTTAAAGTACAGAATCTCAGCTTTAATTTGAGGGTATTCACATCCTAATTGGGAATTACAGCTTTTTAATATGTAGCTGCCTCTTTTTAAAGGGACCAAAAATCATTGGACAATTATTTCAAAAGCTCTTTCATGGGAAGCATGGGATATTCTCTCGTTAATCCATCATCAATTAAGCAGATAAAAGGTCTGGAGCTGCTTCCAGGTGTTTCATTTGCATTTGGAAGCTGTTGCGGTGAACCCACAACATGCAGTCAATGGAAGAGAAACAGACCATCATTAGGAAAAAAAAAAGAAATCCATCAGAGAGATAGCAGAAACGTTAGGAGTGGTCAAATCAACAGTTTGGTACATTCTGCAAAAAAGGAGCGCACTGAGAGCTAAAGAATTCAAAAAGGCCTGGACATTCACAAAAGCCAACAGTGGCAAATGAGCACAGAATGCTCCCATAGTGAAGCAAAACCCCTTCACAACATCTATCCAAGTGAAGAATACTCTTCAGTAAGTGTTTCAGTATCTAAGTCTACCATAAAGAGAAGACTTCATTAGAGCAAATATAGAGGGTTCACCACAAGATGCAAACCATTAATCAGCCTTAAAAATAGAAAGGCCAGATTAGATTTTGCCAAAAAATATCTAAACTAAGGTCAACCTGTACAAAAATCATGGGAAGAAGTATGGAGAAAGATTGGAATGGCTTGTGATCCAAGGCACACCACATCCTCTGTAAAACATAGTGGAGGCAGTATGATGGCATGGGCATGCATGGCTTCCAATGGCCCTGCGTCAATAAGTGTTTATTGATGATGTGACCGAAGACAGAAGCAGCCGGATGAATTCTGAATTGTACAGGGCTATACTGTCTAGTGAGATTCAACCGAATGCAGCAAGGTTGATTAGGCGGAACGAAAAGAGAAGGGGCGTACATACACTGGTAACCCATCAAAGAAATAAGGCAATACTTGCAAAATGCAAAATTTATTAGAATGCATTTTATTGGTACATACAAAAGAGCACTGAGTAATCTTAAAACAAATAAAACAAAAAAGTTGTGGAAATACTTTTTGTAAAAAGGACAACAGTCTCCAAGACAGAATAGAAGAGGAGACAGTTACAATCTCCCTGTTATGCAAAAATAAAGCACACAAGTATGCATAAATTAGGGTTGTTAGTAGTGATTAGCGAGCACTAAAATGCTCGGGTGCTCGAAGCTCGGGTCGAGCACATTGGAATACTCGGGTGCTCGACCAGAGCAACCAGCCCAATGTAAGTCTATGGGAAACTCAAGCATTTTTCTGGTGGTCCCCCCCGGCGGTCTGCAGAAGGTCAAAAATTGCCCAAATCGATGGGAACGGTGCTCAATTAAACTTCAGACAGGCAGAATATATAGGCAGGCAGGGTATATAGGAGGGTGCATGAAAAACATAGCAGGGCACTTGGAACACACTAGTGCCCTCCGATTTTCATGCACCCGTCTCTTTAAAAAAGCCGGCCGGCAATTCATCAGCAGCATTCACCGATACCCGACAATTTAGAAAAGAAAGAATAGAGCATCACACATAGATTAGATAGATAGAAACATGTCAGTCATATATATAATAACTACACTGACAGTGTTGGTTACTGTACTTGTTATTTAGTGTTAAAATAAAGGATTTATTAAAAAAAAAATAATAGGGTTTTTGACTCTTTAAAAAAGCCGTCCAGCTTGCCATGCCGCAGAAACTGAGAAGCGCAGGCATGCTTGCGCTCCTCAGTGTCTGGCTGTGACGGCATCCAGATGAGCCAAGTTCATGTCCAATGTACTCAGCTCACCTCATGCACGTCACATGCGATGAGATAATTCTCCTACGCTCACTGCAAGCACAGGAGAATTATCCCACTCTGTCAGTGACGTGCATGAGGTGAGCTGAGTTCATTGCCTGTGCTTCTCAGTTTCTGCGGGATGACAGGCTGGATGGCAGCGTTCTGCTGCGCTCCAGCCTGTCATGTGATTGTAGCAGAGCTGGAGCCGTCCTGGGAACCATGGAAAGGTAAGGATGAGGTTGGTTTATTATTTTATTTTTATTGCAGGAGATCGTTGGCTTCAGCTGGAATGGGCGTGATGGTAAGTATGGTTTAATTTAGAACATTAAAGAATTGTGTGTTTATTTCAATTAAAGGACTTTATTCTGGGTGTTTGTGTTTTTTTTAACTTTGACTATGGGGTTAGTAATGGGGGTGTCTTATAGACGCCTCTCCATTACTAACCTGGGCTTGATGTCAGCTGGCATTATAAGCTGACATCAACCCCAGCCCTATTACCCCACTGCCACTGCTACAGGGCAGTGGGAAGAGCGAGGCTAAGTGCCAGAATTGGCACATCCTGTTGATGCGCCATTTCTGGGGCAGCTGACGGATGGTGTTTCTAGCCTGGGAGGGGGCCAATATTCATGGCACCCTTCCTGGGCTATTAATATCAGCTCCCAGCTGTCTGCCTAGCCTTTGCTAGCTATTAAAATAGGAGGGACCCCACGTCATTTTTTTGGGGGGTCAACCATTTTAATAGCAGGTAAAGGCTAGGTATTCAGATGGGGGCTGATATTACTAGCTTGGGAAGCTTTGTGGGTATTACCCCCTTCCCAGGCTTCAAACATCTGCCCCAGCCGTCTGCTTAACCTCCGCTAGAGACTAAAATTACGGGGAACCCTACGCTAATTTTTTTTTAATAAATCCTTATTTTAACACTAAATGACAAGTACAGTAACCAACACTGTCTCTGTACTTATTATATATGTGACTGACATGTTTCTATCTATCTAATCTATGTGTGATGCTCTATTCTTTCTGTTCTAAATTGTCGGGTACCGGTGTATGCCGCTGATGAATTGCCGGCTTTTCATGTTTCACTGTGAGCACTGTTCCCATCGATTTTGGCAAACACTGTAATGCCACAACCACCATGGCTGTGACATTAAAGTGAGTGGCTCACAATCCCTGCATGATTGGTGCTCTAAATAGCGCCAAACATGCAGGGCGGGGACCCAAGCTCCCGCCTGAGCATCTCGAAAGTACTCGGCGAGCACCGAGCATCTCGAGTACTGAGATGCTCGTGCGAGTACCGAGCAGTGGCGAGCATGCTCGCTCGTCACTAGTTGTTAGTAGTGATGAGCAAGCACTAAAATGCTCGGATGCTCGTTGCTCGGGTTGAGCAAATTGGAATGCTTGAGTGCCCAGTCCGAGTAACGAGCCCAATGTAAGTCTATGGGAAACACGAGAATTTTTCCAGTGCCTCCCCCTGGCGGTCTGCAGAGGGCCAAAAAATTGTCCAAATCAATGGGAACAGTGCTCAAATGACATGGGAACAGCATGGGGATGACCCCTGGAAGCATTTCTGAGTCCCAGGTCACTGCTGTCAACAATGTTGTCAGAGGTATTACGCCACTTTTACGGACTCACAATAAAACATACAAAAACTAAACCAAAATGGATTTTCCTGGGAAATATGTTAAGGAACATCCTTTCCAGGGTAATGACTTGAATATAAGGCAAATTAAATAAGCAAAAACAAAAATGCTCCTCCACACCTTGGGCTATGTTCACACCTAGCATTTTTGATGCATTTTTGCACTTTTGCATTGCTTTCAACCTTGACAAATGCATTCACCGGGAAATGTCATTTTAACATTTTACAACCTTATCTGACCATGTGGTGTGTGACACATCATCAGACACATCCTGTTTCATTTATGAAGGAGGGATTGTGAAAGTCACAAAAAATATTTTTACAGCCTTACTATTTTTAAAGGGCCAGCAGTCGGCTATGCTTTTTTGTCCCCACTATTTAAGAGTGGGTCTCCTATACTGTTATTGCGTATACAGTGACTGCAAGGGCTGCCAAAAACTCGGACGCACTCCAATACCCCTTTGAAGAGACATAGAGGAGGTCTCAGTAAAAAAAATGTTCCCATTATAAAGGTGTGGGTCTCCAATAGTGGTAATTCCCATGCTGTGACTGCAAGGGCTGACAAAATTTGGGAAAGACCGCAGTAACAATTTAAAGATGTGGCGCCCCTGAGGGTTCAGTCACCACAGAGGTACTGCACCTCACCCCGAGGTGTGGTGTCTCCCTTCTCTCAGGTAAGATAGGAGTGTTGCACGGAACCGCAAACACCTGCATCAAACACTACACTGCTGCAGGCCGGCTGGAGAGGCAACATGCAGAGCACAGCTTCTGAGCCCTGACCTTGCCTGGGGTGGGGGGAACCCAAAGGGAGGGGGAACCAGTAGTGGGTGTGGGTGGAGGAAGTAGTTCATGGGAGCACTCATATAGTAAAGATATAAAAAGAAGCCATCTTAGAATAGAGTAGAGTTCGGTTCAGACAGTAAGAGGAGGAGTGTGGACAGGACAGACGGTCAGTCAGGACTGTCTGGGAGCAGAGTCTCAGCAAGAGCTCTGCTCCACGGTTAGGGCCCAGGATAAAGGTCCCAGAGGGGAGCAGGGAGTAGGCTCCGTTCTACAAAGGGATCCCAGGGGATACGGCGAGCTGGGCCAACAAGTCGAGCGAGCCCAGCAGGCAGCGGTCGCCCGGTGGAAAAGTGAGCTGCTGGGAAAACTGGCAGCCTGCCGGAAAGTGGGACTGGATGCCAGCAGTCGCACACCAGCCCTGGCAGAACCCGCAGGAGACCAGGAGGCCATGTGGAACACAGGAGCAGGTAGGAGAGAATCCCCAGCCCCGGGCACTGCCAGCGCCGACCTGCTCCTGAGCCTCCTGCCCCAGCACCCGCCATATGCTGCCGCACTCTGCCAGGAACTGTTATGTAGCCCGGAACCTGCACCCCCGGGCGCGGCACCAGAACACCCCCCACCAAGGGCCGTCCCGGAACCGCTGCTCCCGGGCGCTGCACCGGAAGGCCACCTGTATAGCACCCGTCCGGAACCTCTGATCCCGGGCGCTGGAGCTGTGGGCCTGTTATTGGGAGCCCTCCCACCACCTCCACCACCGTCATTTGAGTGGGTCTACGGCGCGCCGGTCTTTGACTGGTGTGCCCACTTCGAGGATTAGCAGCGATGCCCACTCCTCCCAAAACCAGCACCCCCGGTTGCCTGCCCCGGCGGAGAGTAGTTATGCTGGGACAACCGGGGGAGAGATCTGATTGGGCTCTCCTACGAAACAGAGTCCGCCGCCCTGCAGAGGAAGGAGTTCTGCAGGCGGGAGCTCCGACAACTGGAGAGGGAGCGCCACACGCGGGAAGCACGCAGTGAGCGCCTGGAGGCCCGTGACAAGGCTGCCAAGGGGCAAGCCCGCCAGGCGGAGACAGCCCACCCCAGCCCTCGCGAGGAAGGCCTCATTGTAAAATTCAAATAAAAGGTTGGGTGGGGCTTCATCCGTAGTCCCAAGTTTAACGGGGACATTTTCGTCAACCGGCGGGATGTGGAGCCCGAGTTGGAAGAAGGCCATTCCGACTGGAACCTGTATCCGGGAGATCATGTCACGTTCACCCGGCATCATGGTGAACATGGCTGGTATGCCCTGCAGGTGTACCACGTCACCAAGGATACACCCCTGCAGGAAGTCCCTCGTGACCCGGCTGGGTCAGGGAAAGATGAAGAGTACCCCAGGAGGGGTCCCCAGTACTAGGCGTAGTACTGGGACTGCACATTTATGTATATAGTCATCCGTCAGGGTGCTGTGTTTGCCATTTTGATCGGATAAATATGTTTTCTTAGGTACCCGTAAGGGAATAGAGACAGTAGGGAAGAGGACAGTGATCTCCCTAAAAACTTTCCAATATAAATAGTTCAGCACTTCTTAAAGTGCACCCTATTGGTTTTACACTTGAAACATAGTACCTCAGAACAAAAAACCCGTTTGGCGTGGCGGAAGACGAGGTCCAGTATCTGGATCACCTATGCCCTGCAGCCACGCCCAGGGCCTTACGTTGAGGGTTTGCGAATGGGTCCCTCATGCTGCTACTGTTGCACCCTGGTGCAAGTATTCTCTTGAAAGTTGTTTCATATAAAAGTGCTCTTATAAAGTTTTATAATGTTTGAAAAAAAAATGTAACCTGTAACGTTTAAAGAAAATGTGCCTCCCATAAAGGGAAGAAATGTTGTGTTTATGATCTTATATGCAGATGCATCTTAAAAATATTGCATGTCAATAATATCCTTGCTTTGCTCTGTTCCAGCCCGCGGACGTGCTGTGTTTTACCGGGGGGGAATGTGGCGCCCCTGAGGGTTCAGTCGCCACAGAGGTACTGCACCTCACCCCGAGGTGTGGTGTCTCCCTTCTCTTTCTCTCAGGTAAGATAGGAGTGCTGCACGAAACCCCAAACACCTTCATCCAACACTACACTGCTCCAGGCCGGCTGGAGGGGCAACATGCAGAGCGCAACTGCTGAGCCCTGACCCTGGCTGGGGTGGGGGGAACCCAAAGGCAGGGGGAACCAGTAGTGAGTGTGGGTGGAGGAAGTAGTTCATGGGAGCACTCATACAGTAAAGATATAAAAAGAAGCCATCTTAGAATAGAGTAGAGTTCGGTTCAGACAGTAAGAGGAGGAGTGTGGACAGGACAGACGGTCAGTCAGGACTGTCTGGGAGCAGAGGCTCAGCAAGAGCTCTGCTCCATGGTTAGGGCCCAGGATAGAGGCCCCGGAGGGGAGCAGAGAGTAGGCTCCGTTCTACAAAGGGATCCCAGGGGGTACGGCGCGTGCAGTACGGCACCCGTACGCCCCGAATCTGCCAGGTGTCAGAGGGATCGGTTGCCGCGTTCTAATCCCCAGGGGGTCAGGTTGGTCCCGGATCCGACGTACAGGAAGGACTTCAGCATACTCGAGTGGGATTGAGAGCGGGCAGCGCAGGGCAGCAAGGACCAAGTGTGAAGATGGTCAAATTAGGTACATATGAAAGTGGGGTTCTGCCAGGCATTCCTAAGTTGCTTGAAGAAGGACTGAACCCCTGTCCGGTGAACGCAGTGCGACGCGGAAGGCTTGCACCAGTACTGTGCACCTGTGGATTGTCTAAGAACTGTGAGAAAATCTTGGACGACTGCACTGAATTGCCTCCGTCTCTTCCTTCGCCGGCGCCATTTCCCTCCCTGCACTACAACGCCCAGCGCACCTCCATCCATATATTCATCTATACTGCCCTGAGGCCTGCTCCACCTGTGGGGAGCCGTTCCATCTCAAGCTGCCCTATCATCTGCCTCAGAGGACTGTTGCAGCACTGGTAATTCTCACCAGACACCACAGGTGGCGCCACGACAAATCCCCTATTATATCCCCCTTTTTTTGCACTGACCACCCTGGGTCACGGACCAGGCCAGACACCATTATAACCCCTGCAAGCAGCCACAAGGCCCGGCCGCCGAGTACCCCACGGCCCTGGGGGCGAGTCAAAGACACATAGAGCTGGACCACCGGAACAAGTACAACATGTTCCCATTAGAAAGAAGAGGGTCTGCTATACAGTTATAGTGTATGCAGTGAGTCCAACGGCTGTCAAAATTCAGGAAAAACACCACTAACATTTTAAACACACATAGAGCTGGGCCACAGTAGCGACATGTTCCCATTAGAAAAGAGAAGGTCTGCTTTCCAGTTATAGGGTATGCAGTGAGTCCAACAGCTGCCAAAAGTTAGGAAAAACCCCACTAACAATTTAAACACACATAGAGCTGGACCACAATAACGACATGTTCCTACTAGAAAGGTGAGGGTCTGCTATACAGTTATAGGGTATGCAGTGAGTCCAACGGCTGCCAAAATTTAGGAAAAACCCTACTAACAATTTAAAGACAAATAGAGCTGGGCTACAGCAACATGTTAAAACGGAGTGGGTCTCCCATACTGTTTGCCTATGCAGTGAATGCAATGGCTGCCAATAATTTGGAGGAACTCCAATGCCCCTTGCAAGAGACGTAGAGGTCGCAGGGCCTCCTGAAAACAATATTCCCATTATGAGGAAGTGGGTCTCCCATACTGTTTGCCTATGCAGTGAATGCAACGGCTAGTAAAAATTTGGAGGAACTCCAATGTCCCTTGCAAGAGACGTAGATATGGTGATATGGTAGATATGGTGGTGATGTGGAGGATGAGGATGAGGTGGAGGATGAGGATGAGGAGAAGGAGGAGGATAAGAGTAAATAGACAAAATCAGGAAGCGTATACCCATGTCTGGGTGTGAAGACAGAGGTACATAGTAATAGAGTTAGACCTCCCAAAAAAAAGACACTGTATTTTTTTGTAGCGGAGGAAGCTGTAGCTGACTTTCGAAAATGGGCACACAGGTGGCATACTTTAACAAGCAGATCCGGCAGCTCCGGGTAGGATTTGAGAAACGGCTGAACCACGAGGTTTACCACATGGGCCAGGCATGGTACGTGTGTGAGCTCACCTCAGAGCTGCCACCAGTGTCCGGCCATTGTCACACACGACCATGCCTGGCTGTAGGGTCAGCGGTGTCCACCACAGATCTGCCTGCTCTTTCAGAGCTGTCCACAACTCTTTAGCGTTGTGTGGTTTGTCACCTAAGCATATTAGCTTCTTTACAGACTGTTGCCGCTTGGCCGAGGCAGTGCTGCAGTGATTCCAGCTTGTGACTGATGTGGTCGTTTCGGAGATGGAGGCTGAAGAGGAGGAGGAGGTGCAGGAGCTGTAGAATGTGGGGGCAACACTGACTGACCCAGGGCCCGCAATCCTCGGCGTTGGGAGGACGTGTTCTGTCCAAAGGTCCGACTGGGTCCCGGCTTCCACTATATTAACCCAGAGTGCTGTCAGCGAGATGTACCATCCCTGCCCACAAGCACTTGTTCACGTGTCCGTGGCTAGGTGGACTTTCCCAGTAACTGCGTTATTGAGGGCACGGCTAATGTTGTGGGACACATGCTCGTGTAATGCGGGGATGGCACATCGGGAGAAATAGTGGCGGCTGGGGACCAAGTACCGAGGGACGGCCGCCGCCATCAGGTTGCGGAAATCTTCCATCTCCACGAGCCTAAAAGGCAACATTTCGAGTGCAAGCATTCGCAAAATGTGTGAATTTAGTAGTGTGGCCTGTGTGGCATTGACTGCGTTTTTACGCTTGCATTCCAAGGACTGGGGTAGGGACAACTGATCACTGCGCTGGGACAAGGCCGTGGACATGCTTGCTGATGGTGCTAGTTGAGAGTGTGCAATGACACGTGCAGTGCGGGAGGCATCTTGGCATGTGCCATGGACAGAGGACTGGAGTGCACGCACAACAGCGGAAGAAGCAGTGGTGTCACCCGCAGACACTGTTTCTGGACCCTGGGGTTCGGCCCACAAAGTTGGGTGCTTTGCTGCCATGTGCCTGATCATGCTGGTGGTGGTCAGGCTGATCGTTTTGCCACCTCTGCTTATGCTGGCCTGGCAGGTGGTGCAAATGGCCTTTTTGGGGTTATCTGCAGAGTCTTTAAAAAACAACCAGACTCGGGAAGACCTAACAATTGTACTGGCAACTTCTGTTGTGTTGACGTTACGAGGAACGCTTTTCCGCCTTGTGTCTTCGGCCACCACACTGCTTCTTCCTGCTTGTTGTGGTGTCACACCTCCCTCCCTCTGTGTGCTGCTGTCCTTGCTCTGTATGTCCCCCTGCCAGGTTGGGTCAGTTACTCTATCATCCACCACTACGTCTTCCACTTCCACACCCTGGTCCTCCTCCTGACTTTCTGGCAATTGTGTCTCATGATCATCATCCACCTCTTGCGACAGTAATTGCACTTTCCCACCTTTGCCTTCATGTGACCGTGGCTGTGCCAATATTTGGGCATCGCTACGCGCATTTTCCTCTTGACTCGCTTGAAGCTGGCCGGGCGAGAGGCCAAATCTATAAATGGAAAAGTGAACAGCTCTTCTGAGTGTCCAAGTGTGGGATCAGTTGTCCCCAGGCACTTGGCATGGTGGGAGGAAGGAGGATCAGGGTGAGGAATATGGGGTCCAGACTCACAGTTACTGAGACTTGCCCATGTGGAAGACAGGGTGGTGGTGGTGGCAAAGTGACTGGAAGCATTATCTGCTATCCAACTAACAACCTTTTGACACTGCTCTGGTTTCAATAGTGGTCCCCTAGTAATTGGGAGAGGAAGGTCGAGCGACAAGGTGTGAGTGTTTGTTGTGGCACCATTTCATCGGCCTCTGCATGCACCATCACCATCACGTCCACTTCCCTGTCCCTTGACACGCACCTTGCCCATTTTAAATGGAGGACAATATTTTCCAGGTTCAAGAGAAATGGCTGATTTTTTTAATGCAATTATATGTGATATGTATGACAGAGAACCACGGTTTTAAATAGCAGGACTGTAATTTACTAATATTATTCTTCACAGAGACCTAGTGTGAGTAGCTTGTCCGACACACTGCAATGAAATGGAAGGCAGAAATGGTTAATTATGGAACACTATCATATGTGATATGTCTGACAGTGAATCATGGTTTTAAATAGCAGGCCTGTAATTTAGTAATATTATTCTACACAGAGACCTAGTGTAAAAGCTTGACTGACACAATGCAACGAAATGGAAGGCAGAAATGGACCCTCTTGCACTATATGCACTGCAGCAGGGGTGGGTTGGGCATATGCCCCCCGGGTCGGTCACTTGGTAACAGTTCAGGGCTGCCCTGCACACTTAAATCACCTGCAGTCGCGGCCTGAACTAGGTCCGTCTGCGGCCGCAGGTGACACAACAACACTGCATCCGGCGGCCGGAACTGGACAGTGTGCGATACCTTTAACTCGGGTGCGCTCACATAGCACGCCGCACGTGACACGCAGGTCCTGGCTGGGGCATCCTGACGATCAGGGTCCTGGCTGTGCGTGCTGATGTAGCACGCTGCACACTGCCTCCTGCCTCTCTCTCTCTCTAAGACTTAGTGCCCACGATGCAGAAATGAAGCAGACATTTTCCTGAGCATTTCTGCATCTCCTTGGCAGAAAAACGCATGCATTTTTTACATGCGTTTTTGACGCGTATTTGACGCGTATTTGCATGCATATTTACCATGCCTTTTTCCAATGCATTGTATAGGCAAATACGCATGTGTGACACCCCAGGGGTCTGGTTGCCACAGTGATAGAGATATTACGTCTGAGAGCAGGTGGGAGGTCCTTTGGTCAGGGATCCTGTGCATGCCACACCTCCTGCCCAGTCTTGGGAGGGGAAGGACTTCCCCTATATAAACCCGGGGCTGAGGCAGGGTTAGTGAGAAAGAAGACAGAACAAGAGTAGAGAAGAGAAGCAGCATAGCAAGAAACATCAGGAGCTCTGTGGGGAGCAGTGTTACAACAAGTCAGGGGCTGGCAGCTGCAGAGCTCGCCCTGACTGAGAAGATTTCTTACCGGACCCGGAGTCCGAGGCTGTGGGGACTAACTCCTACCCAGCAGCAGAAACCGTCCGGCAGAGGATTTCAGGTCCTCTGGCCCAGAAGCCCGAAGGCACGGTCACACGCGTGGGACCAGCACCGCCATCGTGGAGCGGAAGCCATTAGAAGGCCCCGAGTCACCGGCCATACGGGTGAGCACCACACGGTACACTCAGGGACGTGGGCTACTTATTCCCGCCTCTAGCAAGGTAGCCAGAAGAGTACAGTTAGTTGGGAAGGCCTACAACTCCGCCTGGCCAGGGGAGATCCCATCTGCTCAAGGACTGACCAGGCCCCTATCACTAGCAAGTACTCCGGGAGGGTCTATCTTTGTCACCAGTAAAGACCCTGAACTACACCGCACCGTCTCTGAGTGGTTCCTGCTACCCCCATCATCCACGTCGGCTGCCCTGAGGCCATACCCCTCCCGTTGGGGGTTATACCATCCACGCTGCACCATCCTTCCACCGGCCTCAGCGGTCTGCCCTGCAGCGGCAGCTCCATAGCTGCATTCAGCGGGTGGCGTAGTCATCAACCATCTACTGCTAGTACATCGCCGCTCAGTTTGACTCCCTGGGCACGGACCGGGTCGCCGCCACGAGACTACAACCCTCAAGAGATCCGGCTCCGGGTAAGCTCCCGCGTGCGCAACGCAGCGCGACACAGGCCCAGGGGCGCGTCACATGCAGAAACGCACAAGAATTTGTCATGTCCGTATTTTTTCTGCGAGTAAAATCTGCGCAGAAAAAATACGGACCATGTGCACAGAACTTGCGAAATGTCATAGGAAGTCATGGGATAAGGTATGCAATGCGTTTCTGGAGCATTTACGCACTGCAAATACGCACCAAAATACGCACCAAAAACGCATCATGGGCACACAGCCTAACCCTCCGGAGCGGAGTGCTTCTGAGGGGGATATGTACAGTAACGGGGTATCTACTGTGTGTGGGAGGGGAGTATTTACTATGTGTGGGAGGAGGGTATATACTGTAAGGTGGTATTTACTGTGTCTGAGAGGGGGTATTTACTGTAAAGGGTTATTTACTGTGTGTGGCAGAGGGGTATTTACTGTAAGTGGGTATTTACTGTAAGGAGAGTATTTACTGTGCGTGGAATCGGGGTATTTACTCTGTGTGTAAGGGTGGTATTTACTGTGTGTGGGGGGTATTTACTGAGTGTGGGAAGGGGGCATTTACTGCAAGGGGGTGTTTACTGTGTCTGGGAGGGGGGTATTTACTGTAAGGGGGTATTTACTGTGTGTGGGAAGGGGGCATTTACTGCAAAGGGGTGTTTACTGTGTCTGGAAGGGGTTATTTACTGTAAGGTCGGTATTTACTGTGTGTGTGGAAGAGGGGTATTTACTGTGTGTGGGAGGAGGGTATTTACTATTGTTGGAATAATACATATTAATCTGTATGTGTATTGCAACAACTACTGTGCTGTTTCATATGTTGTGCATATTGTGAGGTTGTTAACAAAGTTTAGTTAAAAAAAAAAAACTCCCACAGACAGGATGCCCCCTCCTTCTCTTCCTGTGTTGTTGTTATATATGTATTTGATTTCCTCATGCTGCAGTAACACCAGACTCCATGCTGTGCCTATGCTGGATATGAATAAACCTACATTCTGTGTTCTAAACTCTGGATGTCACGCGGATTAATCCTCTGCTAACAGGTTATGGGCCCAGATGTACCTGAGTCCCAGAGTCACAGATCCCCAGAACACAGAGTAAAGAAAAGAAAGAAAGACAGCAAACTGAGAAGAAGCAAAGATGGCCACCAGCAGCAGCTGCATGAAATTCACAGTGCCAAGTCTCACTAACCAGAATTATCAATCCTGGAAATTCAAAGTGAAAATGCTGCTGATAAGAGAAGGTATGTGGAAATACACACAGGAGCCTAAACCTGACCCAGTGCCACAGGAGTGGACAGAGATGGATCAGAAAGCACAAAGTACCATATCACTCAGTATAGATGATGACCAGATTGTGCATGTGTGTAAATGTAATACTGCAAAGGAAATGTGGGAGCAGTTGCAAAAGGTACATGAGAGGATAAATTTAAGCAATAAGCTCTATCTCATGAGAAAGCTGTACCAGTCTAAGCTACAGAAAGGCCAGGATATGCAGGATTACATAAGAAGTGTTCTGGAAATTGTAGAACGCCTGAGAGGCATTGGGGAAGATCTAAAAGACTTTCATGTGGCCGCATTACTGCTTAGTGGCCTTCCAGAGAGCTATGATACGCTTGTAACCGCACTAGATGCGCGTCCCGATGATGAGCTTACACTGGAGTATGTCAGGGGGGAGCTCATAGATGAATATAAGCGAAAGGCAGAAGGTGTAAACAGTAGGACATGCAACACAGAATCTGCTTTACAGACACAAAACCTAACTGATAACAGGAAGCACATAAAAGAAACACGTGAATGTTTTGTTTGCAAGAAATCAGGACATTTGAAAGCTGACTGCAGAGTCTAGAAAGCTAGAATGAATCAGCTGAAAAAGCAAAGCAGTCACCAAAGGGTTAAAAGTGCTGTATCTGGAGAAAATGATTCTGTGAATACTAAAACTGCATTTACTGTCAGTGCAAATACATCAAAGCATGCATGGTGTATAGACTCTGGAGCAACTAGTCACATGACTAATAACAGAGACTTCTTTTCTAAGCTTGACCAAAGTAAATCAGAGAAAGTGATTATGGCAAATGGTCAGTACATGACTTCAGAAGGCATAGGAGATGGTTATATTGATTGTCAAATGTCACCAACACAAAGCAGGAAGATCCCAGTAAAGGATGTGCTGTATGTGCCTAGTCTTGAAAGTAATCTACTATCTGTGAAGAAACTCACAAAACAAGGAAATGAAGTTACATTTAAGCATGATAGCTGCATCATCTCAAAGGAAGGTCACACACTAGCAGAGGGAAACATCACAGATGAACTTTATCAGCTGAAATGCAAAGAGTGTGTGTATACAGCGCAACAAGAAGAGCATAAAAACTGTATTCATGTGTGGCATAGGCGTCTGGCACACAGAGACGCAGAAGCAATAAGAAAGTTAGTCCAAAAGCAACTAGCTGAGGATATTACAATTGATCTATGTAACCAGACAATGAAGTGTACTAGCCGCAGTCATGGGATGAAATGCAAGCACTACCTGTCCATGAAAGAACAAAGTGGATCAATGCCGCTAATGAGGAAATCAAATCGCTTCATCAACTCCAAACTTGGAAACTCACCAAGCTACCACAGGGCAAAAAGGCAATCAAGTGCAAGTGGGTCTTCAAAACCAAATATGACTCTGAAGGTAAAGTCCACAGATTCAAAGCAAGGTTGGTCGCAAAAGGATATTCTCAAAAGTATGGCGAAGATTACGATGCTACATTTGCTCCAGTTGCTAAACAGGCCACGTTCAGAGCTTTGTTAGCTGTAGCTGCTGTACAAAAGATGTATGTCAGACATTTGGATATAAAAACTGCCTTTTTAAATGGTGATATTGAGGAGGACTTATACATGACTCAACCTGAAGGTTATGTAAAAAGAGAAGAAGAGAATCTTGTTTGCAAACTACAAAAATCTCTCTATGGTCTTAAGCAATCAGCAAGAGCATGGAACACCAAGATGAATAAAGTCTTGTTAGAAGAAGGATTTAAAAGAGGTCAAGCAGATCCGTGCTTATACACAAAATATACAGATGGAAAGTAGATGTATATTCTCTTATATTTGGACGACGTGATTGTTGTTCATCAAGACGACGCAGAAATTGGAAAAATGACTGAAATTCTGAATCAGCACTTTGAAACAAAAGACCTTGGAAGTGTGACATATTATCTAGGAATCCAAATCCAGACAGAGGAAGATGGAAGTTTTCTTCTAAACCAAAGTGCAAAAATTAATTTGATTCTGAATCAGTTTAAAATGTCAGAGGCCAAAGGTATATCAACCCCAATGGAACCATCCTACCTGAAGCTGGAAGGAGAAGATGACCTGTTGCCTGACAATGAGAAATATCGTCAGGCAGTGGGGGCACTTCTATACATATCAACTATGACTCGACCGGATATCACAACAACAGTTGGAATCCTTTGCAGATATGTGGAAAAACCGCGCCAAAGGGACCGGAATGCTGTTAAGAGACTTCTCCGATATTTGAAAGAAACGCAAGATGTAAATTTAAAAGTATCTGCAGCAGGAGCTAGCTAGAACTTACCAGCTATGTAGATGCGGATTGGGCTGGTGATTCGCGTGATCGTAAATCCACAAGTGGATACTTGTTTAAAGTTGGAGAAAGTTCAATCTCCTGGTCTAGTAGGAAACAAATGTCTGTTGCCTTGTCATCTACAGAAGCGGAGTATGTGTCCGCAGCCTATGCAAGACAGGAGGTTGTTTGGCTAAGACAATTGATGGACGATCTTGGCAAACCGACAACTCAGCCGACGGTGATTTATGAGGACAACCAAGGATGCATTAAACTTGCATGCAGTGAAAAGATCAGTGCTAGAACCAAGCACATTGACGTCAGACATCATCATCTACGTGATTTGATAGATCGTGGGATAATTCAGTTTGTCTATTGTGAAACTGATAAGATGGTAGCTGACATTATGACAACGTCATTGCCACAAGCTAGGTTCCAAGAATTGAGAACCACAATGGGACTAAGAGGATAAGTAGTTGTTGAGTGGGGTTGTTGGAATAATACATATTAATCTGTATGTGTATTGCAACAACTACTGTGCCGTTTCATATGTTGTGCATATTGTGAGGTTGTTAACAAAGTTTAGTTAAAAAAAAAAAAACTCCCACAGACAGGATGCCCCCTCATTCTCTTCCTGTGTTGTTGTTATATATGTATTTGATTTCCTCATGCTGCAGTAACACCAGACTCCATGCTGTGCCTATGCTGGATATGAATAAACCTACATTCTGTGTTCTAAACTCTGGATGTCACGCGGATTAATCCTCTGCTAACAACTATGTGTGGGAGGGGAGTATTTACTGTATGTGGGAGGGGAGGTATTTACTGTGTGTGGAAGGGGAGTATTTACTGTGTGTGGAAGGGGGGATATTTACTGTGTGTGGGAGGGGAGGTATTTACTGTGTGTGGGAGGGGAGGTATTTACTGTGTGTGTGGAAGGGGGGGTATTTACTGTGTGTGGGGAAGCGGGGGTATTTACTGTGTGTGGGGAAGGGGGTATTTACTGTGTGTGGAAGGGGAGTATTTACTGTGTGTGGAAGGGGGGTATTTACTGTGTATGGAAGGGGGGTATTTACTGTGTGTGGAAGGTGGGAATTTACCGTGTGTGGAAGGTGGGATATTTACTGTGTGTGGGAGGGGAGGTATTTACTGTGTGTGTGGAAAGGGGGTATTTACTGTGTGTGGGAGGGGAGGTTTTTACCGTGTGTGTGGAAGGGGGGTATTTACTGTGTATGGAAGGGGGGTATTTACTGTGTGTGGAAGGGGGGGTATTTACTGTGTGTGGAAGGGGGGGTATTTACTGTGTGTGGAAGGGGGGTATTTACTGTGTGTATGGGAGGTTTAGTGTAATGGGATGGGGATGATTTGAGGACACAAGGGAGGGATCGGTGCCAACACAATATGGGGAGAAGGAGAAATTTTAAGACACAATATGAGAAGCAAGGGGTGAGATGGGGGGATGTGTGAGGAGACAGTATGGGGGGAGAAAAGTGTGAGTGGACACAAATAAAGACTGAGTAGTGTGTGTGTGGGTGGGAGGCTAGCATGGGGGGGTGGAGTGTAAGGGCACAGTCAGGAAGGGATAGTAAGCCAAGAAGGGGGAGTGTTATGAGGGGTCACAGTATAGAGAATAGGCTCTATAGGGGGACACAGTATGAGAGGACAGTGTGAAGAGCATGTACCATAAGAGAGACAGTGTGGGGCTCATCTTTTGTGCAGGGAATATAGTGAGGGCAATTATTTATTCAGGGGCTCAGCGTAGGGCAGATATTTTTATTCAGGAGCATTATAATGACACTGCTATCTTTAAGGGCGGAGATGAACTGCAGAAGACCGGAGAAGAAGGAAGTCTGCAGAGACGAGGTGTCGTTGAAAAAAGTCATCATGGAGTCTGGACAAGATGAAGAAGAAAAGAAAGAGACCGACTCCAGAGACGTCATCTATCAGGTACCTGGATGTAAACAATTTTTGTGATACTGACTAATTCTCATATTTTTATTTATGGGAGTATTAAAGATGTTGTCCAAGGTTGTGATGAGTCTGCAGTCATTCTATGTGATTGCAGACTTCTGAATTCTCACTGTGCGCACTGCACACTATCAAGATTCTCTTGTGCCGGCGATTTGCATACATGCGGTCACATGCTGACTAGACATGTGTGTCCTTGCTCAATGAAAATGAATTGAGCAAGGCCGGATACATCTAGTCGGAATGTGGCCAGAAGTATACAAATGACATTACTTGTGCAAGGGAGAATCCTAAAAGTGTGCAGTGAATGCGCTGTGAGAATTCAGAAGCCTGCAGTCATCTAGACTGACTATAGACTTTCACCTCCTCACACTGTATGTAGGAGGCTGTGTGAGTCCTTGCACTGTATGCAGGAGGCTGTGTGGGTCCTCGCACTGTATGCAGGAGGCTGTGTGGGTCCTCGCACTGTATGCAGGAAGCTGTGTGGGTCCTCGCACTGTATGCAGGAGGCTGTGTGGGTCCTCGCACTGTATGCAGGAGGCTGTGTGGGTCCTCGCACTGTATGCAGGAGGCTGTGTGGGTCCTCGCACTGTATGCAGGAAGCTGTGTGGGTCCTCGCACTGTATGCAGGAGGCTGTGTGGGTCCTCGCACTGTATGCAGGAGGCTGTGTGGGTCCTCGCACTGTATGCAGGAGGCTGTGTGGGTCCTCGCACTGTATGCAGGAGGCTATGTGAGGGCTCATACTCTATATAGGAGGTTGTGTGAGGGCTTACACTGTACTGTATATGAAAGGCTATGTGGGGCTGTAAAAAGGAGACTATGTGGTGGCTCCTGTTCAGCAGCCACAGAATATTCATCTGACCACTGGACCACGGTCCTACAAATTGCTCGTCTCTATATACCAATTATACTGTATATTCTCCTATATATATTGTACTGTATTTGGTATTCTATGTATACTGTGTGCACAGACATCAGATGAAGCACTCAAGATAATTAGTGACTGCTACATCATATACTATTATGTGGAGTTGAAGTTTACAATTATGATTTGATTGATCAAGTATGTTTGAAATCATACTCAAAATAATAATTCATAGGTCTCTATCTAGCAGACCTGTGCTTATGTGTGACCATCTTTACTCTGCTGATATGTTTTTTTTAGGAGTGAAGAAAAACACAGCGTACCTGACTTTACTTCATATTTAAAAAGGTATATCTTCTTTAAAAATAGCAATACATAAGCATAATATATACTATGTCTGACCACTACAAACACTCATCTGAACTGGTCCAAGTGCTGTCAGTTTTTTTCACGGGCAGCACTAAGACAATACGGCCGTGTGAACATAGGCTTATGATGCAGCTGGTAATAAACATGTTAAGGATGGGCTGCTACTCATGGGCCACTGCTGTGTGCTTGCCCCCCAGGCTAAAATTTGCCAGCCAGCCCCTGCACTGCAGTGTGCCACATACCTGGCCTGCCTGCCTAACTACTGCTATCACCACTGAATATATGCAGCAGGATTAGTCCTCAGAAGGACTGTTAGTTCAGATGGATATATTTATATATGTTGTGGAATACCTACACTAACTGTAAACAAGCAAATCTCCCCCTGATTCAGCAGCACCTCTCCCTACTCTGCCTGTTTCCGGGGTAGACTGTGACGAGCACGGCGGCACCAGGTCTGATATAGACCTGATGATGCTGTGCGGCCAGCCAATCACTGTAATGCCACAGCCAACATGGCTACGGCATTACAGTGCATGGCAGGCAATCCCTGCATGTTCATTGGCTCTCTAAAGAGCGCTAAACATGCAGGGCGGGGACCCAAGTTCCCGCTCGAGCAACCCGGAAATACTCGCAGAAATAGTAAAAAATGTAGCCTCCTCTGCACTGCCCCATTATATCACATTGGTCCAAGTGCTGTCCGTTTTTTTTTCAGGCTGCACTCGAACCAAAAATACAGTTGTGTGAATGTGCCCTAAGTGCAACTGAGCCATTGAGAGCCAATGAGAGTGAATATATCCATGTATCAATTTGATTACAGATTTGTTTTTGTTGTAATGAAACCACTAAAAAACAAAACTGTAATTAAAAATGTAGACAAATACAAAATACCAAAATGTGCTTCTTGACAAGACCACGTAACAGTCAAATAAACACTATTGAGTAATGTGCTGCAAGATTTGTCAACTCCTTATGAAAAATAAATATAGTTAAAGAGAATTGCTCCAATTGTCTGTTTGTTAATCAGCTGTTACTAGTCTTGCTAGTATGTTTTTTTTTTGGTATCTTTGTATATTTACGTAACGCGTCTAATTTAATTTTAATTGTTCACAGATTTGATAGGAGTGCTAACAGAAACAAAAGCATATAACTGTTCGTCGAACTGTTGGTCGAACACCTTTGAACACCGTTAAAACCAATGGCAGGCAAACAAAAACACATAGAAACACATAGAAAACACATAGAAAACACTTCAAAGGTGTCCAAAAGCTGACAAACTTCTCAGAAGACACAACTAACACATGGAAAAGTGACAAGTACATATAGTCATGTGAAAAGAAAAGAGGTGGAGGAGTAAAAGAAGGGGGTCCAACGCAAGGCGTCCTACCGCCAGTCCCAGCCCCTGTGCCTTGGGGTGCCTCCCCGATGCTCTTCACTGAGTGTCCTGGGGGCCCGAAGCATTTCTTTTGAAAAAATTAAGTGTCCAAACTACAGGTGGTGTAGCTTGCTTAACAGCTGGGTTAATCCGCTGGCTAGCAGACACTGCTACTAGGCCCAAAGTATTGCTTGGGCTAGATGCAGTGGAAAATTTGTAATTAGATACTCTCATTGGATGCTGAGAAAGCATTCCATAGAGTCTCCTGGCACACCATATATTATTCTCTTAAAAAGCTTGGGGTAGGGGACCCTTTTATAGCCAAAATCATGGCCCTGTATCGCAATCCGTCAGCTAGGCTGAAGATAAATGGAACATTATCATCACCTTTCATAATCACCAATGGGACAAGGCAGGGATGTCCTCTGTCCCCTCTCTTATACATCCTAGTGATGGAGCACCTGCTTTCATCAATTCACGATAACCCCAATATTAGGGGGATTGAGGTGGGAGGCACCGAGTACAAGTGCTCTGCATTTGCTGCTGATGTCCTAGTATATATCACTCAACCACATATATCCATCACTGCTGTTATGGCTGAAATAGATCACTTTGGTACATGGTCAAATTTTAAAATCAATGCAGCAAAGTCTGAGGCCCTCAATGTCTCCCTCCCCAAATCCATACAGGATTCCATCCAGTCCAACTTTCCCTTTGCCTGGCCCTCACAGGGTATCAAATACTTATGAATTCGTATTCATAGAGACCTCTCCCGTCTATTTTATCTTAATTTTGGGCCCTTTATTGAACAACTCCATAGAGATCTTACTTCTTGGACGGTGAAGGATTTTTCCTGGTTCGGCAGAATAAATATACTAAAAATGAACGTCCTACCTAAACTCTTATAACTCTTTCAAACCATTCCCGTGGTAATTCCCTCAAATTTTTGGAAAAGACTACGCAGTAGCTTTTGCAGATTTATCTGGGCAAGTGGGCGTCCACGCATTCGGGGAGACGTTCTGATTAGTGTTGAGCCACCCACGTAGTGTTCGAGTTCGGTTCGTCGAACACCCTTGTGTTCGCCGAACTGTTCGTCGAACTGTTCGTCGAATACCTTCGAACACCGTTAAAACCAATGGCAGGCAAACAAAAACACATAGAAACACATAGAAAACACCTTCAAAGGTGTCCAAAAGCTGACAAACTGCTCAGAAGACATAACTAACACATGGAAAAGTGACAAGTACATATAGTCATGCGAAAAGAAAAGAGGTGGAGGAGTAAAAGAAGGGGGAAACACAGATATAGGCATGTCATGCCCTTCTAAAATCCAAAAAGTGAGAAGCCGACACGGCCAGTCCGTTCCTGCCCGTGCCACCTTCGTGTCGCCGGGTTTGTGCCAGAGCCGCGGTGGACCCTGACGGCCAGCCCCCCTCTCCCAATACTGGTGCCTGTCCGCTGGTGGGTCGAGCCCCCCCGCGGTGGGGGGGGAGTAACATCTGCAGAAGAAAGACCATCTTCCAGCCAAACTAACATGTCGACTTCTTTTCGTGGACAATGTGATACGATCCCTTTGTTACGGACACACCCATCGCTACAAATTCCAGATGAGGCACAAAAACAGCAGGTGCTTCAGCGGATATCAAGTGCTCCTTCAAGTGGGCTCATCTCCACCTCAATTTCAACATCACAAATACTCCAGTCCTCAGAGTTGTCACCCCAATCTCACTTGCTTCCTCACAGCTCCCAAGTCTCCAGCTGCCCGTCTGAGTATGGGGTAACACAGATGGTTGAGTCTGCAGAGCTGTTTACTCATACTATAGCCTGCGAAACAGAGGTCTGCTCCAGAGCTTCTGTTAATCCAGATGAGGAAATGATCTGCACTGATGCCCAGAATCTTTATAAGTCGGATCCAGGACCAGATGAAGAAGGTTCTGAGCATAATGTAGACCCTCGTTCCCAAACTGTAACTCCTGTTGGTGGAGACAATG
The DNA here is from genome assembly GCF_046119375.1 of Phyllobates terribilis. Lineage (NCBI taxonomy): Eukaryota > Metazoa > Chordata > Amphibia > Anura > Dendrobatidae > Phyllobates > Phyllobates terribilis. The sequence goes on from NW_027362768.1 coordinate 262,330,183, forward strand.
ATGAAGACGATGATGAGACTCAAATACCTGATTGGAGCGACAACTTGACTTTTCGGTCAGGGCAGGAAGAGGTTGGCTTTGAGGACGACGGGTGTGATAACACACAGGGTGATGATGACAAGGTTGGAGATCCCACTTACTGTCAACCCACAGTCAGCCAGTCGATGAGGTTACCCGGGCCTTTGCCTGGCCTTTGGGATGTCGCGGTGGTCGGCTCCCTGGCCCGTACCCTGGGGTCACTCTTTAAACAGGTGGATAATTGTTAATTTTATAAGAGTTCGTGACGCCACCTGTGGTATCTGGTGAGAAGCACCAGCGCTGCAGCAGTCCACTGAGGCCCGTGATAAGGCAGCTCGATGGTATAGCTCCCCACAGGTGGAGCTAGGTCTCAGGGCAGCGTATGCAGGGGGAATGCAGGACAGGCGAGACCCAACTGGGTCAGAGCAAGAACGGGAACGGACACGGTAGTCACTTCAGTACCTTTTACTGGAGGAAATTCAGACACATCCCGGAGCACTGTAGGGTGAAGGGTGCATATCAGGATCCTCCACAATGAGCGGGTGTAGGGCCTCCTGTTTCTTGCCTCTGCGTAGTAAGTTTCTGACCTGCCTGGAGCTAGGCCTAACTTTGTCTCTGTCCTGCGCTGGCTGACCTTGTGGTAGGGCCTTGTCTTGGAGTTCACGCTCCCAGTATGCGGGGCCTAAGCGTCTCCTGGCTCTGTTACGTATCAGCACCTTAGCGATCCTGGGACTTGTAGTTCTCCAGGGATTCCGGTTATGCCTTACTGGGTCATAGAGATCCCGGTAAGCTCGGATCCGGTGTCCGGTAAATGCTTCGGGGTGAGCTGGTTAAGCTCCTCTGCCCCTTATGTACTAACTCTCCACTCGCCTTCGGCCTACTCGGGCCCTCACTAGGCTATACACACTAACGGCAGCTTGCCGCGTTTCACCGATCTTATGGCGCCGGCACACCTTAAGCTCTATCTGGGCTCCCTGAATCTAGCTAGCAGGAGCCTCGTGCTCCACTGCTGAACTATTAACTGAGTTCTCTAGACGAGACTGAGCTCCACTGCAGACTGACCTCTCTTAGGCTTCTCTACTGCAGGAACTGTTCAGAGGAACTGAACTGCCTAGCTCCACCTTCCCTATTTATATCCCTAACGGGCTCCCTCTGCTGGTCTGAGGTGGAAGGTGGAGATGTGTAAATGTTTATGGGGGCCTCTTGTGGAGGATTCCATCAATACACTCTTCTAGGATCTGTGATACCAAGCGCAGCGGGGCGTCACAGATGCTATTGACGACAAGGTTAGGTTGCGCCTTCCTGGACAGAGACGGAGTACTGGAAGCACGTCAACAACTGCATCCTCAACCACAACTCTGCCTCTGACCACAAGTCGTAGTGGCTCTTCAGGTCGCATGGGCTCTAAGCCTTGCATAGCCTGGGCATTTATTCAGATCGATAAGGATGACCCAACTCGTGTTATCTGTAATATTTGTCACCAAAAGCTAAGTAGAGGCCAAAAAATCCATAGTTTGAGTACTTCATGCATGTACCGTCACATGGATATGAAGCATAAGTTGCAGTGGGAAGATCACTGTGCTACAATGCGGCCTAGCAGGCTGGGCCAACCACCGTCTGCCCCATCTTGTGCATCCGCGGCCTCTTTATCCTCTGTGACTGGGGGGACAGCAGTCACACATGTTTTTGGATGCAGACCTGCCACCTCTTTACCTGCAACAGCCAGTGTGATTGGCAGGTCGTCAGTTCATTGGGAAGTGGAAACACCTGCTGGTGTTGAGCGCTCTCTGACATCGAGAGCACCACCTTTGGATCAAGGCAACCTAACATGTCCGCCTGCATCTTCCTCACAGACCGGCAGTTTGCCGGGGACACCCTACTCAACCCCATCAAAGCACAACAGCCAGCCCTCGGTCCCTCAGATGTGGAAAAGTAAAAGACCATTTCCTCCTAGCCATGATAAAGCTAAGAGGTTGAATTTCACCATCTGCAAGCTGTTGGCTACAGAAATGCTGCCTTTCCGCCTGGAGGACACAGTGGATTTTCGAGACCTTATGTCCGTCGCAGTGCCCCAGTACCAGATGCCCAGTCGGCACTACTTCTCAAAGAAAGGTGTGCCTGCGCTCCACCAGCATGTCGCACACAACATCACCGCTTCTTTGAGAAACTCTGAGTCTGACAGGGTGCATTTCACCACAGACACTTGGACGAGTAGGCATGGACAGGGGCGTTACATGTCGCTGACTGGGCACTGGGTAACTTTGGTGACAGCAGGACAAGGGGCTGCTGTCCAAGTCTTACCATCCCCACGAGTTTGCGATAATCCTCTTTATCTCGAAGTTTCTCCACTGCTTCTGCCTCCTCAACCTCCTCTCGGTCCTCCACCTGCACCCAAAGCCTGTCTGGTAATGCCACCTGCTTTCTAACTGCGCAGAAGGAATCCTGCACACCTCCTTACTATGCTGGCAGCAGGGCTCAACAGCATCAGTGTTTACTTTGAAATGTCTGGGAAATGTGAGTCACACAGCTGAGGACTTGGGGTCAGCTCTGGAGACCCAGTTTCATGAATGGTAGTCTCCACTGGACCTGCAACCAGGGAAGGCCATGTGCGACAATGCTGCAAACCTGGGTGCGGCCCTTCGCCGGGGCAATGTCACACACGTGCCTTGTATGGCTCATGTGTTGAACCAGGTTGTCCAGCAATTTTTAGCCCACTATCCCAGACTAGATGGCCTTCTGCAGAGGGCACGGTCGCTGTGTGCTCACTTCCGCCGTTCGCATCCCGCAGCTCAACGACTTACATCTCTACAGAAGTCGTTGGGCCTGCCAGTTCACCGACTGAAATGCGATGTGCCAACACCGTGGAATTCAACTCTGCACATGTTGCAGCGACTGTGGCAGCACCGACAAGCCGTGGTGCAATACGTTCTGACGTATAGCCTGGGCCAACGAGATCCAGAGGTGGGGTAAATCACGCTGCAGGAGTGGTCTCAGATCAGGGACCTATGAAGTTGACGCGCCCCCTGGGCCGTGGGGTACCCTGAGCCGGGCCGGTAGACGCTGGGGGTTGTAGTCACTGTGGCGGTGACCCGGTCCGTGACCCAGGGTGGTCAATTCAACGGTAATTTGTATATATGTATTTTATAATGTCCGACTACGCCACCTGTGGAGTGCGGCCAAAGGGGCCGCCGCTGCGGAACAGTCCTCTGAAGCTGGTGGTTTTGCAGCAATGGTATTATTACTCACCACAGGAAGAGTGTAGCTTCAGGGCAGTGTGGGTGGATGATGGTGGTTGTAGTGCAGGGAGTCAGTAATTAACACAGAGTCAGTGTGATGCAGTCCCAAGATCATTACTCACAGTTGTTGCAGTCCAGATTACAGGTACCAGAGCAATCTCACCCGTCGTGCTGTGCGTACTCAGTGAGGGGCTCAGTCCACCCCCAGATAGCTCCGGAGTACTTAGCAGGACCCCCTTCTGTGTGTCCTTTCTCTGGCCTTCTCCCTGCACCTCACACCCAGTGACACTTCTATCCGGTATCCTCGGGCTTTGGCGGGCGACTTGTGTTCCGTCCCCTGGGTCCTATGTGGCTACCTTCTTAGTGAGACTGGTGTGGACTTTTGCCTGCAGTACATGAAATGCTGCAGCCTCCAGTTTCTAGTTGAGCCTTGCTGTTTCTCCTCTAGTTGAGGGACCGGTTCCCCTTATCTGGCCTGACCCCTCTACCTCCTGGTAGCAGCGGGAGTACGGGTGGCCTTCTGCACGGCCTGTAGCCCTATGGTCCCTTCGGTTCCTGGAGCCTTCCTGCTCCCACTCCTCTCTTCTCTCCTTCAGTCCTCGGCCTCCCAGGCTAGGCCCGCCTCTGGAGCAGAGCTCATGCCGAGCCTCTGCTCCTGTCACTTTTCCTCCTCTGACTGGCTTGCTCTTTCTAAGATGGCTTCCTATTTATACTCTCCCTGTCATGTGCTCCCCTAAGCTGCTCCCCTAAGCACCCACTACATAGGACCCTCCCACCAGCTAGGGACCTGGGACTGTGCTCTCCCTAAGGAGCAATCTCGCCCTACCCCCACTGCAGGTATGTGTTGGATGCAGGTGTTAGGGTCCCCAGCCATACGCCTTCCTTACCTGAGGGTGAGATACCACACCTCTGGGTGAGATGCAGTAACTCTGTGGCGACTGAACCCTCAGGGGCACCACACACCCTTCTGCACAGTTTTGAAATGGCGACGAAGATGTTTAGTGCTGACGACGATGCCATTATCAGCATGACTATTCCGGTGATTTACATGCTGGAGCACACATTAAACAGAATTCTGAGTCAGGTGGTGGGACAAGAAGAGGTGGAGGAAGTAGAGGAGGAGTCGTATGCGGAGGGGATAACATCTCCAAGGTCCAGACGGTTGGCAGCACCAAGGCGGCAGGCATGGGAGGGTGGGGGAGAGGGATTAACCAGGGCGCATGGTAGCAGCCAATCTGGTGAGGAAGGTGCAGGAGCCGAGGAAGAAGTGGAGGATGAACTGGCGATGGGCATGGAAGACTCATCAGATGAGGGAGACCTTGATCACATTTCTGTTGTGCGAGGTTGGGGGGAGAGGGCAGAGGAAGGAAGCATGATTCTTACCTCGCTACAAACACAACAAGGACTTGGTCCTCCTGGATGTGCAAGACACATGAGTGCCTTCTTGCTGCACTACCTGCAACATGACCCTCAGATTGCAGAATTCGAAGTAATCCTGACTACTGGGTTGCCACACTCTTAGATCCCCGGTACAAAAGTAAATTTGCCGAAATAATTCCTGCCATAAAAAGGGATTGACACATGCAGGAGTATCTGCAGACGCTGTTGCAGAATCTTACATGTGCTTTTCCACAAAACACCAGTGGTGCACGAAGTGAATCTCACAGTTCTAACTTGCCAACCGTGGGACTGTCGAGTCTTCATCACTCAAACCGTAACAGTAACACAGTATCTGCTGGTAACAGCAATTTTGTGGAATCGTTTCACCACTTTTTTAGACCATCCTTTGCAAGGCCACAGGAGACAAGAAGTCTGACACATAGTCAATGCCTAGAGAGGATAGTGCAGGAGTATCTCCAAGTGAACATCGAAGCCATGACTGTGTCACTGGACCCTTGCTCATGTTGGTATTCCAATCTGGAAAAATGGCCGGAGCTCGCCACTCACGCCTTGGAGATCTTGTCATGCCCTGCAGCCAGTGTTCTCTCTGAACGTGTGTTCAGCGCTGCTGATGTTGTGCTGACAGATAAGCGCATGCGGCTGTCCACTGAGAATGTAGACAGACTAACGTTCATAAAGATGAACAAATCATGGATTCGCAAGGACTTTTCTAACCCTGTGTTATCCTTGGGAGACTAAAAGCTTGAGGATTTGGTAATATCACCTCACCAACCGTTTTAAGGAACTATGGGGCAATTGATGCCACTTAACCCTAGAACGCATGACCATAAAAATCGACACTTTCATATACCTGGGGCCTTTTAGGCTCGTGTGCAAATAACATGGAATAACTCAAACTCAAATGACAAACAACTATATACATGAAGAATACCTAGAGTTTCGAAATTCTAACTAAAGTAATCTTGCAGAAAATAGAAAACAATTAACAGGGCGGGACTGCGAGGCCCCATGTATGCGTTCTAGGGTTAAGTGGTGTCTGTGCCACAATTTTGGGAAAAAATGGAGACTCTTTTTGGAGTCCCCTTGCTGTGTCTTACGTGACGATGGCATCGTCAATTCCAGGTGGGTTGGGTCGCTCCCACCCCCCCCTTTTAACTGGAAGAAACTACATACACTATGGCTTGGGGTAACACAGATGGTTGAGTCTGAAGAGCTGTTTTCTCAAAGGTCTGCTCCAAATCTTCAGTGTCTGCTAGTCAGCGTAGAATTTTTAACTGCATCTAGCCTAGGCAATACTTTGGGCGTAGTAGCCCAGCTGCGAAGCAAGCTGCACCGTCTGTGTATCTAATAAGAATTTTTAAATGTATCTAGCCTTGGCAGACTGTGGGGACCCCCAACCAAACCCAGACGCTCAGCCCCCCTACCGCCCCCCTTTCCTTGACAATACAATAATGTAACTCTTACAACTGGATGGGTGAGGATCGGTCACAGCTTTTTTAACTCTTTATACTCATTCCATTAGAAAGGCATTTTATTTCTAAAATAATTCAGCTTGTTGCAGCATGCCCTGGGTCTCCACTCTGGCAACTTGGCCAACAAGTGTAACTCTCCAACATGTCCTTTCTATTTCCAGGCCACGGAGGATCCTGCGTACTCGTATGCAGGACTCTGACCCCCACCCATCACTCTTAACGCTGGTTCCACTCCGTCTTGGAGTCCTGACAGGAATATGTCAAGTCCAATATCCATTAAGTGAACACAGTCGGGCCGTATGAGGCCTGCTTTATCTCCTTCCATAGCAGGCCTCTAATACCTCTCCAGTTCAAATATGTGTTATGAAACTCTATTTTCCTCCCACCTGCGTGGACTTTCACCCTTTTTTCTGCCCAATATATATACGAGTGGCCTATCACCCACACTGTTGGCTTAGCGTCACCTGTAGACGAAACAAACCACGTTAGGATAACAAGTCCGGTCTTATCTATCTTGCCAAACACGTGGATCGCCATCTCCCTATCCTCTGAACTTCCGTTTCTGACAGTCCTGCTCTTGCTGCTTCCGTGGCTGCGCCTATGTGGAATGAGTGTGTCCCGTAATCTTTGGGGTGGTTCCCTGCTGATGTTATGCATTTATCAAATATAGCTTGGAACTGGTATCTTGATAATGGCGTTCCATCAATGTGTGATAGGAAGAAATTACTTTGTGATCTGATGGTTAGATATGTTTTTACTATTGTTACCCTACTCAGTGTACCGTTTGTGGGTTGTAGAAGTACCCAAGTGGCCCTGCCCGCTGGAAACGTTTTCGATTTGTGTATGTGTAGACGTATTGCATTATTGGCTATGACTACGTCCTGGTGTAATAAGCCTCCACTGGTGGTAATTTTGGATTGAGGGACTAATTCGCTTATGCATAGCACCCCGAAGAAGGCGATCACAAATGCAGTAGACAGTAGTGTTGCTTCAAATTGTGAGTGTCATGTTAATGGTGTTAGGGATATGATGTGAGAAATCAGTTTTAGTGACACGGGACGGGACGTCTACACTCCTGACTTGCCTGACCCCTTTTCCACCCTTTTATGGATTGTCTGATGATTAATCTTAGCCACATCTCAACAATTCAGTAGTTGGAAGTGAAATGCTACTCCGGTCAGACACCGCTGCGCTGACGCCCCTGATATGCCCCTCATCATTAGCTGGTGGAGAAATTCTATGGTGACTTGTGATCTGGCTTGTTCACATTGGTCAACCCGTCTGCCTGCTACTAGTCGTGTCCACTCTTCCCATGCCTTACCGTATGCTTGCCACGTCGACGGGGCAACTGACGCTCTGATTAATGGCATCAACTATTCGCCACTAGATCCCATAGGGAAGGTGGGCAACTGTTGCCCGATGGGTGGGCGTTGTGGAAGAGCTCTGTGAAAATCTGCCAATTGAATTGTTATAAAGCGTTAGCAGCAGCTTTAGACCCCTCAGCATAGTGGCTAGCGCGGACCCATACATTGTGTTTTAGGCACAGGAATGCTAGCCTGGGTAGTAGGCCTAGCACTGGGAGAGACGATGATGCCATCTTATTAATGCAGTGCGCTAGGCTGGTGTTTTTTGTTATGAAGCGTATATTTTTGTAAGCCAGGAGCGCGCCCCATATTTCTTTTGCTACCACTATTGGGAAGAAAAATTATTTTCAGGGCTAGATGCAGCTAAAAATTATTATTAATTTAAAAGCTGGTGGAGCTTGGTATAGATGGCCTAATACAATGAGTCCCACACACTGCTAGAAGCCCAAATATTTTTTCAGAGGTAGATGCAGAAAAAAATTATATTCAGTTTGCAACCTGATGGAGGTCAGTAAAGATGGACTAATAGAACAAGTCCCACACACTGCTAGAAGGCCAAATATTTTTTCAGAGCTAGATGCAGATAAAAATTATTTTTAATTTGCAACCTGATGGAGGTCAGTATAGATGGACTAATAGAACAAGTCCCACACACTGCTAGAAGGCCAAATATTTTTTTCAGAGCTAGATGCAGATAAAAATTATTTTTAATTTGCAACCTGATGGAGGTCAGTATAGATGGACTAATAGAACAAGTCCCACACACTGCTAGAAGGCCAAATATTTTTTCAGAGCTAGATGCAGAAAAAAATTATATTCAATTTGCAACCTGATGGAGGTCAGTATAGATGGACTAATAGAACAAGTCCCACACACAGCTAGAAGCCAAAATATTTTTTCAGAGGTAGATGCAGAAAAAAATTATATTCAGTTTGCAACCTGATGGAGGTCAGTATAGATGGACTAATAGAACAAGTCCCACACACTGCTAGAAGGCCAAATATTTTTTCAGAGCTAGATGCAGATAAAAAATATTTTTAATTTGCAACCTGATGGAGGTCAGTATAGATGGACAAATAGAACAAGTCCCACACACTGCTAGAAGGCCAAATACTTTTTCAGAGCTAGATGCAGATAAAAATTATTTTTAATTTGCAACCTGATGGAGGTCAGTATAGATGGACTAATAGAACAAGTCCCACACACTGCTAGAAGGCCAAATATTTTTTCAGAGCTAGATGCAGATAAAAATTATTTTTAATTTGCAACCTGATGGAGGTCAGTATAGATGGACTAATAGAACAAGTCCCACACACTGCTAGAAGGCCAAATATTTTTTCAGAGCTAGATGCAGACAAAAAATTATTTTGAATTTGCAACCTGATGGAGGTCAGTATAGATGGACTAATAGAACAAGTCCCACACACAGCTAGAAGCCCAAATATTTTTTCAGAGCTAGATGCAGATAAAAATTATTTTGAATTTGCAACCTGATGGAGGTCAATATAGGTGGACTAATAGAATAAGTCCCACACACAGCTAGAAGCCCAAATATTTTTTCAGAGCTAGATGCAGACAAAAAATTATTTTGAATTTGCAACCTGATGGAGGTCAGTATAGATGGACTAATAGAACAAGTCCCACACACAGCTAGAAGCCCAAATATTTTTTCAGAGCTAGATGCAGAAAAAAATTATATTCAATTTGCAACCTGATGGAGGTCAGTATAGATGGACTAATAGAACAAGTCCCACACACTGCTATAAGGCCAAATATTTTTCAGAGCTAGATGCAGACAAAAAATTATTTTGAATTTGCAACCTGATGGAGGTCAGTATAGATGGACTAATAGAACAAGTCCCACACACAGCTAGAAGGCCAACTATTTTTTCAGAGCTAGATGCAGAAAAAAATGATATTCAATTTGCAACCTTATGGAGGTCAGTATAGATGGACTAATATAATGATGCTATGCCCAAAAGGTTTTACTTCACTAGGTGTAGTAAAAAAATTGGAATTCTATACACAGGTGGTGTAGCTTGCAACACAGATAGGCTACTCCACTGACTAACACACTCTGCAATAGGCCAAAAAGGATTAGCTTTGCTAGATTTAGCCAAATGCTGTGAAAAAAACTTGCACAGCACTGGCACAGACCTGCCTGGCAAAAACTGATAGGAACTGATGTAACTTAGTCCTGAAAAGGACTGCAATTACAATTAGTCTTTACTCCCACAACCTATCTATTTAAGAGCACAGACCTGCCTGATAAAGGTCGTAGGAAATGCTGTAACCTAGTCCTTAAAAGGACTGCAGTCACAACTATTCCCTACTCCCAAGCTATCTGTAGATTTGTGCGAAAATTGGCTTGAAATTAACAAGGTATAGCGCACACAGCAACAGCGGTGCCGTCTAACACGCAGCTGCAGCAGTGAGAAAATGGTGGCGACGGGGAAAATGGCTGGGTCTTATAGGGCAAGGACATGTGACATACACTGCCAATGACACATGCCCTTGCTTGTGTGAAAAAAAGCACTTCGCTCCGTGTGTGCGCTGCTGATAGGCTGACAGATTGCACTTCCCCACTGTAAATGCGGGAAAAAGAGAAAAAAAAAATGGAGATCTTCATTATTCCTGCAGAGATCCATCCCCTGCCCCTCCCCCCGCCCCGCTGTTCACTCAAACTGCATATTAACATTAATTTTCATCATTACTGAGAAAAAAATCCAGTTATGATTTTGGTGCACAAACAGTTATCGAACATAACCTCGAACAGCCGAATTTTTTTCAAATCGTTCGTGTTCGCCGAACGGCTCGAACACCGCCCAAAACAGCTCGAATTTGAGATTGGCGAACAGTTCGAGTCGAACAACGCTCATCTCTAGTTCTGATCAGACACAAACAAAAGGGGGGCCTTAGCCTTCCGGATTGTAGAAGGTATCACATGGTAGCAGTACACGCTAGAATCCTGGACATCTTCCATCATTCGGAGGGGAAATTGTGGGTCAAAATAGCTCAATCCATTTGTCCTAAAGCTCTTACCACTCTCCCATGGTGCGCCCATTTAATTGTCCCCTCTCTTGGCCTCATGTCATATAGTACTTATGCCACTGCTTTGGCTTTGAGAGCCCCCAAAAAAAGCTTATCCTCAATCGACCCCCAGGGCCCCTTGCTCCCGATTTCGGATAATCCATAATTTCCACCAGGACTATCTGCAAATAGATTTCTCGGTTCAACTAAATCCCATCCGATATTATTTTCTCATGTCATCTCCATTACTTCGCTGCTCCTCCTCAATGACTTCTTACAGAGAAGAGCCACTTCCCCGACGGCTAATTTTGAATATAGCCAGTTACAACACTTCTATTCAACTGTGAAGAAGCGCACACATCTTCATAGAGATCTCACAAACTTTGAAAAATTGAGCCTATCATTGTCACCCCCTACACACTCCATCTCCCTACTGTATAATCTCCTCATTGCCCAAGTAACTGACAATAGGCCAGGATTCTGCGGTGCTTGGGAAAGGGAACTGGGGAAGTCCTTCTCTGACTCACAATGGGATAAATGTTTCTTCCTAACACATAAAACCTCAATAGGGTCCAAAGCTCAGGAAACCTCCTTCAAAATTATCTCTAGATGGTACCGGGTACCAGCAGTCCTTCATAGATGGTATCCAGTGGTCTCAGATAGATGTTGGAGATGTGGGGAGGGGGAAGGGACAATGTCACACATATGGTGGGCATGCCCTATAATAAATGCATTTTGGGCAAAGGTGGTTCCCATGATTGAGAAAATAACTGGTTTGACTATCCCTAATACGCCAGAAGCCCTCCTTTTATCAATGTTACCAATAAGTAAACGTAGTTATAAAAGGTGATCAATAGACTACCTAATACAGGGGGCTAAGAATGTCATTCCACGACACTGGAAAAGCAGAGACCCACCCACTGTGGAGGAATGGTTTGCGGAGATCTCCCTCCTTAATAGGATGGAGCATCTGATTGCCATCTCACCGGCTGATGTTGATAGATACTGTGTGATTTGGAGGGATTGGATTGAGTTGCAAAACTCTGACGCCTACCATCTAGCCCCCAACTAAAGATATCCGTGATGTCGGCACAACAATGATCATAATCGCACTCTATTGATTGGTGGTCTGCCGTGGTCCGCTCCCTCTCTCTCTATCTTTCATATGGAAAAATACATGCTTCATCTGGATATTGATGGAAAACCCTCCCTGTACCCCCCAATGTACTGTCGTTATGCATAGATTTATAGTTATTTTACTTAGAGAGACAGAGTAATTACACATGCAGCAATTTTTATGAAAAAGTATAAATCCATTTATTTTACATATATGCTGACAAACAATTAAAAACAATTATTTAGCAGACAGTGAGCCATAGTAAATAATGAACCGATCAATTGGGGTGGTTTGCAGGTTTACAAATATATATCCTGAGTGGTATTAACATCAGTTAAATCACATTGCAGTAAACAGTTTAACACCAGTCTTTTTAGTAATCAGAAGGGCTTTATCTTCCCCTCTCCACGGGAGGTAGCAAACAGAGCAGAGAATACACAAGTCACAGTTTAACAGCACGCCATTATATATATATATACCTCAGTCTATGCCTCAAGTGCAATCATAAATACAGGCTGCAGACTATCAATGCTCATGTGCCCAGTACACAGTTACCCTGTGCTGAAATCTCAGACCCTAGTTAGTGTCACCTCACTGAATCAAGCAAGAATATCTCATTTTGTGGTGTTAGCAGTGTTGAATCATGCTATTACCAGTCAGGAAGGCTGTTAGGACCCACTTACCACGTGACCCCTGGCCTCAATGCGCATTTCGCACTAGCTTCCTCAAGGGGGCGTGGCTACAGGCTCAGACAATCACTCTTTTATGTCGGGCTAAGAGATCACGTGCTTCAATCTGTCCAATGCCGACTAGAAGGCGGCGCATGCATTCAGCCCCTCCTACCCTCCCCCCACCGTCCCTCGCTCCTCAACCACGCATATCTGGACATCAGGATTAAGTCACCTGCGTCCAGCATGGATACTGACAGCGATGGACTGTGGAGAGGGAGGGGGGCGCAAGGCACGTGCACCTAATCAGGAACAGGAGAGAGAGAGCACTGTAAACAAAGGTTAACCCTATAGAGTCTGTTTTGAGGCCGAGTGCCAGAGAATCAGATCTTAAAGGAGAACACACAGAGAATCTCTATAAAACATTCCTCAATCTGCTTATTACATTTTCAAATGTCAATGTGCAGACCGGCATGACATGAGTCTTGCAGAACCCAAAACCTTATAAATTAACCACTTTTTTAGTAAACTTCATTATTACATTACCTACTGGGCTTCTGCAAAACAATGTCTGCCAGTCTGCACTCACATAGTTCCTTCAAATAGGAGTCATGCAGACTTTATATGGGATTTCAGTTTCTTTAGTGCTCTGTCTTTCATATTCAACATGTGGAATCATCAGAATGAATTGACATTCGGCCTGAAAATAATAAGGGCAATTTGATTAGAGCCCGAATATACATAAAATGAGAGAATGTGCTCAGAGAAGACAAACAGGTTAAAAAATATTTTTTTTAAATAAAATGGTTTTGTTAAAAACCAAGGCGATTTTCATAAATTTCAATTGACCAAAGGGTGCTGCTGATGTGGAGTATTTTAGTAGAACATGGGCCCTAGAGGAAACTATTATAGAAAGGGAGAAAAGCTAAAAGCTTCATTCAAACCCATGGGGGCTCTAGTTCCCAGAACGTAGATCCATTTACATTCCCGTAGTGCTAAGATTTTTCTAATATCGCCCCCTCTAATACCCAACTGGACATGTTCTATACCTCTTACTTTCAAACTTTTGGGGTTACTCCCATGTTCCAGTTTGAAGTGTCGTGGGATAGTTTTTAATTCTTCAATGTTATCCTGTGTCTTGGAGGCTATTATATCAAGCACGTGTTCACGGGTTCTGATTTTAAGTTGGCGTGTTGTTAAGCCTATATAAATTTTGTTGCAGTTACAGGTGGCGTAGTATATCACTTGTGACGTATTGCAGGTTATCCTCTGTCTAATAAAAAATTCCCTACTACCATCAGATGTTGAGAAAGTCTTTGTTCTTACGATGTTGCAACAGGCCACGCAGGCGCCGCATGGGTAACAGCCATTACTCGGTGGTCCTAAGTTAAACAGACTGCATTTTGCCGGAGTATAGTGACTCTTTACCAGGATATCTCTCAAATTTTTACTCCTCCTGGAGGTCATCTGTGGATTTTTAGACAACACTCCGGAAAAAGATGGTTCAGTCTGTAGAACTGGCCAATGTTTTTCCAGAACAGATCTCATGGTCTGCCATTCTGAGTTATACGTTGAAATAAATCTTATGGTGCCTCCCCTACCGGCGCCTACTTGGGTCGGCCGCAACAACGCATCACGTGACACCCCTTTTGCTCTATTATAACCGTGTTTTATTGTTCTTTTACTATACCCACGTTCTGAGAATCTCACCCTCAGATCCTCAGCCTGCCTCTCAAATCCCTCTTTAGTTGAGCAGATCCGCTTAATTCTCAGAAATTGACCAACTGGGATGGCTTTAACTGTTGAATATTGGTGACCTGACCCTGCATGCAGCAGGGAGTTGACCGCAGTCTCTTTTCTATAGACATCTGTTTGTATTTGTAATTTCTCATCCACTTCTATCAAAATGTCCAACAATTCGATCTTCTCCCTGCTGCATTTGTAGGTCAGTTTAATGTTGAATTCATTCATGTTGAGAGAGGTCATGAACTGCCGGAGCACATCCCCATCACCCTGCCAAATAAACAAAATGTCGTCTATATAACGAAGCCACATGGGGACGGATGACATCATCTGCGCGTCCTCGTCGCCAAAAATTGTTCTTTCCCAATAACCCATAAAAAGGTATGCGTACGAGGGCGCGCAGGCCGCCCCCATTGCTGTGCCTCGCTTCTGCACATAGAACTGATCTTTAAAAACAAAAAAATTATGTGTGAGGATGTACTCCAGCAGCTCGACCACCAACTCGCATGTTCGACCATCCCAGTTGCTCATTCCGAGAAAAAAGCGGACCGCTTCTATTCCCTGCCCATGATCTATACAGGTGTAAAGAGCCTCTACATCTGAGGTTACGAGTATCATATCTGTTTCTAGGGTAATGTTATTAATCCGGGTGAGGACCTCAGTTGAGTCCCTCACATATGAGGGTTAGGTCTGAGCTAAAGGTTTTAAATAGTAATCTATGAAGATACAAATGGGTTGACAAAGACCCTCCAGGCCCGACACAATAGGGCGTCCTGGGGGCTCCAGAGGGTTCTTATGTACTTTTGGAACGAAGTATATTGTAGGGATTTTGGGAAATTTCACCAATAATCCCTCATATACTTTCTTCGGTATTATACCTTGTGAAAAGGCTTCATAGAGGATCATTTCCAGTTCCGCTGAGAAACTAGGGAGTGGGTTATTTTGAACTAGAAGGCGGCGCATGCATTCAGCCCCTCCTACCCTCCCCCCACCGTCCCTCGCTCCTCAACCACGCATATCTGGACATCAGGATTAAGTCACCTGCGTCCAGCATGGATACTGACAGCGATGGACTGTGGAGAGGGAGGGGGGCGCAAGGAACGCGCACCTAATCAGGAACAGGAGAGAGAGAGCACTGTAAACAAAGGTTAACCCTATAGAGTCTGTTTTGTCCGCCTGTCCGGCAGTGGAGATCTTTGTGAACTTGGTCACCAATGATTTCCAAAAGATCACCACAAGAAAACGATTAGACAACCTGTCCAGAGCAGAACGTCAAGCTCTGGACGATTTAAAATCATATGATGACATTGTGATCAAACCGGCGGACAAGGGGGGAAATGTGGTACTGTGGCCAAAAGAAAAGTATGAAAGAGAAGCATATAAACAACTAAAAGATAGGGATACATATTTAAAAGTTCAAAATAACCCACTCCCTAGTTTCTCAGCGGAACTGGAAATGATCCTCTATGAAGCCTTTTCACAAGGTATAATACCGAAGAAAGTATATGAGGGATTATTGGTGAAATTTCCCAAAATCCCTACAATATACTTCGTTCCAAAAGTACATAAGAACCCTCTGGAGCCCCCAGGACGCCCTATTGTGTCGGGCCTGGAGGGTCTTTGTCAACCCATTTGTATCTTCATAGATTACTATTTAAAACCTTTAGCTCAGACCTTACCCTCATATGTGAGGGACTCAACTGAGGTCCTCACCCGGATTAATAACATTACCCTAGAAACAGATATGATACTCGTAACCTCAGATGTAGAGGCTCTTTACACCTGTATAGATCATGGGCAGGGAATAGAAGCGGTCCGCTTTTTTCTCGGAATGAGCAACTGGGATGGTCGAACATGTGAGTTGGTGGTCGAGCTGCTGGAGTACATCCTCACACATAATTTTTTTGTTTTTAAAGATCAGTTCTATGTGCAGAAGCGAGGCACAGCAATGGGGGCGGCCTGCGCGCCCTCGTACGCAAACCTTTTTATGGGTTATTGGGAAAGAACAATTTTTGGCGACGAGGACGCGCAGATGATGTCATCCGTCCCCATGTGGCTTCGTTATATAGACGACATTTTGTTTATTTGGCAGGGTGATGGGGATGTGCTCCGGCAGTTCATGACCTCTCTCAACATGAATGAATTCAACATTAAACTGACCTACAAATGCAGCAGGGAGAAGATCGAATTCTTGGGCATTTTGATAGAAGTGGATGAGAAATTACAAATACAAACAGATGTCTATAGAAAAGAGACTGCGGTCAACTCCCTGCTGCATGCAGGGTCAGGTCACCAATATTCAACAGTTAAAGCCATCCCAGTTGGTCAATTTCTGAGAATTAAGCGGATCTGCTCAACTAAAGAGGGATTTGAGAGGCAGGCTGAGGATCTGAGGGTGAGATTCTCAGAACGTGGGTATAGTAAAAGAACAATAAAACACGGTTATAATAGAGCAAAAGGGGTGTCACGTGATGCGTTGTTGCGGCCAACCCAAGTAGGCGCCGGTAGGGGAGGCACCATAAGATTTATTTCAACGTATAACTCAGAATGGCAGACCATGAGATCTGTTCTGGAAAAACATTGGCCAGTTCTACAGACTGAACCATCTTTTTCCGGAGTGTTGTCTAAAAATCCACAGATGACCTCCAGGAGGAGTAAAAATATGAGAGATATCCTGGTAAAGAGTCACTATACTCCGGCAAAATGCAGTCTGTTTAACTTAGGACCACCGAGTAATGGCTGTTACCCATGCGGCGCCTGCGTGGCCTGTTGCAACATCGTAAGAACAAAGACTTTCTCAACATCTGATGGTAGTAGGGAATTTTTTATTAGACAGAGGATAACCTGCAATACGTCACAAGTGATATACTACGCCACCTGTAACTGCAACAAAATTTATATAGGCTTAACAACACGCCAACTTAAAATCAGAACCCGTGAACACGTGCTTGATATAATAGCCTCCAAGACACAGGATAACATTGAAGAATTAAAAACTATCCCACGACACTTCAAACTGGAACATGGGAGTAACCCCAAAAGTTTGAAAGTAAGAGGTATAGAACATGTCCAGTTGGGTATTAGAGGGGGCGATATTAGAAAAATCTTAGCACTACGGGAATGTAAATGGATCTACGTTCTGGGAACTAGAGCCCCCATGGGTTTGAATGAAGCTTTTAGCTTTTCTCCCTTTCTATAATAGTTTCCTCTAGGGCCCATGTTCTACTAAAATACTCCACATCAGCAGCACCCTTTGGTCAATTGAAATTTATGAAAATCGCCTTGGTTTTTAACAAAACCATTTTATTTTAAAAAAATATTTTTTAACCTGTTTGTCTTCTCTGAGCACATTCTCTCATTTTATGTATATTCGGGCTCTAATCAAATTGCCCTTATTATTTTCAGGCCGAATGTCAATTCATTCTGATGATTCCACATGTTGAATATGAAAAACAGAGCACTAAAGAAACTGAAATCCCATATAAAGTCTGCATGACTCCTATTTGAAGGAACTATGTGAGTGCAGACTGGCAGACATTGTTTTGCAGAAGCCCAGTAGGTAATGTAATAATGAAGTTTACTAAAAAAGTGGTTAATTTATAAGGTTTTGGGTTCTGCAAGACTCATGTCATGCCGGTCTGCACATTGACATTTGAAAATGTAATAAGCAGATTGAGGAATGTTTTATAGAGATTCTCTGTGTGTTCTCCTTTAAGATCTGATTCTCTGGCACTCGGCCTCAAAACAGACTCTATAGGGTTAACCTTTGTTTACAGTGCTCTCTCTCTCCTGTTCCTGATTAGGTGCGCGTGCCTTGCGCCCCCCTCCCTCTCCACAGTCCATCGCTGTCAGTATCCATGCTGGACGCAGGTGACTTAATCCTGATGTCCAGATATGCGTGGTTGAGGAGCGAGGGACGGTGGGGGGAGGGTAGGAGGGGCTGAATGCATGCGCCGCCTTCTAGTCGGCATTGGACAGATTGAAGCACGTGATCTCTTAGCCCGACATAAAAGAGTGATTGTCTGAGCCTGTAGCCACGCCCCCTTGAGGAAGCTAGTGCGAAATGCGCATTGGGGCCAGGGGTCACGTGGTAAGTGGGTCCTAACAGCCTTCCTGACTGGTAATAGCATGATTCAACACTGCTAACACCACAAAATGAGATATTCTTGCTTGATTCAGTGAGGTGACACTAACTGGGGTCTGAGATTTCAGCACAGGGTAACTGTGTACTGGGCACATGAGCATTGATAGTCTGCAGCCTGTATTTATGATTGCACTTGAGGCATAGACTGAGGTATATATATATATAATGGTGTGCTGTTAAACTGTGACTTGTGTATTCTCTGCTCTGTTTGCTACCTCCCGTGGAGAGGGGAAGATAAAGCCCTTCTGATTACTAAAAAGACTGGTGTTAAACTGTTTACTGCAATGTGATTTAACTGATGTTAATACCACTCAGGATATATATTTGTAAACCTGCAAACCACCCCAATTGATCGGTTCATTATTTACTATGGCTCACTGTCTGCTAAATAATTGTTTTTAATTGTTTGTCAGCATATATGTAAAATAAATGGATTTATACTTTTTCATAAAAATTGCTGCATGTGTAATTACTCTGTCTCTCTAAGTAAAATGCTTAATAATGGAGTTAGCATGATTTATATCAAAGTCTGGTTCTTTTTTTTTTTTGATAGATTTATAGTTATACTACCCCTTTTACTATGTACATTGTATTTTCTTGTACTTTTTCAACACAAAAATAAAAAAAAACTTCAATTTGAAAAAAAAAATTGTAATTAGATCTACAGGCGGTGGCTACTCCGCTGACTAGCAGACACTGAAGCTTTGGAGCAGACCTTTGATTCCCAGGCTATAGTATTAGTAAACAGCTCTTCAGACTCAACCATCTGTGTTACCCCAAGCCATAGTGTGTGTAGTTTCTTACTGTTAAAGGGTGGGGGGGGGGGGAGACACAACCCACCTTTAATTCATGATGCCAACATCCCATAAAACACAGCAAGGGGACTCCAAAAAGAGTCTCCATTTTTTCCCAAAATTGTGGCACAGACACCACTTAAGTGGCATCAATTGTCCCAGAGTTGCTTAAAATTTTGGGTGAGGTGATTTTCCAAAATCCTCAAGCTTTTAGTCTCCCCAGAATGACACAGGTGGGGCAGATGGTGGTTGTCCCGGCCCGCTAGGCCGCATTGTAGCACAATGAGCTTCGCACTGCAACTTATGCTTCATATCCATGTGACGGTTCATGCATGAAGTACTCAAACTATGGATTTTTTTGCCTCTACTTAGCTTTTGGTGACAAATGTTACAGATAACACGAGTTGGGTCATCCTTATCGATCTGAAAAAATGCCCTTGCTATGCAAGGTTTAGAGCCCATGCGACTCTGCTACTAGCAATACTATCAAATGATTGGCTGGGTTAGATGCAGAGCGTCTGGGTTTGGTTTGGGGTCCCCACAGTCTGCCTAGGCTAGATGCAGTTAAAAATTATTATTAGATACACAGGCGGTGCAGCTTGCTTAGCAGCTGGGCTAATACGCCCAAAGTATTGGTAGACTCTATACTAAATAAGGAAGGATTCACTGACTGTGGTGGCCCCTCCGTGGGCCGTGGCGATTGGTGGAGATTTGGTGGATGATTATAGGAGAAAGCTCCTTAATAGAGAAAGTTGGTGGATTTATACTTTAAATACACGTGTACCAGCGGGTTTAAACATCAGACATGATTTGATGTATCATTATGAATGATCATTTATAGATTATTATTATATATATGTTCCTTTTTTCTTCTTTTCTTTTTCTTTTGGATTATTTACATTTATATGCATTGTTTCTATGCTATACGATTTTAACATGGTATGTGTGTTTAAATGTCTGATTAACTCAGCCATAAACAGGTGCATAGCAGGACATGACATATAAATACCACTTCCTTGCTGTTTTTTTGCTATGCAATGATTAAGAACCTTTAGTTCGAAAGGCGTTTTCTGTTCTTCTCCAAGGTGGACTTTTAAAATCATTTTTGGATGACCCAATAAAAAGTGGATTTTATAAGATTTGTTTTAGCGCAGTATGGAAAGTAACACTACAGCAGATGCAAGTATTACTAGGTCTCCTCGTGTTTGCGAGCCGGGTGATGCCAGTCGGAAGGGTTTTTTCTCTTCATTTATCGCCCGCAACAAAAGGGGCATCTAAACTGAGTCATACAATCAGAATCAGCAGGCAGCTATGGGAGAACTTAGATGTGTGGAAAACCTTCTTATAATCATTCAACGGTCACACGTTATTTATGTCAGCAGAACAGTCCAACATTCAACTAAGATTATTCACCGGGGCGGCAGAATCAGGCGGATATGCAGCGATACTAAATAACCAATGGTGCATAAGCTTATGGCCTCCGTATTGGGCAGAACAAGTGCTGACAAAAAAACAGACAGTCCTAGAACTGTTTCCAATAGTTGTAGCAATAGAAATATGGGGCGCGCGCCTGGCTAACAAAAATAAACTCTTCATAACAAAAAACACCAGCCTAGCGCACTTCATTAATAATATGGCATCATCGTCTCTCCCAGTGCTAGGCCTACTACGCGGACTAGCATTCCTGTGCCTAAAACACAATGTATGGGTCCGCGCTAGCCACGATGCTGAGGGGTCTAACTCTGCTGCTAACGCTTTATCACAATTCAATTGGCAGATTTTCACAGAGCTCCTCCCCAACGACCATCAATTGGGCAACAGTTGCCCAGCCTCCCTATGGGATCTAGTGGAGATGCCATTAATCAGAGTGCCAGTTACCCCGTCGATGTGGCAAGCATACGGTAAGGCATGGGAACAGTGGACATGACTAGTAGCAGGCAGACGGGTTGACCAATGTGAACAAGCCAGATTACAAGTCACCATAGAATTTCTCCACCAGGTAATGATGAGGGGCATATCAGGGGCGTCAGCGCAGCAGTGGCTGACCAGAGTAGCATTTCACTTCCAACTACTGAATTGGGGACATGTGACAAAGAGATTCATCATCAGACAATCCATAAAAGGGTGGAAAAGGGGTCAGCCAAGTCAGGAGTGTAGACGTCCCGTCCCGTGTCACTAAAACTGATTTCTCACATCAAATATCCCTAACACCATTAACATGATACTCACAATTCGAAGCAACACTACTGTCTACTGTATTTGCGATCGCCTTCTTCGGGGCGCTATGCATAAGCGAATTAGTCCCTCAATCCAAAATTAACACCAGTGGAGGCTTATTACACCAGGATGTAGTCATAGCCAATAATGCAATACGTCCACGAATACGCAAATAGAAAATGGTGCCAGCGAACAGGGGCACTTGCGTACTTCTACAACCCACAAATGGTACGCTGAGTCGGGTAACAATAGTAAAAACATATATAACCATCAGATCACAAAGTAATTTCTTCCTATCACACATTGATGGAACGCCATTATCAAGATACCAGTTCCAAGCTATATTTAATAAATGCATAACATTGGCAGGGAACCACCCCAAAGATTGTGGGACACACTCATTCCACATAGGCGCGGCCACGGAAGCAGCAAGAGCAGGACTGTCACAAACAGAAGTTCAGAGGATAGGGAGATGGCGATCTACGTGTTTGGCGAGATACATAAGACCGGACTTGTTATCCTAACGTGGTTTGTTTCTTTTACAGGTGACGCTAAGCCAACAGTGTGGGTGATAGGCCACTCGTATATATATTGGGCAGAAAAAAGGGTGAAAGTCCGCCCAGGCAGGAGGAAATTAGAGTTTCATAACACATATTTGAACTGGAGAGGTATTAGAGGCCTGCAATGGCCACAGGTACTAATGGAGGTAATTAAGGTAGGGAGAGAGGCAAGAGGTCCGGTCATCTTAGTTATACAGGCCGGGGGAAACGACCTAGGTTATCACAAGAGCGCGTAACTAATGGCAATAATGAAACTAGACACTGAGCGCTTCAGAGAATTTTTCACAAAAATAGTTAGAGATTGTGCTGAGCGCGGTATGGCAAGGTTCCCGAGACATCACGGCCATCGAACGGACAAGGCGGCTAATAAATATTTGGATGCCAAAATTTATAAGAGACAGAGGCGGACAACTGGAAGGAGATAAAGCAGGCCTCATACGGCCCGACTGTGTTCACTTAATGGATATTGGACTTGACATATTCCTGTCAGGACTCCAAGACGGAGTGGAACCAGCGTTAAGAGTGATGGATGGGGGTCAGAGTCCTGCATACGAGTATGCAGGATCCTCCGTGGCCTGGAAATAGAAAGGACATGTTGGAGAGTTACACTTGTTGGCCAACTTGCGGTTGTGGAGACTGGAGACACAGGGCATGCTGCAACAAGCTGAATTATTTTAGAAATAAAATGCCTTTCTAATGTAATGAGTATAAACAGTTAATAAAGCTGTGACCGATCCTCACCCATCCAGTTGTAAGAGTTACATGATTGTATTGTCAATGAATGGGGGGCGGTAGGGGGCTGAGCGTCTGGGTTTGGTTGGGGGTCACCACAGTCTGCCTAGTCTAGATGCAGTTAAAAATCATTTTTAGATACACAGGCGGTGCAGCTTGCTTCGCAGCTGGGTTACTACGCTGACTAGCAGACACTGAAGCTTTGGAGCAGACCTCTGAGAAAACAGCTCTTCAGACTCAACCATCTGTGTTACCCCAAGCCATAGTGTATGTAGTTTATTACGGTTAAAGGGGGGGGAGACACAACCCACCTTTTATTGATGATGCCAACGTCCCGTCAAACACAGCATGGCGACTCCAAAAAGAGTCTCCTTTTTTTCCAAAAATTTGGGTCACAGACACCACTTAAGTGGCATCAATTGTCCCAGAGTTGCTTAAAACGGTTGGTGAGGTGATTTTAACAAATCCTCAAGCTTTTACTCTCCCCAGGATGACACAGGGGTAGAAAAGTCCTTGCGGATCCATGATTTGTTCATCTTTATGAACGTGAGTCTGTCTACATTGTCAGTGGACAGCCGCGTGCGCTTATCTGTCAGCACACCAGCAGCAGCGCTGAACACACGTTCATAGAGAACAAAAATTATTATTAATTTGAAAGCTGGTGGAGCTTAGTATAGATGGCATAATAGAATGAGTACCACACACTGCTACAGGCCCAAAATTATTTTCCAGGCAAGATGCAGCTAAAAATTATTAGTAATTTGAAAGCTGGTGGAGCTTAGTATACATGGTCTAATAGAATGAGTACCACACACTGCTACAGGCAGAAAATTATTTTCCAGGCAAGATTCAGCTAAAAATTTTTATTAATTTGAAAGCTGGTGGAGCTTAGTATAGATGGCCTAATAGAATGAGTACCACACACTGCTACAGGCCCAAAATTATTTTCCAGGCAAGATGCAGCTAAAAATTATTAATAATTTGAAAGCTGGTGGAGCTTAGTATAGATGGCCTAATAGAATGAGTACCACACACTGCTACTATGCCCAAAATTATTTTCCAGGCAAGATGCAGCTAAAAATTATTAGTAATTTGAAAGCTGGTGGAGCTTAGTATAGATGGCCTAATAGAATGAGTACCACACACTGCTACAGACCCAAAATTATTTTCCAGGCAAGATGCAGCTAAAATTATTAGTAATTTGAAAGCTGGTGGAGCTTAGTATAGATGGCCTAATAGAATGAGTACCACACACTGCTACTATGCCCAAAATTATTTTCCAGGCAAGATGCAGCTAAAAATTATTATTCATTTGAAAGCTGGTGGATCTTAGTATAGATGGCCTAATAGAATGAGTACCACACACTGCTACTATGCCGAAAATTATTTTCCAGGCAAGATGCAACTAAAAATTATTAGTAATTTGAAAGCTGGTGGAGCTTAGTATAGATGGCCTAATAGAATGAGTACCACACACTGCTACAGGCCCAAAATTATTTTCCAGGCAAGATGCAGCTAAAAATTATTATTAATTTGAAAGCTGGTGGAGCTTAGTATAGATGGCCTAATAGAATGAGTACCACACACTGCTACTATGCCGAAAATTATTTTCCAGGCAAGATGCAGCTAAAAATTATTAGTAATTTGAAAGCTGGTGGAGCTTAGTATAGATGGCCTAATAGAATGAGTACCACACACTGCTACAGGCCGAAAATTATTTTCCAGGCAAGATGCAGCTAAAAATTATTAATAATTTGAAAGCTGGTGGAGCTTAGTATAGATGGCCTAATAGAATGAGTACCACACACTGCTACTATGCCCAAAATTATTTTCTAGGCAAGATGCAGCTAAAAATTATTAGTAATTTGAAAGCTGGTGGAGCTTAGTATAGATGGCCTAATAGAATGAGTACCACACACTGCTACAGTCCCAAAATTATTTTCCTGGCAAGATGCAGCTAAAAATTATTAGTAATTTGAAAGCTGGTGGAGCTTAGTATAGATGGCCTAATAGAATGAGTACCACACACTGCTACTATGCCCAAAATTATTTTCCAGGCAAGATGCAGCTAAAAATTATTATTAATTTGAAAGCTGGTGGAGCTTAGTATAGATGGCCTAATAAAATGAGTACCACACACTGCTACAGGCCCAAAATTATTTTCCAGGCAAGATGCAGCTAAAAATTATTAGTAATTTGAAAGCTGGTGGAGCTTAGTATAGATGGCCTAATAGAATGAGTACCACACACTGCTACTATGCCGAAAATTATTTTCCAGGCAAGATGCAGCTAAAAATTATTAGTAATTTGAAAGCTGGTGGAGCTTAGTATAGATGGCCTAATAGAATGAGTACCACACACTGCTACAGGCCCAAAATTATTTTCCAGGCAAGATGCAGCTAAAAATTATTATTAATTTGAAAGCTGGTGGAGCTTAGTATAGATGGCCTAATAGAATGATCACCACACACTGCTACTATGCCCAAAATTATTTTCCAGGCAAGATGCAGCTAAATATTATTAGTAATTTGAAAGCTGGTGCAGCTTAGTATAGATGGCCTAATAGAATGAGTACCACACACTGCTACAGGCCCAAAATTATTTTCCAGGCAAGATGCAGCTAAAAATTATTATTAATTTGAAAGCTGGTGGATCTTAGTATAGATGGCCTAATAGAATGAGTACCACACATTGCTACTATGCCCAAAATTATTTTCCAGGCAAGATGCAGCTAAAAATTATTAGTAATTTGAAAGCTGGTGGAGCTTAGTATAGATGGCCTAATAGAATGAGTACCACACACTGCTACAGGCCCAAAATTATTTTCCAGGCAAGATGCAGCTAAAAATTATTATTAATTTGAAAGCTGGTGGAGCATAGTATAGATGGCCTAATAGAATTAGTACCACACACTGCTACTATGCCCAAAATTATTTTCCAGGCAAGATGCAGCTAAAAATTATTAGTAATTTGAAAGCTGGTGGAGCTTAGTATAGATGGCCTAATAGAATGATCACCACACACTGCTACTATGCCCAAAATTATTTTCCAGACAAGATGCAGCTAAATATTATTAGTAATTTGAAAGCTGGTGCAGCTTAGTATAGATGGCCTAATAGAATGAGTACCACACACTGCTACAGGCCCAAAATTATTTTCCAGGCAAGATGCAGCTAAAAATTATTATTAATTTGAAAGCTGGTGGATCTTAGTATAGATGGCCTAATAGAATCAGTACCACACACTGCTACTATGCCCAAAATTATTTTCCAGGCAAGATGCAGCTAAAAATTATTAGTAATTTGAAAGCTGGTGGAGCTTAGTATAGATGGCCTAATAGAATGAGTACCACACACTGCTACAGGCCCAAAATTATTTTCCAGGTAAGATGCAGCTAAAAATTATTATTAATTTGAAGGCTGGTGGAGCTTAGTATAGATGGCCTAATAGAATTAGTACCACACACTGCTACTATGCCCAAAATTATTTTCCAGGCAAGATGCAGCTAAAAATTATTAGTAATTTGAAAGCTGGTGGAGCTTAGTATAGATGGCCTAATAGAATGAGTACCACACACTGCTACAGGTCCAAAATTATTTTCCGGCAAGATGCAGCTAAAAATTATCATTAATTTGAAAGTTGGTGGAGCTTAGTATAGATGGCCTACTAGAATGAGTACCACACACTGCTACTATGCCCAAAATTATTTTCCAGGCAAGATGCAGCTAAAAATTATTAGTAATTTGAAAGCTGGTGGAGCTTAGTATAGATGGCCTAATAGAATGAGTACCACACACTGCTAATATGCCCAAAAGGTTTTACTTGGCTAGGTGCAGTAAAAAATTTGTATTACATACACAGGTAGTGTAGCTTGCAACACAGATAGGCTACTCCACTGACTAACCCACACTGCTAATATGCCCAAAAGGTTTTACTTGGCTAGGTGCAGTAAAAAAAATTGTTTTACATACACAGGTGGTGTAGCTTGCAACACAGATAGGCTACTCCACTGACTAACACACATTGCAAGAGGCCCAAAAGGATTTGCTTAGCTAGATTTAGCCAAATGCTGTGAAAAACACTTGGACAGCACTGGCACAGACCTGCCTGGTACAAAGTGCTAGGAACTGCTGTAACCTAGCCCTCAAAAGGGCTGCAATTACAACTAGTCACTACTCCAAACCTATCTGTCTATTTAAGAGCACAGACCTGCCTGCTAAAAGTCGTAGGAAATGCTGTAACCTAGCCCTCAAAAGGGTTGCAATTAGAACTAGTCCCTACTCCCAAGCTATCTGTCTATTTCAGATAAAATTCGCTTGCAATTCACACCGTTATACCGTATAGCGCGCACACAGCAGCAGCGGTGCCGTCTAACACTCAGCTGCAGCAGTGAGAAAATGGTGGCGATGGGGAAAATGGCTGGGTCTTATAGGGCAAGGACATGTGACATACACAGCCAATGACACATGCCCTTGCTTGTGTGAAAAAAAGCACTTCGCTCCGTGTATGCGCTGCTGATAGGCTGACAGACTGCAACTCACCACTGTAAATGCGGGAAAGAGAAAAAAAAATGGAGATCTTTATTATTTCTGCAGAGATCCATCCCCTGCCCCTCCCCCCGCCCCGCTGTACACTCAAACTGCGTATTTACATTAATTTTCAGCATTACTGAGAAAAAATCCAGTTATGATTTTGGTGCACGAACAGTTATCGAACATAACCTCGAACAGCCGAATTTTTTTCAAATCATTCGGGTTCGCCGAACGGCTCGAACACCGCCCAAAACTGCTCGAATTTGAGATTGGCGAACAGTTCGATTCGAACACCGCTGATCTCTAACTGTTATGTCACACAGACAATCCTAATTGGCAGGGGAGGAGGGGAGGAAATATAATATTACTGAAGGTATGATGAGGAAAAAAACAATGCACTAAGCTTATCCCCAATAGATTAAACCAGGAAAAAGGGGATAGCTAGGGGACAATTGGCATGGGGAAGGGGGGAAACAGTTACAACAGGACCTAATAGTCCTAATATGCCCCTGAAAACGTCTGTCCCTTACCTTACCTGTTAGCAGAGGATTAATCCGCATGACATCCAGAGTTTAGAACACAGAATGTAGGTTTATTCATATCCAGCATAGGCACAGCATGGAGTCTGGTGTTACTGCAGCATGAGGAAATCAAATACATATATAACAACAACACAGGAAGAGAAGGAGGGGGCATCCTGTCTGTGGGAGTTTTTTTTTTTTTTTAACTAAACTTTGTTAACAACCTCACAATATGCACAACATATGAAACAGCACAGTAGTTGTTGCAATACACATACAGATTAATATGTATTATTCCAACATTACCACAGATGTTGGTACCCCCACTCAATGGTGGCTGTTCCTAGAAGTATCCCTAGGTTAATCATTATTCCAACACCCCCACTCAACAACTACTTATCCTCTTAGTCCCATTGTGGTTCTCAATTCTTGGAACCTAGCTCGTGGCAATGGCTTTGTCATAATGTCAGCTACCATCTTATCAGTTTCACAATAGACAAACTGAATTATCCCACGATCTATCAAATCACGTAGATGATGATGTCTGACATCAATGTGCTTGGTTCTAGCACTGATCTTTTCACTGCATGCAAGTTTAATGCATCCTTGGTTGTCCTCATAAATCACCGTCGGCTGAGTTGTCGGTTTGCCAAGATCGTCCATCAATTGTCTTAGCCAAACAACCTCCTGGCTTGCATAGGCTGCGGACACATACTCCGCTTCTGTAGATGACAAGGCAACAGACATTTGTTTCCTACTAGACCAGGAGATTGAACTTTCTCCAACTTTAAACAAGTATCCTCTTGTGGATTTACGATCACGCGAATCACCAGCCCAATCCGCATCTACATAGCCGGTAAGTTCTAGATCTCCTGCTGCAGATAGTTTTAAATTTACATCTTGCGTTTCTTTCAAATATCTGAGAAGTCTCTTAACAGCATTCCAGTCTCTTTGGCGCGGTTTTTCCACATATCTGCAAAGGATTCCAACTGTTGTTGTGATATCCGGTCGAGTCATAGTTGATATGTATAGAAGTGCCCCCACTGCCTGACGATATTTCTCATAGTTAGGCAACAGGTCATCTTCTTCTTCCAGCTTCAGGTAGGATGGTTCCATTGGGGTTGATATACCTTTGGCCTCTGACATTTTAAACTGATTCAGAATCAAATTAATTTTTGCATTTTGGTTTAGAAGTAAACTTCCATCTTCCTCTCTCTGGATTTGGATTCCTAGATAATATGTCACACTTCCAAGGTCTTTTGTTTCAAAGTGCTGATTCAGAATTTCAGTCATTTTTCCAATTTCTGCGTCGTCTTGATGAACAACAATCACGTCGTCCACATATAAGAGAATATACATCCACTTTCCATCTGTATATTTTGTGTATAAGCATGGATCTGCTTGACCTCTTTTAAATCCTTCTTCCAACAAAACTTTATTCATCTTGGTGTTCTATGCTCTTGCTGATTGCTTAAGACCATAGAGAGATTTTTGTAGTTTGCAAACAAGATTCTCTTCACCTCTTTTTACATAACCTTCAGGTTGAGTCATGTATAAGTCCTCCTCAATGTCACCATTTAAAAAGGCAGTTTTTATATCCAAATGTCTGACATACATCTTTTGTACAGCAGCTACAGCTAACAAAGCTCTGAACGTGGTCTGTTTAGCGACTGGAGCAAATGTAGCATCGTAATCTTCGCCATACTTATGAGAATATCCTTTTGCGACCAACCTTGCTTTGAATCTGTGGACTTTACCTTCAGAGTCATATTTGGTTTTGAAGACCCACTTGCACTTGATTGCCTTTTTGCCCTGAGGTAGCTTGGTGAGTTTCCAAGTTTGGAGTTGATGAAGCGATTTGATTTCCTCATTAGCGACATCGATCCACTTTGTTCTTTCATGGACAGGTAGTGCTTGCATTTCATCCCATGACTGCGGCTCTGACTCAGGTATTGTCTTGACAATGTAGGATAGACGTTTAGCTGGTATACCTTTATTTGATCTTGATGATCGTCTGATTTCAGATTCACCTGATTTTTCTGTTGTTCCTTCATTAGTTGAAGAATCCAGCCAGACCTCTACATCCTCCTTGTTGCTGTCTTGTAATTGTGACTTCAGCTGGACTACTGGCGTGATGTCACAAAACTTGGGTGATACAAAGTTCTCATCAATCACTACATCTCTACTTATTGTGATCTTGTTTGTTTCTGGGTGTAGAATCCTATAACCTTTCTGGGTTTCGCTGTAGCCTACCAGGATACCTTCTTTAGCATGAGATTCCCACTTAGTTCGCTTTTCCTTGGGAACATGTACAAATGCTTTACTTCCGAATATTCTTATGTGATGTAGTTTTGGCTTTCTGCTATTCCATTGCTCAAATGGAGTTTTCTCTGTAGCTTTACCTGGTAGTCTGTTCTGAAGATAGCAAGCTGTCATGATTGCTTCACCCCAATATGCTGTGGGCAGATTTGCATCAAATAACATGCTTCTTCCACTTTCACATAGTGTTCGGTTCCTTCTTTCCGCGACACCATTTTGCTCTGGGTTGTACGGTACAGTGGTCTGAAATAGGATTCTATTTTTCTTTAAAATGCTCTGTGTCTCATTACTTGTATATTCAGTCCCATTATCTGCACGTAGAATCTTTGGCATTCTTCCAAATGTATTATATACTTCAGCTAGGTATATTTCAAGTTTCTCTGGAACTTCCTTCTTGCTGTGAAGCAGGTGGACAACTGTATATCTTGAATAATCATCAATAAATGTGAGAAAATATCTCTTCTTCCCTTGAGTCAGAGTGCTCATTGGACCACAGACATCTGTGTGTATTAAATCTAGTGGCTGTGCTGTTGTTGTACTAATTCTCTTAGGAAAAGCTTTCCTAGACATTTTCCCTTTGATGCAGCTAGTACACTTCATTGTCTGGTTACATAGATCAATTGTAATATCCTCAGATAGTTGCTTTTGGACTAACTTTCTTATTGCTTCTGGGTCTCTGTGTGCCAGACGCCTATGCCACACATTAATACAGTTTTTATGCTCTTCTTGTTGCGCTGTATACACACACTCTTTGCATTTCAGCTGATTCATTCTAGCTTTCCAGACTCTGCAGTCAGCTTTCAAATGTCCTGATTTCTTGCAAACAAAACATTCACGTGTTTCTTTTATGTGCTCCCTGTTATCAGTTAGGTTTTGTGTCTGTAAAGCAGATTCTGTGTTGCATGTCCTACTGTTTACCCCCATCTGCCTTTCACTTATATTCATCTATGAGCTTCCCCCTGACATACTCCAGTGTAAGCTCATCATCGGGAAGCGCATCTAGTGCGGTTACAAGCGTATCATAGCTCTCTGGAAGGCCACTAAGCAGTAATGCGGCCACATGAAAGTCCTTTAGATCTTCCCCAATGCCTCTCAGGCGTTCTACAATTTCCAGAACACTTCTTATGTAATCCTGCATATCCTGGCCTTTCTGTAGCTTAGACTGGTACAGCTTTCTCATGAGATAGAGCTTATTGCTTAAATTTATCCTCTCATGTACCTTTTGCAACTGCTCCCACATTTCCTTTGCAGTATTACATTTACACACATGCACAATCTGGTCATCATCTATACTGAGTGATATGGTACTTTGTGCTTTCTGATCCATCTCTGTCCACTCCTGTCGCACTGGGTCAGGTTTAGGCTCCTGTGTGTATTTCCACGTACCTTCTCTTATCAGCAGCATTTTCACTTTGAATTTCCACGATTGATAATTCTGGTTAGTGAGACTTGGCACTGTAAATTTCATGGAGCTGCAGCTGGTGGCCATCTTTGCTTCTTCTCAGTTTGCTGTCTTTCTTTCTTTTCTTTCCTCTGTGTTCTGGGGATCTGTGACTCTGGGACTCAGGTACATCTGGGCCCATAACCTGTTAGCAGAGGATTAATCCGCGTGACATCCAGAGTTTAGAACACAGAATGTAGGTTTATTCATATCCAGCATAGGCACAGCATGGAGTCTGGTGTTACTGCAACATGAGGAAATCAAATACATATATAACAACAACACAGGAAGAGAAGGAGGGGGCATCCTGTCTGTGGGAGTTTTTTTTTTTTTTTTAACTAAACTTTGTTAACAACCTCACAATATGCACAACATATGAAACAGCACAGTAGTTGTTGCAATACACATACAGATTAATATGTATTATTCCAACATTACCACAGATGTTGGTACCCCCACTCAATGGTGGCTGTCCCTAGAAGTATCCCTAGGTTAATCCTATAATCAAATATAGTTAGCAATACACATAAGTAAAGATGGTACTCATCTTGTGCTTCAGAACAATCCCCTTGTGCTATTGGAAACTGATATCCCCAACACTACAGCCTCAGGCAATCCATCACAGAGGTCTCAGTCTCGTATCCGACGTGTTTTCCCCTATGGTTATTTTGGTCCATCAGGAGACTTAGTTCAGGCAGTATCATCCACGGCAACAAAAAAGAGGGTGTGTAATCTTCTGGCGTCCTTAAACTCCCGCCAGGAGGGTTATATGCTCGTAGGGGAAACACATTTCCAGTTTCCCATTTCCGGTTTATGCGTCGCTGGAACGCATCATATGTTCCCGACGGTGCATGTCTAATAAAACAATTTACTCTGTTTGGGGATAAGCTTAGTGCATCGCTTTTTTTTCCTCACCTTTATTAATATTATATTTCCTCTCCGCTCCCCTTCACCCACCAATTAGGTTTATCTGTATCACATAGCAATTTTGTATACATATCAGTTTTTTTATACATATTTTAATGGATTAATAAATAAAGATTTATCGTTTAGATACCAGTATATGATTTTTTTCTGTTAGGAATTTGTTTTTATTTGTTGTAATTGAAAGAGTTATCCAGAACTATTTAAATGTGTTTATCATGGGGCTAAGAACAGACAGGCATGTAGTTGCCAACTATCTACCTGCTCTGCCCTGCATCAGCTCAGAGCAATCACAGACGGCTCCTGCCGGTGATTCTTGAAGTTATTCAGCAGGGAGACAGCTGTCAATCAGCATGACACCGGCAGTCATGCCCCATCAACACAGCAGAGCAGAAGAGAAGCCGCTGCCATGTCTACGTGATGTCACCGGAAGCTATCCCATAAGAAAAAAATTAAATAGTCATGAATAACCCCTTTAAAATTTTAGAAATAAGTATATAATAAAGACCAGATACTATAACAATGCACCAGATTTCTCAACCAGCAAAAAATCTGATAAATTTGGTGAATTTTAGGACTTTCCAGTTTAAGTATTTAACTATTAGGACAGCGTCACACCAGCACAAGGCATCCAACGTGAGAGTATCGGATGCGATATGTTAATGACCCTCGGTTCCGGCTCTGCTACCAGCGGGAGCAGAGTGTCATGCTACTGTGCTCTGATTCTCTCGCATGAGAGGATCGCAGCACAGCTGCAGAGGAGACGGAGAAAGTGATTTCTCCATCTTCTCCATGACCTGACTCGCTGTATATCGGACTGCACTGAGCTGATATGCGAGTGCAGTCCAATGTTTCACACACACCCATAGACTTGTATGGGTGCAAGTGATTCGAGTCTCGCTGCAAATCATAGCATACTGCCATTGTTCTCTCATGCCGAATCAGCATGAGAAAATAATCGCAGATCTGCACTGCCCCACAGTATAACACTGGGCCGGG
This sequence comes from Phyllobates terribilis, assembly GCF_046119375.1. Lineage (NCBI taxonomy): Eukaryota > Metazoa > Chordata > Amphibia > Anura > Dendrobatidae > Phyllobates > Phyllobates terribilis. The sequence goes on from NW_027362768.1 coordinate 262,363,415, forward strand.
TGCTATGCAATGTTTTATCACATAGAACTCGGCCGTGTTATATGGTAGCGTGACACCGCCATAAGGCTACGTTCCCATAATGAGCTTTTGGTGCGTTTTTGATGTTGTAGAATTTCTGCACCTGTTATTTTAATTAGATTACTTGCGTGTTTTTATTGCATTTTTATGTAGGTTTTTTTTAACCTTCCTTTATTAATATTTTGACCCTACAGTTTTTGTCCCTTGTTTCTATAACATGCTTTAAATAAAGCTCCTTTGTTTTTGACACTTCCTGGCATTTGGCTTTGACAAAACTTTATTGACATACTTAGTTGTGGATTGCATGCAGTTCTGATGCGTTTTCATTGCAGAAACGCACTTAAAACAGATATGGGTTTTTGACATGCAGAATTTCTGCACCTAATGCAAATCTTTGGGGAAATTATGCACATAAAACTCAGCGGACCCACAAGAGAGTTTGACATGCTGCTGATCTCAGACTCGCACCACTGGTCAGTTTACGCTGCATTAAAAAGAAGCACAGAGGGCATCTTTAAATCCTATCCGCTTTGTTGGGACTGTAAAACGCTGCGTTATAGTAGGAACGTAGCCTTGGGCAGGATTAGTAAATATGCCCCAAATGTTTTGCTGTCAGCATATGCATGAATGTTTCTTGATGTTTTGACCTCACTTGCCAAATCATGCACTGTTTTTTGTCTGTGTGGGGTAAAGGACAATGACCTTCCAGTTTTGTAAGGTTTTATTAACCATTTTCTGCCACTGATGAAATAAACAGCTGAAACCTGGCACCGCTCAAGAGTGTTGACTGGTGTTATCAGAAATTCCGTGCCTTTTATAAGACAGCAAGATCTGTGACAAGGGCACACCCTCTCCCCTTGCATGTACAAAAAATCAGTTCAAAACAACATTAATCTCTTGGAGTAGAGCCCGCTTCACATTCAGCAGATGCCAACTGCGTTATACAATGGGCATGTGCCTGTAACAGCAGTGAACAGAGATAGTGATGATAACTCACAATTAGTGATGAGCGAGCATACTCGCAAGTACTCGGTACTCGCCCGAGCATCTTAGTACTCGAGATGCTCGGAGCTCACCAAGTACTTGCGAGATGCTCGGGTCCCCTCCCTGCATGTTTGGCGCTCTTTAGAGCACCAATGAACATGCAGGGATTGCCTGCCACTCATTGTAATGCCGTAGCCATGTTGGGTGTTGCATTACAGTGATTGGCTGGCCGCACAGAGTCATCACGTCTATATCAGACAAGACGCCGCCATGCTCGTCACAGTCACTCCGGAATCAGGCAGTGTAGGGAGAGCTGCTGCTGAGCTAGGGAGAGATTTGCTTGTTTCTAGTTAGTGTAGGTGCACCAAACTATATTAGAGACACATATCCATCTCAACAAACAGTCCTTCTGAGGACTAATCCATCTGCAGAGATATCAGGCAGGCAGTGTATATAGGCAGGCAGGCAGTGTATATAGCAGACTGCAGTGCATATAGCACAAGAGGCTCTATTCCAGTTCTGCCTTCTGCTGCTGTTAGATATTTCTAGACAAAGGCCCAGGAATAATTTTTTTGGGATCTTAATCCTCATTATTTGCTTTAAAAGCAATACAGAGAACACAGTTTTTCTGCGCCATTTGCTTGTTGGCACTGCAGAATACAGCCAGGTCCTTTCCATATTTCAGCACTAAAAATCCAGCTATTTAAAACTGTGGTTTGTCCATCACACGGATCACATATAATTGCACTGAAAATACTGCCATTTTTGGCCTCCATTCATATTTTTTTTAGTGTGTCAGCAAAGTTTTTCACACTGGTTTGTTGTTCAAAATACACTGTGTTCCAAATTATTATGCAAATAATATTTTCTCAGATTTTCCCAAATTACCTATATGAATTGCAGTCATTGTAATTTTCCAGTCAAATAACTATTTGAGTACAATTGAAAGGTTTTTGTACAAACTGCCTATGATAACAGTATATTTAAAAAAAAATAAAAAACTCAAACTGCACTCAAAATGAATGTTCCAAATTATTATGCACAGCAGAGTTTTCAACCTTTTCATTTTAATAAAGAACAAAAAAATGGTCATTTTTGAAATTATAAGCATTATCAGGTTATTACAAATTGAAATCAAACAGTTTTCAACTCAAAACTTTATTCTAGGTGATGTTACATTTGCACATAGGACCGCTTGTTCGAAAGGAGCTTCTGAACTCTCTCGTCCATTGAATTTGTCAGGTTTTGGATGGTTTCTGCTTCAATTGTTTTGCATGAGGACAGAATACCCTCCCAGAGCTGTTGCTTAGATGTGAACTGCCTCCCGCCATCATAGACACTCCTTTTGATGATGCTCCAGAGGTTCTCAATGGGGTTGAGGTCAGGGGAGCACTGGTGCCACACCATAAGTTTGTCCCCTTTTATGCCCATAGCAGCCAGAGATGCAGATGTGTTATGTGCAGCATGAGACGGGGCAACAAACACCCACATCTTCTTGCCCAACCTTCCTGTCCCAATTCCTAGGGGACCGCAGCACACCACTATTGAACCCAGAGCAGTGTCAAAAGGTTGTTGGTTGGATAGCGGATAATGCTTCCAGTCACTTAGCCACCACCACCACCACCCTGTCTTACACATGGTCAAGCCTCAGTAGCCGTGAGTCTGGACCGCATATTCCTCACCCTGATCCTCCTTCCTTCCACCATGCCGAGTGCCCGGTGACAACTGATCCCACACTTGGACACTCTGAAGAGCCGTTCACTTTTCCATTAATAGATTCGGGCCTCTCGCCCAGTCCACTTGAAGCGGGGCAAGAAAAGATTGCATGTAGTGATGCCCAAATATTTGAGCAGCCACTGTAAACACGAAGGCGAGGGTGGGAAAGTGTCACAAGAGGTGGACGATGATGAGACACAATTGCCAGAAAGTCAGGAGGAGGACCAGGGTGCGGAAGCGGAAGACGAGGTGGTCGATGATATAGTAACTGACCCAACCTGGCAGGAGGACATGCAGAGAGAGGATAGCAACACACAGGGGGAGGAAGGCAGAGCACCCCAACAGGCAGGAAGAAGCAGTGTGGTGGCCACAGACAGAAGGCAGGCAGCCGTTCCCCGTAACTCAAACACAAAGGAAGTTGCCAGAACAAATGTTAGGTCTTCCCGAATCTGGTTGTTTTTTAAAGACTCTGCCGATAACCCTAAAAAGGCCATTTGCACCACCTGCCAGGCCAGCATCAGCAGGGGTGGCAAAAATAGCAGCGTGACCACCACCAGCATGATCAGGCACATGGTAGCAAAGCACCCGACTTTGTGGGCTGAACCCCAGGGTCCAGAAACAGTGTCTGCGGGTGGCACTATTGCTTCTTCCGTTATTGTGCATGCAAGCCAATCCCCTGTCCATGGTGCATGCGAAGATGCCTCCTACCCTGCACCTGTCTTTTCACACTCTCAAGTAGCAGCATCAAGAAGCACATTCATGTCCTTGTCCCAGCGCAGCGTTCAGTTGTCCATATCCCAGTCCTTTGAATGCAAGTGCAAATACGCAGCCAATGCCCCACAGGCCACACTACTAAATTCCCATATTTCACGACTCCTTGCCCTCGAATTGTTGCCTTTTAGGCTCATGGAGACGGAAGCATTCTGCAACCTGATGGCGGCGGCCGTCCCTCGGTACTTGGTCCCCAACCGCCACTATTTCTCCCGGTGTGCCGTCCCTGCATTACACAAGCACGTGTCCCAAAACATTAGCCGTGCCCTCAACAATGCAGTTACCGGGAAAGTCCACCTAGCCACGGACACGTGGACAAGTGCTTGTGGGCAGGGACGGTACATCTCGCTGATGGCACACTGGGTTAACATAGTGGGAGCCGGGACCCAGTCGGAACTTGGGATGGAACACGTCCTCCCGACGCCAAGGATTGTGAGCCCTAGGTTAATCAGGGTTGCTCGCACAGTCTACAGCTCCTGCACCTCATCCTCCTCAGCCTCCTGCTCCTCTTCAGCCTCCGAAAATGACCACATCAGTCACAAGTTGGAAGCACTGCAGCACTGCCTCGGCCAAGCAGCAACAGACTGTGCTGAAACTAAAATGCTTAGGTGACAAACCGCACAATGCTTAAGAGTTGTGGACAGCTCTGAAAGAGCAGGCAGATCTGTGACTCACACCGCTGAACCTAGAGCCAGGCATGGTCGTGTGTGACAATGGCCAGAACCTGGTGGCGTCTCTGAGGTGAGGCGAGCTCACACACGTACCATGCCTGGCCCATGTGCTTAACCTCGTGGTTCAGCGGTTTCTCAAATCCTACTCAGAGCTGCCAGATTTGCTTGTTAAAGTACGCTACCTGTGTGCCCATTTTAGAAAGTCACCTACAGCTTCCGCTGCGCTTGCCGTGTTTCAGCAGCGTTTGCAGCTTCCGGCTCACAGACTGGTGTGTGATGTCCCCACGTGTTGGAACTCTACAATGTAGATGTTGGGAAGGATTTGTGAGCAGAAGAGGGCAGTTGTTGAGTACCAGCATCAACAAGGCCGTTGGTATTCAGTTCAGACTCCACACATAAGACCTCAGGAGTGGACATGGATGTCAGACATATGTACCATCCTCCAAAACTTTGAGGACTCCACCAAGATGGTGAGCGGTGATAACACCATAATTAGCGTCACCATCCCACTTCTCTGTCTTCTGAAATGCTCTCTGCTCACAATCAAAGAGGATGCATTTCAGGCAGAGCATGATGAGATGGAGCAAGGAACCATACAGGGTGATTAGACACAGCCCAGCCTCATCTCATCCCAACGTGGATTGGGTGACAATGAGGAAGAGGAGGAGGAGGAGGAAGAACAAGAGCTAGTTTCATGAGCTATAGACGGTACTACCTGCACAGCTGTCATACCGTCTGTTCAGTGTGGATGGCCGGAGGACAGAGAAAATGAGGAGAACATGGTCTGTCATCCTCTTGGTGAGGACACGGAAGTCTTGCCTGTTAGCAGTCTGGCACGCATGGCTGAGTTTATGTTACGCTGCCTTTCCCATGACCCTCGCGTTCTCAAAATTTTGGGTGACAGTCATTACTGGTTGGTGACACTTCTAGACCCGCGCTACAAGGAGAACTTTATATCTCTTATTCCTGAGGCGGACAGGTCTACAAAAATGGGGCTGTACCAGAAGACCCTTGTTGCGGAACTATTAAAAAAATTCCAATCTGAAAATGCTGGCGGCAGAGGTCAACGTTCGTTGGACAAACAAGGAGTACAGGTGAGAGAGACACAACTTCAATCCAGCAGAGGCAGGGGAACACTGCCAAAGTTCTGGGAGAATTTTCTCAGTCCCTCCCATCTCACAAGCTCTGAGGCGCGGGGTACTCTCACAAGGAGTGCAAAGTTTGGGAAGATGCTGAGGGAGTACCTTTCAGACCGTACCAACGTCCTCCATGATTCCCCTGTGCCTTATAATTATTGGGTATCCAAGCTGGATACGTGGAATGAACTGGCTCTCTATGCCTTGGAGGTCCTGGCCTGCCCTGCCGCCAGCGTTTTATCAGAGCGGGTTTTTAGTGCCGCTGGTGGAATTATAACTGATAAGCGCATCCGCCTGTCAACTGAAAATGCTGACAGGCTGACTCTTAAAAAAATGAACAAGGACTGGATTCGGCCAGACTTCTCAAAACGACCGAATGATAGCAGCGTAACATAAACTCAAATCCAGTGTCTTTTTTTGGGAGGTGTATTCCCATGCACCTCATCATACCCACACATGGGTATACGCTTCCTGATTTTGGCTATTTGCTCTTGTCCTCCTCCTTCTCCTCATCCTCCACCACCATATTGTAATGCACACGCCCGGGCTAAGCGGCGTGTGCGTGTGATTCCACTGGACCGTGCCGGAGAGTGAATGCCTGGAGGGGCGTAACTAGGTATTCACCCGATCCGACCAGGGTCGCACGACGGCATACGACGCCAGTGCACCAAGGAGGAACCGAGCAGAGGGACCAGGTGCTACTCCAGGACAGACCCCGGACACGGCTGTTGACCCACACAGGGGAATACAGGAACAGACTGGTTAGGCTGGCACACAGACTGGTGGGAATAGGCAGGCACGACTGGTATGCAGGCAGGTGGGTATGCAGGCAGGGGGGTACAGGCAAGCATGGCTAGAGTGCAGACAGGAAGGCACTAGCAGGTAGGAACACAGGCGGGATAGGACCCAGTACACACTGGGACTCAGGAACAGAACCACAGATGTGGCGGACAAACACAGCAGAGTGAGGCCGCCCAGAGAGGTGAGCAAGAGCAGAGCAGGACGAGGCCGCCTGGAGCGGTGAGCAAGAGCAGGACGAGACCGCCTGGAGCGGTGAGCAAGAGCAGAGCAGGACGAGACCGCCTGGAGCGGTGAGCAGGAGCAGAGCAGGACGAGACCGCCTGGAGCGGTGAGCAAGTGCAGAGCAGGACGAGACCGCCTGGAGCGGTGAGCAAGAGCAGAGCAGGACGAGACCGCCTGGAGCGGTGAGCAAGAGCAGAGCAGGACGAGACCGCCTGGAGCGGTGAGCAAGAGCAGAGCAGGACGAGACCGCCTGGAGCGGTGAGCAAGAGCAGAGCAGGACGAGACCGCCAGGAGCGGTGAGCAAGAGCAGAGCAGGACGAGACCGCCAGGAGCGGTGAGCAAGAGCAGAGCAGGACGAGACCGCCAGGAGCGGTGAGCAAGAGCAGAGCAGGACGAGACCGCCAGGAGCGGTGAGCAAGAGCAGAGCAGGACGAGACCGCCTGGAGCGGTGAGCAAGAGCAGAGCAGGACGAGACAGGGCTCTGTTCACACGGAACAGACAGGAAGGGAAAGGCAGAGCCAGATACCCACAGGGTACTTGCAGTGAAGTAGCGAGTGGACCACAAACTCACAAACGGGAGTACAGAGACAACAAGCAGGAGTTAGGTACGAGTTCAGACTCTGCAGAAAAAGGAAAGGAACGGACATAGAGGCAAAACAGGTAAAGGATAGGAGAGAGTTCAGACTGGAACTGAGTGTACGGAAGAGACCGACACTGCAGCGGGATACAGGAGCGGGTCTGGGAATACGGCCCCCAGAGAGGCGGGACGAACAGGCAAGGAGCGTGTTCAGACAGGACAGACAAGATACAGGAGTGGGTCTAGGTAATCGGCCCCTAGAAGGCGGGAGGAACAGGCTAGGAGCGTGTTCAGACAGGACAGACAAGATACAGGAGCGGGTCTGGGTAATCGGCCCCTAGAAGGCGGGAGGAACAGGCTAGGAGCGTGTTCAGACAGGACAGACAAGATACAGGAGCGGGTCTAGGTAATCGGCCCCTAGAAGGCGGGAGGAACAGGCTAGGAGCGTGTTCAGACAGGCCTGGAAATACAGCCTCCAGGATAGGCAGACAAGAGAAACACAGAACGGGACCTGGCACCTTCAGAGTGCAAGCACACACTGAATGAAACACAATGCTCAGGCAGGGATTGATTGGAGCAGCTGGGTTATATACCAGGTGACAGACAGCAATAGGCTGAGGACGCACAAGGGGTGTGACCCACAGCAGGTACAAAAAGCAGGAAGTGATCGGGCGCCGCCCTTAAGCAGCAGAAACAGACACAAACAGACAGCATGGAGGGAAGCCAGAGAGACATTCTGGACTGGAGATCAAGTGCGCGCTCTTGCACAGTGGGAGATGGACCACCATGCAAGGGCGCCGCCAGGTATGTTACAGTACCCCCCCTTACGCCCCCTCTTCTTCAGGCCTGCCAGAATCTTCCGCAGGGAATTCGAGGGCCAATCCTTCACTTTAAGGAGATCACTCCCACTGCCCGCAGGAAAAACTGGTCTCATCTGGTTAGCTAGGATGCTACCTCCTATCCAGCCATGCTCAGCAACAGACGAAACGGGTGGAGTACCAGGAACAGCACACAAGGAAGTCTCTCTCCACATATTTTCAGGTGGCACCCCAGAGGGTACACGAGAGAACTGGAAGTCCTCCACCGGGTTGGAGGGGAGCAGAGACTTGGGGGTAAACTCTGCTTCAAGGTACATCTTGTCAAGCTCACAGGAAGAAATAGACGGGTTATCAGGTACAGGATGAGGAAAAATCACTGTCTCTTTGTTATCTGGTGGTACCCCGGAGGATTCAGGAAACAACTGGAGGTCCTCCGCCGGGTCAGAAGAGTGCAGAGGCTCGGGGAAAACATCTGCTTCAGAGTACACTAGGTCGGACTCACTGGACGAAGCAGGCGAGGTATCGGGTACCGAGTATAGGAAAGTCTCTGTCCATTCACCACCAGGTGGCACCCCGAGGGGTTCTGGAGAAAACTGGAGGTCCTCCGCCCGGTTGGAGGGGTGTAAAGACTCGGGAGTAACCTCTGCTTCGGAGTACACTAGGTTGGACTTACTGGACGAAGCGAGCGAGGTATCAGGTGCAGAGTATAGGAGAGTCTCTGTCCTTTCGCTACCAGGTAGCACCCCGAAGGGTTCTGGAGACAACTGGAGGTCCTCCGCCTGGTCAGAGGGGTGTAGAGACTCATGGGTAACCTCTGCTTCAGAGTACACTAGGTTGGACTCACTGGAGGAAGCGAGCGAGGTATCAGGTACAGAGTATAGGAGAGTCTCTGTCCTTTCGCTACCAGGTAGCACCCCGAAGGGTTCTGGAGACAACTGGAGGTCCTCCGCCTGGTCAGAGGGGTGTAGAGACTCATGGGTAACCTCTGCTTCAGAGTACACTAGGTTGGACTCACTGGACGAAGCGAGCGAGGTATCAGGTACAGAGTATAGGAGAGTCTCTGTCCTTTCGCTACCAGGTAGCACCCCGAAGGGTTCTGGAGACAACTGGAGGTCCTCCGCCTGGTCGGAGGGGTATAGAGACTCGGGGGTATCTACCACTTTGGGGTACCCATTGTCAGGCTCACAGGACGGAGCGGACAAAGTATCGAGTACCAGGAGTAGAGAAGTCTCTCTCCATTTGTCATCGAGTGGTATCCCGGAGGATTCAGGAGGCAACTGGGGGTCCTCCGCCAGGTAGTAGAGGTGCACAGACTCTGAGGTAATCACAGCTTCGGAGCATCCTTGGACATTCACACCGGTTAAAGTGGGTGAAGCATCTGATGCCGGGTGCAGGAAGTTCTCCTGTGTGGAGTCTGGATGGGCAGCAATCTCTTCGGGCAGGAGAACTGGTGCACTACCCACGCACATTACCCGTTGGGGCTTCTCCGGGATACAGGGAGATGACGCTTCAGTAGGGACTTCAAGGTTGGGGTCAGGAGGTCTCAGGGAGGACAGACCCTGGCGTGACAGCTTGCCTCTATGTCTAGCACATCTGGACTGCCTCTTGAGGTTGGGAGAAGTATTCCGAGAGCGTAGTCACCCTGTGAGGAGTCTGGGTGGGCAGTAGTCTCATTGGGCTGGAGGACTATTGCGCTACCCACACACATTACCCATCGGGGCTGCTCCGGGATATTGGGAAGTGAAGCTTCAGCAGGAGCCTCCGGGTTAGGATCATCGAAGACCATTAGAAAGGCTACCAGGAAGGCCATTATGTCCAGGACGATAGGATCCTGTGTTTCCCATAGGGGGTTGATCCATTCCAAGGCATCACCCGCTAGGTTAGACATAATGAATGCCACCTTAACCCGATCGGTGGGAAAACATAGAGGGTAGAACTTGAAGTGTAGCATGCATTGCTCCACAAATGCACGACTTTGTCTTGGATCCCCATAGTAACGTGGCGGATCCGCAGGAACGAGAGCAGATAGATCCATCTGGACGGGTGCGTAATTAGCCAGGAACTCAGCTAAAGAAAAAAAAATTGTATTTATTTATTTTTAATGCATGTATTCGCTGGAAAACGTCTCAGAGAGCGAAGGCCGTGGGGCTCAACGGGAACCATGGCCTGAGCATGCTGTAATGCACACGCCCGGGCTAAGCGGCGTGTGCGTGTGATTCCACTGGACCGTGCCGGAGAGTGAATGCCTGGAGGGGCGTAACTAGGTATTCACCCGATCCGACCAGGGTCGCACGACGGTATACGACGCCAGTGCACCAAGGAGGAACCGAGCAGAGGGACCAGGTGCTACTCCAGGACAGACCCCGGACACGGCTGTTGACCCACACAGGGGAATACAGGAACAGACTGGTTAGGCTGGCACACAGACTGGTGGGAATAGGCAGGCACGACTGGTATGCAGGCAGGTGGGTATGCAGGCAGGGGGGTACTGGCAAGCACGGCTAGAGTGCAGACAGGAAGGCACTAGCAGGTAGGAACACAGGCGGGATAGGACCCAGTACACACTGGGACTCAAGAACAGAACCACAGATGTGGCGGACAAAACAGCAGAGTGAGGCCGCCCAGAGAGGTGAGCAAGAGCAGAGCAGGACGAGGCCGCCTGGAGCGGTGAGCAAGAGCAGAGCAGGACGAGACCGCCTGGAGCGGTGAGCAAGAGCAGAGCAGGACGAGACCGCCTGGAGCAGTAAGCAAGAGCAGAGCAGGACGAGACCGCCTGGAGCGGTGAGCAAGTGCAGAGCAGGACGAGACCACCTGGAGCGGTGAGCAAGAGCAGAGCAGGACGAGACCGCCTGGAGCGGTGAGCAAGAGCAGAGCAGGAAGAGACCGCCTGGAGCGGTGAGCAAGAGCAGAGCAGGACGAGACCGCCTGGAGCGGTGAGCAAGAGCAGAGCAGGACGAGACCGCCTGGAGCGGTGAGCAAGAGCAGAGCAGGACGAGACCGCCTGGAGCAGTGAGCAAGAGCAGAGCAGGACGAGACCGCCTGGAGCGGTGAGCAAGAGCAGAGCAGGACGAGACCGCTTGGAGCGGTGAGCAAGAGCAGAGCAGGACGAGACCGCCTGGAGCGGTGAGCAAGAGCAGAGCAGGACGAGACCGCCTGGAGCGGTGAGCAAGAGCAGAGCAGGACAAGACCGCCAGGAGCGGTGAGCAAGAGCAGAGCATGACGAGACCGCCAGGAGCGGTGAGCAAGAGCAGAGCAGGACGAGACCGCCTGGAGCGGTGAGCAAGAGCAGAGCAGGACGAGACAGGGCTCTGTTCACACGGAACAGACAGGAAGGGAAAGGCAGAGCCAGATACCCACAGGGTACTTGCAGTGAAGTAGCGAGTGGACCACAAACTCACAAACGGGAGTACAGAGACAACAAGCAGGAGTTAGGTACGAGTTCAGACTCTGCAGAAAAAGGAAAGGAACGGACATAGAGGCCAAACAGGTAAAGGATAGAAGAGAGTTCAGACTGGAACTGAGTGTACGGAAGAGACCGACACTGCAGCGGGATACAGGAGCGGGTCTGGGAATACGGCCCCCAGAGAGGCGGAACGAACAGGCAAGGAGCGTGTTCAGACAGGACAGACAAGATACAGGAGCGGGTCTAGGTAATCGGCCCCTAGAAGGCGGGAGGAACAGGCTAGGAGCGTGTTCAGACAGGACAGACAAGATACAGGAGCGGGTCTAGGTAATCGGCCCCTAGAAGGCGGGAGGAACAGGCTAGGAGCGTGTTCAGACAGGCCTGGAAATACAGCCTCCAGGATAGGCAGACAAGAGAAACACAGAACGGGACCTGGCACCTTCAGAGTGCAAGCACACACTGAATGAAACACAATGCTCAGGCAGGGATTGATTGGAGCAGCTGGGTTATATACCAGGTGACAGACAGCAATAGGCTGAGGACGCACAAGGGGTGTGACCCACAGCAGGTACGAAAAGCAGGAAGTGATCGGGCGCCGCCCTTAAGCAGCAGAAACAGACACAAACAGACAGCATGGAGGGAAGCCAGAGAGACATTCTGGACTGGAGATCAAGTGCGCGCTCTTGCACAGTGGGAGATGGACCACCATGCAAGGGCGCCGCCAGGTATATTACACATATCACCAGGGTGACTGTGGACCGTGATGCAACACCCACATAATTTTTTTAAAGGGTGTTTATGATGCCCGTAAAAAAAAAATTTTATGCAGTATGTTCATGTATACCCCCCAGGGGTAAATGTTTGTCAGCCCATACACTTAGTACATGGGCATTACAAGTATAGGAGACCCACTCCTTTCTAATGGGAACATTTTTTATGAGGCCTTCCTCCACGTCTCTTCCAAGGGGCATTGGAGTGCCTCCCAATTTTTGGAAGCACTTGCAGTCACTGCATAGGCAAACACAATGGGAGACCTACTTCCTAATAATGGGAACATTGTTTTCAGGAGGCCCTCTGACCTACACGTTTCTTCCTAGGGGCATTGGAGTGCTTCCAAATTTTTGGCAACCCTTGCATTCACTGCATAGGCAAACACAATGGGAGACCCACTTCCTAATAATGGGAACATTGTTTTCAGGAGGCCCTCCTCTAAGTCTCTTCAAAGAGGTATTGGGGTGCGTCCAAATTTTGGGCAACCCTGCCACTCACTGCATACGCAATAACAGTATAGGAGACCCACTCTTTAGTAATGGGTACAATAAAACATAGCCAGCTGATGGCTCTCTAAGAATAGTGAGGGCCGACCGCTGGCCCTTTAAGAAAAGTAAAGGTCACCTGATGGCCCTATAAAAATAGGCTTTGTGACTTTCAGAGTCCCTTCTTCATAAATGAAACATGATGTGTGTGATGATATCTCACACACCACATGGCCAGATAAGGTTGTAAAATGTTAAAATGACATTTCATGGTGTATGCATTTGTCACGGTTGAAAGCAATGCAAAAGTGAAAAACCGCATCAAAAACGCTACGTATGAACATAGCCCAAGGTGTGGAGGAGGATTTTTGTCTTTGGTCATTTATTTTGCTTTATATACAAGTCATTACCCTGGAAAGCATGTTCCTTAACATATTTCCCAGGAAAATCCATTTTGTTTTTGTTTTTGTATGTTTTATTGTGAGTCCGTAAAAGTGGCGTAATACCTCTGACAACGTTGTTGAGAGCAGTGACCTGGGAGTCAGAAATGCTTCCAAGGGTCATCCCCATGCTGTTCCCATGTCATTTGAGCACTTTTCCCATCGATTTGGGCAATTTTTAGGCCCTCTGCAGACCGCCGGGGGAGCTGTCTGAAAAATGCTCAAACTTCCCATAAAGTTACATTGGGCTCGTTGCTCGGATCGAGTACCCGAGTATTCAAATGTGCTCGACCCGAGCATTGAGCACCTGAGCATTTTAGTGCTCGCCCATCACTAATGACGATTAACCGTTTAGATGTCACTGTCAATGACTGACTGAAAGTAACATTTTAATTGCCCCAACTGCAGGATGCCAATGGGTTAACATGCATCTTGGGGCTTGGAGTCAGCCATCACTGCCATCTTGGTACGCCTGTGAAGTCCAGACCATTATTTACAATATATGCTGAAGTGCTGTGGTATTGAAGTATACAGGACAAGTGATCAAAGGATCAATGATTGAAGTCCCCTAGGAAAGCTAAAAAATTAAAGTAAGAATTAGAAAATGTAAAAAATATTTATAAAAATGTAATAGCCTACCTTCTCCACATCTATATGTACTAATGTATTCATAGAGAGGGTAGGCATGCCTCCTAACTTTCAAGGAAGAGAAAGAGGGAACAACCGTGTGTGTGTGTGGGGTGCACATTTTATCCATGCCCCTAGACACACCCACGCCACACCCATTTACCATTTATTTCTAAAAGAAAATGCAGTTTTTTTACATGTGTTTTTTTAGGTTCCACATAAAAGCCTCTAGAGAAAAAAAGCACAACACATCCACAGTTCTGCATCGTCTTTATACGCATAGTGTGCACAGTTTTCATGAAATCACATCCACTTTCCTTGTACAGTTAAACGGAGCAGAATTTCTGTGTAAAAAAATGCAGCAGAAAAAACGCAGCATTTTGGCTGCATGTGAACAAGGTCTAAATGTCCAAACAAAGTGGATGTGATTTCATGAAAACTCCTGCCCTTTTGTACTGTGCGACCTTGTTACATTCATGGCTTTACTGCCTTCCTGCAATGATAGAGGTTGTGGGTTCAATTACCAGAGAGATCAGATCACAAGAAGATGGCATTTTTGTAATTGCTTTTTATTATTTTTTTAGTAATCTAAGGGAAGAGTCAGGCGGCCATATAACTCGGATGAGGATTGTAATGCTGTCATGCTCGGGTCATTCAGAGTATTACATAATGATCTTTGTCCGAATTATATGATCGTCTGACTCTTGCCTTATAGGAAGAAAAAAAAATCTTTTATTTTCCCTTTGGAATGCAGGTACATAGAAATACACTGCTATATAGAGATGTATCTCTCTGAACCAGTATAATCTGCCTGTGGGTTCAGATTCTGCAATGCGCTTTAACTATAGAAAATCCTCCCAGGAATGTCAGTGGCTGTGGCTCATTGCTTTAGCTACAGCCTTCAATGGTACACATAGTGTGATCGATTGCTGGGAGACCAGATCACAGGAAAAGAAGATAATTGTTTATTTAAATAATGTAAGTGTATGCAGAGCAGAGATCTCGGTCCCAGCCTCCGAGGAGGAGAAGCTACAGAGTGATGAAGATGTGAGAGACAACGTCGCGTGGAGAGAAAAGAAATGAGTATTGGAAGTCGGGACAAGTCCCTGATGTATCAAGACTGAACACTCAAATCGGGACAGTCTCGCTGAATCCTGGATGGTTGGAAGCTATGAGGGTAGGTTATAAGTGACATGAACCTTTCCCACTATTCCCTTGAACATTGACCTCACACTACATGGCCACTGATGTCTCATCCTGAATCTAATGTTGAAGAGGGCACTGCATTCAGTGCTAGTTTTACAAAAACTGTGGCCCTGGGCAAAATTAAAAGTAGAGCCCCAAATGCTAAAGATTGCACTGTCACATAGAAACACTAATGTTGCATTTAAAGGTGATTTATGGAGATTAAATGAGCACTGATTGACTATATACAATTTGATTGTTACTCGGTTGTTCACATGGGCCAATGAACAATGAGAGGACAGAACGATCACTAATACGATCATTGTGTCCCCATATACATTATCATGTTATTATCGGTACATCACCTGTTAACACTGATTCGTTCGCCGGGCTTGTTTGGGTGCTGCTGCGCTGCTTGTGTGCTCAACATTTTAAAAAATGTGCCCCCTCCAACCCAAAGTAGAATGAGGGGAGCTTACCATCTTATAGTCCAAAGACAGAGTAAATGTAATAAAAATTCCTTAAAGAGGACTTAATATTGAGTTTATTCTTATGATTGAGAGTGAGACAGTTCTATTTAACTTTTTATGATGCAGTTTTACTACTCGGAGGTTAAATTATGAATAAATGAATGTATTGCTTAGAGGCCAAGTTCACACATCGTGGATTTCCAATATGGATTTGCCACGGCATATCTGCAGCAATTTACCGTGTAATAAAAGTAGATGGTTTCAAAATGACAGTCACACATTGTTTAAAAAATCCCCTTGAAAATGAAAGCATGGCGCGGAACTCAAACCTGCAGCATGCTCATTATTATGCAACTTTCTTTTACACTGCGGGGACAGCCTGTAGATTGTAGACAGGATTACTTAAAAAAATTCAGTAGATTGAGAAATTGTCTACTCCCAGACTGCAATACACAACAGCACCACTGGGTGGCCACATATAGACACACAACACGCATAGTCAGAAATCATGTTATTTTTCAAAGCTGAGAGTCTCATGCTATGCTACACATTTAGGGCAATGTAACCAAGAAGAAAGGTAAGGAAGGACATACATGTATTTTAGGAAGCCTTTCTTTCCTTTTCACTATTGTGCATGCACAGAAGTCTGCAGGGTACATGTGTCTGTCCAGTAATAGCACATACAAGTACTATGCTCATATTGTACCTGATTAAATGTTACTGTAGGATTTCTGTTGTCTACTTGCAGAATGTTACCAAGAAATGGAAGACCTCTGGGACCCGGAGGAAAGTGTGATCCATTCTTCCTGCTCTTCACAAAGTCCAAGAGGAAAAGGCCAACTATGAATATAACGCCCAATAAAAATACATTGGAAAACAATAGTGAGATAAACTCCGCCATCTCCTCTCTGTGCTACGTCTACTCGATCTTACTACTAGTACTCGCTCACAGATCTTGCTGCACAAGTGTGGAAAAGAATTCTCCGTTTGGAATCGGATTAGAAGTCTATAAAAACTGTAATAAGCAGTGAACAGCTCCCCTGGATCCGCCCTTATATCATAGCTGCCAACTGTCCCAGAGTGACCAGGACTCCTGAGCCAAAACAGGTGGGATCTATACAAACCATGGCATAAAGAGGGCAATCCAGGACATGCAGGGCTGTTCTGAAATGCGTCAGGGACTCGGAGTGCTCCTAGGAAGGCCAGGGGTGGGGTTGGTAACTATTGTATTCTAAACTCCCACAGATCCACTTACAGGGGGAGAACACACAGAAAGGCTTGCTCTCTGCAGCTTCAGATATACACAATGCAAGCACTGACAAACCCCATGCATACAGGCTCAGCTGGCCTTAGGCTGAATGGTATCCTGTGTAAATTTGCCTCTTGGTACCCCCACCCCATAGTTTACTCAGCACACATGAGCGGGCGCGCTTGTACAGGTGAAAATCCAGTGCACAGTGTATGGAACTGTGGTTTGATTCACTTCTTGATACCGCAGGATCTGCAAACAGCTGAATATAGAGGTGACAGGTGTCAGACCTACAAACAATCTGATATTAATGATCTATCCAAAGGATAAAGATATTCCATCAATATCCAATTACTGGACAACCCCTTTAAGCTTTTTGACAAGTACATGCTTTGCCATCCTGATTTCCATGCAGCCTTCTCTATACCTCTCTGCTCCTATATACTAATGGCACGTGACCCAACTTACACCAGCTACCCCCCACTTTCATTTATGACCTTGTTTACTCAACCTTTTAGTATCCAGCATCTGGATCAGCCTTAATCAGCTGATCAAGATGAGCACAGACCACTCCCATCTGGTTCACAGCTGAATGCATTCAGTTACAAATATATTGTGAGTCAGGAGTCTGTGTCAAACTTTAGTCTGTGTCCATCACCTTAAGTGTCCATTGCTTAAGTGTGAGAAATATTAATTAATTCTGAATTGAATCTGAAGTGAACTGAAGGTAACTGGATACTAAGTCACAGTAAACAATGTTTGTGTTTGTTTTCACTCTCACCCCCTTAATCCTTCACCTTTTCCAACCACCCCTAATCCCTACACCAAGTAAGGAACTCTTCATCTCTCCCTCCATTCTCCCCACCCATCTCACCTCCTCCTCAGAGCTACTCCTCAACATACAATCCTTTGCCTCCAAACACAGACAGCCACCTCATGCCCTCTCCTGCTCCCACCTACTAACGCTTTCTCTGCTCCTCCTTACTGCCGGCGACATCTCTCCAAATCCTGGCCCTCCTCACCACATCCCCACAATCACTTCCAACTCCTACCCATGATCTATCCCAAACTCTCGTAACCCTTTTATCCTTATACCCATCCGCCCAGCCCCCGATTCCCCAGTCCCACTAACAGGAGCTCTATGGAACGCTCGCTCCGTCTGCAACAAACTTTCCTACCTTCACGACCTCTTCATCACCAACAAGTTTTCCTTCCTCGGCATCACTGAAACCTGGCTCACCCCCTCTGACACGGCCTCTCCTGCTGCACTTTCGTACGGCGGATTCCACCTCTCCCATACCCCCCGCCCCACCGGCAAGCACGGTGGAGGAATAGGTTTCCTCCTCTCAGATAACTGCTCCTTCACCCATATCCCACTGCCACCCTCAATTACTCTCCCCTCTTTTGAAGTGCACTGCGTGCGCCTCTACTCCCCCTCCAACCTCCAACTGGCTGTCATCTACCGCCCCCCAGGATCAGCCACCATTTTCTTTGACCACTACACCACTTGGCTACTTCATTTCTTCTCCGTTGACATCCCCACTATCCTCATGGGCGACTTCAACATCCCCATTGACACTTCCCTCTCAGCCGCCTCTAAGCTTCTATCCCTCACTTCCTCCTTTGGTCTTACCCAGTGGTCTTCCACACCCACCCACAAAGACAGCCACACGCTGGACCTCATCTTTACTCGCCTCTGTTCCCTATCTAACCTCTCTAACTCACATCTCCCTCTCTCTGACCACAACCTACTTACATTCTGTACCCTCTCCTCTCCAGGGCAACAATCCCCACTTCACAAACTTGCATACCCTCTCGAAGAAATCTCAAACACCTTGACCTACACTCACTCTCTAAATCCCTTCTCCCTCTTACAGACAATAGTTCCTTACATGATGCAGATGTTGCTGCCACTTTATACAACACCACAACAGCTGCAGCTCTCGATTCGGTCGTCCCCCTCACACATACCAAAGCTTGCACAATCAACAGACAACCCTGGCACACCAGCCTAACTAAAGAACTGTGACGGGCCTGCAGGGTTGCTGAGTGTAGATGGAAAAGGTCCCACTCCAATGAGCACTTCATCGCATTCAAACAGTCCCTCACTACCTTCAAGTTCACACTCACTGCAGCAAAACAAACATACTTCTCATCTCTCATATCCTCCCTGTCTCACAACCCCAAACAACTATTCAACACCTTCAATTCTCTCCTCCGTCCCCCAGTGCCTCCATCCTCTCCTCTTATTTCAGCTGAAGACTTTGCCACATTCTTCAAACAGAAGATTGACACCATCAGACAAAGCTTTTGCCTAAAGCCCCCACAGCCCCTCCCCACACCTACTCAACCCTCCTCCTCCAAAACCACATTCTCCACCATTACGGAAGATCAACTTTCCTCTTTACTCTCCAAATCACACCTCACCACCTGTAAACTTGACCCAATACCATCCCACCTCATCCCAAACCTTACCACTATATTCATCCCAGCCCTAGCCCACCTCTTCAACTTGTCACAAACAACTGGTGTCTTCCCCTCATGCTTCAAACATGCCTCAATCACACCCATCCTCAAAAAGCCCTCCCTTGACCCATCCTCTCTGTCTAGCTATCGCCCCATATCACTTCTCCGCTATGCCTCAAAACTACTGGAACAACACGTCCATTCTGAGCTGTCCTCCCACCTCTCCTCCTGCTCCCTCTTTGACCACCTACAATCTGGTTTCCGACCGCACCATTCTACTGAAACTGCACTGACCAAAGTTACCAATGACCTACTAACCGCCAAATCTAAGCGACACTATTCTGTCCTCCTCCTCCTAGACCTGTCATCTGCCTTTGACACAGTGGACCATTCCCTCTTACTAAAAACTCTCTCATCTCTCGGCATCACAGACTTGGCCCTATCCTGGATCTCCTCATATCTAACAGACAGGACATTCAGTGTCTCTCACTCACAGACCACCTCCTCATCTCACCCCCTATCTGTCGGTGTCCCCCAAGGTTCAGTTCTAGGACCCCTGCTCTTCTCCATCTACACATTAGGCCTGGGACAGCTCATAGAGTCTCATGGCTTTCATTATCACCTCTATGCTGACGACACACAGATCTACCTATCTGGACCTGATATCACCTCCTTACTAACCAAAATCCCACAATGTCTGTCCGCTATTTCATCCTTCTTCTCTGCTAGATTTCTAAAACTTAACATGGACAAAACAGAATTCATCATCTTTCCGTCATCTCACTCAACCCCCTCAACTGACCTATCCATCATAGTCAATGGCTGCCCACTCTCCCCAGTCCATCAAGCTCGCTGCCTTGGGGTAACCCTGGACTCTGAACTCTCCTTCAAACCACATATCCAAGCCCTTTCCACTTCCTGCCAACTCCAACTCAAAAATATCTCCCGGATCTGCACATTCCTCAACCATGAATCTGCAAAAACACTAGTGCACGCCCTCATCATCTCCCGCCTTGACTACTGCAACCTCCTGCTCTGTGGCCTCCCTTCCAACACTCTCGCACCCCTCCAATCCATCCTAAACTCTGCTGCCCAACTAATCCACCTGTCCCCCCGCTATTCCCCGGCCTCTCCTCTCTGTCAATCTCTTCACTGGCTCCCCATTGCCCAGAGACTCCAGTTCAAAACCCTAACCATGACATACAAAGCCATTCACAACCTGTCTCCTCCATATATCTCTGACCTAGTCTCCCGCTACATACCCGCACGCAACCTCCGATCACCACAAGATCTCCTTCTCTACTCCCCTCTAATCTCCTCCTTCCACAATCGCATACAAGATTTCTCCTGTGCTTTCCCTCTACTCTGGAACTCTCTACCCCAACACATCAGACTCTCGTCGACCATGGAAACCTTCAAAAAGAGCCTGAAGACCCACCTCTTCCGACAAGCCTACAACCTGCAGTAACCACCACTCCACAAATAATGCTGCACGACCAGCTCTACCCTCACCTACTGTATCCTCACCCATCCCTTGTAGACTGTGAGCCCTCGCGGGCAGGGTCCTCGCTCCTCCTGTACCAGTCGCCGTCACATTGTGTTCAAGATTATTGTAATTGTTCTTGTATGTATACTAGTGTTGAGCGAACATGCTCGACACTGCTCGGTACTCGCCCGAGCATCACGCTACTCGGGATGTTCGGCGAGCACCGAGCATTTCCGGGTTACTCGAGCGGGAGCTCGGGTCTCCGCCCTGCATGTTTGGCGCTCTTTACAGAGCCAATGAACATGCAGGGATTGCCAGCCAGTCACTGTAATGCCGCAGCCATGTTGTTTGTGGGCATTACAGTGATTGGCTGGCCGCACAGCGTCACCTCGAGTATTTAAAACCGGGCGCCGCCATCTTGGACACAGTCACTCCGGATCAGACAGTGTAGGGACAGCGCTGCTGATTTAGGGAGAGATATATCCTGCAAAATAGTTAGTGTAGGGTCTGTAAAGGCTGCCAGATCAAACAAACAGTCCTTCTCAGGACTAATATCCATCCCAGGTATATCAGGCAGGCAGGCAGGCAGGCAGGCTGTATAGGAGACGCAGTGGTTATACCAGCAAACGCTGCATTACAGTCCTGTGTGCAGCTCCTGTTGCTGAAATTGCTGGACTTAGCTCCAGGTCCTGGGGGCCAGGAAAAATCCTTTTTTTTTATCTAAATCCTCTTTTTTTTTCCTCCTTCACAATGTACAAATACCCATCTTATTAACCTTTTGGTGTCACCCCCCCCCCCCCCAAAAAAAAAAGTGTGCCTCTGATTTTTCAGACACAAATATATCTGTTGAAAATAGTCTGGTGTAGGCCAGAGAAATAGAAGTGTGGTTTTGCAGTTCTATGTGCCATTTGTATCTAAAAAAAACAGTTTGAGTGTGTCGCTCACTGTTCAGCCGCAAATATATATATATTTAAAAAAGTCTGGTATACACCAGTAAATTATTACTGTGGCTTTGATGTTCCACGGTAAAACATCTCTATTATCCTGTTTTTGGCATTTTTTGCTGTATAAAAATAATAATAGTGTCTCCCTGATTTTTCAGACACAAATATATCTGTTGAAAATAGTCTGGTGTAGGCCAGAGAGACAGAAGTGTGCTTTTGCTGTTCCACGGTAAAAAATCTCTATTATCCTGCTTTTTGCATTTTTTGCTGTAAAAAAAAAAAAATAATAGTGTCTCCCTGATTTTTCAGACACAAATATATCTGTTGAAAATAGTCTGGTGTAGGCCCGAGAAATACAAGTGTGGTTTTGCAGTTCCACGGTACAAACCTCTGTATTATCCACTTTTGGGCCATTTGTATCTAAAAAAAACAGTTTGAGTGTGTCGCTCACTGTTCAGCCGCAAATATCTCTATTTAAAAAAGTGTGGTATACCCCAGTAAACAATAACTGTGGTTTTGCCATCCCACGGTAAAAAATCTCTATTATTCAGGTTTTGGTAGTTTTTTCCGTAAAGAAAAACAGTAGTGTCTCCTGACTGTTGTGACACAAAAATATATCTGTTGAAAATAGTCTTGTGTAGGCCCGACATCCCAGTGTGGTTTCGCAGTTCCACGGTCAAATCGTTGTACTATCCAGTTTTGGGCCTTTGGTATCTAAAAAAAAAAGCAGTTTGAGTGTGTCGCTCACTGTTCAGCCGCAAATATCTCTATTTAAAAAAGTGTGGTATACCCCAGTAAACAATAACTGTGGTTTTGCCATCCCACGGTAAAAAATCTCTATTATTCAGGTTTTGGTAGTTTTTTCCGTAAAGAAAAACAGTAGTGTCTCCTGACTGTTGTGACACAAAAATATATCTGTTGAAAATAGTCTTGTGTAGGCCCAACATCCCAGTGTGGTTTCGCAGTTCCACGGGTCAAATCGTTGTACTATCCAGTTTTGGGCCTTTGGTATCTAAAAAAAAAGCAGTTTGAGTGTGTCGCTCACTGTTCAGCCGCAAATATCTCTATTTAAAAAAGTGTGGTATACCCCAGTAAACAATAACTGTGGTATTCCTCTTCCACTGTTCTAATCTACTCTTTATTACCCTTTTTCCATTGATAGTGCAAGTGTAAGCTATTTTACTTCATTTACAATGGGCAAGGCGCGTGGCAAGGGACGTGGAAGTGGACGTTCTGGTGATGGTTCATGCAGAGGACGGGGCCGTGGCCAAGGTGAAAATGTGCCACAACCAACAGCCACATCTTCTCGCTCCCACTTCTTGACCGAATTACTAGGGAAGCACAAAACAACACCAGTATTGAGAACTGATCAGTGTGAACAGGTTATTAATTGGATAGCAGACAATACTTCCAGTTACCTGGGCACCACCACCTCCGGTCTGTCTTCCACACGGTCAACTCTTAGTAGCCTCACCCTGATACTCCTTCCTCCCACCATGCCGAGTGTCGTCAGACAGCAAGTGATCCCACACTTGGACACTCTGAAGAGCTGTTCACTGGTCCATTTCCATATTTGGGCCCCTCGCCTGATACGCTTGAAATGGTGGAAGAGGAGATCCCATGTTGCGATGCCCAAATATTTGAACAGCCACGGCCACAGGAAGTCGACGTTGGCAATCTGTCACAAGAGGTGGACGATGACGAGACACAATTGCCAGGAAGTGAGGAGGAGGATCGTGGTGCTCAAGTGGAAGAGGAGGAGGTGGTGGATGATCTAGTAACTGACCCAACGTGGAAGGAGGACATGCAGAGTGAGGCCAGCAACACACAGGGGGAGGGAGGCAGAGTACCCCAACAGGCAGGAAGAAGCAGTGTGGTGGCCACAGACAGAAGGCAGGCAACCGTTCCCCGTAACACCAACACGAGTGACGTTGCCAGTACAAGCGGTAGGTCTTCCAGAGTCTGGAATTTTTTTAAAGACTCTGCTGATAACCTCAAAAAGGCCATATGTTCCACCTGCCATGCCAGCATCAGCAGGGGTGACAAAACTACCAGCCTGACCACCACCAGCATGATCACGCACATGGCAGCAAAGCACCCGACTTTGTGGGGCGAAGCCCAGGGTCCACGACCAGTGTCAGCGGGTGTCACCACTGCTTCTTCCACTGTTGTGCGTGCAATAGAACCCCCTGTTGTGTGTGCAAGGCAATCCTCTGTCCATACTGCATGTAAAGATGCCCCCTCCTCTCAGTCTTCACTTGTTATGGCAGTTTCTCAAGAAACAGCATCAACATCCACGTCCACGTCCCACCGCAGCGTTCAATTGTCCATATCCCAGACCTTTGAACGAAAGCGGAAATTCGCAGCTAACGCCCCACAGGCCACAGTCCTAAATTCGCACATTTCACGACTGCTTGCATTGGAAATGCTGCCTTTTAGGCTGGTGGAGACGGAATCCTTCCGCAATCTTATGGCGGTGGCCGTCCCTCGGTACTCGGTCCCCAGCCGACACTATTTTGCCCGGTGTGGCATCCCCGCACTACACAAGCACGTGTCCCAAAGCATCTGCCGTGCACTCAACAACGCAGTTACTGGGAGAGTCCACCTGACAACGGACACGTGGACAAGTGCTTGTGGCCAGGGACGGTACATCTCTCTGACGGCACACTGGGTAAACATAGTGGAAGCCGGGACCCAGTTGGACCTTGGGACGGAACACATCCTCCCCACACCGAGGATTGCAGGCCCTATGTCAGTCAGAGTTGCCCCCACAGTGTACAGCTCCTGCGCATCCTCCTCCTCCTTCTCCTCCTCATGTTCAGCCTCCATCTCAGATATCACCACATCAGTTACAAGCTGGAAGCATTGCAGTACTGCCTCCGCCAAGCGGCAACAGGCTGTGCTGAAACTCATAAGCTTAGGTGATAATCCTCACACTGCTTGTGAGTTGTGGACAGCTGTGAAAGAGCAGGCAGATCTGTGGCTGAGACCGCTGAACCTACATCCCGGCATGGTCGTGTGTGACAATGGCCGTAACCTGGTGGCAGCTCTGAGGCGAGGTGAGATCACACACGTACCATGCCTGGCTCATGTGCTTAACCTCGTGGTTCAGCGGTTTCTTAAATCGTACCCCGAGTTGCCAGATCTGCTCGTAAAAGTACGCCGCCTGTCAGCTCATTTTCGCAAGTCGGCTACAGCTTCCGCCGCCCTTGCTGTGTTGCAGCAGCGTTTGCAGCTTCCGGCACACCGACTGGTGTGTGATGTCCCCACACGTTGGAACTCTACCCTCCACATGTTGCAAAGCATTTGTGAGCAGAAGAGAGCAGTTGTGGAGTACCAGCTGCAACAAGGCCGTCGATATTCAGGTCAGACTCCACACATAAGACCTCAGGAGTGGACCTGGATGTCTGACATATGTACCATCCTGACAAACTTTGAGGAGGCCACCAAGATGGTGAGTGGCGATGACGCCATCATTAGTGTCAGCATCCCACTTGTCTGTCTTTTGCAACGCTCTCTGCAGAGAATTAAAGAGGAGGCATTGCAGCCAGAGTATGATCAGATGGATCAAGAAGCCGTAGCGGGCGATTACACACAGCCCAGCCTCATCTCATCCCAATGTGCATTGGGGGACAATGAGGGAGAGGAGGAGGAGGAGGAAGAACAGGAGCTGCTATCATGCGTTGTAGACGGTAGTACCTGTACAAGTGTCATACCGTCGGTTCAGCGTGGGTGGCCTGAGGACAGGGGGGAGGAGAAAGAGGAGGAAGAGGAGGAGGAGGAGAGCATGGTCAGTCGTAATCTTGGTGAGGACACGGAAATCTTGCCCGTTACCAGTCTGGCACGCATGACAGTCATTACTGGTTGGTGACACTTGTAGACCCCCGCTACAAGGAGAACTTTCACTTTCTTATTCCTGAGGTGGAGAGGTCTACAAAAATGGGGCAATACCAGAAGGCCCTTGCTGCAGAACTCTTAAAAAAATTCCCATCTGAACACGCTAGCGGCAGAGGTCACAGTTCTGTGCCCAACCAAGGCGTACAGGCGAGAGAGATGCAACTCCAATCCAGCAGAGGCAGGGGAACACTGTCAACATTCTGGGACAGTTTTCTGACACCACCAGCTTACAGGCCCTGAGGCGCGGGGTACTCTCACAAGGAGTGGAAAGTTTCAAAAGATGGTGAGGGAGTACCTTGCCGATCGTACCAGCGTCCTCCGTGATTCCTCTGTGCCTTTTAATTATTGGGTATCCGAGCTGGACACTTGGAATGAACTCGCTCTGTACGCCTTGGAGGTCCTGGCCTGCCCTGCTGCTAGCGTGTTATCGGAGCGTGTTTTTAGTGCCGCTGGGGGAATTATAACTGATAAGCGCACTCGCCTGTCAACTGACAATGCTGACAAGCTGACCCTTATCAAAATGAACAAGGGCTGGATTGGGCCAGACTTCTCATCACCACCAAATGACAGCAGAGTAACATAAAGTCAAATCCACTGTGTTATTTCGTGAGGTGTATTCACATGCACCGCTTCACACCCACACATGGGTATACGCTTCCTCGTTTCGGCTGTTTAATCTTCTTCTCCTTATCCTCAGCCTCCACCACCACTATACCACCAGGGTGCCAGCATTGCAAGTTCCTCCGTCCTAATTTTTGGCAGCTTTTGCTGGGAAAGCATAAGCAAATACTATGGGAGACCCACTCCCCAATAATGGGACTTATGTTTGTAATATGCTGTACTGCATGGCTCTTGTAAGGGGCATTGCAAGTTGCTCCGTCCTAATTTTTGGCAGCTTTTGCTGGGAAAGCATAAGCAAATACTATGGGAAACCCACTCCCCAATAATGGGACTTATGTTTGTAATATGCTGTACTGCATGGCTCTTGTAAGGGGCATTGCAAGTTGCTCCGTCCTAATTTTTGGCAGCTTTTGCTTGCAAGGCATAAGCAAATACTATGGGAGACCCACTCCCCAATAATGGGACTTATGTTTGTAATATGCTGTACTGCATGGCTCTTGTAAGGGGCATTGCAAGTTGCTCCGTCCTAATTTTTGGCAGCTTTTGCTGGGAAAGCATAAGCAAATACTATGGGAGACCCACTCCCCAATAATGGGACTTATGTTTGTAATATGCTGTACTGCATGGCTCTTGTAAGGGGCATTGCAAGTTGCTCCGTCCTAATTTTTGGCAGCTTTTGCTTGCAAGGCATAAGCAAATACTATGGGACACCCACTCCCCAATAATGGGACTTATGTTTGTAATATGCATGTGACGCGCCCCCTGGGCTGTGTGTACACGTGTGTGGGATAGCCGATGCCGGGTCTCTGGGGTCTGTAGTCTCTGTGGCGGTGACCCGGTCTCGTGGCTCAGGCTGGTCAAACCAGTGGCAGTCTTTCTTAGGTTTTGAGGTTAATTGTCTGACTGCGCCTCCCGTGGATTGCGGTCAGGGAGTACCACCGCTGCGAGGCAGACCGCTGAGGCTGGTGTTGTGTGCGCCGCATAGAATGGGATAACTCCCCTCGGGAGGAGTATAGCCTCAGGGCAGTGATTGTGGATGATGGGGGTGATGGTGCACGAGCGCAGCAGGAACGACTCAGAGTCTTTGCAGTGCAGTTCAGGGTCTTTACTGATGATTATAAGGTAGACCCTCCCGGGAGTACTGGCTAGCATAAGAGGCCTGGTCAGTCTTTGAGCAAGCAGGAGTTCCTCTGGCCAGGTGGAGTTGTAGGCCTCCCCGTCTGTCTGCACTCTTCCTGGCTACCTTGCTGTAAGCGGGTAGAAGTAGCCCACGTTCCTGAGTGTACCGTGTAGTGCTCACCCGTATGGCTGGTGACTTGGGGCCTTCTGTTAGCCTCCGCTCCACGACGGCGGTGCTGGTCCCTTGCTTGTGACTGAGCCTCCGGGCTTCTATGGCCAGAGGACCTGAAATCCCCTGCCGGCTGGTTTCTGCTGCTGGATATATAAGTCCTCACAGCTTCGGACTCCTGTGTCCGGTTCCTATTGTCTTCTGCCAGGGCGAGCTCTGCTCAGCTTCCAGCCCCTGGTCTTTAGCTCCTAGCTCCTACAGAGCTCCTTGCTGTTACTTTCCCTTGCTCTCACTCTCACTCTGACTGTTCTCTGACTCACTCAACCCCGCCCCAGATCCAGTTTATAAGGGCAGAATTCTCCCCTCCCAGGACTGGGGCAGGAGGATGTTGCATGTTTAAGGGATCCTGACCAGGAAACCTCCCACTTGCTCTCCGACGTAATATCTCTATTACTGTGGTGACCAGACCCCTGGGGTGCCACACATGGCTCTTGTAAGGGGCATTGCAGTTCCTCATAATTTTTGGAAAGCCTTCCATTCACTGCTTAGGCCAACAGTGCACAGGAGACCCAGTTGCTTTAAATGGAAAAAACGGTTTAGCTAAGGCCCTCTGACCTCCATGTCACTTCCAAGGGGCATTAGAGTGCCTCGAAATTTTTGGTAGGCATTGCATTCACTGTATGCCTTATAACTGTGTAGCTGAACCGCTCCTTTTGGTACAGAAACATATCCTACAAGACATGTGTGGTTGGCTGGCCTGATATTGATGTAAAAGGTCCCTGTTCCTGCTGCTCTTTCTCCTTTGCCACCAACTCATCCATCATTCATCACCTGAAGCTTTGTTTTAACGGAAGTCATAGAACTGGGATAGTAGCAGGAAAACATCCAGCAATCCTCGAAGGAGGTAGAATATGCGCCAAAACGCTGACCACCTCAGGCCTAGCTGCTACTACATACATGCGCTTGCATTCCAAGGAACAGAAAGCTAAGGAGGTGGATGGCCTCATGATCATGAATAATTTACTCGTTGTGTAGGAGGCCGACCACTGCTGCTGTCTACCTTCTGAACTTTGTGTTGAAGCCTGATTGACCCAGGACCCGCAATCCTCTATGTCTGGAGGACGTGTTGCATCCCAGTGTCCAACTGTGTCCCGGCTTCCACAATATTAACCCAGTGTGAAGGCGTCAGTGAGATGGATCATTCCTGGCCACATTCACTTGTCCACGTGTTTGTGGTTAGGCTGTCCTTCCCACTAAATGCACTGGGGAGGGCACAGGTAATGTTTTGGTATGCGCACTTGTGTATAAGGCGCACCGGGACAAATAGGGGCGGCTGGGGACCGTTTATGAACACCCGGCCACCCCCACGCGGCTGGGGACTGTGTGTGGGCACCCGGCCGCGGGGCGGCTGGGGACTGAGTATGAATACCAGGCTACCGACGCAGCCATGACGTGGTGGCCAGATTCCACCTCCATATGCCTAAAAGGCCCAATTTCAAGTGCAAGCAAGCTAGCAGTAGAGATGAGCGTTGTTCGACTCGAACTGTTCGCCAATCTCAAATTCGAGCTGTTTTGGGCGGTGTACGAGCCGTTCGGCAAACATGAACGATTTGAGAAAATTCGGCTGTTCGAGGATATGTTCGATTACTGTTCGTGCACCAAAATCATAACTGGATTTTTTCTCAGTAATGATGAAAATTAATGTTAATACGCAGTTTGAGTGTACAGCGGGGTGGGGGGAGGGGCAGGGGATGGATCTCTGCAGGAATAATGAAGATCTCCATTTTTTTTTCTCTTTCCCGCATTTGCAGTGGGGAGGTGCAATCTGTCAGCCTATCAGCAGCGCACACACGGAGCGAAGTGCTTTTTTTCACACAAGCAAGGGCATGTGTCATTGGCAGTGTATGTCACATGTCCTTGCCCTATAAGACCAAGCCATTTTCCCCGTCGCCACCATTTTCTCACTGCTGCAGCTGCGTGTTAGACGGCACCGCTGTTGCTGTGTGCTCTATACCTTGTTAATTTCAAGCCAATTTTCGCACAAATCTACAGATAGCTTGGGAGTAGGGAATAGTTGTGATTGCAGTCCTTTTAAGGACTAGGTTACAGCATTTCCTACGACTTTTATCAGGGAGGTCTGTGCTCTTAAATAGATAGATTGTGGGAGTAAAGACTAATTGTAATTGCAGTCCTTTTCAGGACTAGGTTACATGAGTTCCTATCAGTTTTTGCCAGGCAGGTCTGTGCCAGTGCTGTGCAAGTTTTTTTCACAGCATTTGGCTGAATCTAGCAAAGCTAATCCTTTTTGGCCTATTGCAGAGTGTGTTAGTCAGTGGAGTAGCCTATCTGTGTTGCAAGATATACCACCTGTGTATAGAATACCAATTTTTTTACTGCACCTAGTGAAGTAAAATCTTTTGGGCATAGCATCATTCTATTAGTCCATCTATACTGACCTCCATCAGGTTGCAAATTCAAAATAATTTTTTGTCTGCATCTAGTTCTGAAAAAATATTTGGCCTTCTAGCAGTGTGTGGGACTTTCTCTATTAGTCCATCTATACTGAACTCCATCAGGCTGCAAATTAAAAATAATTTTTATCTGCATCTACCTCTGAAAAAAATATTTGGCCTTCTAGCTGTGTGTGGGACTTTCTCTATTAGTCCATCTATACTGACCTCCATCAGGTTGCAAATTAAAAATAATTTATATCTGCATCTAGCTCTGAAAAAATATTTGGCCTTCTAGCAGTGTGTGGGACTTTCTCTATTAGTCCATCTATACTGACCTCCATCAGGTTGCAAACTGAATATAATTTTTTTCTGCATCTAGCTCTGAAAAAATATTTGGCCTTCTAGCAGTGTGTGGGAATTTCTCTATTAGTCCATCTATACTGACCTCCATCAGGTTGCAAATTAAAAATAATTTATATCTGCATCTAGCTCTGAAAAAATATTTGGCCTTTTAGCAGTGTGTGGGACTTTCTCTATTAGTCCATCTATACTGACCTCCATCAGGTTGCAAATTAAAAATAATTTTTTGTCTGCATCTAGCTCTGAAAATATATTTGGCCTTCTAGCAGTGTGTGGAACTTTCTCTATTAGTCCATCTATACTGACCTCCATCAGGTTGCAAATTAAAAATAATTTATATCTGCATCTAGCTCTGAAAAAATATTTGGCCTTCTAGCAGTGTGTGGGACTTTCTCTATTAGTCCATCTATACTGACCTCCATCAGGTTGCAAACTGAATATAATTTTTTTCTGCATCTAGCTCTGAAAAAATATTTGGCCTTCTAGCAGTGTGTGGGACTTTCTCTATTAGTCCATCTATACTGACCTCCATCAGGTTGCAAATTAAAAATAATTTTTGTCTACATCTAGCTCTGAAAAAATATTTGGCCTTCTAGCAGTGTGTGGGACTTTCTCTATTAGTCCATCTATACTGACCTCCATCAGGTTGCAAACTGAATATATTTTTTTTCTGCATCTACCTCTGAAAAAATATTTGGGCTTCTAGTTGTGTGTAGGACTTGTTCTATTAGTCCATCTATACTGACCTCCATCAGGTTGCAAACTGAATACAATTTTTTTCTGCATCTACCTCTGAAAAAATATTTGGGCTTCTAGCTGTGTGTGGGACTTGTTCTATTAGTCCATCTATACTGACCTTCATCAGGTTGCAAATTGAATATAATTTTTTTCTGCATCTAACCCAGCCAATAGTTTTGGCCTAATACCACAGTTTGGCCACTCAGCTCTGCTCGGTTCCCATCCATTGTTTTTTTATGCAAACAACTCCAGAGTTGTGTATTAGTTAACCACCAAAATGAGTGGAAAAAGGCCTGCTGCTGTTGGAAAGGGGAATAGGCGTGTTGGGAAGGGGAAAAAAGGTTGTGTCCGTGGGGTAGGTGTTAAAGCAACAGTAACATCTGCAGAAGAAAGACCATCTTCCAGCCAAACTAAAATGTCTACTTCTTTTAGCGGACAATGTGATAAGATCCCTTTCTTACGGCCACGCCAATCGCTACAAATTCCAGATGAGGCAAAAAAACAGCAGGTGCTTCAACGGATATCAAGTGCTCCTTTAAGTGGGCTCTCCTCCACATCAACTTCAACATCACAAATACTCCAGTCCTCAAAGGTGTCACCCCAATCGCACTTGCTTCCTCACAGCTCCCAAATCTCCAGCTGCCCGTCTGAGTATGAGGTAGAACAGATGGTTGAGTCTGCAGAGCTGTTTACTCATGCTATAGCCTGGGAATCAGAGGTCGACTCCAGCGCTTCTGTGAATCCAGACGAGGAAATGATCTGCACTGATGCCCAGAATCTTTATGAGTCGGATCCAGGACCAGACGCAGAAGGTTCTGACCATAATGTAGACCCTCATTCCCAAACTGTAACTCCTGTTGGTGGAGACAATGAGGAAGACGATGATGAGACTCAAATACCTGATTGGAGCGACAACTTTAGTTTTTTGTCAGGGCAGGAACAGGTTGGCTCTGAGGACGACGGGTGTGATAACGCACAGGGTGATGATGATGCGGTTGGAGATCCCACTTACTGTCAACCCACAGTCAGCCAAGAGATGAGGTCAGCAGAGGAGGTGAAGGAAGATGCTAGTGACGACGAGGTCAGGTTGCGCCTTCCTGGACAGAGACGTAGTACTGGAAGCACGTCAACAACTGCATCCTCAAACACAACTCTGCCTCTCACCACAAGTCGTGGTGGCTCTTCAGGTCGCATGGGTGCTAAGCCTTGCATAGCCTGGGCATTTTTTCAGATCGATAAAGATGACCCAACTCATGTTATCTGTAACATTTGTCAGCAAAAGCTAAGTAGAGGCCAAAAAATACATAGTTTGAGTACTTCATGCATGAACCGGCACATGGACATGAAGCATAAGTTGCAGTGGGAAGCTCAGTGTGCTACAATGCTGCCTAGCCGGCCGGGCCAACCACCGTCTGCCATATCTTTTGCATCCGCGGCCTCTTCATCCTCTGTGACTGGGGGGACAGCAGTCACACCTGTTTTGGGGCGCAGACCTGCCACCTCTTTACCCGCAACAGCCAGCGTGATTGGCAGGTCATCATTTTCTTTGGAGGTGGTAACACCAGCTGGTGTTGAGCGCTGTCCGACATCGATAGCACCACCTTTGGATCAAGGCAACCTAACATGTCCGCCAGCATCTTCCTCACAGACCGGCAGTTTGCCGGGGACACCCTTATCAACCCCGTCTAAGCACAATAGCCAGCCCTCGGTCCCTCAGATGTGGACAAGTAAAAGACCATTTCCTCCTAGCCATGAGAAAGCTAAGAGGTTGAATTTCACCATCTGCAAGCTCTTGGCTACAGAAATGCTGCCTTTCCGCCTGGTGGACACAGAGGATTTTCGAGACCTTATGTCCGTCGCAGTGCCCCAGTACCAGATGCCCAGTCGGCACTACTTCTCAAAGAAAGGTGTGCCTGCGCTCCACCAGCATGTCGCACACAACATCACCGCTTCTTTGAGAAACTCTGTGTGTGACAGGGTGCATTTCACCACAGACACTTGGACGAGTAGGCATGGACAGGGGCGTTACATGTCGCTGACTGGGCACTGGGTAACTATGGTGACAGCAGGACAAGGGGCTGCTGTCCAAGTCTTGCCGTCCCCACGAGTTGTGGGTCAATCCTCTTTATGTCAAAGTTCCTCCACTGCTTCTGCCTCCTCAACCTCCTCTCGGTCTTCCACCTGCACCCAAAGCCTGTCTGGTCATGCCACAAGCTTTCTAACTGCGCAGAAGGGATCCTGCACACCTCCTTACTATGCTGGCAGTAGGGCTCAACGTCATCAGGCGGTTTTTACTGTGAAATGTCTGGGAAATGTGAGTCACACAGCTGAGGAGTTGTGGTCAGCTCTGGAGAACCAATTTCATGAATGGTTGTCTCCACTGGACCTGAAACCAGGGAAGGCCGTGTGCGACAATGCTGCAAACCTGGGTGCGGCCCTTCGCCGGGGCAATGTCACACACGTGCCTTGTATGGCTCACGTGTTGAACCTGGTTGTCCAGCAATTTTTAGCCCACTATCCCAGACTAGATGGCCTTCTGCAGAGGGCACGGTCGCTGTGTGCTCACTTCCGCCGTTCGCATCCCGCAGCTCAGCGACTTACATCTCTACAGAAGTCGTTGGGCCTGCCACTTCACCGGCTAAAATGCGATGTGCCTACCCGGTGGAATTCAACTCTGCACATGTTGCAGCGACTGTGGCAGCACCGACAAGCCCTGGTGCAATACGTTCTGACGTATAGCCTGGGCCAACGAGATTCAGAGGTGGGGCAAATCACGCTGGAGGAGTGGTCTCAGATCAGGGACCTATGCACCCTTCTGCACAGGTTTGAAATGGCGACGAAGATGTTTAGTGCTGACGATGCCATTATCAGCATGACTATTCCGGTGATTTACATGCTGGAGCACATGTTAAACAGAATTCGGAGTCAGGTGGTGGCACAAGAGGAAGTGGAGGAAGTAGAGGAGGAGGAGTTGTATGCGGAAGGGCTAACATCTGCAAGGTCCAGACGGTCGGCAGCACCAAGGCGGCAGGCATGTGAGGGTGGGGGAGATGGTTTTACCAGGGCGCATGGTAGCAGCCAAACTAGTGAGGAAGGTGCAGGAGCCCAGGAAGAAGTGGAGGACGAACTGATGGAAGACTCATCAGATGAGGGAGACCTTGATCACATTTCTGTTGTGCGAGGTTGGGTGGAGAGGACAGAGGAAGGAAGCATGATTGTTACCTCGCCACCAACACAACAGGGACTTGGTGCTCCTGGATGCGCAACACACATGAGTGCCTTCTTGCTGCACTACCTGCAACATGACCCTCGAATTGTGAGAATTAGAAATAATCCTGACTACTGGGTTGCCACACTGTTAGATCCCCGGTACAAAAGTAAATTTGCAGAAATTATTCCTGCCATAGAAAGGGATGCACGCATGCAGGAGTATCAGCAGAGACTGCTGCAGAATCTTACATGTGCTTTTCCACAAAACACCAGTGGTGCACGTAGTGAATCTCACAGTTCCAACTTGCCAACCGTGGGACCGTCAAGTGTTCAGCACTCAAACCGTAACAGAACCACAGTATCTGCTGGTAACATCAATTTTGCGGAATCATTTCACCACTTTTTTAGCCCATCCTTTGCAAGGCCACAGGAGACAAGAAGTCTGACATATAGTCAACGCCTAGAGACGATGGTACAGGAGTATCTCCAAGTAAACATTGAAGCCATGACTGTGTCACTGGACCCTTGCTCTTTTTGGGCTTCCAATCTGGATAAATGGCCGGAGCTAGCCACTTACGCCTTGGAGATCTTGTCATTCCCCGCAGCCAGCATTCTGTCTGAACGTGTGTTCAGCGCTGCTGGTGGTGTGCTGACAGATAAGCGCATGCGGCTCTCCACTGATAATGTAGACAGACTCACGTTCATAAAGATGAACAAATCATGGATCCGAAACGACTTTTCTACCCCTGTGTCATCCTGGGGAGAGTAAAAGCTGGTTAAAATCACCCTACCAACCGTTTTAAGCTTTCAAATTACTAATCATGATTATCTGTATCTTGGCTGGAAAATAATTTGGGCTTTGTAGCAGTGTGCAGCACTGATTCTATTAGGCCATCTATAATAAGCTCCACCAGATTTAAAATTACTAATCATGTTTATCTGTATCTTGACTGGAAAATAATTTGGGCTTTGTAGCAGTGTGCAGCACTGATCCTATTAGGCCATCTATACTAAGCTCCACCAGATTTAAAATTAATAATAATTTTTAGCTGCATCTAGCCCGGAAAATAATTTTGGGGCTCCGAGATGCGCAAGACACATAAGTGCCTTCTTGCTGCACTACCTGCAACATGACCCTCAGATTGTCAGAATTCGAAGTAATCATGACTACTGGGTTGCCACTAGAGATGAGCGTTGTTCTACTCGAACTGTTCGCCAATCTCAAATTCGAGCTGTTTTGGGCGGTGTTCGAGCCGTTCGGCGAACACGAACAATTTGAGAAAAATTCGGCTGTTCGAGGTTATGTTCGATAACTGTTCGTGCACCAAAATCATAACTGGATTTTTTCTCAGCAATGATGAAAATTAATGTTAATACGCAGTTTGAGTGTACAGCGCGGTGGGGGGAGGGGCAGGGGATGGATCTCTGCAGGAACAATGAAGATCTCCATTTTTTTTTCTCTTTCCCGCATTTGCAGTGGGGAGGTGCAATCTGTCAGCCTATGAGCAGCGCACACACGGAGCGAAGTGCTTTTTTTCACACAAGCAAGGGCATGTGTCATTGGCAGTGTATGTCACATGTCCTTGCCCTATAAGACCAAGCCATTTTCCCCGTCGCCACCATTTTCTCACTGCTGCAGCTGCGTCTTAGACGGCACCGCTGTTGCTGTGTGCGCTATACCTTGTTAATTTCAAGCCAATTTTCGCACAAATATACAGATAGCTTGGGAGTAGGGAATAGTTGTGATTGCAGTCCTTTTAAGGACTAGGTTACAGCATTTCCTACGACTTTTATCAGGGAGGTCTGTGCTCTTAAATAGATAGGTTGTGGGAGTAAAGACTAATTGTAATTGGAGTCCTTTTCAGGACTAGGTTACATGAGTTCCTATCAGTTTTTGCCAGGCAGGTCTGTGCCAGTGCTGTGCAAGTTTTTTTCACAGCATTTGGCTGAATCTAGCAAAGCTAATCCTTTTTGGCCTATTGCAGAGTGTGTTAGTCAGTGGAGTAGCCTATCTGTGTTGCAAGATATACCACCTGTGTATAGAATACCAATTTTTTTACTGCACCTAGTGAAGTAAAATCTTTTGGGCATAGCATCATTCTATTAGTCCATCTATACTGACCTCCATCAGGTTGCAAACTGAATATAATTTTTTTCTGCATCTAGCTCTGAAAAAATATTTGGGCTTCTAGCAGTGTGTGGGACTTGGTCTATTAGTCCATCTATACTGACCTCCATCAGGTTGCAAATTAAAAATAATTTTTTTCTTCATTTAGCTCTGAAAAAATATTTGGGCTTCTAGCAGTGTGTGGGACTTGTTCTATTAGTCCTTCTATACTGACCTCCAGCAGGTTGCAAATTGAATATAATTTTTTTCTGCATCTAGCTCTGAAAAAATAGTTGGGCTTCTAGCGGTGTGTGGGACTTGGTCTATTAGTCCATCTATACTGACCTCCATCAGGTTGCAAATTAAAAATAATTTTTTTCTGCATCTAGCTCTGAAAAAATATTTGGGCTTCTAGCAGTGTGTGGGACTTGGTCTATTAGTCCATCTATACTGACCTCCATCAGGTTGCAAATTAAAAATAATTTTTTTCTGCATCTAGCTCTGAAAAAATATTTGGGCTTCTAGCAGTGTGTGGGACTTGGTCTATTAGTCCATCTATACTGACCTCCATCAGGTTGCAAATTAAAAATAATTTTTTTCTTCATTTAGCTCTGAAAAAATATTTGGGCTTCTAGCAGTGTGTGGGACTTGTTCTATTAGTCCTTCTATACTGACCTCCAGCAGGTTGCAAATTGAATAGAATTTTTTTCTGCATCTAGCTCTGAAAAAATAGTTGGGCTTCTAGCGGTGTGTGGGACTTGGTCTATTAGTCCATCTATACTGACCTCCATCAGGTTGCAAATTAAAAATAATTTTTTTCTGCATCTAGCTCTGAAAAAATATTTGGGCTTCTAGCAGTGTGTGGGACTTGGTCTATTAGTCCATCTATACTGACCTCCATCAGGTTGCAAATTAAAAATAATTTTTATCGGCATCTACAGTACCTCTGAAAAAATATTTGGGCTTCTAGCTGTGTGTGGGACTATTTGTATTAGTCCATCTATACTGACCTCCATCAGGTTGCAAACTGAATATATATTTTTTCTGCATCTACCTCTGAAAAAATATTTGGCCTTCTAGTAGTGTGTCGGACTTTCTCTATTAGTCCATCTATACTGACCTCCATCAGGTTGCAAATTAAAACTAATTTTTATCTGCATCTACAGTACCTCTGAAAAAATATTTGGGCTTCTAGCTGTGTGTGGGACTATTTGTATTAGTCCATCTATACTGACCTCCATCAGGTTGCAAATTCAAAATAATTTTTTTCTGCATCTAACCCAGCCAATAGTTTTGGCCTAATACCACAGTTTGGCCACTCAGCTCTGCTCGGTTACCATCCATTGTTTTTTTGTGCAAACAACTCCAGAGTTGTGAATTAGTTAACCACCAAAATGAGTGGAAAAAGGCCTGCTGGTGGTGGAAAGGGGAATATTCGTGTTGGGAAGGGGAAAAAAGGTTGTGTCCGTGGGGTAGGTGTTAAAGCAACAGTAACATCTGCAGAAGAAAGACCATCTTCCAGCCAAACTAAAATGTCTACTTCTTTTAGCGGACAATGTGATAAGATCCCTTTCTTACGGCCACGCCAATCGCTACAAATTCCAGATGAGGCACAAAAACAGCAGGTGCTTCAACGGATATCAAGTGCTCCTTTAAGTGGGCTCTCCTCCACATCAACTTCAACATCACAAATACTCCAGTCCTCAAAGGTGTCACCCAAATCGCACTTGCTTCCTCACAGCTCCCAAATCTCCAGCTGCCCGTCTGAGTATGAGGTAGAACAGATGGTTGAGTCTGCAG
Organism: Phyllobates terribilis; assembly: GCF_046119375.1. Taxonomy (NCBI): domain Eukaryota; kingdom Metazoa; phylum Chordata; class Amphibia; order Anura; family Dendrobatidae; genus Phyllobates; species Phyllobates terribilis. The sequence continues at coordinate 262,401,129 of NW_027362768.1, forward strand.
AGCTGTTTACTCATACTATAGCCTGGGAATCAGAGGTCGACTCCAGCGCTTCTGTGAATCCAGACGAGGAAATGATCTGCACTGATGCCCAGAATCTTTATGAGTCGGATCCAGGACCAGACGCAGAAGGTTCTGACCATAATGTAGACCCTCATTCCCAAACTGTAACTCCTGTTGGTGGAGACAATGAGGAAGACGATGATAAGACTCAAATACCTGATTGGAGCGACAACTTTAGTTTTTTGTCAGGGCAGGAACAGGTTGGCTCTGAGGACGACGGGTGTGATAACGCACAGGGTGATGATGATGAGGTCGGAGATCCCACTTACTGTCAACCCACAGTCACCCAAGAGATGAGGTCAGCAGAGGAGGTGAAGGAAGATGCTAGTGACGACGAGGTCAGGTTGCGCCTTCCTGGACAGAGACGTAGTACTGGAAGCACGTCAACAACTGCATCCTCAAACACAACTCTGCCTCTCACCACAAGTTGTGGTGGCTCTTCAGGTCGCATGGGTGCTAAGCCTTGCATAGCCTGGGCATTTTTTCAGATCGATAAAGATGACCCAACTCGTGTTATCTGTAACATTTGTCAGCAAAAGCTAAGTAGAGGCCAAAAAATACATAGTTTGAGTACTTCATGCATGAACCGGCACATGGACATGAAGCATAAGTTGCAGTGGGAAGCTCAGTGTGCTACAATGCGGCCTAGCCGGCCGGGCCAATCACCGTCTGCCATATCTTGCGCATCCGCGGCCTCTTCATCCTCTGTGACTGGGGGGACAGCAGTCACACCTGTTTTGGGGCGCAGACCTGCCACCTCTTTACCCGCAACAGCCAGCGTGATTGGCAGGTCATCATTTTCTTTGGAGGTGGTAACACCAGCTGGTGTTGAGCGCTGTCCGACATCGATAGCACCACCTTTGGATCAAGGCAACCTAACATGTCCGCCTGCATCTTCCTCACAGACCGGCAGTTTGCCGGGGACACCCTTATCAACCCCGTCTAAGCACAATAGCCAGCCCTCGGTCCCTCAGATGTGGACAAGTAAAAGACCATTTCCTCCTAGCCATGAGAAAGCTAAGAGGTTGAATTTCACCATCTGCAAGCTCTTGGCTACAGAAATGCTGCCTTTCCGCCTGGTGGACACAGAGGATTTTTGAGACCTTATGTCCGTCGCAGTGCCCCAGTACCAGATGCCCAGTCGGCACTACTTCTCAAAGAAAGGTGTGCCTGCGCTCCACCAGCATGTCGCACACAACATCACCGCTTCTTTGAGAAACTCTGTGTGTGACAGGGTGCATTTCACCACAGACACTTGGACGAGTAGGCATGGACAGGGGCGTTACATGTCGCTGACTGGGCACTGGGTAACTATGGTGACAGCAGGACAAGGGGCTGCTGTCCAAGTCTTGCCGTCCCCACGAGTTGTGCGTCAATCCTCTTTATGTCAAAGTTCCTCCACTGCTTCTGCCTCCTCAACCTCCTCTCGGTCTTCCACCTGCACCCAAAGCCTGTCTGGTCATGCCACAAGCTTTCTAACTGCGCAGAAGGGATCCTGCACACCTCCTTACTATGCTGGCAGTAGGGCTCAACGTCATCAGGCGGTTTTTACATTGAAATGTCTGGGAAATGTGAGTCACACAGCTGAGGAGTTGTGGTCAGCTCTGGAGAACCAATTTCATGAATGGTTGTCTCCACTGGACCTGAAACCAGGGAAGGCCGTGTGCGACAATGCTGCAAACCTGGGTGCGGCCCTTCGCCGGGGCAATGTCACACACGTGCCTTGTATGGCTCACGTGTTGAACCTGGTTGTCCAGCAATTTTTAGCCCACTATCCCAGACTAGATGGCCTTCTGCAGAGGGCACGGTCGCTGTGTGCTCACTTCCGCCGTTCGCATCCCGCAGCTCAGCGACTTACATCTCTACAGAAGTCGTTGGGCCTGCCACTTCACCGGCTAAAATGCGATGTGCCTACCCGGTGGAATTCAACTCTGCACATGTTGCAGCGACTGTGGCAGCACCGACAAGCCCTGGTGCAATACGTTCTGACGTATAGCCTGGGCCAACGAGATTCAGAGGTGGGGCAAATCACGCTGGAGGAGTGGTCTCAGATCAGGGACCTATGCACCCTTCTGCACAGTTTTGAAATGGCGACGAAGATGTTTAGTGCTGACGATGCCATTATCAGCATGACTATTCCGGTGATTTACATGCTGGAGCACATGTTAAACAGAATTCGGAGTCAGGTGGTGGCACAAGAGGAGGTGGAGGAAGTAGAGGAGGAGGAGTTGTATGCGGAAGGGCTAACATCTGCAAGGTCCAGACGGTCGGCAGCACCAAGGCGGCAGGCATGTGAGGGTGGGGGAGATGGTTTTACCAGGGCGCATGGTAGCAGCCAAACTAGTGAGGAAGGTGCAGGAGCCCAGGAAGAAGTGGAGGACGAACTGATGGAAGACTCATCAGATGAGGGAGACCTTGATCACATTTCTGTTGTGCGAGGTTGGGGGGAGAGGACAGAGGAAGGAAGCATGATTGTTACCTCGCCACCAACACAACAGGGACTTGGTGCTCCTGGATGCGCAACACACATGAGTGCCTTCTTGCTGCACTACCTGCAACATGACCCTCGAATTGTGAGAATTAGAAATAATCCTGACTACTGGGTTGCCACACTGTTAGATCCCCGGTACAAAAGTAAATTTGCAGAAATTATTCCTGCCATAGAAAGGGATGCACGCATGCAGGAGTATCAGCAGAGACTGTTGCAGAATCTTACATGTGCTTTTCCACAAAATACCAGTGGTGCACGTAGTGAATCTCACAGTTCCAACTTGCCAACCGTGGGACCGTCAAGTGTTCAGCACTCAAACCGTAACAGAACCACAGTATCTGCTGGTAACATCAATTTTGCGGAATCATTTCACCACTTTTTTAGCCCATCCTTTGCAAGGCCACAGGAGACAAGAAGTCTGACACATAGTCAACGCCTAGAGACGATGGTACAGGAGTATCTCCAAGTAAACATTGAAGCCACGACTGTGTCACTGGACCCTTGCTCTTTTTGGGCTTCCAATCTGGATAAATGGCCGGAGCTAGCCACTTACGCCTTGGAGATCTTGTCATGCCCCGCAGCCAGCGTTCTGTCTGAACGTGTGTTCAGCGCTGCTGGTGGTGTGCTGACAGATAAGCGCACGCGGCTCTCCACTGATAATGTAGACAGACTCACGTTCATAAAGATGAACAAATCATGGATCCGAAACGACTTTTCTACCCCTGTGTCATCCTGGGGAGAGTAAAAGCTTGATGATTGGTTAAAATCACCCTACCAACCGTTTTAAGCTTTCAAATTACTAATCATGTTTATCTGTATCTTGACTGGAAAATAATTTGGGCTTTGTAGCAGTGTGCAGCACTGATCCTATTAGGCCATCTATACTAAAGCTTCACCAGATTTAAAATTAAAAATAATTTTTAGCTGCATCTAGCCCGGAAAATAATTTTGGGGCTCCGAGATGCGCAAGGCACATAAGTGCCTTCTTGCTGCACTACCTGCAGCATGACCCTCATATTGTCAGAATTCGAAGTAATCATGACTACTGGGTTGCCACACTCTTAGATCCCCCAAACTTTTCGATCAACCTTTTCATTTTAATAAAGACCAAAAAAATGGTCATTTTTGAAATTATAAGCATTAGCAGGTTGTTAGAAACTGAAATCAAACAGTTTTCAACTCAAAACTTTATTCTAGGTGATGTTACATTTTCACATAGGACCCCTTGTTCGAAAGGAGCTTCTGAACTCTCTCGTCCATTGAATTTGTCAGGTTTTGGATGGTTTCTGCTTCAATTGTTTTGCATGAGGACAGAATACCCTCCCAGAGCTGTTGCTTAGATGTGAACTGCCTCCCGCCATCATAGACACTCCTTTTAATGATGCTCCAAAGGTTCTGAATGGGGTAGAGGTCAGGGGAGCATGGGGGTCACACCATAAGTTTGTCCCCTTTTATGCCCATATCAGCCAGAGATGCAGATGTTTTATGTGCAGCATGAGATGGTGCATTATCATGCAGAAAAATGATCTTGCTGTGAAATACACGGTTCTTCTTCTTGAACCATGGCAGGAAGTGCTGTTTGAGAAAATCCACATACATTATGGAGTTCATCTTTAGCGCCTTCAGGGATCCTAAAGGGGCCGACAATCTCTCTCCCCATGATTCCAGCCCAAAACATTACTCCACCTCCTCCTTGTTGGCGCTGTAGCCGTGTTTGCGTGGGGTGTCCATCAACCAGCCATCCTCCACTCCATCCATCTGGACCATCGAGCGCTGCACGGCACTCATCCGTGAACAAAACAGTTTTGAAATCAGTCTTCATGTAATGTTTGGCCCACTGGAGCCGTTTCTGCTTGTGTGAAGTGGATAGAGGAGGTCGACAGGATGGCGCATGCACAGCTGCAAACCTCTGAAGGACCCTGCATCTTGTTGTTCGGGGGACGTTGGAGGCACAAGCAGCTTCAAAAACTTGTCTGCTGCTATGACAAGGCTTTTTTGCCGCTGCTCTTTCAACCTGACGTAATTGCCTGTAGGAAAGAGTCCTCAATTTGCCCTTATCAGCACGCACACGTGTGTACTGTGAATCAGCTACATACTTCTTGATTGCCAAGACACTTCATCCTGATCATCGCACAATGTTGATTGTAGTCATGCCTTGACCTAAACACTCCACAATTTGTTGCTTCTCAGCAGCCGACACATCCTTTTTCTTTCCCATTTTGGCAGAAAATGTAGGCTGCTTAATAATGTGAGAGAGTCTTCTTAAGTAGTCTTGCCTTTCATTGGACACACCTGCCAAACTAATTAGCACAGGTGTCTGCAATTGCTTACAGTGATATAAAGAGCCCTGACACACATCACCATCAATGAGTTTAACTGACAAACAAACAAATTCTTCCCTTATCACTCCTAAACACTTTTTGTATAATAATTTGGAACGCAGTGTACATGTGCTTTTCCACAAAACACCAGTGGTTCACGTAGTGAATCTTACAGTTCTAACTTGCCAACCGTGGTCTGTATGGAGTTGTTCAATAAAGGGCCCAAAATTAAGATAACATAGATGGGAGAGGTCTCTATGAATAGGAATTCCTAAGTATTTGATACCCTGTGAGGGCCAGGCAAAGGGAAAGTTGGACTGGATGGAATCCTATATGGATTTGGGGAGGGAGACATCGAGGGCCTCAGACTTCGCTGCATTGATTTTAAAATTTTACCATGTAACAAAGTGATCTATTTCAGCCATAACAGCATGGATGGATATATGTGATTGAGTGATATATACTAGGACATCATCAGCAAATAGAGAGCACTTGTACTCGGTGCCTCCCACCTCAATCCACCTAATATTGGCGTTATGGCGAATTGATGAGAGCAGGTGCTCCGTCACTAGGATGTATAAGAGAGGGGACAGAGGACATCACTGCCTTGTCCCATTGGTGATTGTGAAAGGTGATGAAAATGTTCTGACGCACCCCCTGGGCCTTGGGACACCCGGAGCCGGACCCTTTTTGGTGGATGCTGGTGGTTGTAGTCTTCGTGGCGGCGACCCGGTTCCGTGGCTCAGGGCGGTCAAACCAGTGGCGGAACTATTTATGTGGTTTTCATGTTTAAATGTCCGACTACGCCACCCGTGGATTGCGGTCAGAGTGAACCGCCGCTACAGGGCAGACCACTGAGGCTGGTGTTGTGGGTGCAGCAGAGCGTAGCATAACTCCCCACGGGAGGAGTATAGCCTCAGGGCAGTGTATGCGGAGGATGGGGGTGATGGTGCAGGGCAGCAGCAGTAACGACACGGAGTCAGTGATGCAGTTCAGGGCCTTTACTCACAGTTCTTATTATCCAGACCACGTCTGCAGGTAACGGCTGCCCACGTCGTACTGTGCTCACCAGGTGAGGGGCTCAGACAACTCCCAGATAACTTTGGAGCACTTCACAGGACCCCCTTTGTGTGTCCTTTGTCTGGCCTTTCTTACCAACACTTCTGTCCGGCTGCCTCGGGCCTCCTCTTGGTAAACTTGGCGCCAGTTTCCCTGACCCTATGTGGTGCCTTCCTAGCGGGTGTAGCGAGGGGCTGCGCCACATAAAATGTCAGAGCCTCCGGTTTCTAGCTGAGGGTCGTTTCCTGCCTCCACTAGTTCGGGGACCGGTCTCCCCCTTTGGCCTGACCCCTCCACGCAGGTGGATTCGGGCGTGCGGTGGCGACTCGCCCGTCCGCACCCCTGGGATCCCTTCATTCCTCGTTCCTGGAGCCTTCTCCGCTCCTCTTCCTTCCTTCTCCCTCTTCCAGGCCTGGGCCTCTGTTACTAGGCCCGCCTCCGGAGCAGAGCTCATGCAGAGCCCCTGCTCCCTGCCACTTCTGCTCAGACTTCTCTGCACTGAACTAAGATGGTGCCCACCTTTTATACTCCCTTCTCAATGCACCCAGGAACTGCTTCCTCCCTGCTCCTGCACTACAGGGTTCCCCTTCCTCAGTGTTCCCTCCCCCCACTCCAGCCAGGGACAGGGACTGTCGTGCCCATCTCAGGGGCATATTGGTCGCCCTGCCCCACGGCAATGTGGTGTAATGCATGCAGTTGTCGGGTCCTGATCCACACTCCATCCTTACCTGAGAGTGAGATATCACACCTCTGGGTGAGGTGCAATACGTCTGTAGCAACCGAGCCCTCAAGGTGCTACAGTTCCATTTATCTTCAGCCTAGGTGACGTATTGCGATACAGGGCCGTGATTTTGGCTATAAAAGGGTCCCCTAGACCCCTACCCCAAGCTTTTTAAGAGAATCATATATGGCGTGCCAGGAGACTCTATGGAATGCTTTCTCAGCATCCAACGAGAGTATCTAATTACAAATTTTTAACTGCATCTAGCACAGGAAATACTTTGTGCCTAGTAGCAGTGTCTGCTAGTGAGCGGATTATCCCGGCTGTTAAGCAAGCTGCACCACCTGTAGTTTAGACACTTAATTTTTTCAAAGGAAATGCTTCGGGACCATGGGATACTTAGTGAAGAGCATCAGGAGGCACCCCAAGGCATAGGGGCTGGGACTGGCAGTAGGATGCCTTGCGGTGGACAGCTGAGCTCGATCCTTATAAAAGCTTTTTAACTGCAGCAGCTTTAGTGGACGCTACTGGAGCTGGAATTACCGCGGCTGCTGGCATGAGACTTGCCCTCCAATAAATCCTTGTAAATGGATTTAAAGTGTATTCATTCAAATTAGAGAGACAATTTAAATTAAAAAGCTTAGAGCTGCCTCCACCACAGGGGGGCTCGCTCGACCCACCAGCGGACAGGCACCAGTATTGGGAGAGGGGGGCTGGCCGTCAGGGTTCACCGCGGCTCTGGCACAAACCCGGCGACACGGAGGTGGCACGGGCAGGAGCGGACTGGCCGTGTCGGCTTCTCACTTTTGGATTTTAGAAGGGCATGACATGCCTATATCTGTGTCTCCCCCTCCTTTTACTCCTCCACCTCTTTTATTTTCGCATGACTATATGTACTTGTCACTTTTCCATGTGTTAGTTATGTCTTCTGAGCAGTTTGTCAGCTTTTGGACACCTTTGAAGGTGTTTTCTATGTGTTTCTATGTGTTTTTGTTTGCCTGCCATTGGTTTTAACGGTGTTCGAAGGTGTTCGACGAACCGAACCGAACTCGAACACTACGGGGGTGGCTCAACACTAGTTGCCACACTCTTAGATCCCCCAAACTTTTCGATCAACCTTTTCATTTTAATAAAGACTAGTGTTGAGCATTCCGATACTGTAATATCGGGTATCGGCCGATATTCGCGGTATCGGAATTCCGATACTTAATTCCGATACTTTTACAATATCGGATACCGGAATCGGAAGTTCCCATAATGCCTGCGCTCTGCAGTGTCTGTGAAGGATGACAAGTTGGATGGCAGCGCGATCCAGCCTGTCATCAGAATGCCATCCCAACGGGGGAGAATTCTCCTGATTGTTTAAAAGCCGGCGGGCGGTATAAAGCCGCCGGCTTTTAAACAATCACACAGCCCCATACTGCTTCCCCGCAGCCTCCCACCCCGATCCTCCGCTCCCCTCGCCACCTCCCATCCCGATCGTAAGTTAGGACCGGGCGGGGAGCGCAGCTCCAAGGAGCGGGGAGTGAAGGACCCGGGCGGGGAAGCCGGCAGTGAAAAGACTTCACCGCCGGCTTTCCCGTTCTGTGCTGCGCTTTCCCGCCGGTTATTTCAAATGAACAGCTGAGGTATCAGGTGATGCCGATCAGCTGTTCATTTGAAGTCGCCACGTTGCCCTCAGAGGGTTCATGTGAGTTCATGCTTCACTGCATGAACTCACATGAACTTTCCCACGGTCGCACAGGTCAGCCTCACCTCCCAGACCCGTCATGATTAGTGTGTGTGCGGGGTGTGTGTGCAGGGTGTGTGCGCGATGTTTGTGCGGGTGTGCGCGGTGTCTGTGCGATGTGTGCGGGTGTGTGCGGTGTGTGTGCGTGCAGGCAGACATAGGCCGATGTGACACTACTACTCCCATCGGCCTATGTCTGTCCCCCGTCCACTCCTGCCAGCAGGATCAGCTCGATGGGAGCAGTAGTTCCCATCAGACTGATCCTGCTATTTAAATTGCCCTACTGTGTCCCCAATAAATGTTAAATACATGTCATTGGTGGCCAGTGGTTACCTAAAAGAAATTAGTTCATACATTACCTGTCCCCGCCGATCGCCACCTAAAATAAAGTAAAAAATAAAAAACTACACCTATACTCACCAAGACACCTAATTCCCCGAAGCCATCGATCTCCTGTAATAAAATATAAAATAATAAACCACAACCTTATCCTTACCCCTCCGTAGCAGTCCACGAGTGTCCCACGAAGATCTCCAGTTCAGAGCAGCCACATAGAATGTGACCGCTCTGAACCGCTGTCGCCGCTAGAATGACGGGGCCGTAAGGGTTCACCGGAGTTCAGGCAGCGCTGCTCCGGTTAGCTCCTTTACGGCCCTGCTGTATCGTGAGAAATTCCCACGGTACAGCAGTGCCGTAAAGGAGGTCTCCGGAGCTGCGCTGCCTGAATGCACTCCGGTGACCTCAGTCAGTGGCTCCCGCTGCCGGGAGCGGACGTGTTCCCGGCAGCGTGAGCTTACAGCAGCCATGCACAGCTGTCACCATCTCCAGATGTGACAGCTGTGCATGGGAGATCAGCGCAGGAACGTGGACAGGTAACTATTATTTTTAGTAAACTAACAATTAAATAAAATTGTGTGTTTTATTTCAAATAAATTATTTTTTTCTGGGTGTAGTGTGTTTTTTCTTTTTAACACTTTGTAGGTTAGTAATGGGGGTGTCTTATAGACGCCCATCATTACTAACCTGGGCTTCATGGCAGCTGGCGCTGACATGAACCCCACCACTATTACCCCCTGCCACCGCACCAGGGCAGCGTGGAAGAGCGAGGCTAAGTGCCAGAGTTGGCGCATCCTATGGATGCGCCATTTCTGGGGCGGCTGACGACTGGTGTTTCTAGCCTGGGAGGGGGCCAATATTCATGGCACCCTTCCTGGGCTATTAATATCAGCCCCCAGCTGTCTGCCTAGCCTTTGCTAGCTATTAAAATAGGGGGGACCCCACGTCATTTTTTTGGGGGGGGTCCCCCATTTTAATAGCTAGTAAAGGCTAGGTATTCAGCTGGGGGCTGATATTAGTAGCCTGGGAAGCTCCGTGGGTTTTACCCCCTTCCCAGGCTTCAAACATCTGCCCCAGCCGTCTGCTTAACCTCCGCTAGAGACTAAAATTATGGGGGATCCCACGCCATTTTTTTTTTAAATAAATCCATTATTTTAACACTAAATGACATTTGAGGAGTTAATAAAGATGCAGTCCCTAAATTATTATTTATTTTTTAATTAATTTTTCCCAAAACTTTTGACGTGGGCTTCGCCATATTTTTGTATGCCAGCCAGGTACAGCATCCAGCTTCTATGAACGCGCCATTTTCCAGGGCGGCTGCGGACTGCAATTTTCAGCGGGGGGCAGAAAGCTTGGGCCTCCCTGCGCTGCAGATTCCATCCCCCAGCTGCCTAGTTGTACCTGGCTGGACACAAAAATAGGGAGAAGCTCCATGTTTTTTTTTTTTTAATTATTTCATGAAATTCATGGAATAATTAAGAAAAAAAGGGCTTCCCTATATTGTTGTGTCCAACCAGGTACAAATAGGCAGCTGGTGGTTGGGGGCAGCCCGTTCCTGCCTGCTGTACCTGGCTGGACCCAAATATAGTGCAAAGCCCCACGTCAATTTTTTTTTAATTATTTCAGGAAATTCATGAAATAATTAAAAAAAAATTATGTGGGGCTTCGCCCTATATTTGTGTCCAGTCAAATACAGCAGGCAGGAACGGGCTGCCCCAACCACCAGCTGCCTATTTGTACCTAGCCGGACACAACAATATAGGGAAGCCCTTTTTTTCTTAATTATTCCATGAATTTCATGAAATAATTTAAAAAAAAAATACGTGGGGCTTCGCCCTATTTTTGTGTCCAGCCAGGTACAACAAGGCAGCTGGGGGCTGGAATCCGCAGCGCAGGGAGGCCCAAGCTTTCTGGGCCCCACCCGCTGCAAATTGCAGTCCGCAGCCGCCCCGGAAAATGGCGCGTTCATAGAAGCGCCATCTTCTGGCGCTGTACCCAACTCATCCAGGGCCCTGGTGCGGTGGCTCACTGGGTAATAAAGGGGTTAAGGCCAGCTTGGCATTATCAGCTGGCCCTAAGCCCGAAATTCATGGGGTCACGCCAATATTAGACATGACCACCATGAATTTCTAGTAAAGTATTTAAAAAAAACACAAACACCCAGAAAAAAGTCCTTTAATTGAAATAAAGACACAATTCTTTATTGTTCTAAATTAAACCATACTTACAGTCACGCCCATTCCAGCTGAAGCCAACGATCTCCTGCAATAAAAGTAAAATAATAAAGCAACCTCATCCTTACCTTTCCATGGTTCCCAGGACAGCTTCAGCTCTGCTACATCGAGATGACAGGCTGGACCGCAGCAGAACGCTGCCATCCAGCCTGTCATCCCGCAGACACTGAGAAGCGCAGGCATGCTTGCGCTCCTCAGTGTCTCGCTGTGACGGCATCCAGATGAGCGGAGGTCATGTCCAATGAACTCAGCTCACCTCATGTACGTCACTGACAGCGTGGGAGAATTCTCCTGCACTCAGCGCTTCAGCGTGAGAATTTTCCCACGCTGTCAGTGACGTGCATGAGGTGCGCCGAGTTCATTGGCGGCTCATCTGGATGCCGTCACAGCCAGACACTGAGGAGTGGAAGTATGCCTGCGCTTCTCAGTGTCTGCGGGATGACAGGCTGGATGGCAGCGTTCTGCTGCGGTCCAGCCTGTCATCTCGATGTAGCAGAGCTGGAGCCGTCGTGGGAGCCATGGAAAGGTAAGGATGAGGTTGCTTTATTATTTTTCTTTTATTGCAGGAGATCGTTGGCTTCAGCTGGAATGGGCGTGATGGTAAGTATGGTTTAATTTAGAACAATAAAGAATTGTGTGTTTATTTCAATTAAAGGACTTTTTTCTGGGTGTTTGTGTTTTTTTTAAATACTTTACTAGAAATTCATGGTGTTCATGTCTAATATTGGCGTGACCCCATGAATTTCGGGCTTAGGGCCAGCTGATAATGCCAAGCTGGCCTTAACCCCTTTATTACCCAGTGAGCCACCGCACCAGGGCCCTGGATGAGTTGGGTACAGCGCCAGAAGATGGCGCTTCTATGAACGCGCCATTTTCCGGGGCGGCTGCGGACTGCAATTTGCAGCGGGTGGGGCCCAGAAAGCTTGGGCCTCCCTGCGCTGCAGATTCCAGCCCCCAGCTGCCTAGTTGTACCTGGCTGGACACAAAAATAGGGCGAAGCTCCACGTTTTTTTTTTTAAATTCATGAAATTCATGGAATAATTAAGAAAAAAAGGGCTTCCCTATATTGTTGTGTCCGGCTAGGTACAAATAGGCAGCTGGTGGTTGGGGGCAGCCCGTTCCTGCCTGCTGTACCTGACTGGACACAAATATAGGGCGAAGCCCCACATCAATTTTTTTTAATTATTTCATGAATTTCCTGAAATGATTTAAAAAAAATTGACGTGGGGCTTCGCACTATATTTGTGTCCAGCCAGGTACAGCAGGCAGGAACGGGCTGCCCCCAACCACCAGCTGCCTATTTGTACCTGGTTGGACACAACAATATAGGGAAGCCCTTTTTTTCTTAATTATTTCATGAATTTCATGAAATAATTAAAAAAAAAAATACGTGAAGCTTCTCCCTATTTTTGTGTCCAGCCAGGTACAACTAGGCAGCTGGGGGATGGAATCTGCAGCGCAGGGAGGCCCAAGCTTTCTGCCCCCCCCCCCCCCCGCTGAAAATTGCAGTCCGCAGCCACCCCGGAAAATGGCGCTCATAGAAGCTGGATGCTGTACCAGGCTGGCATACAAAAATATGGCGAAGCCCACGTCAAAAGTTTTGGGAAAAATTAATTAAAAAATAAATAATAATTTAGGGACTGCATCTTTATTAACTCCTCAAATGTCATTTAGTGTTAAAATAAAGGATTTATTTTAAAAAAAATTGACGTGGGGCTTCGCCCTATATTTGTGTCCAGCCAGGCACAGCAGGCAGGAACAGGCTGCCCCCAACCACCAGCTGCCTATTTGTACCTGGCCGGACACAACAATATAGGGAAGCCCTTTTTTAAAAAAATTATTTCATGAAATAATTTAAAAAAAATTGACGTGGGGCTTCGCACTATATTTGTGTCCAGCCAAGTACAGCAGGCAGGAATGGGCTGCCCCCAACCACCAGCTGCCTATTTGTACCTGGTTGGACACAACAATATAGGGAAGCCCTTTTTTTCTTAATTATTCCATGAATTTCATGAAATAATTTAAAAAAAAAATGCGTGGGGCTTCGCCCTATTTTTGTGCCCAGCCAGATACAACTAGGCAGCTGGGGGCTGGAATCCGCAGCGCAGGGAGACCCAAGCTTTCTGGGCCACCCCCGCTGCAAATTGCAGTCCGCAGCCGCCCCAGAAAATGGCGCGTTCATAGAAGCGCCATCTTCTGGCGCTGTACCCAACTCATCCAGGGCCCTGGTGCGGTGGCTCACTGGGTAATAAAGGGGTTAAGGCCAGCTTGGCATTATCAGCTGGCCCTAAGCCCGAAATTCATGGGGTCACGCCAATATTAGACATGACCACCATGAATTTCTAGTAAAGTATTTAAAAAAAACACAAACACCCAGAAAAAAGTCCTTTAATTGAAATAAAGACACAATTCTTTATTGTTCTAAATTAAACCATACTTACCATCACGCCCATTCCAGCTGAAGCCAACGATCTCCTGCAATAAAAGTAAAATAATAAAGCAACCTCATCCTTACCTTTCCATGGTTCCCAGGACAGCTTCAGCTCTGCTACATCGAGATGACAGGCTGGACCGCAGCAGAACGCTGCCATCCAGCCTGTCATCCCGCAGACACTGAGAAGCGCAGGCATGCTTGCGCTCCTCAGTGTCTCGCTGTGACGGCATCCAGATGAGCGGAGGTCATGTCCAATGAACTCAGCTCACCTCATGTACGTCACTGACAGCGTGGGAGAATTCTCCTGCACTCAGCGCTTCAGCGTGAGAATTTTCCCACGCTGTCAGTGACGTGCATGAGGTGCGCCGAGTTCATTGGCGGCTCATCTGGATGCCGTCACAGCCAGACACTGAGGAGTGGAAGTATGCCTGCGCTTCTCAGTGTCTGCGGGATGACAGGCTGGATGGCAGCGTTCTGCTGCGGTCCAGCCTGTCATCTCGATGTAGCAGAGCTGGAGCCGTCGTGGGAGCCATGGAAAGGTAAGGATGAGGTTGCTTTATTATTTTTCTTTTATTGCAGGAGATCGTTGGCTTCAGCTGGAATGGGCGTGATGGTAAGTATGGTTTAATTTAGAACAATAAAGAATTGTGTGTTTATTTCAATTAAAGGACTTTTTTCTGGGTGTTTGTGTTTTTTTTAAATACTTTACTAGAAATTCATGGTGGTCATGTCTAATATTGGCGTGACCCCATGAATTTCGGGCTTAGGGCCAGCTGATAATGCCAAGCTGGCCTTAACCCCTTTATTACCCAGTGAGCCACCGCACCAGGGCCCTGGATGAGTTGGGTACAGCGCCAGAAGATGGCGCTTCTATGAACGCGCCATTTTCCGGGGCGGCTGCGGACTGCAATTTGCAGCGGGTGGGGCCCAGAAAGCTTGGGCCTCCCTGCGCTGCAGATTCCAGCCCCCAGCTGCCTAGTTGTACCTGGCTGGACACAAAAATAGGGCGAAGCTCCACGTTTTTTTTTTTAAATTCATGAAATTCATGGAATAATTAAGAAAAAAAGGGCTTCCCTATATTGTTGTGTCCGGCTAGGTACAAATAGGCAGCTGGTGGTTGGGGGCAGCCCGTTCCTGCCTGCTGTACCTGACTGGACACAAATATAGGGCGAAGCCCCACATCAATTTTTTTTAATTATTTCATGAATTTCCTGAAATGATTTAAAAAAAATTGACGTGGGGCTTCGCACTATATTTGTGTCCAGCCAGGTACAGCAGGCAGGAACGGGCTGCCCCCAACCACCAGCTGCCTATTTGTACCTGGTTGGACACAACAATATAGGGAAGCCCTTTTTTTCTTAATTATTTCATGAATTTCATGAAATAATTAAAAAAAAAAATACGTGAAGCTTCTCCCTATTTTTGTGTCCAGCCAGGTACAACTAGGCAGCTGGGGGATGGAATCTGCAGCGCAGGGAGGCCCAAGCTTTCTGCCCCCCCCCCCCCCCCGCTGAAAATTGCAGTCCGCAGCCACCCCGGAAAATGGCGCGTTCATAGAAGCTGGATGCTGTACCAGGCTGGCATACAAAAATATGGCGAAGCCCACGTCAAAAGTTTTGGGAAAAATTAATTAAAAAATAAATAATAATTTAGGGACTGCATCTTTATTAACTCCTCAAATGTCATTTAGTGTTAAAATAAAGGATTTATTTTAAAAAAAATTGACGTGGGGCTTCGCCCTATATTTGTGTCCAGCCAGGTACAGCAGGCAGGAACAGGCTGCCCCCAACCACCAGCTGCCTATTTGTACCTGGCCGGACACAACAATATAGGGAAGCCCTTTTTTAAAAAAATTATTTCATGAAATAATTTAAAAAAAATTGACGTGGGGCTTCGCACTATATTTGTGTCCAGCCAAGTACAGCAGGCAGGAATGGGCTGCCCCCAACCACCAGCTGCCTATTTGTACCTGGTTGGACACAACAATATAGGGAAGCCCTTTTTTTCTTAATTATTCCATGAATTTCATGAAATAATTTAAAAAAAAAATGCGTGGGGCTTCGCCCTATTTTTGTGCCCAGCCAGATACAACTAGGCAGCTGGGGGCTGGAATCCGCAGCGCAGGGAGACCCAAGCTTTCTGGGCCACCCCCGCTGCAAATTGCAGTCCGCAGCCGCCCCAGAAAATGGCGCGTTCATAGAAGCGCCATCTTCTGGCGCTGTACCCAACTCATCCAGGGCCCTGGTGCGGTGGCTCACTGGGTAATAAAGGGGTTAAGGCCAGCTTGGCATTATCAGCTGGCCCTAAGCCCGAAATTCATGGGGTCACGCCAATATTAGACATGACCACCATGAATTTCTAGTAAAGTATTTAAAAAAACACAACACCCAGAAAAAAGTCCTTTAATTGAAATAAACACACAATTCTTTATTGTTCTAAATTAAACCATACTTACCATCACGCCCATTCCAGCTGAAGCCAACGATCTCCTGCAATAAAAGTAAAATAATAAAGCAACATCATCCTTACCTTTCCATGGCTCCCACGACAGCTTCAGCTCTGCTACATCGAGATGACAGGCTGGACCGCAGCACAACGCTGCCATCCATCCTGTCATCCCGCAGACACTGAGAAGCGCAGGCATACTTCCACTCCTCAGTGTCTGGCTGTGACGGCATCCAGATGAGCCGAGGTCATGTCCAATGAACTCAGCTCACCTCATGTACGTCACTGACAGCGTGGGAAAATTCTCCTGCACTCAGCACTTCAGCGTGAGAATTTTCCCACGCTGTCAGTGACGTGCATGAGGTGAGCTGAGTTCATTGGACATGAACTCGGCTCATCTGGATGACGTCACAGAGAGACACTGAGGAGCGCAAGCATGCCTGCACTTCTCAGTGTCTGCGGGATGACAGGCTGGATGGCAGCGTTCTGCTGCGGTCCAGCCTGTCATCTCGATGTAGCAGAGCTGAAGCTGTCGTGGGAACCATGGAAAGGTAAGGATGAGGTTGCTTTATTATTTTTCTTTTATTGCAGGAGATCGTTGGCTTCAGCTGGAATGGGCGTGATGGTAAGTATGGTTTAATTTAGAACAATAAAGAATTGTGTGTTTATTTCAATTAAAGGACTTTTTTCTGGGTGTTTGTGTTTTTTTTAAATACTTTACTAGAAATTCATGGTGGTCATGTCTAATATTGGCGTGACCCCATGAATTTCGGGCTTAGGGCCAGCTGATAATGCCAAGCTGGCCTTAACCCCTTTATTACCCAGTGAGCCACCGCACCAGGGCCCTGGATGAGTTGGGTACAGCGCCAGAAGATGGCGCTTCTATGAACGCGCCATTTTCCGGGGCGGCTGCGGACTGCAATTTGCAGCGGGTGGGGCCCAGAAAGCTTGGGCCTCCCTGCGCTGCAGATTCCAGCCCCCAGCTGCCTAGTTGTACCTGGCTGGACACAAAAATAGGGCGAAGCTCCACGTTTTTTTTTTTAAATTCATGAAATTCATGGAATAATTAAGAAAAAAAGGGCTTCCCTATATTGTTGTGTCCGGCTAGGTACAAATAGGCAGCTGGTGGTTGGGGGCAGCCCGTTCCTGCCTGCTGTACCTGACTGGACACAAATATAGGGCGAAGCCCCACATCAATTTTTTTTAATTATTTCATGAATTTCCTGAAATGATTTAAAAAAAATTGACGTGGGGCTTCGCACTATATTTGTGTCCAGCCAGGTACAGCAGGCAGGAACGGGCTGCCCCCAACCACCAGCTGCCTATTTGTACCTGGTTGGACACAACAATATAGGGAAGCCCTTTTTTTCTTAATTATTTCATGAATTTCATGAAATAATTAAAAAAAAAAATACGTGAAGCTTCTCCCTATTTTTGTGTCCAGCCAGGTACAACTAGGCAGCTGGGGGATGGAATCTGCAGCGCAGGGAGGCCCAAGCTTTCTGCCCCCCCCCCCCCCCCGCTGAAAATTGCAGTCCGCAGCCACCCCGGAAAATGGCGCGTTCATAGAAGCTGGATGCTGTACCAGGCTGGCATACAAAAATATGGCGAAGCCCACGTCAAAAGTTTTGGGAAAAATTAATTAAAAAATAAATAATAATTTAGGGACTGCATCTTTATTAACTCCTCAAATGTCATTTAGTGTTAAAATAAAGGATTTATTTTAAAAAAAATTGACGTGGGGCTTCGCCCTATATTTGTGTCCAGCCAGGTACAGCAGGCAGGAACAGGCTGCCCCCAACCACCAGCTGCCTATTTGTACCTGGCCGGACACAACAATATAGGGAAGCCCTTTTTTAAAAAAATTATTTCATGAAATAATTTAAAAAAAATTGACGTGGGGCTTCGCACTATATTTGTGTCCAGCCAAGTACAGCAGGCAGGAATGGGCTGCCCCCAACCACCAGCTGCCTATTTGTACCTGGTTGGACACAACAATATAGGGAAGCCCTTTTTTTCTTAATTATTCCATGAATTTCATGAAATAATTTAAAAAAAAAATGCGTGGGGCTTCGCCCTATTTTTGTGCCCAGCCAGATACAACTAGGCAGCTGGGGGCTGGAATCCGCAGCGCAGGGAGACCCAAGCTTTCTGGGCCACCCCCGCTGCAAATTGCAGTCCGCAGCCGCCCCAGAAAATGGCGCGTTCATAGAAGCGCCATCTTCTGGCGCTGTACCCAACTCATCCAGGGCCCTGGTGCGGTGGCTCACTGGGTAATAAAGGGGTTAAGGCCAGCTTGGCATTATCAGCTGGCCCTAAGCCCGAAATTCATGGGGTCACGCCAAT
The DNA here is from genome assembly GCF_046119375.1 of Phyllobates terribilis. Lineage (NCBI taxonomy): Eukaryota > Metazoa > Chordata > Amphibia > Anura > Dendrobatidae > Phyllobates > Phyllobates terribilis. The sequence continues at coordinate 262,419,308 of NW_027362768.1, forward strand.
ATTAGACATGACCACCATGAATTTCTAGTAAAGTATTTAAAAAAACACAACACCCAGAAAAAAGTCCTTTAATTGAAATAAACACACAATTCTTTATTGTTCTAAATTAAACCATACTTACCATCACGCCCATTCCAGCTGAAGCCAACGATCTCCTGCAATAAAAGTAAAATAATAAAGCAACATCATCCTTACCTTTCCATGGCTCCCACGACAGCTTCAGCTCTGCTACATCGAGATGACAGGCTGGACCGCAGCACAACGCTGCCATCCATCCTGTCATCCCGCAGACACTGAGAAGCGCAGGCATACTTCCACTCCTCAGTGTCTGGCTGTGACGGCATCCAGATGAGCCGAGGTCATGTCCAATGAACTCAGCTCACCTCATGTACGTCACTGACAGCGTGGGAAAATTCTCCTGCACTCAGCACTTCAGCGTGAGAATTTTCCCACGCTGTCAGTGACGTGCATGAGGTGAGCTGAGTTCATTGGACATGAACTCGGCTCATCTGGATGACGTCACAGAGAGACACTGAGGAGCGCAAGCATGCCTGCACTTCTCAGTGTCTGCGGGATGACAGGCTGGATGGCAGCGTTCTGCTGCGGTCCAGCCTGTCATCTCGATGTAGCAGAGCTGAAGCTGTCGTGGGAACCATGGAAAGGTAAGGATGAGGTTGCTTTATTATTTTACTTTTATTGCAGGAGATCGTTGGCTTCAGCTGGAATGGGCGTGATGGTAAGTATGGTTTAATTTAGAACAATAAAGAATTGTGTCTTTATTTCAATTAAAGGACTTTATTCTGGGTGTTTGTGTTTTCATTTAACTTTGACTATGGGGTTAGTAATGGGGGTGTCTTATAGACGCCTCTCCATTACTAACCTGGGCATGATGTCAGCTGGCATTATAAGCTGACATCAAACCCAACCCTATTACCCCCTGCCACCGCACCAGGGCAGCGTGGAAGAGCGAGGCTAAGTGCCAGAATTGGCGCATCCTATGGATGCGCCATTTCTGGGGCGGCTGACGGCTGGTGTTTCTAGCCTGGGAGGGGGCCAATATTCATGGCACCCTTCCTGGGCTATTAATATCAGCCCCCAGCTGTCTGCCTAGCCTGTGCTAGCTATTAAATTAGGGGGGACCCCACGTTATTTTTTTGGGGGGGTTCCCCCATTTTAATAGCTAGTAAAGGCTAGGTATTCAGCTGGGGGCTGATATTAGTAGCCTGGGAAGCTCCGTGGGTATTACCCCCTTCCCAGGCTTCAAACATTTGCCCCAGCTGTCTGCTTAACCTCCGCTAGAGCCTAAAATTAAGGGGAACCCCACGCCAATTTTTTTTTAAATAAATCCTTTATTTTAACACTAAATGACAAGTACAGTAATCAACACTGTCACTGTACTTCATATATATGTGACTGACATGTTTCTATCTATCTAATCTATGTGTGATTTTCTATTCTTTCTATTCTAAATTGTCGGGTACAGATGCTGAATTGCCGGCCGGCTTTCTTAAAGAGACGGTGCATGAAAACACTATTATTTTTTTTAAATAAATCCTTTACACTAAATGACAAGTACAGTAAGCAACACTGTCACTGTACTTCATATATATGTGACTGACATGTTTCTATCTATCTAATCTATGTGTGAAGCTCTATTCTGTCTGTTATAAATTGTCGGGTACCGCTGCTGAATTGCCGGCCGGCTTTTTTAAAGAGACGGTGCACGAAAACACTAATATTTTTTTTAATAAATCCTTTACACTAAATGACAAGTACAGTAAGCAACACTGTCACTGTACTTCATATATATGTGACTGACATGTTTCTATCTATCTAATCTATGTGTGATGCTCTATTCTTTCTGTTGTAAATTGTCGGGTACCGGTGTATGCCGCTGATGAATTGCCGGCTTTTCATGTCATTCTACATTATTCTTAGTTGTTTTACTTCATGTAGAATTAACCTACAAGGAAAGAAAGGGTTTATTTTCATTCCGATATTTGTGTCCCATTGACTTGCATTGGTTTCCGGTATCGGAATCGGCGATATCCGATACTTTTTGGGTATCGGCCCGATCCAATCCGATACGATATTTCCTGATATCGGAAGGTATCGCTCAACACTAATAAAGACCAAAAAAATGGTCATTTTTGAAATTATAAGCATTAGCAGGTTATTAGAAACTGAAATCAAACAGTTTTCAACTCAAAACTTTATTCTAGGTGATGTTACATTTTCACATAGGACCCCTTGTTCGAAAGGAGCTTCTGAACTCTCTCGTCCATTGAATTTGTCAGGTTTTGGATGGTTTCTGCTTCAATTGTTTTGCATGAGGACAGAATACCCTCCCAGTGCTGTTGCTTAGATGTGAACAGCCTCCTGCCATCATAGACACTCCTTTTGATGATGCTCCAGAGGTTCTGAATGGGGTAGAGGTCAGGGGAGCATGGGGGTCACACCATAAGTTTGTCCCCTTTTATGCCCATATCAGCCAGAGATGCAGATGTTTTATGTGCAGCATGAGATGGTGCATTATCATGCAAAAAAATGATCTTGCTGTGAAATACACGGTTCTTCTTCTTGAACCATGGCAGGAACTGCTGTTTGAGAAAATCCACATACATTATGGAGTTCATCTTTAGCGCCTTCAGGGATCCTAAAGGGGCCGACAATCTCTCTCCCCATGATTCCAGCCCAAAACATTACTCCACCTCCTCCTTGTTGGCGCTGTAGCCGTGTTTGCGTGGGGTGTCCATCAACCAGCCATCCTCCACTCCATCCATCTGGACCATCGAGCGCTGCACGGCACTCATCCGTGAACAAAACAGTTTTGAAATCAGTCTTCATGTAATGTTTGGCCCACTGGAGCCGTTTCTGCTTGTGTGAAGTGGATAGAGGAGGTCGACAGGATGGCGTATGCACAGCTGCAAACCTCTGAAGGACCCTGCATCTTGTTGTTCGGGGGACGTTGGAGGCACCAGCAGCTTCAAAATCTTGTCTGCTGCTATGACGAGGCTTTTTTGCCGCTGCTCTTTTAACCTCACGTAATTGCCTGTAGGAAAGAGTCCTCAATTTGCCCTTATCAGCACGCACACGTGTGTACTGTGAATCAGCTACATACTTCTTGATTGCCAAGACACTTCATCCTGATCATCGCACAATGTTGATTGTAGTCATGCCTTGACCTAAACACTCCACAATTTGTTGCTTCTCAGCAGCCGACACATCCTTTTTCTTTCCCATTTTGGCAGAAAATGTAGGCTGCTTAATAATGTGAGACAGCCTTCTTAAGTAGTCTTGCCTTTCATTGGACACACCTGCCAAACTAATTAGCACAGGTGTCTGCAATTGCTTACAGTGATATAAAGAGCCCTGACACACATCACCATCAATGAGTTTAACTGACAAACAAATTCTTCCCTTATCACTCCTAAACACTTTTTGCATAATAATTTGGAACACAGTGTACATGTGCTTTTCCACAAAACACCAGTGGTTCACGTAGTGAATCTTACAGTTCTAACTTGCCAACCGTGGTCTGTATGGAGTTGTTCAATAAAGGGCCCAAAATTAAGATAACATAGATGGGAGAGGTCTCTATGAATAGGAATTCCTAAGTATTTGATACCCTGTGAGGGCCAGGCAAAGGGAAAGTTGGACTGGATGGAATCCTATATGGATTTGGGGAGGGAGACATCGAGGGCCTCAGACTTCGCTGCATTGATTTTAAAATTTGACCATGTAACAAAGTGATCTATTTCAGCCATAACAGCATGGATGGATATATGTGATTGAGTGATATATACTAGGACATCATCAGCAAATAGAGAGCACTTGTACTCGGTGCCTCCCACCTCAATCCACCTAATATTGGGGTTATGGCGAATTGATGAGAGCAGGTGCTCCGTCACTAGGATGTATAAGAGAGGGGACAGAGGACATCCCTGCCTTGTCCCATTGGTGATTGTGAAAGGTGATGAAAATGTTCTGACGCACCCCCTGGGCCTTGGGACACCCGGAGCCGGACCCTTTTTGGTGGATGCTGGTGGTTGTAGTCTTCGTGGCGGCGACCCGGTTCCGTGGCTCAGGGTGGTCAAACCAGTGGCGGAACTATTTATGTGGTTTTGATGTTTAAATGTCCGACTACGCCACCCGTGGATTGCGGTCACAGTGAACCGCCGCTGCAGGGCAGACCGCTGAGGCTGGTGTTGTGGGTGCAGCAGAGCGTAGCATAACTCCCCACGGGAGGAGTATAGCCTCAGGGCAGTGTATGCGGAGGATGGGGGTGATGGTGCAGGGCAGCAGCAGTAACGACACAGAGTCAGTGATGCAGTCCAGGGCCTTTACTCACAGTTCTTATTATCCAGACCACTTCTGCAGGTAACGGCTGCCCACATCGTACTGTGCTCACCAGGTGAGGGGCTCAGATAACTCCCAGATAACTTTGGAGCGCTTCACAGGCCCCCTTTTGTGTGTCCTTTGTCTGGCCTTTCTTACCAACGCTTCTGTCCGACTGCCTCGGGCCTCCTCTTGGTAAACTTGGCACCAGTTTCCCTGACCCTATGTGGTGCCTTCCTAGCGGGTGTAGCGAGGGGCTGCGCCACATAAAATGTCACAGCCTCCGGTTTCTAGCTGAGGGTCGTTTCCCGCCTCCACTAGTTTCAGGGACCGGTCTCCCCCTTTGGCCAGACCCCTCTACGCAGGTGGATTCGGGCGTGCGGTGGCGACTCGCCCGTCTGCAACCCTGGGATCCCTTCGTTCCTCGTTCCTGGAGCCTTCTCCGCTCCTCTTCCTTCCTTCTCCCTCTTCCAGGCCTGGGCCTGTGTTACTAGGCCCGCCTCCGGAGCAGAGCTCATGCAGAGCCCCTGCTCCCTGTCACTTCTGCTCAGACTTCTCTGCACTGAACTAATATGGTGCCCACCTTTTATACTCCCTTATCAATGCACCCAGGAACTGCTTCCTCCCTGCTCCTGCACTACAGGGTTCCCCTTCCTCAGTGTTCCCTCCCCCCACTCCAGCCAGGGTCAGTGACTGTCGTGCCCATCTCAGGGGCATATTGGTCGCCCTGCCCCACGGCAATGTGGTGTAATGCATGCAGGTGTCGGGGTCCTGATCCACACTCCATCCTTACCTGAAAGTGAGATATCACACCTCTGGGTGAGGTGCAATACCTCTGTAGCAACCGAGCCCTCAGGGTGCTACAGTTCCATTTATCTTCAGCCTAGGTGACGTATTGTGATACAGGGCCGTGATTTTGGCTATAAAAGGGTCCCCTAGACCCCTACCCCAAGCTTTTTAAGAGAATCATATATGGCGTGCCAGGAGACTCTATGGAATGCTTTCTCAGCATCCAAAGAGAGAATCTAATTACAAATTTTTAACTGCATCTAGCCCAGGAAATACTTTGTGCCTAGTAGCAGTGTCTGCTAGTCAGCGGATTATCCCGGCTGTTAAGCAAGCTACACCACCTGTAGTATGGACACTTAATTTTTTCAAAGGAAATGCTTCGGGACCACGGGATACTCAGTGAAGAGCATCAGGAGGCACCCCAAGGCATAGGGGCTGGGACTGGCAGTAGGATGCCTTGCGGTGGACAGCCGAGCTCGATCCTTATAAAAGCTTTTTAACTGCAGCAGCTTTAGTGGACGCTACTGGAGCTGGAATTACGCGGCTGCTGGCATGAGACTTGCCCTCCAATAGATCCTTGTAAATGGATTTAAAGTGTATTCATTCAAATTAGAGAGACAATTTAAATTAAAAAGCGTAGAGCTGCCTCCACCACAGGGGGGCTCGCTCGACCGACCAGCGGACAGGCACCAGTATTGGGAGAGGGGGGCTGGCCGTCAGGGTTCACCGCGGCTCTGGCACAAACCCGGCAACACGGAGGTGGCACGGGCAGGAGCGGACTGAACGTGTCGGCTTCTCACTTTTTGGATTTTAGAAGGGCATGACATGCCTATATCTGTGTCTCCCCCTCCTTTTACTCCTCCACCTCTTTTCTTTTCGCATGACTATATGTACTTGTCACTTTTCCATGTGTTAGTTGTGTCTTCTGAGCAGTTTGTCAGCTTTTGGACACCTTTGAAGGTGTTTTCTATGTGTTTCTATGTGTTTTTGTTTGCCTGCCATTGGTTTTAACGGTGTTCGAAGGTGTTCGTCGAACCGAACCGAACTCGAACACTACGGGGGTGGCTCAACACTAGTCACTAGAGGTGGACGATGACGAGACACAATTACCAGGAAGTGAGGAGGAGGATCGTGGTGCACAAGTGGAAGAGGAGGAGGTGGTGGATGATCTAGTAACTGACCCAACGTGGAAGGAGGACATGCAGAGTGAGGCCAGCAGCACACAGGGGGAGGGAGGCAGAGTACCCCAACAGGCAGGAAGAAGCAGTGTGGTGGCCGCAGACAGAAGGCAGGCAACCGTTCCCCGTAACACCAACACGAGGGACGTTGCCAGTACAAGCGGTAGGTCTTCCAGAGTCTGGAATTTTTTTAAAGACTCTGCTGATAACCCCAAAAAGGCCATATGTTCCACCTGCCATGCCAGCATCAGCAGGGGTGACAAAACTACCAGCCTGACCACCACCAGCATGATCAGGCACATGGCAGCAAAGCACCTGACTTTGTGGGGCAAAACCCAGGGTCCACGACCAGTGTCAGCTGGTGTCACCACTGCTTCTTCCACTGTTGTGCGTGCAATAGAACACCCTGTTGTGTGTGCAAGGCAATCCCCTATCCATACTGCATGTAAAGATGCCCCCTCCTCTCAGTCTTCACTTGTTATGGCAGTTTCTTAATAAACAGCATCAACGTCCACGTCCACGTCCCACCGCAGCGTTCAATTGTCCATATCCCAGACCTTTGAACGAAAGCGGAAATTCGCAGCTAACGCCCCACAGGCCACAGTCCTAAATTCGCACATTTCACGACTGCTTGCATTGGAAATGCTGCCTTTTAGGCTGGTGGAGACGGAATCCTTCCGCAATCTTATGGCGGTGGCCGTCCCTCGGTACTCGGTCCCCAGCCGACACTATTTTGCCCGGTGTGCCATCCCCGCACTACACAAGCACGTGTCCCAAAGCATCTGCCGTGCCCTCAACAACGCAGTTACTGGGAGAGTCCACCTGACAACAGACATGTGGACAAGTGCTTGTGGCCAGGGACGGTACATCTCTCTGACGGCACACTGGGTAAACATAGTGGAAGCCGGGACCCAGTCGGACCTTGGGACGGAACACATCCTCCCCACACCGAGGATTTCGGGCCCTATGTCAGTCAGAGTTGCCCCCACAGTGTAGAGCTCCTGCACATCCTCCTCCTCCTCCTGCTCATGTTCAGCCTCCATCTCAGATATCACCACATCAGTTACAAGCTGGAAGCATTGCAGTACTACCTCCGCCAAGCGGCAACAGGCTGTGCTGAAACTCATAAGCTTAGGTGATAAATCTCACACTGCTTGTGAGTTGTGGACAGCTGTGAAAGAGCAGGCAGATCTGTGGCTGAGACCGCTGAACCTACATCCCGGCATGGTCGTGTGTGACAATGGCCGTAACCTGGTGGCGGCTCTGAGGCGAGGTGAGATCACACACGTACCATGCCTGGCTCATGTGCTTATCCTCGTGGTTCAGCGGTTTCTTAAATCGTACCCCGAGTTGCCAGATCTGCTCGTGAAAGTACGTCGCCTGTCAGCTCATTTTCGCAAGTCGGCTACAGCTTCCGCCGCCCTTGCTGTGTTGCAGCAGCGTTTGCAGCTTCCGGCACACCGACTGGTGTGTGATGTCCCCACACGTTGGAACTCTACCCTCCACATGTTGCAAAGGATTTGTGAGCAGAAGAGAGCAGTTGTGGAGTACCAGCTGCAACAAGGCCGTCGATATTCAGGTCAGACTCCACACATAAGACCTCAGGAGTGGACCTGGATGTCTGACATATGTACCATCCTGACAAACTTTGAGGAGGCCACCAAGATGGTGAGTGGCGATGACGCCATCATTAGTGTCAGCATCTCACTTGTCTGTCTTTTGCAACGCTCTCTGCAGAGAATTAAAGAGGAGGCATTGCAGCCAGAGTATGATGAGATGGATCAAGAAGCCGTAGCGGGCGATTACACACAGCCCAGCCTCATCTCATCCCAATGTGCATTGGGGGACAATGAGGGAGAGGAGGAGGAGGAGGAAGAACAGGAGCTGCTATCATGCGTTGTAGACGGTAGTACCTATACAAGTGTCATACCGTCGGTTCAGCGAGGGTGGCCTGAGGACAGGGGGGAGGAGGAAGAGGAGGAGGAGAGCTTGGTCAGTCGTCATCTTGGTGAGGACATGGAAATCTTGCCCGTTACCAGTCAGGCACGCATGGTTGACTTTATGTTACGCTGCCTTAACCGTGACCCTCGCGTTGTCAAAATGTTGGGTGACAGTCATTACTGGTTGGTGACACTTGTAGACCCCCGCTACAAGGAGAACTTTCACTCTCTTGTTCCTGAGGTGGAGAGGTCTACAAAAATGGGGCAATGCCAGAAGGCCCTTGCTGCAGAACTCTTAAAAAAATTCCCATCTGAACACGCTAGCGGCAGAGGTTACAGTTCGTTGCCCAACCAAGGCGTACAGGCGAGAAAGATGCAACTCCAATCCAGCAGAGGCAGGGGAACACTGTCAACGTTCTGGGACAGTTTTCTGACATCCGCCCAGCTTACAGGCCCCGAGGCGCGGGGTACTCTCACAAGGAGTGGAAAGTTTCAAAAGATGGTGAGGGAGTACCTTGCCGATCGTACCAGCGTCCTCCGTGATTCCTCTGTGCCTTTTAATTATTGGGTATCCGAGCTGGACACTTGGAATGAACTCGCTCTGTACGCCTTGGAGGACCTGGCCTGCCCTGCCGCTAGCGTGTTATCGGAGCGTGTTTTTAGTGCCGCTGGGGGAATTATAACTGATAAGCGCACTCGCCTGTCAACTGACAATGCTGACAAGCTGACCCTTATCAAAATGAACAAGGGCTGGATTGGGCCAGACTTCTCATCACCACCAAATGACAGCAGAGTAACATAAAGTCAAATCCACTGTGTTATTTCGGGAGGTGTATTCACACGCACCGCTTCACACCCACACATGGGTATACGCTTCCTCGTTTCGGCTGTTTAATCTTCTTCTCCTTATCCTCAGCCTCCACCACCACTATACCACCAGGGTGCCAGCATTGCAAGTTCCTCCGTCCTCATTTTTGGCAGCTTTTGCTTGCAAGGCATAAGCAAATACTGTGGGACACCCACTCCCCAATAATGGGACTTATGTTTGTAATATGCTGTACTGCATGGCTCTTGTAAGGGGCATTGCAAGTTGCTCCGTCCTAACTATTGGCAGCTTTTGCTTGGAAAGCATAAGCAAATACTATGGGACACCCACTCCCCAATAATGGGACTTATGTTTGTAATATGCTGTACTGCATGGCTCTTGTAAGGGGCATTGCAAGTTGCTCTGTCCTAATTTTTGGCAGCTTTTGCTGGGAAAGCATAAGCAAATACTATGGGACACCCACTCCCCAATAATGGGACTTATGTTTGTAATATGCTGTACTGCATGGCTCTTGTAAGGGGCATTGCAAGTTGCTCCGTCCTAATTTTTGGCAGCTTTTGCTGGGAAACCATCAGCAAATACTATAGGACACCCATTCCCCAATAATGGGACTTATGTTTGTAATATGCTGTACTGCATGGCTCTTGTAAGGGGCACTGCAAGTTGCTCCGTCCTAATTTTTGGCAGCTTTTGCTGGGAAAGCATAAGCAAATACTATGGGACACCCACTCCCCAATAATGGGACTCATGTTTGTAATATGCTGTACTGCATGGCTCTTGCAAGGGGCATTGCAAGTTGCTCCGTCCTCATTTTTGGCAGCTTTTACTGGGAAAGCATAAGCAAATACTATGGGACACCCACTCCCCAATAATGGGACTTATGTTTGTAATATGCTGTACTGCATGGCTCTTGTAAGGGGCATTGCAAGTTGCTCCGTCCTAATTTTTGGCAGCTTTTGCTGGGAAAGCATAAGGAAATACTATGGGACACCCACTCCCAAATAATGGGACTTATGTTTGTAATATGCTGTACTGCATGGCTCTTGTAAGGGGCATTGCAAGTTGCTCCATCCTAATTTTTGGCAGCTTTTGCTTGGAAAGCATAAGCAAATACTATGGGACACCCACTCCCCAATAATGGGACTTATGTTTGTAATATGCTGTACTGCATGGCTCTTGTAAGGGGCATTACAAGTTGCTCCGTCCTAATTTTTGGCAGCTTTTGCTGGGAAAGCATAAGCAAATACTATGGGACACCCACTCCCCAATAATGGGACTTATGTTTGTAATATGCTGTGCTGCATGGCTCTTGTAAGGGGCATTGCAAGTTGCTCCGTCCTAATTTTTGGCAGCTTTTGCTGGGAAAGCATAAGCAAATACCGTGGGACAACCACTCCCCAATAATGGGACTTATGTTTGTAATATGCTGTACTGCATGGCTCTTGTAAGGGGCATTGCAAGTTGCTCCGTTCTAATTTTTGGCAGCTTTTGCTGATAAAGCATAAGCAAATACTATAGGACACCCACTCCCAAATAATGTGACTTATGTTTGTAATATGCTGTACTGCATGGCTCTTGTAAGGGGCATTGCAAGTTGCTCCATCCTAATTTTTGGCAGCTTTTGCTGGGAAAGCATAAGCAAATACTATGGGACACCCACTCCCCAATAACGGGACTTATGTTTGTAATATGCTGTACTGCATGGCTCTTGTAAGGGGCATTGCAAGTTGCTCCATCCTAATTTTTGGCAGCTTTTGCTGGGAAAGCATAAGCGAATACTATGGGACACCCACTCCCCAATAATGGGACTTATGTTTGTAATATGCTGTACTGCATGGCTCTTGTAAGCGGCATTGCAAGTTGCTCCTTCCTAATTTTTGGCAGCTTTTGCTGGGAAAGCATAAGCAAATACTATGGGACACCCACTCCCCAATAATGGGACTTATGTTTGTAATATGCTGTACTGCATGGCTCTTGTAAGGGGCATTGCAAGTTGCTCCGTCCTACTTTTTGGCAGCTTTTGCTTGGAAAGCATAAGCAAATACTATGGGACACCCACTCCCCAATAATGGGACTTATGTTTGTAATATGCTGTACTGCATGGCTCTTGTAAGGGGCATTGCAAGTTGCTCCGTCCTAATTTTTGGCAGCTTTTGCTGGGGAGGCATAACCAAATACTATGGGACACCCACTCCCCAATAATGGGACTTATGTTTGTAATATGCTGTACTGTATGGCTCTTGTAAGGGGCATTGCAAGTTGCTCCGTCCGAATTTTTGGCAGCTTTTGCTGGGAAAGCATAAGCAAATACTAGGGGACACCCACTCCCCAATTATGGGACTTATGTTTGTAATATGCTGCACTGCATAGCTCTTGTAAGGGGCATTGCAAGTTGCTCCGTCCTAATTTTTGGCAGCTTTTGCTGGGAAAGCATAAGCAAATACCATGGGACACCCACTCCCTAATAATGGGACTTATGTTTGTAATATGCTGCACTGCATGGCTCTTGTAAGGGGCATTGCAAGTTGCTCCGTCCTAATTTTTGGCAGCTTTTGCTGGGAAAGCATAAGCAAATACTATGGGACACCCACTCCCAAATAATGGGACTTATGTTTGTAATATGCTGCACTGCATGGCTCTTGTAAGGGGCATTGCAAGTTGCTCCGTCCTAATTTTTGGCAGCTTTTGCTGGGAAAGCATAAGCAAATACTATGGGACACCCACTTCCCAATAATGGGACTTATGTTTGTAATATGCTGTACTGCATGGCTCTTGTAAGGGGCATTGCAAGTTGCTCCGTCCTAATTTTTGGCAGCTTTTGCTGGGAAAGCATAAGCAAATACTATGGGACACCCACTCCCCAATAATGGGACTTAAATTTGTAATATGCTGTACTGCATTGCTCTTGTAAGGGGCATTGCAAGTTGCTCCATCCTAATTTTTGGCAGCTTTTGCTTGGAAAGCATAAGCAAATACTATGGGACACCCACTCCCCAATAATGGGACTTATGTTTGTAATATGCTGTACTGCATAGCTCTTGTAAGGGGCATTGCTAGTTGCTCCATACTCATTTTTGGCAGCTTTTGCTGGGAAAGCATAAGCTAATACTATGGGACACCCACTCCCCAATAATGGGACTTATGTTTGTAATATGCTGTACTGCATGGCTCTTGTAAGGGGCATTGCAAGTTGCTCCGTCCTAATTTTTGGCAGCTTTTGCAGGGAAAGCATAAGCAAATACTATGGGACACCCACTCCCCAATAATGGGACTTATGTTTGTAATATGCTGTACTGCATGGCTCTTGTAAGGGGCATTGCAAGTTGCTCCGTCCTAATTTTTGGCAGCTTTTGCTGGGAAAGCATAAGCAAATACTATGGGACACCCACTCCCCAATAATGGTACTTATGTTTGTAATATGCTGTACTGCATGGCTCTTGTAAGGGGCATTGCAAGTTGCTCCGTCCTAATTTTTGGCAGCTTTTGCTGGGAAAGCATATGCAAATACCGTGGGACACCCAATCCCCAATAATGGGACTTATGTTTGTAATATGCTGTACTGCATGGCTCTTGTAAGGGGCATTGCAAGTTCCTCCGTCCTAATTTTTGGCAGCTTTTGCTGGGAAAGCATAAGCAAATACTATGGGACACCCACTCCCCAATAATGGGACTTATGTTTGTAATATGCTGTACTGCATGGCTCTTGTAAGTAGAGATGAGCGTTGTTCTACTCGAACTGTTCGCCAATCTCAAATTCGAGCTGTTTTGGGCGGTGTTCGAGCCGTTCGGCGAACACGAACAATTTGAGAAAAATTCGGCTGTTCGAGGTTATGTTCGATAACTGTTCGTGCACCAAAATCATAACTGGATTTTTTCTCAGTAATGATGAAAATTAATGTTAATACGCAGTTTGAGTGTACAGCGGGGTGGGGGGAGGGGCAGGGGATGGATCTCTGCAGGAACAATGAGGTTCTCCATTTTTTTTTCTCTTTCCCGCATTTGCAGTGGGGAGGTGCAATCTGTCAGCCTATCAGCAGCGCACACACGGAGCGAAGTGCTTTTTTTCACACAAGCAAGGTCATGTGTCATTGGCAGTGTATGTCACATGTCCTTGCCCTATAAGACCAAGCCATTTTCCCCGTCGCCACCATTTTCTCACTGCTGCAGCTGCGTGTTAGACGGCACCGCTGTTGCTGTGTGCGCTATACCTTGTTAATTTCAAGCCAATTTTCGCACAAATCTACAGATAGCTTGGGAGTAGGGAATAGTTGTGATTGCAGTCCTTTTAAGGACTAGGTTACAGCATTTCCTACGACTTTTATGAGGTAGGTCTGTGCTCTTAAATAGATAGATTGTGGGAGTAAAGACTAATTGTAATTGGAGTCCTTTTCAGGACTAGGTTACATCAGTTCCTATCAGTTTTTGCCAGGCAGGTCTGTGCCAGTGCTGTGCAAGTTTTTTTCACAGCATTTGGCTGAATCTAGCAAAGCTAATCCTTTTTGGCCTATTGCAGAGTGTGTTAGTCAGTGGAGTAGCCTATCTGTGTTGCAAGATATACCACCTGTGTATAGAATACCAATTTTTTTACTGCACCTAGTGAAGTAAAATCTTTTGGGCATAGCATCATTCTATTAGTCCATCTATACTGACCTCCATCAGGTTGCAAACTGAATATAATTTTTTTCTGCATCTACCTCTGAAAAAATATTGGGCTTCTAGCTGTGTGTGGGACTTGTTCTATTAATCCATCTATACAGACCTCCATCAGGTTGCAAACTGAATATATTTTTTTCTGCATCTACCTCTGAAAAAATATTGGGCTTCTAGCTGTGTGTGGGACTTGTTCTATTAATCCATCTTTACAGACCTCCATCAGGTTGCAAACTGAATATAATTTTTTTCTGCATCTACCTCTGAAAAAATATTTGGGCTTCTAGCTGTGTGTGGGACTTGTTCTATTAGTCCATATATACTGACCTCCATAAGGTTGCAAACTGAATATAATTTTTTTCTGCATCTACCTCTGAAAAAATATTTGGGCTTCTAGCTGTGTGTGGGACTTGTTCTATTAGTCCATCTATACTGACCTCCATAAGGTTGCAAACTGAATATAATTTTTTTCTGCATCTACCTCTGAAAAAATATTTGGCCTTCTAGCTGTGTGTGGGACTTCTTCTATTAGTCCATCTATACTGACCTCCATCAGGTTGCAAATTGAATATAATATTTTTCTGCATCTAGCTCTGAAAAAATGTTCTGCCTTCTAGCAGTGTGTGGGACTTGTTCTATTAGTCCATCTATACTGACCTCCATCAGGTTGCAAACTGAATATAATTTTTTTCTGCATCTACCTCTGAAAAAATATTTGGGCTTCTAGCTGTGTGTGGGACTTGTTCTATTAGTCCATCTATACTGACCTCCATCAGGTTGCAAATTGAATATAATATTTTTCTGCATCTAGCTCTGAAAAAATGTTTGGCCTTCTAGCAGTGTGTGGGACTTGTTCTATTAGTCCATCTATACTGACCTCCATCAGGTTGCAAACTGAATATATTTTTTTCTGCATCTACCTCTGAAAAAATATTGGGCTTCTAGCTGTGTGTGGGACTTGTTCTATTAATCCATCTATACAGACCTCCATCAGGTTGCAAACTGAATATATTTTTTTTCTGCATCTACCTCTGAAAAAATATTTGGGCTTCTAGCTGTGTGTGGGACTTGTTCTATTAGTCCATCTATACTGACCTCCATAAGGTTGCAAACTGAATATAATTTTTTTCTGCATCTAGCACTGAAAAAATATTTGGCCTTCTAGCAGTGTGTGGGACTTGTTCTATTAGTCATCTATACTGACCTCCATCAGATTGCAAATTCAAAATAATTTTTTGTCTGCATCTACCTCTGAAAAAATATTTGGCCTTCTAGCAGTGTGTGGGACTTGTTCTATTAGTCCATCTATACTGACCTCCATCAGGTTGCAAACTGAATATAATTTTTTTCTGCATCTAACTCTGAAAAAATATTTGGCCTTCTAGCAGTGTGTGGGATTCATTGTATTAGGCCATCTATACCAAGCTCCACCAGCTTTTCAATTAATAATAATTTTTCGCTGCATCTAGCCCTGAAAATAATTTTTCTTCCCAATAGTGGTAGCAATAGAAATATGGGGCGCGCTCCTGGCTTACAAAAATATACGCTTCATAACAAAAAACACCAGCTTAGCGCACTGCATTAATAAGATGGCATCATCGTCTCTCCCAGTGCTAGGCCTACTACCCAGGCTAGCATTCCTGTGCCTAAAACACAATGTATGGGTCCGCGCTAGCCACTATGCTGAGGGGTCTAAAGCTGCTTCTAACGCTTTATAACAATTCAATTGGCAGATTTTCACAGAGCTCTTCCACAATGCCCACCCATCGGGGCAACAGTTGCCCACCTTCCCTATGGGATCTAGTGGCGAATAGTTGATGCCATTAATCAGAGCGTCAGTTGCCCCGTCGACGTGGCAAGCATACGGTAAGGCATGGGAAGAGTGGACACGACTAGTAGCAGGCAGACGGGTTGACCAATGTGAACAAGCCAGATCACAAGTCACCATAGAATTTCTCCACCAGCTAATGATGAGGGGCATATCAGGGGCGTCAGCGCAGCGGTGTCTGACCGGAGTAGCATTTCACTTCCAACTACTGAATTGGGGAGATGTGACAAAGATTCATCATCAGACAATCCATAAAAGGGTGGAAAAGGGGTCAGCCAAGTCAGGAGTGTAGACGTCCCGTCCCGTGTCACTAAAACTGATTTCTCACATCATATCCCTAACACCATTAACATGACACTCACAATTTGAAGCAACACTACTGTCTACTGCATTTGTGATCGCCTTCTTCGGGGCGCTATGCATAAGCGAATTAGTCCCTCAATCCAAAATTAGCACCAGTGGAGGCTTATTACACCAGGACGTAGTCATAGGCAATAATGCAATACGTCTACGCATACACAAATCGAAAATGGTTCCAGCGGGCAGGGGCACTTGGGTACTTCTACAACCCACAAACGGTACACTGAGTCGGGTAACAATAGTAAGGCTGTGTGCCCACGTAGCATTTTTCAAGCGTATATGCTGCGGAATTTCCGCAGCGTAAACGCTTGAAAAATGCATGTATATCCGCACCCCATGGTCCCCAATGGGATTCCGCAAGTTCTATGCACATGCTGCGGATTTTTCCGCAGCGTTTATGCCGCGTTCAAAAATCCGCAGCATGTCATTTAATTTTGCGTTTCCGCAAGCGGAATTGCCTTTGTCCAATGCATAAAAAACGCAAGGCAATTCCGCATGTGGAAAACGCGTGATAAACGCGTGAAAAATGCGCGATAAACGCGTGCGGAATTCCGCATGCGTTTTTCCGGGAGAGGACTTGCATTTATGCAGCAGAAATTTTCTGCTTCATAAATGCAACGTGGGCACATAGCCTTAAACCATATCTAACCATCAGATCACAAAGTAATTTGTTCCTATCACACATTGATGGGACGCCATTATCAAGATACCAGTTCCAAGCTATATTTAATAAATGCATAACATCGGCAGGGAACCACCCCAAAGATTACGGGACACACTCATTCCGCATAGGCGCGGCCACAGAAGCAGCAAGAGCAGGACTGTCAGAAACGGAAGTTCAGAGGATAGAGAGATGGTGATCCACGTGTTTGGCAAGATACATAAGACCGGACTTGTTATCCTAACGTGGTTTGTTTCTTTTACAGGTGATGCTAAGCCAACAGTGTGGGTGATAGGCCACTCGTATATATATTGGGCAGATTAAAGGGCGAAAGTCCGCCCAGGCGGGAGGAAATTAGAGTTTCATAACACATATTTCAACTGGAGAGGTATTAGAGGCCTGCTATGGCCACAGGTACTAATGGAGGTAATCAAGGTAGGGAGAGAGGCAAGATGTCTGGTCATCTTAGTTATACAGGCCGGGGGAAACAACCTAGGTCATCACAAGAGCGCATAACTAATGGCAATAATGAAACTAGACACTGAGCGCTTCAGAGAATTTTTCACAAAACTAGCTATAGTATGGTCAGAGATTGTGCCGATAGCGGTATGGCAAGGTGCGCGAGACATCACGGCCATCGAACGGACAAGGCGGGTAATAAATATTCGGATGGCAAAATTTAGAAGAGACAGAGGCGGTGTAGTGGTACGACACCGACAACTGGAAGGAGATAAAGCAGGCCTCATACGGCCCGACGGTGTTCACTTAATGGATATTGGACTGGACATATTCCTGTCAGGACTCCAGGACGGAGTGGAACAAGCGTTAAGAGTGATGGGTGGGGGTCAGAGTCCTGCATACGAGTACGCAGGATCCTCCGTGTCCTGGAAATAGAAAGGACATGTTGGAGAGTTACACTTGTTGGCCAAGTTGCCGGAGTGGAGACCCAGGGCATGCTGCAACAAGCTGAATTATTTTAGAAATAAAATGTCTTTCTAATGGAATGAGTATAAAGAGTTAATAAAGCTGTGACCGATCCTCACCCATCCAGTTGTAAGAGTTACATTATTGCATTGTCAAGGAAAGGGGGGCGGTAGGGTGGCTGAGCGTCTGGGTTTGGTTGGGGGTCCCCACAGTCTGCCTAGGCTAGATGCATTTAAAAATTCTTATTAGATACACAGGCGGTGCAGCTTGCTTCGCAGCTGGGCTACTAGGCCCAAAGTATTGCCTAGGCTAGATGCAGTTAAAAATTCTACGCTGACTAGCAGACACTGAAGATTTGGAGCAAACCTCTGAGTAAACAGCTCTTCAGACTCAATCATCTGTGTTACCCCAAGCCATAGTGTATGTAGTTTCTTACAGTTAAAAGGGGGGTGGGGAGCGACCCAACCCACCTGGAATTGACGATGCCAACGTCACGTAAGACACAGCAAGGGGACTCCAAAAAGAGTTTCCATTTTTTCCCAAAATTGTGGCACAGACACCACTTAACCCT
Organism: Phyllobates terribilis; assembly: GCF_046119375.1. Taxonomy (NCBI): domain Eukaryota; kingdom Metazoa; phylum Chordata; class Amphibia; order Anura; family Dendrobatidae; genus Phyllobates; species Phyllobates terribilis. Next base: position 262,437,373 of record NW_027362768.1, read on the forward strand.
AGAACGCATACCTGGGGCCTCGCAGTCCCGCCCTGTTAATTGTTTTCTATTTTCTGCAAGATTATTTTAGTTAGAATTTTGAAACTCTAGGTATTCTTCATGTATATAGTTGTTTGTCATTTGAGTTTGAGTTATTCAATGTTATTTGCACACGGGCCTAAAAGGCCCCAGGTATATGAAAGTGTAGATTTTTATGGTCATGCGTTCTAGGGTTAAGTGGCATCAATTGCCCCACAGTTGCTTAAAACGGTTGGTGAGGTGATATTACCAAATCCTCAAGCTTTTAGCCTCCCAAGGATAACACAGGATTAGAAAAGTCCTTGCGAATCCATGATTTGTTCATCTTTATGAACGTGAGTCTGTCTACATTCTCAGTGGACAGCCGCGTGCGCTTATCTGTCAGCACACCATCAGCAGCGCTGAACACACGTTCAGAGAGAACACTGGCTGCAGGGCATGACAAGATCTCCAAGGCGTGAGTGGCGAGCTCCGGCCATTTTTCCAGATTGGAATACCAAAATGAGCAAGGGTCCAGTGACACAGTCATGGCTTCGATGTTCACTTGGAGATACTCCTGCACCATCCTCTCTAGGCATTGACTATGTGTCAGACTTCTTGTCTCCTGTGGCCTTGCAAAGGATGGTCTAAAAAAGTGGTGAAACGATTTCACAAAATTGCTGTTACCAGCAGATACTGTGTTACTGTTACGGTTTGAGTGATGAAGACTGGACAGTCCCGCGGTTGGCAAGTTAGAACTGTGAGATTCACTTCGTGCACCACTGGTGTTTTGTGGAAAAGCACATGTAAGATTCTGCAACAGCGTCTGCAGATACTCCTGCATGCGTCAATCCCTTTTTATGGCAGGAATTATTTCGGCAAATTTACTTTTGTACCGGGGATCTAAGAGTGTGGCAACCCAGTAGTCGAGATTACTTCGAATTCTGCAATCTGAGGGTCATGTTGCAGGTAGTGCAGCAAGAAGGCACTCATGTGTCTTGCGCATCCAGGAGGACCAAGTCCTTGTTGTGTTGGTAGCGAGGTAAGAATCATGCTTCTTTCCTCTGCCCTCTCCCCCCAACCTCGCACAACAGAAATGTGATCAAGGTCTCCCTCATCTGATGAGTCTTCCATGCCCATCGCCAGTTCATCCTCCACTTCTTCCTCGGCTCCTGCACCTTCCTCAACAGTTTGGCTGCTACCATGCGCCCTGTTTAATCCCTCTCCCCCACCCTCCCATGCCTGCCTCCTTGGTGCTGCCAACCGTCTGGACCTTGGAGATGTTATCCCTTCCGCATACGACTCCTCCTCTACTTCCTCCACCTCCTCTTGTCCGACCACCTGACTCTGAATTCTGTTTAATGTGTGCTCCAGCATGTAAATCACCGGAATAGTTATGCTGATAATGGCATCGTCGTCAGCACTAAACATCTTCGTCGCCATTTCAAAACTGTGCAGAAAGGTGTGTGGCGCCCCTGAGGGTGCAGTCACCACAGAGTTACTGCATCTCACCCAGAGGTGTGGTATCTCACCCTCAGGTAAGGAAGGCGTATGGCTCGGGACCCTAACACCTGCATCCAACACATACCCGCAGTGGGGTTAGGGCGAGATTGCTCCTAAGGGAGAGCACAGTCCCAGGTCCCTAGCTGGTGGGAGGATCCTATGTAGTGGGTGCTTAGGGGAGCAGCTTAGGGGAGCACATGACAGGGAGAGTATAAATAGGAAGCCATCTTAGAAAGAGCAAGCCAGTCAGAGGAGGAAAAGTGACAGGAGCAGAGGCTCGGCATGAGCTCTGCTCCGGAGGCGGGCCTAGCCTGGGAGGCCCAGGACTGAAGGAGAGAAGAGAGGAGTGGGAGCAGGATGGCTCCAGGAACCGAAGGGACCCTAGGGCTACGGGCCGTGCAGAAGGCCACCTGTACTCCCGCTGCTACCAGGAGGTAGAGGGGTCAGGCCAGATAAGGGAAACCGGTCCCTCAACTAGAGGAGAAACAGCAAGGCTCAACTAGAAACCGGAGGCTGCAGCATTTCATGTACTGCAGGCAAAAGTCCACACCAGTCTCACTAAGAAGGTAGCCACATAGGACCCAGGGGACGGAACACAAGTCGCCCGCCAAGGCCCGAGGATACCGGATAGAAGTGTCACTGGGTGTGAGGTGCAGGGAGAAGGCCAGAGAAAGGACACACAGAAGGGGGTCCTGCTAAGTACTCCGGAGCTATCTGGGGGTGGACTGAGCCCCTCACTGAGTACGCACAGCACGACGGGTGAGATAGCTCTGGTACCTGTAATCTGGACTGCAACAACTGTGAGTAAAGATCTTGGGACTGCATCACACGGACTCTGTGTTCATTACTGACTCCCTGCACTACAACCACCATCATCCACCCACACTGCCCTGAAGCTACACTCTTCCTGTGGTGAGTAATAATACCATTGCAGCAAAACCACCAGCTTCAGAGGACTGTTCCGCAGCGGCGGCCCCTTTGGCCGCACTCCACAGGTGGCGTAGTCGGACATTATAAAATCCATATATACAAATTACCATTGGATTGACCGCCCTGGGTCACGGACCGGGTCACCGCCACAGTGACTACAACCACCAGCGTCTACCGGCCCGGCTCCGGGTACCCCACGGCCCAGGGGGCGCGTCAACTTCATAGGTCCCTGATCTGAGACCACTCCTGCTGTGTGATTTGCCCCACCTCTGGATCTCGTTGGCCCAGGCTATACGTCAGAAACTATTGCACCAGGGCTTGTCGGTGCTGCCACAGTCGCTGCAACATGTGCAGAGTTGAATTCCACCGTGTCGGCACATCGCATTTCAGCCGGTGAACTGGCAGGCCCAACGACTTCTGTAGAGATGTAAGTCGTTGAGCTGCGGGATGCGAACGGCGGAAGTGAGCACACAGCGACCGTGCCCTCTGCAGAAGGCCATCTAGTCCGGGATAGTGGGCTAAAAATTTATGGACAACCAGGTTCAACACGTGAGCCATACAAGGCACGTGTGTAACATTGCCCCGGCGAAGGGCCGCACCCAGGTTTGCAGCATTGTCGCACACGGCCTTCCCTGGTTGCAGGTCCAGTGGAGACAACCATTCATGAAACTGGGTCTCCAGAGCTGACCACAAGTCCTCAGCTGTGTGACTCACATTTCCCAGACATTTCAAAGTAAACACTGATGCCGTTGAGCCCTGCTGCCAGCATAGTAAGGAGGTGCGCAGTTAGAAAGCAGGTGGCATTACCAGACAGGCTTTGGGTGCAGGTGGAGGACCGAGAGGGGGTTGAGGAGGCAGAAGCAGTGGAGGAACTTCTAGATAAAGAGGATTGACGTACAACTCGCGGGGACGGCAAGACTTGGACAGCAGCCCCTTGTCCTGCTGTCACCATAGTTACCCAGTGCCCTGTCAGCGACATGTAACGCCCCTGTCCATGCCTACTCGTCCAAGTGTCTGTGGTGAAATGCACCCTGTCACACACAGAGTTTCTCAAAGAAGCGGTGATGTTGTGTGCGACATGCTGGTGGAGCGCAGGCACACCTTTCTTTGAGAAGTAGTGCCGACTGAACATCTGGTACTGGGGCACTGCGACGGACATAAGGTCTCAAAAATCCACTGTGTCCTCCAGGCGGAAAGGCAGCATTTCTGTAGCCAACAGCTTGCAGATGGTGAAATTCAACCTCTTAGCTTTCTCATGGCTAGGAGGAAATGGTCTTTTACTTGTCCACATCTGAGGGACCGAGGGCTGGCTGTTGTGCTTTGACGGGGTTGAGTAGGGTGTCCCTGGCAAACTGCCGGTCTGTGAGGAAGATGCAGGCGGACATGTTAGGTTGCCTTGATCCAAAGGTGGTGCTCTCGATGTCAGAGAGCTCTCAACACCAGCAGGTGTTTCCACTTCCCAATGAACTGACGACCTGCCAATCACACTGGCTGTTGCAGGTAAAGAGGTGGCAGGTCTGCGTCCAAAAACATGTGTGACTGCTGTCCCCCCAGTCACAGAGGATGAAGAGGCCGCGGATGCACAAGATGGGGCAGACGGTGGTTGGCCCAGCCTGCTAGGCCACATTGTAGCACAGTGAGCTTCCCACTGCAACTTATGCTTCATATCCATGTCACGGTACATGCATGAAGTACTCAAACTATGGATTTTTTGGCCTCTACTTAGCTTTTGGTGACAAATATTACAGATAACACGAGTTGGGTCATCCTTATCGATCTGAATAAATGCCCAGGCTATGCAAGGCTTAGAGCCCATGCGACCTGAAGAGCCACTACGACTTGTGGTCAGAGGCGGAGTTGTGGTTGAGGATGCAGTTGTTGACGTGCTTCCAGTACTCCGTCTCTGTCCAGGAAGGCGCAACCTAACCTCGTCGTCAATAGCATCTGTGACGCCCCGCTGCGCTTGGTATCACAGATCCTAGAAGAGTGTATTGATGGAATCCTCCACAAGAGGCCCCCATAAACATTCACACATCTCCACCTTCCACCTCAGACCAGCAGAGGGAGCCCGTTAGGGATATAAATAGGGAAGGTGGAGCTAGGCAGTTCAGTTCCTCTGAAGAGTTCCTGCAGTAGAGAAGCCTAAGAGAGGTCAGTCTGCAGTGGAGCTCAGTCTAGTCTAGAGAACTCAGTTAATAGTTCAGCAGTGGAGCACGAGGCTCCTGCTAGCTAGATTCAGGGAGCCCAGATAGAGCTTAAGGTGTGCCGGCGTCATAAGATCGGTGAAGCGCGGCAAGCTGCCGTTAGTGTGTATAGCCTATTGAGGGCCCGAGTAGGCCGAAGGCGAGTGGCGAGTTAGTACATAAGGGGCAGAGGAGCTTAACCAGCTCACCCCGAAGCATTTACCGGACACCGGTTCCGAGCTTACCGGGATCTCTATGACCCAGTAAGGCATAACCGGAATCCCTGGAGAACTACAAGTCCCAGGATCGCTAAGGTGCTGATACGTAACAGAGCCAGGAGACGCTTAGGCCCCGCATACTGGAAGCGTGAACTTCAAGAGAAGGCCCTACCACAAGGTCAGCCAGCGCAGGACAGAGACAAAGTTAGGCCTAGCTCCAGGCAGGTCAGAAACTTACTGCGCAGAGGCAAGAAACAGGAGACCCTACACCCGCTCATTGGGGAGGATCCTGATATGCACCCTTCACCCTACAGTGCTCCAGGATGTGCCTGAATTTCCTCCAGTAAAAGGTACTGAAGTGACTACCGTGTCCGTTTCCGTTCTTGCTCTGACCCAGCTGGGTCTCGCCTGTCCTGCATTCCCCCTGCATACGCTGCCCTGAGACCTAGCTCCACCTGTGGGGAGCTATACCATCGAGCTGCCTTATCACGGGCCTCAGTGGACTGCTGCAGCGCTGGTGCTTCTCACCAGATACCACAGGTGGTGTCACAAACTCTTATAAAATTAACAATTATCCACCCTTTTAAAGAGTGACCCCAGGGTACGGGCCAGGGAGCCGACCACCGCGACATCCCAAAGGCCAGGCAAAGGCCCGGGTGACCTCATCGACTGGCTGACTGTGGGTTGACAGTAAGTGGGATCTCCAACCTTGTCATCATCACCCTGTGTGTTATCACACCCGTCGTCCTCAAATCCAACCTCTTCCTGCCCTGACCGAAAAGTCAAGTTGTCGCTCCAATCAGGTATTTGAGTCTCATCATCGTCTTCATCATTGTCTCCACCAACAGGAGTTACAGTTTGGGAACGAGGGTCTACATTATGCTCAGAACCTTCTTCATCTGGTCCTGGATCCGACTTATAAAGATTCTGGGCATCAGTGCAGATCATTTCCTCGTCTGGATTAACAGAAGCTCTGGAGCAGACCTCCGTTTCCCAGGCTATAGTATGAGTAAACAGCTGTGCAGACTCAACCATCTGTGTTACCCCATACTCAGACGGGCAGCTGGAGACTTGGGAGCTGTGAGGCAGCAAGTGCGATTGGGGTGACACCTCTGAGGACTGGAGTATTTGTGATGTTGAAGTTGAGGTGGAGGAGAGCCCACTTGAAGGAGCACTTGATATCCGCTGAAGCACCTGCTGTTTTTGTGCCTCATCTGGAATTTGTAGCGATGGGCGTGTCCGTAACAAAGGGATCGTATCACATTGTCCACGAAAAGAAGTCGACATGTTAGTTTGGCTGGAAGATGGTCTTTCTTCTGCAGATGTTACTCCCCCCCCACCGCGGGGGGCTCGACCCACCAGCGGACAGGCACCAGTATTAGGAGAGGGGGGCTGGCCGTCAGGGTCCACCGCGGCTCTGGCACAAACCCGGCGACACGGAGGTGGCACGGGCAGGAACGGACTGGCCGTGTTGGCTTCTCACTTTTTGGATTTTAGAAGGGCATGACATGCCTATATCTGTGTCTCCCCCTCCTTTTACTCCTCCACCTCTTTTATTTTCGCATGACTATATGTACTTGTCACTTTTCCATGTGTTAGTTATGTCTTCTGAGCAGTTTGTCAGCTTTTGGACACCTTTGAAGGTGTTTTCTATGTGTTTCTATGTGTTTTTGTTTGCCTGCCATTGGTTTTAACGGTGTTCGAAGGTGTTCGATGAACAGTTCAACGAACAGTTCGGCGAACACACGGGTGTTCGACGAACTGAACCGAACTCGAACACTACGGGGGTGGCTCAACACTACTTGTAAGGGGCATTGCAAGTTGCTCCATCCTAATTTTTGGCAGCTTTTCTTGGGAAAGCATAAGCAAATACTATGGGACACCCACTCCCCAATAATGGGACTTATGTTTGTAATATGCTGTACTGCATGGCTCTTGTAAGGGGCTTTGCAAGTTGCTCCGTCCTATTTTTTGGCAGCTTTTGCTGGGAAAGCATAAGCAAATACTATGGGACACCCATTCCCCAATAATGGGACTTATGTTTGTAATATGCTGTACTGCATGGCTCTTGTAAGGGGCATTGCAAGTTGCTCCGTCCTAATTTTTGGCAGCTTTTGCTGGGAAAGCATAAGCAAATACTATGGGACACCCACTCCCCAATAATGGGACTTATGTTTGTAATATGCTGTACTGCATGGCTCTTGTAAGGGGCATTGCAAGTTGCTCTGTCCTAATTTTTGGCAGCTTCTGCTGGGAAAGCATAAGCAAATACTATGGGACACCCACTCCCCAATAATGGGACTTATGTTTGTAATATGCTGTACTGCATGGCTCTTGTAAAGGGCATTGCAAGTTGCTCCGTCCCAATTGTTGGCAGCTTTTACTGGGAAAGCATAAGCAAATACTATGGGACACCCACTCCCCAATAATGGGACTTATGTTTGTAATATGCTGTACTGCATGGCTCTTGTAAGGGGCATTGCAAGTTGCTCCTTCCTAATTTTTGGCAGCTTTTGCTTGGAAAGCATAAGCAAATATTTTGGGACACCCACTCCCCAATAATGGGACTTATGTTTGTAATATGCTGTACTGCATGGCTCTTGTACGGGGCATTGCAAGTGGCTCCGTCCTAATTTTTGGCAGCTTTTGCTGGGAAAGCATAAGCAAATACTATGGGAAACCCACTCCCCAATAATGGGACTTATGTTTGTAATATGCTGTACTGCATGGCTCTTGTAAGGGGCATTGCAAGTGGCTCCATCCTAATTTTTGGCAGCTTTTGCTGGGAAAGCATAAGCAAATACTATGGGAAACCCACTCCCCAATAATGGAACTTATGTTTGTAATATGCTGTACTGCATGGCTCTTGTAAGCGGCATTGTAAGTTGCTCCGTCCTAATTTTTGGCAGCTTTTGCTGGGATAGCATAAGCAAATACTATGGGACACCCACTCCCCAATAATGGGACTTATGTTTGTAATATGCTGTACTGCATGGCTCTTGTAAGGGGCATTGCAAGTTGCTCCGTCCTAAATTTTGGCAGCTTTTGCTGGGAAAGCATAAGCAAATACCATGGGACACCCACTCCCCAATAATGGGACATATGTTTGTAATATGTTGTACTGCATGGCTCTTGTAAGGGGCATTGCAAGTTGCTCCGTCCTAATTTTTGGCAGCTTTTGCTCTGAAAGCATAAGCAAATACTATGGGACACCCACTCCCCAATAATGGGACTTATGTTTGCAATATGCTGTACTGCATGGCTCTTGTAAGGGGCATTGCAAGTTGCTCCGTCCTAATTTTTGGCAGCTTTTGCTGGGATAGCATAAGCAAATACTATGGGACACCCACTCCCCAATAATGGGACTTATGTTTGTATATGCTGTACTGCATGGCTCTTGTAAGGGGCATTGCAAGTTGCTCTGTCCTAATTTTTGGCAGCTTTTGCTGGGATAGCATAAGCAAATACTATGGGACACCCACTCCCCAATAATGGGACTTATGTTTGTAATATGCTGTACTGCATGGCTCTTGTAAGGGGCATTGCAAGTTGCTTCGTCCTAATTTTTGACAGCTTTTGCTGGGAAAGCATAAGCAAATACCATGGGACACCCACTCCCCAATAATGGGACTTATGCTTGTAATATGCTGTACTGCATGGCTCTTGTAAGGGGCATTGCAAGTTGCTCCGTCCTAATTTTTGGCAGCTTTTGCTGGGAAAGCATAAGCAAATAAAATGGGACGCCCACTCCCCAATAATGGGACTTATGTTTGTAATATGCTGTACTGCATGGCTCTTGTAAGGGGCATTGCAAGTTGCTCTGTCCTAATTTTTGGCAGCTTTTGCTGGGAAAGCATAAGCAAATACTATGGGACACCCACTCCCCAATAATGTGACTTATGTTTGTAATATGCTGTACTGCATGGCTCTTGTAAGGGGCATTGCAAGTTACTCCGTCCTAATTTTTGGCAGCTTTTGCTGGGAAAGCATAAGCAAATACTATGGGACACCCACTCCCCAATAATGGGACTTATGTTTGTAATATGCTGTACTGCATGGCTCTTGTAAGGGGCATTGCAAGTTGCTCCGTCCAAATTTTTGGCAGCTTTTGCTGGGAAAGCATAAGCAAATACTATGGGACACCCACTCCCCAATAATGGGACTTATGTTTGTAATATGCTGTACTGCATGGCTCTTGTAAGGGGCATTGCAAGTTGCTCCGTCCTAATTTTTGGCAGCTTTTGCTGGGAAAGCATAAGCTAATACTATGGGACACCCACTCCCCAATAATGGGACTTATGTTTGTAATATGCTGTACTGCATGGCTCTTGTAAGGGGCATTGCAAGTTGCTCCGTCCTAATTTTTGGCAGCTTTTGCTGGGAATGCATAAGCAAATACCATGGGACACCCACTCCCCAATAATGGGACTTATGTTTGTAATATGCTGTACTGCATGGCTCTTGTAAGGGGCATTGCAAGTTGCTCCGTCCTAATTTTTGGCAGCTTTTGCTGGGAAAGCATAAGCAAATACTATGGGACACCCACTCCCCAATAATGGGACTTATGTTTGTAATATGCTGTACTGCATGGCTCTTGTAAGAGGCATTGCAAGTTGCTCCGTCCTAATTTTTGGCAGCTTTTGCTGGGAAAGCATGAGCAAATACCATGGGACACCCACTCCCCAATAATGGGACTTATGTTTGTAATATGCTGTACTGCATGTGACGCGCCCCCTGCGCCGTGTTTACACGTGTGTGGGATACCCGGTGCCGGGTCTCTGGGGTCTGTAGTCTCCGTGGCGGTGACCCAGTCCCGTGGCTCAGGCTGGTCAAACCAGTGGCAGTCTTTCTTAGGTTCAGAGGTTAATTGTCCGACTGCGCCACCCGTGGATTGCGGTCAGGGAGTACCACCGCTGCGAGGCAGACCACTGAGGCTGGTGTTGTGTGCACAGCATAGAATGGGATAACTCCCCTCGGGAGGAGTATAGCCTCAGGGCAGTGAGTGCGGATGATGGGGGTGATGGTGCACGAGCGCAGCAGGAATGACTCAGAGTCTTTGCAGTGCAGTTCAGGGTCTTTACTGATGATTATAAGGTAGACCCTCCCGGGAGTACTGGCTAGCTTAAGAGGCCTGGTCAGTCTGTGAGCAAGCAGGAGTTCCCCTGGCCAGGTGGAGTTGTAGGCTTCCCCGTCTGTCTGCACTCTTCCTGGCTACCTTGCTGTAAGCGAGTAGAAGTAGCACACGTCCCTGAGTGTACCGTGTAGTGCTCACCCGTATGGCTGGTGACTTGGGGCCTTCTGTTAGCCTCCGCTCCACGACGGCGGTGCTGGTTCCTTGCTTGTGACTGAGCCTCCGGGCTTCTATGGCCAGAGGACCTGAAATCCCCTGCCGGCTGGTTTCTGCTGCTGGATATATAAGTCCTCACAGCTTCGGACTCCTGTGTCCGGTTCCTATTGTCTTCTGCCATGGCGAGCTCTGCTCAGCTTCCAGCCCCTGGTCTTTAGCTCCTAGCTCCTACAGAGCTCCTTGCTGTTACTTTCCCTTGCTCTCACTCTGACTCCGACTGTTCTCTGACTCACTCAACCCCGCCCCAGATCCAGTTTATAAGGGCAGAATTCTCCCCTCCCAGGATTGGGGCAGGAGGATGTTGCATGTTTAAGGGATCCTGACCAGGAAACCTCCCACTTGCTCTCCGACGTAATATCTCTATTACTGTGGTGACCAGACCCCTGGGGTGCCACACATGGCTCTTGTAAGGGGCATTGCAGTTCCTCATAATTTTTGGAAAGCCTTCCATTCACTGCTTAGGCCAACAGTGCACGGGAGACCCAGTTGTTATAAATGGAAAAAAAGGTTTAGTTAACGCCCTCTGACCTCCGTGTCATTTCCAAGGGGCATTGGAGTGGCTCGAAATTTTTGGTAGGCATTGCACTCACTGTATGCCCTATAACTGTGTAGCCGAACCGCTCCTTTTGTTACAGAAACATATCCTACAAGACATATCTGGTTGACTGGTCTGATATTGATGTGAATGGTCCTGTTCCTCCTGCTCTTTCTCCTTTGCCACTACCTCATCCATCATTTATCACCTGAAGCTTTGTTTTAACGGGAGTAATAGAACTTGGATAGTAGCAGGAAAACATCCAGCAATCCTCGGAGGAGGTAGGATATGCGCCAAAACGCTGACCACCTCAGGCCTAGCCGCTACTACATACATGCGCTTGCATTACAACAAAACAAAGCAGATGCTAACTTCTATCATCCTCATCATGCTCCTCACCTTGGCACTCTCAACTCCCCTGATGGAGAAGCCAGGGCCCACCGGAGGAGTCTGATAGTCCGGTGGGCTCGGCCAATGCTGCCCTAAAGCAGGCCAGGCTAAGAAAAGTGTGGGAAATGTTACCGGGACAAATAGGGGTGGCTGGGGACCGAGATTGGGCACCCGGCCACCCCCTGGAGGCTGGGGAGCAAGTGGGGACACCCGGCCACCAGGCGGCTGGGGACTGAGTATGGATACCAGGCCGCCGACACAGCCATGGCGTGGTGGCCAGATTTCGTCTCCACATGCCTAAAAGGCCCAATTTAAAGTGCAAGCAAGCAAGTAGTATGGTATTGCAGCCTGGGGGTGGGTGGGTGGCAGGCTGCATACTTGCGCTTGCATTGCAAGGAATGGGAGAGGTACAATTGAACACTGCCCTGGGAAAAGGACTTAAATGGGGATAGTTGCAAGTCTGCAACGACAGGTGCAAGGTGGGAGGCATCTTCGCATGTACCATGAACAGGGGTTTGGCATGCACACACTACAGCGGAATAGGCTCTCCTTCCCACTAAATGCACTGGGGAGGGCACAGGTAATGTTTTGGTATACGCGCTTAATCTTATGTATAAGGCACACCAGGACAAATATGGGCGGCTGGGGACTGAGTATGGATACCTCGCTGCCGAAGCAGCCATGAGGTAGTGGCCAGCTTCGGCCTCCTCCAAACTAAAAGGCCCCATTTCAAGTGCAAGCTAGCAGTATGGAATTGCAGTCTGGGGGTGGGTGGGTGGCAGGCTACACACTTACACTTGCATTGAAAGAAAACATAGCAGATGCTAACTTCTGTCATCATCATCATGCTCCTCACCTTGGCACTCTCAACTCCACCGATGGAGAAGTCTGGGCCCACCGGAGGAGTCTGGTTCTCTGGTGGGCTCGTCCAATGCTGCCTAAAGCAGGCCGTGCTAAGAAAAGTGTGTGGGGGGATGTTCCAAGGAGAAATAGGGGCGGATGGGGACCGTTTATGGACACCCGGCTGCCCCCAGGTGGCTGGGGACCATGTGTGGACACCCGGCCGCGGGGCGGCTGGGGACCGAGTATGGACACCTGGCCGCCGGGTGGCTGGGGACTGAGTATGGATTCCAGGCCGCCAACACAGCCATGACGTGGTGGCCAGATTCCGCCTCCACATGCCTAAAAGGCCCAATTTCAAGTTCAAGCAAGCAAGCAGTATGGTATTGCAGCCTGCTCGTGGGTGGGTGGCAGACTGCATACTTGAGCTTGTATTGCAAGGAATGGGGGAGGTACAATTGAACACTGCCCTGGGACTAGAACTTGCATGGGGATAGTTGCAAGTCTGCATCTTCTGATGCGGTAAGGATCACTTATGATGGGCACACTTTTAGACAGTGACCTGGGAGTCAGAGATGCTTCCAGGGGTCTTCCCCATGCTGTTCCCTTGTCTTTTCAGCACTTTATGCATGTGTCACACAGCACATGGCCAGATAAGGTTGTAAAATGTTAAAATGACATTTCACGGTGAATGCATTTGTCATAGTTGAAAGCAATACAAAAATGCAAAAACGCATAAAAAATGCTACTTGTGAACACAGCCGAAGGTGTGGAGGAGTATTTTTGTTTTTGGTCATTTATTTTAACTTATACACAAGTCTTTACCCTGGAAAGGATGTTCCTTAACATATTTCACAGGAAAAAAGTTTCACTTTCGTTTTTGAACGTTTTATTGTGAGCCTGTAAAAGTGGCTTAATACCTCTGACCACGTTGTTGACAGCAGTGACCTGGGGGTCAGAAATGCTTCCTGGGGCGATCCTCATGCTGTCCCCATGTAATTTGAGCACTGTCAGTATCGTTTTGGGCACTTGTTAGGCTTTTAGAAGACTGCCGGGGGTGCCACCGCAAAAATGCTCGAGTCTCCCATAGACTAACATTGGGCTCGTTGCTCGGGTCGAGCACCCGAGTATCACGGCGAGCTCGGCCTGAGCTTCGAGCACCCGAGCATTTTAGTGCTCGCTCAACACTACTCATTATCATTACACTTATACTACCATATACAGTATGCATAACATCAGATAAATACACTCTTGCACACACATATACACGTCCACAAATACACACTATCATTTCTTGTTAGATGTGTCACTTGGCAAATTCTCCCACCTCTCCTCATTCATGGGCAGCATAAGTACTGCTGGCAGGAAGGTAGCGCAGCTGATAACTACAATCCATACATAAATACATCACCAGAACCATCATCAGTTCAGAAATACATCCCCAGAGCCACCATTAGTACATGAATACAATATCAATATAGTCATCAGTACATGAATATATCACCAGAACCACTATCACTACATGACTACAGCACCAAATCCACCATCATCAGTATAAGAATACAGCATTAGTATATAAATTCAGTACAGGAAACATAATCAGTACAGGAATACTGCACTAGGGTCACCATCACTACATTAATTTAGCCCTAGAACCATCATCAGTAGAGAATACAGCAGCTGAACCACCATCAGTACAGGAATACAGCACCAGAGCCAAAATTGATATAGGAATACAGCACCAGAGTCACCATCAGTACATAAATACAGCACCAGAACTATCATCACTATATGTAAGCACCTGTTCACACCTATTTCTTGTTTTGGAAGTGCCGAACAGTTTTTTCAGTTTCTGTATATAAGTTTTGACTGAGCACTCTGCCTCTATGCCACAGGTGGTTTTAATTGCATAAGGATCTCATTATCCTACACACAAGCAGACATTGTCTCTTAGAGAGGTATTCACATTGATAGGGTCCTGGTATTTTGAGTGATGCCTTAACGTGGCTACACATGAATTGCCCAATTTATGCGCTAAGATTTCTTATTTATTTCTATTTTCCACAGCAGAATGCTATTCAAATTTCATATATTTCATGTTCGCATACTTAGCATTACAGAGTGCTGCTTTGTTTGTTATTTGTATATGGAGGTAGCTGCTCCTACTAAGCACCTGTTCACACCTATTTCTTGTTTTGGAAATGCCAACCAGTTTTTTCAGGTTATATGAATGCAGCACCCATATTAGTACAATGATTAATTGCCATGTCAGGTCAACTGCCACCATATACATTTGTATCACATGAACCTGCAACTCCCAGTATAAGTTTAACCCCTTCACAACCTTGGACATAGCCATACGTCCAGGTCGGTAGGTACTTACCGACCTTGGACGTATGGATACATCCAGGCGATTTTACGCGCACAGGGGCTGTGCGTGCGTGATCGCTGCTGGGTGTTCAGCAATTCTGGCAGCAGACACCCGGCACTCAGTGCCACGGACGTTGTCCGCCCTGCTCCTGGCACTTTAACCCCATAAATGCTGCGATCGATCGCAGCATTTTGGAGGCAGTCTGAGAGAGGGGACCCCCTTTGCCCTCCCATCGCCGCACCCGTGACATCATTGCGGGGGCCTGATCATTGACAACTTCCGGGTCACCAGGCTCTAGCAAACTTGTTAGTTCATGCTCAATGCTTGATCTAACAAGTTTGTGTTAGAGCAAGCTGACAGTTCTAGTGTATTGCAATACTGGTGCACTGCAATGTATTAGAACTGCTATCAGACTGCTGAAAGTGAAAGTCCAATAGAGGAACTAAGTAAAAACGTAAAAAGAAAAATCACAAAATAATAAAGAAATATATATATACTGTACCCATAAATAAATATTTCTATGAAAAAAAAAGAAAAAAACTAATACATATTTGGTATTGCCGATTCCTGGACGACTCGACCTATGACCCTTTCCCACTAGTTAACCCCTTCAGTGAACACCGTAAAAAAAAACGAGACAAAAACTATGCTTTTTCATCATACCACTGAACAAAAAGTTGAATAAAACGTGATTAAAAAGACCAATGAAATTACAAATGGTGTATATGAAAGCCTCAACTTGTTCTGCAAAAAAAAGCTGCCATACAGCTCCATCTGCAGAAAATTAAAAAAGGTATAGCTCTCAGAATAAGAAATGCAAAAATAATTATTTTTCTATTATATAGTTTTTATTGCTTAAAAGCATCAAAACACACAAAAAAATATATAAATGTGGTATCTCTGTAATCTTACTGACTCGAAGAATCAAGCTGCATTGTCAATTTTACAACACGCGGAAAGACATAAAAAAAAAAATTCCTGAATTTCTATTTTATATTTATTATGCTTCCCAAAAATCTGGATAGAAAGCGATCAAAAAATGTCATGTGCCCGAAAATGGTACCAATAAAAACGTCAACTCGTCTTGGCAGAAATATGGAAAAATTATAGTTCTCAAAATATGGCGATGCAAAATCTAGTTTTTGCAAAAAAAAGTCTTTTTTGCAGCCAAACATTAAAACCCTATAAAAATCTGGTATCACTGTAATTGCATCGACCTGAAGAACGAAGTAGTCGAATCACTTAAACCGGGGTTTCCGTGTAACTCTCTGAAACACGTGATTCAGATGGAACCTCGGCGGAAGATTCCCTATAATGAGGAAGATGAAGGCACTGTGGGCGTGCATGAAAAACGTGGTCGACAACAGTTTTGTGCACTTCTGAAAATAAGGACAGTGCTGAACAGAGGCCAGAAGGAGTCCAGAGTAACTCTGCTGCATCATTATAGTGAATGAATCCCTCGGGGTTACATCTGAATAACATCACTCAGAGATTTAGATGGAAATCCCGATATAAGTGCTCAGCGTAGAGTGCAGGATAAATGTGATCCCAAATGTTACGTAAAATGTTTCTAACAAAAGCTTCAAATCAATCCACAAAAAAGCCCCCACTCAGGTCAGTCATCTGTCAATGGAAATATAGGGGCATCCAAGATAGGGTAGAATAAAGGCTTTGAAAAACCAAAATGGCCCTTGCCCCCGAAAAGAAATTTAGCAAATTCTGTGCATCCAAATCCAAATGACCCTCTCCCTTCTGAGCCCCAGTGTGCCTAAACCACATTTAGTGTCCACATGTTTGGCATGTCTGCAACGATGAGAGCTCATCTAATTTACATATGCATGTCTCTAGAAGCACGAGCTGAGCACAATGTACGGGCACTACAACGTGCGCATCACTACAATGAATTGGGCACTACTGCTTGCTTCTGGAAATCACCCATGGAGTCAAAATCGTCACTATACCTGTAGATAAGTTCCCGAAGGCGTATAATTTCCAAAATGGGGTAACTTGTGGGGGGAGTCTGCTCTGCTAGCACTTAGGGGTTCTGTATATGGAGTCTGCAAACTATTCTAGGAAAATCTGTGCTCCAGGAGATAAATAGTGCTCTGTCCCTCCCGACTCTCGCCGTATGGCTAAGCAGTACTGTACAGCAAGATATGGGATATTTCTACATTCAGCAGAAATTTTGGATCAAATTTTGCTGCTATTTTTGCCCATTTCCCAATGTGAAAATGTAAAACCTGGGGCTAAAACAAAATTTTGGTAAAATATAATATATATATATATTGCATATATATACAACCCCTGGCAAAAATTATGGAATCACCGGGCTCGGAGGATGTTCATTCAGCTGTTTAATGTTGTTGAAAAAAAGCAGATCACAGACATGGCACAAAACTAAAGTCATTTCAAATGGCAACTTTATGGCTTTAAGAAACACTAAAAGAAATCAAGAAAAAAATGTGGTACTCAGTAAGGGTAATTTTTTTCAGACCAAGCAGAGGGAAAAAAATATGGAATCACTCAATTCTCAGGAAAAAATTATGGAATCATGAAAAACAAACACACAAAAGAACACTCTAATACATCACTAGTATTTTGTTGCACCACCTCTGGCTTTAATAACAGCTTGCAGTCTCTGAGGCATGGACTTAATGAGTAACAAACAGTACTCTTCATCAATCTGGCTCCAACTTTCTCTTATTGCTGTTGCCAGATCAGCTTTGCAGGTTGGAGCCTTGTCATGGACCATTTTCTTCAACTTCCACCAAAGATTTTCAATTGGATTGAGATCCGGACTATTTGCAGGCCATGACATTAACCTTATGTGTCTTCTTTCAAGGAATGTTTTCACAGTTTTTGCTCTATGGCAGGATGCATTATCATCTTGAAAAATGATGTCATCATCCCCTAACATCCTTTCAATTGATGGGATAAGAAAACTGTCCAAACTGTCTATCAATGTAAACTTGGGCATTTATTGAAGATGTAATGACAGTCATCTCCGCAGTGCCTTTACCTGACATGCAGCCCCATATCATCAATGACTGTGGAAATTTGCATGTTCTCTTCATGCAGTCATCTTTATAAATCTCATTGGAACGGCACCAAACAAAAGTTCCAGCATGATCACCTTGCCCAAATCAGATTCGCGATTCATCACTGAATATGACTTTCATCCAGTCATCCACAGTCCACGATTGCTTTTCCTTAGCCCATTGTAACCTTGCTTTTTTCTGTTTAGGTGTTAATGATGGCTTTTGTTTAGCTTTTCTGTATGTAAATCCCATTTCCTTTAGGCGGTTTCTTACAGTTCGGTCACAGACATTGACTCCAGTTTCCTCCCATTCGTTCCTCATTTGTTTTGTTGTGAACAACCAACATCTTTTGCAACATTGCATGATGATTTACCTTCTTTTAAGAGTTTGATAATCCTCTTCTTTGTTTCAATTGACATCTCTCATGTTAGAGCCATGATTCATGTCAGTCCACTTGGTGCAAAAGCTCTCCAAGGTGTGATCACTCCTTTTAAGATGCAGACTAACGAGTAGATCTAATTTGTTGCAGACGTTAGTTTTGGAAATGAAAATTTACAGGGTGATTCCATAATTTTTTCCTCAGAATTGAGTGATTTCCCTCTGCTTGGTCTGAAAAAAATTACCCTTAGGCTATGTGCCCACGATGCAAAAATGCTCAGGATTTTTTCCTGAGCGTTTCTGCATCTCCCTGGCAGAAAAAACGCATGTGGATTGTACATGCGTTTTTCCTGCCAGGGACATGCAGATGTGAAGCGATCTTCACATGCATTTCCGCATGCGGGATGACAAGCGCTTTCTAAGCGATTTTAGCATCACTTGGAAAGTGCTTGTCAACTTGGTCACACTATATAAATTCATAAATTCATAGTTTTGATGCCTTCAGTGTGAATGTACAATTTTCATAGTCATGAAAATACAGAAAAATCTTTAAATGAGGTGTGTCCAAACTTTTGGTCTGTACTGTGTATATATATATATATATATCACTATTTTTTTTTACACTATCCAATGTTATAAAATTCTGTGAGGCATATTTAACATATTGCAAATATTTGCTGTGACAAAAATACTGATAGCATCTAATTTAAAATCAGCGGATGTACCTATTATTTCAGAAATTATGAAAAGAATGTTTTTTCATAATTCTTTTGAATATGAGTATGCTTTAAGAAATAATTTTTTAAAGAAATATTATACCACATGGTCTCCTTGGAGTTTGTATCTGTCATCCAAGTAGGATTGCCTGCCTCTTTATATAAGAAGTATTATCTTATGCCAGAAAACACGTGTACAACTGTATATCTGTTCAAATAAATTGAAAAAATTGTATTGTTTAAGCTATTAATATAATAGGGATGATCTTTTCTGTCCGTATCTTTGTTCTTCTTTACCATCCTTCACCATCACCACTCTTCCCTTTTATTCCTCTCCCTTCATTTTCCTTTCTCCTCACATTGCCTTTTTCATTCTCCTTTCTCCTCCCCCTTCTTCTTTAACCCTTCCTTCTTTCCTAATATTTCCCAATAGGTTATAATGTTATACTTAATTGTCTCATTTGAATAATTGTTTACTAATATGATTACTACATATTGCTTTGATCATATATATATTCCCTTATCCCTTAAATTGTTAACATTTCCCAAATAAAAAGATGTGTAAAATTTTGTGACTCACCTGTGGTGTCCATATGATTATTTCACCCCTATATGAATTCATTGAGAGGTGTAGTTTGTAAAATGGGGTCTCTTATGGGGGGTTCTGCTGTTCTGGCACCTCAGGGGATCTGCCTATGTGACATAGCACCCTCAAAGCAGTCCAGCAAAATCTGAACTCCAATATGGTGCTTCTTCCCTTCTGAGCTTTGAACTGTGCCTCAAAAGTAGTTTTTGACACATATGGGGTATCGGTGTACTCAGGAGAAATTGCACAACAAATTTTGGAGGCCATTTTCTCCTGCTATCCTTTTAAAAATTAAAAAAATTGCGGTTAAAACAAGAATTGTGTGAATTTTTTTTTCTCATTTTTATAGATCAACATTGTAATATTCTGTGAAGCACCTGGGGGTTCAAGGTGATTACCACACAGCTTGATACATTTCTTGAGGGGGTCTAGTTTCCAAAATAAGGTTACTTGTGGAGGTTTTCCACAATTTACGCACATCAGGGGCTCTCCAAACGCGACATCATACCCGCAAATCATTTCATCAAAGTCTGTTTTCCAAAACTTCACTCCCTTCTTTTTGAGCCATGCCGTGCACCCAAACAGTAGTTTACCGCCACATTTGATATATCTGTGTACTCAGGAGAAATTGCACAACAAATTTGTGGCTCCATTTTCTCCTGTTACCCTTGTGAAAATAAAAAAATTGGGGCTAAAAAACATTTTTTGTGGGAAAAATTATTTTTATTTATTTTTACAGATCTACGTTATAAACTTCTGTGAAGCATCTGGGGGTTGAAAGTAATCACCACTCATCTTGATACATTCCTTGAGGGGTCTAGTTTCCAAAATGTGGGGGATTTCCATTGTGTAGGCACAACAGGGACTCTCCAAACACGACATGGTGTCTGCTAATTATTCCAGCAAATTTTGCATTCAAAAAGTCAAATGGCGCTCCTTCTTTCCAAGCCATGCTGTGCACCCAAACAGTAGTTTTCCTCCACGTTTTGTGTATCAGCGTACTCAGGAGAAATTGCACAACAAATTGTAAGGTGAAATTTTTCCTGCTACCCTTATAAAAATTCAAAATTTGGGGCTAAAAAACATTTTTGTGGTAAAAATTTGATGTTTTTATTTTCACAACTCAACGTTATAAATTTCTGTAAAGCACCTGGGGGTTCAAGGTGCTCACCATACATCTAGATAAGTTCCCCGAGGGGTCTAGTTTCCATAATGGTGTCACTTGTGGGGGGTTTCCATTGTTTAAGCACATCAGGAGCTCTCCAAATGTGACATGATGTCCGCTTATTGTTCCAGCTAATTTTGCATTTAAAAAGTCAAATGGCGCTTTTTCCCTTTTGAGCCCTGCCATTTGCCCAAACAGTAGTTTTCCCCTACATAAGGAGTATCTGTTTCCCTTGTGAAATTGCAAAACTTTGAGGTTCAATGTGCTCACCACACATCTAGATAACTTCCCTGAGGGGTCTAATTTCCAAATTAGTGTCATTTGTGGGTGGTTTCCACTGTTTAGGCACATTAGGGGGATCTCCAAGCGCGACATGGCGTTCGCTATTTATTCCAGCAAATTTTTCCCCACATATTGGGCATCTACATGTTCAGGAGAAATTGGACAACAAACTTTGATGTCCGTTTTTTGTTGTTACCTTTGTAAAAATGAAAATATTAGGGTCTAAATTATAAAATTTTTGTTAAAAAAGTTAAATGTTAATTTTTTCCTTCCACATTCCATTAATTCCTGTGAAGCACCTAAAGGGTAAAAGGGAATCTGTCACCCCCCTGGGAGTTATCAGACCTCTAATATGGGCATACAAGTTATAGAAAAGTAAATCTATACATACCTGTATGTCCAATATTAGCGGTCTGATTGCAGAGAATTTTTTTTTTATAAAATACGTTTTTGTATGCTTGGCGCCCAGGGGACTCCAAGAAATCCCTGCCTATCTGCTTAATTTCAATATTCTCCCCCTCCCCTGCACATCACAGGGCCCTGTGACATGCACTCTTCTCGTTCACAGATCCCACTGATTTCGAGATGACTGCTCAGAATCACATCTGACTGCTGTGCTTGCCAACAAGGGTTTTGCCACCAAGTATTAAGTGTTGTTTGCCAGAGGGATCAAATACTTATTTCTCACTGCAAAATGCTAATAAATTTATCTAATTTATGCAATGCGATTTTCTTGATTTTTTTTGGATATTCTATCTCTCAATGTTAAAATTAACCTACCCTTAAAATTATAGACAGTTCAAATCTTGGTCAGTGGGCAAACTTACAAAAACAGCAAGGGATGAAACACTTATTTCCCCTACTGTAACTCATCTTAACAGTCTATATACAGTCCCATCCTGTAGTATATCACTCTTCTCATCTATATTTAGCCTCATCTTTAAGAATATCATTCCTTTCAGCCTCTTATTCACAACTCCATACTTCAGAACATCATTCCTTTCACCTATACAGTGCCCCATCCTGTAGTACATCACTCCAATCTGCTCCCTATTCACAGCCCCCTTCCTGCAGTATATTACTCCTATTTGCCCACTATTCACAGCCACATCCTATTGAAAATCACTCTTTTCTCCCTATTCACAGCCTCCCATGGGGGAAGAGAAAGTGAGATTAGTGTCCTCAGAGTGAATGTAATGTGGAGGTGTGTGTCTGTGGTGAGATTTTGGGGTGATGTATATTGAGGGGGGTGTCTGGTGGCATTTTGGGGGATGTATAATGAGGTGGTGTCTATGTTATGATTTTGGTTGGGATTTATAATTGGGGGGTGTCTGTTGGAATATTAGGGTGTGTGTAATTTAGTGGTGGTGTCTGGTGGTATATTTGAGGGGGGTGAAAAATGAGGGGGTGTCTGTGGTGAAATTTTGAGCTATAGATAATGAGTGAGCTGTCCATTGTGGGATTTTGGTGTGGTATATAATGAGGGGTGGGTTCCATGGTGGGATTTAGGGGGTATATAGCTAGGGGGGTGTATAAAGTAGGATTTGGGGATTGTATTTTGAGGTTGGTTATCCTTGGCGGGATTTGGGAAGTTGTATGATTTGGGAGGTATCTTTGGCGTGATTTGGGAGGGGGTGAACAATGAAGGGATTGTCTATGTTGGGATTTGAGGGGGATGTATAATTAGGGGGGTTTCTGTGGTGGGATTTTGGTTTGCGTTTATAATGAGGAGTGCGTCTAGTGGGATTTTGGAGATGTCTGTAATGATGAGGTATCTGGTTGGATTTGGGGACGTCTGTAATCAGGGACTATATAATGAGGGATTGTCTGTATAATGAGGGGGTGGGGGTGTCTGTGGTGAGATTTTGGTGATGTTTATAATGAGGGGGTATCTGGTTGGATTTGGGGACATCTGTAATCAGAGACTGTATAATGAAGGAGTGTCTGTGGTTGGATTTTGGTGGGAGTTTATAATGAAGGGGGTATCTCGTAGGAGTTTGGGGAGGTATATTATAAGTGAGGGTGTATAATGAGGGTGAGTGTCTATGGTAGGATTTTGGAGGACATATAATGAGGGGCTGTCTGTAATGAGGTGGTGTATAATGAGGGGTGTGTCTGTGGTGGGATTTGGGAGCTTTGATAAGGTCGTGTGTATATGTTGGTGACGCGCCCCCTGGGCCGTGTGTGCACGTGTGTGGGTTACCCGGAGCCGGGTCTCTGGGGGTTGTAGTCTCCGTGGCGGCGACCCGGTCCCGTGGCTCAGGGTGGTCAAACCAGTGGCAGTCTTTATAGGGTTTTTGTGGTTTAATGTCCGACTACGCCACCCGTGGATTGCGGTCAGGGTGTACCGCCGCTGCGAGGCAGACCGCTGAGACTGGTGTGGTGTGCGCAGCAAAGGATGGGATAACTCCCCACGGGAAGAGTATAGCCTCAGGGCAGGGAATGTGGATGATGGGAGTGCACGGGCGCAGCAGGAACGACTCAGAGTCTTTGCAGTGCAGTTCAGGGTCTTTACTGGTGATAATAAGGCAGACCCTCCCAGGAGTACTGGCTAGCATAAGGGGCCTGGTCAGTCTGTGAGCAAACAGGAGTTCCCCTGACCAGGTGGAGTTGTAGGCCTCCCTGTCTATCTGCACTCTTCCTGGCTACCTTGCTGTAAGCGAGTGGAAGTAGCCCACGTCCCTGAGTATACCGTGTGGTGCTCACCCGTATGGCTGGTGACTTGGGGCCTTCTGATAGCCTCCGCTCCTCGATGGTGGTGCTGGTCCCTTGCTCGTGACTGAGCCTCCGGGCTTCTATGGCCAGAGGACCTGAAATCCCCTGCCGGCGGGTTTCTGCTGCTGGGTATATATAAGTCCCCACAGCCTCGGACTCCTGTGTCCGGATCTTGGTGTCTTCTGCCAGGACGAACTCCGCTTAGCTCAAGTCCCTGGTCTTCAGCTCCTGCTCCTACAGAGCTCCTTGCTGTTACTGTCCCTGTGTCTGGAACAAACTCCAGGCTCTGACTCTCTAACCCCGCCCCAGATCCAGTTTATATAGGGCAGGTTTCTCCCCTATTTGGTCTGGGACAGGATGTGTTGCATGTTTAAGGGCTCCTGACCAGGAAACCTCCCACTTGCTCTCAGACGTAATATTTCTATTACTGTGGTAACCAGACCCCTGGGGTGCCACATTCCCCCCTAGTGAAATTTAGTACTCCGGGACTAAATAAATTTTTTTAAGAAAACACAAGTACAGGGTATAACAATAGCATAACATATGTACAAGGACATTTATGTCTTGATGGTCACGGTATTTCCGTAACCGGGTGTCCATATCACCCAAGGTGAAGTTTTAGAACGGAGTAGGGGACCTGTCCAAAGCAGACCCCAAACGTTGGCCCTATGCATGGCTGCAAGGCGAAGCGAACTACTTTGGACCACATGGGGCCACACCAGACAGGTTTTTCTTCCGCGGCCGTCTTCGCAAGAGGCACAAGGTGCAACTATTTACAATATTGTTCCGGTTATTCAACGTCCATAGCCTGTCAGTCCAAATAAACCTGCAGGGTAACTAGAGAAACATAATTAATAAACAGGCAACAAAAACATAAACCATTTTCAACATTTGTAGTTTACAGGTAAATTCACATTATAGTTTAAATTCTCCAGCGAGCGGGCATCTGTCCTCTAGTGCTCCTGGTGGACCTACGTAACCCACTATCTGGTTCTGCACTACAGGGTGTAGAAGGTGTTGCGGGTAGGCCTGGCAGCTTTCTGCGTACTCTTTGGCTTACTAGGGGCACGGCCGGCTCACTACTAGCAGAGGGTTGATTCTCCTGGGCTGCTGGTATGGATCCTTCTGCCTCCTGGGTCGGCTGCTCTTCTGACACTCCCTGTTCTTCTGTAGGCCCTTGAGGGGCTGGCTGGAGAAAGGTGAGGACGGGTACCACGACTGCGTTGTTGATTTGAGTCCAGGACCGGGGAAAGTCTCCGAGTACGGTACTGATCATTTCTTCCCTTTCCTCTGTGGGTTGAGGGTTCTCTTGATCTTTGTCTGGGCTTTGCAGCTGCTCGGGACACTTTTTCTGGTGGTCTCTGGAGACAATGGCTGTGGTCTCTCCTCCATCCTTACTGATTACACAGACTTTTGGATTATCATGACTTGAAGGCAGTACTGTGTACGGGTCCTTCTCCCACTGGTCGTCCAACTTGTGGAGCCACCTCTTTCTCTTCAAGACCTGCTCTCCAGGTACCAGGGGAACAGCGGGAGCATGCTGGTTATAAGTCTTCTCTTGCCTTTCTCTTGCTTGAGACAGACTTCGCTCGACGCTCTCCTGTACCTTCCGATACTGCTGCTGCCATTCTGTATCCCAGTCTGCCTCTGGCGAGGAGTCCTCAGGTGTCAGGACTCCCATATCCAGGTCAATAGGCAGCTTATCAGGTCTTGCTCTCATTAGGTAAGCCGGGGTACAGTTGGTGGAACCTACGGGGATGTGATTATACAAGTCTACCAGATCAGGCAGTTTTTCAGGCCACAGACTGCGTTCTTCCAGGGGCAACGTTTTTAGCAAGTCTATCACCACCTGGTTCATTTTCTCACATAGTCCGTTGGTCTGAGGGTGATAGGGCGTTGTTCTTATCTTCCTGCAGCCATACAGATTGCAGAACTCTTGGAAGACCTCCGCTTCGAAGGCTGGCCCTTGGTCAGTCAACACTTGCTCCGGATACCCGTGTGGACGGCAGAAGTGCTGCTGGAAGACTCTAGCTGCTGTTTGAGCCGTCAAGTCCTTGACAGGGACCACCACCAGGAACCGGGAGTAGTGATCTACAATGGTGAGGGCGTAGACGTACCCAGATTTGCTTGGAGCCAGTTTCACATGGTCCAGGGTTACCAGTTTCAGTGGTTGCCTGGTGATGATGGGCTGCAGGGGAGTCTTCTGGCAGGCGCGGTCCTTCCTTCTTAGGTTGCACGGGCCACAGTCTCTACACCACCTCTCGATGGCTCCTCTCATGCCTACCCAGTAGAACTGGCCACACAACAAGAACTCCAGCTTCTTCCATCTGAAGTGTCCTGCTCCGTCGTGGTATGCCTCCAGAACCATAGCCGCGTCTCGTCTTGGGACCACTACCTGCCAGGTCAGCTCATGTGTTCTAGAGTTGACCATTCTCCGGCACAGCTTCTCTTTGTAAAGAAACAGTTTACTTTTCTCCTTCCACAGTTGCTTGGTCTCCTCCGGAGCGTCTGGGTCAAGACGGGCATCAGCCTGTGTCAGCATTTCCTTCACCAGATGGACTGCGGGATCACTGTCTTGTGTCTCCGCCCAGCTGTAGTGGGGTAAGGGATTGAACGTAGTAGAGCGCCTGTCCCTTACACGGTGGGAATACAGGGTAATCCCATGACGGTGGAACGCAGGGAGTTCGACTTCTTCCAGTTCTTCTGGATCTTCCCCTACATCCGGTAATTTTGGCATTCTGGACAGGGCATCCGCGTTGGCATTTGAGCATCCCACCCGGTATTTGATGGTGAATTCATAGTTGGACAGGCGGGCCATCCATCTCTGCTCCAAGGCACCAAGTCTTGCAGTGTCCAGGTGTGTCAACGGGTTGTTATCCGTGTACACGGTGAACTTGGAAGAGGCAAGGTAATGCTTGAAACGTTCGGTCATTGCCCACACCACTGCCAGGAACTCTAGCTTGAATGAGCTATAATTTTCAGGGTTTCTCTCTGTGGGCCGTAGTTTTCGGCTGGCGTAAGCGATTACCCGTTCTTTCCCCTACTGGATCTGGGACAGTACGGCTCCTAGCCCAATGTTGCTCGCGTCCGTGTGGAGGATAAAGGGCTGGTCGTATTCAGGGTACGCCAGGATTTCATCCCCCGTGAGGGCCATCTTCAGCTGGTGGAAGGACTCCTCTTCCAGCTTTTCCCACCTGAAGGGCGGCTTCTGTTTTTTGGCCTTCCTGGATTGACCTATCAGGAGGTCCTGCATAGGGGCTGCCATTTTGGTGAAACCGGGAATGAATCTTCGGTAGTAGCCTACCAACCGGAGGAACTGCCACACTTCCTTTATGCTGGAGGGTCTTGGCCAGTCTTTAATCACGATGATCTTATCGGGGTCGGGAGCCACTCCGTCAGCACTCACCACGTGTCCCAGGTACTGCACCTTTGGTTTCAGGAGGTGACACTTGGAGGGTTTCACCTTTAGGCCGTAGCTTGCCAGGGCGTCAAACACTTCTGCCAGGTGTTTCAGATGGTCCTCGTAGGTTTTGGAATAAACTATGACATCGTCCAGGTATAACAGGACCGTCTCGAAATTCCGGTGTCCCAGACAGCATTCCATCAACTGCTGGAAGGTTCCTGGTGCGTTGCAGAGCCCGAACGGCATACAGTTGAATTCGCTGAGACCCATCGGGGTGGTGAAAGCAGTCTTCTCCTTGTCTGCCTCTGCTACAGGAACCTGCCAGTACCCGCTAGTAAGATCCAAAGTGGAGAAGAAGTTAGCAAATTTTAATGCAGCTAAAGATTCTTCTATTCTAGGTAACGGGTACTCATCTTTGTGTGTGATACGGTTGACCTTTCTGTAGTCTACACACATTCTCATTGTGTTGTCCTTCTTTTTCACTAGAACTAGTGGAGCTGCCCAGGGGCTACAGCTGTCCCTGATTACCTCAGCCTCCTTCATGTCCCGCAACATCCCCTTTGCATGCTGATAGTGTGCAGGGGGTACAGGTCGGTATCTTTCCTTTATGGGTGGATGGTCTCCTGTGGGGATGTGATGTTCTACCCCCTTTACTCACCCGAAGTCTAGCGGGTGTTTACTAAAGACTCTTTCGTACTCCTGAACCACCCGGTAGACTCCCTGTTTTTGGTGTGAGGGAGTGGAGTCAGTACCCAAATGCAGTTGCTGACACCAGTCCTCCATTTGTTTCTTAGAGCCGTTACCTTCCTCTGGTTGAGATGGAGGCAAGGGTTCCACTGCCCTTACAGAATTTTGGTTTATGGTGAACAATTTGGCTAGCGTGGCATACCGGGGCAGGTATACTTCTCTCTCACCGATATTTATGATGCAGACAGGTACCCTCCCATGGCGTACATCGACCACCCCCCGTGCTGTCAAAATGGAGGGCCTACTGTCTGAGTAAACAGGTTCCACCATTGCTTGGTAGTCTCTACCTCTCAGACCAATAGCTGCCTGGCACCAGATCATCATCTCACTTTTCGGGGGCATGGCAATAGGGAACGAGTCACACATTCTCACGCTACCAATCTCACCACCAGATAGTTCCACTTGTTGCCGTTTCATCAGTGCCCGGATCTCTATTTGGAGAACACGCTGCTGGCTGGAACTGGCGTTCTTGGCAACCTGCTGTAAAATGAGAATTATCTCTGCAAGACAATTTTCAATCACGTTAGTCCCCAAGGTTATTTTAGGGTGACTCTCATGACTGTCGATGTCCACAATAATCAGTCCTTGTGCCGCCAGTTCGACTTCACCGATCTTAATGGTCACCTCTTTGAATCCCACCTGCGGCATGGGCTGACCATTGCTGGCGATGATACTCAAGTCATCATCTGGGTAGCGGGTTATGTCCGAGTCATTCCAGTACCGCTTAAAGAGCACATAAGGGATGGTAGTTACCTGTGACCCAGTGTCTAGTAGGGCACTCATTGGAATGCCATCCAGTACCACAGGCAAGACTGGACGTCCCCCTACATATTTATCACGCCAGTTTGAGGGGCCTGATAATTTTATGCCTGGGGGTTGGCCCTCTGCCCCAGGTTATGCCCGTTTAAATGACAGTACCTTGCCATATGTCCGGGTTGATTGCAGCGGCGGCACATGGGTTGTCCGTCCTCGTTGTATCTGTCGCTGGGTCTTCCTCTGGACGTTGGGATCCTCCTCTGTCGGTGCCACGGGACGTCCTCCGGTCGGTCCGGACGTCAGCTGGATCTTTCCTGGAGGAGAGACCTGTAAAGACTGCACAGTTCTGGTTAGCGCGGCTACGCTTTTAGTCAGCTCTTGGACCTGATAGTGCAGGTCTGTAGCCGGGTTGTTGTCCAAAGCCTGCGCACCAGCTCCTACAGACTCTGTAGACAAGGGCGCTGCCTCCTGATGATAGTTAATAGCAGGGCGCCGGTGGGTTACAGCGCTACCCGGTGCCGGTTCTCGGGGCACCCGGATGGCCCTGTCTTTGAACTTTGCAAAGTCTAAACCAGGGTTCTGCAAGGCCATTGCACATAACTGGGTTCGGTGGGCGTTGGACAGCAGACCCTCAATGAATTGCTCAGTTAACAGTTCATCTGCATTCCGCACACTGTCAGGGTCTGCCTGTTTAATGACTCCCAGGGCCTCTTGCAAACTCAAAGCATAGTCTCTT
Source organism: Phyllobates terribilis (assembly GCF_046119375.1). Classification (NCBI taxonomy): domain Eukaryota; kingdom Metazoa; phylum Chordata; class Amphibia; order Anura; family Dendrobatidae; genus Phyllobates; species Phyllobates terribilis. Next base: position 262,466,209 of record NW_027362768.1, read on the forward strand.
ATACTGTCTTGGGCCCGCTGCTTGCACCCATAAAATCTGATTTTGATCTCGGCTGAGGTGCGGGTATCAAAAGTGTCCTTCTGACGGGCCAAGATCTCTTTTACGGTCTCCTTGTCCCTGACTGACCAGGACTTTACTTCGCGTTGGGCTGCGCCTGTTAGCTGGCCTATCAATATGCTCACTTTCTGGCCCTCCGTCAGGGGATATACCTTAAATAGGCTGTACAGTCTCTCTTTAAAGTCGCTTAGGGTATGCGACTCCCCTGAGTATTGGGGTAGCCAGGCCGGTCCGGGGATGTAGGGCTTTGTGAACGGCATTACTGCGGCAGCGGCCGCGCTGGTGGTAGAGGGTCCCTTCGTGTCCGTCATCTTCCTCCCCCCTAGTTAAGTGTGGGCTACCTTCCGATGATCCTCTTCTGTAGGCCGCTGGTGCTGCTCCGGACGAGGACCTTACGTCGCGTCCTGGTGACGTCAGCGTCGCTCTCTCTCCCTTCCAGGACCTTGCGCAGCGTCGGTGCGTGGAGCGGAGCTTCGGGTCTCGCGCGCTTTCGGCGTCCACGCCCCTCTTCTTCCCGCGCGGCGCCCCGAAGATGGCGTCCAATGGCGGGAAAACGACTGCGGATGACGGGAAAACAGCCGAAGACGGCGGGAAACGACTGAAGATGACGGGAGACGACTGAAGATGGCGGAAAACGGCTCCGGATGGCGGGAAACTTCGCTCAGGTAAGTACAAAGTCTTTTCCAGGCACGCAATACCTGTTTGTGGCGGGTTGGTCAAAATCGTGCCGACTACGCCAAAGTTGACGCGCCCCCTGGGCCATGTGTGCACGTGTGTGGGTTACCCAGAGCCGGGTCTCTGGGGGTTGTAGTCTCCGTGGCGGCGACCCGGTCCCGTGGCTCCGGGTGGTCAAACCAGTGGCAGTCTTTATAGGGTTTTTGTGGTTTAATGTCTGACTACGCCACCCGTGGATTGCGGTCAGGGTGTACCGCAGCTGCGAGGCAGACCGCTGAGGCTGGTGTGGTGTGCGCAGCAAAGGATGGGATAACTCCCCACGGGAAGAGTATAGCCTCAGGGCAGGGAATGTGGATGATGGGAGTGATGGAGCATGGGCGCAGCAGGAACGACTCAGAGTCTTTGCAGTGCAGTTCAGGGTCTTTACTGGTGATAATAAGGCAGACCCTCCCGGGAGTATTGGCTAGCATAAGGGGCCTGGTCAGTGAGCAAACAGGAGTTCCCCTGACCAGGTGGAGTTGTAGGCCTCCCCGTCTATCTGCACTCTTCCTGGCTACCTTGCTGTAAGCGAGTGGAAGTAGCCCACATCCCTGAGTATACCGTGTGGTGCTCACCCTTATGGCTGGTGACTTGGGGCCTTCTGATAGCCTCCGCTCCTCGATCGCGGTGCTGGTCCCTTGCTCGTGACTGAGCCTCCGGGCTTCTATGGCAAGAGGACCTGAAATCCCCTGCCAGCGGGTTTCTGCTGCTGGGTATATATAAGTACCCCTCTGCCTCGGACTCCTGTGTCCGGATCTTGGTGTCTTCTGCCAGGACGAACTCCGCTTAGCTCAATTCCCTGGTCTTCAACTCCTGCTCCTACAGAGCTCATTGCTGTTACTGTTCCTGTGTCTGGAACAAACTCCAGGCTCTGACTCTCTAACCCCGCCCCAGATCCAGTTTATATAGGGCCGGTTCCTCCCCTATCTGGTCTGGGACAGGAGGTGTTGCATGTTTAAGGGCTCCTGACCAGGAAACCTCCCACTTGCTCTCAGACGTAATATTTCCATTACTGTGGTAACCAGACCCCTGGGGTGCCACATTGGTATTTGGGAAGTGTATCATTATACAGAGGTTGGGTATCTTTGTTAGGATTTGGAGGTGTTATATAATGAGGGAGGGTGTCTGTGGAGAAATTTGGGAGGGGGTGCGTAATGAGGTTGGTGTCTGTGGTGGGATTTGAGGGGGTGTCTGTGGTGAGATTTGGGGATATATAATGAGGGAAGGAGCCTCTCGCTGGATTTTGCAGAGTTACATAATGACGGGGGGTACCTGTGGTGGGATGTTGTTGGGGTGTATAATACTTATAATTATTTTTTATTTTGACAGTGCCAACATATTCCATAGCATTTTACAGTTCAGGGGACATATACAGCCAATATCATATGTTACAGAGTAACACATAATTCAATATTTAACAAGAGGAGTGAGGGCCCTGCTCACAAGCTTACAATCTATTAGGATAAATAATGGTATAATGAGTAGTGTTGAGCCACCCCCGTAGTGTTCGAGTTCGGTTCGGTTCGTCGAACACCCGTGTGTTCGCCGAACTGTTCGTCGAACTGTTCGTCGAACACCTTCGAACACCGTTAAAACCAATGGCAGGCAAACAAAAACACATAGAAACACATAGAAAACACCTTCAAAGGTGTCCAAAAGCTGACAAACTGCTCAGAAGACACAACTAACACATGGAAAAGTGACAAGTACATATAGTCATGCGAAAAGAAAAGAGGTGGAGGAGTAAAAGGAGGGGGAGACACAGATATTGGCATGTCATGCCCTTCTAAAATCCAAAAAGTGAGAAGCCGAGACGGCCAATCCGCTCCTGCCCGTGCCACCTCCGTGTCGCCGGGTTTGTGCCAGAGCCGCGGTGAACCCTGACGGCCAGCCCCCCTCTCCCAATACTGGTACCTGTCCGCTGGTGGGTCGAGAGAGCCCCCCTGTGGTGGAGGCAGCTCTAAGCTTTTTAATTTAAATTGTCCCTCTAATTTGAATGAATACACTTTAAATCCATTTACAAGGATCTATTGGAGGGCAAGTCTCATGCCAGCAGCCGCGTAATTCCAGCTCCAGTAGCGTCCACTAAAGCTGCTGCAGTTAAAAAGCTTTTATAAGGATCGAGCTCGGCTGTCCACCGCAAGGCATCCTAGTGCCAGTCCCAGCCCCTATGCCTTGGGGTGCCTCCTGATGCTCTTCACTAAGTATCCCGTGGTCCCGAAGCATTTCCTTTGAAAAAATTAAGTGTCCAAACTACAGGTGGTGTAGCTTGCTTAACAGCCGGGATAATCCGCTGACTAGCAGACACTGCTACTAGGCACAAAGTATTTCCTGGGCTAGATGCAGTTAAAAATTTGTAAGTAGATACTCTCGTTGGATGCTGAGAAAGCATTCCATAGAGTCTCCTGGCACGCCATATATGATTCTCTTAAAAAGCTTGGGGTAGGGGTCCAGGGGACCCTTTTATAGCCAAAATCACGGCCCTGTATCACAATACGTCACCTAGGCTGAAGATAAATGGAACTGTAGCACCGAGGGCTCGGTTGCTACAGACGTATTGCACCTCACCCAGAGGTGTGATATCTCACTCTCAGATAAGGATGGAGTGTGGATCAGGACCCGACACCTGCATGCATTACACCACATTGCCGTGGGGCAGGGCGACCAATATGCCCCTGAGATGTGCACGACAGTCCCTGTCCCTGGCTGGAGTGGGGGGAGGGAACACTGAGGAAGGGGAACCCTGCAGTGCAGGAGCAGGGAGGAAGCAGTTCCTGGGTGCATTGAGAAGGGAGTATAAAAGGTGGGCACCATCTTAGTTCAGTGCAGAGAAGTCTGAGCAGAAGTGGCAGGGAGCAGGGGCTCTGCATGAGCTCTGCTCCGGAGGCGGGCCTAGTAACAGAGGCCCAGGCCTGCAAGAGGGAGAAGGAAGGAAGAGGAGCGGAGAAGGCTCCAGGAACGAGGAATGAAGGGATCCCAGGAGTGCGGACGGGCGAGTCGCCACCGCACGCCCGAATCCACCTGCGTGGAGGGGTCAGGCCAAAGGGGGAGACCGGTCCCCGAACTAGTGGAGGCAGGAAACGACCCTCAGCTAGAAACCGGAGGCTCTGACATTTTATGTGGCGCAGCCCCTTGCTCCACCCGCTAGGAAGGCACCACATAGGGTCAGGGAAACTGGCGCCAAGTTTACCAAGAGGAGGCCCGAGGCAGCCGGACAGAAGTGTTGGTAAGAAAGGCCAGACAAAGGACACACAAAGGGGGTCCTGTGAAGCGCTCCAAAGTTATCTGGGAGTTGTCTGAGCCCCTCACCTGGTGAGCACAGTACGACGTGGGCAGCCGTTACCTGCAGACGTGGTCTGGATAATAAGAACTGTGAGTAAAGGCCCTGAACTGCATCACTGACTCCGTGTCGTTACTGCTGCTGCCCTGCACCATCACCCCCATCCTCCGCATACACTGCCCTGAGGCTATACTCCTCCCGTGGGGAGTTATGCTACGCTCTGCTGCACCCACAACACCAGCCTTAGCGGTCTGCCCTGTAGCGGCAGTTCACTCTGACCGCAATCCACGGGTGGCGTAGTCGGACATTTAAACATCAAAACCACATAAATAGTTCCGCCACTGGTTTGACCGCCCTGAGCCACGGAACCGGATCGCCGCCACGAAGACTACAACCACCAGCATCCACCAAAAAGGGTCCGGCTCCGGGTGTCCCAAGGCCCAGGGGGTGCGTCAGAACATTTTCATCACCTTTCACAATCACCAATGGGACAAGGCAGGGATGTCCTCTGTCCCCTCTCTTATACATCCTAGTGACGGAGCACCTGCTCTCATCAATTCGCCATAACCCCAATATTAGGTGGATTGAGGTGGGAGGCACCGAGTACAAGTGCTCTCTATTTGCTGATGATGTCCTAGTATATATCACTCAATCACATATATCCATCCCTGCTGTTATGGCTGAAATAGATCACTTTGTTACATGGTAAAATTTTAAAATCAATGCAGCGAAGTCTGAGGCCCTCGATGTCTCCCTCCCTAAATCCATATAGGATTCCATCCAGTCCAACTTTCCCTTTGCCTGGCCCTCACAGGGTATCAAATACTTAGGAATTCCTATTCATAGAGACCTCTCCCATCTATGTTATCTTAATTTTGGGCCCTTTATTGAACAATTCCATACAGACCACGGTTGGCAAGTTGGAACTGTGAGATTCACTACGTGCACCACTGGTATTTTGTGGAAAAGCACATGTAAGATTCTGCAACAGTCTCTGCTGATACTCCTGCATGCGTGCATCCCTTTCTATGGCAGGAATAATTTCTGCAAATTTACTTTTGTACCGGGGATCTAACAGTGTGGCAACCCAGTAGTCAGGATTATTTCTAATTCTCACAATTCGAGGGTCATGTTGCAGGTAGTGCAGCAAGAAGGCACTCATGTGTGTTGCGCATCCAGGAGCACCAAGTCCCTGTTGTGTTGGTGGCGAGGTAACAATCATGCTTCCTTCCTCTGTCCTCTCCCCCCAACCTCGCACAACAGAAATGTGATCAAGGTCTCCCTCATCTGATGAGTCTTCCATCAGTTCGTCCTCCACTTCTTCCTGGGCTCCTGCACCTTCCTCACTAGTTTGGCTGCTACCATGCGCCCTGGTAAAATCATCTCCCCCACCCTCACATGCCTGCCGCCCTGGTGCTGCCGACCGTCTGGACCTTGCAGATGTTAGCCCTTCCGCATACAACTCCTCCTCCTCTACTTCCTCCACCTCCTCTTGTGCCACCACCTGACTCCGAATTCTGTTTAACATGTGCTCCAGCATGTAAATCACCGGAATAGTCATGCTGATAATGGCATCGTCAGTAGTGTTGAGCCACCCCCGTAGTGTTCGGGTTCGGTTCGGTTCGTCGAACACCGGGATGTTCGAGGAACTGTTCGTCGAACTGTTCGTCGAACACCTTAGAACACCGTCGAACACCGTTAAAACCAATGGCAGGCAAACAAAAACACATAGAAACACATAGAAAACACCTGCAAAGGTGTCCAAAAGCTGACAAACTGCTCAGAAGACACTCTCTTTAAAAAAGCCGGCCGGCAAATTCAGCAGCGGCATACACCGGTACCCGACAATTTAGACAAGAAGGAATAGAGCATCACACATAGATTAGATAGATAGAAACATGTCAGTCACACATATAAGAAGCACAGTGACAGTGTTGGTTACTGCACTTGTCATTTAGTGTAAAGGATTTATTAAAAAAAATATTAGTGTTTTCATGCACTGTCTCTTTAAAAAAGCCGGCCGGCAATTCAGCATCTGTACCCGACAATTTAGAACAGAAAGAATAGAGCTTCACACATAGATTAGATAGATAGAAACATGTCAGTCACATATATAATAAGTACAGTGATAGTGTTGCTTACTGTACTTGTCATTTAGTGTAAAGGATTTATTTAAAAAAATAATAGTGTTTTCATGCACTGTCTCTTTAAAAAAGCCGGCCGGCAATTCAGCAGCGGTACCCGACAATTTAGAACAGAAAGATAGAGCATCACACATAGATTAGATAGATAGAAACATGTCAGTCACATATATATGAAGTACAGTGATAGTGTTGGTTACTGTACTTGTCATTTAGTATTAAAATAAAGGATTTATTATTAAAAAAATTGGCGTGGGGTTCCCCTTAATTTTAGGCTCTAGCGGAGGTTAAGCAGACAGCTGGGGCAGATGTTTGAAGCCTGGGAAGGGGGTAATACCCACGGAGCTTCCCAGGCTACTAATATCAGCCCCCAGCTGAATACATAGCCTTTACTAGCTATTAAAATGGGGGACCCCCCAAAAAAAATGACGTGGGGTCCCCCCTAATTTAATAGCTAGCAAAGGCTAGGCAGACAGCTGGGGGCTGATATTAATAGCCCAGGAAGGGAGCCATGAATATTGGCCCCCTCCCAGGCTAGAAACACCAGCCGTCAGCCGCCCCAGAAATGGCGCATTCATAGGATGCGCCAATTCTGGCACTTAGCCTCGCTCTTCCACGCTGCCCTGGTGCGGTGGCAGGGGGTAATAGGGTTGGGGTTGATGTCAGCTTATAATGCCAGCTGACATCAAGCCCAGGTTAGTAATGGAGAGGCGTCTATAAGACACCCCCATTAATAACCCCATAGTCAAAGTTAAAAAAAACACAAACACCCAGAATAAAGTCCTTTAATTGAAATAAAGACACAATCCTTTATTGTTCTAAATTAAACCATACTTACCATCACGCCCATTCCAGCTGAAGCCAACGATCTCCTGCAATAAAAGAAAAATAATAAAGCAACCTCATCCTTACCTTTCCATGGTTCCCACGACAGCTTCAGCTCTGCTACATCGAGATGACAGGCTGGACCGCAGCAGAACGCTGCCATCCAGCCTGTCATCCCGCAGACACTGAGAAGCGCAGGCTTGCTTGCGCTGCTCAGCGTCTCTCTCTGACGACATCCAGATGAGCCGAGTTCATGTCCAATGAACTCGGCTCACCTCATGCACGTCACTGACAGCGTGGGAAAATTCTCACGCTGAAGCGCTGATTGCAGGAGAATTTTCCAACGCTGTCAGTGACGTGCAGGAGGTGAGCTGAGTTCATTGGACATGAGCTCACCTCATGCACATCACTGACAGCGTGGGAGCATTCTCCTGCACTCAGCACTTCAGCGTGAGAATTTTCCCACGCTGTCAGTGACGTGCATGAGGTGAGCCGAGTTCATTGGACATGACCTCGGCTCATCTGGATGCCGTCACAGCGAGACAGTGAGGAGCGCAAGCATGCCTGCGCTTCTCAGTGTCTGCGGGATGACAGACTGGATGGCAGCGTTCTGCTGCGGTCCAGCCAGTCATCTCGATGTAGCAGAGCTGAAGCTGTCGTGGGAACCATGGAAAGGTAAGGATGAGGTTGGTTTATTATTTTTCTTTTATTGCAGGAGATCGTTGGCTTCAGCTGGAATGGGTGTGATGGTAAGTATGGTTTAATTTAGAACAATAAAGAATTGTGTCTTTATTTCAATTAAAGGACTTTATTCTGGGTGTTGTGTTTTTTTTAAATACTTTACTAGAAATTCATGGCGGTCATGTCTAATACTGGCGTGACCCCATGAATTTTGGGCTTGGGGCCAGCTGATAATACCAAGCTGGCCCTAACCCCTTTATTACCCAGTGAGCCACCGCACCAGGGCCCTGGATGAGTTGGGTACAGCGCCAGAAGATGGCGCTTCTATGAACGCGCCATTTTCCGGGGTGGCTGCGGACTGCAATTTGTAGCGGGGGGGGGGCCCAGAAAGCTTGGGCCTCCCTGCGCTGCAGATTCCAGCCCCCAGCTGCCTAGTTGTACCTGGCTGGACACAAAAATAGGGCGAAGCCCCACGTACTTTTTTTTTAATTATTTCATGAAATTCATGAAATAATTAAGAAAAAAAGGCCTTCCCTATATTGTTGTGTCCGGCCAGGTACAAATAGGCAGCTGGTGGTTGGGGGCAGCCCGTTCCTGCCTGCTGTACCTGGCTGGACACAAATATAGTGCGAAGCCCCACTTCAATTTTTTTTAATTATTTCATGAAATTCATGAAATAATTAAGAAAAAAAGGGCTTCCCTATATTGTTGTGTCCGGCCAGGTACAAATAGGCAGCTGGTGGATGGGGGCAGCCCGTTCCTGCCTGCTGTACCTGGCTGGACACAAATATAGTGCGAAGCCCCACTTCAATTTTTTTAAATTATTTCAGGAAATTCATGAAATAATTTAAAAAAAATTGACGTGGGGCTTCGCACTATATTTGTGTCCAGCCAGGTACAGCAGGCAGGAACGGGCTGCCCCCAACCACCAGCTGCCTATTTGTACCTGGCCGGACACAACAATATAGGGAAGCCCTTTTTTTCTTAATTATTTCATGAAATAATTTAAAGAAAATTGACGTGGGGCTTCGCCCTGTTTTTGTGTCCAGCCAGGTACAACTAGGCAGCTGGGGGCTGGAATCCGCAGCGCAGGGAGGCCCAAGCTTTCTGGGCCACCCCCGCTGCAAATTGCAGTCCGCAGCCACCCCGGAAAATGGCGCGTTCATAGAAGCGCCATCTTCTGGCGCTGTACCCAACTCATCCAGGGCCCTGATGCGGTGGCTCACTGGGTAATAAAGGGGTTAGGGCCAGCTTGGCATTATCAGCTGGCCCTAAGCCCGAAATTCATAGGGTCACGCCAATATTAGACATGACCACCATGAATTTCTAGTAAAGTATTTAAAAAAAACACAACACCCAGAAAAAAGTCCTTTAATTGAAATAAACACACAATTCTTTATTGTTCTAAATTAAACCATACTTACCATCACGCCCATTCCAGCTGAAGCCAACGATCTCCTGCAATAAAAGTAAAATAATAAAGCAACCTCATCCTTACCTTTCCATGGTTCCCAGGACAGCTTCAGCTCTGCTACATCGAGATGACAGGCTGGACCGCAGCAGAACGCTGCCATCCTGCCTGTCATCCCGCAGACACTGAGAAGCGCAGGCTTGCTTGCGCTCCACAGTGTCTCTCTGTGAGGGCATCCAGATGAGCCGAGTTAATGTCCAATGAACTCGGCTCACCTTATGCACGTCACTGACAGCGTGGGAGAATTCTCCTGCACTCACCGCTTCAGCGTGAGAATTTTCCCACGCTGTCAGTGACGTGCATGAGGTGAGCCGAGTTCATTGGACATGAACTCGGCTCATCTGGATGTCGTCACAGAGAGACGCTGAGCAGCGCAAGTAAGCCTGCGCTTCTCAGTGTCTGCGGGATGAGAGGCTGGATGGCAGCGTTCTGCTGCGGTCCAGCCTGTCATCTCGATGTAGCAGAGCTGAAGCTGTCGTGGGAACCATGGAAAGGTAAGGATGAGGTTGCTTTATTATTTTTCTTTTATTGCAGGAGATCGTTGGCTTCAGCTGGAATGGGCGTGACGGTAAGTATGGTTTAATTTAGAACAATAAAGGATTGTGTCTTTATTTCAATTAAAGGACTTTATTTTGGGTGTTTGTGTTTTTTTTAACTTTGACTATGGGGTTAGTAATGGGGGTGTCTTATAGACGCCTCTCCATTACTAACCTGGGCTTGATGTCAGCTGGCATTACAAGCTGACATCAACCCCAACCCTATTACCCCCTGCCACCGCACCAGGGCAGCGTGGAAGAGCGAGGCTAAGTGCCAGAATTGGCGCATCCTATGAATGCGCCATTTCTGGGGCGGCTGACGGCTGGTGTTTCTAGCCTGGGAGGGGGCCAATATTCATGGCTCCCTTCCTGGGCTATTAATATCAGCCCCCAGCTGTCTGCCTAGCCTTTGCTAGCTATTAAATTAGGGGGGACCCTACATCATTTTTTTGGGGGGGTCCCCCATTTTAATAGCTAGTAAAGGCTATGTATTCAGCTGGGGGCTGATATTAGTAGCCTGGGAAGCTCCGTGGGTATTACCCCCTTCCCAGGCTTCAAACATCTGCCCCAGCTGTCTGCTTAACCTCCGCTAGAGCCTAAAATTAAGGGGAACCCCACGCCAATTTTTTTAATAATAAATCCTTTATTTTAATACTAAATGACAAGTACAGTAACCAACACTATCACTGTACTTCACATATATGTGACTGACATGTTTCTATCTATCTAATCTATGTGTGAAGCTCTATTCTGTCTGTTATAAATTGTCGGGTACAGATGCTGAATTGCCGGCCGGCTTTTTTAAAGAGACGGTGCATGAAAACACTATTATTTTTTTTGATAAATCCTTTACGCTAAATGACAAGTACAGTAAGCAGCACTTTCACTGTACTTCGTATATATGTGGCTGACATGTTTATATCTATCTAATCTATGTGTGAAGCTCTATTCTTTCGGTTCTAAATTGTCGGGTGCAGGTGTATGCCGCTGCTGAATTGCCGGCTTTTCATGTTTCACTGTTGGCACTGTTCCCATCGATTTGGGCAATCACTGTAATGCCACAACCACCATGGCTGTGGCATTACAGTGAGTGGCAGACAATCCCTGCATGATTGGTGCTCTAAATAGCGCCAGACATGCAGGACACGCTTTTGGTGCACGAACAGTTATCGAACATAACCTCGAACAGCCGAATTTTTTGCAAATCGTTCGGGTTCGTCGAACAACTCGAACACCGCCCAGAACAGCTCGAATTTGAGATTGGCGAACAGTTCTAGTCGAACACCGCTCATCTCTAATCGTCAGCACTAAACATCTTCGTCGTCATTTCAAAACTGTGCAGAAGGGTGCATAGGTCCCTGATCTGAGACCACTCCTCCAGCGTGATTTGCCCCACCTCTGAATCTCGTTGGCCCAGGCTATACGTCAGAACGTATTGCACCAGGGCTTGTCGGTGCTGCCACAGTCGCTGCAACATGTGCAGAGTTGAATTCCACCGGGTAGGCACATCGCATTTTAGCCGGTGAAGTGGCAGGCCCAACGACTTCTGTAGAGATGTAAGTCGCTGAGCTGCGGGATGCAAACGGCGGAAGTGAGCACACAGCGACCGTGCCCTCTGCAGAAGGCCATCTAGTCTGGGATAGTGGGCTAAAAATTGCTGGACAACCAGGTTCAACACGTGAGCCATACAAGGCACGTGTGTGACATTGCCCCGGCGAAGGGCCGCACCCAGGTTTGCAGCATTGTCGCACACGGCCTTCCCTGGTTTCAGGTCCAGTGGAGACAACCATTCATGAAATTGGTTCTCCAGAGCTGACCACAACTCCTCAGCTGTGTGACTCACATTTCCCAGACATTTCAATGTAAAAACCGCCTGATGACGTTGAGCCCTACTGCCAGCATAGTAAGGAGGTGTGCAGGATCCCTTCTGCGCAGTTAGAAAGCTTGTGGCATGACCAGACAGGCTTTGGGTGCAGGTGGAAGACCGAGAGGAGGTTGAGGAGGCAGAAGCAGTGGAGGAAAAATGACATAAAGAGGATTGACCCACAACTCGTGGGGACGGCAAGACTTGGACAGCAGCCCCTTGTCCTGCTGTCACCATAGTTACCCAGTGCCCAGTCAGCGACATGTAACGCCCCTGTCCATGCCTACTCGTCCAAGTGTCTGTGGTGAAATGCACCCTGTCACACACAGAGTTTCTCAAAGAAGCGGTGATGTTGTGTGCGACATGCTGGTGGAGCGCAGGCACACCTTTCTTTGAGAAGTAGTGCCGACTGGGCATCTGGTACTGGGGCACTGCGACGGACATAAGGTCTCGAAAATCCTCTGTGTCCACCAGGCGGAAAGGCAGCATTTCTGTAGCCAAGAGCTTGCAGATGGTGAAATTCAACCTCTTAGCTTTCTCATGGCTAGGAGGAAATGGTCTTTTACTTGTCCACATCTGAGGGACCGAGGGCTGGCTATTGTGCTTAGACGGGGTTGATAAGGGTGTCCCCGGCAAACTGCCGGTCTGTGAGGAAGATGCAGGCGGACATGTTAGGTTGCCTTGATCCAAAGGTGGTGCTATCGATGTCGGACAGCGCTCAAGACCAGCTGGTGTTACCACCTCCAAAGAAAATGATGACCTGCCAATCACGCTGGCTGTTGCGGGTAAAGAGGTGGCAGGTCTGCGCCCCAAAACAGGTGTGACTGCTGTCCCCCCAGTCACAGAGGATGAAGAGGCCGCGGATGCACAAGATATGGCAGACGGTGGTTGGCCCGGCCGGCTAGACCGCATTGTAGCACACTGAGCTTCCCACTGCAACTTATGCTTCATGTCCATGTGCCGGTTCATGCATGAAGTACTCAAACTATGTATTTTTTGGCCTCTACTTAGCTTTTGCTGACAAATGTTACAGATAACACGAGTTGGGTCATCTTTATCGATCTGAAAAAATGCCCAGGCTATGCAAGGCTTAGCACCCATGCGACCTGAAGAGCCACCACGACTTGTGGTGAGAGGCAGAGTTGTGTTTGAGGATGCAGTTGTTGACGTGCTTCCAGTACTACGTCTCTGTCCAGGAAGGTGCAACCTGACCTCGTCGTCACTAGCATCTTCCTCCACCTCCTCTGCTGACCTCATCTCTTGGCTGACTGTGGGTTGACAGTAAGTGGGATCTCCGACCTCATCATCATCACCCTGTGCGTTATCACACCCGTCGTCCTCAGAGCCAACCTGTTCCTGCCCTGACAAAAAACTAAAGTTGTCGCTCCAATCAGGTATTTGAGTCTTATCATCGTCTTCCTCATTGTCTCCACCAACAGGAGTTACAGTTTGGGAATGAGGGTCTACATTATGGTCAGAACCTTCTGCGTCTGGTCCTGGATCCGACTCATAAAGATTCTGGGCATCAGTGCAGATCATTTCCTCGTCTGGATTCACAGAAGCACTGGAGTCGACCTCTGATTCCCAGGCTATAGTATGAGTAAACAGCTCTGCAGACTCAACCATCTGTTCTACCTCATACTCAGACGGGCAGCTGGAGATTTGGGAGCTGTGAGGAAGCAAGTGCGATTTGGGTGACACCTTTGAGGACTGGAGTATTTGTGATGTTGAAGTTGATGTGGAGGAGAGCCCACTTAAAGGAGCACTTGATATCCGTTGAAGCACCTGCTGTTTTTGTGCCTCATCTGGAATTTGTAGCGATTGGCGTGGCCATAAGAAAGGGATCTTATCACATTGTCCGCTAAAAGAAGTAGACATTTTAGTTTGGCTGGAAGATGGTCTTTCTTCTGCACCTACCCCACGGACACAACCTTTTTTCCCCTTCCCAACACGCCTATTCCCCTTTCCACCAGCAGCAGGCCTTTTTCCACTCATTTTGGTGGTTAACTAATTCACAACTCTGGAGTTGTTTGCACAAAAAAACAATGGATGGTAACCGAGCAGAGCTGAGTGGCCAAACTGTGGTATTAGGCCAAAACTATTGGCTGGGTTAGATGCAGAAAAAAATTATTTTTAATTTGCAACCTGATGGAGGTCAGTATAGATGGACTAATAGACCAAGTCCCACACACCGCTAGAAGCCCAAATATTTTTTCAGAGCTAGATGCAGAAAATTTTTTTATTCAATTTGCAACCTGATGGAGGTCAGTATAGATGGACTAATAGACCAAGTCCCACACACTGCTAGAAGCCCAATATTTTTTCAGAGCTAGATGCAGAAAAAAATTATTTTTAATTTGCAACCTGATGGAGGTCAGTATAGATGGACTAATAGACCAAGTCCCACACACCGCTAGAAGCCCAAATATTTTTTCAGAGCTAGATGCAGAAAAAAATTATTTTTAATTTGCAACCTGATGGAGGTCAGTATAGATGGACTAATAGACCAAGTCCCACACACCGCTAGAAGCCCAAATATTTTTTCAGAGCTAGATGCAGAAAAAAATTATATTCAATTTGCAACCTGCTGGAGGTCAGTATAGAAGGACTAATAGAACAAGTCCCACACACTGCTAGAAGCCCAAATATTTTTTCAGAGCTAAATGAAGAAAAAAATTATTTTTAATTTGCAACCTGATGGAGGTCAGTATAGATGGACTAATAGACCAAGTCCCACACACTGCTAGAAGCCCAAATATTTTTTCAGAGCTAGATGCAGAAAAAAATTATTTTTAATTTGCAACCTGATGGAGGTCAGTATAGATGGACTAATAGACCAAGTCCCACACACTGCTAGAAGCCCAAATATTTTTTCAGAGCTAGATGCAGAAAAAAATTATTTTTAATTTGCAACCTGATGGAGGTCAGTATAGATGGACTAATAGACCAAGTCCCACACACCGCTAGAAGCCCAAATATTTTTTCAGAGCTAGATGCAGAAAAAAATTATATTCAATTTGCAACCTGCTGGACGTCAGTATAGAAGGACTAATAGAACAAGTCCCACACACTGCTAGAAGCCCAAATATTTTTTCAGAGCTAAATGAAGAAAAAAATTATTTTTAATTTGCAACCTGATGGAGGTCAGTATAGATGGACTAATAGACCAAGTCCCACACACTGCTAGAAGCCCAAATATTTTTTCAGAGCTAGATGCAGAAAAAAAATATTTTTAATTTGCAACCTGATGGAGGTCAGTATAGATGGACTAATAGACCAAGTCCCACACACTGCTAGAAGCCCAAATATTTTTTCAGAGCTAGATGCAGAAAAAAATTATTTTTAATTTGCAACCTGATGGAGGTCAGTATAGATGGACTAATAGAACAAGTCCCACACGCTGCTAGAAGCCCAAATATTTTTTCAGAGATAAATGAAGAAAAAAATTATATTCAGTTTGCAACCTGATGGAGGTCAGTATAGATGGACTAATAGAATGATGCTATGCCCAAAAGATTTTACTTCACTAGGTGCAGTAAAAAAATTGGTATTCTATACACAGGTGGTATATCTTGCAACACAGATAGGCTACTCCACTGACTAACACACTCTGCAATAGGCCAAAAAGGATTAGCTTTGCTAGATTCAGCCAAATGCTGTGAAAAAAACTTGCACAGCACTGGCACAGACCTGCCTGGCAAAAACTGATAGGAACTGATGTAACCTAGTCCTGAAAAGGACTCCAATTACAATTAGTCTTTACTCCCACAATCTATCTATTTAAGAGCACAGACCTGCCTGATAAAAGTCGTAGGAAATGCTGTAACCTAGTCCTTAAAAGGACTGCAATCACAACTATTCCCTACTCCCAAGCTATCTGTATATTTGTGCGAAAATTGGCTTGAAATTAACAAGGTATAGCGCACACAGCAACAGCGGTGCCGTCTAACACGCAGCTGCAGCAGTGAGAAAATGGTGGCGACGGGGAAAATGGCTTGGTCTTATAGGGCAAGGACATGTGACATACACTGCCAATCACCCTTGCTTGTGTGAAAAAAAGCACTTCGCTCCGTGTGTGCGCTGCTGATAGGCTGACAGATTGCACCTCCCCACTGCAAATGCGGGAAAGAGAAAAAAAATGGAGATCTTCATTGTTCCTGCAGAGATCCATCCCCTGCCCCTCCCCCCGCCCCGCTGTACACTCAAACTGCGTATTAACATTAATTTTCATCATTACTGAGAAAAAATCCAGTTATGATTTTGGTGCACGAACAGTTATCGAACATAACCTCGAACAGCCGAATTTTTCTCAAATTGTTCGTGTTCGCCGACCGGCTCGAACACCGCCCAAAACAGCTCGAATTTGAGATTGGCGAACAGTTCGAGTAGAACAACGCTCATCTCTAATAATGAGGAGGATTGTCTGTGTTGGGATTTAAGGGGCTGTTTGACGTGTGATTTTGGGTTGTATAATGAGAGGGGCTTCAGGTGGTATTTGGGAGGGTTTATAACGAATGGTGTCTGTACGGATTTGGGGGGTGGAAAATGATGAGTTATCTGCCGTGGGATTTGAAGATATTTAATGAATGTGGTGTCTGGTGAGATTTAGAAGGGTGTATAATAGGTGGTTTCTGGAGGATGATTTGCATAGTGTAAGGGGGAGTTCTGCTGGGAACTTGGGGAGGGATTTTTGGATTGCACTAAGGTTGGTTTGTGAATG
Organism: Phyllobates terribilis; assembly: GCF_046119375.1. Classification (NCBI taxonomy): domain Eukaryota; kingdom Metazoa; phylum Chordata; class Amphibia; order Anura; family Dendrobatidae; genus Phyllobates; species Phyllobates terribilis. Next base: position 262,482,498 of record NW_027362768.1, read on the forward strand.
ATATGCGCAGTGTATACATTGGGGGTCCTTATAATGTATAAAAAAGTGTTTGGGTAGTGTATAAAGGGTGTTTTCCGCTGATGGCTTTGTGCAGTGAGAGGATTCTTTTTTCTGTTATGTGGTCCTGAATAGTGTTGAGCAATACCTTCCGATATCGGGAAATATCGGATCGGATTGGATTGGACCGATACCGAAAAAGTATCGGATATCGCCGATTCCGATACCGGAAACCAATGCAAGTCAATGGGACAGAAATATCGGAATGAAAATAAACCCTTTCTTTCCTTGTAGGTTAATTCTACATGAAGGAAAACAACTAAGAATAATGTAGAATGTATTGGGGGAGGTGGGGGAGACAATAAAGGCATAGAGGTTTAGCCCAATCAAATGGAATAGCAGGAATTAATATTTTTTTTTAAGACGTTCTGAGTTACGGAAATATTGACTATGTTAAGTATTTTTATATATTTATGTTTCACTACTTCCATGCTCTTCACCTTCTTTTTTACTTCTCCCACACTTTCTCTTTCATCATCTTCAGCATCTTTTTCATCCACTTCTTCTTCACCTTCTTCATCTTCTTCTTCTTCACCTTCTTCGTATTATTCTTTTTTTTTACATTCTTCATATTCTACTTCTTCATCTTCTTCATCTTCTTCTTCTTCATCATATTCTTATTTGTGGCAGGCATTCCTGTAGTTGTTATCTATAAAAGGTTGGACATTACACCTTTCGTTCTGCCCGTCACAAAAGATTTACAACAGGATTTGTCCGCGTTCAGTTTGGCCTGCAGCAGCAGGTCTTTTCCAGGGGCACCACGAGGAGGAACGGACTCACCCCCATACACTGCTTAGTCATCTTCTGCTTATAATTTAGATATTATCTTTTGGTCTGATTTTTAGTCTTATGCTTAATGTTCTTCCGCTTTTTGTTCTGCAGCTTCTTGTATTTCTGCTTCTTGGCTTTCTGTCTCTTGTTCTTCTGTATCTTGGTGCTTGTCTTCTCTTCTTTGTCCTCTTGGTCAACTTCTTCAGGGTCATCTTCTTGGTCTTCTTCGGGGTGGTCTTCAGGGTCGTCGTCTTCGGGGGTCCTCATCTTCGGGGTCCTCGTCTTCTTCGGGTTGGTCTTCTGGGTCCTCGTCTTCGGGGTCCTCGTCTTCTTCGGGGTGGTCTTCAGGGTCCTCGTCTTCTTCGGGGTGGTCTTCAGGGTCCTCGTCTTCTTCGGGGTGGTCTTCAGGGTCCTCGTATTCAGGGTCGTCATCTTCGGGGGTCCTCGTCTTCGGGGTCCTCGTCTTCTTCGGGTTGGTCTTCTGGGTCCTCGTCTTCGGGGTCCTCGTCTTCTTCGGGGTGGTCTTCAGGGTCCTCGTCTTCTTCGGGGTGGTCTTCAGGGTCCTCGTCTTCTTCGGGGTGGTCTTCAGGGTCCTCGCATTCAGGGTCGTCATTTTCGGGGTCCTCGTCTTCTTAGGGTTGGTCTTCGGGGTCCTCGTCTTCAGGGTCCTCGTCAGGGAGATCTAGAGTGATTACCAAGAACCATTTCAAAAAGCTTGAACTTGGAAATGTAGCAGAAGGTACAAGAAAGCTGAGGAACTACCGAGAACCAGCTGACGGTACTGGAACCCGGATGGGTAGCAGAAGGTACAAGAGCCAATGGAACTGCCGAAGACCAGCTGACGGTACTGGAACTCGGTTACTAAGCAGGAGGTACCTGTGCCAGAAAGCACTACCAAGGACCAGCAGACGTTGGTGGAACTTGGATACCGAGAAGGAGGCACCTAATCCAAAGGCACTGCCGAGAACCAGCTGACGGTACTGGAACCCGGATGGGTAGCAGAAGGTACCCATGTAAAAAAAAGTTCAAGGCCGCGAGCCGGCCGCAGTTACCAAAACCCACAGTCCTACAGGGGGTGCTTGTCCTATTGGCACTATGGAACCAGCCTTCATTGCCAGATCCCGCAGCCCACATAGGAGTCACCTAAACTGCAGGCACCATAGAGTCGGCTAACCCGACCGCAACACGACAGGACAACGCATTGGAGGCAAAGTGACGTTGACACTACCCGGAAACAGCTGGCGTGCTGGAACCAGGCTGGGCAGGAGGGAGTACCCATGCCAAAGTCGCTGCCGAGAACCAGCTGACGGTACTGGAACCCGGATGGGTAGCAGAAGGTACAAGAGCCAATGGAACTGCCGAAGACCAGCTGACGGTACTGGAACTCGGTTACTAAGCAGGAGGTACCTGTGCCAGAAAGCACTACCAAGGACCAGCAGACGTTGGTGGAACTTGGATACCGAGAAGGAGGCACCTAATCCAAAGGCACTGCCGCGAACCAGCTGACGGTACTGGAACCCGGATGGGTAGCAGAAGGTACCCATGTAAAAAAAAGTTCAAGGCCGCGAGCCGGCCGCAGTTACCAAAACCCACAGTCCTACAGGGGGTGCTTGTCCTATTGGCACTATGGAACCAGCCTTCATTGCCAGATCCCGCAGCCCACATAGGAGTCACCTAAACTGCAGGCACCATAGAGTCGGCTAACCCGACCGCAACACGACAGGACAACGCATTGGAGGCAAAGTGACGTTGACACTACCCGGAAACAGCTGGCGTGCTGGAACCAGGCTGGGCAGGAGGGAGTACCCGTGCCAAAGTCACTGTCGAGAACCAGCTGACGGTACTGGAACCTGGATGGGTAGCAGAAGGTACAAGAGCCAATGGAACTGCCGAAGACCAGCTGACGGTACTGGAACTCGGTTACTAAGCAGGAGGTACCTGTGCCAGAAAGCACTACCAAGGACCAGCAGACGTTGGTGGAACTTGGATACCGAGAAGGAGGCACCTAATCCAAAGGCACTGCCGAGAACCAGCTGACGGTACTGGAACCCAGATGGGTAGCAGAAGGTACCCATGTAAAAAAAAGTTCAAGGCCGCGAGCCGGCCGCAGTTACTAAAACCCACAGTCCTACAGGGGGTGCTTGTCCTATTGGCACTATGGAACCAGCCTTCATTGCCAGATCCCGCAGCCCACATAGGAGTCACCTAAACTGCAGGCACCATAGAGTCGGCTAACCCGACCGCAACACGACAGGACAACGCATTGGAGGCAAAGTGACGTTGACACTACCCGGAAACAGCTGGCGTGCTGGAACCAGGCTGGGCAAGAGGGAGTACCCGTGCCAAAGTCACTGCCGAGAACCAGCTGACGGTACTGGAACCTGGATGGGTAGCAGAAGGTACAAGAGCCAATGGAACTGCCGAAGACCAGCTGACGGTACTGGAACTCGGTTACTAAGCAGGAGGTACCTGTGCCAGAAAGCACTACCAAGGACCAGCAGACGTTGGTGGAACTTGGATACCGAGAAGGAGGCACCTAATCCAAAGGCACTGCCGAGAACCAGCTGACGGTACTGGAACCCGGATGGGTAGCAGAAGGTACCCATGTAAAAAAAAGTTCAAGGCCGCGAGCCGGCCGCAGTTACCAAAACCCACAGTCCTACAGGGGGTGCTTGTCCTATTGGCACTATGGAACCAGCCTTCATTGCCAGATCCCGCAGCCCACATAGGAGTCACCTAAACTGCAGGCACCATAGAGTCGGCTAACCCGACCGCAACACGACAGAACAACGCATTGGAGGCAAAGTGACGTTGACACTACCCGGAAACAGCTGGCGTGCTGGAACCAGGCTGGGCAGGAGGGAGTACCCGTGCCAAAGTCACTGCCGAGAACCAGCTGACGGTACTGGAACCCGGATGGGTAGCAGAAGGTACAAGAGCCAATGGAACTGCCGAAGACCAGCTGACAGTACTGGAACTCGGTTACTAAGCAGGAGGTACCTGTGCCAGAAAGCACTACCAAGGACCAGCAGACGTTGGTGGAACTTGGATACCGAGAAGGAGGCACCTAATCCAAAGGCACTGCCGAGAACCAGCTGACGGTACTGGAACCCGGATGGGTAGCAGAAGGTACCCATGTAAAAAAAAGTTCAAGGCCGCGAGCCGGCCGCAGTTACCAAAACCCACAGTCCTACAGGGGGTGCTTGTCCTATTGGCACTATGGAACCAGCCTTCATTGCCAGATCCCGCAGCCCACATAGGAGTCACCTAAACTGCAGGCACCATAGAGTCGGCTAACCCGACCGCAACACGACAGGACAACGCATTGGAGGCAAAGTGACGTTGACACTACCCGGAAACAGCTGGCGTGCTGGAACCAGGCTGGGCAGGAGGGAGTACCCGTGCCAAAGTCACTGCCGAGAACCAGCTGACGGTACTGGAACCCGGATGGGTAGTAGAAGGTACAAGAGCAAATGGAACTACCGAGAAAGGGCTGGCGGTGCTGGAACCCAGGGTAAATACTAAAAACAGAGTGGAGCCAGAGGTGTAATTGGAGCAAGTTTTAAATCCGTAGTAGAGATGAGCGGTGTTCGACTAGAACTGTTCGCCAATCTCAAATTCGAGCTGTTTTGGGCGGTGTTCGAGTTGTTCGACGAACCCGAACAATTTGCAAAAAATTCGGCTGTTCGAGGTTATGTTCGATAACTGTTCGTGCACCAAAAGCTTGTCCTGCATGTCTGGCGCTATTTAGAGCACCAATCATGCAGGGATTGTCTGCCACTCACTGTAATGCCACAGCCATGGTGGTTGTGGCATTACAGTGATTGCCCAAATCGATGGGAACAGTGCCAACAGTGAAACATGAAAAGCCGGCAATTCAGCAGCGGCATACACCGGTACCCGACAATTTAGAACCGAAAGAATAGAGCTTCACACATAGATTAGATAGATAGAAACATGTCAGCCACATATATATGAAGTACAGTGACAGTGTTGATTACTGTACTTGTCATTTAGTGTAAAGGATTTATAAAAAAAAATAATAGTGTTTTCATGCACTGTCTCTTTAAAAAAGCCGGCCGGCAATTCAGCAGCGGTACCCGACAATTTGGAATAGAAAGAATAGAGAATCACACATAGATTAGATAGATAGAAACATGTCAGTCACATATATATGAAGTACAGTGACAGTGTTGCTTACTGTACTTGTCATTTAGTGTAAAGGATTTATTAAAAAAAATAATAGTGTTTTCATGCACCGTCTCTTTAAAAAAGCCGGCCGGCATTTCAGCATCTGTACCCGACAATTTAGAATAGAAGGAATAGAGCATCACACATAGATTAGATAGATACAAACATGTCAGTCACATATATAAGAAGTACAGTGATAGTGTTGATTACTGTACTTGTCATTTAGTGTTAAAATAAAGGATTTATTTAAAAAAAAATTGGCGTGGGGTTCCCCGTAATTTTAGGCTCTAGCGAAGGTTAAGCAGACGGCTGGGGCAGATGTTTGAAGCCTGGGAAGGGGGTAATATCCACGGAGCTTCCCAGGCTACTAATATCAGCCCCCAGCGGAATACCTAGCCTTTACTAGCTATTAAAATGGGGGACCCCCCCAAAAAAAATGACGTGGGGTCCCCCCTATTTTAATAGCTAGCAAAAGCTAGGCAGCCAGCTGGGGGCTGATATTAATAGCCGAGGAAGGGTACCATGAATATTGGCCCCCTCCCAGGCTAGAAACACCAGCCGTCAGCCGCCCCAGAAATGGCGCATTCATAGGATGTGCCAATTCTGGCACTTAGCCTCGCTCTTCCCACTGCCCTGTAGCGGTGGCAGTGGGGTAATAGGGCTGGGGTTGATGTCAGCTTATAATGCCAGCTGACATCAAGCCCAGGTTAGTAATGGAGAGGCGTCTATAAGACACCCCCATTACTAACCCCATAGTCAAAGTTAAAAGAAAACACAAACACCCAGAATAAAGTCATTTAATTGAAATAAAGACACAATCCTTTATTGTTCTAAATTAAACCATACTTACCATCACACCCATTCCAGCTGAAGCCAACGATCTCCTGCAATAAAAGTAAAATAATAAAGCAACCTCATCCTTACCTTTCCATGGTTCCCAGGACAGCTTCAGCTCTGCTACATCGAGATGACAGGCTGGACCGCAGCAGAACGCTGCCATCCAGCCTGTCATCCCGCGGACACTGAGAAGCGCAGGCATGCTTGCGCTCCTCAGTGTCTCGCTGTGACGGCATCCAGATGAGCCGACAATGAACTCGGCTCACCTCATGCACGTCACTGACAGCGTGGGAGAATTCTCCTGCACTCAGCGCTTCAGCGTGAGAATTTTCCCACGCTGTCAGTGACGTGCATGAGGTGAGCCGAGTTCATTGGACATGAATGAGCTCACCTCATGCACGTCACTGACAGCGTGGGAAAATTCTCACGCTGAAGCGCTGAGTGCAGGAGAATTTTCCCACGCTGTCAGTGACGTGCATGAGGTGAGCTCATTCATGTCCATTGAACTCAGCTGACCTCATGTACGTCACTGACAGCGTGGGAGAATTCTCCTGCACTCAGCGCTTCAGCGTGAGAATTTTCCCACGCTGTCAGTGACGTGCATGAGGTGAGCTCATTCATGTCCAATGAACTCGGCTCACCTCATGCACGTCACTGACAGCGTGGGAAAATTCTCACGCTGAAGCGCTGAGTGCAGGAGAACTTTCCCACGCTGTCAGTGACGTGCATGAGGTGAGCTGAGTTCATTGGACATGACCTCGGCTCATCTGGATGCCGTCACAGCCAGACACTGAGGAGCGCAAGCAAGCCTGCGCTTCTCAGTGTCTGCGGGATGACAGGCTGGATGGCAGCGTTCTGCTGCGGTCCAGCCTGTCATGTCGATGTAGCAGAGCTGAAGCTGTCGTGGGAACCATGGAAAGGTAAGGATGAGGTTGCTTTATTATTTTACTTTTATTGCAGGAGATCGTTGGCTTCAGCTGGAATGGGCGTGATGGTAAGTATAGTTTAATTTAGAACAATAAAGAATTGTGTCTTTATTTCAATTAAAGGACTTTTTTCTGGGTGTTGTGTTTTTTTTAAATACTTTACTAGAAATTCATAGTGGTCATGTCTAATATTGGCGTGACCCCATGAATTTCGGGCTTAGGGCCAGCTGATAATGCCAAGCTGGCCCTAACCCCTTTATTACCCAGTGAGCCACCGCACCAGGGCCCTGGATGAGTTGGGTACAGCGCCAGAAGATGGCGCTTCTATGAACGCGCCATTTTCCGGGGTGGCTGCGGACTGCAATTTGCAGCGGGTGGGGCCCAAAAAGCTTGGGCCTCCCTGCGCTGCAGATTCCAGCCCCCAGCTGCCTAGTTGTACCTGGCTGGACACAAAAATAGGGCGAAGCCCCACGTATTTTTTTTTTTAATTATTTCATGAAATTCATGAAATAATTAAGGAAAAAAGGGCTTCCCTATATTGTTGTGTCCGGCCAGGTAAAAATAGGCAGCTGGTGGTTGGGGGCAGCCCGTTCCTGCCTGCTGTACCTGGCTGGACACAAATATAGTGCGAAGCCCCACGTCAATTTTTTTTTTAATTATTTCATGAAACTAGATGGTGGCCCGATTCTAACGCATCGGGTATTCTAGAATATGTATGCGGCAGACCCGTCGCAATCAGCAGAGCGGTGTTTAAATTTGGTGCCAAAATCGCTGACTGGTCACGGCCAGCAACCGCGACCAATCAGCAAAGCGGTGTTGAAATTTGGCGACTATATCACTGATTGGTCACGGCCGGCGGTCGCGACTAATCAGCAGAGCGGGGTTTAAATTTTGCGCCAATAATGCTGATAGGTTGTGGTCGCGACCAATCAGCAAAGCGGTGTTTAAATTTGGCGCCAATAATGGTGATTGGTCACGACCTCGACCATTCAGCAGAGTGGTGTTTAAATTTGGCGGCAACAATGTTGATTAGTCGCGGCCGGCGGTCGCGACCAATCAGCAGAGTGGGGTTTAAATTTGGCGCCAATAATGCTGATTGGTCGCAATCGCCGGCCGCGACCAATCAGCAGAGCGGTGTTTAAATTTGGCGTCAAAATCGCTGATTGGTCGCGGAAGGCAACTGTGACCAATCAGCCGAGCAGGGTTTAAATTTGGCACCAATACTACTGATTGGTCGCGGACGGCGACCGCGATCAATCAGCAGAGCGGTGTTTAAATTTGGCGCCAATCTCGCTGATTGGTCGCGGCTGGAGTCCGCGACCAATCAGCAGAGCGTTGTTTAAATTTGGCGCCAATCTCACTGATTGGACGCGTCTGGCGTCCGCGACCAATCAGCAGAGCGTTGTTTAAATTTGGCGCCAAGCTCGCTGATTGGTCGCGGCCGCTATTTAAATGTGGCGCCCAAATCGGTGATTGGTCGCGGGCAGCGTCCGCGACCAATCAGCAGAGCGGTGTTTAACTTTAGCGCCAAGATCACTGATTGGTCGCGTGCGGAGAGCGCGACCAATCAGCTAATCGTATTGGTGAGGACCGGGGAGCGCCGCTGCCTGGTCGGATACTTCCGTTGCGAGAAGCCGGGAGATGAGCGACTGCTCGCAGCAGAAGTATCCCGACCCGCAGCGCCGCTCCCCGGTCCTCCCTTGACACCCTAGCCGCTGATGTCCCCACAGTATCCGCATGGTGTTACAAAGATCCGGACATTTGTGTTAAAAATCGCTGATTGGTCGCAGGCGCTGCCCGCGACCAATCACCGATTTGGGCGCCAAATTTAAATATCGGCCGCAACCAATCACCAATCTTGGCTCCACATTTAAACACCGCTGTGCTGATTGGTCGCCGACGCTGGGCGCGACCAATCACCGATTTTGGCGCCACATTTAAATAGCGTCCGCGACCAATCAGTACAGCGGTGTTTAAATGTGGAGCCAAGATGGGTGATTGGTCGCGGAGGATATTTAAATTTGGCGCCCAAATCGGTGATTGGTCGCGGGTAGCGCCTGCGACCAATCAGCGATTTTTAACACAAATGTCCGGACCTTTTTAACACCATGCGGATACTGTGGGGACATCAGCGGCTAGGGTGTGAAGGGAGGACCGGAGAGCGGCGCTGCGGGTCGGGATACTTCTGCTGCGAGCGCTCGCTCATGTCCCGGGTTCTCGCAGCGGAAGTATCCGCACAGGCAGCGCCGCTGACATCCATGCGGCTAGGGTGTGAAGGGAGGACCGGGGAGCGGCGCTGACATCCAATTGGTCGCGGCCGCTATTTAAATGTGCCGCACAAATCGGTGATTGGTCGCCGTCTTGACCGCGACCAATCACTGATCTTGCCGCCAAAGTTAAACACTACTGTGCTGATTGGTCGCGGACGCTGCCCGCGACCAATCACAGATTTGTGCGCCAAATTTAAATATCGGCCGCGACCAATCACCGATCTTGGATCCAAATTTAAACAACGCTGTGCTGATTGGTCGCGGCCGCTATTTAAATGTGCCGCACAAATCGGTGATTGGTCGCCGTCTTGACCGCGACCATCACTGATCTTGCCGCCAAAGTTAAACACTACCGTGCTGATTGGTCGCGGACGCTGCCCGCGACCAATCACAGATTTGTGCGCCAAATTTAAATATCGGCCACGACCAATCACCGATCTTGGATCCAAATTTAAACAACGCTGTGCTGATTGGTCGCGGACGCTATTTAAATGTGCCGCACAAATCGGTGATTGGTCGCCGTCTTGACCGCGACCAATCACTGATCTTGCCGCCAAAGTTAAACACTACCGTGCTGATTGGTCGCGGACGCTGCCCGCGACCAATCACCGATTTGTGCGCCAAATTTAAATATCAGCCTCATGCACGTCACTGACAGCGTGGGAAAATTCTCCTGCACTCAGCGCTTCAGCGTGAGAATTTTCCCACGCTGTCAGTGACGTGCATGAGGTGAGCCGAGCTCATTGGACATGACCTCGGCTCATCTGGATGCCGTCACAGAGAGACGCTGAGGAGCGCAAGCATGCCTGCGCTTCTCAGTGTCTGCGGGATGACAGGCTGGATGGCAGCGTTCTGCTGCGGTCCAGACTGTCATCTCGATGTAGCAGAGCTGAAGCTGTCGTGGGAACCATGGAAAGGTAAGGATGATGTTGCTTTATTATTTTACTTTTATTGCAGGGGATCGTTGGCTTCAGCTGGAATGGGCGTGATGGTAAGTATGGTTTAATTTAGAACAATAAAGGATTGTGTCTTTATTTCAATTAAAGGACTTTATTCTGGGTGTTTGTGTTTTCTTTTAACTTTTACTATGGGGTTAGTAATGGGGGTGTCTTATAGACGCCTCTCCATTACTAACCTGGGCTTGATGTCAGCTGGCATTATAAGCTGACATCAACCCCAGCCCTATTACCCCACTGCAACCGCTACAGGGCAGTGGGAAGAGCGAGGCTAAGTGCCAGAATTGGCGCATCCTATGGATGCGCCATTTCTGGGGCGGCTGACGGCTGGTGTTTCTAGCCTGGGAGGGGGCCAATATTCATGGCACCCTTCCTGGGCTATTAATATCAGCCCCCAGCTGTCTGCCTAGCCTTTGCTAGCTATTAAAATAAGGGGGACCCCACGTCATTTTGTTGGGGGGGTCCCCCATTTTAATAGCTAGTAAAGGCTAGGTATTCAGCTGGGGGCTCATATTAGTAGCCTGGGAAGCTCCGTGGGTATTACCCCCTTCCCAGGCTTCAAACATCTGCCCCAGCCGTCTGCTTAACCTCCGCTAGAGATTAAAATTACGGGGACCCCCACGCCAATTTTTTTTTTAATAAATCCTTTATTTTAACACTAAATGACAAGTACAGTAATCAACACTATCACTGTACTTCATATATATGTGACTGACATGTTTCTATCTATATAATCTATGTGTGATGCTCTATCTTTCTGTTATAAATTGCCGGGTACAGATGCTGAATTGCCGGCCGGCTTTTTTAAAGAGACAGTGCATGAGAACACTATTATTCTTTTAAATAAATCCTTTACACTAAATGGCAAGTACAGTAATCAACACTGTCACTGTACTTCATAGATATGTGACTGACATGTTTCTATCTATCTAATCTATGTGTGATTCTTTATTCTTTCTATTCTAAATTGTCGGGTACTGAATTGCCGGCCGGCTTTTTTAAAGAGACGGTGCATGAAAACACTATTATTTTTTTAAATAAATCCTTTACACTAAATGACAAGTACAGTAACCAACACTATCACTTTACTTAATATATATATGTGATTGGCATGTTTATATCTAACTATGTGTGAAGCTCTATTCTTTCTGTTATAAATTGTCGGGTACAGATGCTGAATTGCCGGCCGGCTTTTTTAAAGAGACAGTGCACGAAAACACTATTATTTTTTTAAATAAATCCTTTACACTAAATGACAAGTACAGTAAGCAACACTGTCACTGTGCTTCTTATATGTGTGACTGACATGTTTCTATCTATCTAATCTATGTGTGAAGCTCTATTCCTTCTTGTCTAAATTGTCGGGTACCGGTGTATGCCGCTGCTGAATTGCCGGCCGACTTTTTTAAAGAGAGCGTCTTCTGAGCAGTTTGTCAGCTTTTGGACACCTTTGAAGGTGTTTTCTATGTGTTTCTATGTGTTTTTGTTTGCCTGCCATTGGTTTTAACGGTGTTCGACGGTGTTCTAAGGTGTTCGACGAACAGTTCGACGAACAGTTCCTCGAACATCCCGGTGTTCGACGAACCGAACCGAACCCGAACACTACGGGGGTGGCTCAACACTAATCCGCAGTACAGTGGATGTGGACAAAGCAGGAGAATTTGCCGGACACACAGCTGGGGATCAGCTGACGTTACTGAACCCCAATAACACTGGAGCAAGCGTTGACTGTGCAGACAGCACTTCTGAGCAGCAACTAGCGGTATTGGAACCCAGGGTAAATACTAAAAACGGAGGAGCCAGAGGTGTATTTGGAGGAGGTTTTAAATCCATAGTACAGTGGATGTGGACAAAGCAGGAGAATTTGCCGGACACACAGCTGGGGATCAGCTGACGTTACTGAACCCCAATAACACTGGAGCAAGCGTTGACTGTGCAGACAGCACTTCTGAGCAGCAACTAGCGGTATTGGAGCCCAGGGTAAATACTAAAAACGGAGGAGCCAGAGGTGTATTTGGAGGAGGTTTTAAATCCGTAGTACAGTGGATGTGGACAAAGCAGGAGAATTTGCCGGACACACAGCTGGGGATCAGCTGACGTTACTGAACCCCAATAACACTGGAGCAAGCGTTGACTGTGCAGACAGCACTTCTGAGCAGCAACTAGAGGTATTGGAGCCCAGGGTAAATACTAAAAACGGAGGAGCCAGAGGTGTATTTGGAGGAGGTTTTAAATCCGTAGTACAGTGGATGTGGACAAAGCAGGAGAATTTGCCGGACACACAGCTGGGGATCAGCTGACGTTACTGAACCCCAATAACGCGGCAGCAAGCATTGACTGTGCAGACAGCACTTCTGAGCAGCAACTAGCGGTATTGGAGCCCAGGGTAAATACTAAAAACGGAGGAGCCAGAGGTGTATTTGGAGGAGGTTTTAAATCCGTAGTACAGTGGATGTGGACAAAGCAGGAGAATTTGCCGGACACACAGCTGGGGATCAGCTGACGTTACTGAACCCCAATAACATGGCAGCAAGCGTTGACTGTGCAGACGGCACTTCCGAGCGCCAACTGGCGGTGTTGGAGTTCAGGGATAATACTGAAAACAGAGGAGCCAGAGGTGTAATTGGAGAAACTTTCAAATCTGTAGTAGTGAGAATGTGGACAGAGCAGGAGAAATTGCCGTCCGCACAGCAGGGGAACAGCTGACGTTACTGAACCCCAATAACACGGCAGCAAGTGTTGACTGTGCAGATGGCACTTCCGAGCGCCAACTGGCGGTGTTGGAGCTCAGGGATAATACTGAAAACAGAGGAGCCAGAGGTGTAATTGGAGAAACTTTCAAATCTGTAGTAGTGAGAATGTGGACAGAGCAGGAGAAATTGCCGTCCGCACAGCAGGGGAACAGCTGACGTTACTGAACCCCAATAACACGGCAGCAAGTGTTGACTGTGCAGACGGCACTTCCGAGCGCCAACTGGCGGTGTTGGAGCTCAGGGATAAAACTGAAAACAGAGGAGCCAGAGATGTAATTGGAGAAACTTTCAAATCTGTAGTAGTGAGAATGTGGACAGAGCAGGAGAAATTGCCGTCCGCACAGCAGGGGAACAGCTGACGTTACTGAACCCCAATAACACGGCAGCAAGTGTTGACTGTGCAGACGGCACTTCCGAGCGCCAACTGGCGGTGTTGGAGCTCAGGGATAATACTGAAAACAGAGGAGCCAGAGGTGTAATTGGAGAAACTTTCAAATCTGTAGTAGTGAGAATGTGGACAGAGCAGGAGAAATTGCCGTCCGCACAGCAGGGGAACAGCTGACGTTACTGAACCCCAATAACACGGCAGCAAGTGTTGACTGTGCAGACGGCACTTCCGAGCGCCAACTGGCGGTGTTGGAGCTCAGGGATAATACTGAAAACAGAGGAGCCAGAGGTGTAATTGGAGAAACTTTCAAATCTGTAGTAGTGAGAATGTGGACAGAGCAGGAGAAATTGCCGTCCGCACAGCAGGGGAACAGCTGACGTTACTGAACCCCAATAACACGGCAGCAAGTGTTGACTGTGCAGACGGCACTTCCGAGCGCCAACTGGCGGTGTTGGAGCTCAGGGATAATACTGAAAACAGAGGAGCCAGAGGTGTAATTGGAGAAACTTTCAAATCTGTAGTAGTGAGAATATGGACAGAGCAGGAGAAATTGCCGTCCGCACAGCAGGGGAACAGCTGACGTTACTGAACCCCAATAACACGGCAGCAAGTGTTGACTGTGCAGACGGCACTTTCGAGCGCCAACTGGCGGTGTTGGAGCTCAGGGATAATACTGAAAACAGAGGAGCCAGAGGTGTAATTGGAGAAACTTTCAAATCTGTAGTAGTGAGAATGTGGACAGAGCAGGAGAAATTGCCGTCCGCACAGCAGGGGAACAGCTGACGTTACTGAACCCCAATAACACGGCAGCAAGTGTTGACTGTGCAGACGGCACTTCCGAGCGCCAACTGGCGGTGTTGGAGCTCAGGGATAATACTGAAAACAGAGGAGCCAGAGGTGTAATTGGAGAAACTTTCAAATCTGTAGTAGTGAGAATGTGGACAGAGCAGGAGAAATTGCCGTCCGCACAGCAGGGGAACAGCTGACGTTACTGAACCCCAATAACACGGCAGCAAGTGTTGACTGTGCAGACGGCACTTCCGAGCGCCAACTGGCGGTGTTGGAGCTCAGGGATAATACTGAAAACAGAGGAGCCAGAGGTGTAATTGGAGAAACTTTCAAATCTGTAGTAGTGAGAATGTGGACAGAGCAGGAGAAATTGCCGTCCGCACAGCAGGGGAACAGCTGACGTTACTGAACCCCAATAACACAGCAGCAAGTGTTGACTGTGCAGACGGCACTTCCGAGCGCCAACTGGCGGTGTTGGAGCTCAGGGATAATACTGAAAACAGAGGAGCCAGAGGTGTAATTGGAGAAACTTTCAAATCTGTAGTAGTGAGAATGTGGACAGAGCAGGAGAAATTGCCGTCCGCACAGCAGGGGAACAGCTGACGTTACTGAACCCCAATAACACGGCAGCAAGTGTTGACTGTGCAGACGGCACTTCCGAGCGCCAACTGGCGGTGTTGGAGCTCAGGGATTACAGTTCAGGTGGTAGAAACATGAACAGAACAGGAGACCTGGATACTGTTGCCAACCAATTATTTATTCTGGAAGAGGACTGGCAAATTCATGAGAGATCCAGGCCTTGTTCATTTTGAGAAAAGTAAGCCGGTCAACGTTATCGGAGGATAGTCGCATGCGACGGTCTGTTAGTACACCACCTGCGGCACTAAAGACGCGTTCCTATAATACACTAGCAGCAGGGCAAGCTAGCACCTCCAATGCATACTGACTAAGCTCTGGCCATGTATCCAGCTTACAGACCCAAAACTTGAAGGGAGAAGAGCCGTCTGGGAGTACACTAAGAGGGCAAGACATGTAGTCTGTCACCATCTGACGGAAACGTTGCCTCCTGCTGACTGGAGCCGTCTGTGATGGTGTAGACATTTGGTGCGGCGGGGACACAAAACTTTGCCACATTTCGGCCATACTGGTCTTGCCTTGTGCTGAGGCGCTGCTTCTGCTCCCTCTTTGTGCAGAGCTTCCTCCACTGCCTCGACGCACTGAGCTGCTTTGTAAAGCACTAGCAGCACTGCTCTCGGTTGGAATGGAGAACATGATGGAATGCACCAGTGCGTCTTGGTACTCCCGCATTTTACGCTCCCGGTTCAACGGTGTTATGAGGCTTTGTAAGTTGTCCCAGTAGCGAGGATCTAGGAGGGTGGACACCCAATAATCAGCCGTGTTGAGAATGTGGACGATGCGGCGGTCGTTTCTCAGGCACTGCAGCATGAAATCAACCACGTGCTGCAGACTGCCAACTGGCCAAGAAACGCTGTCCCCTGCTTGAGGCGTGATCTCTGCCTGCTCTGCATCACCCCACCCTCGCTCTAGATACTGACTACTAGAGCATTGTGTACCTCCCTCCTCTGGACAGATGTCTTCCTCATCCAATGACTCCTCCTCATCCTCCTCACAAAGTGTCCCCTGCCTAGGCCTTTGTGAGGAACCACGTTGCGCAGACAGTAGAGAAGCAGATGGCATTTGTGACTTCTCATCCTCCACCTCTTCCAAAACCTCGTCCCTTAGTGCTTGCAGTGTTTTTTCAAGCAGGCAGATAAGAGGGATAGTCATGCTGACTAGTGCATCATCTGCACTCGCCATCCGCGTGGAATAATCGAAGGCACGCAAAACGTGGCAAATGTCCTTCATAGAGGCCCACTCAGTGGTGGTGAAGTGTGAACGGCGCAAACTGCGACTTGTTTGCGCCTGCTGCAGCTGGTACTCCATTACTGCTGCCTGCTGCTCACACAACCTCTCCAACATATGTAACGTTGAATTCCACCTGGTGGGTAGGTCACATATGATGCGATGTTCCGGAAGACGTAATCGGCGCTGCAGAGCTGCAATGCGTGATCTTGCATTGCTGGAACGCCGCAAGTGAGCGCACTCTATGCGGACCTTGTGAAGCAGTGCATCAAGATCCGGATAGTCCCTCAAAAAACTCTGCACGACCAAGTTGAGCACATGTGTCAGACATGGGATGTGAGTGAGGTTGCCTAGGCCCAGAGCTGCCACCAGATTTCGGCCATTGTCACACACTACCATGCCTGGCTGGAGATTCGCTGGCACAAACCACACGTCGCTCTGCTGCTTGATGGCATTCCAGAGCTCCTGCGCTGTGTGGCTTCGATTCCCCAAAGAAATTAATTTTAATACGGCCTGATGACGTTTGGCCACGGCTGTGCTCATATCGGTCATCATAACAGGTAACCGTTCACGGGTCGATGTGGAGGTAGACCGTGACGGCTCCTGCAGCGCTGATTCAGAGGAACTGGAGTATGAGGAGGAGTCAATGTGTACAGACTGGATTCCTGCAATCCTTGGAGTTGGCAGAACACGTACAGCGCCACTCTCAAGATTTGTACCCGGCTCCACAACATTTACCCAATGGGCAGTGAGGGAAAGGTATCGTCCCTGTCCATGCTTACTGGTCCACGCATCGGTGGTCAGGTGGACCTTGCTACTGATGGCGTTTTGTAGCGCATGTTTAATTTTTCCCTCCACATGATGTTGCAGGGCAGGGACGGCTTGCCTGCTGAAATAAAAGCAGCTGGGCACGTTGTATTGTGGGACTGCCAATGCCATAAAGTTACGGAATGTGTCAGTCTCCACCAGCCTGAATGATAGCATTTTAAGGGCCAGTAGTTTAGCAATACCAGCATTCAGAGCCTGTGCTCGGGGGTGGTTTGCCGAGTATGGGCGCCTTTTCTCCCATGCCTGTGCTAACGATGGCTGTAGACTGGCCTGGGAGTGTGAGGATGACTGGGAAAGTGTGCTGTGGGTGGAATTACACTGTGTCTCTGTACAACAGTGCCAGAGATTCTTCCATGGCGATCCTGTGAGGAAGCCGAACCAGCTGTGTGTGAGCTGTAGGAAGAGGCTACAACATGAGCTGAAGAGGTGGTAGGTGGCGCTGTAGGTTGGCCTAGGTCTTCAGTGTGTTTTTGTAACTCCACCACGTGCTTGGTCCGCACATGTTTCCACATATTTGTGGTATTGAGGTTGCTGACACTTTTCCCTCTTTTCACCTTCTGATTACACAGCTTGCATTAATTGACAAAGCAAATGTCATCTGCAACTGTGTCAAAAAAGGACCAGGCACTGCAAGTCTTGGGAGCGCCCGCTTTGGATTTTGGAAGAGCCATGCTCCTAATGGGTGCCGAAGTGGAGGCTACAGGCAACCAAGTCTGCCCCCTCCCTCTCCCTCCTTTTTGGGCCGTTCGGGGAATCTCTTCCTCAGAGCTGCTCCCACCACCTTCCTGTCCCTCACGCCATGATGGGTCAAGGACCTCATCATCTACACCACCCTCTTCAAACAACTGCTTCTCCTGGGTAGTCTCGACAGCACAGTACGCACCAGAAAGTGGCACCTGAGTCTCATCATCAGATGCGTACTGAGGTGTGCTGCTGACCATAGGCACTGGCCCACCCGCCTCTTCAGATTCAGAGAGACAAAACGGTTGCGCATCACTGCATACTACCTCTTCTTCAAATTCTAGAATTCTGCTTGGCTGGCCCCCTCTTTCCAAGCCAAGAGATTCAGAGAACAGAAGTAGAGATGGCTCCTGTCCAGGGCTCTCTGACTGCCTGGGCAATTTGGCAGGTGGTGAAGAGACAGATGGGTGCTCTTCAGTGCTCAGAACCTGAGAGGATCTGGAACTAATTGAAGTCGATGCGTTAGCTGCCTTCCATCCGACAACGGCTTCAATTTGGTCCTCGCGCAGCAGTGGGGTACGGCTAGCTCCTACAAAGCTGCGCATAAAGGACTGTTCCCTGGTAAAAATGGGGGATGCTGAGTCACTGGTGCCCGCAGCAGGCACAGAATCCCCACGTCCTCTCCCTGCAGGCACAGAATCCTCACGTCCTCTCCCTGCAGAAACTCCACGCCCACGCCCACGCCCACGACCACATGCCTTACTCCCTGCCTTCTTCATCTTGGTAGACTGATAAAGATAGACAGAAAAGTACTAAGGGCTTAGTGTGCTTATTCCTGAACAGCTGCTAACAGGTATAAGAAACACTAATTTTATAAAGTGTGGACTAGACTTTAATATGAGCTAATGTGGCCTACACAACTGTAAAGTGGAGTGTTTGGTGAACTTTATTTAGGTTTTTTTTGTAACAAAAAGACACTGGATGTGCCTAAAGATGTAATAACGATAGTATCACAAACTTTTTGTAGCTATTACAATGTAGGAAGGTAACCTACAATGCAATAGATGAGGCTGCAAAAAATAGGCTAATACTAATCTGGCTGGGGCTGCAGGGCCCAAAGCTGCAGAAAGGCTCCTCTAACTACTCCTATATAGTGTGTTTGGAACCAATTTAGCTGAATACGGATGGAACCACCACACTAATAGGAGATATCAGGAAAAATTATGAATTGGCAATAAAGGACAATGTATGAGGCAGTGACACACACTGAGTGCACTACAACCAGACGGGGTTGAAGCACACACTACAGGGTGAGCTGCACTCACACACCAGACCTTGCAGACAGCGGTGAACAGTACAGATGCAGAGCACTGTGCACTAGCGCTGCAAGACCAAAAAAATTTCTCTATCTACTCCTATATAGTGTGTTTGGAACCAATTTAGCTGAATACGGATGGAACCACCACACTAATAGGAGATATCAGGAAAAATTATGAATTGGCAATAAAGGACAATGTATGAGGCAGTGACACACACTGAGTGCACTACAACCAGACGGGGTTGAAGCACACACTACAGGGTGAGCTGCACTCACACACCAGACCTTGCAGACAGCGGTGAACAGTACAGATGCAGAGCACTGTGCACTAGCGCTGCAAGACCCAAAAAATTTCTCTATCTACTCCTATATAGTGTGTTTGGAACCAATTTAGCTGAATACGGATGGAACCACCACACTAATAGGAGATATCAGGAAAAATTATGAATTGCCAAAAAAGGACAATGTATGAGGCAGTGACACACACTGAGTGCACTACAACCAGGCGTGGTTGAAGCACACACTACAGGGTGAGCTGCACTCACACAGAGACCTTGCAGAAAGCGGTGAACAGCACAGAGAACTGTGCACTAGCACTGCAAGGCACAGCGATTTATAAAGTAGCTTGGGTAAAGCAGAATAGACCAAATAGGTAGCTAAAACTGTCCCTCAGAACTACAGCGTCCTATCCCTAACTGAATTCACAGCAGAGTGAGCTCAAAATGGCGGCGGCGGCTTTTATAGTGCATCATGACATCATTTCAGCAGCCAATCACAGCCATGCCATTAGTTAAGATGCCTACATGCCTAACAGGATGTGCCCACACTTCTTAGGATCCTCATTGGCTGAATAAAATGAAAATGGCTCATTGCATTATGGGAACTTCCGATTCCGGTATACGATATTGCAAAAGTATCGGAATTAAGTATCGGAATTCCGATACTGCGAATATCGGCCGATACCCGATATTTCAGTATCGGAATGCTCAACACTAGTCCTGAATAATTCATTTTATAGGTCTGTATTTTGGGAGTTTTCGGTTGTCTGCATTAGTGAGGCCCTGTCCCTTTGGTGTATTGAGGTAAGTTTCGAGATCTTTATTATTAAGCTTTTGTTCTTTGATTTGGTATCTGTATTTGTATTTGATTTATATTTAGTAGTTTCGTTCTCTGGACTTTGGTATGTTTTATCATTCCTGTGCAAACACTTTTAATGATAAGGTAATGATGACTAATAATAGCTACTTACTTATCCTTATCATGCATGGGGTGATTACAGTGTGGCGCCCCTGAGGGTTCGGTCGCCACAGAGGTACTGCACCTCACCCAGAGGTGTGGTGTCTCCCTTCTCTCAGGTAGGATGGGAGTGCTGCACGGAAACCCCAACACCTACATCCAACACTACACTGCTCCAGGCCAGCAGGTGGGGCAAGACCCAATGTAGTTTTCTGCTGAGCCCTGCCCCTGGCTGGAGTGGGGGGAACCCAAAGGTAGGGGGAACAAGTAGTGGGTGTGGGTGGAGGAAGTAGTTTAGGGGAGCATTCATGCAGTAAAGATATATAAAGGGAAACCATTTTAGTTTAGAGAGGACAGTACAGTTCAGAGAGTGAGGACAGTCAGTCCGGGAGCAGAGTCTCCTTAGGAGCTCTGCTCCACAAGCAGGGCCTAGTCTCAGAGGCCCAGGAGGGGAGCAGGGAGTAAGCTCCGTTCTGCAGAGGGGTTCCTAGGGGGTACGGCGAGTGCAGGCGGCACCCGTACACCCCGAACCTGCCAAGTGTCAGGAGGATCTAGGCCGCAAGAAGGGGACCGGCCCTGGCCCAGTCGTGCAGCTTCAAGCCTCAGCTGGAAAAACCGGAGGCTTCTGACTTCTATAGCCAGAAGCCAAAAACCCCACTCCAAGCCAAGTAAGGTCAAGCAGGTCTGTGCAACTCCGACGGACAGGGGGGACCTCACAGCACCTGAACAGGATTCACAGTGGGAAGCGCAGGGCAGGAGGGAGAAAGACCCAGCGTGAAGTCGGTCTAGAAAGGTACACAAGAAAGTGGGGTTCTGCCAGGCACTCCCGAGGAAGGACTGAGCCCCTGCCTGGTGAACACAGTGCGACGTGGGACGCTTGCACCAGTACAATGCACCTGGGGACTGTCTAAGAACTGTGAGTAAATCTTGGATGACTGCACTGTACTTCCTCCGTCCCTTTCTTTCGCCGGCGCCATTTCCTTCCCTGCACTACAACGCCCAGGGCGCCTCCATTCATTTACACTGCCCTGAGGCCTGCTCCACCTGTGGGGAACCGTTCCATCTCTAGCTGCCCTATCATCTGCCTCAGAGGACTGTTGCATCGCTGGTGATCCTCACCAGACACCACAGGTGGCGTCACGACAAATCCCCTATAAATATCCCCCTATTTGCACTGACCGCCCTGGGTCACGGACCGGGCCAGCCACCGTGATATCCCCTGCAAGCAGCCACAAGGCCCGGCTGCCGAGAACCCCACGGCCCTGGGGGCGAGTCAACAGCATTATACCAAAGCAATAAAAATGGCCAGTGTACTTTATGTTGATGAGGTTATCAGGGAATGTGTTAAAAATGAGAATCGTCACACATTTCATACTATAACCCCTCCTAGTCACTTGTAATTGCGGGTTTCAGCAGTGACGTAAATAGACTCCTATGGACCCAACGCAAAATTTGGACATAGGCCCCCACCAGCATGTTAGCCAGTTGACTGGTCCTCTATAGAGCCTATGAACATACTTGTTTGCCTTCCCTAAAAAATACATCAATCTATAGAAACATGGCAGGAAGATCATTTTCTAAATAATACTTTGAAACAATGGTCATACAGTTAGCCTTCATGGCGCCCTGCACAGTATCAGTACCTCCCTTTTGTTCCTCCCACAATAACGGTATTTGCATAAATAACATGTATTGCACAAGTGATGTCTCCCTGCAGAGAATCATTTTAATATAAAGTAAATTTAGCCTGCAGGTCTGAGACAGAGTACAATTTGATCAACGTTTCGGCCAAAATCAGGCCTTTGTCAAGATTATCTACATACAAAAAGTATCAGAACATATATTTAGAACACAAACATAAATCAGAAAACAAAACAGTCTCAAGAGTTGCCATCCATGAGAAAACTACCGTATTTTCCGGCGTATAAGACTACTTTTTAATCCCTGAAAATCTTCTCAAAAGTCAGGAGTCGTCTTATACGTCGGGTGTCATCTTATAGGGCGTATACCCTTATAGTCCGAATGTTGGGGGGAGGGGGTATGTGTATATGCTGTGTGGAGGGAGCGGTAGTTGCGGAGAAGCAGGGCAAAGGAGGCAGCAGCCGCCTGCTGCAGCCTACACTGTCCCTGCTGCTAAAGAAAATGAATATTCACAGCTCCTTAATAGTGGCACACAGTGTAGCCGCAGCGCGGCTCCTGCTGCTGCCGGAATTGCCTGTGCCCGCTATTAAAGGGCATGAATATTCAACCTCTCTGCACGCCCATGGGCGTGGGGAGGGGTGAATATTCATGCCCCTTAATAGGGGAACACACGCGATCGCCCGGCAGCAGCAGGAGCCGCGCTGTGGCTACGCTGTGTGCCGGCTATTAAGGAGAATGAAGTCACTGCTCCCCATGCACACAGTCCCGGTTTGGGAAGCTGTGACTTCTGGCAGCTGATCTCTCGTTGTGAGCCGCGCATGGTAGTGATCAGTGCGGGCAGGCAGGACGCAGCGCTGGAGGAGAGAAGAAAGGTAAGTAGGAGTGTTTATTTTTTTTTTATGTGCAGCATGATGGGGATTAGGGAGGCATACCAAAATAAGGATGAAGGGGCATACATAACAGGATAAAGGTAAGGGGGCCATACATACCAGGATAAAGATGAGGTGGCCATACATACCAGGATAAGGATGAGGGGCCATACATACCAGGATAAGGATGAGGTGTGCCATGCATACCAGGACAAGGATGAAGGGTGCCATGCATACCCGGACAGGGATGAGGGGTGCCATGCATACCAGGACAGGGATGAGGGGTGCCATGCATACCATGACAGAGATGAGGGATGCCATGCATACCAGGATGGGGATTGCTGTGCCATGAATACCAGGATAGGGATGAGGGGTGCCATGCATACCAGGACAGGGATGAGGGGTGCCATGCATACCAGGACAGGGATGAGGGGTGCCATGCATACCAGGACAGGGATGAGGGGTGCCAAGCATACCAGGACAGGGATGAGGGGTGCCATGCATACCAGGACAGGGATGAGGGGTGCCATGCATACCAGGACAGGGATGAGGGGTGCCATGCATAACAGGATGGGGATTGCTGTGCCATGCATACCAGGATAGGGATTAGGGGTGCCATGCATACCAGGATAGGGATGAGGAGTGCCATGCATACCAGGATAGGGATGAGGGGTGCCATGCATACCAGGATAAGGATGAGGGGTGCCATGCATAACAGGATGGAGGGGTTCCATGCATACCAGGATAGTGATGAGGGGTGCCATGCATACCAGGACAGGGATGAGGGGTGCCATGCATACCAGGACAGGGATGAGGGGTGCCATGCATACCAAGATAAGGATGAGGGGTGCCATGCATACCAGGATGGAGGGGTTCGATGCATACCAGGTGCGAGGGATGCTAGGCATACCAGGAAGGGGATGGGACCACATATAAAAGAAGGGGGGCATATATACAAGGATATGTCAGAATTGGGGAACATTACCCCTATACCAGTGTCAGCAGAAGACCCCCTTCCCCTTAAAAGTGCATCGTGAACATGACTCGCCCCCTGGGCCGCGGGGCACTCGGAACCGGGTTTCAGTGTAAAGATGGGTGTAGTAGTGGCAACCCGGTCCCGTGGCTCAGGGTGGTCAGACCAGTGGCAGTCTATGATGTGCTGTAGGTAATGTCCGACTACGCCACCCGTGGATTGCGGCTATCATGAAACGCCGCTGCAAGGCAGTCCCCTGAGGCTGATGGTGTGTGCAGCTGAGTTAGTATGACTCCCCACGGGAAGAGTGTAGCCCCAGGGCAATGTAGTAGATGGTGGGGGTGATGGTGCAGGGAGTCCCAGTACCGTTAGTGCTGGCAAAGTAAAAAGCACAAAGACAACGTGTTGCAGTCCAGTGTCTTTTACTCACAGTTCGTATACTCCAAGTCACTTCCGCGGGTAATGACTGCCCGAGCCGTGCTGCGTCCACCAGGTGAGGGGCTCGGTCAACCCCCAGGCCGTTCAGGAGTATGGCACAGGACTCCCTTCTATCCTTCCTCTGGCTCCTGCCCCACCAGTGACCAAGCTTTTGTCCAGCTGCCGCGGATCTATGCGGGTAAACGTGGGCCCCGTTTTCCACTATCCTATATGGTGCCTTCCTAGCAAGGTTTAGCAGGGGGTCGCACCAAGTGATGATCACGACCTCCGGTTCTTGGCTGAGGATTATTTGCCTCCACCAACTTGGGTTCCGGTACCCTTTTCTTGCCTGACCCGTCACTCGTAATCTCCTGGGTCCTCAGGGTCCCTTCTGCCTTCTTGTTCCTGAGCCCTTCTACACTTTGGGTACTTCTCTTCTTTTTCTGTTCCTTTCTGTTTCTGTTCCTTTCTGTTCCTGTTCTCCTCTCCTCTCTGGCTCCGGCCTTCACCCTAGGCCTGCCAAGTGGAGCTGAGCTCAGGCTGAGCCGCAGCTCCCTATCTTCTTCTCTCACTCTGAACTGACTAGACCAGACAGACCTTGAACTAAGATGGTGCCCACCTTATATACCTTCCCCCAGTGTGTGAGCTCAGGTGACCAGCAACCAATGAGCTCCTACCTATGCTCAGAAACCGTCCCCTTCTGCTCCTACATCACTGGGTTTTCCTCCCCCCTCCCCACTCCAGCCAGGGACATGGTCTGTCGTGCCTGCATTACTGTATAAATGGGAGCACCGTTGAGCTGTCCCCCGGAAATGGGGTGTGTGTGATGCATGCAGCTAACTGAGCCCTTGTCCATACTTCATCCTTACCCGGGAGTGGAATATCACACCTCTGGCAGAGGTGCAATACCCCTGTAGCGGCCGAACCCTCGGGGTGCTACAAACACATTTTTTGCTTACATTTTTTTTTCTATTTTCTTCCTCTAAAACCTAGGTGCGTCTTATGGTCCAGTGCGTCTTATAGTCCGAAAAATACAGTATTTATGGTAATTTATAAGCCCTCCCTGTCTCCAAGACTATCAGAGCAGTAGCACATCCCTCTGGCCTGCCCTTGTATCCTATTACTGGTACCTCCTTCTCTGCCTCTCTGATCTCGTTCCTGAGGACTGCAGTGACAAGGTAAGGGGGCGCCTCACTGGGAAAGTGTAAGTAAAGCAAGCTGCAGGCGTCCGGGATGCCCGGGGTATGGAAAAAAGAGAGAGCGGTGCTGTGCCCAGAAAAACACGCCTCTTTCACTCGTCTGGCCTGCCCTTGTATTATCTCCTTCTCTGCCTCTCAGATCTTGCTCCTGAGGACTGCAGTGAAGCTGGGCAGGCAGGGAGAACTGACCAATCCAAGCAGAATTTGTATACAACAACCAGCCAATCGCTGGTAAAGTTCATCACTTTAAAATTACCATATTGAAATCAAATCTGATTTTTTTAATTTTTACCGTATGTGCGTTAGAAGAGGGGTAGTCTTCTACGGCGAGTATTTCCCAAACTCTATATTTTAACAGGAAAAGTTGGGGGTCGTCTTATACACCCAGTCGTCTTATACTCCGGAAAATACGGTATGTTAAATTTAAAAATATATGATATAGACTATAATTGGGATGTATAAAGAATATATGAACAACAAATAGCTCAAGCAGAGGTTCTCATGTTCATGTGAAAATTCTTTCTAAAATAAAAAGCAACAGAATAATTTAGTGGGTATAACCAATTACCCTTGAAATAGCAAAGGTCAGGCGGACATCAGGCACCAATGGAATAAAGTATGCTTGCGAGATAATATAAGGTCATGGCAAGGTAAGGAAATAAGACCAGAAAATAGGTGTTATGCAAATAGGAAAACATTACCTGTCAATGGAATCTGGCTGTAAGAAGTCAGATCTATAAAAATCATAATATCAGATGTTATAATGTAAGGAAGCTGTAAGTCAAGTGCCAGACCAATGAGAGTAAAACCCATACCTGAATGATATGTTATATCAGGAAAGCGAGAGGACGTGTGGCCTAATGGCGTGGTGTACCGTAGTGCACATGGACCGGATCTAAATATGTGAGGCACATGGAAGTGATGAAGATTGTAGCCGACGAATCAGCAGATCTGTGACGTGAAAAAGAGAAGTGCGCATGCGCCGAAGTACGGAACAGGCCATGCGCGGCCGAAAGAACAGGAGGCCATTAGTGAGTGCACTTGCACAAAGGGCATTCACTTGGCTATGTGGAGCCATAACTGCAAAAACCAGTACGCATGCGAGAGACAGCATAACAGAGACACATAGATGGACGGGAATTAATAAAAGGAAAAACACTTAATGATGAGGACCAATAATGAATATGGGAAACTGGGAAAAAAGGGGATGGGAAAGAAAAAAACAAAGGGAAATAAAGAGTGAAAAGGAAAAAAGAAAATAAAGAAAAGGAAAGAGAACAGAAAAAAAAGAAAAAGAAGAGAGAAGAGAATAAAAGGAGGGGGGGGGGGGAAGGGGAAGAATGAAGGGGAGTGAGGAACAAGAATGATACCTGATGGACCGCTAATTGACCTGAGGGAAAAAAATAAGAGAAAAACAGACAGTTAAAAACATTATTAGAGGAAAATTCAAAATACCAAGAAAACACACAGTGGCTCAATAGAAAATCTTATACTCCCTATTGAGTCCAAAGAGTGTTTTAAGTCTATATATCCAATAGGCTTCTCTCTCTTTCAATTTGAGAATTCTGTTGCCACCCCTTCTCATATGTGGGATGTGTTTCACTGTTTCTCTTTATGGCCCCATTTGGTAGTAATAACAGTCTTTGTGCTCATATACAACAATTATGCAGTGGCAACAATTCAGCGGTAATGTACACCATTCTGCTCCTATACTGTACAGTAAAAGCGTCCAACTTTTATGCCTCAATACAGTTGGCCACAATGGGGAATATTCAATGGCTGCCCACTCACCCGAAGCTCGCTGCCTCTGGGTAACCCTGGACTCCACTCTCTCCTTCAAACCACATATCCAAGCCCTTTCTACTTCCTGTCAACTCCAACTCAAAAATATCTTCCGGATCCACACATTCCTCAACCACGAATCTGCAAAAACACTAGTGCACGCCCTCATCATCTCCCACTTCGACTACTCCAACCTCCTGCTCTGTGGCCTCCCCTCTAACACTCTGACACCACTCCAATCTATCCTAAACTCTGCTGCCCTACTAATCCACCTGTCCCCCTGCTATTCCCCAGCCAATCCTCTCTGTCAATCCCTTCACTGGCTTCCCATTACCCAGAGACTCCAGTTCAAAACCCTAACCATAGCATACAAAGCCATTCACAACCTGTCTCCTCCATACATCTGTGACCTAGTCTCCCAGTACTTACCTGCACGCAACCTCCTATCCTCACAAGATCACTTTCTCTACTCCCTACTTATCTCCTCTTCCCACAATCGCACACTAGATTTCTCCCGTGCATCCTCCCTACGCTGGAACTCTCTACCCCAACACAACAGACTCTAGCCTAACGTGGAAACCTTCAAAAGGAACCTGAACACCCACCTCTTCCGACAAGCCTACAACCTACAGTAACCCCTCGCTCCACCACACCGTTGCACAACCAGCTTTACCCGCACCTACTGTATCCTCACCCATCCCTTGTAGATTCCGAGCCCTCGCGGGCTGGGTCCTCTCTCCTCCTGTACCAGTCGCTGACTTGTATTGTTCAAGATTATTGTAATTGTAATTGTTTTTGTTATGAATCCCCCTTTCACATGTAAAGCGCCATGGAATAAATGCCGCTATAATAATAAATAATAATAATATTAATACTAAGGGATGAGCGGATTCATGGGTGTTCGAGTTCGTCGGGCTCAGCCGAACTGAACTTGTCCCCGAACCTGAACCCAATAGAAGTCAATGGCGACCCGAACTTCAGTGCTTTAAAATGGCTGTAAGATGGTCAAAGTAGGTGCTAGGTGGCTGCAAACAGAAGCTAAATGGGGGTAAGAGCAGTGCAATTGCCCTGCAAATAATTGTGGATAGGAAAATGACTTAAAATAACAGAATAAAAAATTATAATCTTGAGCCAGGAGTCGGAGGTCTAAGTGGAGGAGGAGGTTGACGAGGAAATGGTGGTGTAGGTGGAAGGAGGAGGTTTCTTTTTACTAATTTTTTGGGGAGTACTTTGAAAACTGGCAGTATAATAATCTGCTGGCCGCTCTCTTTCTGTATTCAGGCCGTGTAATACTCTGCACTTTTTTTGGGTGAAAACAATGAGGTGAGCATCAAATAGGGGGATTTGGCCATGTTTCTGCTGGTGGTCGTGTTGCTGGTGGTGGTGTAGCTTCTGCAGCGAGAGAACTTGGTCGATCTGTGCCTGCTACACGCCCAAAAGAAACACATTCCTCTGGTGCATGCAGGCTACAGGACGTTCTGTGTCTTTTCGTATGCCTGAGTACCGCTGGACAAATGGTGAGGCCAGAACAAGTAGAGGTGGTTCTCGATTGATTGGCTTAGAGTGCCTTCTGTACCTTCGCTTTGTCTTCACCCGGTCCCCTGCTGAAAGTGCAGATTTTGCAACTGAGGCCCATGGGCATCTGTCTTCCACCTCACTCCCTTGCAAATCAGGCAAGCAATCTGAGCCCCAATTCATGCAGCAGTCACTTCTGCTTTCTCATGACTCTGCTGGCTGTGGTTCCGTGGGCCATCCCGCTGGCCCTGCCCCACAAGTGGAAGAGATTGAGTGCACTGATGCCCAACCACTTGTTCTATTTGAGGATGAGTTCATGGGAGGGATAGTACAAATGGTCAGCGGACCACCGCAGCACGACTCTGATGATGATGAAACACAGGTGGCAACTTCTACATCTTTCTGCTGTGTGTAGTCTGGCAAGGAGGGAAGGGGTGAGGACTCAGTGGAACATCATGTGGAAGATTATTATTATTATTTTTTTAGAGCACCATTGATTCATTGTGCTGTACATGTGCTATCTCTGTTTTCTTTCAGGATTCTCTCCCTGATGCTACTCGCCTGTCTGCGCTGCAGCTTCACTTCTGCCTTCCCGCTCACCACCTCTTTTGCAACAACCTTGCACATGCTAGAAAGACTGTGCGAGCAGCAGCAGGCAATACTGGAGTTTGAGCTGCAGTATGCACAGGTGAGTCGCTCTGGGGAACAACACCACTTCACGACCAACAAGTTGGCCTGACGAGCTCCCTGGGCCATGGGGTACTCTGTAGCCGGGCCGGTCGTTGCTAGGGGAGATGTCACAGTGGCGGTGACCCGGTCCGTGACCCAGGGCGATCAATAAAAGGGGAATTTGGGAAAGGGGATTATAGTTTTTATGAAATGTTCATGACGCCACCTGTGGTATGCGGCTAAACATCCTTTCGTGGTATATTCCGATCACAAAAACCTTTCATACCTACAGACGGCGCAGCATCTTAACCCGAGGCAGGCCAGGTGGTCTCTTTTCTTTTCCCGATTCAATTTTTCCATTCATTTTTTAAAAGGGGACAAGAATCCTCCAGCGGGCGCTTTGTCCCAGTCTATGGATACGGCTGAGGAAGAGGACGAGCCCAGGCTCATTGTTCCGCCAGAGTGTATGCGGACAGTGGCTTCAGTGTCCCTAAACCAGGTTCCTCCCGGGAGGACGTTTGTTCCTCCCAATTTACAGAATGAAGTACTGTCCTGGGCACATGCCTCTAAGATCGGAGGTCATTTTGGGGTCAAACTTACCACGGAGTTTCTCCAAAGGTCGTTTTGGGGCCTCGGTTGTCCCAGGACGTTAAGAAATATGTCCAAGCGTGTGTCTCATACGCGAGAAATAAATCGTCCCATCAGAGGCCAGCTGGTCTTCTTCATCCGTTACCCGTGGCGGATAGACCGTGGGAGCTGGTTGGGATGGATTTTACTGTTGAGTTACCTAAGTCCCGGGGAAACACGACAATATAGGTGGTGTCTGACCATTTCTCTAAGATGGTTCACCTGGTTCCTCTGCCTAGGGTTCCTTCTTCCCGGGTTCTGGCATCACTGTTCATTCGTCATGTTTTCCGTCTCCATGGAATGCCTGATAGGATTGTCTATGACCGGGGTCCACAGTTTTCCTCCCGGTTTTGGAGAGAATTGTGTAATTTGCTCAGCATTGAACTAAATCTCTCTACTGCCTATCACCCGGAGACCAATGGTCTGGTGGAACGCACTAACCAATGCTTGTGACATACTTGCGTCATTTCGTTTCGGCCAACCGGAATGACTGGTCGATACTGCTCCCCTGGGCTGAATTTGCCATAAACAACGTAGTGGCGGATTCCACAGGTCAGACTTCGTTTCTCCTAAATAATGGCCAACATCCGCGAGTCCCGGTTCCTATGCCGGATTCCTCTGTGGAACCTGGGGTCAGAGATTGGGCTCTGGAGGCGCAGGAGGTTTGGGATCATTACCAGGAGGCTATATTGGCCTCCAAGCATCAGATGAGAAAGTCGGCTGACACTCATCGCCGTCTGGCCCCCGTATTCTCTCCGGGTGACAGAGTGTGGCTCGCGGCTCGTAATATCAGAGTACGCAGGGAATCCGCTAAGTTTGCTCCCCGTTTTATTGCTCCGTTCAGAATTTTGGCCCAGATAAACCCCGTAGTGTACCGGTTACAGTTGCCACGACACATGAGGATTCACGACACGTTTCATGTGTTGCTCCTCAAGCCGGTTCGCCTGACAAAATTCTTGGAACCCCATCCTGCTCCAGACACCAGGGGTGATGATTTCGAGGTACAGGCGATTGTGGGGTCCAAGATGGTCCATGGGAAAAAGCATTACCTCGTACGCTGGAGGGGCCACAGATCTGAGGATCATTCCTGGGAACCAGTGGACCACATTCATGCTCCCCTGCTCATTGAGGAATATGAGCATCAAGTGGAGGGGGATGTTAGAAGGGGGGATAATGTTAGGCGCCGGGCAGTTGCTGGATCTGAAATGGGTTCAGAATCTTCAGTGGATTCTGTGGTCTTCCATTCTGGTCCAGCCAGGGCTGATGCTGCACAGCATTGCCATCTGTCCCAACCCCTAGCTAGTGCATGAGATGCACAAGTTGTATCTCGGGTGTTTGTGCCTAGCAGTATGAAGTATAGGTTGCGGAGGGAGTCAGGGCTCCGTCAGCCTAAGTCCAAGATGCATCGCACTGAGCATGCCCGTGACATGGCGGACCGTGATTGGTGGTTCGGGAGCCAGCTGATCCGGTGACCTGGCACCGCCTGATTGGTCACGAGTGTCGTCACCAATGGTGCGACGGTGGGCAGGGCTTAATCTTTAAAAGGCCCGCCCACAAACATGGCGCCGTGCTCTGATCTTTGAGCAGTGGTGGTGTGTACGCTTGGGCGTTTGAGCACCCCGTGAGCTGTAGTGGAAATAGGTAGGTCTAGTGGAAATAAGCAGGTAGCTTCGCCCGGCGGTCTGGCTCTGACAAGGGGGGTCGCCATACACCCTGAGCCATCTTCAGACGCCGTATTCCCAGTACCGCCTGTGAGCCACGTGGACCGAGTCCCCTCAGTTCGGTAGCATGCCGGCTGAGAGCACCTATACCCGGCGGGTATCACACTCGCACCCTAGCGCCTACTGTGTAGCCCCTGTGTAGTTAACAGGACTACAGCTACTTCCCCGGTTGCACATCTCCCGTGCAGTTAACGGAGATAGAGCGAACCGCTATACCCATTCCTGTGTGCTGTGACATGGAAGGGTTTCTATTTAAGTTGGTTGTTTTCCTTCTCACCCGGAAGGTGTTCGGCCGCAGTCCACCAGGCAGCATTGAGGACCCCGGGGTCGGTTGCTTTCCATTATAATAAAGTTTGTTTGCAACCGTCCCCATAACATTATGTCTACTACTTGTTTCCATAAACTAATAATGAGTGTTTCTAATTCTAGTCCCCAACCTGTAATGTCCCCCATTCCACTCTACATTTTGTAATAATGTCCCCCATTTTGGCACTTTCCTTTAATAATGCCCCCATCCTGACCAATTCCTTTAATAATGTTCTCCATACTGTCCCCCATCCTGGCCCAATCCTATATTGTAGTCCCCCATCCTGGAACCTTTCATCTTGTAATAATGTTCCCATACTGGCTCCTTCCTGTAATAATGTGCTGCATCCTGTAATAATGTCCTTTGTCGTGGTACTATTTTCCAACACATTTAAAGAAAAAAGATTCTTACATGTCTTGGTTTCAATGACGTGTGGTGTCCTCTCCCTCCTCAAAAGCAATTACATGGGGGTAGCACATGACGGACACACTAATGTGAGCTGCCGACTTCTGATTGGCCAGAGGCTTGTATAGCCATTGTGATGCAGGGAGCCAGTGGTTTTCTGGGAGCCAATAATGGGGTCAGCATGGTGGATCAGTAGTTAGCACTGCGGCCTTGCAGTGCTGGGTCCTGGAGTTCAAATTCCACCAAGGACAACATCTGCAAGGATTTTGTATGTTCTCCTCGTGTTTGTGTTGGTTTCTTCCGGGTTGTCCCACTTCCTCCCACACTCCAAACACATACAGATAGGGAATATAGATTGTGAGCCCCAATGGGGTAAATACTGATAATGTCTGTAAAGCGCTGGGGAATTAATGGCGCTATATAAGTGGAAAAATTTTGGCTAATTGCCCCTTCCCTGGTTAGTTATATCAGCCCCCAGTGGTCAGCTTTCCCTGTGCTAGTTATGGAAATTACGTGGGAGCCTACGCAATTTTTTTAATTTAATTCTTCGTTTTACACTTGTCGTACTCAGCGGGGGCCCATCATCGTCTCCTGCTGATCTCAGTGTGAGAAGGGGATAATGATCAGAGATGCCTTCAGCAGCCAACACCTGGGATCAGCGCAAATTGTACTGCTTTTCCCAGGTGCCAGTACGTGTCAGACGGACATATGGATGGCACATGGATGTGTCATTCGTACACACGGATGCACATGTATGCCACACGAATGTCACATATGAACATATGGATGGCATACGGACCACGGATCTCACGAGTACTGTTTTTTCTTAAACAGGAATCACCAGGATGTGTGAAGGAGGACTAAGGAAGTTAGTTTATCATGTATGGCGGATCCCTTTGTTGATCCTCCATTTGAGAATCTAAGGCTATGTGCACACGATGCAGTTTTTATGCATTTTCGCGGCGGTCTTTCCGCAGTGGAAACGCATTAAAACTGCATGTTAATAGGTCTGCCATGTATAGCAATGGTAATCCGCATGTGCTGGGCACATGATGCGGAAATTTCCGCTCCGGATTGCCATTGCAATGCCATTTCTTCCGCAGTGAATTTGCACCCATTGACTTGCATTGAATTGCAGCAAACCCGCAGGTAGAATATCTATACCTGCGGAATTGCTGCGTTTCAATGAAAATCAATAGGCGCGAAATCGCTGCGGAATCGCGCTTTGGTGGTACCCAGGTCAGGAGAGGAGGCTGCTACTCCTCTCATCTGACCGCTCCTCTGGCTGATAACAGTGAGAGCAGTGTGGATAAGAGGAGCAGCAGTGTGCTCTTCCCAGCCCGCATGCCCACAGTAGTAAAAAAAATAAGAAAAAAGTAAAAATAATAAAATAAACCTTTATACTCACCTGTCCGGCTGCGCACAGTGTCCTCCTGGTCCCCGGCAGGACCTGCAGTGACGTCACGAATCAGACCATCAGCTGATAAGTGCCGGCAGTGATCAACTGATGGTCACTTGACCATCAGCTGATCGTTGCCGGCACTTATCTGCTGATAGTCAAGTGACCATCAGCTGATGCTCACCCTGGGAACATTCACAAGAATGTTCCCACGGTGTTTAGCTCACTGGGGCTGATCAGCAGATCTTCAGCTGATCAACCCCAGTGACCTCCTGAAGCCTGTATACTGACAGGGGGTGATTTTACACCCCTGTCAGTATACATTGCCGTCTTCTACAGCAGTGACATCAGTGATGGCTGATGCCACTGCTGTAGAAGTGACCAAGATCGTCGTGGGACACTTGTTGGTGGTACATGGACTAACAATGTACCGCCAACATAGACCCTGTTGAGGGAGGGCAGCAATGACCCTTCACGGTGGACAAAGTGAGTGTCAAATTATTAAGTTACAAGGTTGATTGCAATCAGGAAACCAGACGGAGACAAAGCTCTGTATGGGAAGATTCAAGAATCTCTAACCCCGTTTATTTCTACTTAGCATTATATATTGATTTGAGTATATCAATAGCCAATCACCTACAGCCATACTACAGGCTTGAACCAATGTTAGTACAATTATTACGGAAACACACATATGGTCATATTATCGTTAGTTCGGTGCATGATGGAAAGTTACAAGGTTACACATCCCGGCTCAGACTAGTTAGATAACAGGAGCAGGGTGTCTCATAGAATGTTCTTGAGAGAAAAAGTTCTTGTGAGAAAATTGCATGTGAAGCAGGATAAAAGAATGAAAGAATGTATATAGTAATAATAACATGATTTTAGGAGCAAGCTGCAAAAATGGAGTAGCTATAGCATGAATATCAATATGTCCTTTACAACCCTGAATGTGTGAAGTACCTTGATAAATGGCATAAAAAGTTTGGATTTGATGGTAAACTTACTTTGACAAAATGTGAAAATTTGGTACAAGAAACAGAACAAGGTAATGAGGAGGAGAAAAGAAAGTATGGTCTTGACAGTGCAAATAAATGGTTGAGAGAGACAAGAATGAGAGAAAGAGGTAGACAAAAGAAAAAAACTGGAGAAAAGGACTGAGATGATGCCCTTGTGTGATAAGGAAGATGATAATATTGTATGTATGGTTGCAAATAGACCCCCACCTTATCACGCTCCCCCTCCTGCCCCGCAAGTGCAATCACCCTCTGCTCCAGAGTTTGGAGACATTCATCCTACCATAGGGTTAACGCAGACCACGGATTTAAGTATTCCAGACCCAAATGTACTGCCTCCTTTAAGGTTAGACCGTAGTTTGACCCTTAGTGGTACTGCCTACAGCCATTGGAGTGTGACTAGTTCCAAACTCCTTAGAATAGAAGAGTCACAGAGTTATCCCATGATTAAAGTCCCCAATGGTCAAGGAGGAATGGTCCATGTGTACAGACCTTGGACTGACAAGGACATTATAGATGCCACTCAGAATATTCCTCACCCAAAGGTGAAAGTGAGAGAATTTGAGGAAGGTGTGAGAGGACTTTATCAAAGTTTTAGATTGAATGGTGTGGAATTGGAAAGGGTGGTAAGAAAGATAATTGGTCCTGATTGGTTCTCTATCTGTGGAGACTTCAGAGGTGTGAATGGTAACCCTCCAATCCCAATTGCATTTGATGAAGCAGGATTGCTGAATGCAGCTCTAGGGAACTTAATGGACAGGGTCAAGACAAGGTACACAGGTATAGCAAACTGGACAGAAATAAACAGAACTTTACAACAGGATGATGAAGATGTTGATAGATATTATCACAGAATTAAAGAGGTATTTGACATCCATAGTGGTATAGTCCCACCTGCCAACATGATGAACAATACCCCCTATGAACAACAATTAAAGAACGCCTTCTTAAAGGGCTGTCAATCCCAAATTAGTTGATATGTTACCAAACACATGGTTACACACAGGACAACCCGACTGACTGAAGTTTTAGATTACGCCAGACATGCAGAAAGGTACTTCAAAGACAAGAAAAAGGCTAAAAAGGGACAGGTATTTCTAGTCGACGATGGATATGAGATCTTCTTCACCCAAAAAGATCAAAATAAAGGACAAGGATACAGGGGTAGTGGAAGGGGTAGAGGGAGAGGTAAGAGAGTGGGAGACAGACTATCTTGCTGGTATTGTGGAAAGACTGGACACCTTCTCCAAGAATGCCCTGACAGACCAAACGACCCAGACCAACAGAACAAATGACTAGATGGAACTGATACAAACAATATCACACCACAAACATCAGATCCCTTTTGGTCAGAAGAAAAAAATAAGATTCCTGAGGAAATATTTAATTTAGCTGAAATTGAAATGTATTTACAAAACACTTCACTTCCAGAAGTAACCCTCCTCGTGGGGAGCCATGAGGTTACTTTTCTTGTTGATTCAGGAGCCAGTAGAATCTTAGTACATCCAGAGGGGATACCTACTATTGGACTATTGTATGCTGCCTGCATAGTTGTAAAAGGAGCAAATGGTAAGGCACACAGAGAACCATTGTCTACACCAGTGGAGATACGGGACCCCAGCACAGGTAAAAGTGCAATTGCACAAATTAAATTATCAACTGTGTCTCCCTGTAATCTGCTTGGGAGGGATTTGATGCAAGCCCTGAGCCTGTGAATAATTCCTACTGCTGCAGGTGTGTCACCCAGGGGGATATAGGGGACTCGGTACCCGGGCCTTTTACCTTGCTTAGGATGTCACGGCAGTCAGTTCCCGGGCCCGTACTCTGGGGTCTCTCTTGAAAAAGGTTTTTTTAATGTATAGTTTGTTTCATGACGCCACCTGTGGTTTCCGGTAATGGTTACCGGCGCTGCTGCAGACCTCCGGGGGTGATGAAATGGCAGCTGGGATGTTTCTGCTCCCCACAGGCGGAGCGGACCCCCGGGGCAGAGTTGATGGAAGGGATGCAGGTGAAAGATGGCCAGGTCAAGGGGAATGACGGACACGCACACAGGGGGTTCACTTCAGTACCTTTACTGGAGTAAAGGCAGGTATGGTCCAGGGTACTTGCTAGGAAGGGTGCACTTCAAGACTTCTCCTCAGTGAGCGGGTATAAGGCCTCCTGATCCGTGTCTCCATCTCTCTAAGCTTCTAGACAGTCTGAAACTTGGCCTAGCTTCTGTGTTGTGTTGCTCTCTCACCTGACCGCTTGGTAGTAGGACCTTTCTTTGGCAACCACTATCCCTGGACACCGGGGCCTTCGTGGTTCCTTGTCCGGTTATTGCTGGTAGCTTCAGGATAACAGGGGTCTGGAAGCCTCCTGGTAAGCCGGTAGTCCCTACTGGGTATAGAGGACCCTGTAGGCGCGGACCCGGTATCTGGTTTGTGTCTTGGGGTGAGCCTATGATGCTCCTCTGCCCCCTCAACTTCTCTCTCCTCTCCTTACTGCCTCCGGCCACACTCGGGGCCCTCAATCCAGCAGCAGACGTGCTGTGTCTTCACTGCTCTCAGTTGCAGAACACTTTCTGAACATCTGCCTAACCCCACCCTCCGTATATATATATCCCTAACAGGGCTCCTTCTGGTGGTATGAGGTGGAAGGGTGGAGGTGTCTGCTTGCAATGAGGGGCTCTTGTGGAGAAGTCCATCCATGCACCCTTTTGGGTCCTGTGGTACCTGTGGTAGCAGGGTGCCACATTCCCCCCTAGTACAATTCAGTACTCCTGGACTGAAGCATTTTGTAACAAGTTACAACAACAATAATTATAATAACAATAACAATAATAGAGTTACAGTAAGTCCCGTAACCCGGTGTCCATTTCACCGAAGAAAGCGTAAAATGAGTAACATGAGGTACCCGCCTGAAAACCCTCAACGTAGGCCCTGAGCGTGGCTACAGGGCATAAGTGATCCAGGTGTTGGACCACGTCTTCGGCCACGCCAAACAGGTTTTTGTTCAATGGTCAATTAAGGGGGGCACTTTTTATCAGTGCAACTATTTACAAGGACAGTTTTTGGCTGCTCACAGTCCTCAGCCTACAAGTCTTTTATACCCTTACGGGTAACTAAATGAGTACATTATTTGCAATTCACATAATAAATAACAGTAACAATACCCAACTGGGTAACTATTTATACTTTAGGCATTTTGTATTTTAATCCCTAAACCTGGCAGGGATTTGGCCTTGTGTGCTGCGTGTGGACCTTCGTAGCACTGGGATGATACTGGTGTCTGTGCATGCACTCTCTGCTAACCTATCAGGTGTACATGCTGGTAGATTATAAAACTGCCTCAATCTCTCTATGGGACTGGCAAGTGCACTGATCACTGGGCCTTCAGGCTCCGCCTCAATGAGTGATCCTCCTCTGATTGGGGACTCTTCCTGTTCCTGAGCAGGTTCCTCTAGGGTGCTCACAGGTTCTTCTTTTGGTTGATAGAAGTGTATTACTGGTATAATAACTGCTCCATCAAGTTGAGGCCAGTCCGCAGGGAAATCTCCTAGAACTGTGTGAAGCACATCTTCCTTGGGTTCTTCCGGTGCTATAGGAGGTACTTCTTCCTCCGTTGTCTTCAGTAGACCTGGGAACACCTTCAAGTGGTCTCTTGAGACTGTTGCGGTTGTCTTACCTCCATCCTTACTAATCAGGCAGGTTTTACTGTTGTCAAATCTGGAGTTTAGCACAGTGTAGGGCTCTCTTTCCCACTGGTCATCGAGCTTGTGATCTCTTCTTTTCCACTTTAGCACTATCTCTCCAGGTGCCAAGGGTTCTGCTGGTGCATGTTTGTTATACTGCTCTTCCTGTCTTTCCCTCACCTTAGCAAAAAAGAAGCAAGACAAAAATATATCTCATACCCTACCATAATTATATATAAATGTAAAGCAAAATTGCATAATAAATATAGGGTACTTAGTGAACTATTTTTGATCAAAAAAAGTATACAAGCCGTCCCACCAGCGGCAAGGTGACCCTAAATTGGGACGGTACCTATACTGCCTATATTAAAAACCTTACTGTATATCAAAGTTGAAGTAATGCATATAAAAGGGTAGACAAATAGGACCGGGTCCCAACTCCAGACCACCTAGGCCCGTGGTAAGCTACATATATACCAATCAGCTCAACAAAGGGCATGCCACACCCTTAAATTGCACAGAATGCAAACAAGTCAAAAAACCAGACAATGTGAACTGAGGTCTAAGATGGCAGACATACAAGAAACAGAGGCATGTTCACACTAGCAAAAAAGAAGCAAGACAAAAATATATCTCATACCCTACCATAATTATATATAAATGTAAAGCAAAATTGCATAATAAATATAGGGTAGTTAGTGAACTATTTTTGATCAAAAAAAGTATACAAGCCGTCCCACCAGCGGCAAGGTGACCCTAAATTGGGACGGTACCTATACTGCCTATATTAAAAACCGTCCCAATTTAGGGTCACCTTGCCGCTGGTGGGACGGCTTGTATACTTTTTTTGAAAGTACCCTATATTTATTATGCAATTTTGCTTTACATTTATATATAATTATGGTAGGGTATGAGATATATTTTTGTCTTGCTTCTTTTTTGCTAGTGTGAACATGCCTCTGTTTCTTGTATGTCTGCCATCTTAGACCTCAGTTCACATTGTCTGGCTTTCCCTCACCTTGTTTAGACTGTCTTCGACAAAGGCCTATACCTTCCTGTACTGCTCTTGCCGACTTGTGTCCCAGTCTTCAGTGGACGTATCTGCAGCAGGTTCTACCACTCCGAGCTCCAGGTCCATGGGCAATTTTCCAGGTCTCGCTCTCTTAAGGTACGCCGGAGTACAATAAGTAGAACTCACGGGTATGTGGTTATACAGGTCCACTAGGTCAGGTAGCTTTTCTGGCCACTGGTTCCTTTCTTCCAAAGGTAGGGTTTTCAACAGGTCTATAATGATGTTGTTCATTTTCTCGCACATACCGTTCGTTTGTGGATGATATGGCGTAGTCCGGATCTTATTGCATCCATACAGGTGGCAGAATTCATTGAATAGCTCAACTTCGAAAGCAGGGCCTTGATCTGTGAGCACCTTTTCCGGATATCCATGGGGTCTGCAGAAGTAGGCTTGGAATGTTCTTGCTGCAGTTTCTGCTGTCAGGTCCTTGACAGGAGCTACCACCAGGAACCGGGAATAGTGATCCACCATGGTCAGGGCATAGGAGTAGCCTGATCTGCTGGGTAACAGTTTGATGTGATCCAGAGCGACAATCTCCAGGGGTTGGGTTGTTTTGATGGACTGCAAGGGTACTTTCTGGCTGCCGTAGTCTTTCCTTCTGAGGCTACAGGGTCCACAATTCCGGCACCACCTTTCTATGGAACTCCGCATTCCAACCCAATAGAACCGGTCCTTCAGCAGGGTTTCCAGCTTCTTCCAGCCAAAGTGACCTGCTTGGTCGTGGTAGGCCTCTAACACCATCTGGATATCTGTCCTAGGTACAACAATCTGCCACACCATTTCATGGGTCTTGGGGTTGACATACCTTCTGCACAGCTTCTCTCTGTAGATGAACAGCCGGCTTCTCTCATTCCACAGGTGTTTGGCTTGTGGGGGAGCATTCTTCTCCAGGTGAGAACCTTCTTGGGTTATCAGTCTTTTGATGAGGCTGACAACTGGGTCACTGTCCTGGGTCTCCTTCCAGCTGTGATGAGGTAGAGGGTTTGGCGTCCTACCATGACATCTTCTGGAGGCGTGCTGCTCATGGACCATTCCATTTCTGTGGAAAGCAGGTAGTTCAATTTCTTCAAGATCATCCACTTCATCCTCGGTGTCCGACTGGTGGGGCATTCGCGACAAGGCATCAGCATTGGTATTCTTGTAACCTGCCCGGTACTTGATCGTAAACTGATAATTCGACAGTCTGGCCACCCAACGCTGTTCCATGGCTCCCAACCTGGCTGTCTCCAGGTGTGTCAAGGGATTATTGTCGGTAAAGGCTGTGAATTTAGTTGAGGCTAGGTAATGCTTGAATCTTTCAGTGATAGCCCTGACCAAGGCCAAGAACTCCAACTTGAAGGAACTGTAATTCTCCGGGTTCCTCTCAGTAGGGCGAAGCTTCCAACTGGCATAAGCAATTACCTTTTCTCTGCCGTTTTGCTTCTGGGACAACACAGCTCCCAGTCCCTCGTTGCTGGCATTGGTATACAACAGGAAAGGCTGGCTGTAGTCAGGGTAAGCCAGGATTTCTTCACCAGTTAGGACTTCCTTCATTTCTGCTAAGGATTCAGCCTGTTCCTTACCCCACTGGAATGGGGGACTTTTACCTCTCTTGGACTGTCCTACCAGGAGATCTTGTAAAGGTACTGCCTTTTTGGTGTAATCCTTTATGAACCACCGGTAGTACCCGATCAGTCCCAGAAACTGACGTACTTCCTTGATGTTTCTCGGTTCAGGCCACTTCTGGATGGCAGTGACCTTCTCCGGGTCTGGTGCTACTCCCTCTGAGCTGACTACGTGTCCCAGGTACTGAACCTTCTGTTTGAGCAGGTGGAACTTGGAAGGTTTTAGTTTCATCCCATACCGGGACAATGCTTCAAATACCTCCACCAGGTGCTTCAGATGGTCTTCATACATCCTCGAGTACACGATAACATCATCCAGGTACAGCAGCACTGTCTCAAAGTTCCGGTGTCCTAAGCAACACTCCATCAGCCTCTGGAACATTCCGGGGGCATTGCAGAGCCCAAACAGCATACTGTTGAACTCGCATAATCCCAATCCAGCAGCAGACGTGCTGCGTCTTCACTGCTCTCCGTGGCAGCACACTCTCTGAACAACTGCCTAACTCCACCCTCCATATATATATATCCCTAACAGGGCTCCCTCTGGTGATATGAGGAGGAAGGGTGGAGGTGTCTGCATGCAATGAGGGCCTCTTGTGGAGAAGTCCATCCATGCACCCTTTTGGGTCCTGTGGTACCTGTGGTAGCAGGGTGCCACACAGGACTTCAGGTAAAATCCTTGGCGGAGACAATAGTGCTCCCTCCAGGGGTATGGGGAACCCAGATACTATTACAGTCTAGATCTAATAACTGCAGGACCATCTTCAGTTACTTATTCCTTAATCAAGGAAGCAAGAGATAAAGGGTACCCATGTGCAGATTTTCACACACCTGAAGAACTACACTGCACCATGTATTACAGGTATTTTAAGGGTCCTGATTTAAAATTTGAAAATAGGTTTTTCTGAGAACCATGCTCTAGGCTGTTCTTGGACACCCTATACTGGGATCAGAAAAGGAACTGCGCTGCCAGCTGTACACTGTCAGAACAAATGAAATTGCTTTTTAGAGGCACCAAGCCACATGTTTCCCTCTCCAGATGTAAAGGTAGATCATGGAAATCCCTTGGGAATTTTGTGGAAGAATGTAAGGAAAGTAAACAATGGGAGGATTTGGGTGATGGCTCATTTTACAATGCCAAACTGCAGGCATACTCCAAAGTGCAGAATTGGAACACCATTTCTAAACCCAGTGTCCATCTGCAGCAAGGCAGGGGAACTGGTTGAGAGGTGATGATCCTCTCCCCAGAACTAGAGGAGGAATTGACACATATCCAGAAACTTTGTGGTCCACAGGAAATGCAGATGTGGGGTTGATAAAAGGGTAGAGCCTCTCTGTATAACGCCAAAATCCACTTTCAGGCCCCATCAAAAGCAGTATCCCCTTAAGCTCTAAATTGAGCAGGGTATAGAACCCATTATACAGAGCCTCCTCCAGGCAGGGGTGATTATACCCTGTCCCAGCTCACCTTGTAACACACCCTTGTTTCCAGTCAAAAAGGCGCCCCCATCTGTTGGATGGCGCTTGGCGCAGGACCTTCAAGTTGTAAACAAGGCTGTGATTCCAAGAGCTCCCACAGTACCAGACCCCCATACTCTGCTAAATGAATTGAAACCTGAAAATAAGGTCTTAACAGTGATAGATATCAGTAATGCCTTCTTCAGCATCCCGGTACATCCAAATAGCCAGTTTTGGTTTGCATTTACATATAAGGGAAAGAGGTATACATTTACCAGAATGACGCAAGGGTACTGTGAATCTCCTACCATTTTCTCTCAGGCAATGTCGGCTAACCTAGCTCAATTTGAACCACCCAGGGGTAGCCAGATACTCTTATATGTGGATGACATTCTATTGGCATCAGAGAATGAGGAGCTTTGTAAAGCTGATACCAAAGCCCTGCTATGGTTTTTATGGGAACAAGGACATAAATCAAAACAAAAACAAACTACAATTGTGGCAAACTACTGTCAGGCACCTAGGATATAACCTGTCACATGAAGGGAAGCATCTTGATGAGGGCAGAAAAATAGCCATCCTACAGGCCTCCAAACCAGTCACAAAAAGACAAATGATGTCCTTTTTAGGAATGACTAACTTTTGCAGGAGCTGGATAGCCAACTATGCTGCTATTACGGGCCCCCTCAGTGCACTCATCTTTGATGAGTTGTTGGCAGCACAAGACCATATATCCTGGACACCAGAGGCCGAGAAAGCCTTCTGCAAGTGTGATGCTCACAGCCCTCCCTGGGAAGATGGGGGGTACTCGGAGCCGGGTCAGATGTTTGAGGGGTGTAGCCATGGCCTGGACCCGTTCTGTGCCCAGGGCCGTCACATTAAAAAATTTAATGGGCTTTCAGGGTTGGTGTTAATAGAGTGGTTGTATTGATTACGCCACCTGTGGTTTCTTGTGATCCTCCACCAGCGCTGCGTTCAGTCCTCTGAGGCAGGATATAGTGGCAGCAGCAGATGGTACTACTCCCAACAGGCGGAGCAGGGCCTCAGGGCAGAGAGAACAGGAGGATGGGAAATGTAGTGGGAGATGCGGTGCTGTGTCGTGCGGTGCCACGTTGCAATAAGAAACCGGAGGCCATAGGGGTATTCTTCCAAGCTTTACTCATGGTAGAATGCACAGCTGCAAGGCTTCTCCCTGGTCCTCACGGCATGCTGCGGCCACCAGGGCCAGGGGTCCGACAACCTCCGGGTAGTTCAGGTGCTTTGGTCAAGACCCCGCACCAGAGTGTTCCTAGACTTTCCCACTAGGTCCTCTCCTGTCCGTATGTGGTGTGTGTACTAAGGCCGGGCCTCCCTCTGGAATATGCACAGAACAAGGGTACGTGTGGCGACTCCGCTCTGTCCGTTACCCGGTGGGATCCACTGAG
Organism: Phyllobates terribilis; assembly: GCF_046119375.1. Lineage (NCBI taxonomy): Eukaryota > Metazoa > Chordata > Amphibia > Anura > Dendrobatidae > Phyllobates > Phyllobates terribilis. Next base: position 262,526,133 of record NW_027362768.1, read on the forward strand.
CCTCCGGGCTTCTCCGACTAAAACTTGAAGTGACAGAGTCAGATATCGGGGGCCAGTACCCCTCTTGCAGCAGGAATCCCTCTGATTAGGCCAGAATAGTGAGAACAGGTGGCGTATACCGCTCCGTCTGCATCCCCCTGGGATACTTTTGCCTGCGGAGCTTTACTCCTCCGCTCCCCTCCAGGCCTTCTTAAGTAAGGACCTTGACCAGGTAGAGATAGCCATTAACTCTTGCCCGTTCCTCGACTCAAGGCCAGAGTACGAGGACCATGTCCCCATCAACTGCAGGTTCACACAGAAAGCCACATTCAGCGATGAAGATCACAATCAAAGACCTTGAACTTAAGATGGCAGGCTATTAAATATGAATTTTGTACATGTAACCTCTAAGTGTGTCCTCCACCCTCACCCACTACTAGGTTCCCCCTTACTTTGGTTCCCCCATCTCCACTTATCCCGGCTGGGGCAGCACCCTTGTGCATATAAGCCCCCCTCAGGTGGGAGAGGTGTAGTGTTAGATGCAGAGGTGGAGTCCTGACAGATACACCATCCTTACCTTGAAGGAGAGATACCACACCTCATTAAAGAGGTGCAGTACCCCTGTGGCGACCGAACCCTCTGGGGTGCCACATTCCCCCCTGGTGAAACACAGCACGTCCGAGGGCTGCAAAGAGAGCAAAAACATGGTACAGACTTTTTAAATTTTTGCATAACAATATAACAATCTTCCCATTATGGGAGGCACTTTTTCTTAAATGTTGCAAACTTTAAATAGTACAAAAGTATAAAAACATCACAGAGACATTATGCATATAGACAGACCGATTAAAGTGCAGTAGGAAAGAGTCAGTTCAGAAGCAAGAGGGACCTGTCCCAAACCCTCAACGCAGGCCCTGGGGTGGCTGCAGGGCATGAAGATCCCGAGTTGGACCTCCAGGAGAGCCACTCCAGACAGGTTTTTCTTCTGAGGTCTGAGGTAGTAGTAGAGCGGTTTTGTATAAAACTAATAGGGAACACCTAAATAGATGCATAACTATATACAATAGATCGGTCTGTCTACTTCCAGTCCGCAGGGACAAATGGCTCTCTAAACAGGGTGGAAAAAGGAAAAGAACATTTCAAACATAAACATTCAACTGTAAAAGTTACAGCCTCCGGGGCCGCTTACTCCATATATCCCCACCGGGGAAAAGGCTCATTCCTCCCGACGGAGGCTGGCTGATCCTCCACTTTCAAGCGCGAGGGGGCGTCACTCCTGGACACTTTATGCACGTCCAGGGCATACCACCCCCGCACACCGTGGTGACGGGTGTACGAAACCAGGTCACCCGGGAAGAGGTTCCGGCCAGGGTGACCCTTCTTTAGTCGCGGCTCGATGTCCCGCCGGCTGACAAAGACGTCTTGCTCGAACAGGGGACTCCTAATGAAGCCCCATCCCGCCTCCTGGTGGAAGCAGACAACTTGCCCTTCCTCCCGGGGGCTTGGACAGGCTGCCTCCTTCTGGCGGGCCTTGGATTTTGCAGCCTTGGCGTGCACCTCCAGGCGCTCGCAGCGGATCTCCCTTTGCTGTCGCTCCCTGTCAAGCTGGAGGATTTGCTGCCTACACAGTTCGCTCCTCCTCCGCGCTTCAGCCCGGGTCTCCTGGGGGAAGCCCATCAGGTCCCCCCCCCTGGTTGTCCCAGGCCATCTCCTCCGCCGCCGGCCAGGTAACTGGAGGTGCAGGTAGCGGTGACAGCAGGGGCTGCTGCAGGTCCTCGGTCAGTGCGGACCAGTCCGGGTTGGGGTCGGTGGACTCCCCAGCAGGCATAAGTTCCTCCCAGACGGGAGGCGGGAGGCAATGCAGGCCTCCGGTGATGGCGGAGGCTTCCTGCTCCGGGGCAAAAACTTGCTCCCAGGTTACCGCACCAGGTAACAGGTACTCAGTCATCAGATCCAGGAGGGGCACGGTGGGCTCAGCAGCCAGGACGGGGGTATCACTCTTACCCGATCATGGGCTGCACGCGACCTCCGTTGCTTCTTCCTCCTGGGTTGCTGCTCCTTGGCGGCGGGCCCGGATCTTTTGCAGCATCTCTTTCCGCCACGCGGCGGACGCCGCATGCTGGGCCTCAGCAACTCTTTGGGCAAGGTCCGGGGTTTCCCTACGAAGGAACTCATCATCCTCTGGGGTCAGGAACATGCTTCCCTCTTCTCCGACAGTGGTAGAACTTGGGCCGACCTCGGAAGGCTCCGGTGGACTTTCCTCAGCAGCGTCCATGACTGCTCCTGAGAATGGTGAGTCTCGGACTGTTATGGCCGCACCTTGTGGTTTCCTTCGTTCCCTCCTCTTTTCGGGGCGGCTCCAGGGCGGTAGGCTGACAGGCACTCCTTCGGACATCCCATCCATTTTGATGGGCACTACCCCGCGGACAGTCTCTAATGGAAGGGGCGGTCTGCTCTTTTGGCGCCATGGGGGAGCCAGGCCCGCGATAGGAGGTGCTAGAACGCTGTCCTTTCTGCTCATTATGGTGTCCGTTCTTCTTGGGCGGGTGCCATTTTAAGTGTAAAACGACAGTCTGAGGTAAAAGGCGCACAGTATCCAGTAGCAATGGGCAATCTTCTTCCGTTGCTGCGGGCACGCAATCCTGCCGACTACGCCTAGTATGTGATGCTCATAGCCCTCCCTGGGAAGATGGGGGGTACTCGGAGCCGGGTCAGATGTTTGAGGGATGTAACATAGTAACATAGTAACATAGTTTGTAAAGCCGAATAAAGACTTGCGTCCATCAAGTTCGACCTGTTAGTTCTGTAATTGCTAAAGTTGATCCAGAGGAGGGCAAAAACCCCAAATGATTTGGCCAATCTTCACCTGAGGAAAAATTCCCTCCTGACTCTGAAACCAGCAGTCAGAATAAATCCCTGTATCAACCTACTATTTTATTTTATTTTTAAGTATATGCTGAAATCTGCCTGGTATCTAGAAATGCATCCAGTCCCCGCTTGAACTGGTGTAGTGAAACCGACATTACCGTCTCCTCACTCAGTGAATTCCATATTCTCACTGCTCTTACCGTAAAGAACCCCTTCCTATGCTGGTGCTGAAACCTTTTCTCTTCCAGTCTTAGTGAGTGCCCTCTTGTTACCGTAATATCCCTCCTTTTGAACAAATCCCGGGCAAGATCTCTATACTGTCCCCTAACATATTTGTACACATTTATTATGTCCCCCCTCAACCTTCTCTTTTCCAGGCTGAATAGTCCTAGTTTTGCCAATCTCTCTGGGTATTGCAGTCCCTCCATTCCCTTTATTAATTTTGTTGCCCTCCTTTGTACCTTTTCAAGCTCATTTATATCCTTTCTATATATTGGGGCCCATAACTGAACACAGTATTCCAAGTGTGGTCTGACCAGTGCTTTGTACAGTGGAAGAACAATGTTCTCATCCTTTGCAGCTATACCTCTTCTGATACATCCCATTACCCTGTTTGCCCTTACAGCAGCGGCCTGACTTTGGGCACTCCAATTTAGTTTACTATCAATCAAGATGCCCAAGTCCTTCTCCATCTCTGAATTCCCCAATGATTTCCCATTCAGTGAGTACTGGTGACTTCCATTTTTCCTTCCCATATGTATGACCTTACATTTCTCCTCGTTAAACCTCATTTGCCATTTAATGCTCCACCTACCCAGCTTATCCAAATCCCTCTGTAGGTCTGCACTGTCCTCTTTTGTATTAATTGTTTTACATAACTTTGTGTCATCTGCAAATATTGATATTTTACTATTTATCCCGTTGACTATGTCGTTAATAAAGATATTAAATAACATTGGGCCTAGTACAGACCCCTGTGGTACCCCACTAGTGACGCTTACCCAATCTGAGTATATTCCATTTATAACCACCCTCTGCCTTCTATCCTTTAGCCAGTTAGCTACCCACTTGCAGACATTTTCCCCCAGCCCCATCATTCTCATTTTGTATACCAACCTATTATGTGGCACGCTATCGAACGCTTTTGAGAAGTCGAGATACACGACATCCACTGGTTCCCCCTGATCTACTTGAGAGCTAACCTCCTCGTAGAAGTCAATCAGGTTTGTTTGGCAGGAGCGATTCCTTATGAATCCATGTTGGTTCGGGATTAAAAGATTATTAGCATCAAGATGCTCCGTAATTGCCTCTTTAATGAAGCTTTCAAAAATTTTGCCCACAACGGACGTCAGACTCACCGGCCGATAGTTTCCGACGTCACTTTTCGCTCCCTTTTTGAATATTGGCACTACATTCGCCTGTCGCCAATCAAGTGGTACAGACCCAGTCTCAACAGAGTCCTTAAATATAAGATATAACGGTCTGTCTATCACATTACTTAGTTCCCTTAGTACCCGTGGGTGTATGCCATCAGGTCCTGGTGATTTGTTTATTTTAATCTTACTAAGGCGTTTCTGTACCCCAGCTTGGGTTAGATTTGTCATACTTAGTGGAGGATTAAGCTTGTCACTTCTCATTTCTCCTGTTAGTTCGATTTCCTTTGTGAAAGTTGTCGAAAAAAAAATTATTTAATAGATTAGCTTTATCCTCATCTTTCTCTATGATTTTGCCTTCCTCACTTTTTATCGGTCCAATATTATCCGATTTAATCCTTTTGCTATTTATGTACGTAAAGAACAGTTTGGGATTTGATCTACTTTCCCTAGCAATACGTCTCTCTGTTTCCTCCTTCGCTATTTTTATTTGTTTTTTACAGGTTCTCGTTTTAGCCTTGTAACACATTAGTGCCTCCTTACTGTTTTCCTGTTTTAATCTCTTGAATGCCTCTTTTTTGCTATTTAACGCCCCTTTTACGTTCTTGTTCAACCATATTGGTTTCCTCTTATTTCTGGCCCTTTTATTCCCATACGGTATATACCTCTCACACTGAGTATTCAGAATTCTTTTGAAGGTTTCCCATTTACTATTCGTATTCCTTTGATTAAGAACTTTGTCCCAGTCAATAAGTTGAAGGCTTTCTTTCAGCTGATCAAACTTCGCCCTCCTAAAGTTTAATGTTTTTGTTGTTCCCTTATTGATAACCCTACTGAAGGGCATTTTGAAGTCGATAATATTATGGTCGCTATTACCTAGGTGCCCCCCTATCTGTACCTCAGTTATTCTATCAGGCCTATTAGTCAATATTAAGTCCAACACAGCCTTCCCTCTCGTTGGTTCCTGCACTAGTTGGGAGAGATAATTATCCTTAATATTTGTCAAGAACCTTTTTCCTTTCTGAGATCTACAGGTTTCTGTTTCCCAGTCAATATCCGGATAGTTGAAATCCCCCATTACAATCACTTCATTATGTTTTGCTACTTTGTCTATTTGTCCTAATAGCAGATTCTCATTCTCCTCTGTTATATTGGGTGGCTTATAGCAGACCCCCAGTAATATTTTATTATTATTTTTAGTTCCCTCTATCTCTACCCACATGGACTCGACCCCCTCTTCTCCCTCTACTATATCTTCCCTTAGTCTGGGTTTTAGACATGACCTTACATATAAGCAGACTCCTCCGCCTTTCCCCTGTTTCCGGTCCCTTCTAAATAAACTATAATCTAATAAATTTACCGCCCAGTCGTAGCTATCGTCTAGCCAAGTCTCTGTTATACCTACGATGTCATACCTCTCCTCCGATATAAGCGCCTGCAGCTCATCCGCCTTATTGGTCAGGCTTCTTGCGTTGGTCAGCATGCAAGATAAAACTTTGGGGTTATTTAGCATCCTATTCTTCTCTAACGATCTAACTGTACTATCCCCACCCCCCTCTCCACCCTCATTATATTCACTTCTCCCCTTCCCCCTTGCTTGCCTCACATCCCACCTATTTCCTTGGTTTCCCCCCCCGTCTCTAGTTTAAAAACTCCTCCAACCTATTAGCCATCTTCTTCCCCAGCACCGCTGCACCCTCCCCATTGAGGTGCAGCCCGTCCCTACGGTAGAGCCTGTAGCCGACCGCGAAGTCGGCCCAGTTCTCCATGAACCCAAACCCTTCTGCCTTGCACCAACTCTTTAGCCACTTATTCACCTCCCTAACTTCCCGTTGGCGCTCCTGTGTGGCTCGTGGGATTGGTAGTATTTCTGAGAAAACTACCTTGGAGGTCCTTGCCCTAAGCTTCCTACCTAGGTCCCTGAAATCATTTTTAAGGACCCTCCATCTACCACTCACTTTGTCATTGGTGCCGATGTGGACCATGACCGCTGGGTCTTCGCCAGCCCCACCCAGTAACCTGTCAACCCGATCCGCGATGTGCCGGACTCGAGCGCCAGGGAGGCAGCACACCATTCGGCGATCCCGGTCTTTGTGACAGATTGCCCTGTCTGTCCCCCTAATAATAGAGTCACCCACTACCAGAACCTGTCTTGCCTGCCCTACACTTCCCCCCTCCCCCTCATTACTGGAGCATACACTCCCCCGGCGGTCAGAGGATCTGTCGTGCTCCAATAATGCCGGTTCTGAACCAGCCTTCCTATACTTCTTCCCTCTATCCCTCCTAACTGTTATCCAGCTCCCTGCCTGTTCAGCCTGCACTTCCCCTCTATGCTCCACCCCCAGTATTGACCCATTGAGTGTCTGCTCGGTGAGCAGCAAACTCCGTTCCATGTTGTCGATGCTCCTCAGTACCGCTATCTGAGCACTTAGATACAGAATTTGGGCTTCCAAGTGCACGATATGCTCACATCTCTCGCAGCAGTATGGATCCTCGAGCGGTTGCTCACGGAATGCATACATTGCGCAAGATGTACACTGCACGGCTCCGGCCAAAATGGACATCCAGCCATGGCCTGGACCTGTTCCGTGCCCAGCGCGGTCACATTAAAAGATTTAATGGGCTTTCAGGTTGGTGTTAATCGAGCGGTTGTATTGACTACGCCACCTGTGGCTTCTGGTGATCCTCCACCAGCACTCTGAGGTGGGATGTAGTGGCAGCAGCAGATGGTACTACTCCCAACAGGCGGAGCAGGGCCTCAGGGCAGAGAGAACAGGAGGATGGGAATTGTAGTGGGAGATGCGGTGCGGTGTCGTGCGGTGCCGCGTTGCAATAAAAAACAGGAGGCCATAGGGGTAGTCCAAGCTTTACTCACGGTAGAATGCACAGCTGCAAGGCTTCTCCCTGCTCCTCATGGCGTGCTGCGGCCACCAGGGCCAGGGGTTCGACAACCTCCAGGTAGTTCAGGTGCTTTGGTCAGGACCCCGCACCAGAGTGTTCCTAGACTTTCCCACTAGGTCCTCTCCTGTCCGTATGTGGTGCGTGTACTAAGGCCGGGCCTCCCTCTGGACTATGCACAGAACAAGGGTACGGGTGGCGACTCCGCTCCGTCCATTACCCGGTGGGATCCACTGAGCCTCTGGGCTTCTCCGACTAAGACTTGAAGTGACAGAGTCAGATATCGGGGGCCGGTACCCCTCTTGCAGCAGGAATCCCTCTGACTAGGCCAGAATAGTGAGGACAGGTGGCGTATACCGCTCCGTCTGCATCCCCCTGGGATCCTTTTGCCTGTGGAGCTTTATTCCTCCGCTCCCCTCCAGGCCTTCTTAAGTAAGGACCTTGACCGGGTAGAGACAGCCGTTAACTCTTGCCCGTTCCTCAACTCAAGGCCAGAGTACGAGGAACGTGTCCCCATCAACTGCAGGTTCACATAAAAAGCCACGTTCAGCGATGAAGATCACAATCAAAGACCTTGAACTTAAGATGGCTGGCTATTAAATATGAATTTTGTACGTGTAACCTCTAAGTGTGTCCTCCACCCTCACCCACTACTAGGTTCCTCCTTACTTTGGTTCCCCCATCTCCACTTATCCCAGCTGGGGCAGCACCCTGGTGCATATAAGCCCTCGTCAGGTGGGAGAGGTGTAGTGTTGGATGCAGAGGTGGGGTCCTGACAGATACACCATCCTTACCTCGAAGGAGAGATACCACACCTCATTAAAGAGGTGCAGTACCCCTGTGGCGACCGAACCCTCTGGGGCGCCACACAAGCTAAAACAGGTTTTAGTCAGTTCCTCAGTATTAGGCTGTGTGCCCACGATGTGTTTTTTAAGCGTTTTCGCAGCAGCCATTCCGCTGCAGAAACGCTTAAAAAATGCTTGGTAGAAGGTCTGCCATGTTCCCCTGTGCACATGCTGCGGAAATTTCCGCTGTGGATTATCATTGCGGAAAAAAACGCAGCACTACCAATTATTTTGCGGAAGTGCTGCGTTTTCGCCGCCATTGACTTGCATTGGAACGCATGTAATCCGTATCACTGGATCTGTACATGCGGATTACATGCGTTTCAATGTGCGGATGGTACCCGAGTTTGGAGAAGAGTTGACTCTCTTCCGGACCCGAGTACCATAGTACCTGTAAAAAAAGAATAAAATAAAAAATAAACATTATGCTTACCTTCTGATGGCTCCCGGTGTGCTTGTCTTTGCTTGCCGGCAGATTGCGGTGGACTCAAGGATCTGCCATAATGTGAATTAGTCATGTGACGGGTCACGCGACCGCTGACGTCGGCAGGTCCCTTCAGTGTACCGCGAGCTGCCAGCAAACCGAGATGCATCAAATAAAGACACGGGGGGTCATCAGAAGGTAAGTATAATATTTATTTTTGAATTTTTACCATTCTTTCGGTCACACTATATAAATCCATGCCGGTTGCATGGATTAATATAGTGTGACCAAGTTGTCAAGCACTTTCCAAGTGATACTAAAATCGCTTGGAAAGCGCTTGACAACCCGCATGCGGAAATGCATGTGAAGAACGCTTCACTTCCGCTTATCCCTGGCAGGAAAAACGCATGTAAAATCCGAATGCGTTTTTTCTGCCAGGGCGATGCAGAAACGCTCAGGAAAAATCCAGAGCATTTCTGCATCGTGGGCACATAGCCTTAGGATTACCAGACTACACAAAACCTTTCATTCAGACAGCTGATTGTAAGGATGGGTACATCACTTCTGTGCTTCTGCAGGAATATGAAGGCAAGAGTAGGCCACTGGCCTACCATTCCTCAAGGTTGGATGCAGTAGCGAGAGCCCTGCCCCCATGTGTACAAGCAGTAGTTGCAGCAGCTGAGGCTGTGAAGTCTTCAGCCTCACTAGTACTGTTTCACCTTCTCACTCTCAGGGTGCCACATGCTGTAGCCATAGGTGGATTATAATGAGGTCAATCTGGGCTACCGCTCGGGGCCCCAGAGGGCCCATGACCAGATTGCCCTCAATATAATGTGTCTGTGACAGGAGGGCCCGGGAGTCGGAAGATGGAATCTGCTCCATAAGGCTAAGTGCCCACTATGCATTTTTTAAGCGTTTTTGCCACGGAATTTCCACAGCGAAAACGCTAAAAAAACATTTGGTAATACATGCTCCATGGTCCCCAAAGATAATCTGCATGTGCTGTACACATGCTGCAGAAATTTCTGCTGCGGATTATCATTGCGGAAAAACACGCAGCATGTCCATTCATTTTGGAGACACGCAGCGGAATTGCCGCCATTGACTTGCATTGAATTGCATAATATCCGCATCACTACATGTGCACATGCGGATATTATGCAATTCAATGTGCGGATGGTACCCGGGTCTGGAGAAGAGGAGACTCTCCTCCAGACTCGGGTACCATAGAACCGGTTATAAAAACAATTTAAAATAAAAAATAAAGATTATACTCACCTGCTGATGGCCCCCGGTCTCCTGTACGATGCGTCCGGAGTGTTGGGCGGCTCGCGATGGTCTAAAAGGACCTTCCATGACGTCATTTAGTCATGTGACAGATCACACGACCGCTGAAGTCAGCGGTCGCGTAACCTCTCACATGACTAAGTGACGTCATGAAAGGTCTTTTTACACCACCGCAAGCCGCCCAAGACACCGGAAAAGCGCAGAAAAGACCGGTGGCCATCAGAAGGTGAGTATAATCTTTATTTTTTTACCATTCTTATTCTTTTTTTTTAACTATTACTTGGTCAAACTACAGGGTGGACCATTTATATGGATACACCTAAATTAAATGGGAATAGTTGGTGATATCAACTTCCTGTTTGTGGCATATTAGTATATGGGAGGGGGAAAACTTTTCCAGATGGGTGGTGACCATGGCAGCCATTTTGAAGTTGGCCATTTTGAATCCAACTTTATTTTTTTCAATGGGAAGAGGGTCATGTGACACATCAAACTTATTGAGAATTTCATAAGAAAAACAATGGTGTGCTTGGTTTTAACGTAACTTTATTCTTTCATGAAATGTTTACAAGTTTATGACCACTTATAAAATGTGTTCAAAGTGCTGCCCATTGTGTTGGATTGTCAATGCAACCCTCTTCTCCCACTCTTGATACACTGATAGCAACACCACAGAAGAAATGCTAGCACAGGCTTCCAGAATCCGTTGTTTCAGATGCTGCACATCTCGTATCTTGATGGTATGGTGTGGTATATGGGGTACAAAGATAGTGGGGCCATTCTTCATCAATGGAAACCTCAATGCCACTGGATATCTGAAATTGCTACATGATGATGTGTTGCCCTCTTTATGCACTGAAGATGGCACGTTCCCTGAGTTTTTCCAATGAGATGTATCTGGGAAAAGGTAAAGAGATTTATTTATTTTCGGACTTGAGATATGTTTTAAAGGGTCGCACATGACTTTGGCGCCATTTGGCGGAGCTGTAGTTTCCTGACCTCTGCTGGCAAACCAATGAGGCGGTAGAGCATCTACTCACAGTACTCACCCTTCCCCAAAGGGCAGCTTTCGGCGCACACGGAACAAACTCTCCTTGCAGAAGGGATTGCCTTGAGCGACCAGGTGACAAAGGAAGCAGCACGACTACCTCTGACTGGTATACTGGCCATAGCAGACACGGTCCCAATAGGGAACTCAGAGACCGTGAGTGTGGGAAGCTACCTTTTCACAGAGGAGATTGTCACTGCACCAGACTCAGTGGCCGTTGATCGTGAACTACTGTAGGTCTTCCAGATTTAATTTGCTATTAACCAAGACGCCCAGGTCCTTCTCCATGTCAGATTTCCCCAAAGGTTTCCCATTTAATATGTATGGGTGACTGCTGTTTTTCTTTCCCATGTGCATGACCTTACATTTATCGGCATTGAACCCCATTTGCCATTTTTTGGCCCAACTCCCCAATTTATCTAAATCCTCCTGTAGCTGTGCCCTATCCTCATCTGTATTAACTACTTTACAAAGTTTAGTATCATCTTCAAATATTGCTATTTTACTATGCAACCCTTCCACTAGATCATTAATAAATATATTAAATAATAGAGGGCCCAAGACAGACCCTTGAGGCACCCCGCTAGTAACCCTGACACACCCTGAGCTTACTCCATTGATAACCACCCTCTGCTTTCTATCACTCAGCCAGCTATTTACCCACTTGCACACATTATCTCCCAGGCCAAGCATTCTCATTTTATAATCCAACCTTTTGTGTGGCACGGTATCAAACGCTTTGGAGAAGTCAAGGTATACAACATCCACTGACTCTCCCCGGTCCAGCTGTGAGCTCACCTCCTCGTAGAAGTCGATCAGGTTTGTTTGGCAGGAGCGATCCCTCATGAATCCATGTTGATATGGAGTTAGACAGTTATTATCATTAAGATATTCTACAATAGCATCTCTAAGAAATACTTCAAACAATTTACCCACAACAGATGTTAAACTGACTGGTCTATAGTTCCCAGGGTCACTTTTAGACCCCTTTTTGAATATTGGTACCACATTTGCTTGGCGCCAGTCTAGTGGGACAGTCCCTGTCCATAAAGAGTGCTTGAATATAAGATACAGCAGTCTGTCTATCACATTACTTAATTCTTTTAGTACCCGGGGGTGTATGCCATCTGGGCCTGGTGACTTGTCTATTTTGATATTATTTAGGCATTTCTGAACTTCCTCCTGGGTTAGGTGGGTGATATTTAGCGGAGGGTTTACTTTATCACTCTGCATTTCCTCCGATAAATTGTTTTCTTTGGTGAAAACAGTGGAGAAGAAGCTATTGAGTAGGTTTGCTTTACCCTCATCGCCCTCTATGATTTTACCCAGGTTATTTTTCAATGGGCCAACTACATCAGTTTTAATCCTTTTACTGTTTATATAGTTAAAGAACAGTTTGGGATTCGTTTTACTTTCCTTGGCAATTAGTCTCTCTGTCTCCTCTTTTGCTATTCTTATTTGTTTCTTACAGATTTTGTTTTTTTCCCTATAAGATATTAGCGCTTCCTCGCTGCATTCTTGTTTAAGTTTACCGAAAGCCCTTTTTTTGTTTTTCATTGCCCTCTTGACTTCCTTATTTAGCCACATTGGCTTCCTCCTATTCCTAGCCCTTTTATTCCCATAAGGTATGTACCTTCTACAGTGACTATGTAGGACTGTTTTGAAAATTTCCCATTTTCTATCAGTGCTCCTATTACTAAAGATACTATCCCAGTCTATAAGGTGAAGGGCATCGCTTAGCTGATCAAACTTTGCCCTCCTGAAGTTCAGTGTTTTTGTGACTCCCTTGCTGGGCACCCTACTGAAGCACATGTGGAATTGTATAATGTTGTGGTCACTATTTCCCAGGTGCCCCCCGACCTGCACATCAGTTATTCTGTCTGGCCTGTTAGTTAATATTAAGTCTAAAAGGGCCGTCCCTCTAGTTGGTTCCTGCACAAGTTGTGACAAATAATTGTCTTTGATAATTGACAGAAACCTGTTTCCTTTCTGAGATCTACAGCTTTCGGTTTCCCAGTCTATATCGGGGTAGTTGAAGTCCCCCATAATAATCACCTCGTTATTTTTTGCTACTTCGTCTATTTGTCTCATTAATAGACTTTCCGTGGCTTCTGCTATATTTGGTGGTTTATAACAGACTCCTATGATAATTTTATTATTGTTCTTTGCCCCATGTATCTCCACCCATAAGGACTCGACCTCCTCATTTCCCTCCCATACATCCTCCCGTATTGTAGGCTTTAGACACGTCTTTACTTATAGACAGACTCCACCCCCTTTCCGACTTCTTCGATCCCTTCTAAACAGACTGTAACCCTGTAAGTTAACTGCCCAGTCATAGCTTTCATCTAACCATGTCTCGGTTAATCCCACTATGTCATAGTTACCTGTAGATATTTCTGCTTCCAGTTCATCCATCTTGTTTGTCAGGCTCCTGGCATTTGCTAGCATGCAGTTTACACGATTTTGTTTTGTTCCAATCTTCTCCCTGTGGATTGTATTAGAAATTTTCTTACCTCCCTTCCAAGCATCTTGTCTTGGACCTTCTTTGTTGCACTTCATATCTTTCATTAGTATGTTCTCTGGTTTCATGTTCGTATCCGGCGTTTTTCTTCCCATCCCCTCTTCTTCTAGTTTAACGCCCTCCTGATGAGTGTTGCGAGTCTCCTGGCGAATGTGTGTTTCCCGGGTTTGTTGAGGTGTAGTCCGTCTCTGGCAAGGAGTCCATCATAGAGGTAATTCACACCGTGGTCCAGGAATCCAAATCCTTGTCTGCACCATCGTCTCAGCCAGTTGTTCACATCAAGGATCCTGTTCCATCTCCTGACGCCATGCCCGTCTACTGGAAGGATAGAAGAAAAAACTACCTGCGCATCCAGTTCTTTTTTCTTTCTTCCCCAATGCTTCAAAGTCCTTGCAGATTGTCGGTAGGTCCTTCTTTGCCGTGTCATTGGTGCCAACATGTATCAGAAGAAATGGGTGGACATCCTTGGAACTGATGAGCTTCGGTATCCTATCGGTAACATCCTTGATCTTCGCCCCTGGGAGGCCGCATACTTCTCTTGCGGTTATGTCCGGTCGGCAGATAGCTGCTTCTGTTCCTCTCAGTAGTGAGTCTCCCACCACCACCACTCTTCTTCCCTTCTTGGCTGTCCTTTTTCTTGTCGCTTCTGGGTGTTTCTGGGTGCTCTTTTCTTTTTTGCTTGCTGGTAGTTCCTCATCCTTAGGTGTGCCATCTTCGTCCTCCACAAGTCCTTGGAATCTGTTTCTCAGTTGTGTGGTTGGTGGTGTCTCCATGGTCTTCTTGCTTCTTTTGGTCACTTGCCTCCACTTGTCTGCCTCTGGAGGTTCTCTGACGCTTCCTTCACTTTCCGTGACCAGTAGTGACGCTTCTGTTCTGTCCAGGAAGTCTTCATTTTCCTTGATGAGTTTTAATGTCGCAATTCTTTCTTCCAGTCCCCGCACCTTTTCTTCTAAAAGAGCCAGTAGTCTACACTTCTGGCAGGTGAAGTTGGTTTCAGCTTCTGGTCGATCTGTGAACATGTAGCACATGTTGCAGCTCACCATGTAGGTTGTCACATCTGCCATGCTGCTCCTTGTCCCTGCTGACTTGATGTCTGTCTTCTTTCTTGTGATACCCTAGGATAAACAAATTAAACAAATTTGCGCGCCTAACGGCGCGCGGTTTGGCGATGCTTTCCAAGCAGCTGATCCCGGCTGTACCCAACGATCTTGATTGCCTGAAACTTGGGCCGTGACCAAACTTCAAAACAAACTTTTGATAAGTGAGGTGGTTTGTAGATATGGGGTAACCAAACCATAGAGAGTGACAGAGACATACACTTCACTGGAGAACTGATGAAACAGATCATGGCCACTCTGTGGATAGAACAGGTTTTCCATGTTCCCTATCACTCACAAAGTAGTGGGAAGGTGGAACACTTTAACTGTATCTGAAATTAAAAATCCAGAACTGAATGGAGGAAACACACGTGTCCTGGGTAGATTGCTTGCCCATTGCATTGTATTCAGTAAGAACCATTCCAAGCTGTAGAGAGAAGCTGTCCCTGATGAAATACTGTTTGGTAGTGTCCCTAAGACAGGGTTGTATTTCCCGCAGCAGCTGCATCCTCCTACAGTTCCCTCACTGAATATGTCTTGAAGTTGCACAAATATCTGACTGTTATTCATAACCGTGTTCTTTCCTCCATCCCAGACCTCAGTTGTATAAGCGGCATACACATTGATACCAGGAGACTGGGTCATGGTCAAGAGACATATGAAGAGACCACTGAACCCAGATACAATGAGACATTTTAACTACTTACCACTGCCATTTCTGTCAACCTCCAAGGCAAAGATACTTGGATCAATGCCAGCCACTGGAAAAAGGTCATGATTCCCGGCAGCAGCAAAGATGATGACCTTGCCCTTTGGACTATGTTGATGGCAATTGCATCCCTTTCCCTAACTCTCAATGATGTACTAAAGGAGGAGAGGACTGGAACAACAAACTGATAAGTATCAGCAAGTCCTGCTGTAAGACATAGTTTCTAAAGACATTCCTAAAAGTTGCTGGATATGCACCCATAGCCCAATATCCTCAGATACTATGCTATATCTCACAGTGCCCCCCAACCCCATATGAGGCTTTCAACTATATCTGTTTCCACAAAGAGACTGATTAACTCTGCCATAACTAAAACTTTGGAATCCAATGAAGAAATGGGAACTTTGGAACTCTATAATAATGAACCCGAAAATAATACTCTCCCTCGAGATTACTAATACTCTGTTATATGAAGAGCGTCTGTGAAATCTGTCAAAGGAAAACTAAGGCTGCAATGTTTACAGATGAATGATTTATTACAAGATGAGGGAATGTTGTAATAATTGTAATAAATTTCTTGCTTATTTTAATAGTCATTATTATATAGACTTTTAGAAGGTATTGTAGGGATTTGTACTCACTGAGCCGCGTTGGAGGTAGGCACGGGTTCACACAGGGATGCAGTCCACGGGTTCAAACAAACTGGTGGTTTATTTAGTGTCCATACACCAGTTAAGAAACAAAAGTAACAGCCTTTTCCTGGCACCAAAAGGAATAACAGAACAAAGTTAATAACAAGTTCATGCAGCACGGCTCCAGCCGTTTAAACAAGGTGCTTTTCTCTGCCTCCTGCAGAGTCTAAAGACCACATGCAAGGTCTGCTCACCTTGCCAAACAAACACAGACCGGCTGAGACTGGCGCAGCTGTCTTAAATCAGCCCTCCAAGACCTGGACTGGAGGTAAGTGAGCAGCTGTCCCCCCCCCCCAGCTCTTTCAGCTGCTCGTAAAACCCGGCCCTGTAATCCGGGCTAATTAAATTCCTCTCAGCACTATGTGTGCTGGAGCCTGCTTCTCCGGGTCCTACATCACCGAAGCTTTGCACTTCGGGGACACATTCCTCCGGTCCACGACCTTTACGGCAGTCACCTTACAGACCCCCCCTCTGCTCAAAGCCGTGGGGCTTGGCACCTTCTGTCACCATACAATAAACCCTTGACAAGGCATCAGCATTCCCATGTTGTTTCCCAGGCCTATGCTCTACCCAGAAACTAAAATCTTGTAGAGCCAGGAACCACCTAGTCACTCTGGCATTGTTCCCCTTCTTTTCCTGCATCCACCTCAGTGGGGCATGGTATGACACTAACCTGAACCTTCTACCTAACAGGTAATACCTCAGAGTGTCTAACAACCACGTAATGGCCAAACATTCTTTTTCTACAATGGAGTAGTTCTTCTCACAAGTGGAGAGCTTCCGACTGAGGTATATTACAGGGTGTTCTTCTCCGTTAATCTCCTGGGACAAGACTGCTCCCAGCCCGACATCCGATGCATCCGTCTGGACCATAAACTCCTTGGAGAAGTTGGGCGCCACCAAGACTGGCTGTTTACAGAGGACCAGTTTCAATTCCTGGAAGGCCGCTTCTGCTTCCGGGGACCACTTGGCCATAGCCGACTTCGTCCCTTTCAGAAGATCCGTCAGCGGGACTACAATCAGGGCAAAGTTAGGGACAAATCTTCGATAGTAGCCCACAATGCCTAGAAATGCCCTGACCTGCTTCTTCGAGAGGGGTTGTGGCCAGTTCAAGATCGCCTCAACCTTATTTATTTGTGGTTTTATTTCCCCTCTACCAACCACGTACCCTAGGTACTTGGCTTCCTCCATCCCCATGGCACATTTCTTCGGGTTGATAGTAAAGCCTGCCTTCCTTAGGGCATCAAGTATGGCTTGAACTTTGTCCAGGTGACTTTCCCAGTCCTGGCTGAATATTATGATGTCATCTAGGTAGGCCGCTGCATACTTTTTGTGGGGTGCTAACATCCGGTCCATGGCTCTCTGGAAGGTGGCCGGAGCTCCCTGCAACCCAAATGGCATCCTGACGTATTGATAACATCCGTCTGGCGTTGAGAAGGCTGTCTTCTCCTTGGCCTCTTTGGACAGGGGAATTTACCAATATCCTTTGGATGAGGTCCAGAGTGGTGATTTACCGAGCGGGTCCTAGCCTTTCGATAAGCTCATCTACCCTAGGCATTGGGTAGGCGTCGAACTTTGAGACCTCGTTCAGCTTCCTATAGTCGTTGCAAAACCACCATTCCCCATCTGGTTTCGGCACTAAGACGATAGGACTGGACCATCCACTTTTGGACTCTTCAATGACTCCCAGGTTAAGGATCCACCTCACTTCTTTTGAGATCACCTCTCTGCGGGCTTCGGGGATCCGGTATGGTTTTAGATTGACGCGAACATGAGGCTCTGTGAGAACCTCATGCTCTATGACCTGAGTGAGTCCTGGCAACTCCGAAAACAGGTCTTTATTTCGCTGTAACAACTCTTTGCACTATTGCTTTTGGGCACATGACAGTGACTCTGCCATCTGGACCTCTTTCACATCAGCCTTAGCCTCAGCCACTAAACAGGGAACTTCCGCGGGTTCTCTGTCTTGCCATGGCTTAATCAAGTTTACATGGTAAATTTGGTAGGGCTTCCTCTTCCCTGGTTGGTGGATTTTATAGTTGACTTCCCCCACTTTCTCTACCACCTCATAAGGGCCCTGCCACTTGGCCATGAAGTTGCTCTCCACTGTGGGCACTAGCACAAGCACTCGATCTCCTGGGTTGAACGATCTCACCCTGGCTGACCTATTATACACCCTGGACTGTGCCTCTTGTGCCTTGAGGAGGTGCTCCTTCATAATGGGCATCACGTGGGCAATCCTCTCTTGCATCTGGGCAACTTGCTCCACCACGCTCCTATAGGGAGTGGTCTCAGCTTCCTAGGACTCTTTCGCCACATCCAGGAGTCCTCGAGGGTGTCGTCCATAGAGTAGTTCAAACGGGGAGAAACCTGTGGAAGCTTGGGGAACTTCCCTGATGGCGAACAACAGATAAGGAAGCAGACAGTCCCAGTCTCGGCCATCCTTTTCCACTGCTTTCCTCAACATTGCTTTCAAGGTTTTGTTAAACCTCTCGACCAGTCCATCCGTCTGGGGGTGGTACACGGAGGTTCTCAGTTGTGCAGTCTGCAATGTCTTGCACAATTCCCTCATGACCTTCGACATAAATGGAGTTCCTTGGAAAGTTAGGATTTCCTTAGGTAACCTCGTTCTTGAAAACATGTGGACTAACTCCCGGGCTATACACCTGGCGGAGGAGTTTTGTAGTGGTACGGCCTAGGGATACCGTGTAGCATACTCTAATACCACCAGGATATGCTGATGCCCTCGGGCGGACTTGACCAGAGGCCCCACTAGATCCATTGCTATGCGTTCGAATGGAACCTCTATGGCTGGTAGGGGCACTAGGTGACTGCGGAAGTGGGCCACTGGGGAGGTTATCTGGCATGTGGGGCAGGACGACAGTAACTCTTTATTTCTCTATAGCAACCTGGCCAGAAGAATCTCTGGAGGATCCGTTCTTGAGTCTTGTCTGCACCCAGGTGACCACCCAACACATGAGAATGAGCCATGTCTAACACCCTGCGTCTATAGGGCCCTGGCACCAGCAACTGTTCTATTACCTCACTCCTTGGCTTGGTTACTCTGTACAGCAAATCCCCATTCACAGCAAAATGAGGGAACCGAGTGTCAGCCCCTGATTCCTGAGGCACCCCATTTAACACAGTAACATTTTCAAAGGCCCCTTCCAGAGTTAAATCCCTGAGTTTGGCAGTTCCAAAGTTTCCCTCGGACACCTCCAGCTGAGGGATATTGGCCTCAGGGGATGCTACCTCATCCTCATCGCCCACAAACACACACATGGGAAACTCATCTACCATGTTCTGCAGGTAAGTTTAGGGGGCGATCTTGCTGTCGTCCGAGCAACCAGATGTCCCCGCTTTCCTCCACATTTTCCAGAATAATGCAAAGTCACGTCCAATTATTATGGGATGCAATAGGTCCTTAACGACCGCCACTTCATGAGATGTGGTGCCACAGTCCGTGTTTACATCCAACAGGGCCGCAGGATAGTTCTTAGCGTCCCAATGGATACACCGGACACCCACCACCTTCCCAGGAACCAGTCGATGAGGGAGTGTGGCCCTTATCAGGGTCACCAAACTTCCTGAGTCCAATAGTCCAGAGACTTGTGCCCCGTTTACTGACACTGAGCATGCCTGAGGGCCCTTGCCATGTTGAGGAACCGCGCTGCAGGCGGGGTAGGCAAAATAAGAGCAACGCCGGCCCATGTTGCAGTCCATTGGCTCAGAGTTTATGGGACACCGGGTGGCAATATGGCCAGGAGTATTGACTCACCCCCTGGGCCTGTGCTGGGGAACCCGGAACCGGGCCTGTTGTAGGATGCTGGGGGTTGTAGTCTCCGTGTGGCGGTGACCCGGTCCGTGCCCAGGGTGGTCAAACCAGTGGCAGTCTATTTGTATTGTAATTGTCCGACTACGCCACCCGTGGATTGCGGTCAGTGGGAACCGCCGCTGCGCTGCAGACCGCTGAGGCTGATGTTATATGCGCAGCCAAGAATGGGATAACTCCCCACTGGAGAAGTATTGCCTCAGGGCAGCTAGAGTAGATGATGGTGGTGATGGTGTGAGCGTCCCAGTGCCAATGGTGCTGGTGTGGCGATGAACCACAGAGACATGCAGTTGCAGTTTTCAATGCTTTACTCACAGTTCTTTATCAGGTCACTTGTGCGCAGTTAGGACCGCCCGAGTCATGCTGCGTCCACCAGGTGAGGGACTCGGTCAACTCCCAGGCAATTCCAGAGCGTGGCACAGGGCTCCCTTCCTTTCCTTTCTCTGGCCGTCCCCACCAGTGACCCACCTTTGTCCAGCTCCCTCGGGCCTTCTCTGGGCACGCTGATCTCTGAGTCCCTGACCCTATATGGTATGCCTTCCTGGTGGATGTAGTGAGGGGTCGCACCAAGATGTGGTAACAACCTCCGGCTTTGGCTGAGGATTAGTCGCCTCCACCAATTTGGGTTCCGGTACCCTGCTCTGCCAACCATTCACCCTGTATCTCCTGGGCATATGGGGTTCCTTCTGTCCTCGTGTCTCTGGGCCTTTCTCTGTGTTCCTTGCTTCCTTTCTCCTCTGTTCCAGTTCCTTTCTTACTTTCCTTTCCGTTCCTTCTCCTCTCTCTTTCTGCTGTTTCTGGCCTCCACTCCAGGCCTGCCTCTGGAGCTGGGCCCAGACTGAGCCACAGCTCCCTGTCAGCCCTCTCTGGCTGAGCTCCTGTCTTCTTCTCCTCCTCTCTGAACTGAACACCGTTCTAAGATGGTGCCCACCTTATATACCTCCTTCTAACACCCGAGCCCAGGTGACTAGCAACCAATGGGCTCCTATCTATGCCCAGAGACCCACCCCTATCTGCTCCTACACCACTGGGTATTCCACCCCCTCCCCACTCCAGCCAGGAACAGATGCTGTCGTGCCTGCACTTCTGTCTAGTGGGAGCACCGTTGAGCTGTCCCTCGGAAATGGGGTGTGTGTGATGCATGCAGCCTACTGAGTCCTGGTCCACACTCCATCCTTACCCGGGAGTGGAATATCACACCTCTGGTTTGAGGTGCAATACCCCTGTAGCAGCCGAGCCCTCGGGGTGCTACAGTATGACATCTCCAACACACTATATTATGGGGTGGGACCTTGGGCAGCAACTCAGACCCCTCCAGTACTCTAGGACCCCCCCCAGGTGTGGCGCTAGCTCCCTTCTTTTGGATGTCAGCCGCCTTTTGGGAACCCCAGTATTGAGAGGCTACGACCCCTTGTTTTCCCAATGGACTCTCAACCACCTGGTATCTTTCCACCAACCCCACCAAGTCATCGGCATTATGGGGATCTCACTGGGCAACCCAGGAATTCACCGACTTCGGGAGAGAGTGTATAAACCTGTCTATAACGACCTTCTCCACCATCTGTGCTAGGGAGGAAGATTCAGGTTGCAACCACTTTTGGACCAGGTGTAGGAGGTCGAACATCTGGGACCGGGGAGGTTTGTCACTGCAATAGGCCCAGTGGTGCACCCGTTGCGCCCTGACAGTCAGAGTCACTCCCAAGCGTGCCAAAATTTCATTTTTCTTCTTAGCGTACTCTTTCGCGTCCTGCAAGGCCAAGTCATAATAGGCCTTCTGCGGCTCGCCTGTCAAATATGGCGCCAGTACCTCCGCCCACTGCTCTGAAGGCAATTTCTCCCGCTCTGCCACCCTCTCAAAGACCGTCAGGAACGCCTCAGCGTCATCACCCGGGGTCATCTTTTGTAATGCTCTTCTTACCATCTTCCTGACTTGTGAGTCATCACCTGGATCTGAGGATGTGGCGGTCGTCCTGCCACGGATGTGCTCTGCCAAGATCTCCATTTGCCTTTGCTGCTGTTGGATCTGCTGCATCAGAAGTTTATTTGTTTCCTGCTGCTGCTCCCGTTGCTGCTGCAGTTGTTCCCGATGCTGCTGCTGCATGCTCTACTGGCTCTGCAGGTACTGCTTCTGGAACTGCGCCTGCTGAGCATGCTGTTGCTGAAGTTGCTGCTGGTGCTGCGCTTGTTGCGCCTGCTATGCCTGCAACATATGTTTAAGCAGGTCCTCCATTTTGTCTGGCGACACTTGCTGGCTTATGGCCGACATCACCCAGGATATATACGTCTTCTTGCAGCAGTCACACTGCCGCTTGGGATCTGCGCCTGTGCTTCTAGCACCAATTGTAGGGATTTGCACTCACTGAGCCGCGTTGGAGGTAGGCACGGGTTCACACAGGGATGCAGTCCACGGGTTCAAACAAACTGGTGGTTTATTTAGTGTCCATACACCAGTTAAGAATCAAAGGTAACAGCCTTTTCCTGGCACCAAAAGGAATAACAGAACAAAGCTCAAAATAACTAGTCCATGCTGCACGGCTCCAGCCGTTTAAACAAGGTGCTTTTCTCTGCCTCCTGCAGAGTCTAAAGACCACATGCAAGGTCTTCTCACCTTGCCAAACAAACACAGACCAGCTGAGACTGGCGCAGCTGTCTTAAATCAGCCTTCCAAGACCTGGACTGGAGGTAAGTGAGCAGCTGTTCCCCCCCAGCTCTTTCAGCTGCTTGTAAAACCCGGCCCTGTAATCCGGGCTAATTAAATTCCTCTCAGCACTATGTGTGCTGGAGCCTGCTTCTCCGGGTCCTACATCACCGAAGCTTTGCACTTCGGGGACACGTACCTCCCGTCAACGACCTGTCCGGCAGTCACCTTACAGTATATATATATATATATATATATATATACATATATATATATATGCAGTACATATATATTAGACTTAGTCTTATATGAACTAATTATTATCTCTAAGTGAACACCTGTGAGTTTGTTTTTGAATTCCTTTCTAGTTAGCTGGTTTCTTCCCTCACTCATTAAAACGCAAAAATTAGAAGTTACAACCAGATTATTTGACCTTCACATAACAGCTGCATTTCGTCTTCTGTTAATTATATTTTCCTGTACTAGAATCATTAGTATGACACGCCTTTATTTTTACCTATATAACTTCCATAGAATGAAATGAGGGTAGACATTATGATTATGCTAATAATTGATGGCGTTCATTCTGTCTCCATGCTGCATGATCAATAAATAACAGATTAACTTAGGAATTCAGGTGTGGATGATTTCTAATTGGTAAGGAAGAAAATTACACTGACATTTTTCATGTCTTCATGTTGAATTTAGAGAATTTTTTTAAACAGACTTTATTGATCATCATGCAGCGTTTTTGTATGCGTTTCCGCTGCGTAAACACTGTTGAAACACACCTGCGGTTTTTACGTGTGTGGATTTTCCTCATCTAATGCAAGTCTATGGGGAAAATCCGCATGCGTTTCCGCAAGAGAAATTGACATGCTGCGGTCTGGAAAGCCACGTGGTGCACAAAAAAGCATAGTGGGCATGGGATTTCTAGAAATCATATCCACTATGCTGTAACATCTGTCCGCTGCAGTTTTGATCTGCATAAAAACGCAGCATCAAAACCGCAGCAAATCTGCACTGTGTGCACATACCCTAAGGCTATGTGCGCACGATGCGTATTTGAAGCAGAAATTTTCTGTGCGTTTCTGCTTCTCCTTGGCAGAAAAAATGCATGCATTTTTATATGTGTTTTTGAAGCGTTTTTGCTCAGAAATGTTTGAAGTTTGGGAGCTAATAAAGATAGTTGAAAAAAAAAACAACAACAACATTTTCTGATGTCATTTCCATGCCCAACCCCTCTTTTCCATTCTGCTTTTTGCAAGTCTAACTGTTAGAACCCTCCTGTTTGTTTTTTCCATCTTGTGTTTTGCGGTCACGTGACCATCTGCCTTTATATTCCAGCTCCGCCCTTTTGGCTGTGCTGGACTTCAGTGTTTGACTGTTTGTCTAGCCAGGTGCTCCTGTGCCTTTCTCTGTCAGTTCGCTTGGTCCTTCTGGGACCTCTAGTACCTTTTTGTCAGTTTGTCTTTTTGTGTTCTGCAACTACTGAAGTCTCTGTTTAGGAAGTGTCCCATTTTTTGTCCCAGTCCTTAGTTATTTTAGGGACCTCTCCCTTTACGCTATAGGTCTTCGTTCAGACTAGCCGAGGACTAAGGCGGGTCTGTTCGCTAGGAACATGCAGCCAGCTACATCGTAGGGATTCAGCTTAGTCTTACTGTAGGGACAGCTTTCCCCTATCTTTCCTTAGTTCATGTTGCAGATCATAACAGTAAGTCCAGCCCAAAAAACTAAAAGGAAAGAAATTTGGGGATCAGTATGGTTTACGTCCAGGATTTGGCTCAACGCCTGCAGGGATTGTCTCTGGAGGTGGCCGAGCTTCAGCAACACACGAGTAGCTGTTCTGGAGCGCATTTTGTCGAACCTAAGGTAGGACTGCCTGATGTTTTTTATGGTAAACAGCAAGATTTTTTTTCCTTTAAAAATGCTTGTTATATTTTCGTTTGAGACTAAGGTCCTCTGGGAATGAATCACAGCGCATTGGTTTTATTATGTCACTTTTGCGCAATGAACCACAGGGGTGGGCCTTTTCTGTCCAACCTAATAATCCGTGTTTAAGGTCTGTTGAAGAATTTTTTTCTGCTATGGGGCTATTATATGACGATCCTGATCGAATCTCATCTGCTGAGGCAGAACTCAGGCGTTTGAATCAGGGGTCAGGTGATGTTGAAAATTATTGCACACACTTCAGGAGATGGGCCTCAGAAGTTAAATGGAATGATCCTGTGCTGAAATGTTTATTTCTTGCTGGTCTGAGTGAAAGGGTTAAGGATCTGCTAATTGCATTCCCTGCGCCTGAGACTTTGCAGGATGCCATGCAATTAGCTGTTCGTGTGGACAGGAGGCTAAAGGTTCAGGCTGAATGAGGTAAAGACTCTTGTAATATCAGTTCCTAATCCCCAGAAAATCTGCTCAGACGGCGGAGAACCGATGGAGGTTGGGGCGATGTCTCTCCGCTCTCAGGAAAGAGACCGGAGGTTTGCCGAGGGATTGTGTCTTTATTGTGGTAAAGCTGACCATTTGATTAAGTATTGAGAGCTTTGTTTAAGTAAAGAAAAAAAAAAAGGTCAGTTACGCCCGTATAGCTTGTCTATGCTCTGCAGGAGTGTTTCTTTCTGGGAGTACTACTTTGCAGGGAGACTTGATTGAATTTCAGGTATTGTAGATTGTGGTTCAACACTTAATGTGATTGATAAAGGGATTTTGGAAAACCTTAAATTGAAATCCAAACCTTTGTCATCACCTATTTCTGTGATTGCAATGGATAACACTCCCTTGAAATGTATTACTCACAAGGTTGCTGCATTTCCCCTCACTATCAATGGAGTTCACCAAGAAATTTTGGACTTGGTTGTTTTAGATAATTTACCCTCGCCGATTGTTCTAGGATTGCCTTGGTTAAACCTGCACAATCCTTTACTGGACTGGTCTACTAATGTGATTAAGTCTTGGAGTCCGAAGTGCTATGATAAATGTTGTAATGGTCGCATTGCGGCTGTGGAAAAAGGGGAATTACCTGTAACTATTCAAGATTTTTGGAGGGTGTTTTTGGTGGAGGAGTCGCAAGTTTTACCTCCTCATAGGGATTATGATTGCGCCATTGAGTTTGTTCCAGGAGCTACTCTTCCCAAGAGTCGCTTGTTTAATCTGACTATCCCTGAAAGAAAGGCGGTGGAGGAATATATACAGACTAGCCTGGCTGCTGGTCACATTAGACCTTCTAAGTCGCTTGTGGCAGTTGGATTTTTCTTTGTTAAAAAAAAGGACTGGGGTTTACGTCCATGTCTGGATTTTAGTGAAATTAA
Organism: Phyllobates terribilis; assembly: GCF_046119375.1. Lineage (NCBI taxonomy): Eukaryota > Metazoa > Chordata > Amphibia > Anura > Dendrobatidae > Phyllobates > Phyllobates terribilis. The sequence goes on from NW_027362768.1 coordinate 262,551,655, forward strand.
TAAGATTACCGTACGCAATTGCTACCCATTGCCGTCAATTTCTGACTTGTTTAACCAGTTAATGGGGGCCAAGTGGTTCTCTAAAATTGATCTCCGGGGGGCATACAATTTGTTACGAGTGAAGGTGGGTGATGAATGGAAAACTGCTTTTAACACTGCGGTAGGTCATTTTGAGAATCTGGTGATGCCTTTTTGTCTTACCAATGCACCTGCATTTTTTCAGAACCTTATTAATGACATCCTGAGAACTTTGATTGGTAAGAATGTGGTTGTGTATTTGGATGACATTTTTTTTTTATTCACCAGATCTAGAGTCCCATTGGCAGAGTGTACGTGAAGTTTGCAGTTATTAAGTGATAATTCACTATTTGCTAAGCTGGAGAAATGTGAGTTCGCTGTGCAGAAAATTAGTTTTTTGGGCTACATTGTCTCCAGCGAGGGCTTTGTGAAGGTTCTGGCTGTGCAGGAATGGCTTAGGCCTATTGGTTTGAAATCTATACAGAGATTTTTGGATTTTGCCAATTATTACAGGAAATTCATTAAGAATTTTTCTGTAATTGTTAAACCCCTAATCGATTTCACCAGGAAAGGTGCGAATACGGCCCAGTGGACTACTGAGGCCATTGAAGCGTTTGAGTATCTCAAAGAGAGGTTCAGTTCTGCCCCTATCCTTATGCAGCCTGATGAGACCAAGCCTTTTTTGGTCGAGGTCGATGCTTCATCGGTGGGGGTTGGAGCAGTTTTGTCTCAGGACAACAAGGGTGGAGTACATCCTTGTACCTTCTTTTCGAAAAAAAATTCAAAAACCGAACTGAATTATGATGTTGGAAATCAGGAGTTGCTGGCTAATAAACTCGCATTTGAACATTGGCGTAATTTTTTGGAAGGCGCTAGATTTCCTATTCAGGTTTTCACAGATCATAAGAATTTGATCTATCTGGATGCTGCCAAGCGCTTGAATGCCCGTCAAGCTAGCTGGGCACTTTTTTTTTCTCGGTTTCATTTTTCTGTTACCTATATCCCTGGTACTAAGAATGTTAAAGCCGATGCTTTATCTCGCAGCTTCTCTCCTATGGTCGGTGCCGAGGAGGAGGAGAGCATTTTACAGAAAGGAGTTGTGGTGGCGGCATTGGACTCCGTGTTGGAGAATGGGATTCTGAAAGCTCAAGATGATGCTCCATCTAACACACCTCATGGGAGGTTGTTCGTGCCTAGAGCCTTTAGGAGAGATTTGTTTGTGGAGTGTCATGAGTCTCGGTTGGCAGGTCATCCAGGAATTTTGGAGACTAAGAGACTTTTCTGACGCGCCCAGGGGATGGGGACGACTCGGTACCCGGGCCTTTACCTGGTTTGGGGGTGTCGCGGTGGTCGGCTCCCGGGCCCGTACCCTGGCCTCATCTATGGACCTGTACCTTTTGTAGAGGACATCAAGTATGATGGTTACCTGTGAGCCAGTGTCTAGTAACGCAGGTGTAGCTATGCTGTCCAGCACGATGGACAGGAAAGGCCTTCCTCCTACGAACTGGTGGTACCAGCTTGATGAGACTGGTTGATTTACTCCTGGGTGTTAGCCCTCGGCCCCAGGGTTTGCTCGTTTAAAGGATAGTTACGCACGGTGTGGCCTGCCTTGTGGCAGCGGTAGCAGATGAAGTCTCCTGGAGCGCGACATTGGTCGTTGGTCCTCCCATGGGGTGGCGTTGTCCTCCTACAGGGTGGTGACGTCCTCCTACGGGGTAGTGTCGTCCTCCTTCTTCTCCTGATCCAGGGGACATCTTCAGGATTGTCGGCGAGTAGGATCCTTCCTTCCGGTTCAGGCTCCGCCTGTAGCTGCAGGGTGCTCAGGACAGTGGCCAGGGTTTTACTTAGCTGACGCACTTCAGAGCGCAGGCTGTCCAGCTCACTAGGGGGCACTGTTTGCATCTTTGTTTCAGCCGTTAATGAAGGAGCGTGGGTGCTGCGGGCACTGGGGTGGCCCCATCCTGGTAACGCTGGATAGTATCTGTTAGTTCCAGGGGCTGCAGACCCTTAATAGCCATGTCCTTCAGGGCGTCAAAGGTGGCATCTGGATGATCTAAGGCCCACCACCGTACGGTTCTGCTCTCCTCCTGGGACCTCAACCCTCGGATGAATTGTTCTGTCAGCATTTTATCCTCATCTTGTATGCTGGCTGAACTAACCTGTTTCAGAGCCCGCATGGTTTCCTGTAAGCGCCAGGCATAGTCCCGGATACTGTCCTCAGGTTTCTGGGTACAGTGGTAGAACCTCATCCGGAGATCTGTCTCAGTGCGGTTTTCAAACACAGTTTGCAGTCTCTTAAAGATAATGGATACTGATTCCTGGTCTGCGGCTGGCCAGGTTTCAACTTCCTGCTCTGCAGCACCAGTCAATTGTCCCAGCACAACAGCGGCTCTCCGTTACCAGTCATTGAATACATGTCCAGTACACCGCATATTTTCCTTTTGAATCCAGACAGGGTGTCTGGTTTGCCATCATACTGGGGAAGCCATTTTGCTCCAGGGGTATACGGAAGGGAACTGGGTATCAACGGAGTCATGACCCCTGCTGGTGGGGCGGCCGCTCCGATTCCCGCGGTTAAGCCCCTCTTCTTCCCGCGCGGCGACGCGGTAATGACGGCGATGTTCACCACAGTTTAAACACAGTTCAATTACGGCACACAGTACCCGTTGGCAAGGGGCACGAAATCCTGTTCGTGACACCAGGAAGAGTATGACGCGCCCAGGGGTTAGGGACGACTCGGTACCCGGGCCTTTGCCTGGTTTGGGGGTGTCGCGGTGGTCGGCACCCGGGCCCGTACCCTCGGGTCACTCTTGAAAAAGGGGATTGGAACTTGGATAGAGATAAAAATAAAGTAAACAGTTTGTGACGCCACCTGTGGTACCTGTTAAGGATTACCAGCGCTGCTGCAGACCTCTAGGGAGTGATGGTATGGCAGCTGGGATGTTTCTGCTCCCCACAGCGGGCCCCCAGGGCAGTGTGGAGTTTGGTGGGTGGTGATGCTGGGACTTGTAGTGCAGGCGGGATGGCGCAGCAGGAGTAACTGACAGAGATAGGGGATTCGCTTCAATACCTTTACTGGTGCGGATGTCAGGTACGGTCCATGGTACTCAGTAGGATGGGTGCACTTCAGGACTTCTCCCCAGTGAGCGGGTATAAGGCCTCCTGGTTCGTGTCTGCCTCTCTGTATGCTGCTGGCCAGCCTGCAACTGGGCCTAGCTTATGTGTCGTGCTGTTCCTTCACCTGTCGCTCGGTAGTAGGACCTCCTGCTGGCAACCACTATCCCTGGTCACTGGGGCCTTCGTGGTTCCTGGTCCTGTAATGGGTCTAGCTTCAGGTCTGCCAGTGACTTGTAGTCCTCCTGGAATGCCGGTGGTTCCTACTGGGTATAAAGGACCCTGTAGGCGCGGACCCGGTGTCCGGTTTGTATACTCGGGGTGAGCCTATGCCCCCTCCTCTGCCCCCTAAACTCCTCTCTCCTCTCCTCCTTGCCGTTGGCCACACTCGGGGCCCTCAGAACTCAGCAGCAGATGTGCTGTGTCTTTGCTGCTCTCAGTGTCAGCACGCTCTCAGACTCTCTGACTCTGTCTGACTGAACTGCCTGGCTCCACCCTCCATATATATATCCCTAACGGGCTCCCTCTGGAGGTATGAGGTGGAAGGGTGGAGGTGTTAGTTTGTAATGAGGGCCTCTTGTGGAGAAGTCCATCCATGAACCCTTTTGGGTCCTGTGGTACCTGTGAACAGCAGGGTGCCACATATCAGTCGCAGTTTTTGGTGGCCTGGATGGTAGAAGAAAGTCATCGAGTGGGTGTGACGCGTCCCCTGGGCCGTGGGGTACTCGGTGCCGGGCCGGTCGTTGCTAGGGGAGATGTCACAGTGGTGGTGACCCGGTCCGTGACCAGGGCGGTCAATCAAAAGGGGATTATTTACAGGGGATTTATAGTTTTTATATACAGTTCGTGACGCCACCTGTGGTATGCGGCTATATGGAGCCGCCGCTGCGGAGCAGGTCCTCTGGAGCTGGTGTAAATGCAGCAGAGTTGGTTTAGCTCTCCACAGGTAGAGCTTAGCTCCAGGGCTGTGCTGAGTTGTTTTGGATGTTGCTGTGTAGTGCAGGGGGTGATGGCACAGCAATAAATTCACAGAGACAGTGGGGTGCAGTCTTCAGAGTTTACTCACAGTTGTCAAGTTCCTCAGGTTGCACTGTACAGATTACTGCCTCCCACGTCACGCTGCGTTCACCAGGCAGGGGTTCAGCAAACCCTCAGGTACCTCCAGAGTACATATCAGGACCCCTTTCTGTGTGTTACTTCTGGCCATCTCCCTGCACCTCACACCTAGTGTCTCAATCCAGTGACTGCAGACCTTGTCGGGCTACATCTTCTCTGTCCCCTGCGTCCTCTATGGCTACCTTCTTGGTGAGACAGATGTGGATTGTGGCTGCAGTACCTGAAATCCTACAGCCTCTGGTTTCCTAGTTGAGACTTGAAGAACTCTGCTAGTTTAGGGACCAGTCCCCTCTGTGTGACCTGACCCCTCCACCTCCTGGTAGATTCGGGCGTACGGGTGGCCTCCAGCACTTCCCATACCCCTGGGATCCCTTCAATTTTCCTGGAGCCTCTCCTTCTCCTCTCTCCAGTCCTGGGCATCTCCTCAGGCCTTCCTCCTGAGCAGAGCTCCTACAGAGCTCCTGCTCCCAACTCCTCCTGTCACTGAAGAACCCCTCTAGAATGTTCCACCCTCTTTTTATATCACTTCTTCCAATGCTCCCCTGATTTACTTCCTCCATCCACACCCACTACATGGTTCCCCCTACTTTGGTTCCCCCCACTCCAACCAGGGACAGGGCTCAGCAGGAAGCGCGACACATCTTGCCCTTCCAGCTGGTCTGGAGTAGTGTAGTGTTGGATGCAGGTGTTAGGGTCCTGGGCTGTACTTCTTCCTTACCTGAGAGTGAGGTACCACACCTCTGGGTGAGATGCAGTACCTCTGTGGCGACCGAACCCTCAGGGGCGCCACATACCCCCTTGGTAAAACACAGCACGTCCGCGGGCTGAAACAGAGTATAAACAAGGTATTTCAGACTTACAAAAATTTTAGAATGCTTTCACATATAAGATTAATCATAACTTTTCTTCCCTTTATGGGATGCACATTTTCTGAAACGTTACTGGTTACTGTAGAAAACTTTTTAAACAACATTTTTCTTTATACTCATAAAACATTTCTCTCATAAAACATTTTTTTCACTTTTCAAGTAAGTTCAGCAAACTGTAGTGAGGTCTGTAACCAGGTGTCCATCTCACTGGATAAGGTGCAACTTGAGCAACATGAGTGACCCGTCAAAAAACCCTCAACGTAGGCCCTGGGCATCCCTGCAGGGCATAGACGATCCGGTCGTTGGACCACGTCTTCGGCCACGCCAAACGGGTTTTTGTTCTGAGGTCAGATTTGTTACGTAAAATCAATAAGAGGCACTTTAAGAAGTGCAACTATGTACAACGGAAATTTTTTTGGTTATTCACTTCCCATAAACCTATAGTCCTTTTAAACGGGTAACTATAACACTTTAAAGGCACACAAATTACCTTTTTTTTTTTAACTTGAACTTGGGCAGTGTTGTACCCTTCCTGGTAATTATTTACAGTCTTTGTCAATAACCAGTTTTTAACAGTGGTGCTCCCTCCGGGGGAACACCTGTTTTTTACAAGCTGACCCAGCTGGGTCTTCAGCCTCATACTGCGGGGGCATGTCCCGCCTCTCCTTCGCCACTCGGTATACCTGGAGGGCATACCACCCACGCTCGCCCTTGTGGAGGGTGAAGGTGACAAGGTCACCGGGATAGAGGCCTCGGCCGGGATGCCCCTACTGGAGATGGGGCTCGATGTCCTGTCGATTGACAAAGACATCCCGGTCTGTCTGCGGCTCTCCCACAAAGCCCCACCCGGCGTCTAGATCAAATTTTACGACTATCCCCTCCAGACGGGGACTCGATGTAGCGGACCTTGCTTTGCGGGCCCGGGTTTTGGCCGCCATGTTCCGGGCCTCCATTTGTTCCCACCGCACCTGCCAGGCATGACGCTCCTTCTCCAACTGCAGGAGCTCCCGCCTGCAGTACTCCTCCCTCCGGAGGGCCTGGGTCTGCGTCTCCCACGGGAACCCCATGAGGTCCCCCTCCTGGTTGTCCCACTGGAACTGCTCTCCTACTTGGCAGGTAACCGGGGTTGCAGGTGCAGGTGTCAGAGGGGGTCCCTGCTGGTCTTCATATTTAGCGGACCAGTCGTATGTGGGGCCTCCATACACCCATTCGGGTGCGGGGGCAGGTCGCTCCGGTAAGGGGCCCAGGAGCTGAACGGCGTCGCAGGCGTCCGGGTTCAGAGATTCCGCCAGGGGGCCTAGGAGCAGGTCGGCGGAGTAGGCGCCCGGGATCAGAGGTTCCACCAGGGGGCCTAGGAGCAGGTCGGTGGAGCAGGCGCCCGAGATCGGAGGATCCGCAAGGGGGCCCAGGAGTAGGTTGGTGGAGCAGGCGCCCAGGATCGGAGGTTCCACCAGGGGGCCCAGAAGCAGGTCAGCACTCTCAGTGCCTGGGACAGGGAGTCTCTTCTTACCTGCTCCCGCAGCCGCGCGTGTGCAGTCCTCTGCCTCCTGGTTCAGTTCTGGCTCCTCCAGGGCTGGGACACTGCTGGTGGAGTTCAGCGCTGGCTGCTGCCAGATCACAAGCTTCTCCAGCAGCTCCTTCTTCCAGTCGGCGACAGAATCCTGCTGGGCCCTCTCCATCCTCCGGCCTAGCTCCTGGATTTCAGCTTAGAGGAACTCGGTATCCTCCAGGGATAACTCTGTCATTGCCTCCTCCAGGGTGAGAGGCGTTGCTGCTTGCTGCAGGCCATGGACGGGAGCTTGCTCCTGACTCTCCTCCATGTCGCCTGCAGGGTGCGGTCTGTCTAGATTGCTGGGGACTCCACCCTGTCTCCCACGTTTCTTCTTTCCTCTCCACTTTCGCGGGCGGTTCCATGGCAACTTGCTGTCGGCCACACCTTGTGGCGGCCCCACCAGCTAGATGGACACATCCACATACTTGGTCACTGTTGCTCGGGGCGGGCCTCGCTTTTGGCGGCTTTCTGGAACCCGGCCCACGATGGGGGGCGGTTTCTTGTTGTCTTTTGGCTCACACATAATGGCGCCCGTTCTTCGGGGGCGGGCACCACATTCAGTATAGAACACAGTCTCTAGGCGCACAATACCTAGTGATAACGGGTGGGTTCATATCCTGTTCACGACGCCAAAGTTGATGCGCCCCCTGGGCCATGGGGTACTCGGTGCCGGGCCGGTCGTTGCTAGGGGAGATGTCTCAGCGGCGGTGACCCGGTCCGTGACCCAGGGCGGTCAATCAAAAGGGGATTATTTACAGGGGATTTATAGTTTTTATATACAGTCCGTGACGCCACCTGTGGTATGCGGCTATATGGAGCCGCCGCTGCGGAGCAGGTCCTCTGGAGCTGGTGTAGATGCAGCAGAGTTGGTTTAGCTCTCCACAGGTAAAGCTTAGCTCCAGGGCTGTGCTGAGTTGTTATGGATGTTGCGGTGTAGTGCAGGGGGTGATGGCGCAGCAATAAGTTCACAGAGAGAGTGGGGTGCAGTCTTCAGAGTTTACTCACAGTTGTCAAGTTCCTGTGGTTGCACTGTACAGATTACAGCCTCCCACATCGTGCTGCGTTCACCAGGCAGGGGTTCAGCCAACCCCCAGGTACCTCCAGAGTACATAACAAGACCCCCTTCTGTGTGTTCCTTCTGGCCGTCTCCCTGCACCTCACACCTAGTGTGCCAATCCAGTGACCGCGGACCTTGTCGGGCGACGTCTTCTCTGTCCCCTGGGTCCTCTATGGCTACCTTCTTGGTGAGACAGATGTGGATTGTGGCTGCAGTACCTGAAATCCTACAGCCTCTGGTTTCCTAGTTGAGACTTGAAGAACTCTGCTAGTTTAGTGACCGGTCCCCTCTGTGCGACCTGACCCCTCCACCTCCTGGTAGATTTGGGCATACGGGTGGCCTCCAGCACTTCCCGTACCCCTGGGATCACTTAAACGTTCCTGGAGCCTCTCCTTCTCCTCTCTCCAGTCCTGGGCCTCTCCTCAGGCCATCCTCCTGAGCAGAGCTCATACAGAGCTCCTGCTCCCAACTCCTCCTGTCACTGAAGAACCCCTCTAGAATGTTCCACCCTCTTTTTATATCACTTCTTCCAATGCTTCCCTGATTTACTTCCTCCACCCACACCCACTACATGGTTCCCCCTACTTTGGTTCCCCCCACTCCAACCAGGGACAGGGCTCAGCAGGAAGCGCGACACATCTTGCCCTTCCAGCTGGTCTGGAGTAGTGTAGTGTTGGATGCAGGTGTTAGGGTCCCGGGCTGTACTCCTTCCTTACCTGAGAGTGAGGTACCACACCTCTGGGTGAGATGCAGTACCTCTGTGGCAACCGAACTCTCAGGGGCGCCACATACCCGCTTGGTAAAACACAGCACATCCGCGGGCTGAAACAGAGTAAAAACAAGGTATTTCAGACTTACAAAAATTTTAGAATGCATTCACATATAAGATTAATCATAACTTTTCTTCCCTATGGGAAGGCACATTTTCTTAAACGTTACTGGTTACTGTAGAAAACTTTTTAAAGAACATTTTTCTTTATACTCATAAAACATTTCTCTCATAAAACATTTTTATCTCTTTTCAAGTAAGTTCAGCAAACTGTAGTGAGGTCTGTAACCAGGTGTCCATCTCACTGGATAAGGTGCAACTTTAGCAACATGAGTGAACCATCAGAAAACCCTCAACGTAGGCCCTGGGCGTCAATGTACTGCGTGTGCTAGGTCAAATGCTTCACATACTCCTGCTGCGGGGTTGCTTTGCCCTCTGGAGTTTCCTAGTGCGCCTGGGACGCATCTCACAATGGATTTTATTACTGATCTTCCAGTGTCCAAGGGTTTTACTGTCTTATGGGTTGTTGTGGACCGTTTTAGTAAGATGTGTCATTTGGTTCCATTCATTAAGTTGCCCTGCGCCAAGACACTCGTTAAGGCGTTTGTTAAGGAGATTGTCAAGCTCCATGGCGTTCCCACGGATATTGTTTCTGATAGAGGACCTCAGTTTGTGGCTCGCTTTTGGCGTGCTTTTTGTGACAGGTTGTTAGTCCATTTGTCTTTTTCGTTTGGTTATCATCCTGTGTCTAATGGACAAACTGAAAGAAAGAACCAGGATGTTGAACAGTTTTTGCGTTGTTTTGTGGCGGACAATCAAGAGGTGTGGTCTGAGTTTCTGCCTCTCGCAGAATTTGCTCTTAACAATCATACACCCTCCTCTGCTGTGTGCTCTCCTTTTTTTTGTTGTACTGGGGGACATCCGTCTTTTGGTTCGTTCTCCAAATTGGGGTCGGCGGTGCCGGAGGAGGAGAATTTTTCCGGTGATTTGGAGAGAGTTTGAACTAATGTACATTGTGTTATGTTCTGCCACCAAAGCTAAGGAAAGAGAGGAGATCTATCCCTACTATAGGACTCAGCTGAATCCCTACGATGTAACAGGGAACCTGATCCTGCGATCAGACCTGCTAAAGTCCTAATCTAGTCTGTACGGAGACCTATAGATGTGCGGAGGGAATCCCTACAAGTACTAAGGACTGGGAGGAATATGGGACACCTCCTAACAGAAATAGTAGCAGACAGACGAACAAACAAAATAGATAGAACATAGAGGTCCGTAGACCAAGCAAACTAACAGAGTTAGATACAGAGCACAGGCTAGCTAGAAAGTAGATATACAATGAAGTCCAGCAAAGCCAGAAGGGCGGAGCAGGATTAAATAGGCCAACAAGGTCATGTGACCAGCAAAGGAAAAAAAACCTAACAGCAAGGTTCTAACAGTACCCCCTCTTCTAAGAGGATCCTCCGGATCCCCTAGGACCAGGCTTATCAGGAAATCTCCTGTGAAACGCTCTGATAAGTCTGGACGCGGAAACATCATCCGACCTCACCCAAGAGTTATCCTCGGGTCCGAAACCTTTCCAGGCCACAAGATACTGCAAACTACCTCTATACCGTCTAGAGTCAAGGATGCGAAAAATTTCATATTCCCCGTCCTCCACCACCGGAGGAACAGAGGCAGAGGCGTCACCATCCGACACAACAGCTTTTTTTAACAGAGAGACATGAAATACCGGATTAATTCTCCAGGAGGTAGGAACCTCCAACCTAACAGCAGATTGGTTGACAACCTGAAGCACCTTAAAGGGCCCTCCAAACTTGGGACCCAATTTCTTAGAAGGAATCCTCAACCGCAGATTCCTAGAGGACAACCAAACCATGTCACCAACAGCGAACAAAACCTCCTGTCGTTTCCTATCAAAGTAGTCTTTAGATTTTCTGTTGGCCTCCTGAAGATTACCACACACATCCGTCCAAACTCTTTCCAAATCACCGGAAAAATTCTCCTCCTCAGGCACGGCAGATCCCAACTTGGAGAACGACCCAAACGACGGATGTCTCCCAGAACAACAAAAAAAAGGCGAACAACCAGCAGAAGAAGATGTATGATTGTTCAGAGCAAATTCAGCAAGTGGCAGAAACTCAGACCACCCCTCTTGATTGTCTGCCACAAAACAACGCAAGAACTGCTCAACATCCTGGTTTTTCCTTTCTGTCTGGCCATTAGATTCAGGATGATATCCGGACGAAAACGACAAATGAATTCCCAACCTGTCACAAAAGGCACGCCAAAAACGAGCCACGAACTGAGGACCCCTATCAGAAACAATGTCAGTAGGAACGCCATGAAGTCTGACAATTTCCTTGACAAAGGCCTTAGCGAGAGTTTTAGCGCAGGGCAGTTTGACGAAGGGAGCCAAGTGACACATCTTGCTAAAACGGTCCACGACCACCCAGATGACAGTAAAACCCTCAGAGGGGGGAAGGTCAGTTATAAAGTCCATAGCCAAATGTGTCCAAGGAGCACTGGGGACCTCCAAAGGACAAAGCAACCCCGCAGCAGGAGTATGTGAGGACTTAGATCTAGCACATATAGTACATTGGCGCACCCACTTAATGACTTCCTTCTGCCATCCAGGCCACCAAAAACTGCGACCCACCAGTCTCTTGGTCTCAGAGATTCCGGGATGACCTGCCAACCGAGATTCGTGACACTCAACAAACAAATCTCTCCTAAAGGTCCCAGGCACAAACAACCTCCCATGAGGAGTGTTAGATGGGGCATTCTCCTGAGCTTTAAGAATCTCATCTTCCAAAACGGAGTCTAAAGCAGCTATCACAACACCTTCTTGTAAAATGTTTTCCTCTTTCTCAGCACCGACTATGGGAGAAAAACTGCGAGACAAGGCATCCGCCTTAACATTCTTAGTACCAGGGATGTAAGTAACGGAGAAATTAAACCGCGAGAAAAACAGTGCCCACCTAGCCTGACGGGCATTCAGGCGCTTGGCAGCATCAAGATATATCAGATTTTTATGATCCGTAAGAACCTGAACGGGAAATTCCGCACCTTCCAAGAAGTGGCGCCAGTGTTCAAATGCGAGTTTAATAGCCAATAATTCCCGATTACCAATATCGTAATTCAGTTCAGTCTCCGAAAATTTTTTTGAAAAAAAGGCACAGGGATGTAATCCATCCCCGTTATCCTGAGACAATACTGCTCCAACCCCCACAGAGGAAGCATCAACCTCAACCAAAAACGGCTTAGTCACATCAGGCTGCATAAGGATGGGAGCAGAGGTGAACCTCTCCTTGAGATACACAAAAGCTTCAATGGCCTCAGAAGACCACTGAACCGCATCAGCACCTTTCCTGGTGAGATCGGTCAGAGGTTTGACAATACTAGAAAAAGTTTTTATGAATTTTCTGTAATAATTGGCGAAACCTAAAAACCTCTGTATCGATTTCAAACCAATAGGCCTAGGCCATTCCTGTATAGCTTGAACTTTAACCGGATCCATCTCAAAACCTTCGCTGGAGATAATGTAACCCAAAAAACTAATTCTCTGTACAGCGAATTCACATTTCTCCAGCTTAGCAAAAAGCGAATTGTCCATTAATAACTCTAATACCTCACGTACGCTCCGCCAATGAGACTCCAGATCCGGCGAATAAATCAAAATGCCATCCAAATACACAACCACATTTTTGCCGATCAAAGGCCCAAGGATGTCATTAATAAGATTCTGAAAAAATGCAGGAGCATTGGTAAGACCAAAAGGCATCACCAGATTCTCAAAATGACCCACAGGAGTGTTAAAAGCAGTCTTCCATTCGTCACCCTCCTTCATGCGCAACAGATTGTATGCCCCCTTAAGGTCAATTTTAGAGAACCACTTGGCCCCCATTAACTGGTTAAACAGATCAGGAATCAATGGCAGTGGGTAAGGATTGCGTACAGTAATTTTGTTAATCTCACGAAAATCCAGACAAGGACGTAAACCACCGTCCTTCTTTTTTACAAAAAAAAATCCAACCGCCACAGGAGACTTAGAGGGCCTAATGTGACCGGCGGCCAAACTTGTCTGTATGTATTCCTCCAAAGCCTTCCTCTCAGGAATAGTAAGGTTAAATAAACGACTTTTAGGAAGAGTCGCTCCAGGGACAAATTCAATAGAGCAATCATAGTCTCTATGGGGAGGCAAAACCTGCGATTCCTTCTCAGAAAAAACTCTCCAAAAATCCTGAATAGGAACAGGCAATTCTCCCCTATCCAAAGCTGCAATACGCCCGTTACAACACTTGTCATAACATTTATGGCTCCAGGATTTAATTTCACTGGTAGACCAATCCAGTACAGGATTGTGAAATTTTAACCAGGGCAAACCCAATATTACTGGAGAAGGCAAATTATTCAACACTACCAAATCCAATTTCTCATGGTGAACACCATTAATAGTGAGAGGAAATTCACTGACCTTGAGAGTAATATTCTTCAAAGGGGAACCATCCACAGAAACCACAGCAATGGGGGATGATAAAGGTTCAGGTTTTAAATTGAGTCTTTCCACAAATCCCCCATCAATTACATTCAGAGTAGACCCACAATCCACAAACACCCGAAATTCCATTAATTTTTCCTGAGCAATCGTGGAAGCAGCTAAAAATATACCCTTGGAATTTAAACAGGCAATACGGGCATGACTGACCATTTTTTTTTCTTTCTTCATACGAAGCTCACAGCCTTTAATCAAATGACCAGATTTTCCGCAATAGAAACACAAGCCTTCCGAAAAACGACGGTCTTTTTCTTGAGAGCGAGGTGCCACCGATCCAATCTCCATCGGTTCACCACTGTTAGTACACACATTCTCATAACCAGAAACTGACATAGCAGAGGATTTGCTCTCATTAACCCTTGCACGCAGTCTCCTATCCACCCGTATAGCTAATTGCATAGCCTGTTGCAAATCTTCAGGTGTAGGATAAGCAATTAGCAGGTCTTTAACCCTTTCACTGAGCCCAGCAAGAAATAGACTTTTCAGAGCAGAATCGTTCCACCCTGTTTGAGTGGACCAACGACGAAAATGAGTACAATATTTTTCCACATTACCTGATCCTTGTTTTAAACGTCTCAACTCAGTCTCAGCTGATGCCACACGGTCAGGATCATCATATAATAGTCCTAAAGCAGAAAAAAAACTATCCACTGATCTGAAGCATGTATCACTAGGTTGCAAAGAAAAGGCCCACTCCTGAGGCTCTTTGCGCAAAAGTGACATTATGAACCCTACGCGCTGGGATTCATCCCCAGAGGACTTGGGTCTCAAACGAAAATACAATAAGCAAGCATTTTTAAATGAAAAAAATTCTCGATGTTCACCAAAAAATAAATCCGGCAAACATACCTTAGGCTCCAAGAAATATGCTCCAGGACAGTTACTCACGTGCTGACGGAGCTCGGCCACTTCCAGAGAGAGTCCCTGCAGGTGTTTAGCCAAATCCTGAACCGACACCATGATGGAACAGAAAAATCTTTCCTTAGAGAATTTGCAGGCTGGACTTACTGTTATGTTCTGCTACCAAAGCTAAGGAAAGAGAGAAGATCTATCCCTACTATAGGACTCAGCTGAATCCCTACGATGTAACAGGGAACCTGATCCTGCGATCAGACCTGCTAAAGTCCTAATCTAGTCTGTACGGAGACCTATAGATGTGGGGAGGGAATCCCTACAAGTACTAAGGACTGGGAGGAATATGGGACACCTCCTAACAGAAATAGTAGCAGACAGACGAACAAACAAAATAGATAGAACATAGAGGTCCGTAGACCAAGCAAACTAACAGAGTTAGATACAGAGCACAGGCTAGCTAGAAAGTAGATATACAATGAAGTCCAGCAAAGCCAGAAGGGCGGAGCAGGATTAAATAGGCCAACAAGGTCATGTGACCAGCAAAGGAAAAAAAACCTAACAGCAAGGTTCTAACACATTGCAACCTTCAAGAGGCTAACAAGAAGTCCAAGAAGTATTTTGACAGGAAACATAAGGAGGTTTTGTTTACTGTGGGTGACATGGTTTGGTTGTCCTCGAAGAACCTGCATTTGAGGATTCCCTCTAAAAAACTGGGTCCTAAGTTTGTGGGTCCATTTAAAGTGCTTCAGGTTGTTAACCCATCTGCTGTTAGGTTGGATGTCCCTACTTCCTGGAAGATTAATCCTGTGTTTCATGTTTCCTTGTTGAAAAAGGCTGGTGTATCTGATAGGAATGCCACTGTCACAGTACCTCCTGTGGTGGAAGACAGCGAATATGAAATTTCTCGTATCTTGATTTCTAGATGGCATAGAGGGAGATTACAGTATTTCGTCTACTGGAAGGGTTTCGGTCCCGAAGACAACTCCTGGGTAAGGACGGATGATGTCTCTGCTCCTAGGCTTGTTAAAGCTTTCCTCAAGAGGTTTCCGGATAGGCCTGGGCCTGGAGGATCCGGAGGATCCTCATAAAAGAGGGGGTACTGTTAGAACCCCCCTGTTTGTTTTTTCCATCTTGTGTTTTGCGGTCACGTGACCATCTGCCTTTATATTCCAGCTCCACCCTTTTGGCTGTGCTGGACTTCAATGTTTGACTGTTTCTCTAGCCAGGTGCTTCTGTGACTTTCTCTGTCAGTTCTCTTGGTCCTTCTGGGACCTCTAGTACCTTTTTGTCAGTTTGTCTTTTTGTGTTCTGCAACTACTTCTCTGTTTAGGAGGTGTCTAGTGGTGAGCGGGCATTCTCGACACATCTCGGTACTCGACCGAGCATCTCATTACTCGGGATGTTCGGCGAGCACCGAGGATTTCCGGGTTACTTGGGCGGGAGCTCGGGTCTCTGCCCTGCATGTTTGGCGCTCTTTACAGAGCCAAGGAATCTGCAGGGATTGCCAGCCAGTCACTGTAATGCCTCAGCCATGTTGGTTGTGGGCATTACAGTGATTGGCTGGCCGCACAGCGTCACCTCGAGTATTTAAAACCGGGCGGCGCCATCTTGGACACAGTCGCTCCAGATCAGATGGTGTAGGGAGAGTGCTGCTGAGCTAGGGAGAGATTTATACTGCAAAATAGGTAGTGTAGGTTCTCTAAAGCCTGCAAAATCAAACAAACAGTCCTTCTCAAAACTAATATCCATCCCAGATATCAGGCAGGCAGGCTGTATAGGAGACGCAGTGGTTATACCAACAAACACTGCATTACAGTCCTCTGTGCTGCTTCTCAAATTGATTATTCTTAGCCCCAGGTCTCAGGAGCCAGGAAAAATCCTTTTTTTTCATCTAAATCCTCTTTTTTTTTTCCCTCAGTCAGACTGTACAAATACCCGTCTTATTAACCTTTTCATATCCCCCCCCCCAAAAAAAAAAAAAAAATTTAGTGTGTCTGTGAGTGTTCAGACACAAATATATCTGTTTAAAAAAGTCTGGTTTCGGCCAGATAACTAGAACTGTGGTTTTGCAGTTCCACGGTTCAAATCTCTTTATTATGCACTTTTTTGCCTTTTTTCCATAAAAAAAACAGCTTGAGTGACTCGCTGACTGTTCAGACACAAATATATCTGTTTAAAAGATTCTGGTGTAGGCCAGAGAAATAGAACAGTGGTTTTCCTCTTCCACGGTTCAAATCTGGGTATAATCCACCTTTTTGCATAAAAAAAAAAACAGTTTCAGTGTCTCGCTGACTGTTCAGACACAAATTTATCTGTTTAAAAGATTATGGTGTAGGCCAGAAAAATAGGACTGTGGTTTTCCTCTTCCACGGTTCAAATCTGGGTGTAATCCACCTTTTTGCATAAAAAAAACAGTTTCAGTGTCTCGCTGACTGTTCAGACACAAATATATCTGTTTAAAAGATTTTGGTGTAGGCCAGAGAAATAGAACTGTGGTTTTCCTCTTCCATGGTTCAAATCTGGGTGTAATCCACCTTTTTGCATAAAAAAAACAGTTTCAGTGTCTCCCTGACTGTTCAGACACAAATATATCTGTTTAAAAGATTCTGGTGTAGGCCAGAGAAATAGAACTGTGGTTTTCCTCTTCCACGGTTCAAATCTCCTTTTTATTACCCTTTTGCCATTGATATTGCGAGTGTAAGCTATTTTACTTCATTCACAATGGGCAAGGCGTGTGGCAAGGGACGTGGAACTTGACGTTCTTGTGATGGTGCGTGCAGAGGACGGGGCCGTGGTCAAGGTCAAAATGTGCCACGACCAACAGCCACATCTTCTCTCTCCCAGTTCTTGACCAAATTACTAGGGAAGCACAAAACAACACCACTATTGCGAACTGATCAGTGTGAACAGGTTATTTATTGGATAGCAGATAATACTTCCAGTCAACTGGGCACCACCACCTCCGGTCTGTCTTCCACACGGTCAAGTGTTAGTAGCCGTGAGTCTCGACAGCATACTCCTCCTCACCCTGATTCTCCTTCCTCCCACCATGCCGAGTGTTGTCAGACAGCATATGATCCCACACTTGGACACTCTGAAGAGCTGTTCACTGGTCCATTTCCAGATTTGTGCTCCTCGTCTGCTCCGCTTGAAGTGGTGGAAGAGGAGATCCCATGTAGCGATGGCCAAATATTTGAAAGGGAGGGAGGCACAGTACCCCAACAGGCAGGAAGAAGCAGTGTGATGGCTGCAGACAGAAGGCGGGCAACCATTCCCCGTAACACCAACACGAGGGACGTTGCCAGTACAACCGATAGGTCTTCCAGAGTCTGGAATTTTATTAAAAACTCTGCTGATAACCCAAAAAGGATATTTGTACCACCTGCCAGGCCAGCATCAGCAGGGGTGACAAAACTACCAACCTGACCACCACCAGCATGATCAGGCACATGTCAGCAAAGCACCCGACTTTGTGGGCGAACTCCAGGGTCCACGACCAGTGTCAGCGGGTGTCACCACTGCTTCTTCCGCTGTTGTGCGTGTAAGAGAACCCCCTATCCATACTGCATGCAAAGATGCCCCCTCCTCTCAGTCTTCACTTGTTATGGCAGTTTCTCAAGAAACAGCATCCACGTCCACGTCCCACCGCAGCGTTCAATTGTCCATATTCCAGACCTTTGAACTAAAGCGCAAATTTGCAGCCAACGCCCCACAGGCCACAGTCCTAAATTCACACCTTTCATGACTGCTTGCATTGGAAATGCTACCTTTTAGGCTGATGGAGGCGGAATCCTTCCACAACCTTATGGCGGTGGCCGTCTCTCGGTACTCGGTCCCCAGCCGACACTATTTTGCCCGGTGCCCGGTTTTACACAAGAACGTGTCCCAAAACATTTGCCGTGCCCTCAACAACGCAGTTACTGGGAGAGTCCACCTGACAACGGACACGTGGACAAGTGCTTGTGGCCAGGGACGGTACATCTCCCTGACGGCACACTGGGTAAACATAGTGGAAGCCGGAACCCATTCGGACCTTGAGACGAACACATCTTCCCCACACCGAGGATTATGGGCCCTATGTCAGTCAGAGGTGCCCCCACAGTGTACAGCTCCTGCGCATCATCCTCCTCCTCCTCCTGCTCATGTTCAGCCTCCATCTCAGATATCACCACATCAGTTACAAGCTGGAAGCACTGCAGTACTGCCTCAGCCAAGCGGCAACAGGCTGTAATGAAACTCATAAGCTTAGGTGATAAACCTCACACTGCTTGTGAGTTGTGGACAGCTGTGAAAGAGCAGGCAGATCTGTGGCTGAGACCGCTGAACCTACATCCAGGCATGGTCGTGTGTGACAATGGCCATAACCTGGTGGCGGCTCTGAGGAGAGGCGAGATCACACACGTACCATGCCTGGCTCATGTGCTTAACCTCGTGGTTCAGCGGTTTCTTAAATTGTACCCTGAGTTGCTAGATCTGCTCGTCAAAGTACACCGCCTGTCAGCTCATTTTCGGAAGTCGGCTACAGCTTCCGCCGCCCTTGCTGTGTTGCAGCAGCGTTTGAAGCTTCCGTCACACCGACTGGTGTGTGATGTCCCCACACATTGGAACTCTACCCTCCACATGTTGCAACGGATTTGTGAGCAGAAGATAGCAGTTGTGGAGAACCAGCTGCAACAAGTCCGTCGATATTCAGATCATACTCCACAGATAAGACCTCAGGAGTGGACCTGGATGTCTGACATATGTTCCATCCTGACAAACTTTGAGGAGTCCACGAAGATGGTGAGTGGTGATGACGCCATCATTAGCGTCAGCATCCCACTTGTCTGTCTTTTGCAACGCTCTCTGAAGAGAATTAAAGAGGAGGCATTGCAGCCAGGGTATGATGAGATGGATCAAGAAGCCATAACGGGAGATTACACACAGCCCAGCCTCATCTTATCCCAAACGTGCATTGGGGGACAATGAGGGAGAGGAGGAGGAGGAGGAAGAACAGGATCTGGTGTCATGCGCTGTAGACGGTAGTACCTGTACAACTGTCATACCGTCGGTTCAGCGTGGGTGGCGTGAGGACAGGGTGGAGGAAGAGGAGGAGGAGAGCATGGTCAGTCATCATCTTGGTGAGGACATGGAAGTCTTGCCCGTTACCAGTCTGGCACGCATGGCTGACTTTATGTTACGCTGCCTTAATCGTGACCCTAGTGTTGTCAAAATGTTGGGTGACAGTCATTACTGGTTGGTGACACTTTTAGACTCTTTTTCCTGAGGTGGAGAGGTCTACAAAAATGGGGCAGTACCAGAAGGCCCTTGCTGCAGAACTGTTAAAAAAATTCCCATCTGAACACGCTAGCGGCAGAGGTCACAGTTCGTTGACCAGCCAAGGCGTACAGGTGAGAGAGACGCAACTCCAATCCAGCAGAGGCAGGGGAACACTGTCAACGTTCTGGGACAGTTTTCTGAGACCCGCCCAGCTTACAGGCCCTGAGGCGCGGGGTACTCTCACAACGAGTGGAAAGTTTCAAAAGAAGGTGAGGGAGTACCTTGCCGACCGTACCAGCGTCCTCCGTGATTCCTCTGTGCCTTTTAATTATTGAGTATCCAAGCTGGACACTTGGAATGAACTTGCTCTGTACACCTTGGAGGTCCTGGCCTGCCCTGCCACTAGCGTGTTATCGGAGCGTGTTTTTAGTGCCGCTGGGGGCACTCGCCTGTCAACTGACCATGCTGACAACCTGACCCTTATCAAAATGAACAAGGGCTGGATTGGGCCAGACTTCTCATCACCACCAAATGACAGCAGAGTAACATAAAGTCAAATCCACTGTGTTATTTAGGGAGGTGTATTCCCATGCACCGCTTCACACCCACACATGGGTATACGCTTCCTCATTTTGGCTGTTTTTTGCTCTTCTCCTTATCCTCAGCCTTCACCACCACTATACGACCAGGATGACCGTGGTCTGTGTTGCCAGCATTGCAAGTTTCTCCATCCTAATTTTTGTCAGCTTTTGCTTGGAAGGCATTTGCAAAGACTATGGGAGACCCACTCCCCAATAATGGGAATAATATTTTTAATATGCTGTACTGCATGGCTCTTGTAAGGGGCATTAAAATCGTCTTGTTAAGCTACTGTGACCTCCACGTCTCTTCCAAGGGGCATTAAAACCGTCTTGCTAAGCTACTGTGACCTCCACGTCTCTTCCAAGGGGCATTAAAACCGTCTTGTTAAACCACTCTGAACTCCACGTCTCTTCCAAGGGGCATTAAAATCGTCTTGTTAAGCTACTGTGACCTCCACGTCTCTTCCATGGGTCATTGATATTCTCTTTTTATTCCACTGGGACCTCCACCACTCATCCAAGGGGCATTGATATTGTCTCTTTATTCCACTGGGACCTCCACCACTCTTCCAAGGGGCATTGATATTGTCTTTTTATTCCACTGGGACCTCCACGTCTCTTCCAAGGGGCATTAGAACCGTCTTTTTAAGCTACTGTGACCTCCACATTTCTTCCAAGGGGCATTAAAACCGTCTTGTTAAACCACTCTGAACGCCACGTCTTTTCCAAGAGGCATTAAAATCGTCTTGTTAAGCTACTCTGACCTCCATGTCTCTTCCAAGGGGCATTAAAATCGTCTTGTTAAACCACTCTGAATTTTTTGTCTTTTTATTCCACTGCGACCTCCACCACTCTTCCAAGGGGCATTGATATTGTCTTTTTATTCCACTGGGACCTCCACGTCTCTTCCAAGGGGCATTAGAACCGTCTTGTTAAGCTACTGTGACCTCCACGTCTTTTCCAAGGAGCATTAAAACCATCTTGTTAAACCACTCTGAACACCACGTCTTTTCCAAGTGGCATTAAAATCGTCTTGTTAAGCTACTGTGACCTCCATGTCTCTTCCAAGGGGCATTAAAACCGTCTTGTTAAACCACTCTGAACTCCACAGCTCTTCCAAGGGGCATTGAAATGTTGTTTTTATTTACCTCTAACCTCCACGACTCTTCCAACGGGCATTGCAGTTCCTCCTAATTTTAGTCAGCTTTTGCTTTTCAATGCATAGGCGAACACTAAGGGAGACCCACTCCCCAATAATGGGTAGAAGGTTTTTAGTACGCTGTAATCCACGTCTGTTTAAAGGGGCATTGCAGTTCCTCATAATTTTTGGAAAGCCTTCCATTCACTGCTTAGGCCTGCAGTATACAGGAGACCCAGTTGCTATAAATGAAAAAAGCGGTTTAGTTAAGGCCCTCTAACCTCCATGTCACTTCCAAGGGGCATTGGAGTGCCTCGAAATTTTTGGTAGGCATTGCACTCACTGTATGCCCTATAACTGTGTAGCTGAACCGCTCCTATTGGTACAGAAACATATCCTACAAGACATGTGTGGTTGACTGGCCTGATATTGATGTGAATGGTCTCTGTTCCTCCTGCTCTTTCTCCTTTGCCACCACCTCATCCATCATTCTTCACCTGAAGTTTTGTTTTAACGGGAGTCATAGAACTGGGATAGTAGCAGGAAAACCTGATTGACCCAGAACCCGCAATCCTCTATGTCTGGAGGACGTGTTGCATCCCAGTGTCCAACTGTGTCCCGGCTTCCACAATATTAACCCAGTGTGAAGGAGTCAGTGAGATGGACCATCCCTGGCCACATTCACTTGTCCACGTATTTGTGGTTAGGCTGTCCTTCAAATAGGGGTGGCTGGGGACCGTTTATGGACACCCGGCCACCCCCAGGCGACTGAGAACCGTGTGCGAGCACCCAGCCGCGGGGCGACTGGGGACCAAGCGTGGACACCCGGCCGCTGGGCGGCTGGTGACTGAGTATGGATACCAGGCCTCCGACGCAGCCATGACGTGGTGGCCAGATTCCGCCTCCACATGCCTAAAAGGCCCAATTTCAAGTGCAAGCAAGCAGTATGGTATTGCAGCCTGGCTGCATATTTGCGCTTGCATTGCAAGGAATGGGGGAGGTACAATTGAACACTGCCCTGGGACAAGAACTTGCACAGGGATAGTTGCAAGTCTGCATCTTCTGATGCAGCAAGGATGACTTCTGATGGGCACACTTTTAGGCAGTGACCTGGGTGTCAGAGATGCTCCCAGGGGTCTTCCCCATGCTATTCCCATGTCTTTTCAGCACTGTATGAATGTGTCACACAGCACATGACCAGATAAGGTTGAAAAATGTTAAAATGACATTTCCCGGTGAATACATTTGACACAGTTGAAAGCAATACAAAAGTGCAAACACGCATACAAAAATGCTACTTGTGAACATAGCCCAAGGTGTGGAGGAGTATTTTTGTTTTTGGTTATTTAATTTACCTTATATACAAGTCTTTATCCTGGAAAGGAAGTTCCTTATCATATTTCACAGGAAAACCGTTTCAGTTTAGTTTTTGAACGTTTTATTGTGAGCCCGTAAAAGTGGCGTAATACCTCTGACCACGTTGTTGACAGCAGTGACCTGGGGGTCATAAATGCTTCCTGGGGCGATCCCCATGCTGTCCCCATGTCATTTGAGCACTGTCACTATCGTTTTGGATGCAAGAAAGTGCCAATGATTCTGCGCTCCTCCGGGTCAGAAGAAGGGATGCATTACCCAGTGCTTGGTTAAGAGTCCATTTATTTAGAAGCTAAAATCAGACGCGTTTCGTGGACGCCCTGTCCACTTCATCAGTGCATAGCTTGTGTCAGGTATAGCAAGGAGTGGACATATATATACAAAAAATGTGAAAAAAACTGGCGCCAAAACAAGGTGGCCATTAAGGCAGAAAAGTACAATCAATAAAAAGGCATAAATTTGAGTATCCATCAATATATATATGTGTCGGGAATAAAATATTGTTAGCATGATTAAAAAATAATTAAGAACGGATATAGTTCAATGCAAAATAATAAATAAATAATTAAAAAATCTAATATATATAATCGTCTTATCCTGTCTGTCTATCTGTCTGACTGTCTGTCCTTCTGTCAAGGAAATCCCGCGTTGCTGATTGGTCCGGCCGCGGCCAATCAGCGACACGGGATTTCAGAAAAAGATGGCGGCTGTTAGCGGCTCATCTGCCGTATGGTGGTCAGTGGCGATGCAGCCGGGAGATGAACGGCGCTCGCAGCAGAACTACCCCGACCGGCGGCGCTGCTTACCTCCATGCGGCTACCGTCGGGAAATCAGCGGCTAGGGCCGCTGATCTCCCAACGGCAAGTGTGAAGGGAGGACTGGGGAGCGGCGCCACCGGTCGGATACTTCTGCTGCGAGCAGCCGGTCATCTCCCGGATCTTGGCGCCAAATTTAAACACCGCTCTGCTGATTGGTCGCGCCCGCCGGCTGTGACCAATCAGCGATATTGGCGCCAAATTTAAACACTGCTCTGCACAGAGGACAGCGGCGATGCAGCCGGGAGATGACCGACGCTAGATGGTCATCTCCCGGCTGCTCGCAGCAGAACTACTCCGACCGGCGGCGCAGCTGACCTCCATGCGGCTACCGTCGGGAGATCAGTGGCTAGGGCCACTTATCTCCCGACGGCAAGTGTGAAGGGAGGACCGGGGAGCGGCAACGCCGGTCCGGATACTTCTACTGCGAGCAGCCGGTCATCTCCCGGCTGCTTGCAGCGGTAGTACCCGCACAGGCAGCGCCGCTCCCCCGTCCTCACTAATACGATTCGCTGATTGGTCGCGACAGCCGCCGGCCGCGACCAATCAGTAGTGTTGAGCGAGAACTAAAATGCTCGGGTGCTCAAAGCTCGGCCCGAGCTCGCTGTGATACTCGGGTGCTCGACCCGAGCAACGAGCCCAATGTTAGTCTATGGGAGACCCGAACATTTTTGTGGCGGCACCCCCGGCAGTCTATTAAAAGCCTAACAAGTGCCCAAAAAGATAGTGACAGTGCTCAAATGACATGGGGACAGCATGGGGATCGCCCCAGGAAGCATTTATGACCCCCAGGTCACTGCTGTCAACAACGTGGTCAGAGGTATTAAGCCACTTTTAAGGGCTCACAATAAAACGTTCAAAAATGGAACTGAAAGTGCTTTCCTGTGAAATATGTTAAGGAAGTTCCTTTCCAGGGTAAAGAATTGTGTATAAGGTAAAATAAATAACCAAAAACAAAAATACTCCTCCACACCTTGGGCTATGTTCACAAGTAGCATTTTTTATGCGTTTTTGCACTTTTGTGTTGCTTTCAACCGTGACAAATGCATTCACCGGGAAATGTCATTTTAACATTTTATAACCTTATCTGGCCATGTGCTGTGTGACACATGCATACAGTGCTGAAAAGACATGGGAACAGCATGGAGAAGACCCCTTGAAGCATCTCTGACACCCAGGTCACTGCCTAAAAGTGAGCCCATCAGAAGTCATCCTTGCCGCATCAGAAGATGCAGACTTGCAACTATCCCTGTGCAAGTTCTTGTCCCAGGGCAGTGTTCAATTGTACCTCCCCCATTCCTTGCAATGCAAGCGCAAATATGCAGCCAGGCTGCAATACCATACTGCTTGCTTGCACTTGAAATTGGGCCTTTTAGGCATGTGGAGGCGGAATCTGGCCACCATGTCATGGCTGCGTTGGCGACCTGGTATCCATACTCAGTCCCCAGCCGCCTGGCGGCCGGGTGTCCACGCTCAGTCCCCAGCCGCCAGGGGGCGGCCGGGTGTCCATACTCGGTCCCCAGCCGCCCCACGGCTGGGTGTCCACACACAGTCCCCAGCCGTCTGGGGGCAGCCGGGTGTCCATAAACGGTCCCCAGCCGCCCCTATTTCTCCTTGGAACATACCCCCACACACTTTACTTAGCCCGGCCTGCTTTAGGGCAGCATTGGACGAGCCCACCAGAGAACCAGACTCCTCCGGAGGGCCCTGGCTTCTCCATCAGGGGAGTTGAGAGTGCCAAGGTGAGGAGCATGATGATGATGATAGAAGTTAGCATCTGCTTTGTTTTCTTGGAATGCAAGCCCATGTATGTAGTAGTGGCTAGGCCTGAGGTGGTCAGCTTTTTGGCGCATATCCTACCTCCTCCGAGGATTACTGGATGTTTTCCTGGTACTATCCCAGTTCTATGACCCCCATTAAAACAAAGCTTCAGGTGATGAATGATGGATGAGGTAGTGGCAAAGGAGAAAGAGAAGGAGGAACAGGGACCATTCACATCAATATAAGGCAGTCAACCACATATGTCTTGTAGGATATGTTTCTGTAACAAAATGAGCGGCTCAGCTACACAGTTATAGGGCATACAGTGAGTGCAATGCCTACCAAAAATTTTGAGGCACTCCAATGCCCCTTGGAAATGACATGGAGGTTAGAGGGCATTAACTAAACCGTTTTTTCCATTTATAGCAACTGGGTCTCCTGTACACTGTTGGCCTAAGCAGTGAATGGAAGGCTTTCCAAAAATTATGAGGAACTGCAATGCCCCTTGAAACAGACGTGGATTACAGCGTACTAAAAGCCTTCTACCCATTATTGGGGAGTGGGTCTCCCTTAGTTTTCGCCTTTTCATTGAAAAGCAAAAGCTGACTAAAATTAGGAGGAAATGCAATGCCCGTTGGAAGAGTCAAGGAGGTTAGAGGTAATTAAAAATAACATTTCAATGCCCCTTGGAAGAGCTGTGGAGTTCAGAGTGGCTAAAGAAGACGCTTTTAATGCCCCTTTGAAGACACGTGGAGGTCACAGTAGCTTAACAAGATGGTTTTAATGCCCCTCGGAAAAGACGTGGAGGTCCCAGTAGCTTAACAAGACGGTTTGAATGCCCCTTGGAAGAGATGTGGAGGTCACAGTAGCTTAACAAGACGGTTTTAATGCCCCTAGGAAAAGTGGTGGAGGTCGCAGTAGCTTAACAAGATGGTTTTAATGCCCCTTACAAGAGCCATACAGTACAGCATCTTAAAAACATTATTCCCATTATTGGGGAGTGGGTCTCCCATAATCTTTGCTTATGCCTTCCAAGCAAAAGCTGACTAAAATTAGGAGGAAATGCAATGCCCGTTGGAAGAGTCATGGAGGTTAGAGGTAATTAAAAACAACATTTCAATGCCCCTTGGAAGAGCTGTGGAGTTCAGAGTGGCTTAAGTAGACTCTTTTAATTCCCCTTTGAAGAGACGTGGAGGTCACAGTAGCTTAACAAGACGGTTTTAATGCCCCTCGGAAAAGACGTGGAGGTCCCAGTAGCCTAACAAGACGGTTTGAATGCCCCTTGGAAGAGATGTGGAGGTCACAGTAGCTTAACAAGACGGTTTTAATGCCCCTCGGAAAAGTGTTGGAGGTCGCAGTAGCTTAACAAGACGGTTTTAATGCCCCTTACAAGAGCCATAGAGTACAGCATCTTAAAAACATTATTCGCATTATTGGGGAGTGGGTCTCCCATAATCTTTGCTTATGCCTTCCAAGCAAAAGCTGACTAAAATTAGGAGGAAATGCAATGCCCGTTGGAAGAGTCATGGAGGTTAGAGGTAATTTAAAACAACATTTCAATGCCCCTTGGAAGAGCTGTGGAGTTCAGAGTGGCTTAAGAAGACGCTTTTAAAGTCCCTTTGAAGAGACGTGGAGGTCACAGTAGCTTAACAAGATGGTTTTAATGCCCCTCGGAAAAGACGTGGAGGTTCCAGTAGCTTAACAGTCGGTTTGAATGGCCCTTGGAAGAGTCATGGAGGTCACAGTAGCTTAACAAGACAATTTTAATGCCCCTCGGAAAAGTGGTGGAGGTCGCAGTAGCTTAACAAGACGGTTTTAATGCCCCTTACAGGAGCCATGCAGTACAGCATATTACAAACATTATTCCCATTATTGGGGAGTGGGTGTCTCCCATAATCTTTGCTTATGCCTTCCAAGCAAATGCTGCCAAAAATTAGGACGGAGGAACTTGCAATGCCCCTTACAAGAGCCATGCAGTACAGCTATTACAAACATTATTCCCATGATTGGGGAGTGGGTCTCCCATAGTATTTTCTTATGCCTTCCAAGCAAAAGCTTCCAAAAATTAGGATGGAGGAACTTGCAATGCCCCTTACAAGAGCCATGCAGTACAGCATATTACAAACATTATTCCCATTATTGGGGAGTGTGTCTCCCATAGTCTTTGCTTATGCCTTCCAAGCAAAAGCTGCCAAAAATTAGGACGGAGGAACTTGCAATGCCCCTTACAAGAGCCATGCAGTACAGCATATTACAAACATTATTCCCATGATTAGGGAGTGGGTCTCCCATAGTATTTGCTTATGCCTTCCAAGCAAAAGCTGCCAAAAATTAGGACGGAGGAACTTGCAATGCCCCTTAACAGAGCCATAGAGTACAGCATCTTAAAAATATTATTCCCATTATTCAGGAGTGGGTCTCCCACAGTCTTTGCTTATGCCTTCCAAGCAAAAGCTGACAAAAATAAGGACTGAGGAAATTTCAATAATGGCAACACGGACCACGGTCATCCTGGTGGTATAGTGGTGGTGGAGGATGAGGATAAGGAGAAGAACATAAAACAGCCGAAATGAGGAAGCGTATACCCATGGGTGGGTGTTAAGCGGTTCATGTGACAACACCTCCCAAAAAAACACAGTGGATTTGACTTTATGCTACTCTGCTGTCATTTGGTGGTGATGATTAGTTTGGCCCAATCCAGCCCTTGTTCATTTTGATAAGGGTCAGCTTGTCAGCATTGTCAGTTGACAGGTGAGTGCGCTTACCAGTTATAATTCCCGCAGCGGCACTAAAAACACGCTCCGATAACACGCTGGTGGCAGGGCAGGCCAGGACCTCCAAGGCGTACAGAGCGAGTTCATTCCAAGTGTCCAGCTTGGATACCCAATAATTAAAAGGCACAGAGGAATCACGGAGGACGCTGGTACGGTCGGCAAGGTACTCCCTCACCATCTTTTGAAACTTTCCACTCCTTGTGAGAGTACCCTGCGCCTCAGGGCCTGTAAGCTGGGCGGGCCTCAGAAAACTGTCCCAGAACGTTGACAGTGTTCCCCTGCCTCTGCTGGATTGGAGTTGCCTCTCTCTCGCTTGTATGCCTTGATTGGTCAACGAATTGTGACCTCTGCCGCTAGCGTGTTTTAATGGGAATTTTTTTAACAGTTCTGCAGCAAGGGCCTTCTGGTACTGCCCCATTTTTGTAGACCTCTCCACCTCAGGAATAAGAGAGTGAAAGTCCTCCTTGTAGCGGGGGTCTAAAAGTGTCACCAACCAGTAATGACTGTCACCCAACATTTTGACAACGCAAGGGTCACGGTTAAGGCAGCGTAACATAAAGTCAGCCATGCATACCAGACTGGTAACGGGCAAGACTTCCTTGTCCTCACCAAGATGACGACTGACCATGCTCACCTCCGCCTCCTCCTCCTCCACCCCTGTCCTCAGGCCACCCACGCTGAACTGACGGTATGACAGTTGTACAGGTACTACCGTCTACAGCGCATGATACCAGCTCCTGTTCTTCCTCCTCCTCCTCTCCCTCATTGTTCCCCAATGCACGTTGGGATGAGATGAGGCTGGGTTGTGTGTAATCGACCGCAACGGCTTCTTGATCCATCTCATCATACTCTGGCTGCAATGCCTCCTCTTTCATTCTCTGCAGAGAGCGTTGCAAAAGACAGACAAGTGGAATGCTGACGCTAATGATGGCGTCATCGCCACTCACCATCTGGGTGGACTCCTCAAAGTTTGTCAAGATGGTACAGATATCAGACATCCAGGTCCACTCCTGAGGTCTTATGTGTGGAGTCTGACCTGAATATCGATGGCCTTGTTGCAGCTGGTACTCCACAACTGCTCTCTTTTGTTCTCAAATCCTTTGCAACATGTGTAGGGTAGAGTTCCAATGTGTGGGGACATCACACACCAGTCGGTGTGACAGAAGCTGCAAACGCTGCTGCAACACAGCAAGGGTGGCAGAAGCTGTAGCCAACTTGCGAAAATGAGCTGACAGGCGGCGTACTTTGACGAGCAGATCTGGCCACTCGGGGTACGATTTAAGATACCACTGAACCACGAGGTTAAGCACATAAGCCAGGCATGGTACGTGTGTGATCTCGCCTCGCCTCAGAGCTGCCACCAGGTTGCGGCCATTGTCACACACGACCATGCCTGGATGTAGGTTCAGCGGTCTCAGCCACAGATCTGCCTGCTCTTTCACAGCTGTCCACAACTCACAAGCAGTGTGAGGTTTCTCACCTAAGCTTATGAGTTTCAGCACAGCCTGTTGCCGCTTGGCTGAGGCAGTACTGCAGTGCTTCCAGCTTGTAACTGATGTGTTGATATCTGAGATGGAGGCTGAACATGTGGAGGAGGAGGATGATGCGCAGGAGCTGTACACTGTGGGGGCACCTCTGACTGACATAGGGCCCGCAATCCTCGGTGTGGGGAGGATGTGTTCCATCCCAAAGTCTGACTGGATCCCGGCTTCCACTATGTTTACCCAGTGTGCCGTCAGGGAGATGTACTGTCCCTGGCCACAAGCACTTGTCCACCTGTCCGTTGTCAGGTGGACTCTCCCAGTAACTGCGTTGTTGAGGGCACGGCAGATGTTTTGGGACACGTGCTAGCGTAGTGCGGGGATGGCACACCGGGCAAAATAGTGTTGGCTGGGGACCGAATACCGAGGGACGGCCACTGCCATAAGGTTGCGGAAGGATTCCGTCTCCACCAGCCTGAAAGGCAGCATTTCCAATGCAAGCAGTTGTGAAATGTGCGAATTTAGGACTGTGGCCTCTGGGGCGTTAGCTGCGAATTTCTGCTTTCGTTCAAAGGTCTGGGATATGGACAATTGAACGCTGCGGTGGGACGTGGACGTTGATGCTGTTTCTTGAGAAACTGCCATAACAAGTGAAGACTGAGAGGAGGGGGCATCTTTGCATGCTGTATGGACAGGGGATTGCCTTGCACACACAACAGGGGGTTCTATTGCACGCACAAGAAGCAGTGGTGACACCCGCTGACACTGGTCGTGGACCCTTGGGTTCACCCCACAAAATCGGGTGCTTTGCTGCCATGTGCCTGATCATGCTGGTGGTGGTCAGGCTAGTAGTTTTGTCACCCCTGCTGATGCTGGCATGGTAGGTGGTACAAATGGCCTTTTTGGAGTTATCAGCAGAGTCTTTAAAAAACTTCCAGACTCTGGAAGACCTACCGGTTGTACTGGTAACGTCCCTCGTGTTGGTTTTACGCGGAACGATTGCCCGCCTTCTGTCTGCGGCCACCACACTGCTTCTTCCTGCCTGTTGAGGTACTCTGCCTCCCTCTCCCTGTGTGCTGTTGGCCTCACTCTGCATGTCCTCCTGCCACGTTGGGTCAGTTACTAGATCATCCACCACCTCCTCCTCTTCCACTTGCACACCACGATCCTCCTCCTCACTTCCTGGCAATTGTGTCTAGTCATCGTCCACCTCTTGTGACAAATTGCCAGCATCGACTTCCTTTGGCCGTGGCTGTTCAAATATTTGGGCATCGCTACATGGAATCTCCTCTTCCACCACTTCAAGCGGAGCAGGCGAGGGGCACAAATCTGGAAATGGACCAGTGAACAGCTCTTCAGAGTGTCCGAGTGTGGGATCAGTTGCTGTCTGACGACACTCGGCATGGTGGGAGGAAGGAGCTTCAAGGTGAGGAGGAGTATGCGGTCGAGACTCACGACTGCTAAGAGTCGACCGTGTGGAAGACAGGCCGGAGGTGGTGGTGCCCAGGTAACTGGAAGTATTATCTGCTATCCAATTAATAACCTGTTCACACTGATCAGTTCGCAATACTGGTGTTGTTCTGTGCTTCCCTAGTAATTCGGTCAAGAAGTGGGAGCGAGAAGATGTGGCTGTTGGTTGTGGCACATTTTCACCTTGGCCACGGCCCCGTCCTCTGCACGCACCATCACCAGAACGTCCACTTCCACGTCCCTTGCCATGTGCCTTGCCCATTGTAAAGGAAGTAAAATAGCTTACACTCGCACTATCAATGGAAAAAGGGTAATAAAAAGTAGATTAGAACCGTGGAAGAGGAAAACCACAGTTCTATTTCTCTGGCCTACACCCGACTCTTTTAAACAATCTGAATAATCAGGGAGAAACTATTACTGTTTTTCTTTACGGAAAAAATACCAAAAGCTGAATAATAGAGATTTCTTACCGTCGAACAGCAAAACCACAGTTATAATTTACTGGTGTATTCCAGACTTTTTTAAATATATATATTTGCGGCTGAACAGTGAGCGACACACTCAAACTGTTTTTTTTAGATACAAATGGCCCAAAAGTGGATAATACAGAGGTTTGAACCGTGAAACTGCAAAACCACACTTGTATTTCTCGGGCCTACGCCAGACTATTTTCAACAGATATATTTGTGTCTGAACAATCAGGATACAATATTATTTATTTTTTACGGCAAAAAATGCCAAAAGCAGGATAATACAGAGATTTGACCCGTGGAACTGCATAACCACACTTGTATTTCTTGGGCCTACACCAGACTATTTTCAAAAGATATATTTGTGTCTGAACAATCAGGAGACACTATTATTTATTTT
This sequence comes from Phyllobates terribilis, assembly GCF_046119375.1. NCBI lineage: Eukaryota > Metazoa > Chordata > Amphibia > Anura > Dendrobatidae > Phyllobates > Phyllobates terribilis. Next base: position 262,583,086 of record NW_027362768.1, read on the forward strand.
TTTACGGCAAAAAATGCCAAGAGCCGGATAATAGAGATTTTTTACCTTGGAACAGCAAAACCACAGTTATAATTTACTGGTGTATACCAGACTTTTTTAAATATATATATTTGTGGCTGAACAGTGAGCAACACACTCAAACTGTTTTTTTTTAGATACAAATGGCCCAAAAGTGGATAATACAGAGGTTTGAACCGTGGAACTGCAAAACCACACTTGTATTTCTCGGGCCTACACCAGACTATTTTCAACAGATATATTTGTGTCTGAACAATCAGGAGACACTATTATTTATTTTTTACAGCAAAAAATGTCAAAAGCAGGATAATACAGAGATTTGACCCGTGGAACTGCAAAACCACACTTGTATTTCTCTGGCCTACACCAGACTATTTTCAACAGATATATTTTTGTCTGAAAAATCAGAAGACACTATTATTTTATTTTTTTACGGCAATAAATGCCAAAAGCAGGATAACAGAGATTTTTTACCGTGGAACAGAAAAAACACACTTCTGTCTCTCTGGCCTACACCAGACTATTTTCAACAGATATATTTGTGTCTGAAAAATCAGGGAGACACTATTATTTTTTTTTTACGGCAAAAAATGCCAAAAACAGGATAATAGAATTTTTTTACCGTGGAACAGCAAAACCACAGTTATAATTTACTGGTGTAGACTTTTTTAAATGTATATATTTGCGGCTGAACAGTGAGCGACACACTCAAACTGGTTTTTTAGATACAAATGGCCCATGGAACTGCAAAACCACACCTCTGTTTCTCTGACCTACACCAGACTATTTTCAACAGATATATTTGTGTCTGAAAAATCAGAGACACTTTTTTATTTATGGCGGGGGGGGGGGCACCAAAAGGTTAATAAGACGGGTATTTGTACAGTGTGAAGGAGGAAGAAAAAAAGAGGATTTAGATGAAAAAAAAGGATTTTTCCTGGCCCCCGAGACCTGGAGCTAAGTCCAGCAATTTCAGCAACAGGAGCACACAGGACTGTAATGCAGCGTTTGCTGGTATAACCACTGTGTCTCCTATACAGCCTGCCTGTCTGCCTGATATATGGGATGGATATTAGTCCTGAGAAGGACTGTTTGTTTGATCTGGCAGCCTTTACAGACCCTACACTAACTATTTTGCAGGCTATATCTCTCCCTAAATCAGCAGCGCTGTCCCTACACTGTCTGATTCGGAGCGACTGTGTCCAAGATGGCGGCGCCCGGTTTTAAATACTCGAGGTGACACTCTGCGGCCAGCCAATCACTGTAATTCCCACAAACAACATGGCTGCGGCATTACAGTGACTGGCTGGCAATCCCTGCATGTTCATTGGCTCTGTAAAGAGCGCCAAACATGCAGGGCGGAGACCCGAGCTCCCGCCCGAGTAACCCGGAAATGCTCGGTGCTCGCCAAACATCCCGAGTAGCGTGATGCTCGGGCGAGTACCGAGCAGTGTCAAACATGCTCGCTCAACACTACAAATCAGCGATATTGGCGCCAAATTTAAACACCGCTCTGCACAGAGGTCAGCGGCGATGCAGCCGGGAGATGACCGGCGCTAGCCGGTCATCTCGTGGCTGCTCGCAGCAGGACTAACCCGACCGGCGGCGCCACTGACTCCCATGAGGCTACCGTCGGGAGATCAGCGGCTAGGGCCGCTGGTCTCCCGACGGCAAGTGTGAAGGGAGTACCGGGGAGCGGCGCCACCAGTCGGGATACTTCTGCTGTGAGCAGCCGGTCATCTCCTGGGAGATGACCGGCGCTAGCAGCAGATGTACCCACACAGGCAGCACCGCTCCCCAGTCCTCACTAATATGATTTGCTGATTGGTCGCGACAGCCGGCGATATTGGCTTCAAATTTAAACACCGCTCTGCTAATTGCGCCCGGTAGGCCGCATACATATTCTAGAATACCCGATGCGATAGAATCGGGCCACCATCTAGTATATATATATATGTATAATTCCTGAAGTGGGAATTGAACCTGTTGTATTGCGATCAACTGGATTGTGTTTACATACTAATCATGGTACAACCCTCTAAGCCACGGGTGCTCATGTATGTTGAGACTGATTTTGTTCTGATAGGAAGTAATAAACGAATATTATCTAACTTATATGTACATACTAAACAAAATAAAAATGTATGTCAAGATCCAAAAGACAATGCCTAAGAAGAGAATGTGTCTTATGGAAGATACGTATTAAGAAATGTACCAGTTACCCTTGTCTGTATTAACCCCTTTAGAGCCCATGACGTCTTAGTACGCACATTTGCGTACTGCCCGTTCAGTGAGGGCTGCTGCGCTGAGCCCTCACTGAACCGAGCACATGTCTGCTGATTCTTACAGCTGACATGTGCCGGCAACAGCCGCGGGTGGAATCGCGATCCACCCGCGGCTGTTAACCTGTTAAATGCCGCTGTCAATCTCCGACAGCGGCATTTAACGCGTGCTTCCTGGACGAAGAATTTCCTATGCGAAACTCGCGTCGGGTTTGTGGTGGGGGCCTGGACCATTGACTTGTGCCCTTGGGTAATTATGACTACTTTCTAAATATTTTTAGGGGCTGTTTTTATTGACACTGGTCTTTTATGTATGCAGCTTTGTATATATATATATATATATATATATATATATATATATAATTGGGTGGTGTTATTATATACCATATATATTTATGCACTTTATTAAGCTATATTTCACTTGCCTTTTATATGTATTTATATATTTTGATAAATAACCATTTTGGTCATTTTTAGTCATTTTTTACATTATACAATTTTTTGCTGCTTTGTATTTAATGCCCTTAAATGTTACACTAATTGTCACATATCTACCTGGGGGAACTACAAGTAGGATATATTACCTTACATACTATTGGGGTCCAGACTCTCCATGCTTTTCCTTCTGTGGTGTTTCTTTGATTTTATTATTGTGTGTATTTACCTCTATATGTCATTGACTCGCCCCCTGGGCCGTGGGGCACGCGGAACCGGGCAATAAGGAGACTCTGGGAGTAGTAGTGGCGGCCCGGTCCCGCGGCTCAGGGTGGTCAGACCAATGGTAGTCTGCTACGTGCTTTAGATAATGTCCGACTATGCCACCCGTGGATTGCGGTTATTAGGAACCGCCGCTGCAAGGCAGTCCGCTGGGGCCGATGATGAATGCAGCTGGGATGGTGTGACTCCCCACGGGAAGAGTGCGGCCCCAGGGCAGTGTAGTGGATGGTGGGAGTGATGGTGGTGAAGGTCCCAGTACCGGTAGTGCCGGAGGAGCAAAGGAGCACACGGACAACAAGTTACAGTCCAGGGTCTTTACACACAGTTCGTTTGTCCCGGGTCACTTCCGTCGGCAGTGACCGCCCAAGCCGTGCTGCGTCCACCAGGTGTGGGGCTCGGTCAACTCCCAAGCAGTCAAGAGCATGGCACAGGACCCCCTTTAATCCTTTCTCTGGCCTGCCTCACCAGTGACCCACTTTTGTCCGGCTGCTGCGGACTTGTGCGGTTAAACGTGGGCCCCGTCCTCCGCTGTCCTATATGGTGCCTTCCTAGCAGGTTTGATGAGGTGTCGCACCAATAGATGATCACGACCACCGGTCTTTGGCTGAGGGTTGTTTCTCCTCCACCAACTTGGGATCCGGTACCCTTAATCTGCCTGACCCTGCACCCTGGATTCTCGTGGGTTCTTAGGGTCCCTTCCACCTTCTTGTTCCTGAGCCCTTCTGTTTCTCTGTCTCTTTTCTGTTCCTTTCTGTTCCTTTCTGTTCCGTTCTCTTGGAGCTGAGATGAGCCAAAATCCCAGCTCCCCTTCACCTCCTCCTCGGCCTCTCACTAGGCCCTTCTGGAGTAGAGCTCCTACAGAGCCTCTACTCCCTGTCTTCTCCTCTGGCTGAACTGATCAGAACTAAGATGGTGCCCACCTTTTATACCTCCCTCTAGCCATGAGCCTAGGTGACCAGCAACCAATGGGCTCCTATCTACGCTCAGGAACCAACCCCTATCTGCCCCTACAGCACTGGGTGTTCCACCCCCCCTCCCCACTCCAGACAGGGACATAGTCGGTCGTGCCTGCACTTCTGTCTAGTGGGAGCACCGTTGAGCTGTCCCTCGGAAATGGGGTGTGTGTTCTGTATGTAGCTAACTGAGCCCTGGTCCATACTCCATCCTTACCTGGGAGTGGAATATCACACCTCCGGTCTGAGGTGCAATACCCCTGTAGCAGCCGAACCCTCAGGGCGCTACATCTTTATTAAAGTTTTGGCAAATTTAACTTGGGCTATGTGTTTGTTTCTTTGCCCTAATTTGGTGTGACTTGTTGTCTTTTTCTGGCCTAAATGACTTATCGGTGTTTATCAGTGTGTAACTAATGTAATTTTTTTTCCAGATTTCAGGAGAAATTTCTTCAATTTTGTCACATTCCCATCCATGTGTTTGACTGGCTGCTCAATCTGGTATCACCCCAGCAGGACTACAGCGACACCGTAATGAGAAGGCCATCTCTGCTGAGGAAAGGCTGCTCATCACCTTGCAGTAAGTAAACATACAAATATTTCTCTATATATACTTTATTGTTACATTTTTTTTCCCTTTGGCTGATCAGGTATGTCAATGCAGTGATATCCAATTGGTTTAAAAATGTGGCAAAAGCTGTGTTCGGAACAACTAAATTGAAGGCCTCCTTTGAATAGCAGCCATGGGCCGCTGTTCAGAGGAGGGTGTTCATAACAGCTACAGGGGTCATCATGTGTCGCCAATACTGTTATGGCAAAGTACTGGTGCCACGTCATCACGTCATGGGTGCACCAATGCTTGTCTACAAGAATGCGCTTCCAGCTGCCACGTTGAATCCTGCTGTCACAGTTTGCCAGTGGCATTTAACTGCAGCTATGACCTGCATTTGATTTCTGTCAGGCTGCCCAGCAGAGAATATCTGATCCCCAATGAAATAAAGAAGATAATCCAGAAAATTGTTTCTTATTTGTAATATTTATTGAAATTTTTTTTATTTTTCCATAATAAACGTACATTTCTTTGATTTTAGATAAAGCCTCCATCATTTATTATCGCCAGTTTCCATGGTTTTCTGGTCAATCGACAACTCACAACTGTATGTAAGTATATGACAGCCACAACATGGGTAGAACATGGCTATCATACACTTACATTGTGAACGTTACCTCTGCTTATGCTCAGTCAGAAGTAGTGGTCACAATGATTGCACTGCAGTGCGGCATAGGGCCCAGTAAATGATGTTTCACACGTCCTCATATCAGGTACGGAAATAAAACGTACCTGAGATGTCTGTGTTCGTGTGAAACTGTTTCGCATACATGTGCGGCACCACTCACATGTACCAGTGCCTGGGAATCTGTGGTACAAAAGCCCTTCTCCCAAGTACTAGGTGCTAAAGGAATCACTCACTATTGTCCCTTGCGTGTGCTGTTGCCCTCTGAGCAGCACTAGCAAGGGACAATGTTGAGAGTAGTATTCATGCCGTTTATTCAAAATTCTGTGACACTTACCAAAAAAACACATAACCAAAAAAAATAAAAAACACCTGGCTAAAGGCGAGCCCACACACTTTCATTAGGCGAGTTATTTACTCGCTGCAGGGGGCTGTTCCCTCACCTGCGCTGAGGTCAGAGCTGGTTAGGGCCCCCCCCCCCCCCACACACACACTTTTTTTTTTCAGTTTTTTTCTTTTAACCACCAACCAAACCCATACAAGAGTAACTAGCTGTAGTTTGGACCTAAGTATATATTGTGCTGGAGAATACATGCCATGTATTGACCATTTTTATTTCTTTATGAAAAATCAACAACTATTTTTAAATATAATTTTATTTTACAACAAATAACAGTAATATATGACAAACATTGTCATAGTGAACTTTTAACTCAAATTAATAAATAAAACATAAATAAATGACAAACATTGTCATTATTAAACATGAAGTGTTAAAGACAAATGAAAAACATTGTCATAAAAAACACATTAAACTTCTCCTTACAGGAAAAAAAAAACTCGTTTGCAACCTGTCACCAGTATCGGTCAATGTAAAGTACGGCCAGCACATGTAGGCACTTTCTGTTTATAGGATATAAAACGAAACACCTTTTATTATAATCATCTACGCCATAATCCAGTTTTATGAATGTCACCCGTCTTGGTCTGACACCTCCTCCACACCCGCAGTGGCTGTTCTTCTTCATGTGGATGATGCTTCTTATATGGCGCGCAAAGCTGGCACACTTTTGACTCTCCTCAGCACAGAGAAGCATCATCCACATGAAGGAGGACGTACATGAAAAGCAGAGAGGATGTGCCGGATCAAGAGCTGTGACACACATCTACCTGGAGCCTGGTGTAGGTGACTATAAGGCTATGTGCCCGCGATGCAGAAATGCTGCATATTTTTTACGCTTCTCCCTGGCAGGAAAAACGCATGCGGATTTTACATGCGTTTTTCCCGCCAGGTAGAAGCGTTTGTCACCGTTTTTGCATGCATTTCCGCATGCGGGTTATCAAGCGCTTTCCAGGCGATTTTAGCATCACTTGGAAAAGTGCTTGACAACTTGGTCACACTACATAAATCCATGCAACCGGCATGGATTTATATAGTGTGACCAAGTAATAGTTTAAAAAAAAGAATAAGAATGGTAAAAAATAAAAAATAAAGATTATACTTACCTTCCGATGGCCCCCGATCTCCTTCTCCGCTCCGTCCGGTCTTCCCGGTGTCTCGCGGTGGTGTGAAGGACCTGTGATGACGTCATTGAATCGTGACAGGTCACGCGACTGCCGACGTCAGCGGTCGCGTAACCTGTCACATGACTCAATGATGTCATGTCAGGTCCTCATACCACCGTGAGCCGTCCAACACATCGCACGCATCAATGAGGAGGCCGGGGGACATCGGAAGGTAAGTATAATCTTTATTTTTTATTTTAAATTCTTTTTTTTACAGTTTCTATGGTACCCAGGTCTGGAGGAGAGTCTCCTCTTCTCCAGACCTGGGTACCATCCGCACATTGAACCATGTGATATCCGCATGTGCAGATGCAGTGATGCAGATGTCACATGGTCCAATGCAAGTCAATGGCGGCGATTACGCTGCGTGTCCGCAAAATTAATGGACATGCTGCGCGTTGTTCCGCAATGATAATCCGCAGCGGAAATTTCCGCAGCATTTGCACAGCGTTGATCATTGATCATTGGGGACCATGGGGCACGTATTACCAAGTGTTTTCGCTGAGAAAATTCTGTGGCAGAAACGCTTGAAAAACGCATAGTGGGCACGCAGCCTAAGAAAAGGTGTTTTTCCCTACAGTGTTAACATCATTCCAAAGAGGTGGATATAAGGACCTACAGGTGTTGGCCGTAGTTTTTATGGTCTGAAACTCGTGACAGGTGGATTACCATGTTAATGGAATTGATGGTAATTGGGTTCATAGCCATAACTGGGTAAAAGCTTGTGTGTAGCTCGCGTTATGGGAGGGGCCAGCATGCTGGCCTGCAGATCCAGGGGACAGCGGGTTGCCATAGAAGGCAGATGACTCCCCACCTTCTGCTCGATAGGCTGCTGCTTGTGGCTGTCGCTGTGGTACTACAGCTGAAGGTGGTGGGGTTCCTGGTTGTACTAAATTGAATATGTAGTGCCCCAAGGTTGTATGTGTATGTCCCTTTAAGATGTATCAGAACCAGCAGCTACCTCATTATGTCTGCACAATGTTTATATTTCCCTTTCCAGATAAAGTACAGAATGTTTTATATATGCAGAGAGTGATGCACTTAACAATATCAGATTACTAAGAGTTAATGAATAGTGATGAGAGAGCATGCTCGCTACTCCTTGGTGCTCGCCCGAGCATCTCACTGCTCGACATGCTCGGCTGAGTATTTTCAGGGTTGCTCGGCGGGAACTCGGGTCCCCTGCCTGCATGTTTGGTGCTCTTTACAGAGCCAATGAACATGCAGGGATTTCCTGCCACTCACTGTAATGCCGCAGCCATCTTGGTTGTGACATTACAGTAATTGGGTGGCCGCACAGCGTCATCAAGTCTACATCAAACTTGGTGCCGCCATGCTCGTCACAGTCACTCTGGAATTAGACAGTGTAGGTAGAGGTGCTGCTGAGCTAGGGAGAGATTTGCTTTTTTCTAGTTAGTGTAGTTGTACCAAACTATATTAGAGACACATATCCATCTCAACAAAGAGTCCTTCTGAGGACTAACCCATCTGCAGAGATATCAGGCAGGCAGTGTATATAGGCAGGCAGGGTATATAGCAGACTGCAATGCATATAGCACAAGAGGCTCCATTCCAGTTCTGCCTTCTGCTGCTGTTAGATATTTCTAGAAATAGGCCCAGGTCTCAGAGGCCAGGAATAATTTTTTGGGGGATCTTAATGCTCATTATTTGCTTAAAAAGCAATCCAGTGAACACCGTTGTTCTGTTCCATTTGCTTGTTGGCACTGCAGAATACAGCCAGGTCTTTTCCATATTACAGCGCTAAAAATCCAGCTATTTAAAACTGTGTTTTCTCTGTCACACTGATCACATATAATTGCGCTGAAAATACTGCCATTTCTGGCATCCATTGGAAATTTGTTTCAGTGTGTCAGTGAAGCAATTAACACCAGTTTGCTGTTCAAAATAGTTACCTACGGGCCAGGTATTTAAAACTGTGTTTTCTCCATCACATGGATCACATATACGTTTTCAGAAAATACTGCCATTTCTGGCCTCCATTCAATTATTTTTTCAGTGTGTCACTGAAGCAATTGACACCAGTTTGCTGTTCAAAATAGTTACCTATGGGCCAGGTATTTAAAACTGTGTTTTCTCCGTTACATGGATCACATATACGTTTTCAGAAAATACTGCCATTTCTGGCCTCCATTCAATTTTTTTTTCAGTGTGCCACTGAAGCAATTGACACCAGTTTGCTGTTCAAAATAGTTACCTACAGGCCAGGCATTTAAAACTGTGGTTTCTCCGTCACACAGATTACATATAAGTTCGCTCCAAATTCAGCCATTTGTAGTGAGCGTGGAAGATATTGTCCTCCATTTAAAATGGGCAAGGCACGTGGCAAGGGACGGGTAACTGGACGTGATGGTGATGATGATGGTGCATGCAGAGGCCGAGGCCGTGGGCAAACTGAAATTGTGCCACAACAAACACCCACATCTTCTCACCCGACCTTCCTGTTCCAATTCCTAGGAGGCCGCAGCACACCACTATTGAACCCAGAGCAGTGTCAAAAGGTTGTTGGTTGGATAGTGGATAATGCTTCCAGTTACTTTGCCACCACCACCACCACCACCCTGTCTTCCACACGGTCCAGTCTCAGTAGCCGTGAGTCTGGACTGCATATTCCTCACCCTGATCCTCCTTCCTCCCACCATGCCGAGTGCCCAGAGACAACTGATCCCACACTTGGACACTCTGAAGAGCTGTTAACTTTTTCATTTATAGATTCGGGCCTCTCGCCCAGCCCACTTGAAGCAGGGCAAGAAGAGATCGCATGTAGCGATGCCCAAATATTTCAGCGGCCACGGTCACACGAAGGCAGCGGCGGGAAAGTGTCACAAGAGGTGGACGATGATGAGACACAATTGCCAGAAAGTCAGGAGGAGGACCAGTGTGCGGAAGTGGAAGACGAGGTGGTGGATGATATAGTTACTCAACCAACCTGGCAGGAGGACATGCAGAGCGAGGACAGCAGCACACAGGGGTAGGGAGGCAGAGCACCCCAACAGGCAGGGAGAAGCAGTGTGGTGGCCACAGACAGAAGGCAGGCAACCGTTCCCCGTAACTCCAACACAAAGGAAGTTGCTAGTACAACTGTTAGGTCTTACCGAGTCTGTTTGTTTTTTAAAGACTCTGCCGATAACCACAAAAAGGCCATTTGCACCACCTGCCAGGCCAGCATCAGGAGGGGTGGCAAAACGACCAGCCTGACCACCACCAGCATGATCAGGCACATGGCAGCAAAGCACCCAACTTTGTGGGCCGAACCCCAGGGTCCAGGAACAGTGTCTGCGGGTGGCAACACTGCTTCTTCCGCTGTTGTGCTTGCAAGCCAATTCCCTGTCCATGGTGCATGCGAAGATGCCTCTCCTGCCCTGCACCTGTCATTGCACACTCTCAAGTAGGAGCATCAGGAAGCATGTCCACGTCCTTGTCCCAGCGCAGCGTTCAGTTGTCCATACCCCAGTCCTAGGACAGCATTTTATCAGAGCGGATGTTTAGTGCCACTGGTGGAATTATAACTGATAAGCACATCCGTCTGTCAACTGAAAATGCTGACAGGCTGACTCTTATAAAATTGAACAAGGGCTGGATTGGGCCAGACTTTTCAACACCACCAAATGATAGCAGAGTAACGCAACTTGTCCTCCTTCTTCTCCTCATCCTCCACCACCATATCACCAGGGTGACCGTGGTCCATGATGCAACACCCACATAATTTTTTTAAAGGGTGTTTATGATGCCTGTAAAAAAAAATTATACAGTATGTTCATGTATACCCACCTGGGGTAAATGTTTGGTAGCCCATACACTTAGTGCATGGGCATTACAAGTATAGGAGACCCGCTCATTTGTAATGCAAACATTTTTTTATGAGGCCCTCCTCCACGTCTCTTCCAAGGGACATTGGAGTGCCTCCCAAGTTTTGGCAGCCCTTGCATTCACTGCATAGGCCAAAACTATGGGAGACCCACTTCCCAATAATGGGAAAAAATTTTCATGAGGCCCTCTACGTCTCTTCCAAGGGGCACTGGAGTGCCTCCCAATTTTTGGCGGCTTTTGCATTCACTGCATAGGCAAACACTATGGGAGACCCACTTCCTAATAATGAGAACATTGTTTTTAGGAGGCTCTCTGACCTCTACGTCTCTTGCAAGGGGCATTGGAGGCAAACAGTATGAGAGACCCTCTCCTTTCTAATGGGAATTTGTCATTACTGTGGCCCTCCTCTATGTGTGTTTAAATTGTTAGTGTTTTTTTTTCCTAAATTTTGTCAGCTGTCGGACTCACTGCATACCCTATAACTGTATAGCACACCTGCTCCTTTTTAATGGAAGCATGTCATTACTGTGGCCCTGCTCTATGTGTCTTTAAATTGTTAGTGGGGTTTTTCCCAAATTTTGGCAGCCCTTACAGTCATAGCATGGGCATTACCGCTATATGAGACCCACTCCTTTACAATGGGAACTTTTTTTTTACTGAGACACACCTCTATGTCTCTTCAAAGGGGTATTGGGTTGCGTCCGAATTTTTGGCAGCCCTTGCAGTCACTGCATATGAAATAACAGTATAGGAGACCCACTCGTTAATAATGGGAACAACAAAGCATAGCCGGTTGATGGCTCTCTAACAATAGCGAGGGCAGACTGCTGGCCTTTTAAGAATAGTAAGGGCCGCCTGATGGCCCTATAAAAATAGGCTTTGTGACTTTCAGAGTCCCTCCATCATAAATGAAACAGGATGTGTCTGATGATGTGTCACACACCACATGGCCAGATAAGGTTGTAAAATGTTAAAATGACATTTCCCGGTGAATGCATTTGTCTTAAAAAATAAAGTAAAAAAAAAAACAACAAAACAGTAGGATCTTTCTTTAGTATAAAAAACAGAGTCATCAATGTAACCTCAATATAATCACATTGTTCAGCTCCTGCACCTCCTCCTCCATCTGCGAAATGACCACATCAGTCACAAGCTGAAAGCACTGCAGCACTGCCTTGGCCAAGCGCCAACAGGCTGTGCTGAAGATAACATGCTTAATGCTTAGGTGACAAACCGCCCAGCACTGCAGAGTTGTTGAAAGCTGTAACACAGCAGCCTGATCTGTGGCTCTCACAGCTGAACATACAGCCAGGCATGGTCGTGTGTGACGATAGGCGGAACCTGGTGTCGGAGAAATGACAGCCGAAGTAGATACGGTTTCCCTCTATGCCAGTTCTTTCACCAAGCTAAAGAATATGGCTGTGGTGAAATACAACTCCCACTGAGAAGCTGTTGCAGATTGAAAAACATTGGGCCCACCAGAGGATTTGATTCTGATGGCTCACGTTTCAACCCCCTTAATATCCCCGTAGCAGCTGCAAAGTTTGTGCTATCATGAACTCTCCTGATGTAGAAGCCAGAGCACACCAAAGGATTCTCTGGTGGGACCGTCCAACCCTGCCGAGAAGTGGTCCTGGCTAAGAGAAGTGTGTGGGAAGGTTCCCGGACACTCTATGGCTGCTTTTTTCCTGAGGTGGAAACCCACGCAAACATGGGGAGAACATAAAAAATCCTTGCAGATGTTGTCCTTGCTGGGATTTGAACCAAGGATCCCTGCGCTGCAAGGCTTCAGTGCAAACCACGGATCCAATGTGCTGCCGTTCACCCTCTGATATCTAACAGGCTGGAGAAACTTGCACCTACTGCCACTCTATCTTCAGCTCCTTTGTGAGAAACTAATGTATTTGGGCAGCCACTCAGTCTACCAAATAAAATTCCTGAGAAAGAAATTGAGGATGGCTTCGCTACTGGTACTGGCGGCAGTGCTAATACCATGGCGTCGTACCATAGTTTACTGGAGATATTCCAGGCTGGTAGGAGGCAAGCAGATTCCCACAGAAAAGTACCAGCAGTAATGCTCAGGGACCAGTGCTTGTAGAAGGGTAGACAATACCCGGAGAAATAGTAACAGTTGGGGACTGAATATGCACAACGGCCACCGCCGCCATGAGGTTGTGGACAGCTTCCACCTTCACAAGCCTAAAAGGCCACATTTCAAGCGCAAGCAGCTGCCCAGAAATCTGGCGGTTTAATATTGCAGCCTGTGGGTAGGTGGCTGGCTGCATACTTGCTCTTGCATTCCAAGTAACAGAAAACTTAAGCAGATGGTGGCCTCTATCATCACCATGGCCTCACCTCGGCACTATGAACTCTCCTGAAGGAGAAGCCAGGGCCCATTGGAGGAGTCTCCAGTTCTCTGGTGGGCCTGTCCAACCCTGCCGAGAAGCAGCCCTGGCTAAGAAAAGTGTGTGGGAAGGTTCCCGGACACTCTATGGCTGTTTTTTTTATGTGAATTGGATGTGCATATGCATGTTATTTCTCAAACCGCATTGCAGATCAGGCCATTGCCCAACTCTGTAATCATGAAATTAAAGGCGCAAAGAAAGATGTGTGTGTGTCAAAGCACCACCGACAAGAGTGAGCTGATGTTGGACGGGCTGCCACTGCTTCAGCAACAAGCTGCATTAGAGCACTTCCTGGGAGAAATGACACCGAGAGTAGATACGGTTTCCCTCTTTGCCAGTCCTTTTACCGAGCTAAAGAATATGGCTGTGGTGCAATACAACTCTCACTGAGAAGCAGTTTCAGACTAATAAACATTGGGGCCACCAGAGGATTTGATTCTGAGAGCACACCTTTCTCCCCCGCTCAAAAGCCCCATAGCAGCTGCAAAGTTTGTACTTATCATGAACTCTGCTGATGGAGAAGCCAGGGCCCATCCGAGGATTTTCTGGTGGGCCCGTCCAACCCTGCTGAGAAACAGCCCTGGCTAAGAAAAGTGTGTGGGAAGGTTCCCGGACACTCTATGGCTGCATTTTTAATGTGGTCTGGCGCAGTACCATCCCTGGCCACATTCACCTGTCCATGTGTTTGTGGTTAGGCGGTCCTTCCCAGTAAGTGCACTGGGGAGGGCACGGGTAATGTTGCAGGACATGCACTTGTGGAAGGCAGAGACAACACCTGGAAAAATAGTGGCGGCTGGGGACCGAGTATGGACACACGGCCGCCGGCATGAAGTTGTGAAAAGCTTCCGCCACCATGAGACTAAAAGTCCACATTTGCTGGGAGAAATGACTGCTGGAGTAGATACGGTTTCCCAAGTCCTTTCACCAAGGTAAAGAATATGGCTGTGGTGAAATACAACTCACCGACAAGTTATGGACTGGCTCCAGACTGTCCCTGGCCACATTCACTTGACCACGTGTTTGTGGGTTGGCGGTCCTTCCCAGTAAGTTCACTGGAGAGGGCACGGGTAATGTTGTGGGATCCGTGCTCGTGGAAGTTGGAGACGATACCGGGAGAAATAGTGGAGGCTGGTGACCGAGTATGGACACCCAGCTGCCACCGGCATGAGGTTGTGAAAAGCTTCCACCTCCACGAGCCTAAAAGGCCACATTTCAAGTGCAAGCATCTTTAGAGGACTTCCAGGGAGAAATGACAGCTGGAGTATATACGGTTTTCCAAGTCCTTTCAATAAGCTAAAGAATATGGCTGTGGTGAAATACAACTCATCGACAAGCTGTGGACTGGCTCCGGACCGTCCCTGGCCACACTCACTTGACCACGTGTTTGTGGATAGGAGGTCCTTCCCAGTAAGAAAACTGGGGTGAGCACAGGTAATGTTGTAGGACCTGTGCTTGTGGATGGCGGTGACGATACCAGGAGAAATAGTAGCGGCTGGGGACCGGATATGGACAACCGGTTGCCACTAGCATGAGGCTGTGAAAAGATTCCGCCTCCACGAGCCTAAAAGGCCACATTTCAAGTGCAAGCAGCTTTAGAGGACTTCCTGGGAGAAATGACAGCTGCAGTAGATATGGTTTCCCAAAAGTCAGTCCTTTCACCAAGCTAAAAAATATGGCTTTGGTGAAATACAGCTCACCGACAAGCTGTCAACTGGCTCCCGACCGTCCCTGGCCACATTCACTTGTCCACGTGTTTGTGGTTAGGAGGTCCTTCCCAGTAAGTAAACTGGTGAGAGTACAGGTAATGCTGTAGGACCCGTGCTTGTGGAATGCGGAGACGACACCGGGAGAAATAGTGGCGGCTGTGGACCGAGTATGGATACCCGGTCGCCACCGCCATAAGATTGTGGAAGCTTCCACCTTCAAGAACCTAAAAGGCCACATTTCAAGTGCAAGCAGCTGTCAAAAATTTGGCAGTATAGTATTGCAGCATGTGGGTGGGTTGGTGGCTGGCTGCATACTTGTGCTTGCAATCCAAGGAATGGGGTAGGGACAACTGAACGCTGCACTGAGACAAGGACATGGACGGTGATTGTTGCAAGTCTGCAATGACAGGTGCATGGCGGGAGACATCTTCGCATGCGCTAAGTATCACTTATGATGGGCATACTTTTAGGCAGTAACCTGGGAGTCAGAAATGATTCCAGGGGTCTTCCCCATCGTTCCCATGTCATTTGAGCACTGTTCCCATCGATTTGGGCAATTTTTAGGCCCTCTGCAGACCGCCGGGGGGAGCCGCCTGAAAAATGCTTGAGTTTGCCATAGATTTACATTGGGCTCATTGCTTGGGTCGATCACCCGAGTATTCCAATGTGCTCGACCCGAGCATCGAGCACCCGAGCATTTTAGTGCTCGCCCATCACTACTAGTTAGTGTTGGGCGAACCCCAACAGTAAAGTTTGGCATTCGTACCGAACACCTACTATTCGGTCACGGACCCCGAACACGTTATTTGCGTGACAGCGCAGGAAACACAGGCTCAGATTGGCGCTAATTGGATTACAATGGTCAGAGCGCTGTGACAGTGACCTGGTTTCCTACGCTGTCACTTGAGTGACAGCACAGCAAACACATGCTCTGATCGGCGCTAATTGCATTACTGCGGTCAGAGCGCTGTGGCTCTGACCGTAAGTGTCAGCATGATGCCACAGCTGTAACAGTGACCTGGCGGTAAAAAGCTTACCACGGGTAATAGTCGCCAGCTGATGGTACTACCACCACCAGCCGGCGCCTCCTGCCATAGGAAACAGTGAGCACAGGTGCCGCTGGATGGGATCAGTAGTCTCCCATCAGCCAACGCCTGTGCTGTGCTGAATGTAAAAAAAAAATGTTAAAATTAATAAAAAAAATTAAAATTAAATTAAAATAAAACACATTATACTCACCTAAACTTTGTCCCCAATGTTCGCCTCCCCTGCAAAAAATAAAAAATAAAAAAACACCATATATTCACCTTACACCTAATCCCCGAAGCCCACGATCACCTGTAATGAAAATAGAATAATAAACCAACCTCATCCTTACTTTTCCGTGTCAGTCCCACAAAGATCCCATGAGCAGAGCAGCCACACTGTATGTCACCGCTCTGTTAATTTCCTTGCAATTCACTGACTCAATGTATTCCTGGCAAATGAGGTCTGTGAATGCGCAGTGAGTATTTTCCCATGCTTTCAATGAGCTGAACTCAGTTCAACTCATTGCATGCATGGGAAAATAGTCACTGCGCATGTGGTGACTTGATTTGCCGGCAACACACCTGTCAGCATGATGCCACAGCGCTCTGACAGGTTCGGGGTTCAGGTACTGTTCTGGTACCCAAACCCAAACTTTTAAAAAACTGTTCGTGTTCGGATATATTAGCCGAACTTAAACAGTGACGGGTTCGCCCATCACTAGACCTAATACCATCCCACTTCATTCCAAACCATATCACAGTCTTCATCCCAAGCCTAACCCTCCTCTTCTACCTTTCACTAACAACTGGCATCTTCCCCTCATGATTAAAACATACCTTGATCACACCCATCCTCCAAAAGCCCTCCTTTGACCATAGGTTTAGATATCAGTAGAGATGAGCGTTGTTCTACTCGAACTGTTCGCCAATCTCAAATTCGAGCTGTTTTGGGCGGTGTTCGAGCCGTTCGGTGAACACGAACGATTTGAGAAAAATTCGGCTGTTCGAGGTTATGTTCGATAACTGTTCGTGCACCAAAAATCATAACTGGATTTTTTCTCAGTAATGATGAAAATTAATGTTAATACGCAGTTTGAGTGTACAGCGGGGTGGGGGAGGGGCAGGGGATGGATCTCTGCAGGAATAATGAAGATCTCCATTTTTTTTTACAGTGGGGAGGTGCAATCTGTCAGCCTATCAGCAGCGCACACACGGAGCGAAGTGCTTTTTTTCACACAAGCAAGGGCATGTGTCATTGGCAGTGTATGTCACATGTCCTTGCCCTATAAGACCAAGCCATTTTCCCCATCGCCACCATTTTCTCACTGCTGCAGCTGCGTGTTAGACGGCACCCCTGTTGCTGTGTGCGCTATACCTTGTTAATTTCAGGCCAATTTTCGCACAAATCTACAGATAGCTTGGGAGTAGGGAATAGTTGTGATTGCAGTCCTTTTAAGGACTAGGTTACAGCATTTCCTACGACTTTTATCAGGCAGGTCTGTGCTCTTAAATAGATAGATTGTGGGAGTAAAGACTAATTGTAATTGGAGTCCTTTTCAGGACTAGGTTACATCAGTTCCTATCAGTTTTTGCCAGGTAGGTCTGTGCCAGTGCTGTGCAAGTTTTTTTCACAGCATTTGGCTGAATCTAGCAAAGCTAATCCTTTTTGGCCTATTGCAGAGTGTGTTAGTCAGTGTAGTAGCCTATCTGTGTTGCAAGATATACCACCTGTGTATAGAATACCAATTTTTTTACTGCACCTAGTGAAGTAAAATCTTTTGGGCATAGCATCATTCTATTATTCCATCTATACTGACCTCCATCAGGTTGCAAACTGAATATAATATTTATCTGCATCTACAGTACCTCTGAAAAAATATTTGGCCTTCTAGCTGTGTGTGGGACTTGTTCTATTACTCCATCTATACTGACCTCCATCAGGTTGCAAATTGAATATAATTTTTTTCTGCATCTAGCTCTGAAAAAATATTGGGCTTCTAGCTGTGTGTGGGACTTGTTGTATTAGTCCATCTATACTGACCTCCATCAGGTTGCAAACTGAATATATTTTTTTCTGCATCTACCTCTGAAAAAATATTGGGCTTCTAGCTGTGTGTGTGACTTTTTCTATTAATCCATCTATACAGACCTCCATCAGGTTGCAAACTGAATATAATTTTTTTCTGCATCTAGCTCTGAAAAAATATTTGGCCTTCTAGCAGTGTGTGGGACTTTCTCTATTAGTCCATCTATATTGACTTCCATCAGGTTGCAAATTAAAAATAATTTTTATCTGCATCTAGCTCTGAAAAAATATTTGGGCTTCTAGCTGTGTGTGGGACTTGTTCTATTACTCCATCTATACTGACCTCCATCAGGTTGCAAATTGAATATAATTTTTTTCTGCATCTAGCTCTGAAAAAATATTGGGCTTCTAGCTGTGTGTGGGACTTGTTCTATTAGTCCATCTATACTGACCTCCATCAGGTTGCAAACTGAATATATTTTTTTCTGCATCTACCTCTGAAAAAATATTGGGCTTCTAGCTGTGTGTGGGACTTGTTCTATTAATCCATCTATACAGACCTCCATCAGGTTGCAAACTGAATATAATTTTTTTCTGCATCTAGCTCTGAAAAAATATTTGGCCTTCTAGCAGTGTGTTGGACTTTCTCTATTAGTCCATCTATACTGACCTCCATCAGGTTGCAAATTAAAAATAATTTTTATCTGCATCTACCTCTGAAAAAATATTTGGGCTTCTAGCTGTGTGTGGGACTTGTTCTATTAGTCCATCTGTGCTGTCTTCCAGGAGCAAAAATTAAAGATGTGTCTGACAGGATATCAAGACTCTTCAGACCTACAGATCACTACCCATTCCTGCTAATACATGTGGGGACAAATGACACCGCAAGAAAGGACCTGGAAACCATCTGCAGTGACTTTGAAGACTTAGGCAAGAAAGTGAAAGAATTGGGAGCGCAGGTGGTCTTCTCATCCATCCTCCCAGTGGATGGCCATGGAACAATGAGGTGGAATAAGATTCTACAGGTGAACAACTGGCTACGTCGATGGTGCCGTCAACAAGGATTTGGATTTCTGGATCACGGAATGAATTACCTATACGATGGACTACTTGCTAGAGATGGGGTGCACCTTACGAAGACTGGAAAATGTGTATTTGGAAGTCGCCTTGCTACACTCATCAGGAGAGCTTTAAACTAGAACAATGTGGGAAGGGAAGCAAAAGGCCAGAAAAAGCCATACAGCTGACAAATACTATTGAGATCTCTGCTACTGGAAGTGGAAAGGAAGAACAAAGACAAAACAATTTAAATAATAAAAATATGGGAGGAAGAGAAACCAATCACAAACTAAAATGTTTTTATACAAATGCACAAAGCATGGGCAACAAACAAGGAGAATTAGAACTACTAATGCAGGAAAAGGAATATGATGTCATTGGAATCACTGAAACTTGGTGGGACGATACACATGATTGGAATACAAGGCTAAAAGGATACAACTTATTTGCAAGAAACAGACTTGATAAACGAGGAGGAGGTGTCGCATTGTATGTTAGAAAAGTGTATATCTGCACAGAGATTGAAGCTTCAGAGACTGGGAGTTCTGTGGAAACTGTTTGGGTAAGAATACAAGGAGAGAACAACGGAAAGGACACCATTGTAGGCATTTACTACAGGCCACCTGGGCAAGCTGAAGATATGGATGAACTCTTTATGTATCAAATGACCAAGTTCTCCAAAAAATATGACGTAGTGGTCATGGGAGATTTCAACTATCCAGACATTTGTTGGGAATCTCTCTCAAGTAAAACTAACAGGTCAAGCAAATTCTTATCCTCTCTTGCTGACAACTTTATCTTCCAAAAGGTAGGGGAGAAAACAAGGGGATCTGCTACTTTGGATCTAATCCTTATAAACAGGGAGGAAATGGTTGAGGAGGTAAAGGTGGCTGGGACCCTAGGAGGCAGCGATCATGCTATTATAGAATTTTGGATAACTAGAGGAGGAAGACATGTGAAGACTCAAACTTCAAGGTTAGATTTTAGAAAGGCAGATTTTAAGAGACTCAGAAAGAGAATAGGAGGGATCCAATGGCTGGATGTCCTTAAGGACAAAAATGTCCAGGAAGGATGGGAAATTTTTAAAAATGAAATTCTCAAAGCACAATCGTTAACAATCCCGAAAAGTAGGAAGAATGGGAAGCATTTAAGGAAACCAGGATGGATGAACACAGAACTTAAACACATGCTAAAAAGAAAGAAAGAAATGTTTATTAAATGGAAAGAGTGAGGTATATCTAAAGAAGATTATAATGCAGTCTGCAGATCCTGTAGGGCACGTATCAGGTTAGCTAAAGCTGACAATGAATTAAGGCTTGCAAGAGATGTCAAAAGCAATAAAAAAGGATTTTGGGGGTATGTCAAAAGTAAAAGAAAAGTCAAAGATGCTATAGGATTTTTACAGGATGAAAATGGAGAAATGGTAAGAGAGGATGTTGAGAAGGCCGAACTTTTTAACTCCTATTTTGCATCTGTTTTCTCTCAGAAAGAAAATGTAACATCAACTAATCTTCACTGTCCTTTTAAAGGAATAGAGGAATCCAAGTTATCTGTAAACAGAAAGATTGTGAGGGAATATTTAGCTAACATAAATGAGTTCAAGTCTCCAGGTCCAGATGAATTACACCCCAGAGTACTGAAGGAGATCGTAGAAGAAATTTTAGAACCACTCTCCATAATCTTTGAAAATTCTTGGAGAACAGGAGAAGTCCCAGAAGACTGGAGAAGAGCAAATGTTGTTCCTATCTTCAAAAAGGGGAAGAAGGTGGACCCAGGGAACTATAGGCCGGTGAGTCTGACTTCTATACCAGGAAAGATCTTTGAACAAATTATTAAACAACATGTATGTAAGTACCAGGATAAGAATGAAGTGATTAACCAGAGTCAGCATGGGTTTGTAACTAACAAGTCATGTCAGACTAACTTAATTTCCTTCTATGACAGAATCACTGACTGGGTGGATCAGGGAAATGCTGTAGATATAGTATATCTTGACTTCAGCAAAGCATTTGACAAAGTATCTCACACCATCCTTATTGAAAAAATGACCAAGTATGCAATGGACCAGGCAACTGTTAGGTGGATTCATAATTGGCTTAGTGATCGGACTCAAAGGGTGGTTGTAAATGGCTTCACATCCAGCTGGATGAATGTCTCAAGTGGGGTACCACAGGGCTCCGTCCTGGGACCTGTATTGTTCAACATCTTTATCAATGATTTAGATGAAGGAATTGAGGGTAAACTGATTAAATTTGCTGATGACACAAAGCTAGGAGGGATAGCTAATACTAGAGAAGAGAGAGGGAAGATTCAAAAAGACCTAAATAAACTGGAGCAGTGGGCAGCAACTAACAGAATGGTTTTTAACAGGGAAAAATGCAAAGTACTACATCTGGGCAATAAAAATGAAAAAAGCATATACAGAATGGGAGGAATAGAGCTAAGCAACAGTACATGTGAAAAAGACTTAGGTATACTAATAGATCATAGACTGAACATGAGTCAACAGTGTGATGCAGCAGCAAAAAAGGCAAATACAATTCTGGGATGTATTAACAGAAGCATACAGTCTAGATCACGTGAAGTCATTATCGGTCTTTACTCCTCTTTGGTCAGACCTCATCTGGAATACTGTGTACAGTTTTGGGCACCACATTTTAAAAAAGACATAGACAAACTGGAGCAAGTTCAGAGAAGAGCGACCAGAATGGTGACTGGTCTGCAAACCATGTCCTATGAGGAACGGTTGCAGGATTTGGGAATGTTTAGCTTGCAAAAAAGAAGACTGAGAGGAGACTTAATAACTGTCTACAAATATGTCAAGGGCTGTCACATTGTAGAAGGATCATCTTTATTCTCATTTGCACAAGGAAAGACTAGAAGCAATGGGATGAAACTAAATGGGAGGAGACACAGATTAGAAATTAGAAAAAACTTTTTGACAGTTAGGGTGATTAATGAGTGGAACAGGCTGCCACGAGAGGTGGTGAGTTCCCCTTCAATGGACATCTTCAAACAGAGGCTGGACAGAAATCTGTCTGAGATGATTTAATGAATCCTGCTTTGAGCAGGGGGTTGGACCAGATGACCCAGGAGGTCCCCTCCAACTCTACCATTCTATGATTTTATGATTCTATGATTCTATGATCTATACTGACCTCCATCACGCTGCAAATTCAAAATAATTTTTTGTCTGCATCTAGCTCTGAAAAAATATTTGGCCTTCTAGCAGTGTGTGGGACTTTCTCTATTAGTCCATCTATACTGACCTCCATCAGGTTGCAAATTAAAAATAATTTTTATCTGCATCTAGCTCTGAAAAAATATTTGGGCTTCTAGCTGTGTGTGGGACTTGTTCTATTACTACATCTATACTGACCTCCATCAGGTTGCAAATTGAATATAATTTTTTTCTGCATCTAGCTCTGAAAAAATATTGGGCTTCTAGCTGTGTGTGGGACTTGTTGTATTAGTCCATCTATACTGACCTCCATCAGGTTGCAAACTGAATATATTTTTTTCTGCATCTACCTCTGAAAAAATATTGGGCTTCTAGCTATGTGTGGGACTTGTTCTATTAATCCATCTATACAGACCTCCATCAGGTTGCAAACTGAATATAATTTTTTTCTGCATCTAGCTCTGAAAAAATATTTGGCCTTCTAGCAGTGTGTGGGACTTTCTCTATTAGTCCATCTATACTGACCTCCATCAGGTTGCAAACTGAATATAATTTTTTTCTGCATCTAGCTCTGAAAAATATTTGGCCTTCTAGCAGTGTGTGGGACTTGTTCTATTAGTCCACCTATACTGACCTCCATCAGGTTGCAAATTCAAAATAATTTTTTTTCTGCATCTACCTCTGAAAAAATATTTGGGCTTCTAGCTGTGTGTGGGACTTGTTCTATTAGTCCATCTATACTGACCTCCATCAGGATGCAAATTGAATATAATTTTTTTCTGCATCTAACCCAGCCAATAGTTTTGGCCTAATACCACAGTTTGGCCACTCAGCTCTGCTCGGTTCCCATCCATTGTTTTTTTGTGCAAACAACTCCAGAGTTGTGAATTAGTTAACCACCAAAATGAGTGGAAAAAGGCCTGCTGCTGGTGGAAAGGGGAATAGGCGTGTTGGGAAGGGGAAAAAAGGTTGTGTCCGTGGGGTAGGTGTTAAAGCAACAGTAACATCTGCAGAAGAAAGACCATCTTCCAGCCAAACTAAAATGTCTACTTCTTTTAGCGGACAATGTGATAAGATCCCTTTCTTACGGCCACGCCAATCGCTACAAATTCCAGATGAGGCACAAAAACAGCAGGTGCTTCAACGGATATCAAGTGCTCCTTAAAG
This sequence comes from Phyllobates terribilis, assembly GCF_046119375.1. NCBI lineage: Eukaryota > Metazoa > Chordata > Amphibia > Anura > Dendrobatidae > Phyllobates > Phyllobates terribilis. The sequence continues at coordinate 262,606,254 of NW_027362768.1, forward strand.
TGGGCTCTCCTCCATATCAACTTCAACATCACAAATACTCCAGTCCTCAAAGGTGTCACCCCAATCGCACTTGCTTCCTCACAGCTCCCAAATCTCCAGCTGCCCGTCTGAGTATGAGGTAGAACAGATGGTTGAGTCTTCAGAACTGTTTACTCATACTATAGCCTGGGAATCAGAGGTCGACTCCAGCGCTTCTGTGAATCCAGACGAGGAAATGATCTGCAGTGATGCCCAGAATCTTTATGAGTCGGATCCAGGACCAGACGCAGAAGGTTCTGACCATAATGTAGACCCTCATTCCCAAACTGTAACTCCTGTTGGTGGAGACAATGAGGAAGACGATGATGAGACTCAAATACCTGATTGGAGCGACAACTTTAGTTTTTTGTCAGGGCAGGAACAGGTTGGCTCTGAGGACGACGGGTGTGATAACGCACAGGGTGATGATGATGAGGTTGGAGATCCCACTTACTGTCAACCCACAGTCAGCCAAGAGATGAGGTCAGCAGAGGAGGTGGAAGAAGATGCTAGTGACGACGAGGTCAGGTTGCGCCTTCCTGGACAGAGACGTAGTACTGGAAGCACGTCAACAACTGCATCCTCAAACACAACTCTGCCTCTCACCACAAGTCGTGGTGGCTCTTCAGGTCGCATGGGTGCTAAGCCTTGCATAGCCTGGGCATTTTTTCAGATCGATAAAGATGACCCAACTCGTGTTATCTGTAACATTTGTCAGCAAAAGCTAAGTAGAGGCCAAAAAATAGATAGTTTGAGTACTTCATGCATGAACCGGCACATGGACATGAAGCATAAGTTGCAGTGGGAAGCTCAGTGTGCTACAATGCGGCCTAGCCGGCCGGGCCAGCCACCGTCTGCCATATCTTGTGCATCTGCGGCCTCTTCAAACTCTGTGACTGGGGGGACAGCAGTCACACCTGTTTTGGGGCGCAGACCTGCCACCTCTTTACCCGCAACAGCCAGCGTGATTTGCAGGTCATCATTTTCTTTGGAGGTGGTAATACCAGCTGGTGTTGAGCGCTGTCCGACATCGATAGCACCACCTTTGGATCAAGGCAACCTAACATGTCCGCCTGCATCTTCCTCACAGACCGGCAGTTTGCCGGGGACACCCTTATCAACCCCGTCTAAGCACAATAGCCAGCCCTCGGTCCCTCAGATGTGGACAAGTAAAAGACCATTTCCTCCTAGCCATGAGAAAGCTAAGAGGTTGAATTTCACCATCTGCAAGCTCTTGGCTACAGAAATGCTGCCTTTCCGCCTGGTGGACACAGAGGATTTTCGAGACCTTATGTCCGTCGCAGTGCCCCAGTACCAGTTGCCCAGTCGGCACTACTTCTCAAAGAAAAGTGTGCCTGCGCTCCACCAGCATGTCGCACACAACATCACCGCTTCTTTGAGAAACTCTGTGTGTGACAGGGTGCATTTCACCACAGACACTTGGACGAGTAGGCATGGACAGGGGCGTTACATGTCGCTGACTGGGCACTGGGTAACTATGGTGACAGCTGGACAAGGGGCTGCTGTCCAAGTCTTGCCGTCCCCACGAGTTGTGCGTCAATCCTCTTTATGTCAAAGGTCCTCCACTGCTTCTGCCTCCTCAACCTCCTCTCGGTCTTCCACCTGCACCCAAAGCCTGTCTGGTCATGCCACAAGCTTTCTAACTGCGCAGAAGGGATCCTGCACACCTCCTTACTATGCTGGCAGTAGGGCTCAACGTCATCAGGAGGTTTTTACTTTGAAATGTCTGGGAAATGTGAGTCACACAGCTGAGGAGTTGTGGTCAGCTCCGGAGAACCAATTTCATGAATGGTTGTCTCCACTGGACCTGAAACCAGGGAAGGCCGTGTGCGACAATGCTGCAAACCTGAGTGCGGCCCTTCGCCGGGGCAATGTCACACACGTGCCTTGTATGGCTCACGTGTTGAACCTGGTTGTCCAGCAATTTTTAGCCCACTATCCCAGACTAGATGGCCTTCTGCAGAGGGCACGGTCGCTGTGTGCTCAATTCCGCCGTTCGCATCCCGCAGCTCAGCGACTTACATCTCTACAGAAGTCGTTGGGCCTGCCTCTTCACCGGCTAAAATGCGATGTGCCTACCCGGTGGAATTCAACTCTGCACATGTTGCAGCGACTGTGGCAGCACCGACAAGCCCTGGTGCAATACGTTCTGACGTATAGCCTGGGCCAACTAGATCCAGACGTGGGGCAAATCACGCTGGAGGAGTGGTCTCAGATCAGGGACCTATGCACCCTTCTGCACAATTTTGAAATGGCGACGAAGATGTTTAGTGCTGACGATGCCATTATCAGCATGACTATTCCGGTGATTTACATGCTGGAGCACATGTTAAACAGAATTCGGAGTCAGGTGGTGGCACAAGAGGAGGTGGAGGAAGTAGAGGAGGAGGAGTTGTATGCGGAAGGGCTAACATCTGCAACGTCAGGACGGTTGGCAGCACCAAGGCGGCAGGCATGTGAGGGTGGGGGAGATGGTTTTACCAGGGCGCATGGTAGCAGCCAAACTAGTGAGGAAGGTGCAGGAGCCCAGGAAGAGGTGAAGGACGAACTGATGGAAGACTCATCAGATGAGGGAGACCTTGATCACATTTCTGTTGTGCGAGGTTGGGGGGAGAGGACAGAGGAAGGAAGCATGATTGTTACCTCGCCACCAACACAACAGGGACTTGGTGCTCCTGGATGCGCAACACACATGAGTGCCTTCTTGCTGCACTACCTGCAACATGACCCTCGAATTGTGAGAATTAGAAATAATCCTGACTACTGGGTTGCCACACTGTTAGATCCCCGGTACAAAAGTAAATTTGCAGAAATTATTCCTGCCATAGAAAGGGATGCACGCTTGCAGGAGTATCAGCAGAGACTGTTGCAGAATATTACATGTGCTTTTCCACAAAACACCAGTGCTGCACGTCGTGAATCTCACAGTTCCAACTTGCCAACCGTGGGACCGTCAAGTGTTCAGCACTCAAACCGTAACAGAACCACAGTATCTGCTGGTAACATCAATTTTGCGGAATCATTTCACCACTTTTTTAGCCCATCCTTTGCAAGGCCACAGGAGACAAGAAGTCTGACACATAGTCAACGCCTAGAGACGATGGTACAGGAGTATCTCCAAGTAAACATTGAAGCCATGACTGTGTCACTGGACCCTTGCTCTTTTTGGGCTTCCAATCTGGATAAATGGCCGGAGCTAGCCACTTACGCCTTGGAGATCTTGTCATGCCTCGCAGCCAGCGTTCTGTCTGAACGTGTGTTCAGCGCTGCTGGTGGTGTGCTGACAGATAAGCGCACGCGGCTCTCCACTGATAATGTAGACAGACTCACATTCATAAAGATGAACAAATCATGGATCCGAAATGACTTTTCTACTCCTGTGTCATCCTGGGGAGAGTAAAAGATGGATGATTGGTTAAAATCACCCTACCAACCGTTTTAAGCTTTCAAATTACTAATCATGTTTATCTGTATCTTGGCTGGAAAATAATTTGGGCTTTGTAGCAGTGTGCAGCACTGATTCTATTAGGCCATCTATAATAAGCTCCACCAGATTTAAAATTACTAATCATGTTTATCTGTATCTTGGCTGGAAAATAATTTGGGCTTTGTAGCAGTGTGCAGCACTGATCCTATTAGGCCATCTATACTAAGCTCCACCAGATTTAAAATTAATAATAATTTTTAGCTGCATCTAGCCCGGAAAATAATTTTGGGGCTCCGAGATGCGCAAGACACATAAGTGCTTTCTTGCTGCACTACCTGCAACATGACCCTCATATTGTCAGAATTCGAAGTAATCATGACTACTGGGTTGCCACACTCTTAGATCCCCCAAAATTTTCGATCAACCTTTTCATTTTAATAAAGACCAAAAAAATGGTCATTTTTGAAATTATAAGCATTAGCAGGTTATTAGAAACTGAAATCAAACAGTTTTCAACTCAAAACTTTATTCTAGGTGATGTTACATTTTCACATAGGACCCCTTGTTCGAAAGGAGCTTCTGAACTCTCTCGTCCATTGAATTTGTCAGGTTTTGGATGGTTTCTGCTTCAATTGTTTTGCATGAGGACAGAATACCCTCCCAGAGCTGTTGCTTAGATGTGAACTGCCTCCCGCCATCATAGACACTCCTTTTGATGATGCTCCAGAGGTTCTGAATGGGGTAGAGGTCAGGGGAGCATGGGGGTCACACCATAAGTTTGTCCCCTTTTATGCCCATATCAGCCAGGGATGCAGATGTTTTATGTGCAGCATGAGATGGTGCATTATCATGCAAAAAAATGATCTTGCTGTGAAATACACGGTTCTGCTACTTGAACCATGGCAGGAAGTGCTGTTTGAGAAAATCCACATACATTATGGAGTTCATCTTTAGCGCCTTCAGGGATCCTAAAGGGGCCGACAATCTCTCTCCCCATGATTCCAGCCCAAAACATTACTCCACCTCCTCCTTGTTGGCGCTGTAGCCGTGTTTGCGTGGGGTGTCCATCAACCAGCCATCCTCCACTCCATCCATCTGGACCATCGAGCGCTGCTCGGCACTCATCCGTGAACAACCTGTTTTGAAATCAGTCTTCATGTAATGTTTGGCCCACTGGAGCCGTTTCTGCTTGTGTGAAGTGGATAGAGGAGGTCGACAGGATGGCGTATGCACAGCTGCAAACCTCTGAAGGACCCTGCATCTTGTTGTTCGGGGGACGTTGGAGGCACCAGCAGCTTCAAAAACTTGTCTGCTGCTATGTCAAGGCTTTTTTGCCGCTGCTCTTTTAACCTGACGTAATTGCCTGTAGGAAAGAGTCCTCAATTTGCCCTTATCAGCACGCACACGTGTGTACTGTGAATCAGCTACATACTTCTTGATTGCCAAGACACTTCATCCTGATCATCGCACAATGTTGATTGTAGTCATGCCTTGACCTAAACACTCCACAATTTGTTGCTTCTCAGCAGCCGGCACATCCTTTTTCTTTCCCATTTTGGCAGAAAATGTAGGCTGCTTAATAATGTGAGACAGCCTTCTTAAGTAGTCTTGCCTTTCATTGGACACACCTGCCAAACTAATTAGCACAGGTGTCTGCAATTGCTTACAGTGATATAAAGAACCCTGACACACATCACCATCAATGAGTTTAACTGACAAACAAACAAATTCTTCCCTTATCACTCCTAAACACTTTTTGCATAATAATTTGGAACACAGTGTACATGTGCTTTTCCACAAAACACCAGTGGTTCACTTAGTGAATCTTACAGTTCTAACTTGCCAACCGTGGTCTGTATGGAATTGTTCAATAAAGGGCCCAAAATTAAGATAACATAGATGGGAGAGGTCTCTATGAATAGGAATTCCTAAGTATTTGATACCCTGTGACGGCCAGGCAAAGGGAAAGTTGGACTGGATGGAATCCTATATGGATTTGGGGAGGGAGACATCGAGGGCCTCAGACTTCGCTGCATTGATTTTAAAATTTGACCATGTACCAAAGTGATCTATTTCAGCCATAACAGCATGGATGGATATATGTGATTGAGTGATATATACTAGGACATCATCAGCAAATAGAGAGCACTTGTACTCGGTGCCTCCCACCTCAATCCACCTAATATTGTGGTTATGGCGAATTGATGAGAGCAGGTGCTCCGTCACTAGGATGTATAAGAGAGGGGACAGAGAACATCCCTGCCTTGTCCCATTGGTGATTGTGAAAGGTGATGAAAATGTTCTGACGCGCCCCCTGGGCCTTGGGACACCCGGAGCCGGACCCTTTTTGGTGGATGTGCGGTCAGAGTGAACCGCCGCTCCAGGGCAGACCACTGAGGCTGATGTTGTGGGTGCAGCAGAGCGTAGCATAACTCCCCACGGGAGGAGTATAGCCTCAGGGCAGTGTATGCGGAGGATGGGGGTGATGGTGCAGGGCAGCAGCAGTAACGACACAGAGTCAGTGATGCAGTCCAGGGCCTTTACTCACAGTTCTTATTATCCAGACCACGTCTGCAGGTAACGGCTGCCCACGTCGTACTGTGCTCACCAGGTGAGGGGCTCAGACAACTCCCAGATAACTTTGGAGCGCTTCACAGGACCCCCTTTGTGTGTCCTTTGTCTGGCCTTTCTTACCAACCCTTCTGTCCGGCTGCCTCGGGCCTCCTCTTGGTAAACTTGGCGCCAGTTTCCCTGACCCTATGTGGTGCCTTCCTAGCGGGTGTAGCGAGGGGCTGCGCCACATAAAATGTCACAGCCTCCTGTTTCTAGCTGAGGGTCGTTTCCTGCCTCCACTAGTTTCGGGGACCGGTCTCCCCCTTTGGCCTGACCCCTCCACGCAGGTGGATTCGGGAGTGCGGTGGCGACTCGCCCGTCCGCACCCCTGGGACCCCTTCGTTCCTCGTTCCTGGAGCCTTTTCCGCTCCTCTTCCTTCCTTCTCCCTCTTCCAGGCCTGGGCCTCTGTTACTAGGCCCGCCTCCGGAGCAGAGCTCATGCAGACCCCCTGCTCCCTGCCACTTCTGCTCAGACTTCTCTGCACTGAACTAAGATGGTGCCCACCTTTTATACTCCCTTCTCAATGCACCCAGGAACTGCTTCCTCCCTGCTCCTGCACTACAGGGTTCCCCTTCCTCAGTGTTCCCTCCCCACATTCCAGCCAGGGACAGGGACTGTCGTGCCCATCTCAGGGGCATATTGGTCGCCCTGCCCCACGGCAATGTAGTGTAATGCATGCAGGTGTCGGGTCCTGATCCACACTCCATCCTTACCTGAGAGTGAGATATCACACCTCTGGGTGAGGTGCAATACCTCTGTAGCAACTGAGCCCTCAGGGTAATACAGTTCCATTTATCTTCAGCCTAGGTGACGTATTGCGATACAGGGCCGTGATTTTGGCTATAAAAGGGTCCCCTAGACCCCTACCCCAAGCTTTTTAAGAGAATCATATATGGCGTGCCAGGAGACTCTATGGAATGCTTTCTCAGCATCCAACGAGAGTATCTAATTACAAATTTTTAACTGCATCTAGCCCAGGAAATACTTTGTGCCTAGTAGCAGTGTCTGCTAGTCAGCGGATTATCCCGACTGTTAAGCAAGCTACACCACCTGTAGTTTTGACACTTAATTTTTTCAAAGGAAATGCTTCGGGACCACGGGATACTCAGTGAAGAGCATCAGGAGGCACCCCAAGGCATAGGGGCTGGGACTGGCAGTAGGATGCCTTGCGGTGGACAGCCGAGCTCGATCCTTATAAAAGCTTTTTAACTGCAGGAGCTTTAGTGGACGCTACTGGAGCTGGAATTACGCGGCTGCTGGCATGAGACTTGCCCTCCAATAGATCCTTGTAAATGGATTTAAAGTGTATTCATTCAAATTAGAGAGACAATTTAAATTAAAAAGCTTAGAGCTGCCTCCACCACAGGGGGGCTCGCTCGACCCACCAGCGGACAGGCACCAGTATTGGGAGAGGGGGGCTGGCCGTCAGGGTTCACCGCGGCTCTGGCACAAACCCGGCGACACGGAGGTGGCACGGGCAGGAGCGGACTGAACGTGTCGGCTTCTCACTTTTTGGATTTTAGAAGGGCATGACATGCCTATATCTGTGTCTCCCCCTCCTTTTACTCCTCCACCTCTTTTCATTTCGCATGACTATATGTACTTGTCACTTTTCCATGTGTTAGTTGTGTCTTCAGAGCAGTTTGTCAGCTTTTGGACACCTTTGAAGGTGTTTTCTATGTGTTTCTATGTGTTTTGTTTGCCTGCCATTGGTTTTAACAGTGTTCGAAGGTGTTCGACGAACAGTTCGACGAACAGTTCGGCGAACACACGGGTGTTCGACGAACCGAACTCGAACACTACGGGGGTGGCTCAACACTATTCGCCAATCTCAAATTCGAGCTGTTTTGGGCGGTGTTCGAGCCATTCGGCGAACACAAACAATTTTAAAAAAATTCGGCTGTTCGAGTTTATGTTCGATAACTGTTCGTGCACCAAAATCATAACTGAATTTTTTCTCAGTAATGCTGAAAATTAATGTTAATACGCAGTTTGAGTGTGCAGCGGGGTGGGGGGAGGGGCAGGGGATGGATCTCTGCAGAAATAATGAAGATCTCCATTTTTTTTTCTCTTTCCCGCATTTACAGTGGGGAGGTGCAATCTGTCAGCCTATCAGCAGCGCACACATGAAGCGAACTCCTTTTTTTCACACAAGCAAGGGCATGTGTCATTGGCAGTGTTTGTCACATGTCCTTGCCCTATAAGACCCAGCCATTTTCCCCGTCGCCACCATTTTCTCACTGCTGCAGCTGCGTGTTAGACGGCACCGCTGTTGCTGTGTGCGCTATACTTTGTTAATTTCAAGCCAATTTTCGCTCAAATCTACAGATAGCTTGGGAGTAGGGAATAATTGTGATTGCAGTTCTTTTAAGTACTAGGTTACATCATTTCCTACGACTTTTATCAGTCAGGTCTGTGCTCTTAAATAGATAGGTTGGGAGTAAAGACAAATTGTAATTGTAGTCCTTTTGAGGGCTAGGTTACATCAGTTCGTATCACTTTTTGCCAGGCAGGTCTGTTTTACTGCTGTGCAAGTTTTTTTCACAGCATTTGGCTAAATCTAGCAAAGCAAATCCTTTTTGGCCTCTTGCAGTGTGTGCTAGTCAGTGGAGTAGCCTATCAGTGCTGCAAGCTACACCACCTGTGTATAGAATACCAATTTTTTTACTGCACCCAGCGAAGTAAAACCTTTTGGGCATAGCATCATTCTATTAGTCCATCTATACTAACCTCCACCAGTTTGCAAATTCAATATAATTTTTTCTGCATCTAGCTCTGAAAAAATATTTCGGCTTGTAGCAGTGTGTGGGACTTGTTCTATTATTCCATCTATACTAACCTCCACCAGGTTGCAAATTCAATATAATTTTTTTCTGCATCTAGCTCTGAAAAAATATTTCGGCTAGCAGTGTGTGGGACTTGTTCTATTGGTCCATCTATACTAACTTCCACCAGGTTGCAAATTCAATATAATTTTTATCTGCATTTAGCTCTGAAAAATATTTGAGCTTCGGCTTGTAGCAGTGTGTGGGACTTGTTCTATTAGTCCATCTATACTAACCTCCACCAGGTTGCAAATTCAATATAATTTTTTTCTGCATCTAGCTCTGACAAAATATTTTGGCTTGTAGCAGTGTGTGGGACTTGTTCTATTAGTCCATCTATACTAACCTCCACCAGGTTGCAAATTCAATATAATTTTTTTCTGCATCTAGCTCTGAAAAAAAAATTCGGCTTGTAGCAGTGTGTGGGACTTGTTCTTTTAGTCCATCTATACTAACCTCCACCAGGTTGCAAATTCAATATAATTTTTTTCTGCATCTAGCTCTGAAAAAATATTTCGGCTTGTAGCAGTGTGTGGGACTTGTTCTATTAGTCCATCTATACTGACCTCCACCAGGTTGCAAATTCAATATAATTTTTATCTGCATCTAGCTCTGAAAAAATATTTGGGCTTCGCCTTGTAGCAGTGTGTGGGACTTGTTCTATTAGTCCATCTATACTAACCTCCACCAGGTTGCAAATTCAATATAATTTTTTTCTGCATCTACCTCTAAAAAAATATTTCGGCTTGTAGCAGTGTGTGGGACTTGTTCTATTAGTCCATCTATACTAACCTCCACCAGGTTGCAAATTCAATATAATTTTTATCGGCATCTAGCTCTGAAAAAATATTTGGGCTTCGGCTTGTAGCAGTGTGTGGGACTTGTTCTATTGGTCCATCTATACTAACTTCCACTAGTTTGCAAATTCAATATAATTTTTTTCTGCATCTAGCTCTGAAAAAATATTTTGGCTTGTAGCAGTGTGTGGGACTTGTTCTATTAGTCCATCTATACTAACCTCCACCAGGTTGCAAATTCAATATAATTTTTATCTGCATCTAGCTCTGAAAAAATATTTGGGCTTCGGCTTGTAGCAGTGTATGGGACTTTTTCTATTAGTCCATCTATACTAACCTCCACCAGGTTGCAAATTCAATATAATTTTTTTCTGCATCTAGCTCTGAAAAAATATATCGGCTTGTAGCAGTGTGTGGGACTTGATCTATTAGTCCATCTATACTAACCTCCACCAGGTTGCAAATTCAATATAATTTTTATCTGCATCTAGCTCTGAAAAAATAATTGGGATTTGGCTTGTAGCAGTGTGTGGGACTTGTTCTATTAGTCCATCTATACTAACCTCCACCAGGTTGCAAATTCAATATAATTTTTTTCTGCATCTAGCTCTGAAAAAATGTTTGGGCTTCGGCTTGTAGCAGTGTGTGGGACTTGTTCTATTAGTCCATCTATACTAACCTCCACCAGGTTGCAAATTCAACATAATTTTTTTCTGCATCTACCTCTAAAAAAATATTTCGGCTTGTAGCAGTGTGTGGGACTTGTTCTATTAGTCCATCTATACTAACCTCCACCAGGTTGCAAATTCAATATAATTTTTTTCTGCATCTAGCTCTGAAAAAATATTTGGGCTTCGGCTTGTAGCAGTGTGTGGGACTTGTTCTATTAGTCCATCTATACTAACCTCCACCAGGTTGCAAATTCAATATAATTTTTTTCTGCATCTACCTCTAAAAAAATATTTCGGCTTGTAGCAGTGTGTGGGACTTGTTCTATTAGTCCATCTATACTAACCTCCACCAGGTTGCAAATTCAATATAATTTATATCGGCATCTAGCTCTGAAAAAATATTTGGGCTTCGGCTTGTAGCAGTGTGTGGGACTTGTTCTATTAGTCCATCTATACTAACTTCTACTAGTTTGCAAATTCAATATAATTTTTTTCTGCATCTAGCTCTGAAAAAATATTTTGGCTTGTAGCAGTGTGTGGGACTTGTTCTATTAGTCCATCTATACTAACCTCCACCAGGTTGCAAATTCAATATAATTTTTTTCTGCATCTAGCTCTGAAAAATATTTGGGCTTTGGCTTGTAGCAGTGTGTGGGACTTGTTCTATTAGTCCATCTATACTAACCTCCACCAGGTTGCAAATTCAATATAATTTTTATCTGCATCTAGCTCTGAAAAAATATTTGGGCTTCGGCTTGTAGCAGTGTGTGGGACTTGTTCTATTAGTCCATCTATACGAACCTCCACCAGGTTGCAAATTCAATATAATTTTTTTCTGCATCTACCTCTAAAAAAATATTTCGGCTTGTAGCAGTGTGTGGGACTTGTTCTATTAGTCCATCTATACTAACCTCCACCAGGTTGCAAATTCAATATAATTTATATCGGCATCTAGCTCTGAAAAAATATTTGGGCTTCGGCTTGTAGCAGTGTGTGGGACTTGTTCTATTAGTCCATCTATACTAACTTCCACTACTTTGCAAATTCAATATAATTTTTTTCTGCATCTAGCTCTGAAAAAATATTTTGGCTTGTAGCAGTGTGTGGGACTTGTTCTATTAGTCCATCTATACTAACCTCCACCAGGTTGCAAATTCAATATAATTTTTATCTGCATCTAGCTCTGAAAAAATATTTGGGCTTCGGCTTGTAGCAGTGTGTGGGACTTTTTCTATTAGTCCATCTATCCTAACCTCCACCAGGTTGAAAATTCAATATAATTTTTTTCTGCATCTAGCTCTGAAAAAATATATCGGCTTGTAGCAGTGTGTGGGACTTGATCTATTAGTCCATCTATACTAACCTCCACCAGGTTGCAAATTCAATATAATTTTTATCTGCATCTAGCTCTGAAAAAATAATTGGGATTTGGCTTGTAGCAGTGTGTGGGACTTGTTCTATTAGTCGATCTATACTAACCTCCACCAGGTTGCAAATTCAATATAATTTTTATCTGCATCTAGCTCTGAAAAAATATTTGGGCTTCGGCTTGTAGCAGTGTGTGGGACTTGTTCTATTAGTCCATCTATACTAACCTCCACCAGGTTGCAAATTCAATATAATTTTTTTCTGCATCTAGCTCTGAAAAAAAAATTCGGCTTGTAGCAGTGTGTGGGACTTGTTCTTTTAGTCCATCTATACTAACCTCCACCAGGTTGCAAATTCAATATAATTTTTTTCTGCATCTAGCTCTGAAAAAATATTTCGGCTTGTAGCAGTGTGTGGGACTTGTTCTATTAGTCCATCTATACTGACCTCCACCAGGTTGCAAATTCAATATAATTTTTATCTGCATCTAGCTCTGAAAAAATATTTGGGCTTCGCCTTGTAGCAGTGTGTGGGACTTGTTCTATTAGTCCATCTATACTAACCTCCACCAGGTTGCAAATTCAATATAATTTTTTTCTGCATCTACCTCTAAAAAAATATTTCGGCTTGTAGCAGTGTGTGGGACTTGTTCTATTAGTCCATCTATACTAACCTCCACCAGGTTGCAAATTCAATATAATTTTTATCGGCATCTAGCTCTGAAAAAATATTTGGGCTTCGGCTTGTAGCAGTGTGTGGGACTTGTTCTATTGGTCCATCTATACTAACTTCCACTAGTTTGCAAATTCAATATAATTTTTTTCTGCATCTAGCTCTGAAAAAATATTTTGGCTTGTAGCAGTGTGTGGGACTTGTTCTATTAGTCCATCTATACTAACCTCCACCAGGTTGCAAATTCAATATAATTTTTATCTGCATCTAGCTCTGAAAAAATATTTGGGCTTCGGTTTGTAGCAGTGTATGGGACTTTTTCTATTAGTCCATCTATACTAACCTCCACCAGGTTGCAAATTCAATATAATTTTTTTCTGCATCTAGCTCTGAAAAAATATATCGGCTTGTAGCAGTGTGTGGGACTTGATCTATTAGTCCATCTATACTAACCTCCACCAGGTTGCAAATTCAATATAATTTTTATCTGCATCTAGCTCTGAAAAAATAATTGGGATTTGGCTTGTAGCAGTGTGTGGGACTTGTTCTATTAGTCCATCTATACTAACCTCCACCAGGTTGCAAATTCAATATAATTTTTTTCTGCATCTAGCTCTGAAAAAATGTTTGGGCTTCGGCTTGTAGCAGTGTGTGGGACTTTTTCTATTAGTCCATCTATACTAACCTCCACCAGGTTGCAAATTCAACATAATTTTTTTCTGCATCTACCTCTAAAAAAATATTTCGGCTTGTAGCAGTGTGTGGGACTTGTTCTATTAGTCCATCTATACTAACCTCCACCAGGTTGCAAATTCAATATAATTTTTTTCTGCATCTAGCTCTGAAAAAATATTTGGGCTTCGGCTTGTAGCAGTGTGTGGGACTTGTTCTATTAGTCCATCTATACTAACCTCCACCAGGTTGCAAATTCAATATAATTTTTTTCTGCATCTACCTCTAAAAAAATATTTCGGCTTGTAGCAGTGTGTGGGACTTGTTCTATTAGTCCATCTATACTAACCTCCACCAGGTTGCAAATTCAATATAATTTATATCGGCATCTAGCTCTGAAAAAATATTTGGGCTTCGGCTTGTAGCAGTGTGTGGGACTTGTTCTATTAGTCCATCTATACTAACTTCCACTAGTTTGCAAATTCAATATAATTTTTTTCTGCATCTAGCTCTGAAAAAATATTTTGGCTTGTAGCAGTGTGTGGGACTTGTTCTATTAGTCCATCTATACTAACCTCCACCAGGTTGCAAATTCAATATAATTTTTTTCTGCATCTAGCTCTGAAAAATATTTGGGCTTTGGCTTGTAGCAGTGTGTGGGACTTGTTCTATTAGTCCATCTATACTAACCTCCACCAGGTTGCAAATTCAATATAATTTTTATCTGCATCTAGCTCTGAAAAAATATTTGGGCTTCGGCTTGTAGCAGTGTGTGGGACTTGTTCTATTAGTCCATCTATACTAACCTCCACCAGGTTGCAAATTCAATATAATTTTTTTCTGCATCTACCTCTAAAAAAATATTTCGGCTTGTAGCAGTGTGTGGGACTTGTTCTATTAGTCCATCTATACTAACCTCCACCAGGTTGCAAATTCAATATAATTTATATCGGCATCTAGCTCTGAAAAAATATTTGGGCTTCGGCTTGTAGCAGTGTGTGGGACTTGTTCTATTAGTCCATCTATACTAACTTCCACTACTTTGCAAATTCAATATAATTTTTTTCTGCATCTAGCTCTGAAAAAATATTTTGGCTTGTAGCAGTGTGTGGGACTTGTTCTATTAGTCCATCTATACTAACCTCCACCAGGTTGCAAATTCAATATAATTTTTATCTGCATCTAGCTCTGAAAAAATATTTGGGCTTCGGCTTGTAGCAGTGTGTGGGACTTTTTCTATTAGTCCATCTATCCTAACCTCCACCAGGTTGAAAATTCAATATAATTTTTTTCTGCATCTAGCTCTGAAAAAATATATCGGCTTGTAGCAGTGTGTGGGACTTGATCTATTAGTCCATCTATACTAACCTCCACCAGGTTGCAAATTCAATATAATTTTTATCTGCATCTAGCTCTGAAAAAATAATTGGGATTTGGCTTGTAGCAGTGTGTGGGACTTGTTCTATTAGTCCATCTATACTAACCTCCACCAGGTTGCAAATTCAATATAATTTTTTTCTGCATCTAGCTCTGAAAAAATATTTCGGCTTGTAGCAGTGTGTGGGACTTGTTCTATTAGTCCATCTATACTAACCTCCACCAGGTTGCAAATTCAATATAATTTTTTTCTGCATCTAGCTCTGAAAAAATATTTCGGCTTGTAGCAGTGTGTGGAACTTGTTCTATTAGTCCATCTATGCTAACCTCCACCAGGTTGCAAATTCAATATAATTTTTATCTGCATCTAGCTCTGAAAAAATATTTGGGCTTCGGCTTTTAGGAGTGTGTGGGATTTGTTCTATTAGTCCATCTATACTAACCTCCACCAGGCTGCAAATTCAATATAATTTTTTTCTGCATCTAGCTCTGAAAAAATATTTCGGCTTGTAGCAGTGTGTGGGACTTGTTCTATTAGTCCATCTATACTAACCTCCACCAGGTTGCAAATTCAATATAATTTTTTTCCGCATCTAGCTCTGAAAAAATATTTCGGCTTGTAGCAATGTGTGGGACTTGTTCTATTAGTCCATCTATACTAACCTCCACCAGATTGCAAATTCAATATAATTTTTTTCTACATCTAGCTCTGAAAAAATATTTCGTCTTGTAGCAGTGTGTGGGACTTGTTCTATTAGTCCATCTATACTAACCTCCACCAGGTTGCAAATTCAATATAATTTTTATCTGCATCTAGCTCTGAAAAAATATTTGGGCTTCGACTTGTAGCAGTGTGTGGGACTTGTTCTATTAGTCCATCTATACTAACCTCCACCAGGTTTCAAATTCAATATAATATTTTTCTGCATTTAGCTCAGAAAAAATATTTTGGCTTGTAGCAGTATGTGGGACTTGTTATATTAGGTCATCTATACTAACCTCCACCAGGTTGCAAATTCAATATAATTTTTTTCTGCATCTAGCTCTGAAAAAATATTTCGGCTTGCAGCAGTGTGTGGGACTTGTTCTATTTGTCCATTTATACTAACCTCCACCAGGTTACAAATTCAATATAAATTTTATCTGCATCTAGCTCTGAAAAAATATTTGGGCTTCGGCTTGTAGCAGTGTGTGGGACTTGTTCTATTAGTCCATCTATACTAACCTCCACCAGGTTGCAAATTCAATATAATTTTTTTCTGCATCTAGCTCTGAAAAAATATTTCGGCATGTAGCAGTGTGTGGGACTTGTTCTATTAGTCCATCTATACTAACCTCCATCAGGTTGCAAATTCAATATCATTTTTATCTGCATCTAGCTCTGAAAAAATATTTGGGATTCGGCTTGTAGCAGTGTGTGGGACTTGTTCGATTAGTCGATCTATACTAACCTCCACCAGGTTGCAAATTCAATATAATTTTTATCTGCATCTAGCTCTGAAAAAATATTTCTGCTTCGTCTTGTAGCAGTGTGTGGGACTTGTTCTATTAGTCCATCTAAACTAACCTCCACCCGGTTGCAAATTCAATATAATTTTTTTGTGCATCTAGCTCTGAAAAAATATTTTGGCTTGTAGCAGTGTGTGGGACTTGTTCTATTAGTCCATCTATACTAACCTCCACCAGATTGCAAATTCAATATAATTTTTTTCTGCATCTAGCTCTGAAAAAATATTTCGTCTTGTAGCAGTGTGTGGGACTTGTTCTATTAGTCCATCTATACTAACCTCCACCAGGTTGCAAATTAAATATAATTTTTATCTGCATCTAGCTCTGAAAAAATATTTGGGCTTCGACTTGTAGCAGTGTGAGGGACTTGTTCTATTAGTCCATCTATACTAACCTCCACCAGGTTGCAAATTCAATATAATTTTTTTCTGCATCTAGCTCTGAAAAAATCTTTCGGCTTGTAGCAGTGTGTGGGACTTGTTCTATTTGTCCATCTATACTAACCTCCACCAGGTTGCAAATTCAAAATAATTTTTATTTGCATCTAGCTCTGAAAAAATATTTGGGTTTTGGCTTGTAGCAGTGTGTGGGACTTGTTCTATTAGTCAATCTATACTAACCTCCACCAGGTTGCAAATTCAATATAATATTTTTCTGCATCTAGCTCAGAAAAAATATTTTGGCTTGTAGCAGTATGTGGGACTTGTTATATTAGTCCATCTATACTAACCTCCGTCAGGTTGCAAATTCAATATAATTTTTTTCTGCATCTAGCTCTTAAAAAATATTTCGGCTTGCAGCAGTGTGTGGGACTTGTTCTATTTGTCCATTTATACTAACCTCCACCAGGTTGCAAATTCAATATAAATTTTATCTGCATCTAGCTCTGAAAAAATATTTGGGCTTCGGCTTGTAGCAGTGTGTGGGACTTGTTCTATTAGTCCATCTATACTAACCTCCACCAGGTTGCAAATTCAATATAATTTTTTTCTGCATCTAGCTCTGAAAAAATATTTCGGCTTGTAGCAGTGTGTGGGACTTGTTCTATTAGTCCATCTATACTAACCTCCATCAGGTTGCAAATTCAATATCATTTTTATCTGCATCTAGCTTTGAAAAAATATTTGGGATTCGGCTTGTAGCAGTGTGTGGGACTTGTTCGATTAGTCGATCTATACTAACCTCCACCAGGTTGCAAATTCAATATAATTTTTATCTGCATCTAGCTCTGAAAAAATATTTCTGCTTCGTCTTGTAGCAGTGTGTGGGACTTGTTCTATTAGTCCATCTATACTAACCACCACCAGGTTGCAAATTCAATATAATTTTTTTCTGCATCTAGCTCTGAAAAAATATTTTGTCTTGTAGCAGTGTGTGGGACTTGTTCTATTAGTCCATCTATGCTAGCCTCCGCCAGGTTGCAATTTCAATATAATTTTTATCTGCATCTAGCTCTGAAAAAATATTTGGGCGTCGGCTTGTAGCAGTGTGAGGGACTTGTTCTATTAGTCCATCTATACTAACCTCCACCAGGTTGCAAATTCAATATAATTTTTTTCTGCATCTAGCTCTGAAAAAATCTTTCGGCTTGTAGCAGTGTGTGGGACTTGTTCTATTAGTCCATCTATACTAACCTCCACCAGGTTGCAAATTCAATATAATTTTTATCTGCATCTAGCTCTGAAAAAATAATTGGGATTTGGCTTGTAGCAGTGTGTGGGACTTGTTCTATTAGTCCATCTATACTAACCTCCACCAGGTTGCAAATTCAATATAATTTTTATCTGCATCTAGCTCTGAAAAAATAATTGGGATTTGGCTTGTAGCAGTGTGTGGGACTTGTTCTATTAGTCCATCTATACTAACATCCACCAGGTTGCAAATTCAATATAATTTTTTTCTGCATCTAGCTCTGAAAAAATATTTTGGCTTCGGCTTGTAGCAGTGTTTGGGACTTGTTCTATTAGTCCATCTATACTAACCTCCACCAGGTTGCAAATTCAATATAATTTTTTTCTGCATCAAGCTCTGAAAAATATTTCGGCTTGTAGCAGTGTGTGGGACTACTTCTATTAGGCCATCTATACTAACCTCCACCAGGTTGCAAATTCAATATAATTTTTATCTGCATCTAGCTCTGAAAAATATTTGGGCTTCGGCTTGTAGCTGTGTGTGGGACTTGTTCTATTAGTCCATCTATACTAACATCCACCAGATTGCAAATTCAATATAATTTTTTTCTGCATCTAGCTCTGAAAAAATATTTCGGCTTGTAGCAGTGTGTGGAACTTGTTCTATTAGTCCATCTATGCTAACCTCCACCAGGTTGCAAATTCAGTATAATTTTTATCTGCATCTAGCTCTGAAAAAATATTTGGGCTTCGGCTTGTAGGAGGGTGTGTGACTTGTTCTATTAGTCCATCTATACTAACCTCCACCAGGCTGCAAATTCAATATAATTTTTTTCTGCATCTAGCTCTGAAAAAATATTTCGGCTTGTAGCAGTGTGTGGGACTTGTTCTGTTAGTCCATCTATACTAACCTCCACCAGGTGGCAAATTCAATATAATTTTTTTCCGCATCTAGCTCTGAAAAAATATTTTGGCTTGTAGCAATGTGTGGGACTTGTTCTATTAGTCCATCTATAATAAGCTCCACCAGATTGCAAATTCAATATAATTTTTTTCTGCATCCAGCTCTGAAAAAATATTTCGTCTTGTAGCAGTGTGTGGGACTTGTTCTATTAGTCCATCTATACTAACCTCCACCAGGTTGAAAATTCAATATAATTTTTATCTGCATCTAGCTCTGAAAAAATATTTGGGCTTCGACTTGTAGCAGTGTGAGGGACTTGTTCTATTAGTCCATCTATACTAACCTCCACCAGGTTGCAAATTCAATATAATTTTTTTCCGCATCTAGCTCTGAAAAAATATTTCGGCTTGTAGCAATGTGTGGGACTTGTTCTATTAGTCCATCTATACTAACCTCCACCAGATTGCAAATTCAATATAATTTTTTTCTACATCTAGCTCTGAAAAAATATTTCGTCTTGTAGCAGTGTGTGGGACTTGTTCTATTAGTCCATCTATACTAACCTCCACCAGGTTGCAAATTCAATATAATTTTTATCTGCATCTAGCTCTGAAAAAATATTTGGGCTTCGACTTGTAGCAGTGTGTGGGACTTGTTCTATTAGTCCATCTATACTAACCTCCACCAGGTTTCAAATTCAATATAATATTTTTCTGCATTTAGCTCAGAAAAAATATTTTGGCTTGTAGCAGTATGTGGGACTTGTTATATTAGGCCATCTATACTAACCTCCACCAGGTTGCAAATTCAATATAATTTTTTTCTGCATCTAGCTCTGAAAAAATATTTCGGCTTGCAACAGTGTGTGGGACTTGTTCTATTTGTCCATTTATACTAACCTCCACCAGGTTACAAATTCAATATAAATTTTATCTGCATCTAGCTCTGAAAAAATATTTGGGCTTCGGCTTGTAGCAGTGTGTGGGACTTGTTCTATTAGTCCATCTATACTAACCTCCACCAGGTTGCAAATTCAATATAATTTTTTTCTGCATCTAGCTCTGAAAAAATATTTCGGCATGTAGCAGTGTGTGGGACTTGTTCTATTAGTCCATCTATACTAACCTCCATCAGGTTGCAAATTCAATATCATTTTTATCTGCATCTAGCTCTGAAAAAATATTTGGGATTCGGCTTGTAGCAGTGTGTGGGACTTGTTCGATTAGTCGATCTATACTAACCTCCACCAGGTTGCAAATTCAATATAATTTTTATCTGCATCTAGCTCTGAAAAAATATTTCTGCTTCGTCTTGTAGCAGTGTGTGGGACTTGTTCTATTAGTCCATCTAAACTAACCTCCACCAGGTTGCAAATTCAATATAATTTTTTTGTGCATCTAGCTCTGAAAAAATATTTTGGCTTGTAGCAGTGTGTGGGACTTGTTCTATTAGTCCATCTATACTAACCGCCACCAGATTGCAAATTCAATATAATTTTTTTCTGCATCTAGCTCTGAAAAAATATTTCGTCTTGTAGCAGTGTGTGGGACTTGTTCTATTAGTCCATATATACTAACCTCCACCAGGTTGCAAATTAAATATAATTTTTATCTGCATCTAGCTCTGAAAAAATATTTGGGCTTCGACTTGTAGCAGTGTGAGGGACTTGTTCTATTAGTCCATCTATACTAACCTCCACCAGGTTGCAAATTCAATATAATTTTTTTCTGCATCTAGCTCTGAAAAAATCTTTCGGCTTGTAGCAGTGTGTGGGACTTGTTCTATTTGTCCATCTATACTAACCTCCACCAGGTTGCAAATTCAAAATAATTTTTATTTGCATCTAGCTCTGAAAAAATATTTGGGCTTTGGCTTGTAGCAGTGTGTGGGACTTGTTCTATTAGTCAATCTATACTAACCTCCACCAGGTTGCAAATTCAATATAATATTTTTCTGCATCTAGCTCAGAAAAAATATTTTGGCTTGTAGCAGTATGTGGGACTTGTTATATTAGTCCATCTATACTAACCTCCGTCAGGTTGCAAATTCAATATAATTTTTTTCTGCATCTAGCTCTGAAAAAATATTTCGGCTTGCAGCAGTGTGTGGGACTTGTTCTATTTGTCCATTTATACTAACCTCCACCAGGTTGCAAAATCAATATAAATTTTATCTGCATCTAGCTCTGAAAAAATATTTGGGCTTCGGCTTGTAGCAGTGTGTGGGACTTGTTCTATTAGTCCATCTATACTAACCTCCACCAGGTTGCAAATTCAATATAATTTTTTTCTGCATCTAGCTCTGAAAAAATATTTCGGCTTGTAGCAGTGTGTGGGACTTGTTCTATTAGTCCATCTATACTAACCTCCATCAGGTTGCAAATTCAATATCATTTTTATCTGCATCTAGCTTTGAAAAAATATTTGGGATTCGGCTTGTAGCAGTGTGTGGGACTTGTTCGATTAGTCGATCTATACTAACCTCCACCAGGTTGCAAATTCAATATAATTTTTATCTGCATCTAGCTCTGAAAAAATATTTCTGCTTCGTCTTGTAGCAGTGTGTGGGACTTGTTCTATTAGTCCATCTATACTAACCACCACCAGGTTGCAAATTCAATATAATTTTTTTCTGCATCTAGCTCTGAAAAAATATTTTGGCTTGTAGCAGTGTGTGGGACTTGTTCTATTAGTCCATCTATACTAACCTCCACCAGATTGCAAATTCAATATAATTTTTTTCTGCATCTAACTCTGAAAAAATATTTTGTCTTGTAGCAGTGTGTGGGACTTGTTCTATTAGTCCATCTATGCTAGCCTCCGCCAGGTTGCAATTTCAATATAATTTTTATCTGCATCTAGCTCTGAAAAAATATTTGGGCGTCGGCTTGTAGCAGTGTGAGGGACTTGTTCTATTAGTCCATCTATACTAACCTCCACCAGGTTGCAAATTCAATATAATTTTTTTCTGCATCTAGCTCTGAAAAAATCTTTCGGCTTGTAGCAGTGTGTGGGACTTGTTCTATTAGTCCATCTATACTAACCTCCACCAGGTTGCAAATTCAATATAATTTTTATCTGCATCTAGCTCTGAAAAAATAATTGGGATTTGGCTTGTAGCAGTGTGTGGGACTTGTTCTATTAGTCCATCTATACTAACCTCCACCAGGTTGCAAATTCAATATAATTTTTATCTGCATCTAGCTCTGAAAAAATAATTGGGATTTGGCTTGTAGCAGTGTGTGGGACTTGTTCTATTAGTCCATCTATACTAACATCCACCAGGTTGCAAATTCAATATAATTTTTTTCTGCATCTAGCTCTGAAAAAATATTTTGGCTTCGGCTTGTAGCAGTGTTTGGGACTTGTTCTATTAGTCCATCTATACTAACCTCCACCAGGTTGCAAATTCAATATAATTTTTTTCTGCATCAAGCTCTGAAAAATATTTCGGCTTGTAGCAGTGTGTGGGACTACTTCTATTAGGCCATCTATACTAACCTCCACCAGGTTGCAAATTCAATATAATTTTTATCTGCATCTAGCTCTGAAAAATATTTGGGCTTCGGCTTGTAGCTGTGTGTGGGACTTGTTCTATTAGTCCATCTATACTAACATCCACCAGATTGCAAATTCAATATAATTTTTTTCTGCATCTAGCTCTGAAAAAATATTTCGGCTTGTAGCAGTGTGTGGAACTTGTTCTATTAGTCCATCTATGCTAACCTCCACCAGGTTGCAAATTCAATATAATTTTTATCTGCATCTAGCTCTGAAAAAATATTTGGGCTTCGGCTTGTAGGAGGGTGTGTGACTTGTTCTATTAGTCCATCTATACTAACCTCCACCAGGCTGCAAATTCAATATAATTTTTTTCTGCATCTAGCTCTGAAAAAATATTTCGGCTTGTAGCAGTGTGTGGGACTTGTTCTGTTAGTCCATCTATACTAACCTCCACCAGGTGGCAAATTCAATATAATTTTTTTCCGCATCTAGCTCTGAAAAAATATTTTGGCTTGTAGCAATGTGTGGGACTTGTTCTATTAGTCCATCTATAATAAGCTCCACCAGATTGCAAATTCAATATAATTTTTTTCTGCATCCAGCTCTGAAAAAATATTTCGTCTTGTAGCAGTGTGTGGGACTTGTTCTATTAGTCCATCTATACTAACCTCCACCAGGTTGAAAATTCAATATAATTTTTATCTGCATCTAGCTCTGAAAAAATATTTGGGCTTCGACTTGTAGCAGTGTGAGGGACTTGTTCTATTAGTCCATCTATACTAACCTCCACTAGGTTGCAAATTCAATATAATTTTTTTCTGCATCTAGCTCTGAAAAAATCTTTCGGCTTGTAGCAGTGTGTGGGACTTGTTCTATTAGTCCATCTATACTAACCTCCACCAGGTTGCAAATTCAAAATAATTTTTATTTGCATCTAGCTCTGAAAAAATATTTGGGCTTCGGCTTGTAGCAGTGTGAGGGACTTGTTCTATTAGTCCATCTATACTAACCTCCACCAGGTTGCAAATTCAATATAAATTTTTTCTGCATCTAGCTCTGAAAAAATCTTTCGGCTTGTAGCAGTGTGTGGGACTTGTTCTATTAGTCCATCTATACTAACCTCCACCAGGTTGCAAATTCAATATAATTTTTATCTGCATCTAGCTCTGAAAAAATAATTGGGATTTGGCTTGTAGCAGTGTGTGGGACTTGTTCTATTAGTCCATCTATACTAACCTCCACCAGGTTGCAAATTCAATATAATTTTTATCTGCATCTAGCTCTGAAAAAATAATTGGGATTTGACTTGTAGCAGTGTGTGGGACTTGTTCTATTAGTCCATCTATACTAACCTCCACCAGGTTGCAAATTCAATATAATTTTTTTCTGCTTCTAGCTCTGAAAAAATATTTCGGCTTCGGCTTGTAGCAGTGTTTGGGACTTGTTCTATTAGTCCATCTATACTAACCTCCACCAGGTTGCAAATTCAATATAATTTTTTTCTGCATCAAGCTCTGAAAAAATATTTCGGCTTGTAGCAGTGTGTGGGACTTCTTCTATTAGGCCATCTATACTAACCTCCACCAGGTTGCAAATTCAATATAATTTTTATCTGCATCTAGCTCTGAAAAATATTTGGGCTTCGGCTTGTAGCAGTGTGTGGGACTTGTTCTATTAGTCCATCTATACTAACCTCCACCAGATTGCAAATTAAATATAATTTTTTTCTGCATCTAGCTCTGAAAAAATATTTCGGCTTGTAGCAGTGTGTGGAACTTGTTCTATTAGTCCATCTATGCTAACCTCCACCAGGTTGCAAATTCAATATAATTTTTATCTGCATCTAGCTCTGAAAAAATATTTGGGCTTCGGCTTGTAGGAGGGTGTGTGACGTGTTCTATTAGTCCATCTATACTAACCTCCACCAGGTTGCAAATTCAATATAATTTTTATCTGCATCTAGCCCTGAAAAAATATTTCGGCTTATAGCAGTGTGTGGGACTTGTTCTATTAGTCCATGTATACTAACCTCCACCAGGTTGCAAATTCAATATAATTTTTTTCTGCATCTAGCTCTGAAAAAATATTTCGGCTTGTAGCAGTGTGTGGGACTTATTCTATTAGTCCATCTATACTGACCTCCACCAGGTTGCAAATTCAATATAATTTTTATCTGCATCTAGCTCTGAAAAAATATTTGGGCTTCGGCTTTTAGCAGTGTGCGGGACTTGTTCTATTAGTCCATCTATACTAACCTCCACCAGGTTGCAAATTCAATATAATTTTTTTCTGCATCTACCTCTGAAAAAATATTTCGGCTTGTAGCAGTGTGTGGGACTTGTTCTATTAGTCCATCTATACTAACCTCCACCAGGTTGCAAATTCAATATAATTTTTATCGGCATCTAGCTCTGAAAAAATATTTGGGCTTCGGCTTGTAGCAGTGTGTGGGACTTGTTCTATTAGTCCATCTATGCTAACTTCCACCAGGTTGCAAATTCAATATAATTTTTTTCTGCATCTAGCTCTGAAAAAATATTTGGGATTTGGCTTGTAGCAGTGTGTGGGACTTGTTCTATTAATCCATCAATATTAACCTCCACCAGGTTGCAAATTCAACATAATTTTTTTCTGCATCCAGCTCTGAAAAAATATTTCGGCTTCGGCTTGTAGCAATGTGCGGGACTTGTTCTATTAGTCCATCTATACTAACCTCCACCAGGTTGCAAATTCAATATAATTTTTTTCTGCATCTAGCTCTGAAAAAATATTTCAGCTTGCAGCAGTGTGTGGGACTTGTTCTATTAGTCCATCTATACTAACCTCCACCACGTTGCAAATTCAATATAATTTTTATCTGCATCTAGCTCTGAAAAAATATGTGGGCTTCGGCTTGTAGCAGTGTGTGGGACTTTTTCTATTAGTCCATCTATACTAACCTCCACCAGGTTGCAAATTCAATATAATTTTTTTCTGCATCTAGCTCTGAAAAAATATATTGGCTTGTAGCAGTGTGTGGGACTTGATCTATTAGTTCATCTATACTAACCTCCACCAGGTTGCAAATTCAATATAATTTTTATCTGCATCTAGCTCTGAAAAAATATTTGGGATTTGGCTTGTAGCAGTGTGTGGGACTTGTTCTATTGGTCCATCTATACTAAACTCCACCAGGTTGCAAATTCAATATAATTTTTTTCTGCATCTTTCTCTGAAAAAATATTTCGGCTTCGGCTTGTAGCAGTGTTTGGGACTTGTTCTGTTAGTCCATCTATACTAACCTCCACCAGGTTGCAAATTCAATATAATTTTTTTCTGCATCTAGCTCTGAAAAAATATTTTGGCTTGTAGCAGTGTGTGGGACTTCTTCTATTAGTCCATCTATACTAACCTCCACCAGGTTGCAAATTCAATATAATTTTTATCTGCATCTAGCTCTGAAAAATATTTGGGCTTCGGCTTGTAGCAGTGTGTGGGACTTGTTCTATTAGTCCATCTATACTAACCTCCACCAGGTTGCAAATTCAATATAATTTTTTTCTGCATCTACCTCTGAAAAAATATTTCGGCTTGTAGCAGTGTGTGGAACTTGTTCTATTAGTCCATCTATGCTAACCTCCACCAGGTTGCAAATTCAATATAATTTTTATCTGTATCTAGCTCTGAAAAAATATTTTTGCTTCGGCTTGTAGCAGTGTGTGGGACTTGTTCTATTAGTCCATCTATACTAACCTCCACCAGGCTGCAAATTCAATATAATTTTTTTCTGTATCTAGCTCTGAAAAAATATTTCGGATTGTAGCAGTGTGTGGGACTTGTTCTATTAGTCCATCTATACTAACCTCCACCAGGTTGCAAATTGAATATAATTTTTTTCCGCATCTAGCTCTGAAAAAATATTTCGGCTTGTAGCAGTGTGTGGGACTTGTTCTATTAGTCCATCTATACTAACCTCCACCAGATTGCATACTCAATATAATTTTTTTCTGCATCTAGCTCTGAAAAAATATTTCGTCTTATTGCAGTGTGTGGGACTTTTTCTGTTAGTCCATCTATACTAACCTCCACCAGGTTGCAAATTCAATATAATTTTTTTCCGCATCTAGCTCTGAAAAAATATTTTGGCTTGTAGCAATGTGTGGGACTTGTTCTATTAGTCCATCTATAATAACCTCCACCAGATTGCAAATTCAATATAATTTTTTTCTGCATCCAGCTCTGAAAAAATATTTCGTCTTGTAGCAGTGTGTGGGACTTGTTCTATTAGTCCATCTATACTAACCTCCACTAGGTTGCAAATTCAATATAATTTTTTTCTGCATCTAGCTCTGAAAAAATCTTTCGGCTTGTAGCAGTGTGTGGGACTTGTTCTATTAGTCCATCTATACTAACCTCCACCAGGATGCAAATTCAAAATAATTTTTATTTGCATCTAGCTCTGAAAAAATATTTGGGCTTCGGCTTGTAGCAGTGTGTGGGACTTGTTCTATTAGTCCATCTATACTAACCTCCACCAGGTTGCAAATTCAATATAATATTTTTCTGGATTTAGCTCTGAATAAATATTTTGGCTTGTAGCAGTATGTGGGACTTGTTCTATTTGTCCATTTATACTAACCTCCACCAGGTTGCAAATTCAATATAATTTTTATCTGCATCTAGCTCTGAAAAAATATTTTGGCTTATAGCAGTGTGTGGGACTTGTTCTATTAGTCCATCTACACTATCCTCCACCAGGTTGCAAATTCAATATCATTTTTTTCTGCATCTAGCTCTGACAAAATATTTCGGCTTGTAGCAGTGTGTGGGACTTGTTCTATTAGTCGATCTATACTAACCTCCACCAGGTTGGAAATTCAATATAATTTTTATCTGCATCTAGCTCTGAAAAAATATTTGGGCTTCGGCTTGTAGCAGTGTGTGGGACTTGTTCTATTAGTCCATCTATACTAACCTCCACCAGGTTGCAAATTCAATACAATTTTTTTCTGCAACTAGCTCTGAAAAAAATTTCGGCTTGTAGCAGTGTGTGGGACTTGTTCTTTTAGTCCATGTATACTAACCTCCACCAGGTTGCAAATTCAATATAATTTTTTTCTGCATCTAGCTCTGAAAAAATATTTCGGCTTGTAGCAGTGTGTGGGACTTGTTCTATTAGTCCATCTATACTGACCTCCACCAGGTTGCAAATTCAATATAATTTTTATCTGCATCTAGCTCTGAAAAAATATTTGGGCTTCGGCTTTTAGCAGTGTGTGGGACTTGTTCTATTAGTCCATCTATACTAACCTCCACCAGGTTGCAAATTCAATATAATTTTTTTCTGCATCTACCTCTGAAAAAATATTTCGGCTTGTAGCAGTGTGTGGGACTTGTTCTATTAGTCCATCTATACTAACCTCCACCAGGTTGCAAATTCAATATAATTTTTATCGGCATCTAGCTCTGAAAAAATATTTGGGATTTGGCTTGTAGCAGTGTGTGGGACTTGTTCTATTAATCCATCAATATTAACCTCCACCAGGTTGCAAATTCAACATAAATTTTTTCTGCATCTAGCTCTGAAAAAATATTTCGGCTTCGGCTTGTAGCAATGTGTGGGACTAGTTCTATTAGTCCATCTATACTAACCTCCACCAGGTTGCAAATTCAATATAATTTTTTTCTGCATCTAGCTCTGAAAAAATATTTCGGCTTGCAGCAGTGTGTGGGACTTGTTCTATTAGTCCATCTATATTAACCTCCACCACGTTGCAAATTCAATATAATTTTTATCTGCATCTAGCTCTGAAAAATATTTGGGCTTCGGCTTGTAGCAGTGTGTGGGACTTGTTCTATTAGTCCATCTCTACTAACCTCCACCAGGTTGCAAATTCAATATAATTTTTTTCTGCATCTACCTCTGAAAAAATATTTCGGCTTGTAGCAGTGTGTGGAACTTGTTCTATTAGTCCATCTATGCTAACCTCCACCAGGTTGCAAATTCAATATAATTTTTATCTGTATCTAGCTCTGAAAAAATATTTGGGCTTCGGCTTGTAGCAGTGTGTGGGACTTGTTCTATTAGTCCATCTATACTAACCTCCACCAGGCTGCAAATTCAATATAATTTTTTTCTGCATCTAGCTCTGAAAAAATATTTTGGATTGTAGCAGTGTGTGGGACTTGTTCTATTAGTCCATCTATACTAACCTCCACCAGGTTGCAAATTCAATATAATTTTTTTCCCCATCTAGCTCTGAAAAAATATTTCGGCTTGTAGCAGTGTGTGGGACTTGTTCTATTAGTCCATCTATACTAACCTCCACCAGATTGCATATTCAATATAATTTTTTTCTGCATCTAGCTCTGAAAAAATATTTCGTCTTATAGCAGTGTGTGGGACTTGTTCTATTAGTCCATCTATACTAACTTCTACCAGGTTGCAAATTCAATATAATTTTTTTCTGCATCTAGCTCTGAAAAAATATTTCGTCTTATTGCAGTGTGTGGGACTTGTTCTATTAGTCCATCTATACTAACCTCCACCAGGTTGCAAATTCAATATAATTTTTTTCTGCATCTAGCTCTCAAAAAATATCTTGGCTTGTAGCAGTGTGTGGGACTTGTTCTATTTGTCCATTTATACCAACCTCCACCAGGTTGCAAATTCAATATAATTTTCATCTGCATCTAGCTCTGAAAAAATATTTTGGCTTTGGCTTGTAGCAGTGTGTGGGACTTGTTCTATTAGTCCATCTATAATAACCTCCACCAGGTTGGAAATTCAATATAATTTTTTTCTGCATCTAGCTCTGAAAAAATATTTCGGCTTGTAGCAGTGTGTGGGACTTGTTCTATTAGTCCATCTATACTAACCTCCATCAGGTTGCAAATTCAATATCATTTTTTTCTGCATCTAGCTCTGAAAAAATATTTGGTATTCGGCTTGTAGCAATGTGTGGGACTTTTTCTATTAGTCGATCTATACTAACCTCCACCAGGTTGCAAATTTAATATAATTTTTATCTGCATCTAGCTCTGAAAAAATATTTCTGCTTCGTCTTGCAGCAGTGTGTGGGACTTGTTCTATTAGTCCATCTATACTAACCTCCACCAGGTTGCAAATTCAATATAATTTTTTTCTGCATCTAGCTCTGAAAAAATATTTCGTCTTATTGCAGTGTGTGGGACTTGTTCTATTAGTCCATCTATACTAACCTCCATCAGGTTGCAAATTCAATATAATTTTTTTCTGCTTCCAGCTCTGAAAAAATATTTTGGCTTGTAGCAGTATGTGGGACTTGTTATATTAGTCCATCTATACTAACCTCCACCAGGTTGCAAATTCAATATAATTTTTTTCTGCATCTAGCTCTGAAAAAATATTTCGGCTTGCAGCAGTGTGTGGGACTTGTTCTATTTGTCCATTTATACTAACCTCCACCAGGTTACAAATTCAATATAATTTTCATCTCCATCTAGCTCTGAAAAAATATTTGGGCTTTGGCTTGTAGCAGTGTGTGGGACTTGTTCTATTAGTCCATCTATAATAACCTCCACCAGGTTGCAAATTCAATATAATTTTTTTCTGCATCTAGCTCTGAAAAAATATTTCGGCTTGTAGCAGTGTGTGGGACTTGTTCTATTAGTCCATCTATACTAACCTCCATCAGGTTGCAAATTCAATATCATTTTTATCTGCATCTAGCTCTGAAAAAATATTTGGGATTCGGCTTGTAGCAATGCGTGGGACTTGTTCTATTACTCGATCTATACTAACCTCCACCAGGTTGCAAATTCAATATAATTTTTATCTGCATCTAGCTCTGAAAAAATATTTCTGCTTCGTCTTGTAGCAGTGTGTGGGACTTGTTCTATTAGTCCATCTATACTAACATCCACCAGGTTGCAAATTCAATATAATTTTTTTGTGCATCTAGCTCTGAAAAAATATTTCGGCTTGTAGCAGTGTGTGGGACTTGTTCTATTAGTCCATCTATACTAACCTCCACCAGATTGCAAATTCAATATAATTTTTTTCTGCATCTAGCTCTGAAAAAATATTTTGTCTTGTAGCAGTGTGTGGGACTTGTTCTATTAGTCCATCTATGCTAGCCTCCACCAGGTTGCAAATTGAATATAATTTTTATCTGCATCTAGCTCTGAAAAAATATTTGGGCTTCGGCTTGTAGCAGTGTGAGGGACTTGTTCTTTTAGTCCATCTATACTAACCTCCACCAGGTTGCAAATTCAATATAATTTTTTTCTGCATCTAGCTCTGAAAAAATATTTTGGCTTGTAGCAGTGTGTGGGACTTGTTCTATTAGTCCATCTATACTAACCTCCACCAGGTTGCAAATTCAATATTATTTTTATCTGCATCTAGCTCTGAAAAAATATTTGGGCTTCGGCTTGCAGCAGTGTGTGGGACTTGTTCTATTAGTCCATCTATACTAACCTCCACCAGGTTGCAAATTCAATATAATTTTTTTCTGCATCTAGCTCTGAAAAAATATTTCGGCTTGCAGCAGTGTGTGGGACTTGTTCTATTAGTCCATCTATACTAACCTCCACCAGGTTGCAAATTCAATATAATTTTTTTCTGCATCTAGCTCTGAAAAAATATTTTGGCTTCTAGCAGTGTGTGGGACTTGTTCTATTAGTCCATCTATACTGACCTCCACCAGGTTGCAAATTCAATATAATTTTTATCTGCATCTAGCTCTGAAAAAATATTTGGGCTTCGGCTTGTAGCAGTGTGTGGGACTTGTTCTATTAGTCCATCTATACTAACCTCCACCAGGCTGCAAATTCATTATAATTTTTTTCTGCATCTAGCTCTGAAAAAATATTTCGGCTTGTAGCAGTGTGTGAGACTTGTTCTATTAGTCCATCTATACTAACCTCCACAAGATTGCAAATTCAATATAATTTTTTTCTGCATCTAGCTCTGAAAAAATATTTCATCTTATTGCAGTGTGTGGGACTTGTTCTCTTAGTCCATCTATACTAACCTCCACCAGGTTGCAAATTCAATATAATTTTTTTCTGCATCTAGCTCTGAAAAAATATTTTGGCTTGTAGCAGTATGTGGGACTTGTTATATTAGTCCATCTATACTAACCTCCACCAGGTTGCAAATTCAATATAATTTTTTTCTGCATCTAGCTCTGAAAAAATATTTCGGCTTGCAGCAGTGTGTGGGACTTGTTCTATTTGTCCATTTATACTAACCTCCACCAGGTTGCAAATTCAATATCATTTTTATCTGCATCTAGCTCTGAAAAAATATTTGGGATTCGGCTTGTAGCAATGTGTGGGACTTGTTCTATTAGTCGATCTATACTAACCTCCACCAGGTTGCAAATTCAATATAATTTTTATCTGCATCTAGCTCTGAATAAATATTTCTGCTTCGTCTTGTAGCAGTGTGTGGGACTTGTTCTATTAGTCCATCTATACTAACCTCCACCAGGTTGCAAATTCAATATAATTTTTTTCTGCATCTAGCTCTGAAAAAATATTTTGGCTTGTAGCAGTATGTGGGACTTGTTATATTAGTCCATCTATACTAACCTCCACCAGGTTGCAAATTCAATATAATTTTTTTCTGCATCTAGCTCTGAAAAAATATTTCGGCTTGCAGCAGTGTGTGGGACTTGTTCTATTTGTCCATTTATACTAACCTCCACCAGGTTGCAAA
Organism: Phyllobates terribilis; assembly: GCF_046119375.1. Taxonomy (NCBI): domain Eukaryota; kingdom Metazoa; phylum Chordata; class Amphibia; order Anura; family Dendrobatidae; genus Phyllobates; species Phyllobates terribilis. Next base: position 262,637,948 of record NW_027362768.1, read on the forward strand.
TTCAATATCATTTTTATCTGCATCTAGCTCTGAAAAAATATTTGGGATTCGGCTTGTAGCAATGTGTGGGACTTGTTCTATTAGTCGATCTATACTAACCTCCACCAGGTTGCAAATTCAATATAATTTTTATCTGCATCTAGCTCTGAATAAATATTTCTGCTTCGTCTTGTAGCAGTGTGTGGGACTTGTTCTATTAGTCCATCTATACTAACCTCCACCAGGTTGCAAATTCAATATAATTTTTTTCTGCATCTAGCTCTGAAAAAATATTTCGTCTTATTGCAGTGTGTGGGACTTGTTCTATTAGTCCATCTATACTAACCTCCACCAGGTTGCAAATTCAATCTAATTTTTTTCTGCATCTAGCTCTGAAAAAATATTTTGGCATGTAGCAGTATGTGGGACTTGTTATATTAGTCCATCTATACTAACCTCCACCAGGTTGCAAATTCAATATAATTTTTTAATGCATCTAGCTCTGAAAAAATATTTCGGCTTGCAGCAGTGTGTGGGACTTGTTCTATTTGTCCATTTATACTAACCTCCACCAGGTTGCAAATTCAATATAATTTTCATCTGCATCTAGCTCTGAAAAAATATTTGGGCTTTGGCTTGTAGCAGTGTGTGGGACTTGTTCTATTAGTCCATCTATAATAACCTCCACCAGGTTGCAAATTCAATATAATTTTTTTCTGCATCTAGCTTTGAAAAAATATTTCGGCTTGTAGCAGTGTGTGGGACTTGTTCTATTAGTCCATCTATACTAACCTCCATCAGGTTGCAAATTCAATATCATTTTTATCTGCATCTAGCTCTGAAAAAATATTTGGGATTCGGCTTGTAGCAATGTGTGGGACTTGTTCTATTAGTCGATCTATACTAACCTCCACCAGGTTGCAACTTCAATATAATTTTTATCTGCATCTAGCTCTGAAAAAATATTTCTGCTTCGTCTTGTAGCAGTGTGTGGGACTTGTTCTATTAGTCCATCTATACTAACCTCCACCAGGTTGCAAATTCAATATAATGTTTATCTGCATCTAGCTCTGAAAAAATATTTGGACATCGGCTTGTAGCAGTGTGTGGGACATGTTCTGTTAGTCCATCTATACTAACCTCCACCAGGTTGCAAATTCAATATAATTTTTTTCTGCATCTAGCTCTGAAAAAATATTTCGGCTTGTAGCAGTGTGTGGGACTTGAACTATTTGTCAATCTATACTAAAATCCACCAGGTTGCAAATTCAATATAATTTTTATCTGCATCTAGCTCTGAAAAAATATTTGGGATTTGGCTTGTAGCAGTGTGTGGGACTTGTTCTATTAGTCCATCAATATTAACCTCCACCAGGTTGCAAATTCAACATAATTTTTTTCTGCATCTAGCTCTGAAAAAATATATCGGCTGCGGCTTGTAGCAATGTGAGGGACTTGTTCTATTAGTCGATCTATACTCACCTCCACCAGGTTGCAAATTCAATACAATTTTTTTCTGCATCTAGCTCTGAAAAAATATTTCGGCTTGCAGCAGTGTGTGGGACTTGTTCTATTAGTCCATCTATACTAACCTCCACCACGTTGCAAATTCAATATAATTTTTATCTGCATCTAGCTCTGAAAAAATACTTGGGCTTCGGCTTGTAGCAGTGTGTGGGACTTTTTCTATTAGTCCATCTATACTAACCTCCACCAGGTTGCAAATTCAATATAATTTTTTATGGATCTAGCTCTGAAAAAATATTTTGGCTTGTAGCAGTGTGTGGGACTTTTTCTATTAGTCCATCTATACTAACCTCCACCAGGTTGCAAATTCAATATAATTTTTTTCTGCATCTAGCTCTGAAAAAATATTTCGGCTTGTAGCAGTGTGTGGAACTTGTTCTATTAGTCCATCTATGCTAACCTCCACCAGGTTCCAAATTCAATATAATTTTTATCTGCATCTAGCTCTGAAAAAATATTTGGGCTTCGGCTTGTAGCAGTGTGTGGGACTTGTTCTATTAGTCCATCTATACTAACCTCCACCAGGCTGCAAATTCAATATAATTTTTTTCTGCATCTAGCTCTGAAAAAATATTTCGGCTTGTAGCAGTGTGTAGGACTTGTTCTATTAGTCCATCTATACTAACCTCCACCAGGTTGCAAATTCAATATCATTTTTTTCCGCATCTAGCTCTGAAAAAATATTTCGGCTTGTAGTAGTGTGTGGGACTTGTTCTATTAGTCCATCTATACTAACCTCCACCAGATTGCAAATTCAATATAATTTTTTTCTGCATCTAGCTCTGAAAAAATATTTCGTCTTATAGCATTGTGTGGGACTTGTTCTATTAGTCCATCTATACTAACCTCCACCAGGTTGCAAATTCAATATAATTTTTTTCTGCATCTAGCTCTGAAAAAATATTTTGGCTTGTAGCAGTATGTGGGACTTGTTATATTAGTCCATCTATACTAACCTCCACCAGGTTGCAAATTAAATATATTTTTTTTCTGCATCTAGCTCTGAAAAAATATTTCAGCTTGCAGCAGTGTGTGGGACTTGTTCTATTTGTCCATTTATACTAACCTCCACCAGGTTGCAAATTCAATATAATTTTTATCTGCATCTAGCTCTGAAAAAATATTTGGGCTTTGGCTTGTAGCAGTGTGTGGGACTTGTTCTATTAGTCCATCTATACTAACCTCCACCAGGTTGCAAATTCAATATAATTTTTTTCTGCATCTAGCCCTGAAAAAATATTTCGGCTTGTAGCAGTGTGTGGGACTTGTTCTATTAGTCCATCTATACTAACCTCCACCAGGTTGCAAATTCAATATAATTTTTATCTGCATCTAGCTCTGAAAAAATATTTGGGCTTCGGCTTGCAGCAGTGTGTGGGACTTGTTCTATTAGTCCATCTATACTAACCTCCACCAGGTTGCAAATTCAATATAATTTTTTTCTGCATCTAGCTCTGAAAAAATATTTCGGCTTGCAGCAGTGTGTGGGACTTGTTCTATTTGTCCATCTATACTAACCTCCACCAGGTTGCAAATTCAATATAATTTTTTTCTGCATCTAGCTCTGAAAAAATATTTCGGCTTGTAGCAGTGTGTGGGACTTGTTCTATTAGTCCATCTATACTGACCTCCACCAGGTTGCAAATTCAATATAATTTTAATCTGAATCTAGCTCTGAAAAAATATTTGGGCTTCGGCTTGTAGCAGTGTGTGGGACTTGTTCTATTAGTCCATCTATACTAACCTCCACCAGGTTGCAAATTCAATATAATTTTTTTCTGCATCTACCTCTGAAAAAATATTTCGGCTTGTAGCAGTGTGTGGGACTTGTTCTATTACTCCATCTATAATAACCTCCACCACGTTGCAAATTCAATATAATTTTTATCTGCATCTAGCTCTGAAAAAATATTTGGGCATCGGCTTGTAGCAGTGTGTGGGACATGTTCTATTAGTCCATCTATACTAACCTCCACCAGGTTGCAAATTCAATATAATTTTTTTCTGCATCTAGCTCTGAAAAAATATTTCGGCTTGTAGCAGTGTGTGGGACTTGATCTATTAGTCAATCTATAGTAAACTCCACCAGGTTGCAAATTCAATATAATTTTTTTCGGCATCTAGCTCTGAAAAAATATTTAGGATTTGGCTTGTAGCAGTGTGTGGGACTTGTTCTATTAGTCCATCAATATTAACCTCCACCAGGTTGCAAATTCAATATAATTTTTTTCTGCATCTAGCTCTGAAAAAATATTTCGGCTTCGGCTTGTAGCAATGTGTGGGACTTGTTCTATTAGTCCATCTATACTAACCTCCACCAGGTTGCAAATTCAATATAATTTTTTTCTGCATCTAGCTCTGAAAAAATATTTCGGCTTGCAGCAGTTTGTGGGACTTGTTCTATTAGTCCATCTATACTAACCTCCACCACGTTGCAAATTCAATATAATTTTTATCTGCATCTAGCTCTGAAAAAATATTTGGGCTTCGGCTTGTAGCAGTGTGTGGGACTTTTTCTATTAGTCCATCTATACTAACCGCCACCAGGTTGCAAATTCAATATAATTTTTTTCTGCATCTAGCTCTGAAAAAATATATTTGCTTGTAGCAGTGTGTGGGACTTGATCTATTAGTCCATCTATACTAACCTCCACCAGGTTGCAAATTCAATATAATTTTTATCTGCATCTAGCTCTGAAAAAATATTTGGGATTTGGCTTGTAGCAGTGTGTGGGACTTGTTCTATTAGTCCATCTATACTAACCTCCACCAGGTTGCAAATTCATTATAATTTTTTTCTGCATCTAGCTCTGAAAAAATATTTCGGCTTCGGCTTGTAGCAGTGTTTGGGACTTGTTCTGTTAGTCCATCTATACTAACCTCCACCAGGTTGCAAATTCAATATAATTTTTTTCTGCATCTAGCTCTGAAAAAATATTTCGGCTTGTAGCAGTGTGTGGGACTTCTTCTATTAGTCCATCTATACTAACCTCCACCAGGTTGCAAATTCAATATAATTTTTATCTGCATCTAGCTCTGAAAAATATTTGGGCTTCGGCTTGTAGCAGTGTGTGGGACTTGTTCTATTAGTCCATCTATACTAACCTCCACCAGGTTGCAAATTCAATATAATTTTTTTCTGCATCTACCTCTGAAAAAATATTTCGGCTTGTAGCAGTGTTTGGAACTTGTTCTATTTCTCCATCTATGCTAACCTCCACCAGGTTGCAAATTCAATATAATTTTTATCTGCATCTAGCTCTGAAAAAATATTTGGGCTTCGGCTTGTAGCAGTGTGTGGGACTTGTTCTATTAGTCCATCTATACTAACCTCCACCAGGCTGCAAATTCAATATAATTTTTTTCTGCATCTAGCTCTGAAAAAATATTTCGGCTTGTAGCAGTATGTGGGACTTGTTCTATTAGTCCATCTATACTAACCTCCACCAGGTTGCAAATTCAATATAATTTTTTTCCGCATCTAGATCTGGAAAAATATTTCGGCTTGTAGCAGTGTGTGGGACTTGTTCTATTAGTCCATCTATACTAACCTCCACCAGATTGCAAACTCAATATAATTTTTTTCTGCATCTAGCTCTGAAAAAATATTTCGTCTTATTGCAGTGTGTGGGACTTGTTCTATTAGTCCATCTATACTAACCTCCACCAGGTTGCAAATTCAATATAATTTTTTTCTGCATCTAGCTCTGAAAAAATATTTTGGCTTGTAGCAGTATGTGGGACTTGTTATATTAGTCCATCTATACTAACCTCCACCAGGTTGCAAATTCAATATAGTTTTTTAATGCATCTAGCTCTGAAAAAAAATTTCGGCTTGCAGCAGTGTGTGGGACTTGTTCTATTTGTCCATTTATACTAACCTCCACCAGGTTGCAAATTCAATATAATTTTCATATGCATCTAGCTCTGAAAAAATATTTGGGCTTTGGCTTGTAGCAGTGTGTGGGACTTGTTCTATTAGTCCATCTATAATAACCTCCACCAGGTTGCAAATTCAATATCATTTTTTTCTGCATCTAGCTCTGAAAAAATATTTCGGCTTGTAGCAGTGTGTGGGACTTGTTTTATTAGTCCATCTATACTAACCTCCATCAGGTTGCAAATTCAATATCATTTTTATCTGCATCTAGCTCTGAAAAAATATTTGGGATTCGGCTTGTAGCAATGTGTGGGACTTGTTCTATTAGTCGATTTATACTAACCTCCACCAGGTTGAAAATTCAATATAATTTTTATCTGCATCTAGCTCTGAAAAAATATTTCTGCTTCGTCTTTTAGCAGTGTGTGGGACTTGTTCTATTAGTCCATCTATACTAACCTCCACCAGGTTGCAAATTCAATATAATTTTTTTCTGCATCTAGCTCTGAAAAAATATTTCGGCTTGTAGTAGTGTGTGGGACTTGTTCCATTTGTCCATCTATACTAAACTCCACCAGATTGCAAATTCAATATAATTTTTTTCTGCATCCAGCTCTGAAAAAATATTTTGTCTTGTAGCAGTGTGTGGGACTTGTTCTATTAGTCCATCTATGCTAGCCTCCACCAGGTTGCAAATTGAATATAATTTTTATCTGCATCTAGCTCTGAAAAAATATTTGGGCTTCGGCTTGTAGCAGTGTGAGGGACTTGTTCTATTAGTCCATCTATACTAACCTCCACCAGGTTGCAAATTCAATATAATTTTTTTCTGCATCTAGCTTTGAAAAAATATTTCGGCTTGTAGCAGTGGGTGGGACTTGTTCTATTAGTCCATCTATACTAACCTCCACCAGGTTGCAGATTCAATATAATTTTTATCTGCATCTAGCTCTGAAAAAATATTTGGGCTTCGGCTTGCAGCAGTGTGTGGGACTTGTTCTATTAGTCCATCTATACTAACCTCCACCAGGTTGCAAATTCAATATAATTTTTTTTCTGCATCTAGCTCTGAAAAAATATTTCGGCTTGCAGCAGTGTGTGGGACTTGTTCTATTAGTCCATCTATACTAACCTCCACCAGGTTGCAAATTCAATATAATTTTTTTCTGCATCTAGCTCTGAAAAAATATTTCGGCTTGTAGCAGTGTGTGGGACTTGTTCTATTAGTCCATCTATACTGACCTCCACCAGGTTGCAAATTCAATATAATTTTTATCTGCATCTAGCTCTGAAAAAATATTTGGGCTTCGGCTTGTAGCAGTGTGTGGGACTTGTTCTATTAGTCCATCTATACTAACCTCCACCAGGTTGAAAATTCAATATAATTTTTTTCTGCATCTACCTCTGAAAAAATATTTCGGCTTGTAGCAGAGTGTGGGACTTGTTCTATTAGTCCATCTATACTAACCTCCACCAGGTTGCAAATTCAATATAATTTTTATCGGCATCTAGCTCTGAAAAAATATTTGGGCTTCGGCTTGTAGCAGTGTGTGGGACTTGTTCTATTAGTCCATCTATACTAACCTCCACCAGGTTGCAAATTCAATATAATGTTTATCTGCTTCTAGCTCTGAAAAAATATTTGGACATCGGCTTGTAGCAGTGTGTGGGACATGTTCTATTAGTCCATCTATACTAACCTCCACCAGGTTGCAAATTCAATATAATTTTTTTCTGCATCTAGCTCTGAAAAAATATTTCGGCTAGTAGCAGTGTGTGGGACTTGATCTATTAGTCAATCTATACTAAACTCCACCAGGTTGCAAATTCAATATAATTTCTATCTGCATCTAGCTCTGAAAAAATATTTGGGATTTGGCTTGTAGCAGTGTGTGGGACTTGTTCTATTAGTCCATCAATATTAACCTCCACCAGGTTGCAAATTCAACATAATTTTTTTCTACATCTAGCTCTGAAAAAATATTTCGGCTTCGGCTTGTAGCAATGTGTGGGACTTGTGCTATTAGTCCATCTATACTAACCTCCACCAGGTTGCAAATTCAATATAATTTTTTTCTGCATCTAGCTCTGAAAAAATATTTCGGCTTGCAGCAGTGTGTGGGACTTGTTCTATTAGTCCATCTATACTAACCTCCACCACGTTGCAAATTCAATATAATTTTTATCTGCATCTAGCTCTGAAAAAATATTTGGGCATCGGCTTGTAGCAGTGTGTGGGACATGTTCTATTAGTCCATCTATACTAACCTCCACCAGGTTGCAAATTCAATATAATTTTTTTCTGCATCTAGCTCTGAAAAAATATTTCGGCTTGTAGCAGTGTGTGGGACTTGATCTATTAGTCAATCTATACTAAACTCCACCAGGTTGCAAATTCAATATAATTTTATCTGCATCTAGCTCTGAAAAAATATTTGGGATTTGGCTTGTAGCAGTGTGTGGGACTTGTTCTATTAGTCCATCAATATTAACCTCCACCAGGTTGCAAATTCAACATAATTTTTTTCTGCATCTAGCTCTGAAAAAATATTTCGGCTTCGGCTTGTAGCAGTGTGTGGGACTTGTTCTATTAGTCCATCTATGCTAACTTCCACCAGGTTGCAAATTCAATATAATTTTTTTCTGCATCTAGCTCTGAAAAAATATTTTGGCTTGTAGCAGTGTGTGGGACTTGTTCTATTAGTCCATCTATACTAACCTCCACCAGGTTGCAAATTCAATATAATTTTTTTCTGCATCTAGCTCTGAAAAAATATTTTGGCTTGCAACATTGTGTGGGACTTGTTCTACTACTCCACCTCCACCACGTTGCAAATTCAATATAATTTTTATCTGCATCTAGCTCTGAAAAAATATTTGGGCATCGGCTTGTAGCAGTGTGTTGGACATGTTCTATTAGTCCATCTATACTAACCTCCACCAGGTTGCAAATTCATTATAATTTTTTTCTGCATCTAGCTCTGAAAAAATATTTCGGCTTGCAGCAGTGTGTGGGACTTGATCTATTAGTCAATCTATACTAAACTCCACCAGGTTGCAAATTCAATATAATTTTTATCTGCATCTAGCTCTGAAAAAATATTTGGGATTTGGCTTGTAGCAGTGTGTGGGACTTGTTCTATTAGTCCATCAATATTAACCTCCACCAGGTTGCAAATTCAACATAATTTTTTTCTGCATCTAGCTCTGAAAAAATATTTCGGCTTCGGCTTGTAGCAATGTGTGGGACTTGTTCTATTATTCCATCTATACTAACCTCCACCAGGTTGCAAATTCAATATAATTTTTTTCTGCATCTAGCTCTGAAAAAATATTTCGGCTTGCAGCAGTGTGTTGGACTTGTTCTATTAGTCCATCTATACTAACCTCCATCACGTTGCAAATTCAATATAATTTTTATCTGCATCTAGCTCTGAAAAAATATTTGGGCTTCGGCTTGTAGCAGTGTGTGGGACTTTTTCTATTAGTCCATCTATACTAAACTCCACCAGGTTGCAAATTCAATATAATTTTTTTCTGCATCTAGCTCTGAAAAAATATTTTGGCTTGTAGCAGTGTGTGGGACTTGTTCTATTAGTCCATCTATACTAACCTCCACCAGGTTGCAAATTCAATATAATTTTTTTCTGCATCTAGCTCTGAAAAAATATTTTGGCATGCAACAGTGTGTGGGACTTGTTCTATTACTCCATCTATAATAACCTCCACCACGTTGCAAATTCAATATAATTTTTATCTGCATCTAGCTCTGAAAAAATATTTGGGCATCGGCTTGTAGCAGTGTGTGGGACATGTTCTATTAGTCCATCTATACTAACCTCCACCAGGTTGCAAATTCAATATAATTTTTTTCTGCATCTAGCTCTGAAAAAATATTTCGGCTTGCAGCAGTGTGTGGGACTTGATCTATTAGTCAATCTATACTAAACTCCACCAGGTTGCAAATTCAATATAATTTTATCTGCATCTAGCTCTGAAAAAATATTTGGGATTTGGCTTGTAGCAGTGTGTGGGACTTGTTCTATTAGTCCATCAATATTAACCTCCACCAGGTTGCAAATTCAACATAATTTTTTTCTGCATCTAGCTCTGAAAAAATATTTCGGCTTCGGCTTGTAGCAATGTGTGGGACTTGTTCTATTAGTCCATCTATACTAACCTCCACCAGGTTGCAAATTCAATATAATTTTTTTCTGCATCTAGCTCTGAAAAAATATTTCGGCTTGCAGCAGTGTGTGGGACTTGTTCTATTAGTCCATCTATACTAACCTCCACCACGTTGCAAATTCAATATAATTTTTATCTGCATCTAGCTCTGAAAAAATATTTGGGCTTCGGCTTGTAGCAGTGTGTGGGACTTTTTCTATTAGTCCATCTATACTAACCTCCACCAGGTTGCAAATTAAATATAATTTTTTTTTGCATCTAGCTCTGAAAAAATATTTTGGCTTGTAGCAGTGTGTGGGACTTGATCTATTAGTAAATCTATACTAAACTCCACCAGGTTGCAAATTCAATATAATTTTATCTGCATCTAGCTCTGAAAAAATATTTGGGATTTGGCTTGTAGCAGTGTGTAGGACTTGTTCTATTTGTCCATCAATATTAACCTCCACCAGGTTGCAAATTCAACATAATTTTTTTCTGCATCTAGCTCTGAAAAAATATTTCGGCTTCGGCTTGTAGCAGTGTGTGGGAATTGTTCTACTAGTCCACCTATGCTAACTTCCACCAGGTTGCAAATTCAATATAATTTTTTTCTGCATCTAGCTCTGAAAAAATATTTTGGCTTGTAGCAGTGTGTGGGACTTGTTCTATTAGTCCATCTATACTAACCTCCACCAGGTTGCAAATTCAATATAATTTTTTTCTGCATCTAGCTCTGAAAAAATATTTTGGCTTGCAACAGTGTGTGGGACTTGTTCTATTACTCCATCTATAATAACCTCCACCACGTTGCAAATTCAATATAATTTTTATCTGCATCTAGCTCTGAAAAAATATTTGGGCATCGGCTTGTAGCAGTGTGTGGGACATGTTCTATTAGTCCATCTATACTAACCTCCACCAGGTTTCAAATTCATTATAATTTTTTTCTGCATCTAGCTCTGAAAAAATATTTCGGCTTGTAGCAGTGTGTGGGACTTGATCTATTAGTCAATCTATACTAAACTCCACCAGGTTGCAAATTCAATATAATTTTTATCTGCATCTAGCTCTGAAAAAATATTTGGCATTTGGCTTGTAGCAGTGTGTGGGACTTGTTCTATTAGTCCATCCATATTAACCTCCACCAGGTTGCAAATTCAACATAATTTTTTTCTGCATCTAGCTCTGAAAAAATATTTCGGCTTCGGCTTGTAGCAATGTGTGGGACTTGTTCTATTAGTTCATCTATACTAACCTCCACCAGGTTGCAAATTCAATATAATTTTTTTCTGCTTCTAGCTCTGAAAAAATATTTCGGCTTGCAGCAGTGTGTGGGACTTGTTCTATTAGTCCATCTATACTAACCTCCACCACGTTGCAAATTCAATATAATTTTTATCTGCATCTAGCTCTGAAAAAATATTTCGGCTTGCAACAGTGTGTGGGACTTGTTCTATTACTGCATCTATAATAACCTCCACCACGTTGCAAATTCAATATAATTTTTATCTGCATCTAGCTCTGAAAAAATATTTGGGCATCGGCTTGTAGCAGTGTGTGGGACATGTTCTATTAGTCCATCTATACTAACCTCCACCACGTTGCAAATTCAATATAATTTTTTTCTGCATCTAGCTCTGAAAAAATATTTCGGATTGTAGCAGTGTGTGGGACTTGATCTATTAGTCAATCTATACTAAACTCCACCAGGTTGCAAATTAAATATAATTTTATCTGCATATAGCTCTTAAAAAATATTTGGGATTTGGCTTGTAGCAATGTGTGGGACTTGTTCTATTAGTCCATCAATATTAACCTCCACCAGGTTGCAAATTCAACATAATTTTTTTCTGCATCTAGCTCTGAAAAAATATTTCGGCTTCGGCTTGTAGCAATGTGTGGGACTTGTTCTATTAGTCCATCTATACTAACCTCCACCAGGTTGCAAATTCAATATAATTTTTTTCTGCTTCTAGCTCTGAAAAAATATTTCGGCTTGCAGCAGTGTGTGGGACTTGTTCTATTAGTCCATCTATACTAACCTCCACCACGTTGCAAATTCAATATAATTTTTATCTGCATCTAGCTCTGAAAAAATATTTGGGCATCGGCTTGTAGCAGTGTGTGGGACATGTTCTATTAGTCCATCTATACTAACCTCCACCAGGTTTCAAATTCATTATAATTTTTTTCTGCATCTAGCTCTGAAAAAATATTTCGGCTTGTAGCAGTGTGTGGGACTTGATCTATTAGTCAATCTATACTAAACTCCACCAGGTTGCAAATTCAATATAATTTTTATCTGCATCTAGCTCTGAAAAAATATTTGGCATTTGGCTTGTAGCAGTGTGTGGGACTTGTTCTATTAGTCCATCCATATTAACCTCCACCAGGTTGCAAATTCAACATAATTTTTTTCTGCATTTGGCTCTGAAAAAATATTTCGGCTTCGGCTTGTAGCAATGTGTGGGACTTGTTCTATTAGTTCATCTATACTAACCTCCACCAGGTTGCAAATTCAATATAATTTTTTTCTGCTTCTAGCTCTGAAAAAATATTTCGGCTTGCAGCAGTGTGTGGGACTTGTTCTATTAGTCCATCTATACTAACCTCCACCACGTTGCAAATTCAATATAATTTTTATCTGCATCTAGCTCTGAAAAAATATTTCGGCTTGCAACAGTGTGTGGGACTTGTTCTATTACTGCATCTATAATAACCTCCACCACGTTGCAAATTCAATATAATTTTTATCTGCATCTAGCTCTGAAAAAATATTTGGGCATCGGCTTGTAGCAGTGTGTGGGACATGTTCTATTAGTCCATCTATACTAACCTCCACCACGTTGCAAATTCAATATAATTTTTTTCTGCATCTAGCTCTGAAAAAATATTTCGGATTGTAGCAGTGTGTGGGACTTGATCTATTAGTCAATCTATACTAAACTCCACCAGGTTGCAAATTAAATATAATTTTATCTGCATATAGCTCTTAAAAAATATTTGGGATTTGGCTTGTAGCAATGTGTGGGACTTGTTCTATTAGTCCATCAATATTAACCTCCACCAGGTTGCAAATTCAACATAATTTTTTTCTGCATCTAGCTCTGAAAAAATATTTCGGCTTCGGCTTGTAGCAATGTGTGGGACTTGTTCTATTAGTCCATCTATACTAACCTCCACCAGGTTGCAAATTCAATATAATTTTTTTCTGCTTCTAGCTCTGAAAAAATATTTCGGCTTGCAGCAGTGTGTGGGACTTGTTCTATTAGTCCATCTATACTAACCTCCACCACGTTGCAAATTCAATATAATTTTTATCTGCATCTAGCTCTGAAAAAATATTTGGGCATCGGCTTGTAGCAGTGTGTGGGACATGTTCTATTAGTCCATCTATACTAACCTCCACCAGGTTTCAAATTCATTATAATTTTTTTCTGCATCTAGCTCTGAAAAAATATTTCGGCTTGTAGCAGTGTGTGGGACTTGATCTATTAGTCAATCTATACTAAACTCCACCAGGTTGCAAATTCAATATAATTTTTATCTGCATCTAGCTCTGAAAAAATATTTGGCATTTGGCTTGTAGCAGTGTGTGGGACTTGTTCTATTAGTCCATCCATATTAACCTCCACCAGGTTGCAAATTCAACATAATTTTTTTCTGCATCTAGCTCTGAAAAAATATTTCGGCTTCGGCTTGTAGCAATGTGTGGGACTTGTTCTATTAGTCCATCTATACTAACCTCCACCAGGTTGCAAATTCAATATAATTTTTTTCTGCTTCTAGCTCTGAAAAAATATTTCGGCTTGCAGCAGTGTGTGGGACTTGTTCTATTACTGCATCTATAATAACCTCCACCACGTTGCAAATTCAATATAATTTTTATCTGCATCTAGCTCTGAAAAAATATTTGGGCATCGGCTTGTAGCAGTGTGTGGGACATGTTCTATTAGTCCATCTATACTAACCTCCACCACGTTGCAAATTCAATATAATTTTTTTCTGCATCTAGCTCTGAAAAAATATTTCGGATTGTAGCAGTGTGTGGGACTTGATCTATTAGTCAATCTATACTAAACTCCACCAGGTTGCAAATTAAATATAATTTTATCTGCATATAGCTCTTAAAAAATATTTGGGATTTGGCTTGTAGCAATGTGTGGGACTTGTTCTATTAGTCCATCAATATTAACCTCCACCAGGTTGCAAATTCAACATAATTTTTTTCTGCATCTAGCTCTGAAAAAATATTTCGGCTTCGGCTTGTAGCAATGTGTGGGACTTGTTCTATTAGTCCATCTATACTAACCTCCACCAGGTTGCAAATTCAATATAATTTTTTTCTGCTTCTAGCTCTGAAAAAATATTTCGGCTTGCAGCAGTGTGTGGGACTTGTTCTATTAGTCCATCTATACTAACCTCCACCACGTTGCAAATTCAATATAATTTTTATCTGCATCTAGCTCTGAAAAAATATTTGGGCATCGGCTTGTAGCAGTGTGTGGGACATGTTCTATTAGTCCATCTATACTAACCTCCACCAGGTTTCAAATTCATTATAATTTTTTTCTGCATCTAGCTCTGAAAAAATATTTCGGCTTGTAGCAGTGTGTGGGACTTGATCTATTAGTCAATCTATACTAAACTCCACCAGGTTGCAAATTCAATATAATTTTTATCTGCATCTAGCTCTGAAAAAATATTTGGCATTTGGCTTGTAGCAGTGTGTGGGACTTGTTCTATTAGTCCATCCATATTAACCTCCACCAGGTTGCAAATTCAACATAATTTTTTTCTGCATCTAGCTCTGAAAAAATATTTCGGCTTCGGCTTGTAGCAATGTGTGGGACTTGTTCTATTAGTTCATCTATACTAACCTCCACCAGGTTGCAAATTCAATATAATTTTTTTCTGCTTCTAGCTCTGAAAAAATATTTCGGCTTGCAGCAGTGTGTGGGACTTGTTCTATTAGTCCATCTATACTAACCTCCACCACGTTGCAAATTCAATATAATTTTTATCTGCATCTAGCTCTGAAAAAATATTTCGGCTTGCAACAGTGTGTGGGACTTGTTCTATTACTGCATCTATAATAACCTCCACCACGTTGCAAATTCAATATAATTTTTATCTGCATCTAGCTCTGAAAAAATATTTGGGCATCGGCTTGTAGCAGTGTGTGGGACATGTTCTATTAGTCCATCTATACTAACCTCCACCACGTTGCAAATTCAATATAATTTTTTTCTGCATCTAGCTCTGAAAAAATATTTCGGATTGTAGCAGTGTGTGGGACTTGATCTATTAGTCAATCTATACTAAACTCCACCAGGTTGCAAATTAAATATAATTTTATCTGCATATAGCTCTTAAAAAATATTTGGGATTTGGCTTGTAGCAATGTGTGGGACTTGTTCTATTAGTCCATCAATATTAACCTCCACCAGGTTGCAAATTCAACATAATTTTTTTCTGCATCTAGCTCTGAAAAAATATTTCGGCTTCGGCTTGTAGCAATGTGTGGGACTTGTTCTATTAGTCCATCTATACTAACCTCCACCAGGTTGCAAATTCAATATAATTTTTTTCTGCTTCTAGCTCTGAAAAAATATTTCGGCTTGCAGCAGTGTGTGGGACTTGTTCTATTAGTCCATCTATACTAACCTCCACCACGTTGCAAATTCAATATAATTTTTATCTGCATCTAGCTCTGAAAAAATATTTGGGCATCGGCTTGTAGCAGTGTGTGGGACATGTTCTATTAGTCCATCTATACTAACCTCCACCAGGTTTCAAATTCATTATAATTTTTTTCTGCATCTAGCTCTGAAAAAATATTTCGGCTTGTAGCAGTGTGTGGGACTTGATCTATTAGTCAATCTATACTAAACTCCACCAGGTTGCAAATTCAATATAATTTTTATCTGCATCTAGCTCTGAAAAAATATTTGGCATTTGGCTTGTAGCAGTGTGTGGGACTTGTTCTATTAGTCCATCCATATTAACCTCCACCAGGTTGCAAATTCAACATAATTTTTTTCTGCATCTAGCTCTGAAAAAATATTTCGGCTTCGGCTTGTAGCAATGTGTGGGACTTGTTCTATTAGTTCATCTATACTAACCTCCACCAGGTTGCAAATTCAATATAATTTTTTTCTGCTTCTAGCTCTGAAAAAATATTTCGGCTTGCAGCAGTGTGTGGGACTTGTTCTATTAGTCCATCTATACTAACCTCCACCACGTTGCAAATTCAATATAATTTTTATCTGCATCTAGCTCTGAAAAAATATTTCGGCTTGCAACAGTGTGTGGGACTTGTTCTATTACTGCATCTATAATAACCTCCACCACGTTGCAAATTCAATATAATTTTTATCTGCATCTAGCTCTGAAAAAATATTTGGGCATCGGCTTGTAGCAGTGTGTGGGACATGTTCTATTAGTCCATCTATACTAACCTCCACCACGTTGCAAATTCAATATAATTTTTTTCTGCATCTAGCTCTGAAAAAATATTTCGGATTGTAGCAGTGTGTGGGACTTGATCTATTAGTCAATCTATACTAAACTCCACCAGGTTGCAAATTAAATATAATTTTATCTGCATATAGCTCTTAAAAAATATTTGGGATTTGGCTTGTAGCAATGTGTGGGACTTGTTCTATTAGTCCATCAATATTAACCTCCACCAGGTTGCAAATTCAACATAATTTTTTTCTGCATCTAGCTCTGAAAAAATATTTCGGCTTCGGCTTGTAGCAATGTGTGGGACTTGTTCTATTAGTCCATCTATACTAACCTCCACCAGGTTGCAAATTCAATATAATTTTTTTCTGCTTCTAGCTCTGAAAAAATATTTCGGCTTGCAGCAGTGTGTGGGACTTGTTCTATTAGTCCATCTATACTAACCTCCACCACGTTGCAAATTCAATATAATTTTTATCTGCATCTAGCTCTGAAAAAATATTTGGGCATCGGCTTGTAGCAGTGTGTGGGACATGTTCTATTAGTCCATCTATACTAACCTCCACCAGGTTTCAAATTCATTATAATTTTTTTCTGCATCTAGCTCTGAAAAAATATTTCGGCTTGTAGCAGTGTGTGGGACTTGATCTATTAGTCAATCTATACTAAACTCCACCAGGTTGCAAATTCAATATAATTTTTATCTGCATCTAGCTCTGAAAAAATATTTGGCATTTGGCTTGTAGCAGTGTGTGGGACTTGTTCTATTAGTCCATCCATATTAACCTCCACCAGGTTGCAAATTCAACATAATTTTTTTCTGCATCTAGCTCTGAAAAAATATTTCGGCTTCGGCTTGTAGCAATGTGTGGGACTTGTTCTATTAGTCCATCTATACTAACCTCCACCAGGTTGCAAATTCAATATAATTTTTTTCTGCATCTAGCTCTGAAAAAATATTTTGGCTTGTAGCAGTGTGTGGGACTTGTTCTATTAGTCCATCTATACTAACCTCCACCAGGTTGCAAATTCAATATAATTTTTTTCTGCATCTAGCTCTGAAAAAATATTTTGGCTTGCAACAGTGTGTGGGACTTGTTCTATTACTCCATCTATAAAAACCTCCACCACGCTGCAAATTCAATATAATTTTTATCTGCATCTAGCTCTGAAAAAATATTTGGGCATCGGCTTGTAGCAGTGTGTGGGACATGTTATATTAGTCCATCTATACTAACCTCCACCAGGTTGCAAATTCATTATAATTTTTTTCTGCATCTAGCTCTGAAAAAATATTTCGGATTGTAGCAGTGTGTGGGACTTGATCTATTAGTCAATCTATACTTAACTCCACCAGGTTGCAAATTCAATATAATTTTTATCTGCATCTAGCTCTGAAAAAATATTTGGGATTTGGCTTGTAGCAGTGTGTGGGACTTGTTCTATTAGTCCATCAATATTAACCTCCACCAGGTTGCAAATTCCACATTATTTTTTTCTGCATCTAGCTCTGAAAAAATATTATGGCTTGTAGCAGTGTGTGGAACTTGTTCTATTAGTCCATCTATGCTAACCTCCACCAGGTTGCAAATTCAATATAATTTTTATCTGCATCTAGCTCTGAAAAAATATTTCGGCTTGCAACAGTGTGTGGGACTTGTTCTATTACTCCATCTGTAATAACCTCCACCACGTTGCAAATTCAATATAATTTTTATCTGCATCTAGCTCTGAAAAAATATTTGGGCATCGGCTTGTAGCAGTGTGTGGGACATGTTCTATTAGTCCATCTATACTAACCTCCACCACGTTGCAAATTCAATATAATTTTTTTCTGCTTCTAGCTCTGAAAAAATATTTCGGCTTGCAGCAGTGTGTGGGACTTGTTCTATTAGTCCATCTATACTAACCTGCACCACGCTGCAAATTCAATATAATTTTTATCTGCATCTAGCTCTGAAAAAATATTTGGGCTTCAGCTTGTAGCAGTGTGTGGGACTTTTTCTATTAGTCCATCTATACTAACCTCCACCAGGTTGCAAATTCAATATAATTTTTTTATGGATCTAGCTCTGAAAAAATATTTTGGCTTGTAGCAGTGTGTGGGACTTGTTCTATTAGTCCATCTATACTAACCTCCACCAGGTTGCAAATTCAATATAATTTTTTTCTGCATCTAGCTCTGAAAAAATATTTCGGCTTGCAACAGTGTGTGGGACTTGTTCTATTACTCCATCTATAATAACCTCCACCACGTTGCAAATTCAATATAATTTTTATCTGCATCTAGCTCTGAAAAAATATTTGGGCATCGGCTTGTAGCAGTGTGTGGGACATGTTCTATTAGTCCATCTATACTAACCTCCACCACGTTGCAAATTCAATATAATTTTTTTCTGCATCTAGCTCTGAAAAAATATTTCGGCTTGTAGCAGTGTGTGGGACTTGATCTATTAGTCAATCTATACTAAACTCCACCAGGTTGCAAATTAAATATAATTTTATCTGCATCTAGCTCTTAAAAAATATTTGGGATTTGGCTTGTAGCAATGTGTGGGACTTGTTCTATTAGTCCATCAATATTAACCTCCACCAGGTTGCAAATTCAACATAATTTTTTTCTGCATCTAGCTCTGAAAAAATATTTCGGCTTCGGCTTGTAGCAGTGTGTGGGACTTGTTCTATTAGTCCATCTATGCTATCTTCCACCAGGTTGCAAATTCAATATCATTTTTTTCTGCATTAAGCTCTGAAAAAATATTTTGGCTTGTAGCAGTGTGTGGGACTTGTTCTATTAGTCCATCTATACTAACCTCCACCAGGTTGCAAATTCAATATAATTTTTTTCTGCATCTAGCTCTGAAAAAATATTTTGGCTTGCAACAGTGTGTGGGACTTGTTCTATTACTCCATCTATAATAACCTCCACCACGTTGCAAATTCAATATAATTTTTATCTGCATCTAGCCCTGAAAAAATATTTGGGCATCGGCTTGTAGCAGTGTGTGGGACATGTTCTATTAGTCCATCTATACTAACCTCCACCACGTTGCAAATTCAATATAATTTTTTTCTGCATCTAGCTCTGAAAAAATATTTCGGCTTGTAGCAGTGTGTGGGACTTGATCTATTAGTCAATCTATACTAAACTCCACCAGGTTGCAAATTCAATATAATTTTATCTGCATCTAGCTCTTAAAAAATATTTGGGATTTGGCTTGTAGCAGTGTGTGGGACTTGTTCTATTAGTCCATCAATATTAACCTCCACCAGGTTGCAAATTCAACATAATTTTTTTCTGCATCTAGCTCTGAAAAAATATTTGGGCTTCGGCTTGTAGCAGTGTGTGGGACTTGTTCTATTAGTCCATCTATGCTAACTTCCACCAGGTTGCAAATTCAATATAATTTTTTTCTGCATCTAGCTCTGAAAAAATATTTTGGCTTGTAGCAGTGTGTGGGACTTCTTCTATTAGTCCATCTATACTAACCTCCACCAGGTTGCAAATTCAATATAATTTTTTTCTGCATCTAGCTCTGAAAAAATATTTTGGCTTGCAACAGTGTGTGGGACTTGTTCTATTACTCCATCTATAAAAACCTCCACCACGTTGCAAATTCAATATAATTTTTATCTGCATCTAGCTCTGAAAAAATATTTGGGCATCGGCTTGTAGCAGTGTGTGGGACATGTTATATTAGTCCATCTATACTAACCTCCACCAGGTTGCAAATTCATTATAATTTTTTTCTGCATCTAGCTCTGAAAAAATATTTCGGATTGTAGCAGTGTGTGGGACTTGATCTATTAGTCAATCTATACTTAACTCCACCAGGTTGCAAATTCAATATAATTTTTATCTGCATCTAGCTCTGAAAAAATATTTGGGATTTGGCTTGTAGCAGTGTGTGGGACTTGTTCTATTAGTCCATCAATATTAACCTCCACCAGGTTGCAAATTCCACATTATTTTTTTCTGCATCTAGCTCTGAAAAAATATTTTGGCTTGTAGCAGTGTGTGGAACTTGTTCTATTAGTCCATCTATGCTAACCTCCACCAGGTTGCAAATTCAATATAATTTGTATCTGCATCTAGCTCTGAAAAAATATTTCGGCTTGCAACAGTGTGTGGGACTTGTTCTATTACTCCATCTGTAATAACCTCCACCACGTTGCAAATTCAATATAATTTTTATCTGCATCTAGCTCTGAAAAAATATTTTGGCATCGGCTTGTAGCAGTGTGTGGGACATGTTCTATTAGTCCATCTATACTAACCTCCACCACGTTTCAAATTCAATATAATTTTTTTCTGCTTCTAGCTCTGAAAAAATATTTCGGCTTGCAGCAGTGTGTGGGACTTGTTCTATTAGTCCATCTATACTAACCTGCACCACGCTGCAAATTCAATATAATTTTTATCTGCATCTAGCTCTGAAAAAATATTTGGGCTTCAGCTTGTAGCAGTGTGTGGGACTTTTTCTATTAGTCCATCTATACTAACCTCCACCAGGTTGCAAATTCAATATAATTTTTTTATGGATCTAGCTCTGAAAAAATATTTTGGCTTGTAGCAGTGTGTGGGACTTGATCTATTAGTCAATCTATACTAACCTCCACCAGGTTGCAAATTCAATATAATTTTTTTATGGATCTAGCTCTGAAAAAATATTTTGGCTTGTAGCAGTGTGTGGGACTTGTTCTATTAGTCCATCTATACTAATCTCCACCAGGTTGCAAATTCAATATAATTTTTTTCTGCATCTAGCTCTGAAAAAATATTTCGGCTTGCAACAGTGTGTGGGACTTGTTCTATTACTCCATCTATAATAACCTCCACCACGTTGCAAATTCAATATAATTTTTATCTGCATCTAGCTCTGAAAAAATATTTGGGCATCGGCTTGTAGCAGTGTGTGGGACATGTTCTATTAGTCCATCTATACTAACCTCCACCACGTTGCAAATTCAATATAATTTTTTTCTGCATCTAGCTCTGAAAAAATATTTCGGCTTGTAGCAGTGTGTGGGACTTGATCTATTAGTCAATCTATACTAAACTCCACCAGGTTGCAAATTAAATATAATTTTATCTGCATCTAGCTCTTAAAAAATATTTGGGATTTGGCTTGTAGCAATGTGTGGGACTTGTTCTATTAGTCCATCAATATTAACCTCCACCAGGTTGCAAATTCAACATAATTTTTTTCTGCATCTAGCTCTGAAAAAATATTTCGGCTTCGGCTTGTAGCAGTGTGTGGGACTTGTTCTATTAATCCATCTATGCTATCTTCCACCAGGTTGCAAATTCAATATAATTTTTTTCTGCATCTAGCTCTGAAAAAATATTTTGGCTTGTAGCAGTGTGTGGGACTTGTTCTATTAGTCCATCTATACTAACCTCCACCAGGTTGCAAATTCAATATAATTTTTTTCTGCATCTAGCTCTGAAAAAATATTTTGGCTTGCAACACTGTGTGGGACTTGTTCTATTACTCCATCTATAATAACCTCTACCACGTTGCAAATTCAATATAATTTTTATCTGCATCTAGCTCTGAAAAAATATTTGAGCATCGGCTTGTAGCAGTGTGTGGGACATGTTCTATTAGTCCATCTATACTAACCTCCACCACGTTGCAAGTTCAATATAATTTTTTTCTGCATCTAGCTCTGAAAAAATATTTCGGCTTGTAGCAGTGTGTGGGACTTGATCTATTAGTCAATCTATACTAAACTCCACCAGGTTGCAAATTCAATATAATTTTATCTGCATCTAGCTCTTAAAAAATATTTGGGATTTGGCTTGTAGCAGTGTGTGGGACTTGTTCTATTAGTCCATCAATATTAACCTCCACCAGGTTGCAAATTCAACATAATTTTTTTCTGCATTTAGCTCTGAAAAAATATTTGGGCTTCGGCTTGTAGCAGTGTGTGGGACTTGTTCTATTAGTCCATCTATGCTAACTTCCACCAGGTTGCAAATTCAATATAATTTTTTTCTGCATCTAGCTCTGAAAAAATATTTTGGCTTATAGCAGTGTGTGGGACTTGTTCTATTAGTCCATCTATACTAACCTCCACCAGGTTGCAAATTCAATATAATTTTTTTCTGCATCTAGCTCTGAAAAAATATTTTGGCTTGCAACAGTGTGTGGGACTTGTTCTATTACTCCATCTATAAAAACCTCCACCACGTTGCAAATTCAATATAATTTTTATCTGCATCTAGCTCTGAAAAAATATTTGGGCATCGGCTTGTAGCAGTGTGTGGGACATGTTATATTAGTCCATCTATACTAACCTCCACCAGGTTGCAAATTCATTATAATTTTTTTCTGCATCTAGCTCTGAAAAAATATTTCGGCTTGTAGCAGTGTGTGGGACTTGATCTATTAGTCAATCTATACTTAACTCCACCAGGTTGCAAATTCAATATAATTTTTATCTGCATCTAGCTCTGAAAAAATATTTGGGATTTGGCTTGTAGCAGTGTGTGGGACTTGTTCTATTAGTCCATCAATATTAACCTCCACAAGGTTGCAAATTCCAAATTATTTTTTTCTGCATCTAGCTCTGAAAAAATATTTTGGCTTGTAGCAGTGTGTGGAACTTGTTCTATTAGTCCATCTATGCTAACCTCCACCAGGTTGCAAATTCAATATAATTTTTATCTGCATCTAGCTCTGAAAAAATATTTGGCCTTCGGCTTGTAGCAGTGTGTGGGACTTGTTCTATTAGTCCATCTATACTAACCTCCACCAGGCTGCAAATTCAATATAATTTTTTTCTGCATCTAGCTCTGAAAAAATATTTCGGCTTGTAGCAGTGTGTGCGACTTGTTCTATTTGTCCATTTATACTAACCTCCACCAGGTTGCAAATTCAATATAATTTTTATCTGCATCTAGCTCTGAAAAAATATTTGTGCTTTGGCTTGTAGCAGTGTGTGGGACTTGTTCTATTAGTCCATCTATAATAACCTCCACCAGGTTGCAAATTCAATATAATTTTTTTCTGCATCTAGCTCTGAAAAAATATTTCGGCTTGTAGCAGTGTGTGGGACTTGTTCTATTAGTCCATCTATACTAACCTCCATCAGGTTGCAAATTCAATATCATTTTTATCTGCATCTAGCTCTGAAAAAATATTTGGGGTTCGGCTTGTAGCAATGTGTGGGACTTGTTCTATTAGTCGATATATACTAACCTCCACCAGGTTGCAAATTCAATATAATTTTTATCTGCATCTATCTCTGAAAAAATATTTCTGCTTCGTCTTGTAGCAGTGTGTGGGACTTGTTCTATTAGTCCATCTATACTAACCTCCACCAGGTTGCAAATTCAATATAATTTTTTTGTGCATCTAGCTCTGAAAAAATATTTCGGCTTGTAGCAGTGTGTGGGACTTGTTCTATTAGTCCATCTATACTAACCTCCACCAGGTTGCAAATTCAATATAATTTTTTTCTGCATCTACCTCTGAAAAAATATTTCGGCTTGTAGCAGTGAGTGGGACTTGTTCTATTAGTCCATCTATACTAACCTCCACCAGGTTGCAAATTCAATATAATTTTTATCGGCATCTTGCTCTGAAAAAATATTTGGGCTTCGGCTTGTAGCAGTGTGTGGGACTTGTTCTATTAGTCCATCTATGCTTACTTCCACCAGGTTGCAAATTCAATATAATTTTTTTCTGCATCTAGCTCTGAAAAAATATTTTGGCTTGTAGCAGTGTGTGGGACTTGTTCTATTAGTCCATCTATACTAACCTCCACCAGGTTGCAAATTCAATATAATTTTTTTATGCATCTAGCTCTGAAAAAATATTTCGGCTTGCAACAGTGTGTGGGACTTGTTCTATTACTCCATCTATAATAACCTCCACCAGGTTGCAAATTCAATATAATTTTTTTCTGCATCTAGCTCTGAAAAAATATTTCGGCTTCGGCTTGTAGCAATGTGTGGGACTTGTTCTATTAGTCCATCTATACTAACCTCCACCAGGTTGCAAATTCAATATAATTTTTTTCTGCATCTAGCTCTGAAAAAATATTTCGGCTTGCAGCAGTGTGTGGGACTTGTTCTATTCGTCCATCTATACTAACCTCCACCACGTTGCAAATTCAATATAATTTTTATCTACATCTAGCTCTGAAAAAATATTTGGGCTTCGGCTTGTAGCAGTGTGTGGGACTTTTTCTATTAGTCCATCTATACTAACCTCCACCAGGTTGCAAATTCAATATAATTTTTATCTGCATCTAGCTCTGAAAAAATATTTGGGATTTGGCTTGTAGCAGTATGTGGGACTTGTTCTATTAGTCCATCTATACTTACCTCCACCAGGTTGCAAATTCAATATAATTTTTTTCTGCATCTAGCTCTGAAAAAATATTTCGGTTTCGGCTTGTAGCAGTGTGTGGAACTTGTTCTATTAGTCCATCTATGGTAACCTCCACCAGGTTGCAAATTCAATATAATTTTTTTCTGAATCTACCTCTGAAAAAATATTTCGGCTTGCAGCAGTGTGTGGGACTTGTTCTATTAGTCCATCTATACTAACCTCCACCAGGTTGCAAATTCAATATAATTTTTTTCCGCATCTAGATCTGAAAAAATATTTTGGCTTGTAGCAGTGTGTGGGACTTGTTCTCTTAGTCCATCTATACTAACCTCCACCAGATTGCAAATTCAATATAATTTTTTTCTGCATCTAGCTCTGAAAAAGTATTTCGTCTTATAGCAGTGTGTGGGACTTGTTCTATTAGTCCATCTATACTAACCTCCACCAGGTTGCAAATTCAATATAATTTTTTTCTGCATCTAGCTCTGAAAAAATATTTTGGCTTGTAGCAGTATGTGGGACTTGTTATATTAGTCCATCTATACTAACCTCCACCAGGTTGCAAATTCAATATAATTTTTTTCTGCATCTAGCTCTGAAAAAAAATTTCGGCTTGCAGCAGTGTGTGGGACTTGTTCTATTTGTCCATTTATACTAACCTCCACCAGGTTGCAAATTCAATATAATTTTTATCTGCATCTAGCTCTGAAAAAATATTTGGGCTTTGGCTTGTAGCAGTGTGTGGGACTTGTTCTATTAGTCCATCTATAATAACCTCCACCAGGTTGCAAATTCAATATAATTTTTTTCTGCATCTAGCTCTGAAAAAATATTTCGGCTTGTAGCAGTGTGTGGGACTTGTTCTATTAGTCCATCTATAATAACCTCCATCAGGTTGCAAATTCAATATCATTTTTATCTGCATCTAGCTCTGAAAAAATATTTGGGATTCGGCTTGTAGCAATGTGTGGGACTTGTTCTATTAGTCGATCTATACTAACCTCCACCAGGTTGCAAATTCAATATAATTTTTATCTGCATCTAGCTCTGAAAAAATATTTCTGCTTCGTCTTGTAGCAGTGTGTGGGACTTGTTCTATTAGTCCATCTATACTAACCTCCACCAGGTTGCAAATTCAATATAATTTTTTTGTGCATCTAGCTCTGAAAAAATATTTCGGCTTGTAGCAGTGTGTGGGACTTGTTCTATTAGTCCATCTATACTAACCTCCACCAGGTTGCAAATTCAATATAATTTTTTTCTGCATCTACCTCTGAAAAAATATTTCGGCTTGTAGCAGTGAGTGGGACTTGTTCTATTAGTCCATCTATACTAACCTCCACCAGGTTGCAAATTCAATATAATTTTTATCGGCATCTTGCTCTGAAAAAATATTTGGGCTTCGGCTTGTAGCAGTGTGTGGGACTTGTTCTATTAGTCCATCTATGCTTACTTCCACCAGGTTGCAAATTCAATATAATTTTTTTCTGCATCTAGCTCTGAAAAAATATTTTGGCTTGTAGCAGTGTGTGGGACTTGTTCTCTTAGTCCATCTATACTAACCTCCACCAGGTTGCAAATTCAATATAATTTTTTTATGCATCTAGCTCTGAAAAAATATTTCGGCTTGCAACAGTGTGTGGGACTTGTTCTATTACTCCATCTATAATAACCTCCACCAGGTTGCAAATTCAATATAATTTTTTTCTGCATCTAGCTCTGAAAAAATATTTCGGCTTCGGCTTGTAGCAATGTGTGGGACTTGTTCTATTAGTCCATCTATACTAACCTCCACCAGGTTGCAAATTCAATATAATTTTTTTCTGCATCTAGCTCTGAAAAAATATTTTGGCTTGCAGCAGTGTGTGGGACTTGTTCTATTCGTCCATCTATACTAACCTCCACCACGTTGCAAATTCAATATAATTTTTATCTACATCTAGCTCTGAAAAAATATTTGGGCTTCGGCTTGTAGCAGTGTGTGGGACTTTTTCTATTAGTCCATCTATACTAACCTCCACCAGGTTGCAAATTCAATATAATTTTTATCTGCATCTAGCTCTGAAAAAATATTTGGGATTTGGCTTGTAGCAGTATGTGGGACTTGTTCTATTAGTCCATCTATACTTACCTCCACCAGGTTGCAAATTCAATATAATTTTTTTCTGCATCTAGCTCTGAAAAAATATTTCGGCTTCGGCTTGTAGCAGTGTGTGGAACTTGTTCTATTAGTCCATCTATGGTAACCTCCACCAGGTTGCAAATTCAATATAATTTTTTTCTGAATCTACCTCTGAAAAAATATTTCGGCTTGCAGCAGTGTGTGGGACTTGTTCTATTAGTCCATCTATACTAACCTCCACCAGGTTGCAAATTCAATATAATTTTTTTCCGCATCTAGATCTGAAAAAATATTTTGGCTTGTAGCAGTGTGTGGGACTTGTTCTCTTAGTCCATCTATACTAACCTCCACCAGATTGCAAATTCAATATAATTTTTTTCTGCATCTAGCTCTGAAAAAGTATTTCGTCTTATAGCAGTGTGTGGGACTTGTTCTATTAGTCCATCTATACTAACCTCCACCAGGTTGCAAATTCAATATAATTTTTTTCTGCATCTAGCTCTGAAAAAATATTTTGGCTTGTAGCAGTATGTGGGACTTGTTATATTAGTCCATCTATACTAACCTCCACCAGGTTGCAAATTCAATATAATTTTTTTCTGCATCTAGCTCTGAAAAAAAATTTCGGCTTGCAGCAGTGTGTGGGACTTGTTCTATTTGTCCATTTATACTAACCTCCACCAGGTTGCAAATTCAATATAATTTTTATCTGCATCTAGCTCTGAAAAAATATTTGGGCTTTGGCTTGTAGCAGTGTGTGGGACTTGTTCTATTAGTCCATCTATAATAACCTCCACCAGGTTGCAAATTCAATATAATTTTTTTCTGCATCTAGCTCTGAAAAAATATTTCGGCTTGTAGCAGTGTGTGGGACTTGTTCTATTAGTCCATCTATACTAACCTCCATCAGGTTGCAAATTCAATATCATTTTTATCTGCATCTAGCTCTGAAAAAATATTTGGGATTCGGCTTGTAGCAATGTGTGGGACTTGTTCTATTAGTCGATCTATACTAACCTCCACCAGGTTGCAAATTCAATATAACTTTTATCTGCATCTAGCTCTGAAAAAATATTTCTGCTTCGTCTTGTAGCAGTGTGTGGGACTTGTTCTATTAGTCCATCTATACTAACCTCCACCAGGTTGCAAATTCAATATAATTTTTTTCTGCATCTAGCTCTGAAAATATATTTTGTCTTGTAGCAGTGTGTGGGACTTGTTCTATTAGTCCATCTATGCTAGCCTCCACCAGGTGGCAAATTCAATATAATTTTTATCTGCATCTAGCTCTGAAAAAATATTTGGGCTTCGGCTTGTAGCAGTGTGAGGGAATTGTTCTATTAGTCCATCTATACTAACCTCCACCAGGTTGCAAATTCAATATAATTTTTTTCTGCATCTAGCTCTGAAAAAATATTTCGGCTTGTAGCAGTGTGTGGGACTTGTTCTATTAGTCCATCTATACTAACCTCCACCAGGTTGCAAATTCAATATAATTTTTATCTGCATCTAGCTCTGAAAAAATATTTGGGCTTCGGCTTGTAGCAGTGTGTGGGACTTGTTCTATTAGTCCATCTATACTAACCTCCACCAGATTGCAAATTCAATATAATTTTTATCTGCATCTAGCTCTGAAAAAATATTTGGGCTTCAGCTTTTAGCAGTGTGTGGGACTTGATCTATTAGTCCATCTATACTAACCTCCACCAGGTTGCAAATTCAATATAATTTTTTTCTGCATCTAGCTCTGAAAAAATATTTCGGCTTCGGCTTGTAGCAGTGTGTGGAACTTGTTCTATTAGTCCATCTATGGTAACCTCCACCAGGTTGCAAATTCAATATAATTTTTTTCTGAATCTACCTCTGAAAAAATATTTCGGCTTGCAGCAGTGTGTGGGACTTGTTCTATTAGTCCATCTATACTAACCTCCACCAGGTTGCAAATTCAATATAATTTTTTTCCGCATCTAGATCTGAAAAAATATTTTGGCTTGTAGCAGTGTGTGGGACTTGTTCTCTTAGTCCATCTATACTAACCTCCACGAGATTGCAAATTCAATATAATTTTTTTCTGCATCTAGCTCTGAAAAAATATTTCGGCTTCGGCTTGTAGCAATGTGTGGGACTTGTTCTATTAGTCCATCTATACTAACCTCCACCAGGTTGCAAATTCAATATAATTTTTTTCTGCTTCTAGCTCTGAAAAAATATTTCGGCTTGCAGCAGTGTGTGGGACTTGTTCTATTAGTCCATCTATACTAACCCCCACCACGTTGCAAATTCAATATAATTTTTATCTGCATCTAGCTCTGAAAAAACATTTGGGCTTCGGCTTGTAGCAGTGTGTGGGACTTTTTCTATTATTCCATCTATACTAACCTCCACCATTTTGCAAATTCAATATAATTTTTTTCTGCATCTAGCTCTGAAAAAATATTTTGGCTTGCAGCAGTATGTGGGACTTGTTCTATTAGTCCATCTATACTAACCTCCACCAGGTTGCAAATTCAATATAATTTTTTTCTGCATCTAGCTCTGAAAAAATATTTCGGCTTGCAACAGTGTGTGGGACTTGTTCTATTACTCCATCTGTAATAACCTCCACCACGTTGCAAATTCAATATAATTTTTATCTGCATCTAGCTCTGAAAAATTATTTGGGCATCGGCTTGTAGCAGTGTGTGGGACATATTCTATTAGTCCATCTATACTAACCTCCACCACGTTGCAAATTCAATATAATTTTTTTCTGCTTCTAGCTCTGAAAAAATATTTTGGCTTGCAGCAGTGTGTGGGACTTGTTCTATTAGTCCATCTATACTAATCTGCACCACGTTGCAAATTCAATATAATTTTTATCTGCATATAGCTCTGAAAAAATATTTGGGCTTCGGCTTGTAGCAGTGTGTGGGACTTTTTCTATTAGTCCATCTATACTAACCTCCACCAGGTTGCAAATTCAATATAATTTTTTTATGGATCTAGCTCTGAAAAAATATTTTGGCTTGTAGCAGTGTGTGGGACTTGTTCTATTAGTCCATCTATACTAACCTCCACCAGGTTGCAAATTCAATATAATTTTTTTCTGCATCTAGCTCTGAAAAAATATTTCGGCTTGCAACAGTTTGTGGGACTTGTTCTATTACTCCATCTATAATAACCTCCACCACGTTGCAAATTCAATATAATTTTTATCTGCATCTAGCTCTGAAAAAATATTTGGGCATCGGCTTGTAGCAGTGTGTGGGACATGTTCTATTAGTCCATCTATACTAACCTCCACCAGGTTGCAAATTCAATATAATTTTTTTCTGCATCTAGCTCTGAAAAAATATTTCGGCTTGTAGCAGTGTGTGGGACTTGATCTATTAGTCAATCTATACTAAACTCCACCAGGTTGCAAATTAAATATAATTTTATCTGCATCTAGCTCTTAAAAAATATTTGGGATTTGGCTTGTAGCAGTGTGTGGGACTTGTTCTATTAGTCCATCAATATTAACCTCCACCAGGTTGCAAATTCAACATAATTTTTTTCTGCATCTAGCTCTGAAAAAATATTTCGGCTTCGGCTTGTAGCAGTGTGTGGGACTTGTTCTATTAGTCCATCTATGCTAACTTCCACCAGGTTGCAAATTCAATATAATTTTTTTCTGCATCTAGCTCTGAAAAAATATTTTGGCTTGTAGCAGTGTGTGGGACTTGTTCTATTAGTCCATCTATACTAACCTCCACCAGGTTGCAAATTCAATATAATTTTTTTCTGCATCTAGCTCTGAAAAAATATTTTGGCTTGCAACAGTGTGTGGGACTTGTTCTATTACTCCATCTATAATAACCTCCACCACGTTGCAAATTCAATATAATTTTTTTCTGCATCTAGCTCTGAAAAAATATTTGGGCATCGGCTTGTAGCAGTGTGTGGGACATGTTCTATTAGTCCATCTATACTAACCTCCACCACGTTGCAAATTCAATATAATTTTTTTCTGCATCTAGCTCTGAAAAAATATTTCGGCTTGTAGCAGTGTGTGGGACTTGATCTATTAGTCAATCTATACTAAACTCCACCAGGTTGCAAATTCAATATAATTTTATCTGCATCTAGCTCTTAAAAAATATTTGGGATTTGGCTTGTAGCAGTGTGTGGGACTTGTTCTATTAGTCCATAAATATTAACCTCCACCAGGTTGCAAATTCAACATAATTTTTTTCTGCATCTAGCTCTGAAAAAATATTTGGGCTTCGGCTTGTAGCAGTGTGTGGGACTTGTTCTATTAGTCCATCTATGCTAACTTCCACCAGGTTGCAAATTCAATATAATTTTTTTCTGCATCTAGCTCTGAAAAAATATTTTGGCTTGTAGCAGTGTTTTGGACTTGTTTTATTAGTCCATCTATACTAACCTCCACCAGGTTGCAAATTCAATATAATTTTTTTCTGCATCTAGCTCTGAAAAAATATTTTGGCTTGTAACAGTGTGTGGGACTTGTTCTATTACTCCATCTATAAAAACCTCCACCACGTTGCAAATTCAATATAATTTTTATCTGCATCTAGCTCTGAAAAAATATTTGGGCATCGGCTTGTAGCAGTGTGTGGGACATGTTATATTAGTCCATCTATACTAACCTCCACCAGGTTGCAAATTCATTATAATTTTTTTCTGCATCTAGCTCTGAAAAAATATTTTGGCTTGTAGCAGTGTGTGGGACTTGATCTATTAGTCAATCTATACTAAACTCCACCAGGTTGCAAATTCAATATAATTTTTATCTGCATCTAACTCTGAAAAAATATTTGGGATTTGGCTTGTAGCAGTGTGTGGGACTTGTTCTATTAGTCCATCAATATTAACCTCCACCAGGTTGCAAATTCCACATTATTTTTTTCTGCATCTAGCTCTGAAAAAATATTTTGGCTTGTAGCAGTGTGTGGAACTTGTTCTATTAGTCCATCTATGCTAACCTCCACCAGGTTGCAAATTCAATATAATTTTTATCTGCATCTAGCTCTGAAAAAATATTTGGCCTTCGGCTTGTAGCAGTGTGTGGGACTTGTTCTATTAGTCCATCTATACTAACCTCCACCAGGCTGCAAATTCAATATAATTTTTTTCTGCATCTAGCTCTGAAAAAATATTTCGGCTTGTAGCAGTGTGTGCGACTTGTTCTATTAGTCCATCTATATTAACCTCCACCAGGTTGCAAATTCAATATAATTTTTTTCCGCATCTAGCTCTGAAAAAATATTTCGGCTTGTAGCAGTGTGTGGGACTTGTTCTATTAGTCCATCTATACTAACCTCCACCAGATTGCAAATTCAATATAATTTTTTTCTGCATCTAGCTCTGAAAAAATATTTTGTCTTATAGCAGTGTGTGGGACTTGTTCTATTAGTCCATCTATTCTAACCTCCACCAGGTTGCAAATTCAATATAATTTTTTTCTGCATCTAGCTCTGAAAAAATATTTTGGCTTGTAGCAGTATGTGGGACTTGTTCTATTAGTCCATCTATACTAACCTCCACCAGGTTGCAAATTCAATATATTTTTTTTCTGCATCTAGCTCTGAAAAAATATTTCAGCTTGCAGCAGTGTGTGGGACTTGTTCTATTTGTCCATTTATACTAACCTCCACCAGGTTGCAAATTCAATATAATTTTTATCTGCATCTAGCTCTGAAAAAATATTTGGGCTTTGGCTTGTAGCAGTGTGTGGGACTTGTTCTACTAGTCCATCTATACTAACCTCCACCAGGTTGCAAATTCAATATAATTTTTTTCTGCATCTAGCTCTGAAAAAATATTTCGGCTTGTAGCAGTGTGTGGGACTTGTTCTATTAGTCCATCTATACTAACCTCCATCAGGTTGCAAATTCAATATCGTTTTTATCTGCATCTAGCTCTGAAAAAATATTTGGGATTCGGCTTGTAGCAATGTGTGGGACTTGTTCTATTAGTCGATATATACTAACCTCCACCAGGTTGCAAATTCAATATAATTTTTATCTGCATCTAGCTCTGAAAAAATATTTCTGCTTCGTCTTGTAGCAGTGTGTGGGACTTGTTCTATTAGTCCATCTATACTAACCTCCACCAGGTTGCAAATTCAATATAATTTTTTTGTGCATCTAGCTCTGAAAAAATATTTTGGCTTGTAGCAGTGTGTGGGACTTGTTCTATTAGTCCATCTATACTAACCTCCACCAGGTTGCAAATTCAATATAATTTTTTTCTGCATCTACCTCTGAAAAAATATTTCGGCTTGTAGCAGTGAGTGGGACTTGTTCTATTAGTCCATCTATACTAACCTCCACCAGGTTGCAAACTCAATATAATTTTTTTCTGCATCTAGCTCTGAAAAAATATTTGGGCTTCGGCTTGTAGCAGTGTGTGGGACTTGTTCTATTAGTCCATCTATGCTTACTTCCACCAGGTTGCAAATTCAATATAATTTTTTTCTGCATCTAGCTCTGAAAAAATATTTTGGCTTGTAGCAGTGTGTGGGACTTGTTCTATTAGTCCATCTATACTAACCTCCACCAGGTTGCAAATTCAATATAATTTTTTTCTGCATCTAGCTCTGAAAAAATATTTCGGCTTGCAACAGTGTGTGGGACTTGTTCTATTAGTCGATATATACTAACCTCCACCAGGTTGCAAATTCAATATAATTTTTATCTGCATCTAGCTCTGAAAAAATATTTCTGCTTCGTCTTGTAGCAGTGTGTGGGACTTGTTCTATTAGTCCATCTATACTAACCTCCACCAAGTTGCAAATTCAATATAATTTTTTTCTGCATCTAGCTCTGAAAAAATATTTCGGCTTGTAGCAGTGTGTGGGAATTGATCTATTAGTCAATCTATACTAAACTCCACCAGTTTGCAAATTCAATATAATTTTTATCTGCATCTAGCTCTGAAAAAATATTTAGGATTTGGCTTTTAGCAGTGTGTGGGACTTGTTCTATTAGTCCATCAATATTAACCTCCACCACGTTGCAAATTCAATATAATTTTTATCTACATCTAGCTCTGAAAAAATATTTGGGCTTCGGCTTGTAGCAGTGTGTGGGACTTTTTCTATTAGTCCATCTATACTAACCTCCACCAGGTTGCAAATTCAATATAATTTTTTTCTGCATCTAGCTCTGAAAAAATATATTGGCTTGTAGCAGTGTGTGGGACTTGATCTATTAGTCCATCGATAGTAACCTCCACCAGGTTGCAAATTCAATATAATTTTTATCTGCATCTAGCTCTGAAAAAATATTTGGGATTTGGCTTGTAGCAGTATGTGGGACTTGTTCTATTAGTCCATCTATACTTACCTCCACCAGGTTGCAAATTCAATATAATTTTTTTCTGCATCTAGCTCTGAAAAAATATTTCGGCTTCGGCTTGTAGCAGTGTTTGGGACTTGTTCTGTTAGTCCATCTATACTAACCTCCACCAGGTTGCAAATTCAATATAATTTTTTTCTGCATCTAGCTCTGAAAAAATATTTCGGCTTGTAGCAGTGTGTGGGACTTCTTCTATTAGTCCATCTATACTAACCTCCACCGGGTTGCAAATTCAATATAATTTTTATCTGCATCTAGCTCTGAAAAATATTTGGGCTTCGGCTTGTAGCAGTGTGTGGGACTTGTTCTATTAGTTCATCTATACTAACCTCCACCAGGTTGCAAATTCAATATAATTTTTTTCTGAATCTACCTCTGAAAAAATATTTCGGCTTGTAGCAGTGTGTGGAACTTGTTCTATTAGTCCATCTATGCTAACCTCCACCAGGTTGCAAATTCAATATAATTTTTTTCTGAATCTACCTCTGAAAAAATATTTCGGCTTGCAGCAGTGTGTGGGACTTGTTCTATTAGTCCATCTATACTAACCTCCACCAGGTTGCAAATTCAATATAATTTTTTTCCGCATGTAGATCTGAAAAAATATTTTGGCTTGTAGCAGTGTGTGGGACTTGTTCTATTAGTCCATCTATACTAACCTCCACCAGATTGCAAATTCAATATAATTTTTTTCTGCATCTAGCTCTGAAAAAGTATTTCGTCTTATAGCAGTGTGTGGGACTTGTTCTATTAGTCCATCTATACTAACCTCCACCAGGTTGCAAATTCAATATAATTTTTTTCTGCATCTAGCTCTGAAAAAATATTTTGGCTTGTAGCAGTATGTGGGACTTGTTATATTAGTCCATCTATACTAACCTCCACCAGGTTGCAAATTCAATATAATTTTTTTCTGCATCTAGCTCTGAAAAAAAATTTCGGCTTGCAGCAGTGTGTGGGACTTGTTCTATTTGTCCATTTATACTAACCTCCACCAGGTTGCAAATTCAATATAATTTTTATCTGCATCTAGCTCTGAAAAAATATTTGGGCTTTGGCTTGTAGCAGTGTGTGTGACTTGTTCTATTAGTCCATCTATAATAACCTCCACCAGGTTGCAAATTCAATATAATTTTTTTCTGCATCTAGCTCTGAAAAAATATTTCAGCTTGTAACAGTGTGTGGGACTTGTTCTATTAGTCCATCTATACTAACCTCCATCAGGTTGCAAATTCAATATCAT
Source organism: Phyllobates terribilis (assembly GCF_046119375.1). Taxonomy (NCBI): domain Eukaryota; kingdom Metazoa; phylum Chordata; class Amphibia; order Anura; family Dendrobatidae; genus Phyllobates; species Phyllobates terribilis. Next base: position 262,673,025 of record NW_027362768.1, read on the forward strand.
TTTTATCTGCATCTAGCTCTGAAAAAATATTTGGGATTCGGCTTGTAGCAATGTGTGGGACTTGTTCTATTAGTCGATCTATACTAACCTCCACCAGGTTGCAAATTCAATATAATTTTTATCTGCATCTAGCTCTGAAAAAATATTTCTGCTTCGTCTTGTAGCAGTGTGTGGGACTTGTTCTATTAGTCCATCTATACTAACCTCCACCAGGTTGCAAATTCAATATAATTTTTTTGTGCATCTAGCTCTGAAAAAATATTTCGGCTTGTAGCAGTGTGTGGGACTTGTTCTATTAGTCCATCTATACTAACCTCCACCAGATTGCAAATTCAATATAATTTTTTTCTGCATCTAGCTCTGAAAAAATATTTTGTCTTTTAGCAGTGTGTGGGACTTGTTCTATTAGTCCATCTATGCTAGCCTCCACCAGGTGGCAAATTCAATATAATTTTTATCTGCATCTAGCTCTGAAAAAATATTTGGGCTACGGCTTGTAGCAGTGTGAGGGACTTGTTCTATTAGTTCATCTATACTAACCTCCACCAGGTTGCAAATTCAATATAATTTTTTTCTGCATCTAGCTCTGAAAAAATATTTCGGCTTGTAGCAGTGTGTGGGACTTGTTCTATTAGTCCATCTATACTAATCTCCACCAGGTTGCAACTTCAATATAATTTTTATCTGCATCTAGCTCTGAAAAAATATTTGGGCTTCGGCTTGTAGCAGTGTGTGGGACTTGTTCTATTAGTCCATCTATACTAACCTCCACCAGGTTGCAAATTCAATATAATTTTTTTCTGCATCTAGCTCTGAAAAAATATTTCGGCTTGCAGCAGTATGTGGGACTTATTCTATTAGTCCATCTATACTAACCTCCACCAGGTTGCAAATTCAATATAATTTTTATCTGCATCTAGCTCTGAAAAAATATTTGGGCTTCGGCTTGTAGCAGTGTGTGGGACTTGTTCTATTAGTCCATCTATACTAACCTCCACCAGATTGCAAATTCAATATTATTTTTATCTGCATCTAGCTCTGAAAAAATATTTGGGCTTCGGCTTTTAGCAGTGTGTGGGACTTGATCTATTTGTCCATCTATACTAACCTCCACCAGGTTGCAAATTCAATATAATTTTTTTCTGCATCTAGCTCTGAAAAAATATTTCGGCTTGTAGCAGTGTGTGGGACTTGGTCTATTAGTCCATCTATACTAACCTCCACCAGGTTGCAAATTCAATATAATTTTTATCTGCATCCAGCTCTGAAAAAATATTTGGGCTTCGGCTTGTAGAAGTGTGTGGGACTTGTTATATTAGTCCATCTATACTAACCTCCACCAGGTTGCAAATTCAATATAATTTTTTTCTGCATCTAGCTCTGAAAAAATATTTCGGCTTGCAGCAGTGTGTGAGACTTGTTCTATTAGTCCATCTATACTAACCTCCACCAGGTTGCAAACTCAATATAATTTTTATCGGCATCTTGCTCTGGAAAAATATTTGGGCTTCGGCTTGTAGCAGTGTGTGGGACTTGTTCTATTAGTCCATCTATGCTTACTTCCACCAGGTTGCAAATTCAATATAATTTTTTTCTGCATCTAGCTCTGAAAAAATATTTTGGCTTGTAGCAGTGTGTGGGACTTGTTCTATTAGTCCATCTATACTAACCTCCACCAGGTTGCAAATTCAATATAATTTTTTTCTCCATCTAGCTCTGAAAAAATATTTCGGCTTGCAACAGTGTGTGGGACTTGTTCTATTACTCCATCTATAATAACCTCCACCACGTTGCAAATTCAATATAATTTTTATCTGCATCTAGCTCTGAAAAAATATTTGGGCATCGGCTTGTAGCAGTGTGTGGGACATGTTCTATTAGTCCATCTATACTAACCTCCACCAGGTTGCAAATTCAATATAATTTTTTTCTGCATCTAGCTCTGAAAAAATATTTCGGCTTGTAGCAGTGTGTGGGAATTGATCTATTAGTCAATCTATACTAAACTCCACCAGTTTGCAAATTCAATATAATTTTTATCTGCATCTAGCTCTGAAAAAATATTTAGGATTTGGCTTGTAGCAGTGTGTGGGACTTGTTCTATTAGTCCATCAATATTAACCTCCACCAGGTTGCAAATTCAATATAATTTTTTTCTGCATCTAGCTCTGAAAAAATATTTCGGCTTCGGCTTGTAGCAATGTGTGGGACTTGTTCTATTAGTCCATCTATACTAACCTCCACCAGGTTGCAAATTCAATATAATTTTTTTCTGCATCTAGCTCTGAAAAAATATTTCTGCTTCGTCTTGTAGCAGTGTGTGGGACTTGTTCTATTAGTCCATCTATACTAACCTCCACCAGGTTGCAAATTCAATATAATTTTTTTGTGCATCTAGCTCTGAAAAAATATTTCGGCTTGTAGCAGTGTGTGGGACTTGTTCTATTAGTCCATCTATACTAACCTCCACCAGATTGCAAATTCAATATAATTTTTTTCTGCATCTAGCTCTGAAAAAATATTTTGTCTTTTAGCAGTGTGTGGGACTTGTTCTATTAGTCCATCTATGCTAGCCTCCACCAGGTGGCAAATTCAATATAATTTTTATCTGCATCTAGCTCTGAAAAAATATTTGGGCTACGGCTTGTAGCAGTGTGAGGGACTTGTTCTATTAGTTCATCTATACTAACCTCCACCAGGTTGCAAATTCAATATAATTTTTTTCTGCATCTAGCTCTGAAAAAATATTTCGGCTTGTAGCAGTGTGTGGGACTTGTTCTATTAGTCCATCTATACTAATCTCCACCAGGTTGCAACTTCAATATAATTTTTATCTGCATCTAGCTCTGAAAAAATATTTGGGCTTCGGCTTGTAGCAGTGTGTGGGACTTGTTCTATTAGTCCATCTATACTAACCTCCACCAGGTTGCAAATTCAATATAATTTTTTTCTGCATCTAGCTCTGAAAAAATATTTCGGCTTGCAGCAGTATGTGGGACTTATTCTATTAGTCCATCTATACTAACCTCCACCAGGTTGCAAATTCAATATAATTTTTATCTGCATCTAGCTCTGAAAAAATATTTGGGCTTCGGCTTGTAGCAGTGTGTGGGACTTGTTCTATTAGTCCATCTATACTAACCTCCACCAGATTGCAAATTCAATATTATTTTTATCTGCATCTAGCTCTGAAAAAATATTTGGGCTTCGGCTTTTAGCAGTGTGTGGGACTTGATCTATTTGTCCATCTATACTAACCTCCACCAGGTTGCAAATTCAATATAATTTTTTTCTGCATCTAGCTCTGAAAAAATATTTCGGCTTGTAGCAGTGTGTGGGACTTGGTCTATTAGTCCATCTATACTAACCTCCACCAGGTTGCAAATTCAATATAATTTTTATCTGCATCCAGCTCTGAAAAAATATTTGGGCTTCGGCTTGTAGAAGTGTGTGGGACTTGTTATATTAGTCCATCTATACTAACCTCCACCAGGTTGCAAATTCAATATAATTTTTTTCTGCATCTAGCTCTGAAAAAATATTTCGGCTTGCAGCAGTGTGTGAGACTTGTTCTATTAGTCCATCTATACTAACCTCCACCAGGTTGCAAACTCAATATAATTTTTATCGGCATCTTGCTCTGAAAAAATATTTGGGCTTCGGCTTGTAGCAGTGTGTGGGACTTGTTCTATTAGTCCATCTATGCTTACTTCCACCAGGTTGCAAATTCAATATAATTTTTTTCTGCATCTAGCTCTGAAAAAATATTTTGGCTTGTAGCAGTGTGTGGGACTTGTTCTATTAGTCCATCTATACTAACCTCCACCAGGTTGCAAATTCAATATAATTTTTTTCTCCATCTAGCTCTGAAAAAATATTTCGGCTTGCAACAGTGTGTGGGACTTGTTCTATTACTCCATCTATAATAACCTCCACCACGTTGCAAATTCAATATAATTTTTATCTGCATCTAGCTCTGAAAAAATATTTGGGCATCGGCTTGTAGCAGTGTGTGGGACATGTTCTATTAGTCCATCTATACTAACCTCCACCAGGTTGCAAATTCAATATAATTTTTTTCTGCATCTAGCTCTGAAAAAATATTTCGGCTTGTAGCAGTGTGTGGGAATTGATCTATTAGTCAATCTATACTAAACTCCACCAGTTTGCAAATTCAATATAATTTTTATCTGCATCTAGCTCTGAAAAAATATTTAGGATTTGGCTTGTAGCAGTGTGTGGGACTTGTTCTATTAGTCCATCAATATTAACCTCCACCAGGTTGCAAATTCAATATAATTTTTTTCTGCATCTAGCTCTGAAAAAATATTTCGGCTTCGGCTTGTAGCAATGTGTGGGACTTGTTCTATTAGTCCATCTATACTAACCTCCACCAGGTTGCAAATTCAATATAATTTTTTTCTGCATCTAGCTCTGAAAAAATATTTCGGCTTGCAGCAGTGTGTGGGACTTGTTCTATTAGTCCATCTATACTAACCTCCACCACGTTGCAAATTCAATATAATTTTTATCTACATCTAGCTCTGAAAAAATATTTGGGCTTCGGCTTGTAGCAGTGTGTGGGACTTTTTCTATTAGTCCATCTATACTAACCTCCACCAGGTTGCAAATTCAATATAATTTTTTTCTGCATCTAGCTCTGAAAAAATATATTGGCTTGTAGCAGTGTGTGGGACTTGATCTATTAGTCTATTGATACTAACCTCCACCAGGTTGCAAATTCAATATAATTTTTATCTGCATCTAGCTCTGAAAAAATATTTGGGATTTGGCTTGTAGCAGTATGTGGGACTTGTTCTATTAGTCCATCTATACTTACCTCCACCAGGTTGCAAATTCAATATAATTTTTTTCTGTATCTAGCTCTGAAAAAATATTTCGGCTTCGGCTTGTAGCAGTGTTTGGGACTTGTTCTGTTAGTCCATCTATACTAACCTCCACCAGGTTGCAAATTCAATATAATTTTTTTCTGCATCTAGCTCTGAAAAAATATTTCGGCTTGTAGCAGTGTGTGGGACTTCTTCTATTAGTCCATCTATACTAACCTCCACCGGGTTGCAAATTCAATATAATTTTTATCTGCATCTAGCTCTGAAAAATATTTGGGCTTCGGCTTGTAGCAGTGTGTGGGACTTGTTCTATTAGTTCATCTATACTAACCTCCACCAGGTTGCAAATTCAATATAATTTTTTTCTGAATCTACCTCTGAAAAAATATTTCGGCTTGTAGCAGTGTGTGGAACTTGTTCTATTAGTCCATCTATGCTAACCTCCACCAGGTTGCAAATTCAATATAATTTTTTTCTGAATCTACCTCTGAAAAAATATTTTGGCTTGCAGCAGTGTGTGGGACTTGTTCTATTAGTCCATCTATACTAACCTCCACCAGGTTGCAAATTCAATATAATTTTTTTCCGCATCTAGATCTGAAAAAATATTTTGGCTTGTAGCAGTGTGTGGGACTTGTTCTATTAGTCCATCTATACTAACCTCCACCAGATTGCAAATTCAATATAATTTTTTTCTGCATCTAGCTCTGAAAAAGTATTTCGTCTTATAGCAGTGTGTGGGACTTGTTCTATTAGTCCATCTATACTAACCTCCACCAGGTTGCAAATTCAATATAATTTTTTTCTGCATCTAGCTCTGAAAAAATATTTTGGCTTGTAGCAGTATGTGGGACTTGTTATATTAGTCCATCTATACTAACCTCCACCAGGTTGCAAATTCAATATAATTTTTTTCTGCATCTAGCTCTGAAAAAAAATTTCGGCTTGCAGCAGTGTGTGGGACTTGTTCTATTTGTCCATTTATACTAACCTCCACCAGGTTGCAAATTCAATATAATTTTTTTCTGCATCTAGCTCTGAAAAAATATTTGGGCTTTGGCTTGTAGCAGTGTGTGTGACTTGTTCTATTAGTCCATCTATAATAACCTTCACCAGGTTGCAAATTCAATATAATTTTTTTCTGCATCTAGCTCTGAAAAAATATTTCGGCTTGTAACAGTGTGTGGGACTTGTTCTATTAGTCCATCTATACTAACCTCCATCAGGTTGCAAATTCAATATCATTTTTATCTGCATCTAGCTCTGAAAAAATATTTGGGATTCGGCTTGTAGCAATGTGTGGGACTTGTTCTATTAGTCGATCTATACTAACCTCCACCAGGTTGCAAATTCAATATAATTTTTATCTGCATCTAGCTCTGAAAAAATATTTCTGCTTCGTCTTGTAGCAGTGTGTGGGACTTGTTCTATTAGTCCATCTATACTAACCTCCACCAGGTTGCAAATTCAATATAATTTTTTTGTGCATCTAGCTCTGAAAAAATATTTCGGCTTGTAGCAGTGTGTGGGACTTGTTCTATTAGTCCATCTATACTTATCTCCACCAGATTGCAAATTCAATATAATTTTTTTCTGCATCTAGCTCTGAAAAAATATTTTGTCTTGTAGCAGTGTGTGGGACTTGTTCTATTAGTCCATCTATGCTAGCCTCCACCAGGTGGCAAATTCAATATAATTTTTATCTGCATCTAGCTCTGAAAAAATATTTGGGCTACGGCTTGTAGCAGTGTGAGGGACTTGTTCTATTAGTCCATCTATACTAACCTCCACCAGGTTGCAAATTCAATATAATTTTTTTCTGCATCTAGCTCTGAAAAAATATTTCGGCTTGTAGCAGTGTGTGGGACTTGTTCTATTAGTCCATCTATACTAATCTCCACCAGGTTGCAAATTCAATATAATTTTTATCTGCATCTAGCTCTGAAAAAATATTTGGGCTTCGGCTTGTAGCAGTGTGTGGGACTTGTTCTATTAGTCCATCTATACTAACCTCCACCAGGTTGCAAATTCAAAATAATTTTTTTCTGCATCTAGCTCTGAAAAAATATTTCGGCTTGCAGCAGTATGTGGGACTTATTCTATTAGTCCATCTATACTAACCTCCACCAGGTTGCAAATTCAATATAATTTTTATCTGCATCTACCTCTGAAAAAATATTTGGGCTTCGGCTTGTAGCAGTGTGTGGGACTTGTTCTATTAGTCCATCTATACTAACCTCCACCAGATTGCAAATTCAATATTATTTTTATCTGTATCTAGCTCTGAAAAAATATTTGGGCTTCGGCTTTTAGCAGTGTGTGGGACTTGATCTATTTGTCCATCTATACTAACCTCCACCAGGTTGCAAATTCAATATAATTTTTTTCTGCATCTAGCTCTGAAAAAATATTTCGGCTTGTAGCAGTGTGTGGGACTTGGTCTATTAGTCCATCTATACTAACCTCCACCAGGTTGCAAATTCAATATAATTTTTATCTGCATCTAGCTCTGAAAAAATATTTGGGCTTCGGCTTGTAGAAGTGTGTGGGACTTGTTATATTAGTCCATCTATACTAACCTCCACCAGGTTGCAAATTCAATATAATTTTTTTCTGCATCTAGCTCTGAAAAAATATTTCGGCTTGCAGCAGTGTGTGAGACTTGTTCTATTAGTCCATCTATACTAACCTCCACCAGGTTGCAAATTCAATATAATTTTTATCTGCATCTAGATCTGAAAAAATATTTGGGCATCGGCTTGTAGCAGTGTGTGGGACTTGTTCTATTAGTCTATCTATACTAACCTCCACCAGGTTGCAAATTCAATATAATTTTTTTCTGCATCTAGCTCTGAAAAAATATTTCGGCTTGTAGCAGTGTGTGGGACTTGTTCTATTAGTCCATCTATACTAACCTCCACCAGGTTGCAAATTCAATGTAATTTTAATCTGCATCTAGCTCTGAAAAAATATTTGGGCTTTGGCTTGTAGCAGTGTGTGGGACTTGTTCTATTTGTCCATCTATAATAACCTCCACCAGGTTGCAAATTCAATATAATTTTTATCTGCATCTAGCTCTGAAAAATATTTGGGCTTCGTCTTGTAGCAGTGTGTGGGACTTGTTCTATTAGTCCATCTATACTAACCTCCACCAGGTTGCAAATTCAATATAATTTTTTTGTGTATCTAGCTCTGAAAAAATATTTTGGCTTGTAGCAGTGTGTGGGACTTGTTCTATTAGTCCATCTATACTAACCTCCACCAGATTGCAAATTCAATATAATTTTTTTCTGCATCTAGCTCTGAAAAAATATTTTGTCTTGTAGCAGTGTGTGGGACTTGTTCTATTAGTCCATATATGCTAGCCTCCACCAGGTTGCAAATTCAATATAATTTTTATCTGCATCTAGCTCTGAAAAAATATTTGGGCTTCGGCTTGTAGCAGCGTGAGGGACTTGTTCTTTTAGTCCATCTATACTAACCTCCACCAGGTTGCAAATTCAATATAATTTTTTTCTGCATCTAGCTCTGAAAAAATATTTCGGCTTGTAGCAGTGTGTGGGACTTGTTCTATTAGTCCATGTATACTAACCTCCACCAGGTTGCAAATTCAATATAATATTTATCTGCATCTAGATCTGAAAAAATATTTGGGCTTCAGCTTTTAGCAGTGTGTGGGACTTGTTCTATTAGTCCATCTATACTAACCTCCACCAGGTTGCAAATTCAATATAATTTTTATCTGCATCTAGCTCTGAAAAAATATTTGGGCTAAGGCCTGTAGCAGTGTGTGTGACTTGTTCTATTAGTCCATCTATACTAACCTCCACCAGGTTGCAAATTCAATATAATTTTTTTCTGCATCTAGCTCTGAAAAAATATTTCGGCTAGCTTCAGTATGTGGGACTTGTTATATTAGTCCATCTATACTAACCTCCACCAGGTTGCAAATTCAATATAATTTTTATCTGCATCTAGCTCTGAAAAAATATTTGGGCTTCGGCTTGTAGCAGTGTGTGGGACTTGTTCTATTAGTCCATCTATACTAACCTCCACCAGGTTGCAAATTCAATATAATTTTTTTATGCATCTAGCTCTGAAAAAATATTTCGGCTTGTAGCAGTGTGTGGGACTTGTTCTATTAGTCCATCTATACTAACCTCCATCAGGTTGCAAATTCAATATCATTTTTATCTTCATCTAGCTCTGAAAAAATATTTGGGATTCGGCTTCTAGCAGTGTGTGGGACTTGTTCTATTATTCCATCTATACTAACCTCCACCAGGTTGCAAATTCAGTATAATTTTTATCTGCATCTAGCTCTGAAAAAATATTTCGGCTTCTTCTTGTAGCAGTGTGTGGGACTTGTTCTATTAGTCCATCTATACTAACCTCCACCAGGTTGCAAATTCAATATAATTTTTTTCTGCATCTAGCTCTGAAAAAATATTTCGGCTTGTAGCAGTGTGTGGGACTTGTTCTATTAGTCCATCCATACTAACCTCCACCAGGTTGCAAATTCAATATAATTTTTTTCTGCATCTAGCTCTGAAAAAATATTTCGGCTTGTAGCAGTGTGTGGGACTTGTTCTATTAGGCCATCTATACTAACCTCCACCAGGTTGCAAATTCAATATAATTTTTATCTGCATCTAGCTCTGAAAAAATATTTGGGCTTCGGCTTGTAGCAGTGTGTGGGACTTGTTCTATTAGTCTATCTATGCTAACCTCCACCAGGTTGCAAATTCAATATAATTTTTATCTGCATCTAGCTCTGAAAAATATTTGGGCTTCGGCTTGTAGCAGTGTGTGGGACTTGTTCTATTAGTCCATCTATACTAACCTCCACCAGGTTGTAAATTCAATATAATTTTTTTGTGAACCTAGCTCTGAAAAAATATTTTGGCTTGTAGCAGTGTGTGGGACTTGTTCTATTAGTCCATCTATACTAACCTCCACCAGATTGCAAATTCAATATAATTTTTTTCTGCATCTAGCTCTGAAAAAATATTTTGTCTTGTAGCAGTGTGTGGGACTTGTTCTATTAGTCCATCTATGCTAGCCTCCACCAGGTTGCAAATTCAATATAATTTTTATCTGCATCTAGCTCTGAAAAAATATTTGGGCTTCGGCTTGTAGCAGCGTGAGGGACTTGTTCTATTAGTCCATCTATACTAACCTCCACCAGGTTGCAAATTCAATATAATTTTTTTCTGCATCTAGCTCTGAAAAAACATTTTGGCTTGTAGCAGTGTGTGGGACTTGTTCGATTAGTCCATGTATACTAACCTCCACCAGGTTGCAAATTCAATATAATTTTTATCTCCATCTAGCTCTGAAAAAATATTTGGGCTAAGGCCTGTAGCAGTGTGTGTGACTTGTTCTATTAGTCCTTCTATACCAACCTCCACCAGGTTGCAAATTCAGTATAATTTTTTTCTGCATCTAGCTCTGAAAAAATATTTCGGCTAGCTTCAGTATGTGGGACTTGTTATATTAGTCCATCTATACTAACCTCCACCAGGTTGCAAATTCAATCTAATATTTATCTGCATCTAGATCTGAAAAAATATTTGGGCTTCAGCTTGTAGCAGTGTGTGGGACATGTTCTATTAGTCCATCTATACTAACCTCCACCAGGTTGCAAATTCAATATAATTTTTTTCTGCATCTAGCTCTGAAAAAATATTTCGGCTTGTAGCAGTGTGTGGGACTTGTTCTATTAGTCCATCTACACTAACCTCCACCAGGTTGCAAATTCAATATCATTTTTATCTGCATCTAGCTCTGAAAAAATATTTGGGATTCGGCTTGTAGCAGTGTGTGGGACTTGTTCTATTAGTCCATCTATACTAACCTCCACCAGGTTGCAAATTCAATATAATTTTTATCTGCATCTAGCTCTGAAAAAATATTTCGGCCTCGTCTTCTAGCAGTGTGTGGGACTTGTTTTATTAGTCCATCCATACTAACCTCCACCAGGTTGCAAATTCAATATAATTTTTTTCTGCATCTAGCTCTGAAAAAATATTTCGGCTTGTAGCAGTGTGTGGGAGTTGTTCTATTAGTCCATCCAAACTAACCTCCACCAGGTTGCAAATTCTATATAATTGTTTTCTGCATCTAGCTCTGAAAAAATATTTTGGCTTGTAGCAGTGTGTGGGACTTGTTCTATTAGTCCATCTATACTAACCTTCACCAGGTTGCAAATTCAATATAATTTTTATCTGCATCTAGCTCTGAAAAATATTTGGGCTTCGGCTTGTAGCAGTGTGTGAGACTTGTTCTATTAGTCCATCTGTACTAACCTCCACCAGGTTGAAAATTCAATATAATTTTTTACTGCATCTAGCTCTGAAAAAATGTTTAGGCTTGTAGCAGTGTGTGGGACTTGTTCTATTAGTCCATCTATACTAACCTCCACCAGATTGCAAATTCAATATAATTTTTTTCTGCATTTAGCTCTGAAAAAATATTTCGGCTTGTAGCAGTGTGTGGGACTTGTTCTATTAGTCCATCTATACTAACCTCCACCAGCTTGCAAATTCAATATAATTTTTATCTGCATCTAGCTCTCAAAAAATATTTGGGCTTCGGCTTGTAGCAGTGTGTGGGACTTGTTCTATTAGTCCATCTATACTAACCTCCACCAGGTTGCAAATTCAATATAAATTTTTTCTGCATCTAGCTCTGAAAAAATATTTCGGTTTGCAGCAGTGTTTGGGACTTGTTCTATTAGTCCTTCTATACTAACCTCCACCAGGTTGCAAATTCAATATAATTTTTATCTGCATTTGGCTCTGAAAAAATATTTGGGCTTCGGCTTGTAGCAGTGTGTGGGACTTGTTCTATTAGTCCATCTATACTAACCTCCACCAGATTGTAAATTCAATATAATTTTTATCTGCATCTAGCTCTGAAAAAATATTTGGGCTTCGGCTTGTAGCAGTGTGTGGGACTTGTTCTATTTGTCCATCTATACTAAACTCCACCAGGTTGCAAATTCAATATAATTTTTTTCTGCATCTAGCTCTGAAAAAATATTTTGGCTTGTAGCAGTGTGTGGAACTTGTTCTATTAGTCCATCTATGCTAACCTCCACCAGGTTGCAAATTCAATATAATTTTTTTCTGCATCTAGCTCTGAAAAAATATTTCGGCTTGTAACAGTGTGTCGGACTTGTTCTATTAGTCCATCTATACTAACCTCCACCAGGTTGCAAATTCAATATAAATTTTATCTGCATCTAGCTCTGAAAAAATATTTGGGCATTGGCTTGTAGCAGTGTGTGGGACTTGTTCTATTATTCCATCTATACTAACCTCCACCAGGTTGCAAATTCAATATAATTTTTTTCTGCATCTAGCTCTGAAAAAATATTTCGGCGTCGGCTTGTAGCAGTGTGTGGGACTTGTTCTATTAGTCCATCTATGCTAACTTCCACCAGGTTGCAAATTCAATATAATTTTTTTCTGCATCTAGCTCTGAAAAAATATTTTGTCTTGTAGCAGTGTGTGGGACTTGTTCTATTAGTCCATCTATGCTAGCCTCCACCAGGTGGCAAATTCAATATAATTTTTATCTGCATCTAGCTCTGAAAAAATATTTGGGCTACGGCTTGTAGCAGTGTGAGGGACTTGTTCTATTAGTCCATCTATACTAACCTCCACCAGGTTGCAAATTCAATATAATTTTTTTCTGCATCTAGCTCTGAAAAAATATTTCGGCTTGTAGCAGTGTGTGGGACTTGTTCTATTAGTCCATCTATACTAATCTCCACCAGGTTGCAAATTCAATATAATTTTTATCTGCATCTAGCTCTGAAAAAATATTTGGGCTTCGGCTTGTAGCAGTGTGTGGGACTTGTTCTATTAGTCCATCTATACTAACCTCCACCAGGTTGCAAATTCAAAATAATTTTTTTCTGCATCTAGCTCTGAAAAAATATTTCGGCTTGCAGCAGTATGTGGGACTTATTCTATTAGTCCATCTATACTAACCTCCACCAGGTTGCAAATTCAATATAATTTTTATCTGCATCTACCTCTGAAAAAATATTTGGGCTTCGGCTTGTAGCAGTGTGTGGGACTTGTTCTATTAGTCCATCTATACTAACCTCCACCAGATTGCAAATTCAATATTATTTTTATCTGTATCTAGCTCTGAAAAAATATTTGGGCTTCGGCTTTTAGCAGTGTGTGGGACTTGATCTATTTGTCCATCTATACTAACCTCCACCAGGTTGCAAATTCAATATAATTTTTTTCTGCATCTAGCTCTGAAAAAATATTTCGGCTTGTAGCAGTGTGTGGGACTTGGTCTATTAGTCCATCTATACTAACCTCCACCAGGTTGCAAATTCAATATAATTTTTATCTGCATCTAGCTCTGAAAAAATATTTGGGCTTCGGCTTGTAGAAGTGTGTGGGACTTGTTATATTAGTCCATCTATACTAACCTCCACCAGGTTGCAAATTCAATATAATTTTTTTCTGCATCTAGCTCTGAAAAAATATTTCGGCTTGCAGCAGTGTGTGAGACTTGTTCTATTAGTCCATCTATACTAACCTCCACCAGGTTGCAAATTCAATATAATTTTTATCTGCATCTAGATCTGAAAAAATATTTGGGCATCGGCTTGTAGCAGTGTGTGGGACTTGTTCTATTAGTCTATCTATACTAACCTCCACCAGGTTGCAAATTCAATATAATTTTTTTCTGCATCTAGCTCTGAAAAAATATTTCGGCTTGTAGCAGTGTGTGGGACTTGTTCTATTAGTCCATCTATACTAACCTCCACCAGGTTGCAAATTCAATGTAATTTTAATCTGCATCTAGCTCTGAAAAAATATTTGGGCTTTGGCTTGTAGCAGTGTGTGGGACTTGTTCTATTTGTCCATCTATAATAACCTCCACCAGGTTGCAAATTCAATATAATTTTTATCTGCATCTAGCTCTGAAAAATATTTGGGCTTCGTCTTGTAGCAGTGTGTGGGACTTGTTCTATTAGTCCATCTATACTAACCTCCACCAGGTTGCAAATTCAATATAATTTTTTTGTGTATCTAGCTCTGAAAAAATATTTTGGCTTGTAGCAGTGTGTGGGACTTGTTCTATTAGTCCATCTATACTAACCTCCACCAGATTGCAAATTCAATATAATTTTTTTCTGCATCTAGCTCTGAAAAAATATTTTGTCTTGTAGCAGTGTGTGGGACTTGTTCTATTAGTCCATATATGCTAGCCTCCACCAGGTTGCAAATTCAATATAATTTTTATCTGCATCTAGCTCTGAAAAAATATTTGGGCTTCGGCTTGTAGCAGCGTGAGGGACTTGTTCTTTTAGTCCATCTATACTAACCTCCACCAGGTTGCAAATTCAATATAATTTTTTTCTGCATCTAGCTCTGAAAAAATATTTCGGCTTGTAGCAGTGTGTGGGACTTGTTCTATTAGTCCATGTATACTAACCTCCACCAGGTTGCAAATTCAATATAATATTTATCTGCATCTAGATCTGAAAAAATATTTGGGCTTCAGCTTTTAGCAGTGTGTGGGACTTGTTCTATTAGTCCATCTATACTAACCTCCACCAGGTTGCAAATTCAATATAATTTTTATCTGCATCTAGCTCTGAAAAAATATTTGGGCTAAGGCCTGTAGCAGTGTGTGTGACTTGTTCTATTAGTCCATCTATACTAACCTCCACCAGGTTGCAAATTCAATATAATTTTTTTCTGCATCTAGCTCTGAAAAAATATTTCGGCTAGCTTCAGTATGTGGGACTTGTTATATTAGTCCATCTATACTAACCTCCACCAGGTTGCAAATTCAATATAATTTTTATCTGCATCTAGCTCTGAAAAAATATTTGGGCTTCGGCTTGTAGCAGTGTGTGGGACTTGTTCTATTAGTCCATCTATACTAACCTCCACCAGGTTGCAAATTCAATATAATTTTTTTATGCATCTAGCTCTGAAAAAATATTTCGGCTTGTAGCAGTGTGTGGGACTTGTTCTATTAGTCCATCTATACTAACCTCCATCAGGTTGCAAATTCAATATCATTTTTATCTTCATCTAGCTCTGAAAAAATATTTGGGATTCGGCTTCTAGCAGTGTGTGGGACTTGTTCTATTATTCCATCTATACTAACCTCCACCAGGTTGCAAATTCAGTATAATTTTTATCTGCATCTAGCTCTGAAAAAATATTTCGGCTTCTTCTTGTAGCAGTGTGTGGGACTTGTTCTATTAGTCCATCTATACTAACCTCCACCAGGTTGCAAATTCAATATAATTTTTTTCTGCATCTAGCTCTGAAAAAATATTTCGGCTTGTAGCAGTGTGTGGGACTTGTTCTATTAGTCCATCCATACTAACCTCCACCAGGTTGCAAATTCAATATAATTTTTTTCTGCATCTAGCTCTGAAAAAATATTTCGGCTTGTAGCAGTGTGTGGGACTTGTTCTATTAGGCCATCTATACTAACCTCCACCAGGTTGCAAATTCAATATAATTTTTATCTGCATCTAGCTCTGAAAAAATATTTGGGCTTCGGCTTGTAGCAGTGTGTGGGACTTGTTCTATTAGTCTATCTATGCTAACCTCCACCAGGTTGCAAATTCAATATAATTTTTATCTGCATCTAGCTCTGAAAAATATTTGGGCTTCGGCTTGTAGCAGTGTGTGGGACTTGTTCTATTAGTCCATCTATACTAACCTCCACCAGGTTGTAAATTCAATATAATTTTTTTGTGAACCTAGCTCTGAAAAAATATTTTGGCTTGTAGCAGTGTGTGGGACTTGTTCTATTAGTCCATCTATACTAACCTCCACCAGATTGCAAATTCAATATAATTTTTTTCTGCATCTAGCTCTGAAAAAATATTTTGTCTTGTAGCAGTGTGTGGGACTTGTTCTATTAGTCCATCTATGCTAGCCTCCACCAGGTTGCAAATTCAATATAATTTTTATCTGCATCTAGCTCTGAAAAAATATTTGGGCTTCGGCTTGTAGCAGCGTGAGGGACTTGTTCTATTAGTCCATCTATACTAACCTCCACCAGGTTGCAAATTCAATATAATTTTTTTCTGCATCTAGCTCTGAAAAAACATTTTGGCTTGTAGCAGTGTGTGGGACTTGTTCGATTAGTCCATGTATACTAACCTCCACCAGGTTGCAAATTCAATATAATTTTTATCTCCATCTAGCTCTGAAAAAATATTTGGGCTAAGGCCTGTAGCAGTGTGTGTGACTTGTTCTATTAGTCCTTCTATACCAACCTCCACCAGGTTGCAAATTCAGTATAATTTTTTTCTGCATCTAGCTCTGAAAAAATATTTCGGCTAGCTTCAGTATGTGGGACTTGTTATATTAGTCCATCTATACTAACCTCCACCAGGTTGCAAATTCAATCTAATATTTATCTGCATCTAGATCTGAAAAAATATTTGGGCTTCAGCTTGTAGCAGTGTGTGGGACATGTTCTATTAGTCCATCTATACTAACCTCCACCAGGTTGCAAATTCAATATAATTTTTTTCTGCATCTAGCTCTGAAAAAATATTTCGGCTTGTAGCAGTGTGTGGGACTTGTTCTATTAGTCCATCTACACTAACCTCCACCAGGTTGCAAATTCAATATCATTTTTATCTGCATCTAGCTCTGAAAAAATATTTGGGATTCGGCTTGTAGCAGTGTGTGGGACTTGTTCTATTAGTCCATCTATACTAACCTCCACCAGGTTGCAAATTCAATATAATTTTTATCTGCATCTAGCTCTGAAAAAATATTTCGGCCTCGTCTTCTAGCAGTGTGTGGGACTTGTTTTATTAGTCCATCCATACTAACCTCCACCAGGTTGCAAATTCAATATAATTTTTTTCTGCATCTAGCTCTGAAAAAATATTTCGGCTTGTAGCAGTGTGTGGGAGTTGTTCTATTAGTCCATCCAAACTAACCTCCACCAGGTTGCAAATTCTATATAATTGTTTTCTGCATCTAGCTCTGAAAAAATATTTTGGCTTGTAGCAGTGTGTGGGACTTGTTCTATTAGTCCATCTATACTAACCTTCACCAGGTTGCAAATTCAATATAATTTTTATCTGCATCTAGCTCTGAAAAATATTTGGGCTTCGGCTTGTAGCAGTGTGTGAGACTTGTTCTATTAGTCCATCTGTACTAACCTCCACCAGGTTGAAAATTCAATATAATTTTTTACTGCATCTAGCTCTGAAAAAATGTTTAGGCTTGTAGCAGTGTGTGGGACTTGTTCTATTAGTCCATCTATACTAACCTCCACCAGATTGCAAATTCAATATAATTTTTTTCTGCATTTAGCTCTGAAAAAATATTTCGGCTTGTAGCAGTGTGTGGGACTTGTTCTATTAGTCCATCTATACTAACCTCCACCAGCTTGCAAATTCAATATAATTTTTATCTGCATCTAGCTCTCAAAAAATATTTGGGCTTCGGCTTGTAGCAGTGTGTGGGACTTGTTCTATTAGTCCATCTATACTAACCTCCACCAGGTTGCAAATTCAATACAAATTTTTTCTGCATCTAGCTCTGAAAAAATATTTCGGTTTGCAGCAGTGTTTGGGACTTGTTCTATTAGTCCTTCTATACTAACCTCCACCAGGTTGCAAATTCAATATAATTTTTATCTGCATTTGGCTCTGAAAAAATATTTGGGCTTCGGCTTGTAGCAGTGTGTGGGACTTGTTCTATTAGTCCATCTATACTAACCTCCACCAGATTGTAAATTCAATATAATTTTTATCTGCATCTAGCTCTGAAAAAATATTTGGGCTTCGGCTTGTAGCAGTGTGTGGGACTTGTTCTATTTGTCCATCTATACTAAACTCCACCAGGTTGCAAATTCAATATAATTTTTTTCTGCATCTAGCTCTGAAAAAATATTTTGGCTTGTAGCAGTGTGTGGAACTTGTTCTATTAGTCCATCTATGCTAACCTCCACCAGGTTGCAAATTCAATATAATTTTTTTCTGCATCTAGCTCTGAAAAAATATTTCGGCTTGTAACAGTGTGTCGGACTTGTTCTATTAGTCCATCTATACTAACCTCCACCAGGTTGCAAATTCAATATAAATTTTATCTGCATCTAGCTCTGAAAAAATATTTGGGCATCGGCTTGTAGCAGTGTGTGGGACTTGTTCTATTATTCCATCTATACTAACCTCCACCAGGTTGCAAATTCAATATAATTTTTTTCTGCATCTAGCTCTGAAAAAATATTTCGGCGTCGGCTTGTAGCAGTGTGTGGGACTTGTTCTATTAGTCCATCTATGCTAACTTCCACCAGGTTGCAAATTCAATATAATTTTTTTCTGCATCTAGCTCTGAAAAAATATTTTGGCTTGTAGCAGTGTGTGGGACTTGTTCTATTAGTCCATCTATACTAACCTCCACCAGGTTGCAAATTCAATATAATTTTTTTCTGCATCTAGCTCTGAAAAAATATTTCGGCTTGCAACAGTGTGTGGGACTTGTTCTATTACTCCATCTATAATAACCTCCACCATGTTGCAAATTCAATATAATTTTTATCTGCATCTAGCTCTGAAAAAATATTTGGGCATCGGCTTGTAGCAGTGTGTGGGACATGTTCTATTAGTCAATCTATACTAACCTCCACCAGGTTGCAAATTCATTTTAATTTTTTTCAGCATCTAGCTCTGAAAAAATATTTCGGCTTGTAGCAGTGTGTGGGACTTGATCTACTAGTCAATCTATACTAAACTCCACCAGGTTGCAAATTCAATATAATTTTTTTCTGCATCTAGCTCTGAAAAAATATTTCGGCTTGCAGCAGTGTGTGGGACTTGTTCTATTAGTCCATCTATACTAACCTCCACCACGTTGCAAATTCAATATAATTTTTATCTGCATCTAGCTCTGAAAAAATATTTGGGCTTCGGCTTGTAGCAGTGTGTGGGACTTTTTCTATTAGTCCATCTATACTAACCTCCACCAGGTTGCAAATTCAATATAATTTTTTTCTGCATCTAGCTCTGAAAAAATATTTTGGCTTGTAGCAGTGTGTGGGACTTGTTCTATTAGTCCATCTATACTAACCTCCACCAGAATGCAAATTCAATATAATTTTTTTCTGCA
This sequence comes from Phyllobates terribilis, assembly GCF_046119375.1. Classification (NCBI taxonomy): domain Eukaryota; kingdom Metazoa; phylum Chordata; class Amphibia; order Anura; family Dendrobatidae; genus Phyllobates; species Phyllobates terribilis. Next base: position 262,692,013 of record NW_027362768.1, read on the forward strand.
TCTAGCTCTGAAAAAATATTTCGGCTTGCAACAGTGTGTGGGACTTGTTCTATTACTCCATCTATAATAACCTCCACCACGTTGCAAATTCAATATAATTTTTATCTGCATCTAGCTCTGAAAAAATATTTGGGCATCGGCTTGTAGCAGTGTGTGGGACATGTTCTATTAGTCCATCTATACTAACCTCCACCAGGTTGCAAATTCAATATAATTTTTTTTTGCATCTAGCTCTGAAAAAATATTTCGGCTTGTAGCAGTGTGTGGGACTTGATCTATTAGTCAATCTATACTAAACTCCACCAGGTTTCAAATTCAATATAATTTTATCGGCATCTAGCTCTGAAAAAATATTTGGGATTTGGCTTGTAGCAGTGTGTGGGACTTGTTCTATTAGTCCATCAATATTAACCTCCACCAGGTTGCAAATTCAACATAATTTTTTTCTGCATCTAGCTCTGAAAAAATATTTCGGCTTCGGCTTGTAGCAGTGTGTGGGACTTGTTCTATTAGTCCATCTATGCTAACTTCCATCAGGTTGCAAATTCAATATAATTTTTTTCTGCATCTAGCTCTGAAAAAATATTTTGGCTTGTAGCAGTGTGTGGGACTTGTTCTATTAGTCCATCTATACTAACCTCCACCAGGTTGCAAATTCAATATAATTTGATTCTGCATCTAGCTCTGAAAAAATATTTTGGCTTGCAACAGTGTGTGGGACTTGTTCTATTACTCCATCTATAATAACCTCCACCACGTTGCAAATTCAATATAATTTTTATCTGCATCTAGCTCTGAAAAAATATTTGGGCATCGGCTTGTAGCAGTGTGTGGGACATGTTCTATTAGTCCATCTATACTAACCTCCACCAGGTTGCAAATTCATTATAATTTTTTTCTGCATCTAGCTCTGAAAAAATATTTCGGCTTGTAGCAGTGTGTGGGACTTGATCTATTAGTCAATCTATACTAACCTCCACCAGCTTGCAAATTCAATATAATTTTTATCTGCATCTAGCTCTCAAAAAATATTTGGGCTTCGGCTTGTAGCAGTGTGTGGGACTTGTTCTATTAGTCCATCTATACTAACCTCCACCACGTTGCAAATTCAATATAAATTTTTTCTGCATCTAGCTCTGAAAAAATATTTCGGCTTGCAGCAGTGTTTGGGACTTGTTCTATTAGTCCTTCTATACTAACCTCCACCAGGTTGCAAATTCAATATAATTTTTATCTGCATCTAGCTCTGAAAAAATATTTGGGCTTCGGCTTGTAGCAGTGTGTGGGACTTGTTCTATTAGTCCATCTATACTAACCTCCACCAGATTGTAAATTCAATATAATTTTTATCTGCATCTAGCTCTGAAAAAATATTTGGGCTTCGGCTTGTAGCAGTGTGTGGGACTTGTTCTATTTGTCCATCTATACTAAACTCCACCAGGTTGCAAATTCAATATAATTTTTTTCTGCATCTAGCTCTGAAAAAATATTTCGGCTTGTAGCAGTTTGTGGGACTTGTTCTATTAGTCAATCTATACTAACCTCCACCAGGTTGCAAATTCAATATAATTTTTATTTGCATCTAGCTCTGAAAACATATTTGGGATTCGGCTTGTAGCAGTGTGTGGGACTTGTTCTATTAGTCCATCTATACTAACCTCCACCAGGTTGAAAATTCAATATCAATTTTATCTGCATCTAGCTCTGAAAAAATATTTGGGCTTCGGCTTGTAGCAGTGTGTGGGACTTGTTCTATTATTCCATCTATACTAACCTCCACGAGGTTGCAAATTCATTATAATTTTTTTCTGCATCTAGCTCTGAAAAAATATTTTGGCTTGTAGCAGTGTGTGGAACTTGTTCTATTAGTCCATCTATGCTAACCTCCACCAGGTTGCAAATTCAATATAATTTTTTTCTGCATCTAGCTCTGAAAAAATATTTCGGCTTGTAACAGTGTGTGGGACTTGTTCTATTAGTCCATCTATACTAACCTCCACCAGGTTGCAAATTCAATATAATTTTTATCTGCATCTAGCTCTGAAAAAATATTTGGGCATCGGCTTGTAGCAGTGTGTGGGACTTGTTCTATTATTCCATCTATACTAACCTCCACCAGGTTGCAAATTCAATATAATTTTTTTCTGCATCTAGCTCTGAAAAAATATTTCGGCTTCGGCTTGTAGCAGTGTGTGGGACTTGTTCTATTAGTCCATCTATGCTAACTTCCACCAGGTTGCAAATTCAAGATAATTTTTTTCTGCATCTAGCTCTGAAAAAATATTTTGGCTTGTAGCAGTGTGTGGGACTTGTTCTATTAGTCCATCTATACTAACCTCCACCAGGTTGCAAATTCAATATAATTTTTTTCTGCATCTAGCTCTGAAAAAATATTTTGGCTTGCAACAGTGTGTGGGACTTGTTCTATTACTCCATCTATAATAACCTCCACCACGTTGCAAATTCAATATAATTTTTATCTGCATCTAGCTCTGAAAAAATATTTGGGCATCGGCTTGTAGCAGTGTGTGGGACATGTTCTATTAGTCCATCTATACTAACCTCCACCAGGTTGCAAATTCATTATAATTTTTTTCTGCACCTAGCTCTGAAAAAATATTTCGGCTTGTAGCAGTGTGTGGGACTTGATCTATTAGTCAATCTATACTAAACTCCACCAGGTTGCAAATTCAATATAATTTTTATCTGCATCTAGCTCTGAAAAAATATTTGGGATTTGGCTTGTAGCAGTGTGTGGGACTTGTTCTATTAGTCCATCAATATTAACCTCCACCAGGTTGCAAATTCAACATAATTTTTTTCTGCATCTAGCTCTGAAAAAATATTTCGGCTTCGGCTTGTAGCAATGTGTGGGACTTGTTCTATTAGTCCATCTATACTAACCTCCACCAGGTTGCAAATTCAATATAATTTTTTTCTGCATCTAGCTCTGAAAAAATATTTCGGCTTGCAGCAGTGTGTGGGACTTGTTCTATTAGTCCATCTATACTAACCTCCACCACGTTGCAAATTCAATATAATTTTTATCTGCATCTAGCTCTGAAAAAATATTTGGGCTTCGGCTTGTAGCAGTGTGTGGGACTTTTTCTATTAGTCCATCTATACTAACCTCCACCAGGTTGCAAATTCAATATAATTTTTTTCTGCATCTAGCTCTGAAAAAATATTTTGGCTTGTAGCAGTGTGTGGGACTTGTTCTATTAGTCCATCTATACTAACCTCCACCAGAATGCAAATTCAATATAATTTTTTTCTGCATCTAGCTCTGAAAAAATATTTCGGCTTGCAACAGTGTGTGGGACTTGTTCTATTACTCCATCTATAATTACCTCCACCATGTTGCAATTTCAATATAATTTTTATCTGCATCTAGCTATGAAAAAATATTTGGGCATCGGCTTGTAGCAGTGTGTGGGACAAGTTCTATTAGTCCATCTATACTAACCTCCACCAGGTTGCAAATTCAATATAATTTTTTTTTGCATCTAGCTCTGAAAAAATATTTCGGCTTGTAGCAGTGTGTGGGACTTGATCTATTAGTCAATCTATACTAAACTCCACCAGGTTGCAAATTCAATATAATTTTATCTGCATCTAGCTCTGAAAAAATATTTGGGATTTGGCTTGTAGCAGTGTGTGGGACTTGTTCTATTAGTCCATCAATATTAACCTCCACCAGGTTGCAAATTCAACATAATTTTTTTCTGCATCTAGCTCTGAAAAAATATTTCGGCTTCGGCTTGTAGCAGTGTGTGGGACTTGTTCTATTAGTCCATCTATGCTAACTTCCACCAGGTTGCAAATTCAATATAATTTTTTTCTGCATCTAGCTCTGAAAAAATATTTTGGCTTGTAGCAGTGTGTGGGACTTGTTCTATTAGTCCATCTATACTAACCTCCACCAGGTTGCAAATTCAATATAATTTGATTCTGCATCTAGCTCTGAAAAAATATTTTTCCTTGCAACAGTGTGTGCGACTTGTTCTATTACTCCATCTATAATAACCTCCACCACGTTGCAAATTCAATATAATTTTTATCTGCATCTAGCTCTGAAAAAATATTTGGGCATCGGCTTGTAGCAGTGTGTGGGACATGTTCTATTAGTCCATCTATACTAACCTCCACCAGGTTGCAAATTCATTATAGTTTTTTTCTGCATCTAGCTCTGAAAAAATATTTCGGCTTGTAGCAGTGTGTGGGACTTGATCTATTAGTCAATCTATACTAAACTCCACCAGGTTGCAAATTCAATATAATTTTTATCTGCATCTAGCTCTGAAAAAATATTTGGGATTTGGCTTGTAGCAGTGTGTGGGACTTGTTCTATTAGTCCATCAATATTAACCTCCACCAGGTTGCAAATTCAACATAATTTTTTTCTGCATCTAGCTCTGAAAAAATATTTCGACTTCGGCTTGTAGCAATGTGTGGGACTTGTTCTATTAGTCCATCTATACTAACCTCCAACAGGTTGCAAATTCAATATAATTTTTTTCTGCATCTAGCTCTGAAAAAATATTTCGGCTTGCAGCAGTGTGTGGGACTTGTTCTATTAGTCCATCTATACTAACCTCCACCACGTTGCAAATTCAATATAATTTTTATCTGCATCTAGCTCTGAAAAAATATTTGGGCTTCGGCTTGTAGCAGTGTGTGGGACTTTTTCTATTAGTCCATCTATACTAACCTCCACCAGGTTGCAAATTCAATATAATTTTTTTCTGCATCTAGCTCTGAAAAAATATTTTGGCTTGTAGCAGTGTGTGGGACTTGTTCTATTAGTCCATCTATACTAACCTCCACCAGAATGCAAATTCAATATAATTTTTTTCTGCATCTAGCTCTGAAAAAATATTTCGGCTTGCAACAGTGTGTGGGACTTGTTCTATTACTCCATCTATAATAACCTCCACCACGTTGCAATTTCAATATAATTTTTATCTGCATCTAGCTCTGAAAAAATATTTGGGCATCGGCTTGTAGCAGTGTGTGGGACATGTTCTATTAGTCCATCTATACTAACCTCCACCAGGTTGCAAATTCAATATAATTTTTTTTTGCATCTAGCTCTGAAAAAATATTTCGGCTTGTAGCAGTGTGTGGGACTTGATCTATTAGTCAATCTATACTAAACTCCACCAGGTTGCAAATTCAATATAATTTTATCTGCATCTAGCTCTGAAAAAATATTTGGGCATCGGCTTGTAGCAGTGTGTGGGACATGTTCTATTAGTCCATCTATACTAACCTCCACCACGTTGCAAATTCAATATAATTTTTTTCTGCATCTAGCTCTGAAAAAATATTTCGGCTTGTAGCAGTGTGTGGGACTTGATCTACTAGTCAATCTATACTAAACTCCACCAGGTTGCAAATTCAATATAATTTTATCTGCATCTAGCTCTGAAAAATCATTTGGGATTTGGCTTGTAGCAGTGTGTGGGACTTGTTCTATTAGTCCATCAATATTAACCTCCACCAGGTTGCAAATTCAACATAATTTTTTTCTGCATCTAGCTCTGAAAAAATATTTCGGCTTCGGCTTGTAGCAGTGTGTGGGACTTGTTCTATTAGTCCATCTATGCTAACTTCCACCAGGTTGCAAATTCAATATAATTTTTTTCTGCATCTAGCTCTGAAAAAATATTTTGGCTTGTAGCAGTGTGTGGGACTTGTTCTATTAGTCCATCTATAAAAACCTCCACCAGGTTGCAAGTTCAATATAATTTTTTTCTGCATCTAGCTCTGAAAAAATATTTTGGCTTGCAACAGTGTGTGGGACTTGTTCTATTACTCCATCTATAATAACCTCCACCACGTTGCAAATTCAATATAATTTTTATCTGCATCTAGCTCTGAAAAAATATTTGGACATCGGCTTGTAGCAGTGTGTGGGACATGTTCTATTAGTCCATCTATACTAACCTCCACCAGGTTGCAAATTCATTATAATTTTTTTCTGCATCTAGCTCTGAAAAAATATTTCGGCTTGTAGCAGTGTGTGGGACTTGATCTATTAGTCAATCTATACTAAACTCCACCAGGTTGCAAATTCAATATAATTTTTATCTGCATCTAGCTCTGAAAAAATATTTGGGATTTGGCTTGTAGCAGTGTGTGGGACTTGTTCTATTAGTCCATCAATATTAACCTCCACCAGGTTGCAAATTCAACATAATTTTTTTCTGCATCTAGCTCTGAAAAAATATTTCGTCTTCGGCTTGTAGCAATGTGTGGGACTTGTTCTATTAGTCCATCTATACTAACCTCCACCAGGTTGCAAATTCAATATAATTTTTTTCTGCATCTAGCTCTGAAAAAATATTTTGGCTTGCAGCAGTGTGTGGGACTTGTTCTATTAGTCCATCTATACTAACCTCCACCACGTTGCAAATTCAATATAATTTTTATCTGCATCTAGCTCTGAAAAAATATTTGGGCTTCGGCTTGTAGCAGTGTGTGGGACTTTTTCTATTAGTCCATCTATACTAACCTCCACCAGGTTGCAAATTCAATATAATTTTTTTCTGCATCTAGCTCTGAAAAAATATTTTGGCTTGTAGCAGTGTGTGGGACTTGTTCTATTAGTCCATCTATACTAACCTCCACCAGAATGCAAATTCAATATAATTTTTTTCTGCATCTAGCTCTGAAAAAATATTTCGGCTTGCAACAGTGTGTGGGACTTGTTCTATTACTCCATCTATAATAACCTCCACCACGTTGCAATTTCAATATAATTTTTATCTGCATCTAGCTCTGAAAAAATATTTGGGCATCGGCTTGTAGCAGTGTGTGGGACATGTTCTATTAGTCCATCTATACTAACCTCCACCAGGTTGCAAATTCAATATAATTTTTTTTTGCATCTAGCTCTGAAAAAATATTTCGGCTTGTAGCAGTGTGTGGGACTTGATCTATTAGTCAATCTATACTAAACTCCACCAGGTTGCAAATTGTATATAATTTTATCTGCATCTAGCTCTGAAAAAATATTTGGGATTTGGCTTGTAGCAGTGTGTGGGACTTGTTCTATTAGTCCATCAATATTAACCTCCACCAGGTTGCAAATTCAACATAATTTTTTTCTGCATCTAGCTCTGAAAAAATATTTCGGCTTCGGCTTGTAGCAGTGTGTGGGACTTGTTCTATTAGTCCATCTATGCTAACTTCCACCAGGTTGCAAATTCAATATAATTTTTTTCTGCATCTAGCTCTGAAAAAATATTTTGGCTTGTAGCAGTGTGTGGGACTTGTTCTATTAGTCCATCTATACTAACCTCCACCAGGTTGCAAATTCAATATAATTTGATTCTGCATCTAGCTCTGAAAAAATATTTTGGCTTGCAACAGTGTGTGCGACTTGTTCTATTACTCCATCTATAATAACCTCCACCACGTTGCAAATTCAATATAATTTTTATCTGCATCTAGCTCTGAAAAAATATTTGGGCATCGGCTTGTAGCAGTGTGTGGGACATGTTCTATTAGTCCATCTATACTAACCTTCACCAGGTTGCAAATTCATTATAGTTTTTTTCTGCATCTAGCTCTGAAAAAATATTTCGGCTTGTAGCAGTGTGTGGGACTTGATCTATTAGTCAATCTATACTAAACTCCACCAGGTTGCAAATTCAATATAATTTTTATCTGCATCTAGCTCTGAAAAAATATTTGGGATTTGGCTTGTAGCAGTGTGTGGGACTTGTTCTATTAGTCCATCAATATTAACCTCCACCAGGTTGCAAATTCAACATAATTTTTTTCTGCATCTAGCTCTGAAAAAATATTTCGGCTTCGGCTTGTAGCAATGTGTGGGACTTGTTCTATTAGTCCATCTATACTAACCTCCACCAGGTTGCAAATTCAATATAATTTTTTTCTGCTTCTAGCTCTGAAAAAATATTTCGGCTTGCAGCAGTGTGTGGGACTTGTTCTATTAGTCCATCTATACTAACCTCCACCACGTTGCAAATTCAATATAATTTTTATCTGCATCTAGCTCTGAAAAAATATTTGGGCTTCGGCTTGTAGCAGTGTGTGGGACTTTTTCTATTAGTCCATCTATACTAACCTCCATCAGGTTGCAAATTCAATATAATTTTTTTCTGCATCTAGCTCTGAAAAAATATTTTGGCTTGTAGCAGTGTGTGGGACTTGTTCTATTAGTCCATCTATACTAACCTCCACCAGGTTGCAAATTCAATATAATTTTTTTCTGCATCTAGCTCTGAAAAAATATTTCGGCTTGCAACAGTGTGTGGGACTTGTTATATTACTCCATCTATAATAACCTCCACCACGTTGCAAATTCAATATAATTTTTATCTGCATCTAGCTCTGAAAAAATATTTGGGCATCGGCTTGTAGCAGTGTGTGGGACATGTTCTATTAGTCCATCTATACTAACCTCCACCACGTTGCAAATTCAATATAATTTTTTTCTGCATCTAGCTCTGAAAAAATATTTCGGCTTGTAGCAGTGTGTGGGACTTGATCTATTAGTCAATCTATACTAAACTCCACCAGGTTGCAAATTCAATATAATTTTATCTGCATCTAGCTCTGAAAAATCATTTGGGATTTGGCTTGTAGCAGTGTGTGGGACTTGTTCTAATAGTCCATCAATATTAACCTCCACCAGGTTGCAAATTCAACATAATTTTTTTCTGCATCTAGCTCTGAAAAAATATTTCGGCTTCGGCTTGTAGCAGTGTGTGGGACTTGTTCTATTAGTCCATCTATGCTAACTTCCACCAGGTTGCAAATTCAATATAATTTTTTTCTGCATCTAGCTCTGAAAAAATATTTTGGCTTGTAGCAGTGTGTGGGACTTGTTCTATTAGTCCATCTATACTAACCTCCACCAGGTTGCAAGTTCAATATAATTTTTTTCTGCATCTAGCTCTGAAAAAATATTTTGGCTTGCAACAGTGTGTGGGACTTGTTCTATTACTCCATCTATAATAACCTCCACCACGTTGCAAATTCAATATAATTTTTATCTGCATCTAGCTCTGAAAAAATATTTGGGCATCGGCTTGTAGCAGTGTGTGGGACATGTTCTATTAGTCCATCTATACTAACCTCCACCAGGTTGCAAATTCATTATAGTTTTTTTCTGCATCTAGCGCTGAAAAAATATTTCGGCTTGTAGCAGTGTGTGGGACTTGATCTATTAGTCAATCTATACTAAACTCCACCAGGTTGCAAATTCAATATAATTTTTATCTGCATCTAACTCTGAAAAAATATTTGGGATTTGGCTTGTAGCAGTGTGTGGGACTTGTTCTATTAGTCCATCAATATTAACCTCCACCAGGTTGCAAATTCAACATAATTTTATTCTGCATCTAGCTCTGAAAAAATATTTCGGCTGCGGCTTGTAGCAATGTGTGGGACTTGTTCTATTAGTCCATCTATACTAACCTCCACCAGGTTGCAAATTCAATATAATTTTTTTCTGCTTCTAGCTCTGAAAAAATATTTCGGCTTGCAGCAGTGTGTGGGACTTGTCCTATTAGTCCATCTATAGTAACCTCCACCACGTTGCAAATTCAATATAATTTTTATCTGCATCTAGCTCTGAAAAAATATTTGGGCTTCGGCTTGTAGCAGTGTGTGGGACTTTTTCTATTAGTTCATCTATACTAACCTCCACCAGGTTGCAAATTCAATATAATTTTTTTCTGCATCTAGCTCTGAAAAAATATTTTGGCTTGTAGCAGTGTGTGGGACTTGTTCTATTAGTCCATCTATACTAACCTCCACCAGGTTGCAAATTCAATATAATTTTTTTCTGCATCTAGCTCTGAAAAAATATTTCGGCTTGCAACAGTGTGTGGGACTTGTTCTATTACTCCATCTATAATAACCTCCACCACGTTGCAAATTCAATATAATTTTTATCTGCATCTAGCTCTGAAAAAATATTTGGGCATCGGCTTGTAGCAGTGTGTGGGACATGTTCTATTAGTCCATCTATACTAACCTCCACCACGTTGCAAATTCAATATAATTTTTTTCTGCATCTAGCTCTGAAAAAATATTTCGGCTTGTAGCAGTGTGTGGGACTTGATCTATTAGTCAATCTATACTAAACTCCACCAGGTTGCAAATTCAATATAATTTTATCTGCATCTAGCTCTGAAAAATCATTTGGGATTTGGCTTGTAGCAGTGTGTGGGACTTGTTCTATTAGTCCATCAATATTAACCTCCACCAGGTTGCAAATTCAACATAATTTTTTTCTGCATCTAGCTCTGAAAAAATATTTCGGCTTCGGCTTGTAGCAGTGTGTGGGACTTGTTCTATTAGTCCATATATGCTAACTTCCACCAGGTTGCAAATTCAATATAATTTTTTTCTGCATCTAGCTCTGAAAAAATATTTTGGCTTGTAGCAGTGTGTGGGACTTGTTCTATTAGTCCATCTATACTAATATCCACCAGGTTGCAAATTCAATATAATTTTTTTCTGCATCTAGCTCTGAAAAAATATTTTGGCTTGCAACAGTGTGTGGGACTTGTTCTATTACTCCATCTATAATAACCTCCACCACGTGGCAAATTCAATATAATTTTTATCTGCATCTAGCTCTGAATAAATATTTGGGCATCGGCTTGTAGCAGTGTGTGGGACATGTTATATTAGTCCATCTATACTAACCTCCACCAGGTTGCAAATTCATTATAATTTTTTTCTGCATCTAGCTCTGAAAAAATATTTCGGCTTGTAGCAGTGTGTGGAACTTGTTCTATTAGTCCATCTATGCTAACCTCCACCAGGTTGCAAATTCAATATAATTTTTATCTGCATCTAGCTCTGAAAAAATATTTGGCCTTCGGCTTGTAGCAGTGTGTGGGACTTGTTCTATCAGTCCATCTATACTAACCTCCACCAGGCTGCAAATTCAATATAATTTTTTTCTGAATCTAGCTCTGAAAAAATATTTCGGCTTGTAGCAATGTGTGCGACTTGTTCTATTAGTCCATCTATATTAACCTCCACCAGGTTGCAAATTCAATATAATTTTTTTCCGCATCTAGCTCTGAAAAAATATTTCGGCTTGTAGCAGTGTGTGGGACTTGTTCTATTAGTCCATCTATACTAACCTCCACCAGATTGCAAATTCAATATAATTTTTTTCTGCATCTAGCTCTGAAAAAATATTTCGTCTTATAGCAGTGTGTGGGACTTGTTCTATTAGTGCATCTATACTAACCTCCACCAGGTTGCTAATTCAATATAATTTTTTTCTGCATCTAGCTCTGAAAAAATATTTTGGCTTGTAGCAGTATGTGGGACTTGTTCTATTAGTCCATCTATACTAACCTCCACCAGGTTGCAAATTCAATATAATTTTTTTCTGCATCTAGCTCTGAAAAAATATTTCAGCTTGCAGCAGTGTGTGGGACTTGTTCTATTTGTCCATTTATACTAACCTCCACCAGGTTGCAAATTCAATATAATTTTTATCTGCATCTAGCTCTGAAAAAATATTTGGGCTTTGGCTTGTAGCAGTGTGTGGGACTTGTTCTATTAGTCCATCTATAATAACCTCCACCAGGTTGCAAATTCAATATAATTTTTTTCTGCATCTAGCTCTGAAAAAATATTTCGGCTTGTAGCAGTGTGTGGGACTTGTTCTATTAGTCCATCTATACTAACCTCCATCAGGTTGCAAATTCAATATCATTTTTATCTGCATCTAGCTCTGAAAAAATATTTGGGATTCGGCTTGTAGCAATGTGTGGGACTTGTTCTATTAGTCGATATATACTAACCTCCACCAGGTTGCAAATTCAATATAATTTTTATCTGCATCTAGCTCTGAAAAAATATTTGGGATTCGGCTTGTAGCAGTGTGTGGGACTTGTTTTATTAGTCCATCTATACTAACCTCCACCAGGTTGCAAATTCAATATAATTTTTTTGTGCATCTAGCTCTGAAAAAATATTTCGGCTTGTAGCAGTGTGTGGGACTTGTTCTATTAGTCCATCTATACTAACCTCCACCAGATTGCAAATTCAATATAATTTTTTTCTGCATCTAGCTCTGAAAAAATATTTTGTCTTGTAGCAGTGTGTGGGACTTGTTCTATTAGTCCATCTATGCTAGCCTCCACCAGGTTGCAAATTCAATATAATTTTTATCTGCATCTAGCTCTGAAAAAATATTTGGGCTTCGGCTTCTAGCAGTGTGTGGGACTTGTTCTATTAGTCCATCTATACTAACCTCCACCAGGTTGCAAATTTAATATAATTTTTTTCTGCATCTACCTCTGAAAAAATATTTCGGCTTGTAGCAGTGAGTGGGACTTGTTCTATTAGTCCATCTATACTAACCTCCACCAGGTTGCAAATTCAATATAATTTTTATCGGCATATTTCTCTGAAAAAATATTTGGGCTTCGACTTGTAGCAGTGTGTGGGACTTGTTCTATTAGTCCATCTATGCTTACTTCCACCAGGTTGCAAATTCAATATAATTTTTTTCTGCATCTAGCTCTGAAAAAATATTTTGGCTTGTAGCAGTGTGTGGGACTTGTTCTATTAGTCCATCTATACTAACCTCCACCAGGTTGCAAATTCAATATAATTTTTTTCTGCATCTAGCTCTGAAAAAATATTTCGGCTTGCAACAGTGTGTGGGACTTGTTCTATTACTCCATCTATAATAACCTCCACCACGTTGCAAATTCAATATAATTTTTATCTGCAACTAGCTCTGAAAAAATATTTGGGCATCGGCTTGTAGAAGTGTGTGGGACATGTTCTATTAGTCCATCTATGCTAGCCTCCACCAGGTTGCAAATTCAATATAATTTTTATCTGCATCTAGCTCTGAAAAAATATTTGGGCTTCGGCTTCTAGCAGTGTGTGGGACTTGTTCTATTAGTCCATCTATACTAACCTCCACCAGGTTGCAAATTTAATATAATTTTTTTCTGCATCTACCTCTGAAAAAATATTTCGGCTTGTAGCAGTGAGTGGGACTTGTTCTATTAGTCCATCTATACTAACCTCCACCAGGTTGCAAATTCAATATAATTTTTATCGGCATATTTCTCTGAAAAAATATTTGGGCTTCGACTTGTAGCAGTGTGTGGGACTTGTTCTATTAGTCCATCTATGCTTACTTCCACCAGGTTGCAAATTCAATATAATTTTTTTCTGCATCTAGCTCTGAAAAAATATTTTGGCTTGTAGCAGTGTGTGGGACTTGTTCTATTAGTCCATCTATACTAACCTCCACCAGGTTGCAAATTCAATATAATTTTTTTCTGCATCTAGCTCTGAAAAAATATTTCGGCTTGCAACAGTGTGTGGGACTTGTTCTATTACTCCATCTATAATAACCTCCACCACGTTGCAAATTCAATATAATTTTTATCTGCAACTAGCTCTGAAAAAATATTTGGGCATCGGCTTGTAGAAGTGTGTGGGACATGTTCTATTAGTCCATCTATACTAACCTCCACCAGGTTGCAAATTCAATATAATTTTTTTCTGCATCTAGCTCTGAGAAAATTTTTCGGCTTGTAGCAGTGTGTGGGACTTGATCTATTAGTCAATCTATACTAAACTCCACCAGGTTGCAAATTCAATATAATTTTTATCTGCATCTAGCTCTGAAAAAATATTTAGGATTTGGCTTGTAGCAGTGTGTGGGACTTGTTCTATTAGTCCATCAATATTAACCTCCACCAGGTTGCAAATTCAATATAATTTTTTTCTGCATCTAGCTCTGAAAAAATATTTCGGCTTCGGCTTGTAGCAATGTGTGGGACTTGTTCTATTAGTCCATCTATACTAACCTCCACCAGGTTGCAAATTCAATGTAATTTTTTTTTGCATCTAGCTCTGAAAAAATATTTCGGCTTGCAGCAGTGTGTGGGACTTGTTCTATTAGTCCATGTATACTAACCTCCACCACGTTGCAAATTCAATATAATTTTTATCTGCATCTAGCTCTGAAAAAATATTTGGGCTTCGGCTTGTAGCAGTGTGTGGGACTTTTTCTATTAGTCCATCTATACTAACCTCCACCAGGTTGCAAATTCAATATAATTTTTTTCTGCATCTAGCTCTGAAAAAATATATTGGCTTGTAGCAGTGTGTGGGACTTGATCTATTAGTCCATCTATACTAACCTCCACCAGGTTGCAAATTCAATATAATTTTTATCTGCATCTAGCTCTGAAAAAATATTTGGGATTTGGCTTGTAGCAGTGTGTGGGACTTCTTCTATTAGTCCATCTATACTAACCTCCACCAGGTTGCAAATTCAATATAATTTTTTTCTGCATCTAGCTCTGAAAAAATATTTCGGCTTCGGCTTGTAGCAGTGTTTGGGACTTGTTCTGTTAGTCCATCTATACTAACCTCCACCAGGTTGCAAATTCAATATAATTTTTTTCTGCATCTAGCTCTGAAAAAATATTTCGGCTTGTAGCAGTGTGTGGGACTTCTTCTATTAGTCCATCTATACTAACCTCCACCAGGTTGCAAATTCAATATAATTTTTATCTGCATCTATCTCTAAAAAATATTTGGGCTTCGGCTTGTAGCAGTGTGTGGGACTTGTTCTATTAGTTCATCTATACTAACCTCCACCAGGTTGCAAATTCAATATAATTTTTTTCTGCATCTACCTCTGAAAAAATATTTCGGCTTGTAGCAGTGTGTGGAACTTGTTCTATTACTCCATCTATGCTAACCTCCACCAGGTTGCAAATTCAATATAATTTTTATCTGCATCTAGCTCTGAAAAAATATTTGGGCTTCGGCTTGTAGCAGTGTGTGGGACTTGTTCTATTAGTCCATCTATACTAACCTCCACCACATTGCAAATTCAATATAATTTTTTTCTGCATCTAGCTCTGAAAAAATATTTCGTCTTATAGCAGTGTGTGGGACTTGTTCTATTAGTCCATCTATACTAACCTCCACCAGGTTGCAAATTCAATATAATTTTTTTCTGCATCTAGCTCTGAAAAAATATTTTGGCTTGTAGCAGTATGTGGGACTTGTTATATTAGTCCATCTATACTAACCTCCACCAGGTTACAAATTCAATATAATTTTTTTCTGCATCTAGCTCTGAAAAAATATTTCGGCTTGCAGCAGTGTGTGGGACTTGTTCTATTTGTCAATTTATACTAACCTCCACCAGGTTGCAAATTCAATATAATTTTTATCTGCATCTAGCTCTGAAAAAATATTTGGGCTTTGGCTTGTAGCAGTGTGTGGGACTTGTTCTATTAGTCCATCTATAATAACCTCCACCAGGATGCAAATTCAATATAATTTTTTTCTGCATCAAGCTCTGAAAAAATATTTCAACTTGTAGCAGTGTGTGGGACTTGTTCTATTAGTCCATCTATACTAACCTCCATCAGGTTGCAAATTCAATATCAATTTTATCTGCATCTAGCTCTGAAAAAATATTTGGGATTCGGCTTGTAGCAATGTGTGGGACTTGTTCTATTAGTCGATCTATACTAACCTCCACCAGGTTGCAAATTCAATATAATTTTTATCTGCATCCAGCTCTGAAAAAATATTTCTGCTTCGTCTTGTAGCAGTGTGTGGGACTTGTTCTATTAGTCCATCTATACTAACCTCCACCAGATTGCAAATTCAATATAATTTTTTTCTGCATCTAGCTCTGAAAAAATATTTTGTCTTGTAGCAGTGTGTGGGACTTGTTCTATTAGAACATCTATGCTAGCCTCCACCAGGTGGCAAATTCAATATAATTTTTATCTGCATCTATCTCTGAAAAAATATTTGGGCTTCGGCTTGTAGCAGTGTGAGGGACTTGTTCTATTAGTCCATCTATACTAACCTCCACCAGGTTGCAAATTCAATATAATTTTTTTCTGCATCTAGCTCTGAAAAAATATTTCGGCTTGTAGCAGTGTGTGGGACTTGTTCTATTAGTCCATCTATACTAACCTCCACCAGGTTGCAAATTCAATATAATTTTTATCTGCATCTAGGTCTGAAAAAATATTTGGGCTTCGGCTTGTAGCAGTGTGTGGGACTTGTTCTATTAGTCCATCTATACTAACCTCCACCAGGTTGCAAATTCAATATAATTTTTTTCTGCATCTAGCTCTGAAAAAATATTTCGGCTTGTAGCAGTGTGTGGGACTTATTCTATTAGTCCATCCATACTAACCTCCACCAGGTTGCAAATTCAATATAATTTTTATCTGCATCTAGCTCTGAAAAAATATTTGGGCTTCGGCTTGTAGCAGTGTGTGGGACTTGTTCTATTAGTCCATCTATACTAACCTCCACCAGATTGCAAATTCAATATAATTTTTATCTGCATCTAGCTCTGAAAAAATATTTGGGCTTCGGCTTTTAGCAGTGTGTGGGACTTGATCTATTTGTCCATCTATACTAACCTCCACCAGGTTGCAAATTCAATATAATTTTTTTCTGCATCTAGCTCTGAAAAAATATTTCGGCTTGTAGCAGTGTGTGGGACTTGTTCTATTAGTCCATCTATACTAACCTCCACCAGGTTGCAAATTCAATATAATTTTTATCTGCATCTAGCTCTGAAAAAATTTTGGGCTTCGGCTTGTAGAAGTGTGTGGGACTTGTTATATTAGTCCATCTATACTAACCTCCACCAGGTTGCAAATTCAATATAATTTTTTTCTGCATCTAGCTCTGAAAAAATATTTCGGCTTGCAGCAGTGTGTGAGACTTGTTCTATTAGTCCACCTATACTAACCTCCACCAGGTTGCAAATTCAATATAATTTTTATCTGCATCTAGATCTGAAAAAATATTTGGGCATCGGCTTGTAGCAGTGTGTGGGACTTGTTCTATTAGTCCATCTATACTAACCTCCACCAGGTTGCAAATTCAATATAATTTTTTTCTGCATCTAGCTCTGAAAAAATATTTCGGCTTGTAGCAGTGTGTGGGACTTGTTCTCTTAGTCCATCTATACTAACCTCCATCAGGTTGCAAATTCAATATCATTTTTATCTGCATCTTGCTCTGAAAAAATATTTGGGATTCGGCTTGTAGCAGTGTGCGGGCCTTGTTCTATTAGTCCATCTATACTAACCTCCACCAGGTTGCAAATTCAATATAATTTTTATCTGCATCTAGCTCTGAAAAAATATTTGGGCTTTGGCTTGTAGCAGTGTGTCGGACTTGTTCTATTTGTCCATCTATACTAACCTCCACCAGGTTGCAAATTCAATATAATTTTTATCTGCATCTAGCTCTGAAAAATATTTGGGCTTCGTCTTGTAGCAGTGTGTGGGACTTGTTCTATTAGTCCATCTATACTAACCTCCACCAGGTTGCAAATTCAATATAATTTTTTTGTGTATCTAGCTCTGAAAAAATATTTTGGCTTGTAGCAGTGTGTGGGACTTGTTCTATTAGTCCATCTATACTAACCTCCACCAGATTGCAAATTCAATATAATTTTTTTCTGCATCTAGCTCTGAAAAAATATTTCGTCTTGTAGCAGTGTGTGGGACTTGTTCTATTAGTCCATATATGCTTTCCTCCACCAGGTTGCAAATTCAATATAATTTTTATCTGCATCTAGCTCTGAAAAAATATTTGGGCTTCGGCTTGTAGCAGCGTGAGGGACTTGTTCTTTTAGTCCATCTATACTAACCTCCACCAGGTTGCAAATTCAATATAATTTTTTTCTGCATCTAGCTCTGAAAAAATATTTCGGCTTGTAGCAGTGTGTGGGACTTGTTCTATTAGTCCATGTATACTAACCTCCACCAGGTTGCAAATTCAATATAATATTTATCTGCATCTAGATCTGAAAAAATATTTGGGCTTCAGCTTGTAGCAGTGTGTGGGACTTGTTCTATTAGTCCATCTATACTAACCTCCACCAGGTTGCAAATTCAATATAATTTTTTTCTGCATCTAGCTCTGAAAAAATATTTCGGCTTGTAGCAGTGTGTGGGACTTGTTCTATTAGTCCATCTACACTAACCTCCACCAGGTTGCAAATTCAATATCATTTTTATCTGCATCTAGCTCTGAAAAAATATTTGGGATTCGGCTTGTAGCAGTGTGTGGGACTTGTTCTATTAGTCCATCTATACTAACCTCCACCAGGTTGCAAATTCAATATAATTTTTATCTGCATCTAGCTCTGAAAAAATATTTCGGCCTTGTCTTGTAGCAGTGTGTGAGACTTGTTTTATTAGTCCATCTATACTAACCTCCACCAGGTTGCAAATTCAATATAATTTTTTTCTGCATCTAGCTCTGAAAAAATATTTCGGCTTGTAGCAGTGTGTGGGAGTTGTTCTATTAGTCCATCCATACTAACCTTCACCAGGTTGCAAATTCAATATAATTGTTTTCTGCATCTAGCTCTGAAAAAATATTTCGGCTTGTAGCAGTGTGTGGGACTTGTTCTATTGGTCCATCTATATTAACCTTCACCAGGTTGCAAATTCAATATAACTTTTATCTGCATCTAGCTCTGAAAAATATTTGGGCTTCGGCTTGTAGCAGTGTGTGGGACTTGTTCTATTAGTCCATCTATACTAACCTCCACCAGCTTGCAAATTCAATATAATTTTTATCTACATCTAGCTCTGAAAAAATATCTGGGCTTCGGCTTGTAGCAGTGTGTGGGAGTTGTTCTATTAGTCCATCTATACTAACCTCCACCAGGTTGCAAACTCAATATAAATTTTTTCTGCATCTAGCTCTGAAAAAATATTTCGGCTTGCAGCAGTGTGTGGGACTTGTTCTATTAGTCCATCTATACTAACCTCCACCAGGTTGCAAATTCAATATAATTTTTATCTGCATCTAGCTCTGAAAAAATATTTGGGCTTCGGCTTGTAGCATTGTGAGGGACTTGTTCTATTAGTCCATCTATACTAAACTCCACCAGATTGCAAATTCAATATAATTTTTATCTGCATCTAGCTCTGAAAAAATATTTGGGCTTCGGCTTTTAGCAGTGTGTGGGACTTGATCTATTTGTCCATCTATACTAACCTCCACCAGGTTGCAAATTCAATATAATTTTTTTCTGCATCCTGCTCTGAAAAAATATTTCGGCTTGTAGCAGTGTGTGGGACTTGTTCTATTAGTCCATCTATACTAACCTCCACCAGGTTGCAAATTCAATATAATTTTTGTCTGCATCTAGCTCTGAAAAAATATTTGGGATACGGCTTGTAGCAGTGTGTGGGATTTGTTATATTAGTCCATCTATACTAACCTCCACCAGGTTGCAAATTCAATATAATTTTTTTCTGCATCTAGCTCTGAAAAAATATTTCGGCTTGCAGCAGTGTGTGAGACTTGTTCTATTAGTCCATCTATACTAACCTCCACCAGGTTGCAAATTCAATATAATTTTTATCTGCATCTAGCTCTGAAAAAATATTTGGGCTTCGGCTTGTAACAGTGTTTGGGACTTGTTCTATTAGTCCATCTATACTAACCTCCACCAGGTTGCAAATTCAATATAATTTTTTTATGCATCTAGCTCTGAAAAAATATTTCGGCTTGTAGCAGTGTGTGGGACTTGTTCTATTAGTCCATCTATACTAACCTCCATCAGGTTGCAAATTCAATATCATTTTTATCTTCATCTAGCTCTGAAAAAATATTTGGGATTCGGCTTGTAGCAGTGTGTGGGACTTGTTCTATTAGTCCATCTATACTAACCTCCACCAGGTTGCAAATTCAGTATAATTTTTATCTGCATCTAGCTCTGAAAAAATATTTCGGCTTCGTCTTGTAGCAGTGTGTGGGACTTGTTCTATTAGTCCATCTATACTAACCTCCACCAGGTTGCAAATTCAATATAATTTTTTTCTGCATCTAGCTCTGAAAAATTATTTCGGCTTGTAGCAGTGTGTGGGACTTGTTCTATTAGTCCATCTATGCTAACCTCCACCAGGTTGCAAATTCAATATAATTTTTATCTGCATCTAGCTCTGAAAAATATTTGGGCTTCGGCTTGTAGCAGTGTGTGGGACTTGTTCTATTAGTCCATCTATACTAACCTCCACCAGGTTGTAATTTCAATATAATTTTTTTGTGAACCTAGCTCTGAAAAAATATTTTGGCTTGTAGCAGTGTGTGGGACTTGTTCGATTAGTCCATCTATACTAACCTCCACCAGATTGCAAATTCAATATAATTTTTTTCTGCATCTAGCTCTGAAAAAATATTTTGTCTTGTAGCAGTGTGTGGGACTTGTTCTATTAGTCCATCTATGCTAGCCTCCACCAGGTTGCAAATTCAATATAATTTTTATCTGCATCTAGCTCTGAAAAAATATTTGGGCTTCGGCTTGTAGCAGCGTGAGGGACTTGTTCTATTAGTCCATCTATACTAACCTCCACCAGGTTGCAAATTCAATATAATTTTTTTCTGCATCTAGCTCTGAAAAAATATTTCGGCTAGCTTCAGTATTTGGGACTTGTTATATTAGTCCTTCTATACTAACCTCCACCAGGTTGCAAATTCAATATAATTTTTTTCTGCATCTAGCTCTGAAAAAATATTTCGGCTTGTAGCAGTGTGTGGGACTTGTTCTATTAGTCGATCTACACTAACCTCCACCAGGTTGCAAATTCAATATCATATTCATCTGCATCTAGCTCTGAAAAAATATTTGGGATTTGGCTTGTAGCAGTGTGTGGGACTTGTTCTATTAGTCCATCTATACTAACCTCCACCAGGTTGCAAATTCAATATAATTTTTTTCTGCATCTAGCTCTGAAAAAATATTTCGGCTTCGGCTTGTAGCAATGTGTGGGACTTGTTCTATTAGTCCATCTATACTAACCTCCACCAGGTTGCAAATTCAATATAATTTTTTTCTGCATCTAGCTCTGAAAAAATATTTCGGCTTGCAGCAGTGTGTGGGACTTGTTCTATTAGTCCATGTATACTAACCTCCACCACATTGCAAATTCAATATAATTTTTATCTGCATCTAGCTCTGAAAAAATATTTGGGCTTCGGCTTGTAGCAGTGTGTGGGACTTTTTCTATTAGTCCATCTATACTAACCTCCACCAGGTTGCAAATTCAATATAATTTTTTTCTGCATCTAGCTCTGAAAAAATATATTGGCTTCTAGCAGTGTGTGGGACTTGATCTATTAGTCCATCTATACTAACCTCCACCAGGTTGCAAATTCAATATAATTTTTATCTGCATCTAGCTCTGAAAAAATATTTGGGATTTGGCTTGTAGCAGTGTGTGGGACTTGTTCTATTAGTCCATCTATACTAACCTCCACCAGGTTGCAAATTCAATATAATTTTTTTCTGCATCTAGCTCTGAAAAAATATTTCGGCTTCGGCTTGTAGCAGTGTTTGGGACTTGTTCTGTTAGTCCATCTATACTAACCTCCACCAGGTTGCAAATTCAATATAATTTTTTTCTGCATCTAGCTCTGAAAAAATATTTCGGCTTGTAGCAGTGTGTGGGACTTCTTCTATTAGTCCATCTATACTAACCTCCACCAGGTTGCAAATTCAATATAATTTTTATCTGCATCTAGCTCTAAAAAATATTTGGGCTTCGGCTTGTATCAGTGTGTGGGACTTGTTCTATTAGTTCATCTATACTAACCTCCACCAGGTTGTAAATTCAATATAATTTTTTTCTGCATCTACCTCTGAAAAAATATTTCGGCTTGTAGCAGTGTGTGGAACTTGTTCTATTAGTCCATCTATGCTAACCTCCACCAGGTTGCAAATTCAATATAATTTTTATCTGCATCTAGCTCTGAAAAAATATTTGGGCTTCGGCTTGTAGCAGTGTGTGGGACTTGTTCTATTAGTCCATCTATACTAACCTCCACCAGGCTGCAAATTCAATATAATTTTTTTCTGCATCTAGCTCTGAAAATATATTTCGGCTTGTAGCAGTGTGTGGGACTTGTTCTATTAGTCCATCTATACTAACCTCCACCAGGTTGCAAATTCAATATAATTTTTTTCTGCATCTAGATCTGAAAAAATATTTTGGCTTGTAGCAGTGTGTGGGACTTGTTCTATTAGTCCATCTATACTAACCTCCACCACATTGCAAATTCAATATAATTTTTTTCTGCATCTAGCTCTGAAAAAATATTTCGTCTTATAGCAGTGTGTGGGACTTGTTCTAGTTGTCCATCTATACTAACCTCCACCAGGTTGCAAATTCAATATAATTTTTTTCTGCATCTAGCTCTAAAAAAAATTTTGGCTTGTAGCAGTATGTGGGACTTGTTATATTAGTCCATCTATACTAACCTCCACCAGGTTGCAAATTCAATATAATTTTTTTCTGCATCTAGCTCTGAAAAAAAATTTCGGCTTGCAGCAGTGTGTGGGACTTGTTCTATTTGTCCATTTATACTAACCTCCACCAGGTTGCAAATTCAATATAATTTTTATCTGCATCTAGCTCTGAAAAAATATTTGGGCTTTGGCTTGTAGCAGTGTGTGGGACTTGTTCTATTAGTCCATCTATAATAACCTCCACCAGGATGCAAATTCAATATAATTTTTTTCTGCATCTAGCTCTGAAAAAATATTTCAACTTGTAGCAGTGTGTGGGACTTGTTCTATTAGTCCATCTATACTAACCTCCATCAGGTTGCAAATTCAATATCAATTTTATCTGCATCTAGCTCTGAAAAAATATTTGGGATTCGGCTTGTAGCAATGTGTGGAACTTGTTCTATTAGTCGATCTATACTAACCTCCACCAGGTTGCAAATTCAATATAAT
This sequence comes from Phyllobates terribilis, assembly GCF_046119375.1. Lineage (NCBI taxonomy): Eukaryota > Metazoa > Chordata > Amphibia > Anura > Dendrobatidae > Phyllobates > Phyllobates terribilis. Next base: position 262,714,808 of record NW_027362768.1, read on the forward strand.
TTTTATCTGCATCTAGCTCTGAAAAAATATTTCTGCTTCGTCTTGTAGCAGTGTGTGGGACTTGTTCTATTAGTCCATCTATACTAACCTCCACCAGGTTGCAAATTCAATATAATTTTTTTCTGCATCTAGCTCTGAAAAAATATTTCGGCTTGTAGCAGTGTGTGGGACTTGTTCTATTAGTCCATCTATACTAACCTCCACCAAATTGCAAATTCAATATAATTTTTTTCTGCATCTAGCTCTGAAAAAATATTTTGTCTTGTAGCAGTGTGTGGGACTTGTTCTATTAGTCCATCTATGCTAGCCTCCACCAGGTGGCAAATTCAATATAATTTTTATCTGCATCTAGCTCTGAAAAAATATTTGGGCTTCGGCTTGTAGCAGTGTGAGGGACTTGTTCTATTAGTCCATCTATACTAACCTCTACCAGGTTGCAAATTCAATATAATTTTTTTCTGCATCTAGCTCTGAAAAAATATTTCGGCTTGTAGCAGTGTGTGGGACTTGTTCTATTAGTCCATCTATACTAACCTCCACCAGGTTGCAAATTCAATATAATTTTTATCTGCATCTAGGTCTGAAAAAATATTTGGGCTTCGGCTTGTAGCAGTGTGTGGGACTTGTTCTATTAGTCCATCTATACTAACCTCCACCAGGTTGCAAATTCAATATAATTTTTTTCTGCATCTAGCTCTGAAAAAATATTTCGGCTTGTAGCAGTGTGTGGGACTTATTCTATTAGTAAATCTATACAAACCTCCACCAGGTTGCAAATTCAATTTAATTTTTATCTGCATCTAGCTCTGAAAAAATATTTGGGCTTCGGCTTGTAGCAGTGTGTGGGACTTGTTCTATTAGTCCATCTATACTAACCTCCACCAGATTGCAAATTCAATATAATTTTTATCTGCATCTAGCTCTGAAAAAATATTTGGGCTTCGGCTTTTAGCAGTGTGTGGGACTTGATCTATTTGTCCATCTATACTAACCTCCACCAGGTTGCAAATTCAATATAATTTTTTTCTGCATCTAGCTCTGAAAAAATATTTCGGCTTGTAGCAGTGTGTGGGACTTGTTCTATTAGTCCATCTATACTAACCTCCACCAGGTTGCAAATTCAATATAATTTTTATCTGCATCTAGCTCTGAAAAAATATTTGGGCTTCGGCTTGTAGAAGTGTGTGGGACTTGTTATATTAGTCCATCTATACTAACCTCCACCAGGTTGCAAATTCAATATAATTTTTTTCTGCATCTAGCTCTGAAAAAATATTTCGGCTTGCAGCAGTGTGTGAGACTTGTTCTATTAGTCCACCTATACTAACCTCCACCAGGTTGCAAATTCAATATAATTTTTATCTGCATCTAGATCTGAAAAAATATTTGGGCCTCGGCTTGTAGCAGTGTGTGGGACTTGTTCTATTAGTCCATCTATACTAACCTCCACCAGGTTGCAAATTCAATATAATTTTTTTCTGCATCTAGCTCCGAAAAAATATTTCGGCTTGTAGCAGTGTGTGGGACTTGTTCTATTAGTCCATCTATACTAACCTCCATCAGGTTGCAAATTCAATATCATTTTTATCTGCATCTTGCTCTGAAAAAATATTTGGGATTCGGCTTGTAGCAGTGTGCGGGCCTTGTTCTATTAGTCCATCTATACTAACCTCCACCAGGTTGCAAATTCAGTATAATTTGTATCTGCATCTAGCTCTGAAAAAATATTTCGGCTTCGTCTTGTAGCAGTGTGTGGGACTTGTTCTATTAGTCCATCTATACTAACCTCTACCAGGTTGCAAATTCAATATAATTTTTTTGTGCATCTAGCTCTGAAAAAATATTTCGGCTTGTAGCAGTGTGTGGGACTTGTTCTATTAGTCCATCCATACTAACGTCCACCAGGTTGCAAATTCAATATAATTTTTTTCTGCATCTAGCTCTGAAAAAATATTTCGGCTTGTAGCAGTGTGTGGGACTTGTTCTATTAGTCCATCTATACTAACCTCCACCAGGTTGCAAATTCAATATAATTTTCATCTGCATCTAGCTCTGAAAAAATATTTGGGCTTTGGCTTGTAGCAGTGTGTGGGACTTGTTCTATTTGTCCATCTATACTAACCTCCACCAGGTTGCAAATTCAATATAATTTTTATCTGCATCTAGCTCTGAAAAATATTTGGGCTTCGTCTTGTAGCAGTGTGTGGGACTTGTTCTATTAGTCCATCTATACTAACCTCCACCAGGTTGCAAATTCAATATAATTTTTTTGTGTATCTAGCTCTGAAAAAATATTTTGGCTTGTAGCAGTGTGTGGGACTTGTTCTATTAGTCCATCTATACTAACCTCCACCAGATTGCAAATTCAATATAATTTTTTTCTGCATCTAGCTCTGAAAAAATATTTTGTCTTGTAGCAGTGTGTGGGACTTGTTCTATTAGTCCATATATGCTTTCCTCCACCAGGTTGCAAATTCAATATAATTTTTATCTGCATCTAGCTCTGAAAAAATATTTGGGCTTCGGCTTGTAGCAGCGTGAGGGACTTGTTCTTTTAGTCCATCTATACTAACCTCCACCAGGTTGCAAATTCAATATAATTTTTTTCTGCATCTAGCTCTGAAAAAATATTTCGGCTTGTAGCAGTGTGTGGGACTTGTTCTATTAGTCCATGTATACTAACCTCCACCAGGTTGCAAATTCAATATAATATTTATCTGCATCTAGATCTGAAAAAATATTTGGGCTTCAGCTTGTAGCAGTGTGTGGGACTTGTTCTATTAGTCCATCTATACTAACCTCCACCAGGTTGCAAATTCAATATAATTTTTTTCTGCATCTAGCTCTGAAAAAATATTTCGGCTTGTAGCAGTGTGTGGGACTTGTTCTATTAGTCCATCTACACTAACCTCCACCAGGTTGCAAATTCAATATCATTTTTATCTGCATCTAGCTCTGAAAAAATATTTGGGATTCGGCTTGTAGCAGTGTGTGGGACTTGTTCTATTAGTCCATCTATACTAACCTCCACCAGGTTGCAAATTCAATATAATTTTTATCTGCATCTAGCTCTGAAAAAATATTTCGGCCTTGTCTTGTAGCAGTGTGTGAGACTTGTTTTATTAGTCCATCTATACTAACCTCCACCAGGTTGCAAATTCAATATAATTTTTTTCTGCATCTAGCTCTGAAAAAATATTTCGGCTTGTAGCAGTGTGTGGGACTTGTTCTATTAGTCCATCTATACTAACCTCCACCAGGTTGCAAATTCAATATAATTTTTTTCTGCATCTAGCTCTGAAAAAATATTTCGGCTTGTAGCAGTGTGTGGGAGTTGTTCTATTAGTCCATCCATACTAACCTCCACCAGGTTGCAAATTCAATATAATTGTTTTCTGCATCTAGCTCTGAAAAAATATTTCGGCTTGTAGCAGTGTGTGGGACTTGTTCTATTGGTCCATCTATACTAACCTTCACCAGGTTGCAAATTCAATATAACTTTTATCTGCATCTAGCTCTGAAAAATATTTGGGCTTCGGCTTGTAGCAGTGTGTGGGACTTGTTCTATTAGTCCATCTATACTAACCTCCACCAGCTTGCAAATTCAATATAATTTTTATCTACATCTAGCTCTGAAAAAACATCTGGGCTTCGGCTTGTAGCAGTGTGTGGGAGTTGTTCTATTAGTCCATCTATACTAACCTCCACCAGGTTGCAAATTCAATATAAATTTTTTCTGCATCTAGCTCTGAAAAAATATTTCGGCTTGCAGCAGTGTGTGGGACTTGTTCTATTAGTCCATCTATACTAACCTCCACCAGGTTGCAAATGCAATATAATTTTTATCTGCATCTAGCTCTGAAAAAATATTTGGGCTTCGGCTTGTAGCAGTGTGTGGGACTTGTTCTATTAGTCCATCTATACTAACCTCCACCAGATTGTAAATTCAATATAATTTTTATCTGCATCTAGCTCTGAAAAAATATTTTGGCTTCGGCTTGTAGCAGTGTGTGGGACTTTTTCTATTTGTCCATCTATACTAACCTCCACCAGGTTGCAAATTCAATATAATTTTTTTCTGCATCTAGCTCTGAAAAAATATTTCGGCTTGTAGCAGTGTGTGGGACTTGTTCTATTAGTCCATCTATACTAACCTCCACCAGATTGCAAATTCAATATAATTTTTTTCTGCATCTAGCTCTGAAAAAATATTTTGTCTTGTAGCAGTGTGTGGGACTTGTTCTCTTAGTCCATCTATGCTAGCCTCCACCAGGTTGCAAATTCAATATAATTTTTATCTGCATCTAGCTCTGAAAAAATATTTGGGCTTCGGCTTGTAGCATTGTGAGGGACTTGTTCTATTAGTCCATCTATACTAAACTCCACCAGATTGCAAATTCAATATAATTTTTATCTGCATCTAGCTCTGAAAAAATATTTGGGCTTCGGCTTTTAGCAGTGTGTGGGACTTGTTCTATTAGTCCATCTATACTAACCTCCACCAGGTTGCAAATTCAATATAATTTTTATCTGCATCTAGCTCTGAAAAAATATTTGGGATACGGCTTGTAGCAGTGTGTGGGATTTGTTATATTAGTCCATCTATACTAACCTCCACCAGGTTGCAAATTCAATATAATTTTTTTCTGCATCTAGCTCTGAAAAAATATTTCGGCTTGCAGCAGTGTGTGAGACTTGTTCTATTAGTCCATCTATACTAACCTCCACCAGGTTGCAAATTCAATATAATTTTTATCTGCATCTAGCTCTGAAAAAATATTTGGGCTTCGGCTTGTAGCAGTGTTTGGGACTTGTTCTATTAGTCCATCTATACTAACCTCCACCAGGTTGCAAATTCAATATAATTTTTTTATGCATCTAGCTCTGAAAAAATATTTCGGCTTGTAGCAGTGTGTGGGACTTGTTCTCTTAGTCCATCTATACTAACCTCCATCAGGTTGCAAATTCAATATCATTTTTATCTTCATCTAGCTCTGAAAAAATATTTGGGATTCGGCTTGTAGCAGTGTGTGGGACTTGTTCTATTAGTCCATCTATACTAACCTCCACCAGGTGGCAAATTCAGTATAATTTTTATCTGCATCTAGCTCTGAAAAAATATTTCGGCTTGTAGCAGTGTGTGGGACTTGTTCTATTAGTCCATCTATGCTAACCTCCACCAGGTTGCAAATTCAATATAATTTTTATCTGCATCTAGCTCTGAAAAATATTTGGGCTTCGGCTTGTAGCAGTGTGTGGGACTTGTTCTATTAGTCCATCTATACTAACCTCCACCAGGTTGTAAATTCAATATAATTTTTTTGTGAACCTAGCTCTGAAAAAATATTTTGGCTTGTAGCAGTGTGTGGGACTTGTTCGATTAGTCCATCTATACTAACCCCCACCAGATTGCAAATTCAATATAACTTTTTTCTGCATCTAGCTCTGAAAAAATATTTTGTCTTGTAGCAGTGTGTGGGACTTGTTCTATTAGTCCATCTATGCTAGCCTCCACCAGGTTGCAAATTCAATATAATTTTTATCTGCATCTAGCTCTGAAAAAATATTTGGGCTTCGGCTTGTAGCAGCGTGAGGGACTTGTTCTATTAGTCCATCTATACTAACCTCCACCAGGTTGCAAATTCAATATAATTTTTTTCTGCATCTAGCTCTGAAAAAATATTTTGGCTTGTAGCAGTGTGTGGGACTTGTTCGATTAGTCCATGTATACTAACCTCCACCAGGTTGCAAATTCAATATAATTTTTATCTGCATCTAGCTCTGAAAAAATATTTGGGCTAAGGCCTGAAGCAGTGTGTTTGACTTGTTCTATTAGTCCTTCTATACTAACCTCCACCAGGTTGCAAATTCAATATAATTTTTTTCTGCATCTAGCTCTGAAAAAATATTTCGGCTAGCTTCAGTATGTGGGACTTGTTATATTAGTCCATCTATACTAACCTCCACCAGGTTGCAAATTCAATCTAATATTTATCTGCATCTAGATCTGAAAAAATATTTGGGCTTCAGCTTGTAGCAGTGTGTGGGACTTGTTCTATTAGTCCATCTATACTAACCTCCACCAGGTTGCAAATTCAATATAATTTTTTTCTGCATCTAGCTCTGAAAAAATATTTCGGCTTGTAGCAGTGTGTGGGACTTGTTCTATTAGTCCATCTACACTAACCTCAACCAGGTTGCAAATTCAATATCATATTCATCTGCATCTAGCTCTGAAAAAATATTTAGGCTTGTAGCAGTGTGTGGGACTTGTTCTATTAGTCCATCTATACTAACCTCCACCAGATTGCAAATTCAATATAATTTTTTTCTGCATTTAGCTCTGAAAAAATATTTCGGCTTGTAGCAGTGTGTGGGACTTGTTCTATTAGTCCATCTATACTAACCTCCACCAGCTTGCAAATTCAATATAATTTTTATCTGCATCTAGCTCTGAAAAAATATTTGGGCTTCGGCTTGTAGCAGTGTGTGGGACTTGTTCTATTAGTCCATCTATACTAACCTCCACCAGGTTGCAAATTCAATATAAATTTTTTCTGCATCTAGCTCTGAAAAAATATTTCGGCTTGCAGCAGTGTTTGGGACTTGTTCTATTAGTCCATGTATACTAACCTCCACCAGGTTGCAAATTCAATATAATTTTTATCTGCATCTAGCTCTGAAAAAATATTTGGGCTTCAGCTTGTAGCAGTGTGTGGGACTTGTTCTATTAGTCCATCTATACTAACCTCCACCAGATTGTAAATTCAATATAATTTTTATCTGCATCTAGCTCTGAAAAAATATTTGGGCTTCGGCTTGTAGCAGTGTGTGGGACTTGTTCTATTTGTCCATCTATACTAAACTCCACCAGGTTGCAAATTCAATATAATTTTTTTCTGCATCTAGCTCTGAAAAAATATTTTGGCTTGTAGCAGTGTGTGGGACTTGTTCGATTAGTCCATGTATACTAACCTCCACCAGGTTGCAAATTCAATATAATTTTTATCTGCATCTAGCTCTGAAAAAATATTTGGGCTAAGGCCTGAAGCAGTGTGTTTGACTTGTTCTATTAGTCCTTCTATACTAACCTCCACCAGGTTGCAAATTCAATATAATTTTTTTCTGCATCTAGCTCTGAAAAAATATTTCGGCTAGCTTCAGTATGTGGGACTTGTTATATTAGTCCATCTATACTAACCTCCACCAGGTTGCAAATTCAATCTAATATTTATCTGCATCTAGATCTGAAAAAATATTTGGGCTTCAGCTTGTAGCAGTGTGTGGGACTTGTTCTATTAGTCCATCTATACTAACCTCCACCAGGTTGCAAATTCAATATAATTTTTTTCTGCATCTAGCTCTGAAAAAATATTTCGGCTTGTAGCAGTGTGTGGGACTTGTTCTATTAGTCCATCTACACTAACCTCCACCAGGTTGCAAATTCAATATCATATTCATCTGCATCTAGCTCTGAAAAAATATTTAGGCTTGTAGCAGTGTGTGGGACTTGTTCTATTAGTCCATCTATACTAACCTCCACCAGATTGCAAATTCAATATAATTTTTTTCTGCATTTAGCTCTGAAAAAATATTTCGGCTTGTAGCAGTGTGTGGGACTTGTTCTATTAGTCCATCTATACTAACCTCCACCAGGTTGCAAATTCAATATAATTTTTATCTGCATCTAGCTCTGAAAAAATATTTGGGCTTCGGCTTGTAGCAGTGTGTGGGACTTGTTCTATTAGTCCATCTATACTAACCTCCACCAGGTTGCAAATTCAATATAAATTTTTTCTGCATCTAGCTCTGAAAAAATATTTCGGCTTGCAGCAGTGTTTGGGACTTGTTCTATTAGTCCATGTATACTAACCTCCACCAGGTTGCAAATTCAATATAATTTTTATCTGCATCTAGCTCTGAAAAAATATTTGGGCTTCAGCTTGTAGCAGTGTGTGGGACTTGTTCTATTAGTCCATCTATACTAACCTCCACCAGATTGTAAATTCAATATAATTTTTATCTGCATCTATCTCTGAAAAAATATTTGGGCTTCGGCTTGTAGCAGTGTGTGGGACTTGTTCTATTTGTCCATCTATACTAAACTCCACCAGGTTGCAAATTCAATATAATTTTTTTCTGCATCTAGCTCTGAAAAAATATTTCGGCTTGTAGCAGTTTGTGGGACTTGTTCTATTAGTCAATCTATACTAACCTCCACCAGGTTGCAAATTCAATATAATTTTTATTTGCATCTAGCTCTGAAAACATATTTGGGATTTGGCTTGTAGCAGTGTGTGGGACTTGTTCTATTAGTCCATCTATACTAACCTCCACCAGGTTGAAAATTCAATATCATTTTTATCTGCATCTAGCTCTGAAAAAATATTTGGGCTTCGGCTTGTAGCAGTGTGTTGGATTTCTTCTATTATTCCATCTATACTAACCTCCACGAGGTTGCAAATTCAATATAATTTTTTTCTGCATCTAGCTCTGAAAAAATATTTCGGCTTGCAGCAGTGTTTGGGACTTGTTCTATTAGTCCATGTATACTAACCTCCACCAGGTTGCAAATTCAATATAATTTTTATCTGCATCTAGCTCTGAAAAAATATTTGGGCTTCGGCTTGTAGCAGTGTGTGGGACTTGTTCTATTAGTCCATCTATACTAACCTCCACCAGATTGTAAATTCAATATAATTTTTATCTGCATCTAGCTCTGAAAAAATATTTGGGCTTCGGCTTGTAGCAGTGTGTGGGACTTGTTCTATTTGTCCATCTATACTAAACTCCACCAGGTTGCAAATTCAATATAATTTTTTTCTGCATCTAGCTCTGAAAAAATATTTCGGCTTGTAGCAGTTTGTGGGACTTGTTCTATTAGTCAATCTATACTAACCTCCAACAGGTTGCAAATTCAATATAATTTTTATTTGCATCTAGCTCTGAAAACACATTTGGGATTCGGCTTGTAGCAGTGTGTGGGACTTGTTCTATTAGTCCATCTATACTAACCTCCACCAGGTTGAAAATTCAATATCATTTTTATCTGCATCTAGCTCTGAAAAAATATTTGGGCTTCGTCTTGTAGCAGTGTGTGGGACTTGTTCTATTATTCCATCTATACTAACCTCCACGAGGTTGCAAATTCAATATAATTTTTTTCTGCATCTAGCTCTGAAAAAATATTTTGGCTTGTAGCAGTGTGTGGAACTTGTTCTATTAGTCCATCTATGCTAACCTCCACCAGGTTGCAAATTCAATATAATTTTTTTCTGCATCTAGCTCTGAAAAAATATTTCGGCTTGTAACAGTGTGTGGGACTTGTTCTATTAGTCCATCTATACTAACCTCCACCAGGTTGCAAATTCAATCTAATATTTATCTGCATCTAGATCTGAAAAAATATTTGGGCTTCAGCTTGTAGCAGTGTGTGGGACTTGTTCTATTAGTCCATCTATACTAACCTCCACCAGGTTGCAAATTCAATATCATATTCATCTGCATCTAGCTCTGAAAAAATATTTGGGATTTGGCTTGTAGCAGTGTGTGGGACTTGTTCTATTAGTCCATCTATACTAACCTCCACCAGGTTGCAAATTCAATATCATTTTTATCTGCATCTAGCTCTGAAAAAAATTTCAGCCTCGTCTTCTAGCAGTGTGTGGGACTTGTTTTATTAGTCCATCTATACTAACCTCCACCAGGTTGCAAATTCAATATAATTTTTTTCTGCATCTAGCTCTGAAAAAATATTTCGGTTGTAGCAGTGTGTGGGAGTTGTTCTATTAGTCCATCCAAACTAACCTTCACCAGGTTGCAAATTCTATATAATTGTTTTCTGCATCTAGCTCTGAAAAAATATTTCGGCTTGTAGCAGTGTGTGGGACTTGTTCTATTAGTCCATCTATACTAACCTTCACCAGGTTGCAAATTCAATATAATTTTTATCTGCATCTAGCTCTGAAAAATATTTGGGCTTCGGCTTGTAGCAGTGTGTGGGACTTGTTCTATTAGTCCATCTGTACTAACCTCCACCAGGTTGAAAATTCAATATAATTTTTTTCTGCATCTAGCTCTGAAAAAATATTTAGGCTTGTAGCAGTGTGTGGGACTTGTTCTATTAGTCCATCTATACTAACCTCCACCAGATTGCAAATTCAATATAATTTTTTTCTGCATTTAGCTCTGAAAAAATATTTCGGCTTGTAGCAGTGTGTGGGACTTGTTCTATTAGTCCATCTATACTAACCTCCACCAGCTTGCAAATTCAATATAATTTTTATCTGCATCTAGCTCTGAAAAAATATTTGGGCTTCGGCTTGTAGCAGTGTGTGGGACTTGTTCTATTAGTCCATCTATACTAACCTCCACCAGGTTGCAAATTCAATATAAATTTTTTCTGCATCTAGCTCTGAAAAAATATTTCGGCTTGCAGCAGTGTTTGGGACTTGTTCTATTAGTCCATGTATACTAACCTCCACCAGGTTGAAAATTCAATATAATTTTTATCTGCATCTAGCTCTGAAAAAATATTTGGGCTTCGGCTTGTAGCAGTGTGTGGGACTTGTTCTATTAGTCCATCTATACTAACCTCCACCAGATTGTAAATTCAATATAATTTTTATCTGCATCTAGCTCTGAAAAAATATTTCGGCTTCGGCTTGTAGCAGTGTGTGGGACTTGTTCTATTTGTCCATCTATACTAAACTCCACCAGGTTGCAAATTCAATATAATTTTTTTCTGCATCTAGCTCTGAAAAAATATTTCGGCTTGTAGCAGTTTGTGGGACTTGTTCTATTAGTCAATCTTTACTAACCTCCACCAGGTTGCAAATTCAATATAATTTTTATTTGCATCTAGCTCTGAAAACATATTTGGGATTCGGCTTGTAGCAGTGTGTGGGACTTGTTCTATTAGTCCATCTATACTAACCTCCACCAGGTTGAAAATTCAATATCATTTTTATCTGCATCTAGCTCTGAAAAAATATTTGGGCTTCGGCTTGTAGCAGTGTGTGGGACTTGTTCTATTATTCCATCTATACTAACCTCCACGAGGTTGCAAATTCAATATAATTTTTTTCTGCATCTAGCTCTGAAAAAATATTTTGGCTTGTAGCAGTGTGTGGAACTTGTTCTATTAGTCCATCTATGCTAACCTCCACCAGGTTGCAAATTCAATATAATTTTTTTCTGCATCTAGCTCTGAAAAAATATTTCGGCTTGTAACAGTGTGTGGGACTTGTTCTATTAGTCCATCTATACTAACCTCCACCAGTTTGCAAATTCAATATAATTTTTATCTGCATCTAGCTCTGAAAAAATATTTGGGCATCGGCTTGTAGCAGTGTGTGGGACTTGTTCTATTAGTCCATCTATACTAACCTCCACCAGGTTGCAAATTCAATATAATTTTTTTCTGCATCTAGCTCTGAAAAAATATTTCGGCTTGTAGCAGTGTGTGGGACTTGTTCTATTAGTCCATCTATACTAACCTCCACCAGGTTGCAAATTCAATATAATTTTTATCTGCATCTAGCTCTGAAAAAATATTTGGGCTTCGACTTGTAGCAGTGTGTGGGACTTGTTCTGTTAGTCCATCTAAACTAACCTCCTCCAGGTTGCAAATTCAATATAATTTTTATCTGCATCTAGCTCTGAAAAATATTTGGGCTTCGGCTTGTAGCAGTGTGTGGGACTTGTTCTATTAGTCCATCTATACTAACCTCCACCAGGTTGCAAATTCAATATAATTTTTTTCTGCATCTCCCTCTGAAAAAATATTTCGGCTTGTGGCAGTGTGTTGAACTTGTTCTATTAGTCCATCTATACTAACCTCCACCAGGTTGCAAATTCAATATAATTTTTATCTGCATCTAGCTCTGAAAAAATATTTGGGCTTCGGCTTGTAGCAGTGTGTGGGACTTGTTCTATTAGTCCATCTATACAAACCTCCACCAGGTTGCAAATTCAATATAATTTTTTTCTGCATCTACCTCTGAAAAAATATTTCGGCTTGTAGCAGTGTGTGGGACTTGTTTTATTAGTCCATCTATACTAACCTCCACCAGGTTGCAAAGTCAATATAATTTTTATCTGCATCTAGCTCTGAAAAAATATTTGGGCTTCGGCTTGTAGCAGTGTGTGGGACTTGTTCTATTTGTCCATCTATACTAACCTCCATCAGGTTGCAAATTCAATATAATATTTTTCTGCATCTAGCTCTGAAAAAATATTTCGGATTGTAGCAGTGCGTGGGACTTGTTCTATTAGTCCATCTATAATAACTAGTGTTGAGCCACCCTCGTAGTGTTCGAGTTCATTTCGGTTCGTCGAACACCCATGTTGTCGCCGAACTGTTCGTCGAACTGTTCGTCGAACACCTTCGAACACCGTTAAAACCAATGGCAGGCAAACAAAAACACATAGAAACACATAGAAAACACCTTCAAAGGTGTCCAAAAGCTGACAAACGGCTCAGAAGACATAACTAACACATGGAAAAGTGACAAGTACATATAGTCATGCGAAAATAAAAGAGGTGGAGGAGTAAAAGGAGGGGGAGACACAGATATAGGCATGTCATGCCCTTCTAAAATCCAAAAAGTGAGAAGCCGACACGGCCAGTCCGCTCCTGCCCGTGCCACCTCCGTGTCGCCGGGTTTGTGCCAGAGCCGCGGTGAACCCTGACGGCCAGCCCCCCTCTCCCAATACTGGTGCCTGTCCGCTGGTGGGTCGAGCGAGCCCCCCTGTGGTGGAGGCAGCTCTAAGCTTTTTAATTTAAATTGTCTCTCTAATTTGAATGAATACACTTTAAATCCATTTACAAGGATCTATTTGGAGGGCAAGTCTCATGCCAGCAGCCGCGTAATTCCAGCTCCAGTAGCATCCACTAAAGCTGCTGCAGTTAAAAAGCTTTTATAAGGATCGAGCTCAGCTGTCCACCGCAAGGCATCCTACTGCCAGTCCCAGCCCCTATGCCTTGGGGTGCCTCCTGATGCTCTTCACTAAGTATCCCATGGTCCCGAAGCATTTCCTTTGAAAAAATTAAGTGTCTAAACTACAGGTGGTGTAGCTTGCTTAACAGCCGGGATAATCAACTGACTAGCAGACACTGCTACTAGGCACAAAGTATTTCCTGGGCTAGATGCAGTTAAAAATTTGTAATTAGATACTCTCGTTGGATGCTGAGAAAGCATTCCATAGAGTCTCCTGGCACGCCATATATGATTCTCTTAAAATGCTTGGGGTAGGGGTCTAGGGGACCCTTTTATAGCCAAAATCACGGCCCTGTATCACAATACGTCACCTAGGCTGAAGATAAATGGAACTGTAGCACCCTGAGGGCTCGGTTGCTACAGACGTATTGCACCTCACCCAGAGGTGTGATATCTCACTCTCAGGTAAGGATGGAGTGTGGATCAGGACCCGACACCTGCATGCATTACACCACATTGCCGTGGGGCAGGGCGACCAATATGCCCCTGAGATGGGCACGACAGTCCCTGTCCCTGGCTGGAGTGGGGGGAGGGAACACTGAGGAAGGGGAACCCTGTAGTGCAGGAGCAGGGAGGAAGCAGTTCCTGGGTGCATTGAGAAGGGAGTATAAAAGGTGGGCACCATCTTAGTTCAGTGCAGAGAAGTCTGAGCAGAAGTGGCAGGGAGCAGGGGCTCTGCATGAGCTCTGCTCCGGAGGCGGGCCTAGTAACAGAGGCCCAGGCCTGGAAGAGGGAGAAGGAAGGAAGAGGAGCGGAGAAGGCTCCAGGAACGAGGAATGAAGGGATCCCAGGGGTGCAGACGGGCGAGTCGCCACCGCACGCCCGAATCCACCTGCGTGGAGGGGTCAGGCCAAAGGGGGAGACCGGTCCCCGAACTAGTGGAGGCAGGAAACGACCCTCAGCTAGAAACCGGAGGCTCTGACATTTTATGTGGCGCAGCCCCTCGCTACACCCGCTAGGAAGGCACCACATAGGGTCAGGGAAACTGGCGCCAAGTTTACCAAGAGGAGGCCCGAGGCAGCCGGACAGAAGTGTTGGTAAGAAAGGCCAGACAAAGGACACACAAAGGGGGTCCTGTGAAGTGCTCCAAAGTTATCTGGGAGTTGTCTGAGCCCCTCACCTGGTGAGCACAGTACGACGTGGGCAGCCGTTACCTGCAGACGTGGTCTGGATAATAAGAACTGTGAGTAAAGGCCCTGAACTGCATCACTGACTCTGTGTCGTTACTGCTGCTGCCCTGCACCATCACCCCCATCCTCCGCATACACTGCCCTGAGGCTATACTCCTCCCGTGGGGAGTTATGCTACGCTCTGCTGCACCCACAACACCAGCCTCAGCGGTCTGCCCTGTAGCGGCGGTTCACTCTGACCGCAATCCACGGGTGGCGTAGTCGGACATTTAAACATGAAAACCACATAAATAGTTCCGCCACTGGTTTGACCGCCCTGAGCCACGGAACCGGGTCGCCGCCACGAAGACTACAACCACCAGCATCCACCAAAAAGGGTCCGGCTCCGGGTGTCCCAAGGCCCAGGGGGTGCGTCAGAACATTTTCATCACCTTTCACAATCACCAATGGGACAAGGCAGGGATGTCCCCTGTCCCCTCTCTTATACATCCTAGTGACGGAGCACCTGCTCTCATCAATTCGCCATAACCCCAATATTAGGTGGATTGAGGTGGGAGGCACCGAGTACAAGTGCTCTCTATTTGCTGATGATGTCCTAGTATATATCACTCAATCACATATATCCATCCATGCTGTTATGGCTGAAATAGATCACTTTGTTACATGGTAAAATTTTAAAATCAATGCAGCGAAGTCTGAGGCCCTCGATGTCTCCCTCCCCAAATCCATATAGGATTCCATCCAGTCCAACTTTCCCTTTGCCTGGCCCTCACAGTGTATCAAATACTTAGGAATTCCTATTCATAGAGACCTCTCCCATCTATGTTATCTTAATTTTGGGCCCTTTATTGAACAACTCCATACAGACCACGGTTGGCAAGTTAGAACTGTAAGATTCACTACGTGAACCACTGGTGTTTTGTGGAAAAGCACATGTACACTGCGTTCCAAATTATTATGCAAAAAGTGTTTAGGAGTGATAAGGGAAGAATTTGTTTGTTTGTCAGTTAAACTCATTGATGGTGATGTGTGTCAGGGCTCTTTATATCACTGTAAGCAAATGCAGACACCTGTGCTAATTAGTTTGGCAGGTGTGTCCAATGAAAGGCAAGACTACTTAAGAAGGCTCTCTCACATTATTAAGCAGCCTACATTTTCTGCCAAAATGGGAAAGAAAAAGGATGTGTCGGCTGCTGAGAAGCAACAAATTGTGGAGTGTTTAGGTCAAGGCATGACTACAATCAACATTGTGCGATGATCAGGATGAAGTGTCTTGGCAATCAAGAAGTATGTAGCTGATTCACAGTCACAGTACACACGTGTGCGTGCTGATAAGGGCAAATTGAGGACTCTTTCCTACAGGCAATTACGTCAGGTTGAAAGAGCAGCGGCAAAAAAGCCTTGTCATAGCAGCAGACAAGTTTTTGAAGCTGTTGGTGCCTCCAACGTCCCCCGAACAACAAGATGCAGGGTCCTTCAGAGGTTTGCAGCTGTGCATACGCCATCCTGTCGACCTCCTCTATCCACTTCACACAAGCAGAAACGGCTCCAGTGGGCCAAACATTACATGAAGACTGATTTCAAAACAGTTTTGTTCACGGATGAGTGCCGTGCAGCGCTCGATGGTCCAGATGGATGGAGTGGAGGATGGCTGGTTGATGGACACCCCACGCAAACATGGCTACAGCGCCAACAAGGAGGAGGTGGAGTAATGTTTTTGGCTGGAATCATGGGGAGAGAGATTGTCGGCCCCTTTAGGATCCCTGAAGGCGCTAAAGATGAACTCCATAATGTATGTGGATTTTCTCAAACAGCACTTCCTGCCATGGTTCAAGAAGAAGAACCGTGTATTTCACAGCAAGATCATTTTTCTGCATGATAATGCACCATCTCATGCTGCACATAAAACATCTGCATCTCTGGCTGATATGGGCATAAAAGGGGACAAACTTATGGTGTGACCCCCATGCTCCCCTGACCTCTACCCCATTCAGAACCTTTGGAGCATCATTAAAAGGAGTGTCTATGATGGCGGGAGGCAGTTCACATCTAAGCAATAGCTCTGGGAGGGTATTCTGTCCTCATGCAAAACAATTGAAGCAGAAACCATCCAAAACCTGACAAATTCAATGGACGAGAGAGTTCAGAAGCTCCTTTCGAACAAGGGGTCCTATGTGAAAATGTAACATCACCTAGAATAAAGTTTTGAGTTGAAAACTGTTTGATTTCAGTTTCTAACAACCTGCTAATGCTTATAATTTCAAAAATGACCATTTTTTTGGTCTTTATTAAAATGAAAAGGTTGATCGAAAAGTTTGGGAAATCTAAGAGTGTGGCAACCCAGTAGTCATGATTACTTCGAATTCTGACAATATGAGGGTCATGCTGCAGGTAGTGCAGCAAGAAGGCACTTATGTGTCTTGCGCATCTCGGAGCCCCAAAATTATTTTCCGGGCTAGATGCAGCTAAAAATTATTTTTAATTTTAAATCTGGTGAAGCTTTAGTATAGATGGCCTAATAGGATCAGTGCTGCACACTGCTACAAAGCCCAAATTATTTTCCAGTCAAGATACAGATAAACATGATTAGTAATTTGAAAGCTTAAAACGGTTGGTAGGGTGATTTTAACCAATCATCAAGCTTTTACTCTCCCCAGGATGACACAGGGGTAGAAAAGTCGTTTCGGATCCATGATTTGTTCATCTTTATGAACGTGAGTCTGTCTACATTATCAGTGGAGAGCCGCGTGCGCTTATCTGTCAGCACACCACCAGCAGCGCTGAACACACGTTCAGACAGAACGCTGGCTGCGGGGCATGACAAGATCTCCAAGGCGTAAGTGGCTAGCTCCGGCCATTTATCCAGATTGGAAGCCCAAAAAGAGCAAGGGTCCAGTGACACAGTCGTGGCTTCAATGTTTACTTGGAGATACTCCTGTACCATCGTCTCTAGGCGTTGACTATGTGTCAGACTTCTTGTCTCCTGTGGCCTTGCAAAGGATGGGCTAAAAAAGTGGTGAAATGATTCCGCAAAATTGATGTTACCAGCAGATACTGTGGTTCTGTTATGGTTTGAGTGCTGAACACTTGACGGTCCCACTGTTGGCAAGTTGGAACTGTGAGATTCACTACGTGCACCACTGGTATTTTGTGGAAAAGCACATGTAAGATTCTGCAACAGTCTCTGCTGATACTCCTGCATGCGTGCATCCCTTTCTATGGCAGGAATAATTTCTGCAAATTTACTTTTGTACCGGGGATCTAACAGTGTGGCAACCCAGTAGTCAGGATTATTTCTAATTCACACAATTCGAGGGTCATATTGCAGGTAGTGCAGCAAGAAGGCACTCATGTGTGTTGCGCATCCAGGAGCACCAAGTCCCTGTTGTGTTGGTGGCGAGGTAACAATCATGCTTCCTTCCTCTGTCCTCTCCCCCCAACCTCGCACAACAGAAATGTGATCAAGGTCTCCCTCATCTGATGAGTCTTCCATCAGTTCGTCCTCCACTTCTTCCTGGGCTCCTGCACCTTCCTCACTAGTTTGGCTGCTACCATGCGCCCTGGTAAAACCATCTCCCCCACCCTCACATGCCTGCCGCCTTGGTGCTGCCGACCGTCTGGACCTTGCAGATGTTAGCCCTTCCGCATACAACTCCTCCTCCTCTACTTCCTCCACCTCCTCTTGTGCCACCACCTGACTCCGAATTCTGTTTAACATGTGCTCCAGCATGTAAATCACCGGAATAGTCATGCTGATAATGGCATCGTCAGCACTAAACATCTTCGTCGCCATTTCAAAACTGTGCAGAAGGGTGCATAGGTCCCTGATCTGAGACCACTCCTCCAGCGTGATTTGCCCCACCTCTGAATCTCGTTGGCCCAGGCTATACGTCAGAACATATTGCACCAGGGCTTGTCGGTGCTGCCACAGTCGCTGCAACATGTGCAGAGTTGAATTCCACCGGGTAGGCACATCGCATTTTAGCCGGTGAAGTGGCAGGCCCAACGACTTCTGTAGAGATGTAAGTCGCTGAGCTGCGGGATGCGAACGGCGGAAGTGAGCACACAGCGACCGTGCCCTCTGCAGAAGGCCATCTAGTCTGGGATAGTGGGCTAAAAATTGCTGGACAACCAGGTTCAACACGTGAGCCATACAAGGCACGTGTGTGACATTGCCCCGGCGAAGGGCCGCACCCAGGTTTGCAGCATTGTCGCACACGGCCTTCCCTGGTTTCAGGCCCAGTGGAGACAACCATTCATGAAATTGGTTCTCCAGAGCTGACCACAACTCCTCAGCTGTGTGACTCACATTTCCCAGACATTTCAATGTAAAAACCGCCTGATGACGTTGAGCCCTACTGCCAGCATAGTAAGGAGGTGTGCAGGATCCCTTCTGCGCAGTTAGAAAGCTTGTGGCATGACCAGACAGGCTTTGGGTGCAGGTGAAAGACCGAGAGGAGGTTGAGGAGGCAGAAGCATTGGAGGAACTTTGACATAAAGAGGATTGACGCACAACTCGTGGGGACGGCAAGACTTGGACAGCAGCCCCTTGTCCTGCTGTCACCATAGTTACCCAGTGCCCAGTCAGCGACATGTAACGCCCCTGTCCATGCCTACTCGTCCAAGTGTCTGTGGTGAAATGCACCCTGTCACACACAGAGTTTCTCAAAGAAGCGGTGATGTTGTGTGCGACATGCTGGTGGAGCGCAGGCACACCTTTCTTTGAGAAGTAGTGCCGACTGGGCATCTGGTACTGGGGCACTGCGACGGACATAAGGTCTCGAAAATCCTCTGTGTCCACCAGGCGGAAAGGCAGCATTTCTGTAGCCAAGAGCTTGCAGATGGTGAAATTCAACCTCTTAGCTTTCTCATGGCTAGGAGGAAATGGTCTTTTACTTGTCCACATCTGAGGGACCGAGGGCTGGCTATTGTGCTTAGACGGGGTTGATAAGGGTGTCCCCGGCAAACTGCCGGTCTGTGAGGAATTTGCAGGCGGACATGTTAGGTTGCCTTGATCCAAAGGTGGTGCTATCGATGTCGGACAGCGCTCAACACCAGCTGGTGTTACCACCTCCAAAGAAAATGATGACCTGCCAATCACGCTGGCTGTTGCGGGTAAAGAGGTGGCAGGTCTGCGCCCCAAAACAGGTGTGACTGCTGTCCCCCCAGTCACAGAGGATGAAGAGGCCACGGATGCACATGATATGGCAGACGGTGGTTGGCCCGGCCGGCTAGGCCGCATTGTAGCACACTGAGCTTCCCACTGCAACTTATGCTTCATGTCCATGTGCCGGTTCATGCATGAAGTACTCAAACTATGTATTTTTTGGCCTCTACTTAGCTTTTGCTGACAAATGTTACAGATAACACGAGTTGGGTCATCTTTATCGATCTGAAAAAATGCCCAGGCTATGCAAGGCTTAGCACCCATGCGACCTGAAGGGCCACAACGACTTGTGGTGAGAGGCAGAGTTGTGTTTGAGGATGCAGTTGTTGACGTGCTTCCAGTACTACGTCTCTGTCCAGGAAGGCGCAACCTGACCTCGTCGTCACTAGCATCTTCCTCCACCTCCTCTGCTGACCTCATCTCTTGGCTGACTGTGGGTTGACAGTAAGTGGGATCTCCAACCTCATCATCATCACCCTGTGCGTTATCACACCCGTCGTCCTCAGAGCCAACCTGTTCCTGCCCTGACAAAAAACTAAAGTTGTCGCTCCAATCAGGTATTTGAGTCTTATCATCGTCTTCCTCATTGTCTCCACCAACAGGAGTTACAGTTTGGGAATGAGGGTCTACATTATGGTCAGAACCTTCTGCGTCTGGTCCTGGATCCGACTCATAAAGATTCTGGGCATCAGTGCAGATCATTTCCTCGTCTGGATTCACAGAAGCGCTGGAGTCGACCTCTGATTCCCAGGCTATAGTATGAGTAAACAGCTCTGCAGACTCAACCATCTGTTCTACCTCATACTCAGACGGGCAGCTGGAGATTTGGGAGCTGTGAGGAAGCAAGTGCGATTGGGGTGACACCTTTGAGGACTGGAGTATTTGTGATGTTGAAGTTGATGTGGAGGAGAGCCCACTTAAAGGAGCACTTGATATCCATTGAAGCACCTGCTGTTTTTGTGCCTCATCTGGAATTTGTAGCGATTGGCGTGGCCGTAAGAAAGGGATCTTATCACATTGTCCGCTAAAAGAAGTAGACATTTTAGTTTGGCTGGAAGATGGTCTTTCTTCTGCAGATGTTACTGTTGCTTTAACACCTACCCCACGGACACAACCTTTTCTCCCCTTCCCAACACGCCTATTCCCCTTTCCACCAGCAGCAGGCCTTTTTCCACTCATTTTGGTGGTTAACTAATTCACAACTCTGGAGTTGTTTGCACAAAAAAACAATGGATGGTAACCGAGCAGAGCTGAGTGGCCAAACTGTGGTATTAGGCCAAAAATTGGCTGGGTTAGATGCAGAAAAAAATTATATTCAATTTGCAACCTGATGGAGGTCAGTATAGATGGACTAATAAAACAAGTCCCACACACAGCTAGAAGCCCAATATTTTTTCAGAGGTAGATGCAGAAAAAAATATATTCAGTTTGCAACCTGATGGAGGTCAGTATAGATGGACTAATACAACAAGTCCCACACACAGCTAGAAGCCCAATATTTTTTCAGAGGTAGATGCAGAAAAAAATTATATTCAGTTTGCAACCTGATGGAGGTCTGTATAGATGGATTAATAGAACAAGACCCACACACAGCTAGAAGCCCAATATTTTTTCAGAGGTAGATGCAGAAAAAAATATATTCAGTTTGCAACCTGATGGAGGTCAGTATAGATGGACTAATACAACAAGTCCCACACACAGCTAGAAGCCCAAATATTTTTTCAGAGGTAGATGCAGAAAAAAATTATATTCCGTTTGCAACCTGATGGAGGTCTGTATAGATGGATTAATAGAACGAGACCCACACACAGCTAGAAGCCCAATATTTTTTCAGAGGTAGATGCAGAAAAAAATATATTCAGTTTGCAACCTGATGGAGGTCAGTATAGATGGACTAATACAACAAGTCCCACACACAGCTAGAAGCCCAATATTTTTTCAGAGGTAGATGCAGAAAAAAATATATTCAGTTTGCAACCTGATGGAGGTCAGTATAGATGGACTAATACAACAAGTCCCACACACAGCTAGAAGCCCAAATATTTTTTCAGAGGTACTGTAGATGCAGATAAAAATTATTTTTAATTTGCAACCTGATGGAGGTCAGTATAGATGGACTAATAGAGAAAGTCCGACACGCTGCTAGAAGGCCAAATATTTTTTCCGAGCTAGATGCAGAAAAAAATTATATTCAGTTTGCAACCTGATGGAGGTCAGTATAGATGGACTAACAGAGAAAGTCCCACACACTGCTAGAAGGCCAAATATTTTTTCAGAGCTAGATGCAGAAAAAAATTATATTCAGTTTGCAACCTGATGGAGGTCTGTATAGATGGATTAATAGAACAAGACCCACACACAGCTAGAAGCCCAATATTTTTTCAGAGGTAGATGCAGAAAAAAATATATTCAGTTTGCAACCTGATGGAGGTCAGTATAGATGGACTAATACAACAAGTCCCACACACAGCTAGAAGCCCAATATTTTTTCAGAGGTAGATGCAGAAAAAAATATATTCAGTTTGCAACCTGATGGAGGTCAGTATAGATGGACTAATACAACAAGTCCCACACACAGCTAGAAGCCCAATATTTTTTCAGAGGTAGATGCAGAAAAAAATTATATTCAGTTTGCAACCTGATGGAGGTCTGTATAGATGGATTAATAGAACAAGACCCACACACAGCTAGAAGCCCAATATTTTTTCAGAAGTAGATGCAGAAAAAAATATATTCAGTTTGCAACCTGATGGAGGTCAGTATAGATGGACTAATACAACAAGTCCCACACACAGCTAGAAGCCCAATATTTTTTCAGAGGTAGATGCAGAAAAAAATATATTCAGTTTGCAACCTGATGGAGGTCAGTATAGATGGACTAATAGAACAAGACCCACACACAGCTAGAAGCCCAAATATTTTTTCATAGGTACTGTAGATGCAGATAAAAATTATTTTTAATTTGCAACCTGATGGAGGTCAGTATAGATGGACTAATAGAGAAAGTCCGCCACACTGCTAGAAGGCCAAATATTTTTTCAGAGCTAGATGCAGAAAAAAATTATATTCAGTTTGCAGCCTGATGGAGGTCAGTATAGATGGACTAACAGAGAAAGTCCCACACACTGCTAGAAGGCCAAATATTTTTTCAGAGCTAGATGCATACAAAAAATTATTTTGAATTTGCAACCTGATGGAGGTCAGTATAGGTGGACTAATAGAACAAGTCCCACACACTGCTAGAAGGCCAAATATTTTTTCAGAGCTAGATGCAGAAAAAAAATATATTCAGTTTGCAACCTGATGGAGGTCTGTATAGATGGATTAATAGAACAAGACCCACACACAGCTAGAAGCCCAATATTTTTTCAGAGGTAGATGCAGAAAAAAATATATTCAGTTTGCAACCTGATGGAGGTCAGTATAGATGGACTAATACAACAAGTCCCACACACAGCTAGAAGCCCAATATTTTTTCAGAGGTAGATGCAGAAAAAAATATATTCATTTTTCAACCTGATGGAGGTCAGTATAGATGGACTAATAGAATGATGCTATGCCCAAAAGATTTTACTTCACTAGGTGCAGTAAAAAAATTGGTATTCTATACACAGGTGGTATATCTTGCAACACAGATAGGCTACTCCACTGACTAACACACTCTGCAATAGGCCAAAAAGGATTAGCTTTGCTAGATTCAGCCAAATGCTGTGAAAAAAACTTGCACAGCACTGGCACAGACCTGCCTGGTAAAAACTGATAGGAACTGATGTAACCTAGTCCTGAAAAGGACTCCAATTACAATTAGTCTTTACTCCCACAATCTATCTATTTAAGGGCACAGACCTCCCTGATAAAAGTCGTAGGAAATGCTGTAACCTAGTCCTTAAAAGGACTGCAATCACAACTATTCCCTACTCCCAATCCCTTCTGTAGATTTGTGCGAAAATTGGCTTGAAATTAACAAGGTATAGCGCACACAGCAACAGCGGTGCCGTCTAACACGCAGCTGCAGCAGTGAGAAAATGGTGGCGACGGGGAAAATGGCTTGGTCTTATAGGGCAAGGACATGTGACATACACTGCCAATGACACATGCCCTTGCTTGTGTGAAAAAAAGCACTTCGCTCCGTGTGTGCGCTGCTGATAGGCTGACAGATTGCACCTCCCCACTGCAAATGCGGGAAAGAGAAAAAAAAATGGAGATCTTCATTGTTCCTGCAGAGTTCCATCCCCTGCCCCTCCCCCCACCCCGCTGTACACTCAAACTGCGTATTAACATTAATTTTCATCATTACTGAGAAAAAATCCAATTATGATTTTGGTGCACGAACAGTCATCGAACATAATCTCGAACAGCCGAATTTTTCTCAAATTGTTCGTGTTCGCCGAACGGCTCGAACACCGCCCAAAACAGCTCGAATTTGAGATTGGCGAACAGTTCGAGTAGAACAACGCTCATCTCTAATAATAACCTCCACCAGGTTGCAAATTCAATATAATTTTTTTCTGCATCTAGCTCTGACAAAATATTTCGGCTTGTAGCAGTGTGTGGGACTTGTTCTATTAGTCCATCTATACTAACCTCCACCAGGTTGCAAATTCAATATAATTTTTATCTGCATCTAGCTCTGAAAAATATTTGGGCTTCGGCTTGTAGCAATGTGTGGGACTTGTTCTATTAGTCCATCTATACTAACCTCCACCAGGTTGCAAATTCAATATAATTTTTATCTGCATCTAGCTCTGAAAAATATTTGGGCTTCGGCTTGTAGCAGTGTGTGGGACTTGTTCTATTAGTCCATCTATACTAACCTCCACCAGGTTGCAAATTCAATATAATTTTTTTCTGCATCTAGCTCTGAAAAAATATTTCGGCTTGTAGCAGTGTGTGGGACTAGTTCTATTAGTCCATCTATACTAACCTCCACCAGATTGCAAATTCAATATAATTTTTTTCTGCATCTAGCTCTGAAAAAATATTTTGTCTTGTAGCAGTGTGTGGGACTTGTTCTATTAGTCCATCTATACTAACCTCCACCAGGTTGCAAATTCAATATAATTTTTTTCTGCATCTAGCTCTGAAAAAATATTTCGGCTTGTAGCAGTGTGTGGGACTTGTTATATTAGTCCATCTATACTAACCTCCACCAGGTTGCAAATTCAATATAATTTTTATCTGCATCTAGCTCTGAAAAAATATCTGGACTTCGGCCTGTAGCAGTGTGTGGGACTTGTTCTATTAGTCCATCTATACTAACCTCCACCAGGTTGCAAATTCAATATAATTTTTTTCTGCATCTAGCTCTGAAAAAATATTTCGGCTGGCAGCAGTGTGTGGGACTTGTTCTATTAGTCCATCTATACTAACCTCCACCAGGTTGCAAATTCAATATAATTTTTATCTGCATCTAGATCTGCAAAAATATTTGGGCTTCAGCTTGTAGCAGTGTGTGGGACTTTTTCTTTTAGTCCATCTAAACTAACCTCCACCAGGTTGCAAATTCAATATAATTTTTTTCTGCATCTAGCTCTGAAAAAATATTTCAGCTTGTAGCAGTGTGTGGGACTTGTTCTATTAGTCCATCTATACTAACCTCCACCAGGTTGCAAATTCAATATAATTTTTATTTGCATCTAGCACTGAAAAAATATTTCGGATTCGGCTTGTAGCAGTGTGTGGGACTTTTTCTTTTAGTCCATCTATACTAACCTCCACCAGGTTGCAAATTCAATATAATTTTTATCTGCATCTAGCTCTGAAAAAATATTTTGGCTTTTAGCAGTGTGTGGGACTTGTTCTATTAGTCCATCTATACTAACCTCCACCAGATTGTAAATTCAATATAATTTTTTTCTGCATCTAGCTCCGAAAAAATATTTCGGCTTGTAGCGGTGTGTGGGACTTGTTCTATTAGTCCATCTATACTAACCTCCATCAGGTTGCAAATTCAATATAATTTTTATCTGCATCTAGCTCTGAAAAAATATTTGGGCTTCGGCTTGTAGCAGTGTGTGGGACTTGTTCTATTAGTCCATCTATACTAACCTCCACCAGATTGCAAATTCAATATAATTTTTTTCTGCATCTAGCTCTGAAAAAATATTTCGGCTTGTAGCAGTGTGTGGGACTTGTTCTATTAGTCCATCTATACTAAACTCCACCAGGTTGCAAATTCAATATAATTTTTATCTGCATCTAGCTCTGAAAAAATATTTGGGTTTCGGCTTGTAGCAGTGTGTGGGACTTGTTCTATTAGTCCATCTATACTAACCTCCACCAGGTTGCAAATTCAATATAATTTTTTTCTGCATCTGGCTCTGACAAAATATATCGGCTTGTAGCAGTGTGTGTGCTTTGTTCTATTAGTCCATCTATACTCACCTCCACCAGGTTGCTAATTCAATATATTTTTTATCTGCATCTAGCTCTGAAAAAATATTTGGGCATCGGCTTGTAGCAGTGTGTGGGACTTGTTCTATTAGTCCATCTATACTAACCTCCACCAGGTTGCAAATTCAATATAATATTTTTCTGCATCTAGCTCTGAAAAAATATTTCGGCTTGTAGCAGTGTGTGAGACTTGTTCTATTAGTCCATCCATACTAACCTCCACCAGGTTGCAAATTCAATATAATTTTTTTCTGCATCCAGCTCTGAAAAAATATTTCGGCTTGTAGCAGTATGTGGGACTTGTTCTATTAGTCCATCTATACTAACCTCCACCAGGTTGCAAATTCAATATAATTTTTATCTGCATCTAGCTCTGAAAAAATATTTGGGCTTCGTCTTGTAGCAGTGTGTGGGACTTGTTCTATTAGTCCATCTATACTAACCTCCACCAGGTTGCAAATTCAATATAATTTTTATCTGCATCTAGATCTGAAAAAATATTTGGGCTTCAGCTTGTAGCAGTGTGTGGGACTTGTTCTATTAGTCCATCTATACTAACCTCCACCAGGTTGCAAATTCAATATAATATTTTTCTGCATCTATTTCTGAAAAAATATTTCAGCTTGTAGCAGTGTGTGGGACTTGTTCTATTAGTCCATCTATACTAACCTCCACCAGGTTGCAAATTCAATATAATTTTTATTTGCATCTAGCACTGAAAAAATATTTGGGATTCGGCTTGTAGCAGTGTGTGGGACTTGTTCTATTAGTCCATCTATACTAACCTCCACCAGGTTGCAAATTCAATATAATTTTTATCTGCATCTAGCTCTGAAAAAATATTTGGGCTTCGGCTTCTAGCAGTGTGTGGGACCTGTTCTATTAGTCCATCTATATTAACCTCCACCAGGTTGCAAATTCATTATAATTTTTTTCTGCATCTAGCTCTGAAAAAATATTTCGGCTTGTAGCAGTGTGTGGGACTTGTTCTATTAGTCCATCTATACTAACCTCCACCAGGTTGCAAATTCAATATAATTTTTTTCTGCATCTAGCTCTGACATAATACTTCGGCTTCTAGCAGTGTGTGGGACTTGTTCTTTTAGTCCATCTATACTAACCTCCACCAGGTTGCAAATTCATTATAATTTTTTTCTGCATCTAGCTCTGAAAAAATATTTCGGCTTGTAGCAGTGTGTGGGACTTGTTCTATTAGTCCATCCATACTAACCTCCACCAGGTTGCAAATTCAATATAATTTTTTTCTGCATCTAGCTTTGAAAAAATATTTCGGCTTGTAGCAGTGTGTGGGACTTGTTCTATTAGTCCATCTATACTAACCTCCACCAGGTTGCAAATTCAATATAATTTTTATCTGCATCTAGCTCTGAGAAAATATTTGGGCTTCGGCTTGTAGCAGTGTGTGGGACTTGTTCTATTAGTCCATCTATACTAACCTCCACCAGGTTGCAAATTCAATATAATTTTTATCTGCATCTAGCTCTGAAAAATATTTGGGCTTCGGCTTGTAGCAGTGTGTGGGACTTGTTCTATTAGTCCATCTATACTAACCTCCACCAGGTTGCAAATTCAATATAATTTTTTTCTGCATCTACCTCTGAAAAAATATTTCGGCTTGTGGCAGTGTATTGAATTTGTTCTATTAGTCCATCTATACTAACCTCCACCAGGTTGCAAATTCAATATCATTTTTATCTGCATCTAGCTCTGAAAAAAATATTTGGGCTTCGGCTTGTAGCAGTGTGTGGGACTTGTTCTATTACTCCATCTATACTAACCTCCACCAGGTTGCAAATTCAATATAATTTTTTTCTGCATCTAGCTCTGAAAAAATATTTTGGCTTGTAGCAGTGTGTGGGACTTGTTCTATTAGTCCATCTATACTAACCTCCACCAGGTTGCAAATTCAATATAATTTTTTTCTGCATCTAGCTCTGAAAAAATATTTAAGCTTGTAGCAGTGTGTGGGACTTGTTCTATTAGTCCATCTATACTAACCTCCACCAGATTGCAAATTCAATATAATTTTTTTCTGCAGCTAGCTCTGAAAAAATATTTCGGCTTGTAGCAGTGTGTGGGACTTGTTCTATTAGTCCATCTATACTAACCTCCACCAGGTTGCAAATTCAATATAATTTTTATCAGCATCTAGCTCTGAAAAAATATTTGGGCTTTTAGCAGTGTGTGGGACTTGTTCTATTAGTCCATCTATACTAACCTCCACCAGATTGCAAATTCAATATAATTTTTTTCTGCATCTAGCTCTGAAAAAATATTTCGGCTTGTAGCAGTGTGTGGGACTTGTTCTATTAGTCCATCTATACTAACCTCCACCAGGTTGCAAATTCAATATAATTTTTATCTGCATCTAGCTCTGAAAAAATATTTGGGCTTCGGCTTGTAGCAGTGTGTGGGACTTGTTCTATTAGTCCATCTATGCTAACCTCCACCAGGTTGCAAATTCAATATAATTTTTTTCTGCATCTAGCTCTGAAAAAATATTTCGGCTGGCAGCAGTGTGTGGGACTTGTTCTATTAGTCCATCTATACTAACCTCCACCAGGTTGCAAATTCAATATAATTTTTATCTGCATCTAGATCTGAAAAAATATTTGGGCTTCAGCTTGTAGCAGTGTGTGGGACTTGTTCTATTAGTCCATCTATACTAACCTCCACCAGGTTGCAAATTCAATATAATTTTTTTCTGCATCTAGCTCTGAAAAAATATTTCAGCTTGTAGCAGTGTGTGGGACTTGTTCTATTAGTCCATCTATACTAACCTCCACCAGGTTACAAATTCAATATAATTTTTATTTGCATCTAGCACTGAAAAAATATTTGGGATTCGGCTAGTAGCAGTGTGTGGGACTTGTTCTATTAGTCCATCTATACTAACCTCCACCAGGTTGCAAATTCAATATAATTTTTATCTGCATCTAGCTCTGAAAAAATATTTCGGCTTGTAGCAGTGTGTGGGACTTGTTCTATTAGTCCATCTATACTAACCTCCACCAGCTAGCAAATTCAATATAATTTTTATCTGCATCTAGCTCTGAAAAAATATTTGGGCCTCGGCTTGTAGCAGTGTGTGGGACTTGTTCTATTAGTCCATCTATACTAACCTCCACCAGATTGCAAATTCAATATAATTTTTTTCTGCATCTAGCTCTGAAAAAATATTTCGGCTTGTAGCAGTGTGTGGGACTTGTTCTATTAGTCCATCTATACTAACCACCACCAGGTTGAAAATTCAATATAATTTTTATCTGCATCTAGCTCTGAAAAAATATTTGGGCTTCGGCTTGTAGCAGTGTGTGGGACTTGTTCTATTAGTCCATCTATACTAACCTCCACCAGGTTGCAAATTCAATATAATTGTTTTGTGCATCTGGCTCTGACAAAATATATCGGCTTGTAGCAGTGTGTGTGCTTTGTTCTATTAGTCCATCTATACTAACCCCCACCAGGTTGCTAATTCAATATAATTTTTATCTGCATCTAGCTCTGAAAAAATATTTGGGCATCGGCTTGTAGCAGTGTGTGGGACTTGTTCTATTAGTCCATCTATACTAACCTCCACCAGGTTGCAAATTCAATATAATTTTTTTCTGCATCTAGCTCTGAAAAAATATTTCGGCTTGTAGCAGTGTGTGGGACTTGTTCTATTAGTCCATCCATACTAACCTCCGCCAGGTTGCAAATTCAATATAATTTTTTTATGCATCCAGCTCTGAAAAAATATTTCGGCTTGTAGCAGTATGTGGGACTTGTTCTATTAGTCCATCTATACTAACCTC
Organism: Phyllobates terribilis; assembly: GCF_046119375.1. Lineage (NCBI taxonomy): Eukaryota > Metazoa > Chordata > Amphibia > Anura > Dendrobatidae > Phyllobates > Phyllobates terribilis. The sequence goes on from NW_027362768.1 coordinate 262,744,317, forward strand.
CACCAGGTTGCAAATTCAATATAATTTTTATCTGCATCTAGCTCTGAAAAAATATTTGGGCTTCGTCTTGTAGCAGTGTGTGGGACTTGTTCTATTAGTCCATCTATACTAACCTCCACCAGGTTGCAAATTCAATATAATGTTTATCTGCATCTAGATCTGAAAAAATATTTGGGCTTCAGCTTGTAGCAGTGTGTGGGACTTGGTCTATTAGTCCATCTATACTAACCTCCACCAGGTTGCAAATTCAATATAATATTTTTCTGCATCTATCTCTGAAAAAATATTTCAGCTTGTAGCAGTGTGTGGGACTTGTTCTATTAGTCGATCTATACTAACCTCCACAAGGTTGCAAATTCAATATAATTTTTATTTGCATCTAGCACTGAAAAAATATTTGGGATTCGGCTTGTAGCAGTGTGTGGGACTTGTTCTATTAGTCCATCTATACTAACCTCCACCAGGTTGCAAATTCAATATAATTTTTATCTGCATCTAGCTCTGAAAAAATATTTGGGCTTCGGCTTCTAGCAGTGTGTGGGACCTGTTCTATTAGTCCATCTATACTAACCTCCACCAGGTTGCAAATTCAATATAATTTTTTTCTGCATCTAGCTCTGAAAAAATATTTCGGCTTGGAGCAGTGTGTGGGACTTGTTCTATTAGTCCATCTATACTAACCTCCACCAGGTTGCAAATTCAATATAATTTTTTTCTGCATCTAGCTCTGACAAAATATTTCTGTTCTAGCAGTGTGTGGGACTTGTTCTATTAGTCCATCTATACTAACCTCCACCAGGTTGCAAATTCAATATAATTTTTATCTGCATCTAGCTCTGAAAAAATATTTCAGCTGGCAGCAGTGTGTGGGACTTGTTCTATTAGTCCATCTATACTAACCTCCACCAGGTTGCAAATTCAATATAATTTTTATCTGCATCTAGATCTGAAAAAATATTTGGGCTTCAGCTTGTAGCAGTGTGTGGGACTTGTTCTATTAGTCCATCTATACTAACCTCCACCAGGTTGCAAATTCAATATAATTTTTTTCTGCATCTAGCTCTGAAAAAATATTTCAGCTGGCAGCAGTGTGTGGGACTTGTTCTATTAGTCCATCTATACTAACCTCCACCAGGTTGCAAATTCAATATAATTTTTATCTGCATCTAGATCTGAAAAAATATTTGGGCTTCAGCTTGTAGCAGTGTGTGGGACTTGTTCTATTAGTCCATCTATACTAACCTCCACCAGGTTGCAAATTCAATATAATTTTTTTCTGCATCTAGCTCTGAAAAAATATTTCAGCTTGTAGCAGTGTGTGGGACTTGTTCTATTAGTCCATCTATACTAACCTCCACCAGGTTGCAAATTCAATATAATTTTTATTTGCATCTAGCACTGAAAAAATATTTGGGATTCGGCTTGTAGCAGTGTGTGGGACTTGTTCTATTAGTCCATCTATACTAACCTCCACCAGGTTGCAAATTCAATATAATTTTTATCTGCATCTAGCTCTGAAAAAATATTTTGGCTTTTAGCAGTGTGTGGGACTTGTTCTATTAGTCCATCTATACTAACCTCCATCAGGTTGCAAATTCAATATAATTTTTTTCTGCATCTAGCTCTGAAAAAATATTTCGGCTTGGAGCAGTGTGTGGGACTTGTTCTATTAGTCCATCTATACTAACCTCCACCAGGTTGCAAATTCAATATAATTTTTATCTGCATCTAGATCTGAAAAAATATTTGGGCTTCGGCTTGTAGCAGTGTGTGGGACTTGTTCTATTAGTCCATCTATAGTAACCTCCACCAGATTGCAAATTCAATATCATTTTTTTCTGCATCTAGCTCTGAAAAAATATTTCGGCTTGTAGCAGTGTGTGGGACTTGTTCTATTAGTCCATCTATACTAACGTCCACCAGGTTGCAAATTCAATATAATTTTTATCTGCATCTAGCTCTGAAAAAATATTTGGGCTTCGGCTTGTAGCAGTGTGTGGGACTTGTTCTATTAGTCCATCTATACTAACCTCCACCAGGTTGCAAATTCAATATAATTTTTTTCTGCATCTGGCTCTGACAAAATATATCGGCTTGTAACAGTGTGTGTGCTTTGTTCTATTAGTACATCTATACTAACCTCCACCAGGTTGCTAATTCAATATAATTTTTATCTGCATCTAGCTATGAAAAAATATTTGGGCATCGGCTTGTAGCAGTGTGTGGGACTTGTTCTATTAGTCCATCTATACTAACCTCCACCAGGTTGCAAATTCAATATAATTTTTTTCTGCATCTAGCTCTGAAAAAATATTTCGGCTTGTAGCAGTGTGTGAGACTTGTTCTATTAGTCCATCCATACTAACCTCCACCAGGTTGCAAATTCAATATAATTTTTTTCTGCATCCAGCTCTAAAAAAATATTTCGGCTTGTAGCAGTATGTGGGACTTGTTCTACTAGTCCATCTATACTAACCTCCACCAGGTTGCAAATTCAATATAATTTTTATCTGCATCTAGCTCTGAAAAAATATTTGGGCTTCGTCTTGTAGCAGTGTGTGGGACTTGTTCTATTAGTCCATCTATACTAACCTCCACCAGGTTACAAATTCAATATAATTTTTATCTGCATCTAGATCTGAAAAAATATTTGGGCTTCAGCTTGTAGCAGTGTGTGGGACTTGTTCTATTAGTCCATCTATACTAACCTCCACCAGGTTGCAAATTCAATATAATATTTTTCTGCATCTATCTCTGAAAAAATATTTCAGCTTGTAGCAGTGTGTGGGACTTGTTCTATTAGTCCATCTATACTAACCTCCACCAGGTTGCAAATTCAATATAATTTTTATTTGCATCTAGCACTGAAAAAATATTTGGGATTCGGCTTGTAGCAGTGTGTGGGACCTGTTCTATTAATCCATCTATACTAACCTCCACCAGGTTGCAAATTCAATATAATTTTTTTCTGCATCTAGCTCTGAAAAAATATTTCGGCTGGCAGCAGTGTGTGGGACTTGTTCTATTAGTCCATCTATACTAACCTCCACCAGGTTGCAAATTCAATATAATTTTTATCTGCATCTAGATCTGAAAAAGTATTTGGGCTTCAGCTTGTAGCAGTGTGTGGGACTTGTTCTATTAGTCCATCTATACTAACCTCCACAAGGTTGCAAATTCAATATAATTTTTTTCTGCATCTAGCTCTGAAAAAATATTTCAGCTTGTAGCAGTGTGTGGGACTTGTTCTATTAGTCCATCTATACTAACCTCCACCAGGTTGCAAATTCAATATAATTTTTATTTGCATCTAGCACTGAAAAATTATTTGGGATTCGGCTTGTAGCAGTGTGTGGGACTTGTTCTATTAGTCCATCTATACTAACCTCCACCAGGTTGCAAATTCAATATAATTTTTATCTGCATCTAGCTCTGAAAAAATATATTGGCTTGTAGCAGTGTGTGGGACTTGTTCTATTAGTCCATCTATACTAGCCTCCATCAGGTTGCAAATTCAATATAATTTTTTTCTGCATCTAGCTCTGAAAAAATATATCGGTTTGGAGCAGTGTGTGGGACTTGTTCTATTAGTCCATCTATACTAACCTCCACAAGATTGCAAATTCAATATAATTTTTTTCTGCATCTAGCTCCGAAAAAATATTTCGGCTTGTAGCAGTGTGTGGGACTTGTTCTATTAGTCCATCTATACTAACCTCCACCAGCTTGCAAATTCAATATAATTTTTATCTGCATCTAGCTCTGAAAAAATATTTGGGCTTCGGCTTGTAGCAGTGTGTGGGACTTGTTCTATTAGTCCATCTATACTAACCTCCACCAGATTGCAAATTCAATATAATTTTTTTCTGCATCTAGCTCTGAAAAAATATTTCGGCTTGTAGCAGTGTGTGGGACTTGTTCTATTAGTCCATCTATACTAACCTCCACCAGGTTGCAAATTCAATATAATTTTTATCTGCATCTAGCTCTGAAAAAATATTTGGGCTTCGGCTTGTAGCAGTGTGTGGGACTTTTTCTATTAGTCCATCTATACTAACCTCCACCAGGTTGCAAATTCAATATAATTTTTTTCTGCATCTGGCTCTGACAAAATATATCGGCTTGTAGCAGTGTGTGTGCTTTGTTCTATTAGTCCATCTATACTAACCTCCACCAGGTTGCTAATTCAATATAATTTTTATCTGCATCTAGCTCTGAAAAAATATTTGGGCATCGGCTTGTAGCAGTGTGTGGGACTTGTTCTATTAGTCCATCTATACTAACCTCCACCAGGTTGCAAATTCAATATAATTTTTTTCTGCATCTAGCTCTGAAAAAATATTTCGGCTTGTAGCAGTGTGTGAGACTTGTTCTATTAGTCCATCCATACTAACCTCCACCAGGTTGCAAATTCAATATAATTTTTTTCTGCATCCAGCTCTGAAAAAATATTTCGGCTTGTAGCAATATGTGGGACTTGTTCTATTAGTCCATCTATACTAACCTCCACCAGGTTGCAAATTCAATATAATTTTTATCTGCATCTAGCTCTGAAAAAATATTTGGGCTTCGGCTTGTAGCAGTGTGTGGGACTTGTTCTATTACTCCATCTATACTAACCTCCACCAGGTTGCAAATTCAATATAATTTTTTTCTGCATCTAGCTCTGAAAAAATATTTTGGCTTGTAGCAGTGTGTGGGACTTGTTCTATTAGTCCATCTATACTAACCTCCACCAGGTTGCAAATTCAATATAATTTTTTTGTGCATCTAGCTCTGAAAAAATATTTAGGCTTGTAGCAGTGTGTGGGACTTGTTCTATTAGTCCATCTATACTAACCTCCACCAGATTGCAAATTCAATATAATTTTTTTCTGCAGCTAGCTCTGAAAAAATATTTGGGCTTTTAGCAGTGTGTGGGACTTGTTCTATTAGTCCATCTATACTAACCTCCACCAGGTTGCAAATTCAATATAATTTTTTTCTGCATCTAGCTCTGAAAAAATATTTCGGCTGGCAGCAGTGTGTGGGACTTGTTCTATTAGTCCATCTATACTAACCTCCACCAGGTTGCAAATTCAATATAATTTTTATCTGCATCTAGATCTGAAAAAGTATTTGGGCTTCAGCTTGTAGCAGTGTGTGGGACTTGTTCTATTAGTCCATCTATACTAACCTCCACAAGGTTGCAAATTCAATATAATTTTTTTCTGCATCTAGCTCTGAAAAAATATTTCAGCTTGTAGCAGTGTGTGGGACTTGTTCTATTAGTCCATCTATACTAACCTCCACCAGGTTGCAAATTCAATATAATTTTTATTTGCATCTAGCACTGAAAAATTATTTGGGATTCGGCTTGTAGCAGTGTGTGGGACTTGTTCTATTAGTCCATCTATACTAACCTCCACCAGGTTGCAAATTCAATATAATTTTTATCTGCATCTAGCTCTGAAAAAATATATTGGCTTGTAGCAGTGTGTGGGACTTGTTCTATTAGTCCATCTATACTAGCCTCCATCAGGTTGCAAATTCAATATAATTTTTTTCTGCATCTAGCTCTGAAAAAATATATCGGCTTGGAGCAGTGTGTGGGACTTGTTCTATTAGTCCATCTATACTAACCTCCACAAGATTGCAAATTCAATATAATTTTTTTCTGCATCTAGCTCCGAAAAAATATTTCGGCTTGTAGCAGTGTGTGGGACTTGTTCTATTAGTCCATCTATACTAACCTCCACCAGCTTGCAAATTCAATATAATTTTTATCTGCATCTAGCTCTGAAAAAATATTTGGGCTTCGGCTTGTAGCAGTGTGTGGGACTTGTTCTATTAGTCCATCTATACTAACCTCCACCAGATTGCAAATTCAATATAATTTTTTTCTGCATCTAGCTCTGAAAAAATATTTCGGCTTGTAGCAGTGTGTGGGACTTGTTCTATTAGTCCATCTATACTAACCTCCACCAGGTTGCTAATTCAATATAATTTTTATCTGCATCTAGCTCTGAAAAAATATTTGGGCATCGGCTTGTAGCAGTGTGTGGGACTTGTTCTATTAGTCCATCTATACTAACCTCCACCAGGTTGCAAATTCAATATAATTTTTTTCTGCATCTAGCTCTGAAAAAATATTTCGGCTTGTAGCAGTGTGTGAGACTTGTTCTATTAGTCCATCCATACTAACCTCCACCAGGTTGCAAATTCAATATAATTTTTTTCTGCATCCAGCTCTGAAAAAATATTTCGGCTTGTAGCAATATGTGGGACTTGTTCTATTAGTCCATCTATACTAACCTCCACCAGGTTGCAAATTCAATATAATTTTTATCTGCATCTAGCTCTGAAAAAATATTTGGGCTTCGTCTTGTAGCAGTGTGTGGGACTTGTTCTATTAGTCCATCTATACTAACCTCCACCAGGTTGCAAATTCAATATAATTTTTATCTGCATCTAGATCTGAAAAAATATTTGGGCTTCAGCTTGTAGCAGTGTGTGGGACTTGTTCTATTAGTCCATCTATACTAACCTCCACCAGGTTGCAAATTCAATATAATATTTTTCTGCATCTATCTCTGAAAAAATATTTCAGCTTGTAGCCGTGTGCGGGACTTGTTCTATTAGTCCATCTATACTAACCTCCACAAGGTTGCAAATTCAATATAATTTTTATTTGCATCTAGCACTGAAAAAATATTTGGGATTCGGCTTGTAGCATTGTGTGGGACTTGTTCTATTAGTCCATCTATACTAACCTCCCACCAGGTTGCAAATTCAATATAATTTTTATCTGCATCTAGCTCTGAAAAAATATTTGGGCTTCGGCTTCTAGCAGTGTGTGGGACCTGTTCTATTAGTCCATCTATACTAACCTCCACCAGGTTGCAAATTCAATATAATTTTTTTCTGCATCTAGCTCTGAAAAAATATTTCGGCTTGTAGCAGTGTGTGGGACTTGTTCTATTAGTCCATCCATACTAACCTCCACCAGGTTGCAAATTCAATATAATTTTTTTCTGCATCTAGCTCTGAAAAATATTTCGGCTTGTAGCAGTGTGTGGGACTTGTTCTATTAGTCCATCTATACTAACCTCCACCAGGTTGCAAATTCAATATAATTTTTATCTGCATCTAGCTCTGAAAAAATATTTGGGCTTCGGCTTGTAGCAGTGTGTGGGACTTGTTCTATTAGTCCATCTATACTAACCTCCACCAGGTTGCAAATTCAATATAATTTTTTTCTGCATCTAGCTCTGAAAAAATATTTTGGCTTGTAGCAGTGTGTGGGACTTGTTCTATTAGTCCATCTATACTAACCTCCACCAGGTTGCAAATTCAATATAATTTTTATCTGCATCTAGCTCTGAAAAAATATTTGGGCTTCGGCTTGTAGCAGTGTGTGGGACTTGTTCTATTAGTCCATCTATGCTAACCTCCACCAGGTTGCAAATTCAATATAATTTTTATCTGCATCTAGCTCTGAAAAATATTTGGGCTTCGGCTTGTAGCAGTGTGTGGGACTTGTTCTATTAGTCCATCTATACTAACCTCCACCAGGTTGCAAATTCAATATAATTTTTTTCTGCATCTAGCTCTGAAAAAATATTTCGGCTGGCAGCAGTGTGTGGGACTTGTTCTATTAGTCCATCTATACTAACCTCCACCAGGTTGCAAATTCAATATAATTTTTATCTGCATCTAGATCTGAAAAAATATTTGGGCTTCAGCTTGTAGCAGTGTGTGGGACTTGTTCTATCAGTCCATCTATACTAACCTCCACCAGGTTGCAAATTCAATATATTTTTTTTCTGCATCTAGCTCTGAAAAAATATTTCAGCTTGTAGCAGTGTGTGGGACTTGTTCTATTAGTCCATCTATACTAACCTCCACCAGGTTGCAAATTCAATATAATTTTTATTTGCATCTAGCACTGAAAAAATATTTGGGATTCGGCTTGTAGTAGTGTGTGGGACTTGTTCTATTAGTCCATCTATACTAACCTCCACCAGGTTGCAAATTCAATATAATTTGTATCTGCATCTAGCTCTGAAAAAATATTTGGGCTTCGGCTTCTAGCAGTGTTTGGGACTTGTTCTATTAGTCCATCTATACTAACCTCCACCAGGTTGCAAATTCAATATAATTTTTTTCTGCATCTAGCTCTGAAAAAATATTTCGGCTTGTAGCAGTGTGTGGGACTTGTTCTATTAGTCCATCTATACTAACCTCCACCAGGTTGCAAATTCAATATAATTTTTTTCTGCATCTATCTCTGACAAAATATTTCGGCTTCTAGCAGTGTGTGGGACTTGTTCTATTAGTCCATCTATACTAACCTCCACCAGGTTGAAAATTCAATATAATTTTTATGTGCATCTAGCTCTGAAAAAATATTTGGGCATCGGCTTGTAGCAGTGTGTGGGACTAGTTCTATTAGTCCATCTATACTAACCTCCACCAGGTTGCAAATTCAATAAAATTTTTTCTGCATCTAGCTCTGAAAAAATATTTCGGCTTGTAGCAGTGTGTGGGACTTGTTCTATTAGTCCATCCATTTTTATCTGCATCTAGCTCTGAAAAAATATTTGGGCTTCAGCTTGTAGCAGTGTGTGGGACTTGTTCTATCAGTCCATCTATACTAACCTCCACCAGGTTGCAAATTCAATATATTTTTTTTCTGCATCTAGCTCTGAAAAAATATTTCAGCTTGTAGCAGTGTGTGGGACTTGTTCTATTAGTCCATCTATACTAACCTCCACCAGGTTGCAAATTCAATATAATTTTTATTTGCATCTAGCACTGAAAAAATATTTGGGATTCGGCTTGTAGCAGTGTGTGGGACTTGTTCTATTAGTCCATCTATACTAACCTCCACCAGGTTGCAAATTCAATATAATTTGTATCTGCATCTAGCTCTGAAAAAATATTTGGGCTTCGGCTTGTAGCAGTGTGTGGGACTTGTTCTATTAGTCCATCTATACTAACCTCCACCAGGTTGCAAATTCAATATAATTTTTTTCTGCATCTAGCTCTGAAAAAATATTTCGGCTTGTAGCAGTGTGTGGGACTTGTTCTATTAGTCCATCTATACTAACCTCCACCAGGTTGCAAATTCAATATAATTTTTTTCTGCATCTAGCTCTGACAAAATATTTCGGCTTCTAGCAGTGTGTGGGACTTGTTCTATTAGTCCATCTATACTAACCTCCACCAGGTTGCAAATTCAATATAATTTTTATGTGCATCTAGCTCTGAAAAAATATTTGGGCATCGGCTTGTAGCAGTGTGTGGGACTTGTTCTATTAGTCCATCTATACTAACCTCCACCAGGTTGCAAATTCAATATAATTTTTTCTGCATCTAGCTCTGAAAAAATATTTCGGCTTGTAGCAGTGTGTGGGACTTGTTCTATTAGTCCATCCATTTTTATCTGCATCTAGCTCTGAAAAAATATTTGGGCTTCGGCTTGTAGCAGTGTGTGGGACTTGTTCTATTAGTCCATCTATACTAACCTCCACCAGGTTGCAAATTCAATATAATTTTTTTCTGCATCTAGCTCTGAAAAAATATTTTGGCTTGTAGCAGTGTGTGGGACTTGTTCTATTAGTCCATCTATACTAACCTCCACCAGGTTGCAAATTCAATATAATTTTTTTCTGCATCTAGCTCTGAAAAAATATTTAGGCTTGTAGCAGTGTGTGGGACTTGTTCTATTAGTCCATCTATTCTAACCTCCACCAGATTGCAAATTCAATATAATTTTTTTCTGCAGCAAGCTCTGAAAAAATATTTCGGCTTGTAGCAGTGTGTGGAACTTGTTCTATTAGTCCATCTATACTAACCTCCACCAGGTTGCAAATTCAATATAATTTTTATCTGCATCTAGCTCTGAAAAAATATTTGGGCTTCGGCTTGTAGCAGTGTGTGGGACTTGTTCTATTAGTCCATCTATACTAACCTCCACCAGATTGCAAATTCAATATAATTTTTATCTGCATCTAGCTCTGAAAAAATATTTGGGCTTCGGCTTGTAACAGTGTGTGGGACTTGTTCTATTAGTCCATCTATACTAACCTGCACCAGGTTGCAAATTCAATATAATTTTTTTCTTTATCTAGCTCTGAAAAAATATTTTGGCTTGTAGCAGTGTGTGGGACTTGTTCTATTAGTCCATCTACACTAACCTCCACCAGGTTGCAAATTCAATATCATTTTTATCTGCATCTAGCTCTGAAAAAATATTTGGGATTCGGCTTGTAGCAGTGTGTGGGACTTGTTCTATTAGTCCATCTATACTAACCTCCACCAGGTTGCAAATTCAATATAATTTTTATCTGCATCTAGCTCTGAAAAAATATTTCGGCCTCGTCTTGTAGCAGTGTGTGGGACTTGTTGTATTAGTCCATCTAAACTAACCTCCACCAGGTTGCAAATTCAATATAATTTTTTTCTGCATCTAGCTCTGAAAAAATATTTTGGCTTGTAGCAGTGTGTGGGAGTTGTTCTATTAGTCCATCCATACTAACCTCCACCAGGTTGCAAATTCAATATAATTGTTTTCTGCATCTAGCTCTGAAAAAATATTTCGGCTTGTAGCAATGTGTGGGACTTGTTCTATTAGTCCATCTATACTAACCTTCACCAGGTTGCAAATTCAATATAATTTTTATCTGCATCTAGCTCTGAAAAATATTTGGGCATCGACTTGTAGCAGTGTGTGGGACTTGTTCTATTAGTCCATCTATACTAACCTCCACAAGGTTTCAAATTCAATATAATTTTTTTCTGCATCTAGCTCTGAAAAAATATTTCGGCTTGTAGCAGTGTGTGGGACTTGTTCTATTAGTCCATCCATACTAACCTCCACCAGGTTGCAAATTCAATATAATTTTTTTCTGCATCTAGCTCTGAAAAAATATTTCGGCTTGTAGCGGTGTGTGGGACTTGTTCTATTAGTCCATCTATACTAACCTCCACCAGGTTGCAAATTCAATATAATTTTTATCTGCATCTATCTCTGAAAAAATATTTCGGCTTGTAGCGGTGTGTGGGACTTGTTCTATTAGTCCATCTATACTAACCTCCACCAGGTTGCAAATTCAATATAATTTTTTTCTGCATCTACCTCTGAAAAAATATTTCGGCTTGTGGCAGTGTGTTGAACTTGTTCTATTAGTCCATCTATACTAACCTCCACCAGGTTGCAAATTCAATATAATTTTTATCTGCATCTAGCTCTGAAAAAATATTTCGGCTTCGGCTTGTAGCAGTGTGTGGGACTTGTTCTATTAGTCCATCTATACAAACCTCCACCAGGTTGCAAATTCAATATAATTTTTTTCTGCATCTACCTCTGAAAAAATATTTCGGCTTGTAGCAGTGTGTTGGACTTGTTCTATTAGTCCATCTATACTAACCTCCACCAGGTTGCAAATTCAATATAATTTTTATCTGCATCTAGCTCTGAAAAAATATTTGGGCTTCGGCTTGTAGCAGTGTGTGGGACTTGATCTATTTGTCCATCTATACTAACCTCCACAAGGTTGCAAATTCAATATCATTTTTTTCTGCATCTAGCTCTCAAAAAATATTTCGGCTTGTAGCAGTGTGTGGGACTTGTTCTATTAGTCCATCTATACTAACCTCCACCAGGTTGCAAATTCAATATAATTTTTATTTGCATCTAGCACTGAAAAAATATTTGGGATTTGGCTTGTAGCAGTGTGTGGGACTTGTTCTATTAGTCCATCTATACTAACCTCCACCAGGTTGCAAATTCAATATAATTTTTATCTGCATCTAGCTCTGAAAAAATATTTGGGCTTCGGCTTCTAGCAGTGTTTGGGACTTGTTCTATTAGTCCATCTATACTAACCTCCACCAGGTTGCAAATTCAATATAATTTTTTTCTGCATCTAGCTCTTGAAAAATATTTCGGCTTGTAGCAGTGTGTGGGACTTGTTCTATTAGTCCATCTATACTAACCTCCACCAGGTTGCAAATTCAATATAATTTTTTTCTGCATCTAGCTCTGACAAAATATTTCAGCTTCTAGCAGTGTGTGGGACTTGTTCTATTAGTCCATCTATACTAACCTCCACCAAGTTGCAAATTCAATATAATTTTTATCTGCATCTAGCTCTGAAAAAATATTTGGGCATCGGCTTGTAGCAGTGTGTGGGACTTGTTCTATTAGTCCATCTATACTAACCTCCACCAGGTTGCAAATTCAATATAATTTTTTTCTGCATCTAGCTCTGAAAAAATATTTCGGCTTGTAGCAGTGTGTGGGACTTGTTCTATTAGTCCATCTATACTAACCTCCACCAGGTTGCAAATTCAATATAATTTTTATCTGCATCTATCTCTGAAAAAATATTTGGGCTTCGGCTTGTAGCAGTGTGTGAGACTTGTTCTATTAGTCCATCTATACTAACCTCCACCAGGTTGCAAATTCAATATAATTTTTATCTGCATCTAGCTCTGAAAAATATTTGGGCTTCGGCTTGTAGCAGTGTGTGGGACTTGTTCTATTAGTCCATCTATACTAACCTCCACCAGGTTGCAAATTCAATATAATTTTTTTCTGCATCTACCTCTGAAAAAATATTTCGACTTGTGGCAGTGTATTGAACTTGTTCTATTAGTCCATCTATACTAACCTCCACCAGGTTGCAAATTCAATATAATTTTTATCTGCATCTAGCTCTGAAAAAATATTTGGGCTTCGGCTTGTAGCAGTGTGTGGGACTTGTTCTATTAGTCCATCTATACTAACCTCCACCAGGTTGCAAATTCAATATAATTTTTTTCTGCATCTAGCTCTGAAAAAATATTTTGGCTTGTAGCAGTGTGTGGGACTTGTTCTATTAGTCCATCTATACTAACCTCCACCAGGTTGCAAATTCAATATAATTTTTTTCTGCATCTAGCTCTGAAAAAATATTTAGGCTTGTAGCAGTGTGTGGGACTTGTTCTATTAGTCCATCTATACTAACCTCCACCAGATTTCAAATTCAATATAATTTTTTTCTGCAGCTAGCTCTGAAAAAATATTTCGGCTTGTAGCAGTGTGTGGGACTTGTTCTATTAGTCCATCTATACTAACCTCCACCAGGTTGCAAATTCAATATAATTTTTATCTGCATCTAGCTCTGAAAAAATATTTGGGCTTCGGCTTGTAGCAGTGTGTGGGACTTGTTCTATTAGTCCATCTATGCTAACCTCCACCAGGTTGCAAATTCATTATAATTATTATCTGCATCTAGCTCTGAAAAAATATTTGGGCTTCGGCTTGTAGCAGCGTGAGGGACTTGTTCTATTAGTCCATCTATACTAACCTCCACCAGGTTGCAAATTCAATATAATTTTTTTCTGCATCTAGCTCTGAAAAAATATTTCGGCTTGTAGCAGTATGTGGGACTTGTTCTATTAATCCATCTATACTAACCTCCACCAGGTTGCAAATTCAATATAATATTTATCTGCATCTAGATCTGAAAAAATATTTGGGATTCAGCTTGTAGCAGTGTGTGGGACTTGTTCTATTAGTCCATCTATACTAACCTCCACCAGGTTGCAAATTCAATATAATTTTTTTCTTTATCTAGCTCTGAAAAAATATTTTGGCTTGTAGCAGTGTGTGGGACTTGTTCTATTAGTCCATCTACACTAACCTCCACCAGGTTGCAAATTCAATATCATTTTTATCTGCATCTAGCTCTGAAAAAATATTTGGGATTCGGCTTGTAGCAGTGTGTGGGACTTGTTCTATTAGTCCATCTATACTAACCTCCACCAGGTTGCAAATTCAATATAATTTTTATCTGCATCTAGCTCTGAAAAAATATTTCGGCCTCGTCTTGTAGCAGTGTGTGGGACTTGTTGTATTAGTCCATCTAAACTAACCTCCACCAGGTTGCAAATTCAATATAATTTTTTTCTGCATCTAGCTCTGAAAAAATATTTTGGCTTGTAGCAGTGTGTGGGAGTTGTTCTATTAGTCCATCCATACTAACCTCCACCAGGTTGCAAATTCAATATAATTGTTTTCTGCATCTAGCTCTGAAAAAATATTTCGGCTTGTAGCAATGTGTGGGACTGGTTCTATTAGTCCATCTATACTAACCTTCACCAGGTTGCAAATTCAACATAATTTTTATCTGCATCTAGCTCTGAAAAATATTTGGGCATCGGTTGTAGCAGTGTGTGGGACTTGTTCTATTAGTCCATCTATACTAACCTCCACCAGGTTTCAAATTCAATATAATTTTTTTCTGCATCTAGCTCTGAAAAAATATTTCGGCTTGTAGCAGTGTGTGGGACTTGTTCTATTAGTCCATCCATACTAACCTCCACCAGGTTGCAAATTCAATATAATTTTTTTCTGCATCTAGCTCTGAAAAAATATTTCGGCTTGTAGCGGTGTGTGGGACTTGTTCTATTAGTCCATCTATACTAACCTCCACCAGGTTGCAAATTCAATATAATTTTTATCTGGATCTAGCTCTGATAAAATATTTCGGCTTGTAGCGGTGTGTGGGACTTGTTCTATTAGTCCATCTATACTAACCTCCACCAGGTTGCAAATTCAATATAATTTTTATCTGCATCTAGCTCTGAAAAATATTTGGGCTTCGGCTTGTAGCAGTGTGTGGGACTTGTTCTATTAGTCCATCTATACCAACCTCCACCAGGTTGCAAATTCAATATAATTTTTTTCTGCATCTACCTCTGAAAAAATATTTCGGCTTGTGGAAGTGTGTTGAACTTGTTCTATTAGTCCATCTATACTAACCTCCACCAGGTTGCAAATTCAATATAATTTTTATCTGCATCTAGCTCTGAAAAAATATTTCGGCTTCGGCTTGTAGCAGTGTGTGGGACTTGTTCTATTAGTCCATCTATACAAACGTCCACCAGGTTGCAAATTCAATATAATTTTTTTCTGCATCTACCTCTGAAAAAATATTTCGGCTTGTAGCAGTGTGTTGGACTTGTTCTATTAGTCCATCTATACTAACCTCCACCAGGTTGCAAATTCAATATAATTTTTATCTGCATCTAGCTCTGAAAAACTATTTGGGCTTCGGCTTGTAGCAGTGTGTGGGACTTGATCTATTTGTCCATCTATACTAACCTCCACAAGGTTGCAAATTCAATATAATTTTTTTCCGCATCTAGCTCTGAAAAAATATTTCGGCTTGTAGCAGTGTGTGGGACTTGTTCTATTAGTCAATCTATACTAACCTCCACCAGGTTGCAAATTCAATATAATTCTTATCTGCATCTAGCTCTGAAAAAATATTTGGGCTTCGGCTTGTAGCAGTGTGTGGGACTTGTTCTATTTGTCCATCTATACTAACCTCCATCAGGTTGCAAATTCAATATAATGTTTTTCTGCATCTAGCTCTGCAAAAATATTTCGGATTGTAGCAGTGTGTGGGACATGTTCTATTAGTCCATCTATTATAACCTCCACCAGGTTGCAAATTCAATATAATTTTTTTCTGCATCTACCTCTGACAAAATATTTCGGCTTGTAGCAGTGTGTGGGACTTGTTCTATTATTCCATCTATACTAACCTCCAAGAGGTTGCAAATTCAATATAATTTTTATCTGCATCTAGCTCTGAAAAATATTTGGGCTTCGGCTTGTAGCAATATGAGGGACTTGTTCTATTAGTCCATCTTTACTAACCTCCACCAGGTTGCAAATTCAATATAATTTTTATCTGCATCTAGCTCTGAAAAATATTTGGGCTTCGGATTGTAGCAGTGTGTGGGACTTGTTCTATTAGTCCATCTATACTAACCTCCACAAGGTTGCAAATTCAATATAATTTTTTTCTGCATCTAGCTCTGAAAAAATATTTCGGCTTGTTGCAGTGTGTGGGACTTGTTCTATTAGTCCATCTATACTAACCTCCACCAGATTGCAAATTCAATATAATTTTTTTCTGCATCTAGCTCTGAAAAAATATTTGGGCTTCGGCCTGTAGCAGTGTGTGGGACTTGTCCTATTAGTCCATCTATACTAACCTCCACCAGGTTGCAAATTCAATATAATTTTTTTCTGCATCTAGCTCTGAAAAAATATTTCGACTGGCAGCAGTGTGTGGGACTTGTTCTATTAGTCCATCTATACTAACCTCCACCAGGTTGCAAATTCAATATAATTTTTTTCTGCATCTAGCTCTGAAAAAATATTTCGGCTGGCAGCAGTGTGTGGGACTTGTTCTATTAGTCCATCTATACTAACCTTCACCAGGTTGCAAATTCAATATAATTTTTATCTGCATGTAGCTCTGAAAAATATTTGGGCATCGGCTTGTAGCAGTGTGTGGGACTTGTTCTATTAGTCCATCTATACTAACCTCCACCAGGTTTCAAATTCAATATAATTTTTTTCTGCATCTAGCTCTGAAAAAATATTTCGGCTTGTAGCAGTGTGTGGGACTTGTTCTATTAGTCCATCCATACTAACCTACACCAGGTTGCAAATTCAATATAATTTTTTTCTGCATCTAGCTCTGAAATAATGTTTCGGCTTGTAGCGGTGTGTGGGACTTGTTCTATTAGTCCATCTATACTAACCTCCACCAGGTTGCAAATTCAATATAATTTTTATCTGGATCTAGCTCTGAAAAAATATTTTGGCTTGTAGCGGTGTGTGGGACTTGTTCTATTAGTCCATCTACACTAGCCTCCACCAGGTTGCAAATTCAATATAATTTTTATCTGCATCTAGCTCTGAAAAATATTTGGGCTTCGGCTTGTAGCAGTGTGTGGGACTTGTTCTATTAGTCCATCTATACTAACCTCCACCAGGTTGCAAATTCAATATAATTTTTTTCTGCATCTACCTCTGAAAAAATATTTCAGCTTGTGGAAGTGTGTTGAACTTGTTCTATTAGTCCATCTATACTAACCTCCACCAGGTTGCAAATTCAATATAATTTTTATCTGCATCTAGCTCTGAAAAAATATTTCGGCTTCGGCTTGTAGCAGTGTGTGGGACTTGTTCTATTAGTCCATCTATACAAACGTCCACCAGGTTGCAAATTCAATATAATTTTTTTCTGCATCTACCTCTGAAAAAATATTTCGGCTTGTAGCAGTGTGTTGGACTTGTTCTATTAGTCCATCTATACTAACCTCCACCAGGTTGCAAATTCAATATAATTTTTATCTGCATCTAGCTCTGAAAAAATATTTGGGCTTCGGCTTGTAGCAGTGTGTGGGACTTGATCTATTTGTCCATCTATACTAACCTCCACAAGGTTGCAAATTCAATATAATTTTTTTCTGCATCCAGCTCTGAAAAAATATTTCGGCTTGTAGCAGTGTGTGGGACTTGTTCTATTAGTCCATCTATACTAACCTCCACCAGGTTGCAAATTCAATATAATTTTTATCTGCATCTAGCTCTGAAAAAATATTTGGGCTTCGGCTTGTAGCAGTGTGTGGGACTTGTTCTATTTGTCCATCTATACTAACCTCCATCAGGTTGCAAATTCAATATAATTCTTTTCTGCATCTAGCTCTGCAAAAATATTTCGGATTGTAGCAGTGTGTGGGACATGTTCTATTAGTCCATCTATTATAACCTCCACCAGGTTGCAAATTCAATATAATTTTTTTCTGCATCTACCTCTGACAAAATATTTCGGCTTGTAGCAGTGTGTGGGACTTGTTCTATTAGTCCATCTATACTAACCTCCAAGAGGTTGCAAATTCAATATAATTTTTATCTGCATCTAGCTCTGAAAAATATTTGGGCTTCGGCTTGTAGCAATATGAGGGACTTGTTCTATTAGTCCATCTTTACTAACCTCCACCAGGTTGCAAGTTCAATATAATTTTTATGTGCATCTAGCTCTGAAAAATATTTGGGCTTCGGATTGTAGCAGTGTGTGGGACTTGTTCTATTAGTCCATCTATACTAACCTCCACCAGGTTGCAAATTCAATATAATTTTTTTCTGCATCTAGCTCTGAAAAAATATTTCGGCTTGTGGCAGTGTGTGGGACTTGTTCTATTAGTCCATCTATACTAACCTCCACCAGATTGCAAATTCAATATAATTTTTTTCTGCATCTAGCTCTGAAAAAATATTTGGGCTTCAGCCTGTAGCAGTGTGTGGGACTTGTTCTATTAGTCCATCTATACTAACCTCCACCAGGTTGCAAATTCAATATAATTTTTTTCTGCATCTAGCTCTGAAAAAATATTTCGGCTTGTAGCAGTGTGTGGGACTTGTTCTAATAGTCCATCTATACTAACCTCCACCAGGTTGCAAATTCAATATAATTTTTAACTGCATCTAGCTCTGAAAAAATATTTGGTCTTCGGCCTGTAGCAGTGTGTGGGACTTGTTCTATTAGTCCATCTATACTAACCTCCACCAGGTTGCAAATTCAATATAATTTTTTTCTGCATCTAGCTCTGAAAAAATATTTCAGCTTGTAGCAGTGTGTGGGACTTGTTTTATTAGTCCATCTATACTAACCTCCACCAGGTTGCAAATTCAATATAATTTTTATTTGCATCTAGCACTGAAATAATATTTGGGATTCGGCTTGCAGCAGTGTGTGGGACTTGTTCTATTAGTCCATCTATACTAACCTCCACCAGGTTGCAAATTCAATATAATTTTTATCTGCATCTAGCTCTGAAAATATATTTTGGCTTGTAGCAGTGTGTGGGACTTGTTCTATTAGTCCATCTATACTAACCTCCACCAGGTTGCAAATTCAATATAATTTTTTTCTGCATCTAGCTCTGAAAAAATATTTCGGCTTGTAGCAGTGTGTGGGACTTGTTCTATTAGTCCATCTATACTAACCTCCACCAGATTGCAAATTCAATATAATTTTTTTCTGCATCTAGCTCTGAAAAAATATTTCGGCTTGTAGCCGTGTGTGGGACTTGTTCTATTAGTCCATCTATACTAACCTCCACCAGGTTGCAAATTCAATATAATTTTTATCTGCATCTAGCTCTGAAAAAATATTTGGGCTTCGGCTTGTAGCAGTGTGTGGGACTTGTTCTACTAGTCCATCTATACTATCCTCCACCAGATTGCAAATTCAATATAATTTTTTTCTGCATCTAGCTCTGAAAAAATATTTCGGCTTGTAGCAGTGTGTGGGACTTGTTCTATTAGTCCATCTATACTAACCTCCACCAGGTTGCAAATTCAATGTAATTTTTATCTGCATCTAGCTCTGAAAAAATATTTGGGCTTCGGCTTGTAGCAGTGTGTGGGACTTGTTCTATTAGTCCATCTATACTAACATCCACCAGGTTGCAAATTCAATATAATTTTTTTCTGCATCTGGCTCTGACAAAATATTTCGGCTTTTAGCAGTGTGTGGGACTTGTTCTATTAGTCCATCTATACTAACCTCCACCAGGTTGCAAATTCAATATAATTTTTTTCTGCATCTAGCTCTGAAAAAATATTTCGGCTTGTAGCAGTGTGTGGGACTTGTTCTATTAGTCCATCCATACTAACATCCACCAGATTGCAAATTCAATATAATTTTTTTCTGCATCTAGCTCTGAAAAAATATTTCGGCTTGTAGCAGTGTGTGGGACTTGTTCTATTAGTCCATCTATACTAACCTCCACCAGGTTGCAAATTCAATATAATTTTTATCTGCATCTAGCTCTGAAAAAATATTTGGGCTTCGGCTTGTAGCAGTGTGTGGGACTTGTTCTATTAGTCCATCTATACTAACCTCCACCAGGTTGCAAATTCAATATAATTTTTATCTGCATCTAGATCTGAAAAAATATTTGGGCTTCAGCTTGTAGCAGTGTGTGGGACTTGTTCTATTAGGTCATCTATACTAACCTCCACCAGGTTGCAAATTCAATACAATTTTTTTCTGCATCTAGCTCTAAAAAAATATTTCAGCTTGTAGCAGTGTGTGGGACTTGTTCTATTAGTCCATCTATACTAACCTCCACCAGGTTGCAAATTCAATATAATTTTTATTTGCATCTAGCTCTGAAAAAATATTTGGGCTTCGGCTTGTAGCAGTGTGTGGGACTTGTTATATTAGTCCATCTATACTAACCTCCACCAGGTTGCAAATTCAATATAATTTTTTTCTGCATCTAGCTCTGAAGAAATATTTCGGCTTGCAGCAGTGTGTGGGACTTGTTCTATTAGTCCATCTATACTAACCTCCACCAGGTTGCAAATTCAATATAATTTTTTTCTGCATCTAGCTCTGACAAAATATTTCAGCTTCTAGCAATGTGTGGGACTTGTTCTATTAGTCCATCTATACTAACCTCCACCAGGTTGCAAATTCAATATAATTTTTATCTGCATCTAGCTCTGAAAAAATATTTGGGCATAGGCTTGTAGCAGTGTGTGGGACTTGTTCTATTAGTCCATCTATACTAACCTCCACCAGGTTGCAAATTCAATATAATTTTTTTCTGCATCTAGCTCTGAAAAAATATTTCGGCTTGTAGCAGTGTGTGGGAATTTTTCTATTAGTCCATCCATACTAACCTCCACCAGGTTGCAAATTCAATATAATTTTTTTCTGCATCTAGCTCTGAAAAAATATTTCGGCTTGTAGCAGTGTGTGGGACTTGTTCTATTAGTCCATCTATACTAACCTCCACCAGGATGCAAATTCAATATAATTTTTATCTGCATCTAGCTCTGAAAAAATATTTGGGCTTCGGCTTGTAGCAGTGTGTGGGACTTGTTCTATTAGTCCATCTATACTAACCTCCACCAGGTTGCAAATTCAATATAATTTTTTTCTGCATCTACCTCTGAAAAAATATTTCGGCTTGTGGCAGTGTATTGAACTTGTTCTATTAGTCCATCTATACTAACCTCCACCAGGTTGCAAATTCAATATAATTTTTATCTGCATCTAGCTCTGAAAAAATATTTGGGCTTCGGCTTGTAGCAGTGTGTGGGACTTGTTCTGTTAGTCCATCTATACTAACCTCCACCAGTTTGCAAATTCAATATAATTTTTTTCTGCATCTAGCTCTAAAAAAATATTTTGGCTTGTAGCAGTGTGTGGGACTTGTTCTATTAGTCCATCTATACTAACCTCCACCAGGTTGCAAATTCAATATAATTTTTATCTGCATCTAGCTCTGAAAAAATATTTGGGCTTCGGCTTGTAGCAGTGTGTGGGACTTGTTCTATTAGTCCATCTATACTAACCTCCACCAGGTTGCAAATTCAATATAATTTTTTTCTGCATCTACCTCTGAAAAAATATTTCGGCTTGTAGCAGTGTATTGAACTTGTTCTATTAGTCCATCTATACTAACCTCCACCAGGTTGCAAATTCAATATAATTTTTATCTGCATCTAGCTCTGAAAAAATATTTGGGCTTCGGCTTGTAGCAGTGTGTGGGACTTGTTCTATTAGTCCATCTATATTAACCTTCACCAAGTTGCAAATTCAATATAATTTTTTTCTACATCTAGCTCTAAAAAAATATTTTGGCTTGTAGCAGTGTGTGGGACTTGTTCTATTAGTCCAACTATACTAACCTCCACCAGGTTGCAAATTCAATATAATTTTTTTCTGCATCTAGCTCTGAAAAAATATTTAGGCTTGTAGCAGTGTGTGGGACTTGTTCTATTAGTCCATCTATACTTACCTCCAGCAGATTGCAAATTCAATATAATTTTTTTCTGCATCTAGCTCTGAAAAAATATTTTGGCTTGTAGCAGTGCGTGGGACTTGTTCTATTAGTCCATCTATACTAACCTCCACCAGGTTGCAAATTCAATATTATTTTTATCTGCATCTAGCTCTGAAAAAATATTTGGGCTTCGGCTTGTAGCAGTGTGTGGGACTTGTTCTATTAGTCCATCTATACTAACCTCCACCAGATTGCAAATTCAATATAATTTTTATCTGCATCTAGCTCTGACAAAATATTTCGGCTTGTAGCAGTGTGTGGGACTTGTTCTATTAGTCCATCTATACTAACCTCCACCAGGTTGCAAATTCAATATAATTTTTATCTGCATCTAGCTCTGAAAAAATATTTGGGCATCGGCTTGTAGCAGTGTGTGGGACTTGTTCTATTAATCCATCTATACTAACCTCCACCAGGTTGCAAATTCAATATAATTTTTTTCTGCATCTAGCTCTGAAAAATATTTCGGCTTGTAGCAGTGTGTGGGACTTGTTCTATTAGTCCATTCATACTAACCTCCACCAGGTTGCAAATTCAGTATAATTTTTTTCTGCATCTAGCTCTGAAAAAATATTTCGGCTTGTAGCAGTGTGTGGGACTTGTTCTATTAGTCCATCTATACTAACATCCACCAGGTTGCAAATTCAATATAATTTTTATCTGCATCTAGCTCTGAAAAAATATTTGGACTTCAGCTTGTAGCAGTGTGTGGGACTTGTTCTATTAGTCCATCTATACTAACCTCCACCAGGTTGCAAATTCAATATAATTTTTATCTGCATCTAGCTCTGAAAAATATTTGGGCTTCGGCTTGTAGCAGTGTGTGGGACTTGTTCTATTAGTCCATCTATACTAACCTCCACCAGGTTGCAAATTCAATATAATTTTTTTCTGCATCTACCTCTGAAAAAATATTTTGGCTTGTAGCAGTGTATTGAACTTGTTCTATTAGTCCATCTATACTAACCTCCACCAGGTTGCAAATTCAATATAATTTTTATCTGCATCTAGCTCTGAAAAAATATTTGGGCTTCGGCTTGTAGCAGTGTGTGGGATTGTTCTATTAGTCCATCTATATTAACCTCCACCAAGTTGCAAATTCAATGTAATTTTTTTCTGCATCTAGCTCTAAAAAAATATTTTGGCTTGTAGCAGTGTGTGGGACTTGTTCTATTAGTCCAACTATACTAACCTCCACCAGGTTGCAAATTCAATATAATTTTTTTCTGCATCTAGCTCTGAAAAAATATTTAGGCTTGTAGCAGTGTGTGGGACTTGTTCTATTAGTCCATCTATACTAACCTCCAGCAGATTGCAAATTCAATATAATTTTTTTCTGCATCTAGCTCTGAAAAAATATTTCGGCTTGTAGCAGTGCGTGGGACTTGTTCTATTAGTCCATCTATGCTAACCTCCACCAGGTTGCAAATTCAATATTATTTTTATCTGCATCTAGCTCTGAAAAAATATTTGGGCTTCGGCTTGTAGCAGTGTGTGGGACTTGTTCTATTAGTCCATCTATACTAACCTCCACCAGATTGCAAATTCAATATAATTTTTATTTGCATCTAGCTCTGACAAAATATTTCGGCTTGTAGCAGTGTGTGGGACTTGTTCTATTAGTCCTTCTATACTAACCTCCACCAGGTTGCAAATTCAATATAATTTTTATCTGCATCTAGCTCTGAAAAAATATTTGGGCATCGGCTTGTAGCAGTGTGTGGGACTTGTTCTATTAATCCATCTATACTAACCTCCACCAGGTTGCAAATTCAATATAATTTTTTTCTGCATCTAGCTCTGAAAAATATTTCGGCTTGTAGCAGTGTGTGGGACTTGTTCTATTAGTCCATTCATACTAACCTCCACCATGTTGCAAATTCAATATAATTTTTTTCTGCATCTAGCTCTGAAAAAATATTTCGGCTTGTAGCAGTGTGTGGGACTTGTTCTATTAGTCCATCTATACTAACATCCACCAGGTTGCAAATTCAATATAATTTTTATCTGCATCTAGCTCTGAAAAAATATTTGGTCTTCAGCTTGTAGCAGTGTGTGGGACTTGTTCTATTAGTCCATCTATACTAACCTCCACCAGGTTGCAAATTCAATATAATTTTTATCTGCATCTAGCTCTGAAAAATATTTGGGCTTCGGCTTGTAGCAGTGTGTGGGACTTGTTCTATTAGTCCATCTATACTAACCTCCACCAGGTTGCAAATTCAATATAATTTTTTTCTGCATCTACCTCTGAAAAAATATTTCGGCTTGTGGCAGTGTGTTCAACTTGTTCTATTAGTCTATCTATACTAACCTCCACCAGGTTGCAAATTCAATATAATTTTTATCTGCATCTAGCTCTGAAAAAATATTTGGGCTTCGGCTTGTAGGAGTGTGTGGGACTTGTTCTATTAGTCCATCTATACAAACCTCCACCAGGTTGCAAATTCAATATAATTTTTTTCTGCATCTACCTCTGAAAAAATATTTCGGCTTCTAGCAGTGTGTGGGACTTGTTCTATTAGTCCATCTATACTAACCTCCACCAGGTTGCAAATTCAATATAATTTTTTTCTGCATCTACCTCTGAAAAAATATTTCGGCTTGTGGCAGTGTGTTGAACTTGTTCTATTAGTCCATCTATACTAACCTCCACCAGGTTGCAAATTCAATATAATTTTTTTCTGCATCTAGCTCTGAAAAAATATTTCGGCTTGTAGCAGTGTGTGGGACTTGTTCTATTAGTCCATCTATACTAACATCCACCAGGTTGCAAATTCAATATAATTTTTATCTGCATCTAGCTCTGAAAAAATATTTGGACTTCAGCTTGTAGCAGTGTGTGGGACTTGTTCTATTAGTCCATCTATACTAACCTCCACCAAGTTGCAAATTCAATATAATTTTTATCTGCATCTAGCTCTGAAAAATATTTGGGCTTCGGCTTGTAGCAGTGTGTGGGACTTGTTCTATTAGTCCATCTATACTAACCTCCACCAGGTTGCAAATTCAATATAATTTTTTTCTGCATCTACCTCTGAAAAAATATTTCGGCTTGTGGCAGTGTGTTGAACTTGTTCTATTAGTCTATCTATACTAACCTCCACCAGGTTGCAAATTCAATATAATTTTTATCTGCATCTAGCTCTGAAAAAATATTTGGGCTTCGGCTTGTAGCAGTGTGTGGGACTTGTTCTATTAGTCCATCTATACAAACCTCCACCAGGTTGCAAATTCAATATAATTTTTTTCTGCATCTACCTCTGAAAAAATATTTCGGCTTCTAGCAGTGTGTGGGACTTGTTCTATTAGTCCATCTATACTAACCTCCACCAGGTTGCAAATTCAATATAATTTTTTTCTGCATCTACCTCTGAAAAAATATTTCGGCTTGTGGCAGTGTGTTGAACTTGTTCTATTAGTCCATCTATACTAACCTCCACCAGGTTGCAAATTCAATATAATTTTTATCTGCATCTAGCTCTGAAAAAATATTTGGGCTTGTAGCGGTGTGTGGGACTTGTTCTATTAGTCCATCTATACTAACCTCCACCAGGTTGCAAATTCAATATAATTTTTATCTGCATCTAGCTCTGAAAAATATTTGGGCTTCGGCTTGTAGCAGTGTGTGGGACTTGTTCTATTAGTCCATCTATACTAACCTCCACCAGGTTGCAAATTCAATATAATTTTTTTCTGCATCTGCCTCTGAAAAAATATTTCGGCTTGTGGCAGTGTGTTGAACTTGTTCTATTAGTCCATCTATGCTAACCTCCACCAGGTTGCAAATTCAATATAATTTTTATCTGCATCTAGCTCTGAAAAAATATTTCGGCTTCGGCTTGTAGCAGTGTGTGGGACTTGTTCTATTAGTCCATCTATACAAACGTCAACCAGGTTGCAAATTCAATATAATTTTTTTCTGCATCTACCTCTGAAAAAATATTTCGGCTTGTAGCAGTGTGTTGGACTTGTTCTATTAGTCCATCTATACTAACCTCCACCAGGTTGCAAATTCAATATAATTTTTATCTGCATCTAGCTCTGAAAAAATATTTGGGCTTCGGCTTGTAGCAGTGTGTGGGACTTGATCTATTTGTCCATCTATACTAACCTCCACAAGGTTGCAAATTCAATATAATTTTTTTCTGCATCTAGCTCTGAAAAAATATTTCGGCTTGTAGCAGTGTGTGGGACTTGTTCTATTAGTCCATCTATACTAACCTCCACCAGGTTGCAAATTCAATATAATTTTTATCTGGATCTAGCTCTGAAAAAATATTTGGGCTTCGGCTTGTAGCAGTGTGTGGGACTTGTTCTATTTGTCCATCTATACTAACCTCCATCAGGTTGCAAATTCAATATAATTTTTTTCTGCATCTAGCTCTGCAAAAATATTTCGGATTGTAGCAGTGTGTGGGACATGTTCTATTAGTCCATCTATTATAACCTCCACCAGGTTGCAAATTCAATATAATTTTTTTCTGCATCTACCTCTGACAAAATATTTCGGCTTGTAGCAGTGTGTGGGACTTGTTCTATTAGTCCATCTATACTAACCTCCAAGAGGTTGCAAATTCAATATAATTTTTATATGCATCTAGCTCTGAAAAATATTTGGGCTTCGGCTTGTAGCAATGTGAGGGACTTGTTCTATTAGTCCATCTTTACTAACCTCCACCAGGTTGCAAATTCAATATAATTTTTATCTGCATCTAGCTCTGAAGAATATTTGGGCTTCGGATTGCAGCAGTGTGTGGGACTTGTTCTATTAGTCCATCTATACTAACCTCCACCAGGTTGCAAATTCAATATAATTTTTTTCTGCATCTAGCTCTGAAAAAATATTTCGGCTTGTGGCAGTGTGTGGGACTTGCTCTATTAGTCCATCTATGCTAACCTCCACCAGATTGCAAATTCAATATAATTTTTTTCTGCATCTAGCTCTGAATAAATATTTGGGCTTCGGCCTGTAGCAGTGTGTGGGACTTGTTCTATTAGTCCATCTATACTAACCTCCACCAGGTTGCAAATTCAATATAATTTTTTTCTGCATCTAGCTCTGAAAAAATATTTCGGCTGGCAGCAGTGTGTGGGACTTGTTCTATTAGTCCATCTATACTAACCTCCACCAGGTTGCAAATTCAATATAATTTTTATCTGCATCTAGATCTGAAAAAATATTTGGGCTTCAGCTTGTAGCGGTGTGTGGGACTTGTTCTATTAGTCCATCTATACTAACCTCCACCAGGTTGCAAATTCAATATAATTTTTTTCTGCATCTAGCTCTGAAAAAATATTTCAGCTTGTAGCAGTGTGTGGGACTTGTTCTATTAGTCCATCTATACTAACCTCCACCAGGTTGCAAATTCAATCTAATTTTTATTTGCATCTAGCACTGAAAAAATATTTGGGATTCGGCTTGTAGCAGTGTGTGGGACTTGTTCTATTAGTCCATCTATACTAACCTCCACCAGGTTGCAAATTCAATATTATTTTTATCTGCATCTAGCTCTGAAAAAATATTTGGACTTCAGCTTGTAGCAGTGTGTGGGACTTGTTGTATTAGTCCATCTATACTAACCTCCACCAGGTTGCAAATTCAATATAATTTTTATCTGCATCTAGCTCTGAAAAATATTTGGGCTTCGGCTTGTAGCAGTGTGTGGGACTTGTTCTATTAGTCCATCTATACTAATCTCCACCAGGTTGCAAATTCAATATAATTTTTTTCTGCATCTACCTCTGAAAAAATATTTCGGCTTGTAGCAGTGTATTGAACTTGTTCTATTAGTCCATCTATACTAACCTCCACCAGGTTGCAAATTCAATATAACTTTTATCTGCATCTAGCTCTGAAAAAATATTTGGGCTTCGGCTTGTAGCAGTGTGTGGGACTTGTTCTATTAGTCCATCTATATTAACCTCCACCAAGTTGCAAATTAAATATAATTTTTTTCTGCATCTAGCTCTAAAAAAATATTTTGGCTTGTAGCAGTGTGTGGGACTTGTTCTATAAGTCCAACTATACTAACCTCCACCAGGTTGCAAATTCAATATAATTTTTTTCTGCATCTAGCTCTGAAAAAATATTTAGGCTTGTAGCAGTGTGTGGGACTTGTTCTATTAGTCCATCTATACTAACCTCCAGCAGATTGCAAATTCAATATAATTTTTTTCTGCATCTAGCTCTGAAAAAATATTTCGGCTTGGAGCAGTGCGTGGGACTTGTTCTATTAGTCCATCTATACTAACCTCCACCAGGTTGCAAATTCAATATTATTTTTATCTGCATCTAGCTCTGAAAAAATATTTGGGCTTCGGCTTGTAGCAGTGTGTGGGACTTGTTCTATTAGTCCATCTATACTAACCTCCACCAGATTGCAAATTCAATATAATTTTTATCTGCATCTAGCTCTGACAAAATATTTCAGCTTGTAGCAGTGTGTGGGACTTGTTCTATTAGTCCATCTATACTAACCTCCACCAGGTTGCAAATTCAATATAATTTTTATCTGCATCTAGCTCTGAAAAAATATTTGGGCATCGGCTTGTAGCAGTGTGTGGGACTTGTTCTATTAATCCATCTATACTAACATCCACCAGGTTGCAAATTCAATATAATTTTTTTCTGCATCTAGCTCTGAAAAATATTTCGGCTTGTAGCAGTGTGTGGGACTTGTTCTATTAGTCCATTCATACTAACCTCCACCAGGTTGCAAATTCAATATAATTTTTTTCTGCATCTAGCTCTGAAAAAATATTTCGGCTTGTAGCAGTGTGTGGGACTTGTTCTATTAGTCCATCTATACTAACATCCACCAGGTTGCAAATTCAATATAATTTTTATCTGCATCTAGCTCTGAAAAAATATTTGGACTTCAGCTTGTAGCAGTGTGTGGGACTTGTTCTATTAGTCCATCTATAGTAACCTCCACCAGGTTGCAAATTCAATATAATTTTTATCTGCATCTAGCTCTGAAAAATATTTGGGCTTCGGATTGTAGCAGTGTGTGGGACTTGTTCTATTAGTCCATCTATACTAACCTCCACCAGGTTGCAAATTCAATATAATTTTTTTCTGCATCTACCTCTGAAAAAATATTTCGGCTTGTGGCAGTGTGTTGAACTTGTTCTATTAGTCTATCTATACTAACCTCCACCAGGTTGCAAATTCAATATAATTTTTATCTGCATCTAGCTCTGAAAAAATATTTGGGCTTCGGCTTGTAGCAGTGTGTGGGACTTGTTCTATTAGTCCATCTATACAAACCTCCACCAGGTTGCAAATTCAATATAATTTTTTTCTGCATCTACCTCTGAAAAAATATTTCGGCTTCTAGCAGTGTGTGGGACTTGTTCTATTAGTCCATCTATACTAACCTCCACCAGGTTGCAAATTCAATATAATTTTTTTCTGCATCTACCTCTGAAAAAATATTTCGGCTTGTGGCAGTGTGTTGAACTTGTTCTATTAGTCCATCTATACTAACCTCCACCAGGTTGCAAATTCAATATAATTTTTATCTGCATCTAGCTCTGAAAAAATTTTTGGGCTTGTAGCGGTGTGTGGGACTTGTTCTATTAGTCCATCTTTACTAACCTCCACCAGGTTGCAAATTCAATATAATTTTTATCTGCATCTAGCTCTGAAAAATATTTGGGCTTCGGCTTGTAGCAGTGTGTGGTACTTGTTCTATTTGTCCATCTATACTAACCTCCATCAGGTTGCAAATTCAATATAATTTTTTTCTGCATCTAGCTCTGCAAAAATATTTCGGATTGTAGCAGTGTGTGGGACATGTTCTATTAGTCCATCTATTATAACCTCCACCAGGTTGCAAATTCAATATAATTTTTTTCTGCATCTACCTCTGACAAAATATTTCGGCTTGTAGCAGTGTGTGGGACTTGTTCTATTAGTCCATCTATACTAACCTCCAAGAGGTTGCAAATTCAATATAATTTTTATATGCATCTAGCTCTGAAAAATATTTGGGCTTCGGCTTGTAGCAATGTGAGGGACTTGTTCTATTAGTCCATCTTTACTAACCTCCACCAGGTTGCAAATTCAATATAATTTTTATCTGCATCTAGCTCTGAAGAATATTTGGGCTTCGGATTGTAGCAGTGTGTGGGACTTGTTCTATTAGTCCATCTATACTAACCTCCACCAGGTTGCAAATTCAATATAATTTTTTTCTGCATCTAGCTCTGAAAAAATATTTCGGCTTGTGGCAGTGTGTGGGACTTGTTCTATTAGTCCATCTATACTAACCTCCACCAGATTGCAAATTCAATATAATTTTTTTCTGCATCTAGCTCTGAAAAAATATTTGGGCTTCGGCCTGTAGCAGTGTGTGGGACTTGTTCTATTAGTCCATCTATACTAACCTCCACCAGGTTGCAAATTCAATATAATTTTTTTCTGCATCTAGCTCTGAAAAAATATATCGGCTGGCAGCAGTGTGTGGGACTTGTTCTATTAGTCCATCTATACTAACCTCCACCAGGTTGCAAATTCAATCTAATTTTTATCTGCATCTAGATCTGAAAAAATATTTGAGCTTCAGCTTGTAGCGGTGTGTGGGACTTGTTCTATTAGTCCATCCATACTAACCTCCACCAGGTTGCAAATTCAATATAATTTTTTTCTGCATCCAGCTCTGAAAAAATATTTCGGCTTGTAGCAGTATGTGGGACTTGTTCTATTAGTCCTTCTATACTAACCTCCACCAGGTTGCAAATTCAATATAATTTTTATCTGCATCTAGCTCTGAAAAAATATTTGGGCTTCGGCTTGCAGCAGTGTGTGGGACTTGTTCTATTAGTCCATCTATACTAACCTCCACCAGGTTGCAAATTCAATATAATTTTTTTCTGCATCTAGCTCTGAAAAAATATTTCGGCTTGTAGCAGTGTGTGGGACTTGTTCTATTAGTCCATCTATACTAACCTCCACCAGGTTGCAAATTCAATATAATTTTTTTCTGCATCTAGCTCTGACAAAATATTTTGGCTTGTAGCAGTGTGTGGGACTTGTTCTATTAGTCCATCTATACTATCCTCCACCAGATTGTAAATTCAATATAATTTTCATCTGCATCTAGTTCTGAAAAAATATTTGGGCTTCGGCTTGTAGCAGTGTGTGGGACTAGTTCTATTAGTCCATCTATACTAACCTCCACCAGATTGCAAATTCAATATAATTTTTTTCTGCATCTAGCTCTGAAAAAATATTTTGTCTTGTAGCAGTGTGTGGGACTTGTTCTATTAGTCCATCTATACTAACCTCCACCAGGTTGCAAATTCAATATAATTTTTTTCTGCATCTAGCTCTGAAAAAATATTTCGGCTTGTAGCAGTGTGTGGGACTTGTTATATTAGTCCATCTATACTAACCTCCACCAGGTTGCAAATTCAATATAATTTTTATCTGCATCTAGCTCTGAAAAAATATCTGGACTTCGGCCTGTAGCAGTGTGTGGGACTTGTTCTATTAGTCCATCTATACTAACCTCCACCAGGTTGCAAATTCAATATAATTTTTTTCTGCATCTAGCTCTGAAAAAATATTTCGGCTGGCAGCAGTGTGTGGGACTTGTTCTATTAGTCCATCTATACTAACCTCCACCAGGTTGCAAATTCAATATAATTTTTATCTGCATCTAGATCTGCAAAAATATTTGGGCTTCAGCTGGTAGCAGTGTGTGGGACTTTTTCTTTTAGTCCATCTAAACTAACCTCCACCAGGTTGCAAATTCAATATAATTTTTTTCTGCATCTAGCTCTGAAAAAATATTTCAGCTTGTAGCAGTGTGTGGGACTTGTTCTATTAGTCCATCTATACTAACCTCCACCAGGTTGCAAATTCAATATAATTTTTATTTGCATCTAGCACTGAAAAAATATTTCGGATTCGGCTTGTAGCAGTGTGTGGGACTTTTTCTTTTAGTCCAGCTATACTAACCTCCACCAGGTTGCAAATTCAATATAATTTTTATCTGCATCTAGCTCTGAAAAAATATTTTGGCTTTTAGCAGTGTGTGGGACTTGTTCTATTAGTCCATCTATACTAACCTCCACCAGATTGTAAATTCAATATAATTTTTTTCTGCATCTAGCTCCGAAAAAATATTTCGGCTTGTAGCGGTGTGTGGGACTTGTTCTATTAGTCCATCTATACTAACCTCCATCAGGTTGCAAATTCAATATAATTTTTATCTGCATCTAGCTCTGAAAAAATATTTGGGCTTCGGCTTGTAGCAGTGTGTGGGACTTGTTCTATTAGTCCATCTATACTAACCTCCACCAGATTGCAAATTCAATATAATTTTTTTCTGCATCTAGCTCTGAAAAAATATTTCGGCTTGTAGCAGTGTGTGGGACTTGTTCTATTAGTCCATCTATACTAAACTCCACCAGGTTGCAAATTCAATATAATTTTTATCTGCATCTAGCTCTGAAAAAATATTTGGGCTTCGGCTTGTAGCAGTGTGTGGGACTTGTTCTATTAGTCCATCTATACTAACCTCCACCAGGTTGCAAATTCAATATAATTTTTTTCTGCATCTGGCTCTGACAAAATATATCGGCTTGTAGCAGTGTGTGTGCTTTGTTCTATTAGTCCATCTATACTCACCTCCACCAGGTTGCTAATTCAATATATTTTTTATCTGCATCTAGCTCTGAAAAAATATTTGGGCATCGGCTTGTAGCAGTGTGTGGGACTTGTTCTATTAGTCCATCTATACTAACCTCCACCAGGTTGCAAATTCAATATAATATTTTTCTGCATCTAGCTCTGAAAAAATATTTCGGCTTGTAGCAGTGTGTGAGACTTGTTCTATTAGTCCATCCATACTAACCTCCACCAGGTTGCAAATTCAATATAATTTTTTTCTGCATCCAGCTCTGAAAAAATATTTCGGCTTGTAGCAGTATGTGGGACTTGTTCTATTAGTCCATCTATACTAACCTCCACCAGGTTGCAAATTCAATATAATTTTTATCTGCATCTAGCTCTGAAAAAATATTTGGGCTTCGTCTTGTAGCAGTGTGTGGGACTTGTTCTATTAGTCCATCTATACTAACCTCCACCAGGTTGCAAATTCAATATAATTTTTATCTGCATCTAGATCTGAAAAAATATTTGGGCTTCAGCTTGTAGCAGTGTGTGGGACTTGTTCTATTAGTCCATCTATACTAACCTCCACCAGGTTGCAAATTCAATATAATATTTTTCTGCATCTATTTCTGAAAAAATATTTCAGCTTGTAGCAGTGTGTGGGACTTGTTCTATTAGTCCATCTATACTAACCTCCACCAGGTTGCAAATTCAATATAATTTTTATTTGCATCTAGCACTGAAAAAATATTTGGGATTCGGCTTGTAGCAGTGTGTGGGACTTGTTCTATTAGTCCATCTATACTAACCTCCACCAGGTTGCAAATTCAATATAATTTTTATCTGCATCTAGCTCTGAAAAAATATTTGGGCTTCGGCTTCTAGCAGTGTGTGGGACCTGTTCTATTAGTCCATCTATATTAACCTCCACCAGGTTGCAAATTCATTATAATTTTTTTCTGCATCTAGCTCTGAAAAAATATTTCGGCTTGTAGCAGTGTGTGGGACTTGTTCTATTAGTCCATCTATACTAACCTCCACCAGGTTGCAAATTCAATATAATTTTTTTCTACATCTAGCTCTGACATAATACTTCGGCTTCTAGCAGTGTGTGGGACTTGTTCTTTTAGTCCATCTATACTAACCTCCACCAGGTTGCAAATTCATTATAATTTTTTTCTGCATCTAGCTCTGAAAAAATATTTCGGCTTGTAGCAGTGTGTGGGACTTGTTCTATTAGTCCATCCATACTAACCTCCACCAGGTTGCAAATTCAATATAATTTTTTTCTGCATCTAGCTTTGAAAAAATATTTCGGCTTGTAGCAGTGTGTGGGACTTGTTCTATTAGTCCATCTATACTAACCTCCACCAGGTTGCAAATTCAATATAATTTTTATCTGCATCTAGCTCTGAGAAAATATTTGGGCTTCGGCTTGTAGCAGTGTGTGGGACTTGTTCTATTAGTCCATCTATACTAACCTCCACCAGGTTGCAAATTCAATATAATTTTTATCTGCATCTAGCTCTGAAAAATATTTGGGCTTCGGCTTGTAGCAGTGTGTGGGACTTGTTCTATTAGTCCATCTATACTAACCTCCACCAGGTTGCAAATTCAATATAATTTTTTTCTGCATCTACCTCTGAAAAAATATTTCGGCTTGTGGCAGTGTATTGAACTTGTTCTATTAGTCCATCTATACTAACCTCCACCAGGTTGCAAATTCAATATCATTTTTATCTGCATCTAGCTCTGAAAAAAATATTTGGGCTTCGGCTTGTAGCAGTGTGTGGGACTTGTTCTATTACTCCATCTATACTAACCTCCACCAGGTTGCAAATTCAATATAATTTTTTTCTGCATCTAGCTCTGAAAAAATATTTTGGCTTGTAGCAGTGTGTGGGACTTGTTCTATTAGTCCATCTATACTAACCTCCACCAGGTTGCAAATTCAATATAATTTTTTTCTGCATCTAGCTCTGAAAAAATATTTAAGCTTGTAGCAGTGTGTGGGACTTGTTCTATTAGTCCATCTATACTAACCTCCACCAGATTGCAAATTCAATATAATTTTTTTCTGCAGCTAGCTCTGAAAAAATATTTCGGCTTGTAGCAGTGTGTGGGACTTGTTCTATTAGTCCATCTATACTAACCTCCACCAGGTTGCAAATTCAATATAATTTTTATCAGCATCTAGCTCTGAAAAAATATTTGGGCTTTTAGCAGTGTGTGGGACTTGTTCTATTAGTCCATCTATACTAACCTCCACCAGGTTGCAAATTCAATATAATTTTTATCTGCATCTAGCTCTGAAGAAATATTTGGGCTTTGGCTTGTAGCAGTGTGTGGGACTTGTTCTATTAGTCCATCTATACTAACCTCCACCAGATTGCAAATTCAATATAATTTTTTTCTGCATCTAGCTCTGAAAAAATATTTCGGCTTGTAGCAGTGTGTGGGACTTGTTCTATTAGTCCATCTATACTAACCTCCACCAGGTTGCAAATTCAATATAATTTTTATCTGCATCTAGCTCTGAAAAAATATTTGGGCTTCGGCTTGTAGCAGTGTGTGGGACTTGTTCTATTAGTCCATCTATGCTAACCTCCACCAGGTTGCAAATACAATATAATTTTTATCTGCATCTAGCTCTGAAAAATATTTGGGCTTCGGCTTGTAGCAGTGTGTGGGACTTGTTCTATTAGTCCATCTATACTAACCTCCACCAGGTTGCAAATTCAATATAATTTTTTTCTGCATCTAGCTCTGAAAAAATATTTCGGCTGGCAGCAGTGTGTGGGACTTGTTCTATTAGTCCATCTATACTAACCTCCACCAGGTTGCAAATTCAATATAATTTTTATCTGCATCTAGATCTGAAAAAATATTTGGGCTTCAGCTTGTAGCAGTGTGTGGGACTTGTTCTATTAGTCCATCTATACTAACCTCCACCAGGTTGCAAATTCAATATAATTTTTTTCTGCATCTAGCTCTGAAAAAATATTTCAGCTTGTAGCAGTGTGTGGGACTTGTTCTATTAGTCCATCTATACTAACCTCCACCAGGTTACAAATTCAATATAATTTTTATTTGCATCTAGCACTGAAAAAATATTTGGGATTCGGCTAGTAGCAGTGTGTGGGACTTGTTCTATTAGTCCATCTATACTAACCTCCACCAGGTTGCAAATTCAATATAATTTTTATCTGCATCTAGGTCTGAAAAAATATTTCGGCTTGTAGCAGTGTGTGGGACTTGTTCTATTAGTCCATCTATACTAACCTCCACCAGCTAGCAAATTCAATATAATTTTTATCTGCATCTAGCTCTGAAAAAATATTTGGGCTTCGGCTTGTAGCAGTGTGTGGGACTTGTTCTATTAGTCCATCTATACTAACCTCCACCAGATTGCAAATTCAATATAATTTTTTTCTGCATCTAGCTCTGAAAAAATATTTCGGCTTGTAGCAGTGTGTGGGACTTGTTCTATTAGTCCATCTATACTAACCACCACCAGGTTGCAAATTCAATATAATTTTTATCTGCATCTAGCTCTGAAAAAATATTTGGGCTTCGGCTTGTAGCAGTGTGTGGGACTTGTTCTATTAGTCCATCTATACTAACCTCCACCAGGTTGCAAATTCAATATAATTTTTTTCTGCATCTGGCTCTGACAAAATATATCGGCTTGTAGCAGTGTGTGTGCTTTGTTCTATTAGTCCATCTATACTAACCCCCACCAGGTTGCTAATTCAATATAATTTTTATCTGCATCTAGCTCTGAAAAAATATTTGGGCATCGGCTTGTAGCAGTGTGTGGGACTTGTTCTATTAGTCCATCTATACTAACCTCCACCAGGTTGCAAATTCAATATAATTTTTTTCTGCATCTAGCTCTGAAAAAATATTTCGGCTTGTAGCAGTGTGTGGGACTTGTTGTATTAGTCCATCCATACTAACCTCCGCCAGGTTGCAAATTCAATATAATTTTTTTCTGCATCCAGCTCTGAAAAAATATTTCGGCTTGTAGCAGTATGTGGGACTTGTTCTATTAGTCCATCTATACTAACCTCCACCAGGTTGCAAATTCAATATAATTTTTATCTGCATCTAGCTCTGAAAAAATATTTGGGCTTCGTCTTGTAGCAGTGTGTGGGACTTGTTCTATTAGTCCATCTATACTAACCTCCACCAGGTTGCAAATTCAATATAATGTTTATCTGCATCTAGATCTGAAAAAACATTTGGGCTTCAGCTTGTAGCAGTGTGTGGGACTTGTTCTATTAGTCCATCTATACTAACCTCCACCAGGTTGCAAATTCAATATAATATTTTTCTGCATCTATCTCTGAAAAAATATTTCAGCTTGTAGCAGTGTGTGGGACTTGTTCTATTAGTCGATCTATACTAACCTCCACAAGGTTGCAAATTCAATATAATTTTTATTTGCATCTAGCACTGAAAAAATATTTGGGATTCGGCTTGTAGCAGTGTGTGGGACTTGTTCTATTAGTCCATCTATACTAACCTCCACCAGGTTGCAAATTCAATATAATTTTTATCTGCATCTAGCTCTGAAAAAATATTTGGGCTTCGGCTTCTAGCAGTGTGTGGGACCTGTTCTATTAGTCCATCTATACTAACCTCCACCAGGTTGCAAATTCAATATAATTTTTTTCTGCATCTAGCTCTGAAAAAATATTTCGGCTTGGAGCAGTGTGTGGGACTTGTTCTATTAGTCCATCTATACTAACCTCCACCAGGTTGCAAATTCAATATAATTTTTTTCTGCATCTAGCTCTGACAAAATATTTCTGTTCTAGCAGTGTGTGGGACTTGTTCTATTAGTCCATCTATACTAACCTCCACCAGGTTGCAAATTCAATATAATTTTTATCTGCATCTAGCTCTGAAAAAATATTTCAGCTGGCAGCAGTGTGTGGGACTTGTTCTATTAGTCCATCTATACTAACCTCCACCAGGTTGCAAATTCAATATAATTTTTATCTGCATCTAGATCTGAAAAAATATTTGGGCTTCAGCTTGTAGCAGTGTGTGGGACTTGTTCTATTAGTCCATCTATACTAACCTCCACCAGGTTGCAAATTCAATATAATTTTTATCTGCATCTAGCTCTGAAAAAATATTTTGGCTTTTAGCAGTGTGTGGGACTTGTTCTATTAGTCCATCTATACTAACCTCCATCAGGTTGCAAATTCAATATAATTTTTTTCTGCATCTAGCTCTGAAAAAATATTTCGGCTTGGAGCAGTGTGTGGGACTTGTTCTATTAGTCCATCTATACTAACCTCCACCAGGTTGCAAATTCAATATAATTTTTATCTGCATCTAGATCTGAAAAAATATTTGGGCTTCGGCTTGTAGCAGTGTGTGGGACTTGTTCTATTAGTCCATCTATAGTAACCTCCACCAGATTGCAAATTCAATATCATTTTTTTCTGCATCTAGCTCTGAAAAAATATTTCGGCTTGTAGCAGTGTGTGGGACTTGTTCTATTAGTCCATCTATACTAACGTCCACCAGGTTGCAAATTCAATATAATTTTTATCTGCATCTAGCTCTGAAAAAATATTTGGGCTTCGGCTTGTAGCAGTGTGTGGGACTTGTTCTATTAGTCCATCTATACTAACCTCCACCAGGTTGCAAATTCAATATAATTTTTTTCTGCATCTGGCTCTGACAAAATATATCGGCTTGTAGCAGTGTGTGTGCTTTGTTCTATTAGTACATCTATACTAACCTCCACCAGGTTGCTAATTCAATATAATTTTTATCTGCATCTAGCTATGAAAAAATATTTTGGCATCGGCTTGTAGCAGTGTGTGGGTCTTGTTCTATTAGTCCATCTATACTAACCTCCACCAGGTTGCAAATTCAATATAATTTTTTTCTGCATCTAGCTCTGAAAAAATATTTCGGCTTGTAGCAGTGTGTGAGACTTGTTCTATTAGTCCATCCATACTAACCTCCACCAGGTTGCAAATTCAATATAATTTTTTTCTGCATCCAGCTCTAAAAAAATATTTCGGCTTGTAGCAGTATGTGGGACTTGTTCTACTAGTCCATCTATACTAACCTCCACCAGGTTGCAAATTCAATATAATTTTTATCTGCATCTAGCTCTGAAAAAATATTTGGGCTTCGTCTTGTAGCAGTGTGTGGGACTTGTTCTATTAGTCCATCTATACTAACCTCCACCAGGTTACAAATTCAATATAATTTTTATCTGCATCTAGATCTGAAAAAATATTTGGGCTTCAGCTTGTAGCAGTGTGTGGGACTTGTTCTATTAGTCCATCTATACTAACCTCCACCAGGTTGCAAATTCAATATAATATTTTTCTGCATCTATCTCTGAAAAAATATTTCAGCTTGTAGCAGTGTGTGGGACTTGTTCTATTAGTCCATCTATACTAACCTCCACCAGGTTGCAAATTCAATATAATTTTTATTTGCATCTAGCACTGAAAAAATATTTGGGATTCGGCTTGTAGCAGTGTGTGGGACCTGTTCTATTAATCCATCTATACTAACCTCCACCAGGTTGCAAATTCAATATAATTTTTTTCTGCATCTAGCTCTGAAAAAATATTTCGGCTGGCAGCAGTGTGTGGGACTTGTTCTATTAGTCCATCTATACTAACCTCCACCAGGTTGCAAATTCAATATAATTTTTATCTGCATCTAGATCTGAAAAAGTATTTGGGCTTCAGCTTGTAGCAGTGTGTGGGACTTGTTCTATTAGTCCATCTATACCATCCTCCACAAGGTTGCAAATTCAATATAATTTTTTTCTGCATCTAGCTCTGAAAAAATATTTCAGCTTGTAGCAGTGTGTGGGACTTGTTCTATTAGTCCATCTATACTAAACTCCACCAGGTTGCAAATTCAATATAATTTTTATTTGCATCTAGCACTGAAAAATTATTTGGGATTCGGCTTGTAGCAGTGTGTGGGACTTGTTCTATTAGTCCATCTATACTAACCTCCACCAGGTTGCAAATTCAATATAATTTTTATCTGCATCTAGCTCTGAAAAAATATATTGGCTTGTAGCAGTGTGTGGGACTTGTTCTATTAGTCCATCTATACTAGCCTCCATCAGGTTGCAAATTCAATATAATTTTTTTCTGCATCTAGCTCTGAAAAAATATATCGGCTTGGAGCAGTGTGTGGGACTTGTTCTATTAGTCCATCTATACTAACCTCCACAAGATTGCAAATTCAATATAATTTTTTTCTGCATCTAGCTCCGAAAAAATATTTCGGCTTGTAGCAGTGTGTGGGACTTGTTCTATTAGTCCATCTATACTAACCTCCACCAGCTTGCAAATTCAATATAATTTTTATCTGCATCTAGCTCTGAAAAAATATTTGGGCTTCGGCTTGTAGCAGTGTGTGGGACTTGTTCTATTAGTCCATCTATACTAACCTCCACCAGATTGCAAATTCAATATAATTTTTTTCTGCATCTAGCTCTGAAAAAATATTTCGGCTTGTAGCAGTGTGTGGGACTTGTTCTATTAGTCCATCTATACTAACCTCCACCAGGTTGCAAATTCAATATAATTTTTATCTGCATCTAGCTCTGAAAAAATATTTGGGCTTCGGCTTGTAGCAGTGTGTGGGACTTTTTCTATTAGTCCATCTATACTAACCTCCACCAGGTTGCAAATTCAATATAATTTTTTTCTGCATCTGGCTCTGACAAAATATATCGGCTTGTAGCAGTGTGTGTGCTTTGTTCTATTAGTCCATCTATACTAACCTCCACCAGGTTGCTAATTCAATATAATTTTTATCTGCATCTAGCGCTGAAAAAATATTTGGGCATCGGCTTGTAGCAGTGTGTGGGACTTGTTCTATTAGTCCATCTATACTAACCTCCACCAGGTTGCAAATTCAATATAATTTTTTTCTGCATCTAGCTCTGAAAAAATATTTCGGCTTGTAGCAGTGTGTGAGACTTGTTCTATTAGTCCATCCATACTAACCTCCACCAGGTTGCAAATTCAATATAATTTTTTTCTGCATCCAGCTCTGAAAAAATATTTCGGCTTGTAGCAATATGTGGGACTTGTTCTATTAGTCCATCTATACTAACCTCCACCAGGTTGCAAATTCAATATAATTTTTATCTGCATCTAGCTCTGAAAAAATATTTGGGCTTCGGCTTGTAGCAGTGTGTGGGACTTGTTCTATTACTCCATCTATACTAACCTCCACCAGGTTGCAAATTCAATATAATTTTTTTCTGCATCTAGCTCTGAAAAAATATTTTGGCTTGTAGCAGTGTGTGGGACTTGTTCTATTAGTCCATCTATACTAACCTCCACCAGGTTGCAAATTCAATATAATTTTTTTGTGCATCTAGCTCTGAAAAAATATTTAGGCTTGTAGCAGTGTGTGGGACTTGTTCTATTAGTCCATCTATACTAACCTCCACCAGATTGCAAATTCAATATAATTTTTTTCTGCAGCTAGCTCTGAAAAAATATTTGGGCTTTTAGCAGTGTGTGGGACTTGTTCTATTAGTCCATCTATACTAACCTCCACCAGGTTGCAAATTCAATATAATTTTTTTCTGCATCTAGCTCTGAAAAAATATTTCGGCTGGCAGCAGTGTGTGGGACTTGTTCTATTAGTCCATCTATACTAACCTCCACCAGGTTGCAAATTCAATATAATTTTTATCTGCATCTAGATCTGAAAAAGTATTTGGGCTTCAGCTTGTAGCAGTGTGTGGGACTTGTTCTATTAGTCCATCTATACTAACCTCCACAAGGTTGCAAATTCAATATAATTTTTTTCTGCATCTAGCTCTGAAAAAATATTTCAGCTTGTAGCAGTGTGTGGGACTTGTTCTATTAGTCCATCTATACTAACCTCCACCAGGTTGCAAATTCAATATAATTTTTATTTGCATCTAGCACTGAAAAATTATTTGGGATTCGGCTTGTAGCAGTGTGTGGGACTTGTTCTATTAGTCCATCTATACTAACCTCCACCAGGTTGCAAATTCAATATAATTTTTATCTGCATCTAGCTCTGAAAAAATATATTGGCTTGTAGCAGTGTGTGGGACTTGTTCTATTAGTCCATCTATACTAGCCTCCATCAGGTTGCAAATTCAATATAATTTTTTTCTGCAACTAGCTCTGAAAAAATATATCGGCTTGGAGCAGTGTGTGGGACTTGTTCTATTAGTCCATCTATACTAACCTCCACAAAATTGCAAATTCAATATAATTTTTTTCTGCATCTAGCTCCGAAAAAATATTTCGGCTTGTAGCAGTGTGTGGGACTTGTTCTATTAGTCCATCTATACTAACCTCCACCAGCTTGCAAATTCAATATAATTTTTATCTGCATCTAGCTCTGAAAAAATATTTGGGCTTCGGCTTGTAGCAGTGTGTGGGACTTGTTCTATTAGTCCATCTATACTAACCTCCACCAGATTGCAAATTCAATATAATTTTTTTCTGCATCTAGCTCTGAAAAAATATTTCGGCTTGTAGCAGTGTGTGGGACTTGTTCTATTAGTCCATCTATACTAACCTCCACCAGGTTGCAAATTCAATATAATTTTTATCTGCATCTAGCTCTGAAAAAATATTTGGGCTTCGGCTTGTAGCAGTGTGTGGGACTTTTTCTATTAGTCCATCTATACTAACCTCCACCAGGTTGCAAATTCAATATAATTTTTTTCTGCATCTGGCTCTGACAAAATATATCGGCTTGTAGCAGTGTGTGTGCTTTGTTCTATTAGTCCATCTATACTAACCTCCACCAGGTTGCTAATTCAATATAATTTTTATCTGCATCTAGCTCTGAAAAAATATTTGGGCATCGGCTTGTAGCAGTGTGTGGGACTTGTTCTATTAGTCCATCTATACTAACCTCCACCAGGTTGCAAATTCAATATAATTTTTTTCTGCATCTAGCTCTGAAAAAATATTTCGGCTTGTAGCAGTGTGTGAGACTTGTTCTATTAGTCCATCCATACTAACCTCCACCAGGTTGCAAATTCAATATAATTTTTTTCTGCATCCAGCTCTGAAAAAATATTTCGGCTTGTAGCAATATGTGGGACTTGTTCTATTAGTCCATCTATACTAACCTCCACCAGGTTGCAAATTCAATATAATTTTTATCTGCATCTAGCTCTGAAAAAATATTTGGGCTTCGTCTTGTAGCAGTGTGTGGGACTTGTTCTATTAGTCCATCTATACTAACCTCCACCAGGTTGCAAATTCAATATAATTTTTATCTGCATCTAGATCTGAAAAAATATTTGGGCTTCAGCTTGTAGCAGTGTGTGGGACTTGTTCTATTAGTCCATCTATACTAACCTCCACCAGGTTGCAAATTCAATATAATATTTTTCTGCATCTATCTCTGAAAAAATATTTCAGCTTGTAGCCGTGTGTGGGACTTGTTCTATTAGTCCATCTATACTAACCTCCACAAGGTTGCAAATTCAATATAATTTTTATTTGCATCTAGCACTGAAAAAATATTTGGGATTCGGCTTGTAGCATTGTGTGGGACTTGTTCTATTAGTCCATCTATACTAACCTCCCACCAGGTTGCAAATTCAATATAATTTTTATCTGCCTCTAGCTCTGAAAAAATATTTGGGCTTCGGCTTCTAGCAGTGTGTGGGACCTGTTCTATTAGTCCATCTATACTAACCTCCACCAGGTTGCAAATTCAATATAATTTTTTTCTGCATCTAGCTCTGAAAAAATATTTCGGCTTGTAGCAGTGTGTGGGACTTGTTCTATTAGTCCATCCATACTAACCTCCACCAGGTTGCAAATTCAATATAATTTTTTTCTGCATCTAGCTCTGAAAAATATTTCGGCTTGTAGCAGTGTGTGGGACTTGTTCTATTAGTCCATCTATACTAACCTCCACCAGGTTGCAAATTCAATATAATTTTTATCTGCATCTAGCTCTGAAAAAATATTTGGGCTTCGGCTTGTAGCAGTGTGTGGGACTTGTTCTATTAGTCCATCTATACTAACCTCCACCAGGTTGCAAATTCAATATAATTTTTTTCTGCATCTAGCTCTGAAAAAATATTTTGGCTTGTAGCAGTGTGTGGGACTTGTTCTATTAGTCCATCTATACTAACCTCCACCAGGTTGCAAATTCAATATAATTTTTATCTGCATCTAGCTCTGAAAAAATATTTGGGCTTCGGCTTGTAGCAGTGTGTGGGACTTGTTCTATTAGTCCATCTATGCTAACCTCCAACAGGTTGCAAATTCAATATAATTTTTATCTGCATCTAGCTCTGAAAAATATTTGGGCTTCGGCTTGTAGCAGTGTGTGGGACTTGTTCTATTAGTCCATCTAT
Source organism: Phyllobates terribilis (assembly GCF_046119375.1). Classification (NCBI taxonomy): domain Eukaryota; kingdom Metazoa; phylum Chordata; class Amphibia; order Anura; family Dendrobatidae; genus Phyllobates; species Phyllobates terribilis. Next base: position 262,788,029 of record NW_027362768.1, read on the forward strand.
ACTAACCTCCACCAGGTTGCAAATTCAATATAATTTTTATCTGCATCTAGATCTGAAAAAATATTTGGGCTTCAGCTTGTAGCAGTGTGTGGGACTTGTTCTATCAGTCCATCTATACTAACCTCCACCAGGTTGCAAATTCAATATATTTTTTTTCTGCATCTAGCTCTGAAAAAATATTTCAGCTTGTAGCAGTGTGTGGGACTTGTTCTATTAGTCCATCTATACTAACCTCCACCAGGTTGCAAATTCAATATAATTTTTATTTGCATCTAGCACTGAAAAAATATTTGGGATTCGGCTTGTAGTAGTGTGTGGGACTTGTTCTATTAGTCCATCTATACTAACCTCCACCAGGTTGCAAATTCAATATAATTTGTATCTGCATCTAGCTCTGAAAAAATATTTGGGCTTCGGCTTCTAGCAGTGTGTGGGACTTGTTCTATTAGTCCATCTATACTAACCTCCACCAGGTTGCAAATTCAATATAATTTTTTTCTGCATCTAGCTCTGAAAAAATATTTCGGCTTGTAGCAGTGTGTGGGACTTGTTCTATTAGTCCATCTATACTAACCTCCACCAGGTTGCAAATTCAATATAATTTTTTTCTGCATCTAGCTCTGACAAAATATTTCGGCTTCTAGCAGTGTGTGGGACTTGTTCTATTAGTCCATCTATACTAACCTCCACCAGGTTGCAAATTCAATATAATTTTTATGTGCATCTAGCTCTGAAAAAATATTTGGGCATCGGCTTGTAGCAGTGTGTGGGACTAGTTCTATTAGTCCATCTATACTAACCTCCACCAGGTTGCAAATTCAATATAATTTTTTCTGCATCTAGCTCTGAAAAAATATTTCGGCTTGTAGCAGTGTGTGGGACTTGTTCTATTAGTCCATCCATTTTTATCTGCATCTAGCTCTGAAAAAATATTTGGGCTTCAGCTTGTAGCAGTGTGTGGGACTTGTTCTATCAGTCCATCTATACTAACCTCCACCAGGTTGCAAATTCAATATATTTTTTTTCTGCATCTAGCTCTGAAAAAATATTTCGGCTTGTAGCAGTGTGTGGGACTTGTTCTATTAGTCCATCCATACTAACCTCCACCAGGTTGCAAATTCAATATAATTTTTTTCTGCATCTAGCTCTGAAAAATATTTCGGCTTGTAGCAGTGTGTGGGACTTGTTCTATTAGTCCATCTATACTAACCTCCACCAGGTTGCAAATTCAATATAATTTTTATCTGCATCTAGCTCTGAAAAAATATTTGGGCTTCGGCTTGTAGCAGTGTGTGGGACTTGTTCTATTAGTCCATCTATACTAACCTCCACCAGGTTGCAAATTCAATATAATTTTTTTCTGCATCTAGCTCTGAAAAAATATTTTGGCTTGTAGCAGTGTGTGGGACTTGTTCTATTAGTCCATCTATACTAACCTCCACCAGGTTGCAAATTCAATATAATTTTTATCTGCATCTAGCTCTGAAAAAATATTTGGGCTTCGGCTTGTAGCAGTGTGTGGGACTTGTTCTATTAGTCCATCTATGCTAACCTCCACCAGGTTGCAAATTCAATATAATTTTTATCTGCATCTAGCTCTGAAAAATATTTGGGCTTCGGCTTGTAGCAGTGTGTGGGACTTGTTCTATTAGTCCATCTATACTAACCTCCACCAGGTTGCAAATTCAATATAATTTTTATCTGCATCTAGATCTGAAAAAATATTTGGGCTTCAGCTTGTAGCAGTGTGTGGGACTTGTTCTATCAGTCCATCTATACTAACCTCCACCAGGTTGCAAATTCAATATATTTTTTTTCTGCATCTAGCTCTGAAAAAATATTTCAGCTTGTAGCAGTGTGTGGGACTTGTTCTATTAGTCCATCTATACTAACCTCCACCAGGTTGCAAATTCAATATAATTTTTATTTGCATCTAGCACTGAAAAAATATTTGGGATTCGGCTTGTAGTAGTGTGTGGGACTTGTTCTATTAGTCCATCTATACTAACCTCCACCAGGTTGCAAATTCAATATAATTTGTATCTGCATCTAGCTCTGAAAAAATATTTGGGCTTCGGCTTCTAGCAGTGTGTGGGACTTGTTCTATTAGTCCATCTATACTAACCTCCACCAGGTTGCAAATTCAATATAATTTTTTTCTGCATCTAGCTCTGAAAAAATATTTCGGCTTGTAGCAGTGTGTGGGACTTGTTCTATTAGTCCATCTATACTAACCTCCACCAGGTTGCAAATTCAATATAATTTTTTTCTGCATCTAGCTCTGACAAAATATTTCGGCTTCTAGCAGTGTGTGGGACTTGTTCTATTAGTCCATCTATACTAACCTCCACCAGGTTGCAAATTCAATATAATTTTTATGTGCATCTAGCTCTGAAAAAATATTTGGGCATCGGCTTGTAGCAGTGTGTGGGACTAGTTCTATTAGTCCATCTATACTAACCTCCACCAGGTTGCAAATTCAATATAATTTTTTCTGCATCTAGCTCTGAAAAAATATTTCGGCTTGTAGCAGTGTGTGGGACTTGTTCTATTAGTCCATCCATTTTTATCTGCATCTAGCTCTGAAAAAATATTTGGGCTTCAGCTTGTAGCAGTGTGTGGGACTTGTTCTATCAGTCCATCTATACTAACCTCCACCAGGTTGCAAATTCAATATATTTTTTTTCTGCATCTAGCTCTGAAAAAATATTTCAGCTTGTAGCAGTGTGTGGGACTTGTTCTATTAGTCCATCTATACTAACCTCCACCAGGTTGCAAATTCAATATAATTTTTATTTGCATCTAGCACTGAAAAAATATTTGGGATTCGGCTTGTAGCAGTGTGTGGGACTTGTTCTATTAGTCCATCTATACTAACCTCCACCAGGTTGCAAATTCAATATAATTTGTATCTGCATCTAGCTCTGAAAAAATATTTGGGCTTCGGCTTCTAGCAGTGTGTGGGACTTGTTCTATTAGTCCATCTATACTAACCTCCACCAGGTTGCAAATTCAATATAATTTTTTTCTGCATCTAGCTCTGAAAAAATATTTCGGCTTGTAGCAGTGTGTGGGACTTGTTCTATTAGTCCATCTATACTAACCTCCACCAGGTTGCAAATTCAATATAATTTTTTTCTGCATCTAGCTCTGACAAAATATTTCGGCTTCTAGCAGTGTGTGGGACTTGTTCTATTAGTCCATCTATACTAACCTCCACCAGGTTGCAAATTCAATATAATTTTTATGTGCATCTAGCTCTGAAAAAATATTTGGGCATCGGCTTGTAGCAGTGTGTGGGACTTGTTCTATTAGTCCATCTATACTAACCTCCACCAGGTTGCAAATTCAATATAATTTTTTCTGCATCTAGCTCTGAAAAAATATTTCGGCTTGTAGCAGTGTGTGGGACTTGTTCTATTAGTCCATCCATTTTTATCTGCATCTAGCTCTGAAAAAATATTTGGGCTTCGGCTTGTAGCAGTGTGTGGGACTTGTTCTATTAGTCCATCTATACTAACCTCCACCAGGTTGCAAATTCAATATAATTTTTTTCTGCATCTAGCTCTGAAAAAATATTTTGGCTTGTAGCAGTGTGTGGGACTTGTTCTATTAGTCCATCTATACTAACCTCCACCAGGTTGCAAATTCAATATAATTTTTTTCTGCATCTAGCTCTGAAAAAATATTTAGGCTTGTAGCAGTGTGTGGGACTTGTTCTATTAGTCCATCTATTCTAACCTCCACCAGATTGCAAATTCAATATAATTTTTTTCTGCAGCAAGCTCTGAAAAAATATTTCGGCTTGTAGCAGTGTGTGGAACTTGTTCTATTAGTCCATCTATACTAACCTCCACCAGGTTGCAAATTCAATATAATTTTTATCTGCATCTAGCTCTGAAAAAATATTTGGGCTTCGGCTTGTAGCAGTGTGTGGGACTTGTTCTATTAGTCCATCTATACTAACCTCCACCAGATTGCAAATTCAATATAATTTTTATCTGCATCTAGCTCTGAAAAAATATTTGGGCTTCGGCTTGTAACAGTGTGTGGGACTTGTTCTATTAGTCCATCTATACTAACCTCCACCAGGTTGCAAATTCAATATAATTTTTTTCTTTATCTAGCTCTGAAAAAATATTTTGGCTTGTAGCAGTGTGTGGGACTTGTTCTATTAGTCCATCTACACTAACCTCCACCAGGTTGCAAATTCAATATCATTTTTATCTGCATCTAGCTCTGAAAAAATATTTGGGATTCGGCTTGTAGCAGTGTGTGGGACTTGTTCTATTAGTCCATCTATACTAATCTCCACCAGGTTGCAAATTCAATATAATTTTTATCTGCATCTAGCTCTGAAAAAATATTTCGGCCTCGTCTTGTAGCAGTGTGTGGGACTTGTTGTATTAGTCCATCTAAACTAACCTCCACCAGGTTGCAAATTCAATATAATTTTTTTCTGCATCTAGCTCTGAAAAAATATTTTGGCTTGTAGCAGTGTGTGGGAGTTGTTCTATTAGTCCATCCATACTAACCTCCACCAGGTTGCAAATTCAATATAATTGTTTTCTGCATCTAGCTCTGAAAAAATATTTCGGCTTGTAGCAATGTGTGGGACTTGTTCTATTAGTCCATCTATACTAACCTTCACCAGGTTGCAAATTCAATATAATTTTTATCTGCATCTAGCTCTGAAAAATATTTGGGCATCGACTTGTAGCAGTGTGTGGGACTTGTTCTATTAGTCCATCTATACTAACCTCCACAAGGTTTCAAATTCAATATAATTTTTTTCTGCATCTAGCTCTGAAAAAATATTTCGGCTTGTAGCAGTGTGTGGGACTTGTTCTATTAGTCCATCCATACTAACCTCCACCAGGTTGCAAATTCAATATAATTTTTTTCTGCATCTAGCTCTGAAAAAATATTTCGGCTTGTAGCGGTGTGTGGGACTTGTTCTATTAGTCCATCTATACTAACCTCCACCAGGTTGCAAATTCAATATAATTTTTATCTGCATCTAGCTCTGAAAAAATATTTCGGCTTGTAGCGGTGTGTGGGACTTGTTCTATTAGTCCATCTATACTAACCTCCACCAGGTTGCAAATTCAATATAATTTTTTTCTGCATCTACCTCTGAAAAAATATTTCGGCTTGTGGCAGTGTGTTGAACTTGTTCTATTAGTCCATCTATACTAACCTCCACCAGGTTGCAAATTCAATATAATTTTTATCTGCATCTAGCTCTGAAAAAATATTTCGGCTTCGGCTTGTAGCAGTGTGTGGGACTTGTTCTATTAGTCCATCTATACAAACCTCCACCAGGTTGCAAATTCAATATAATTTTTTTCTGCATCTACCTCTGAAAAAATATTTCGGCTTGTAGCAGTGTGTTGGACTTGTTCTATTAGTCCATCTATACTAACCTCCACCAGGTTGCAAATTCAATATAATTTTTATCTGCATCTAGCTCTGAAAAAATATTTGGGCTTCGGCTTGTAGCAGTGTGTGGGACTTGATCTATTTGTCCATCTATACTAACCTCCACAAGGTTGCAAATTCAATATCATTTTTTTCTGCATCTAGCTCTCAAAAAATATTTCGGCTTGTAGCAGTGTGTGGGACTTGTTCTATTAGTCCATCTATACTAACCTCCACCAGGTTGCAAATTCAATATAATTTTTATTTGCATCTAGCACTGAAAAAATATTTGGGATTTGGCTTGTAGCAGTGTGTGGGACTTGTTCTATTAGTCCATCTATACTAACCTCCACCAGGTTGCAAATTCAATATAATTTTTATCTGCATCTAGCTCTGAAAAAATATTTGGGCTTCGGCTTCTAGCAGTGTTTGGGACTTGTTCTATTAGTCCATCTATACTAACCTCCACCAGGTTGCAAATTCAATATAATTTTTTTCTGCATCTAGCTCTGAAAAAATATTTCGGCTTGTAGCAGTGTGTGGGACTTGTTCTATTAGTCCATCTATACTAACCTCCACCAGGTTGCAAATTCAATATAATTTTTTTCTGCATCTAGCTCTGACAAAATATTTCAGCTTCTAGCAGTGTGTGGGACTTGTTCTATTAGTCCATCTATACTAACCTCCACCAAGTTGCAAATTCAATATAATTTTTATCTGCATCTAGCTCTGAAAAAATATTTGGGCATCGGCTTGTAGCAGTGTGTGGGACTTATTCTATTAGTCCATCTATACTAACCTCCACCAGGTTGCAAATTCAATATAATTTTTTCAGCATCTAGCTCTGAAAAAATATTTCGTCTTGTAGCAGTGTGTGGGACTTGTTCTGTTAGTCCATCCATACTAACCTCCACCAGGTTGCAAATTCAATATAATTTTTTTCTGCATCTAGCTCTGAAAAAATATTTCGGCTTGTAGCAGTGTGTGGGACTTGTTCTATTAGTCCATCTATACTAACCTCCACCAGGTTGCAAATTCAATATAATTTTTATCTGCATCTATCTCTGAAAAAATATTTGGGCTTCGGCTTGTAGCAGTGTGTGAGACTTGTTCTATTAGTCCATCTATACTAACCTCCACCAGGTTGCAAATTCAATATAATTTTTATCTGCATCTAGCTCTGAAAAATATTTGGGCTTCGGCTTGTAGCAGTGTGTGGGACTTGTTCTATTAGTCCATCTATACTAACCTCCACCAGGTTGCAAATTCAATATAATTTTTTTCTGCATCTACCTCTGAAAAAATATTTCGACTTGTGGCAGTGTATTGAACTTGTTCTATTAGTCCATCTATACTAACCTCCACCAGGTTGCAAATTCAATATAATTTTTATCTGCATCTAGCTCTGAAAAAATATTTGGGCTTCGGCTTGTAGCAGTGTGTGGGACTTGTTCTATTAGTCCATCTATACTAACCTCCACCAGGTTGCAAATTCAATATAATTTTTTTCTGCATCTAGCTCTGAAAAAATATTTTGGCTTGTAGCAGTGTGTGGGACTTGTTCTATTAGTCCATCTATACTAACCTCCACCAGGTTGCAAATTCAATATAATTTTTTTCTGCATCTAGCTCTGAAAAAATATTTAGGCTTGTAGCAGTGTGTGGGACTTGTTCTATTAGTCCATCTATACTAACCTCCACCAGATTTCAAATTCAATATAATTTTTTTCTGCAGCTAGCTCTGAAAAAATATTTCGGCTTGTAGCAGTGTGTGGGACTTGTTCTATTAGTCCATCTATACTAACCTCCACCAGGTTGCAAATTCAATATAATTTTTATCTGCATCTAGCTCTGAAAAAATATTTGGGCTTCGGCTTGTAGCAGTGTGTGGGACTTGTTCTATTAGTCCATCTATGCTAACCTCCACCAGGTTGCAAATTCATTATAATTATTATCTGCATCTAGCTCTGAAAAATATTTGGGCTTCGGCTTGCAGCAGTGTGGGGGACTTGTTCTATTAGTCCATCTATACTAACCTCCACCAGGTTGCAAATTCAATATAATTTTTTTGTGCATCTAGCTCTGAAAAAATATTTTGGCTTGTAGCAGTGTGTGGGACTTGTTTTATTAGTCCATCTATACTAACCTCCACCAGATTGCAAATTCAATATAATTATTTTCTGCATCTAGCTCTGAAAAAATATTTTGTCTTGTAGCAGTGTGTGGGACTTGTTCTATTAGTCCATCTATGCTAGCCTCCACCAGGTTGCAAGTTCAATATAATTTTTATCTGCATCTAGCTCTGAAAAAATATTTGGGCTTCGGCTTGTAGCAGCGTGAGGGACTTGTTCTATTAGTCCATCTATACTAACCTCCACCAGGTTGCAAATTCAATATAATTTTTTTCTGCATCTAGCTCTGAAAAAATATTTCGGCTTGTAGCAGTATGTGGGACTTGTTCTATTAGTCCATCTATACTAACCTCCACCAGGTTGCAAATTCAATATAATATTTATCTGCATCTAGATCTGAAAAAATATTTGGGATTCAGCTTGTAGCAGTGTGTGGGACTTGTTCTATTCGTCCATCTATACTAACCTCCACCAGGTTGCAAATTCAATATAATTTTTTTCTTTATCTAGCTCTGAAAAAATATTTTGGCTTGTAGCAGTGTGTGGGACTTGTTCTATTAGTCCATCTACACTAACCTCCACCAGGTTGCAAATTCAATATCATTTTTATCTGCATCTAGCTCTGAAAAAATATTTGGGATTCGGCTTGTAGCAGTGTGTGGGACTTGTTCTATTAGTCCATCTATACTAACCTCCACCAGGTTGCAAATTCAATATAATTTTTATCTGCATCTAGCTCTGAAAAAATATTTCGGCCTCGTCTTGTAGCAGTGTGTGGGACTTGTTGTATTAGTCCATCTAAACTAACCTCCACCAGGTTGCAAATTCAATATAATATTTTTCTGCATCTAGCTCTGAAAAAATATTTTGGCTTGTAGCAGTGTGTGGGAGTTGTTCTATTAGTCCATCCATACTAACCTCCACCAGGTTGCAAATTCAATATAATTGTTTTCTGCATCTAGCTCTGAAAAAATATTTCGGCTTGTAGCAATGTGTGGGACTGGTTCTATTAGTCCATCTATACTAACCTTCACCAGGTTGCAAATTCAACATAATTTTTATCTGCATCTAGCTCTGAAAAATATTTGGGCATCGGCTTGTAGCAGTGTGTGGGACTTGTTCTATTAGTCCATCTATACTAACCTCCACCAGGTTTCAAATTCAATATAATTTTTTTCTGCATCTAGCTCTGAAAAAATATTTCGGCTTGTAGCAGTGTGTGGGACTTGTTCTATTAGTCCATCCATACTAACCTCCACCAGGTTGCAAATTCAATATAATTTTTTTCTGCATCTAGCTCTGAAAAAATATTTCGGCTTGTAGCGGTGTGTGGGACTTGTTCTATTAGTCCATCTATACTAACCTCCACCAGGTTGCAAATTCAATATAATTTTTATCTGGATCTAGCTCTGATAAAATATTTCGGCTTGTAGCGGTGTGTGGGACTTGTTCTATTAGTCCATCTATACTAACCTCCACCAGGTTGCAAATTCAATATAATTTTTATCTGCATCTAGCTCTGAAAAATATTTGGGCTTCGGCTTGTAGCAGTGTGTGGGACTTGTTCTATTAGTCCATCTATACTAACCTCCACCAGGTTGCAAATTCAATATAATTTTTTTCTGCATCTACCTCTGAAAAAATATTTCGGCTTGTGGAAGTGTGTTGAACTTGTTCTATTAGTCCATCTATACTAACCTCCACCAGGTTGCAAATTCAATATAATTTTTATCTGCATCTAGCTCTGAAAAAATATTTCGGCTTCGGCTTGTAGCAGTGTGTGGGACTTGTTCTATTAGTCCATCTATACAAACGTCCACCAGGTTGCAAATTCAATATAATTTTTTTCTGCATCTACCTCTGAAAAAATATTTCGGCTTGTAGCAGTGTGTTGGACTTGTTCTATTAGTCCATCTATACTAACCTCCACCAGGTTGCAAATTCAATATAATTTTTATCTGCATCTAGCTCTGAAAAACTATTTGGGCTTCGGCTTGTAGCAGTGTGTGGGACTTGATCTATTTGTCCATCTATACTAACCTCCACAAGGTTGCAAATTCAATATAATTTTTTTCCGCATCTAGCTCTGAAAAAATATTTCGGCTTGTAGCAGTGTGTGGGACTTGTTCTATTAGTCAATCTATACTAACCTCCACCAGGTTGCAAATTCAATATAATTTTTATCTGCATCTAGCTCTGAAAAAATATTTGGGCTTCGGCTTGTAGCAGTGTGTGGGACTTGTTCTATTTGTCCATCTATACTAACCTCCATCAGGTTGCAAATTCAATATAATGTTTTTCTGCATCTAGCTCTGCAAAAATATTTCGGATTGTAGCAGTGTGTGGGACATGTTCTATTAGTCCATCTATTATAACCTCCACCAGGTTGCAAATTCAATATAATTTTTTTCTGCATCTACCTCTGACAAAATATTTCGGCTTGTAGCAGTGTGTGGGACTTGTTCTATTATTCCATCTATACTAACCTCCAAGAGGTTGCAAATTCAATATAATTTTTATCTGCATCTAGCTCTGAAAAATATTTGGGCTTCGGCTTGTAGCAATATGAGGGACTTGTTCTATTAGTCCATCTTTACTAACCTCCACCAGGTTGCAAATTCAATATAATTTTTATCTGCATCTAGCTCTGAAAAATATTTGGGCTTCGGATTGTAGCAGTGTGTGGGACTTGTTCTATTAGTCCATCTATACTAACCTCCACCAGGTTGCAAATTCAATATAATTTTTTTCTGCATCTAGCTCTGAAAAAATATTTCGGCTTGTTGCAGTGTGTGGGACTTGTTCTATTAGTCCATCTATACTAACCTCCACCAGATTGCAAATTCAATATAATTTTTTTCTGCATCTAGCTCTGAAAAAATATTTGGGCTTCGGCCTGTAGCAGTGTGTGGGACTTGTCCTATTAGTCCATCTATACTAACCTCCACCAGGTTGCAAATTCAATATAATTTTTTTCTGCATCTAGCTCTGAAAAAATATTTCAGCTGGCAGCAGTGTGTGGGACTTGTTCTATTAGTCCATCTATACTAACCTCCACCAGGTTGCAAATTCAATATAATTTTTTTCTGCATCTAGCTCTGAAAAAATATTTCGGCTGGCAGCAGTGTGTGGGACTTGTTCTATTAGTCCATCTATACTAACCTTCACCAGGTTGCAAATTCAATATAATTTTTATCTGCATGTAGCTCTGAAAAATATTTGGGCATCGGCTTGTAGCAGTGTGTGGGACTTGTTCTATTAGTCCATCTATACTAACCTCCACCAGGTTTCAAATTCAATATAATTTTTTTCTGCATCTAGCTCTGAAAAAATATTTCGGCTTGTAGCAGTGTGTGGGACTTGTTCTATTAGTCCATCCATACTAACCTACACCAGGTTGCAAATTCAATATAATTTTTTTCTGCATCTAGCTCTGAAATAATGTTTCGGCTTGTAGCGGTGTGTGGGACTTGTTCTATTAGTCCATCTATACTAACCTCCACCAGGTTGCAAATTCAATATAATTTTTATCTGGATCTAGCTCTGAAAAAATATTTTGGCTTGTAGCGGTGTGTGGGACTTGTTCTATTAGTCCATCTACACTAACCTCCACCAGGTTGCAAATTCAATATAATTTTTATCTGCATCTAGCTCTGAAAAATATTTGGGCTTCGGCTTGTAGCAGTGTGTGGGACTTGTTCTATTAGTCCATCTATACTAACCTCCACCAGGTTGCAAATTCAATATAATTTTTTTCTGCATCTACCTCTGAAAAAATATTTCGGCTTGTGGAAGTGTGTTGAACTTGTTCTATTAGTCCATCTATACTAACCTCCACCAGGTTGCAAATTCAATATAATTTTTATCTGCATCTAGCTCTGAAAAAATATTTCGGCTTCGGCTTGTAGCAGTGTGTGGGACTTGTTCTATTAGTCCATCTATACAAACGTCCACCAGGTTGCAAATTCAATATAATTTTTTTCTGCATCTACCTCTGAAAAAATATTTCGGCTTGTAGCAGTGTGTTGGACTTGTTCTATTAGTCCATCTATACTAACCTCCACCAGGTTGCAAATTCAATATAATTTTTATCTGCATCTAGCTCTGAAAAAATATTTGGGCTTCGGCTTGTAGCAGTGTGTGGGACTTGATCTATTTGTCCATCTATACTAACCTCCACAAGGTTGCAAATTCAATATAATTTTTTTCTGCATCCAGCTCTGAAAAAATATTTCGGCTTGTAGCAGTGTGTGGGACTTGTTCTATTAGTCCATCTATACTAACCTCCACCAGGTTGCAAATTCAATATAATTTTTATCTGCATCTAGCTCTGAAAAAATATTTGGGCTTCGGCTTGTAGCAGTGTGTGGGACTTGTTCTATTTGTCCATCTATACTAACCTCCATCAGGTTGCAAATTCAATATAATTCTTTTCTGCATCTAGCTCTGCAAAAATATTTCGGATTGTAGCAGTGTGTGGGACATGTTCTATTAGTCCATCTATTATAACCTCCACCAGGTTGCAAATTCAATATAATTTTTTTCTGCATCTACCTCTGACAAAATATTTCGGCTTGTAGCAGTGTGTGGGACTTGTTCTATTAGTCCATCTATACTAACCTCCAAGAGGTTGCAAATTCAATATAATTTTTATCTGCATCTAGCTCTGAAAAATATTTGGGCTTCGGCTTGTAGCAATATGAGGGACTTGTTCTATTAGTCCATCTTTACTAACCTCCACCAGGTTGCAAATTCAATATAATTTTTATCTGCATCTAGCTCTGAAAAATATTTTTGCTTCGGATTGTAGCAGTGTGTGGGACTTGTTCTATTAGTCCATCTATACTAACCTCCACCAGGTTGCAAATTCAATATAATTTTTTTCTGCATCTAGCTCTGAAAAAATATTTCGGCTTGTGGCAGTGTGTGGGACTTGTTCTATTAGTCCATCTATACTAACCTCCACCAGATTGCAAATTCAATATAATTTTTTTCTGCATCTAGCTCTGAAAAAATATTTGGGCTTCAGCCTGTAGCAGTGTGTGGGACTTGTTCTATTAGTCCATCTATACTAACCTCCACCAGGTTGCAAATTCAATATAATTTTTTTCTGCATCTAGCTCTGAAAAAATATTTCGGCTTGTAGCAGTGTGTGGGACTTGTTCTAATAGTCCATCTATACTAACCTCCACCAGGTTGCAAATTCAATATAATTTTTAACTGCATCTAGCTCTGAAAAAATATTTGGTCTTCGGCCTGTAGCAGTGTGTGGGACTTGTTCTATTAGTCCATCTATACTAACCTCCACCAGGTTGCAAATTCAATATAATTTTTTTCTGCATCTAGCTCTGAAAAAATATTTCAGCTTGTAGCAGTGTGTGGGACTTGTTTTATTAGTCCATCTATACTAACCTCCACCAGGTTGCAAATTCAATATAATTTTTATTTGCATCTAGCACTGAAATAATATTTGGGATTCGGCTTGCAGCAGTGTGTGGGACTTGTTCTATTAGTCCATCTATACTAACCTCCACCAGGTTGCAAATTCAATATAATTTTTATCTGCATCTAGCTCTGAAAATATATTTTGGCTTGTAGCAGTGTGTGGGACTTGTTCTATTAGTCCATCTATACTAACCTCCACCAGGTTGCAAATTCAATATAATTTTTTTCTGCATCTAGCTCTGAAAAAATATTTCGGCTTGTAGCAGTGTGTGGGACTTGTTCTATTAGTCCATCTATACTAACCTCCACCAGATTGCAAATTCAATATAATTTTTTTCTGCATCTAGCTCTGAAAAAATATTTCGGCTTGTAGCCGTGTGTGGGACTTGTTCTATTAGTCCATCTATACTAACCTCCACCAGGTTGCAAATTCAATATAATTTTTATCTGCATCTAGCTCTGAAAAAATATTTGGGCTTCGGCTTGTAGCAGTGTGTGGGACTTGTTCTATTAGTCCATCTATACTATCCTCCACCAGATTGCAAATTCAATATAATTTTTTTCTGCATCTAGCTCTGAAAAAATATTTCGGCTTGTAGCAGTGTGTGGGACTTGTTCTATTAGTCCATCTATACTAACCTCCACCAGGTTGCAAATTCAATGTAATTTTTATCTGCATCTAGCTCTGAAAAAATATTTGGGCTTCGGCTTGTAGCAGTGTGTGGGACTTGTTCTATTAGTCCATCTATACTAACATCCACCAGGTTGCAAATTCAATATAATTTTTTTCTGCATCTGGCTCTGACAAAATATTTCGGCTTTTAGCAGTGTGTGGGACTTGTTCTATTAGTCCATCTATACTAACCTCCACCAGGTTGCAAATTCAATATAATTTTTTTCTGCATCTAGCTCTGAAAAAATATTTCGGCTTTTAGCAGTGTGTGGGACTTGTTCTATTAGTCCATCCATACTAACATCCACCAGATTGCAAATTCAATATAATTTTTTTCTGCATCTAGCTCTGAAAAAATATTTCGGCTTGTAGCAGTGTGTGGGACTTGTTCTATTAGTCCATCTATACTAACCTCCACCAGGTTGCAAATTCAATATAATTTTTATCTGCATCTAGCTCTGAAAAAATATTTGGGCTTCGGCTTGTAGCAGTGTGTGGGACTTGTTCTATTAGTCCATCTATACTAACCTCCACCAGGTTGCAAATTCAATATAATTTTTATCTGCATCTAGATCTGAAAAAATATTTGGGCTTCAGCTTGTAGCAGTGTGTGGGACTTGTTCTATTAGGTCATCTATACTAACCTCCACCAGGTTGCAAATTCAATATAATTTTTTTCTGCATCTAGCTCTAAAAAAATATTTCAGCTTGTAGCAGTGTGTGGGACTTGTTCTATTAGTCCATCTATACTAACCTCCACCAGGTTGCAAATTCAATATAATTTTTATTTGCATCTAGCTCTGAAAAAATATTTGGGCTTCGGCTTGTAGCAGTGTGTGGGACTTGTTCTATTAGTCCATCTATACTAACCTCCACCAGGTTGCAAATTCAATATAATTTTTTTCTGCATCTAGCTCTGAAGAAATATTTCGGCTTGCAGCAGTGTGTGGGACTTGTTCTATTAGTCCATCTATACTAACCTCCACCAGGTTGCAAATTCAATATAATTTTTTTCTGCATCTAGCTCTGACAAAATATTTCAGCTTCTAGCAATGTGTGGGACTTGTTCTATTAGTCCATCTATACTAACCTCCACCAGGTTGCAAATTCAATATAATTTTTATCTGCATCTAGCTCTGAAAAAATATTTGGGCATAGGCTTGTAGCAGTGTGTGGGACTTGTTCTATTAGTCCATCTATACTAACCTCCACCAGGTTGCAAATTCAATATAATTTTTTTCTGCATCTAGCTCTGAAAAAATATTTCGGCTTGTAGCAGTGTGTGGGAATTTTTCTATTAGTCCATCCATACTAACCTCCACCAGGTTGCAAATTCAATATAATTTTTTTCTGCATCTAGCTCTGAAAAAATATTTCGGCTTGTAGCAGTGTGTGGGACTTGTTCTATTAGTCCATCTATACTAACCTCCACCAGGATGCAAATTCAATATAATTTTTATCTCCATCTAGCTCTGAAAAAATATTTGGGCTTCGGCTTGTAGCAGTGTGTGGGACTTGTTCTATTAGTCCATCTATACTAACCTCCACCAGGTTGCAAATTCAATATAATTTTTTTCTGCATCTACCTCTGAAAAAATATTTCGGCTTGTGGCAGTGTATTGAACTTGTTCTATTAGTCCATCTATACTAACCTCCACCAGGTTGCAAATTCAATATAATTTTTATCTGCATCTAGCTCTGAAAAAATATTTGGGCTTCGGCTTGTAGCAGTGTGTGGGACTTGTTCTGTTAGTCCATCTATACTAACCTCCACCAGTTTGCAAATTCAATATAATTTTTTTCTGCATCTAGCTCTAAAAAAATATTTTGGCTTGTAGCAGTGTGTGGGACTTGTTCTATTAGTCCATCTATACTAACCTCCACCAGGTTGCAAATTCAATATAATTTTTAACTGCATCTAGCTCTGAAAAAGTATTTGGTCTTCGGCCTGTAGCAGTGTGTGGGACTTGTTCTATTAGTCCATCTATACTAACCTCCACCAGGTTGCAAATTCAATATAATTTTTTTCTGCATCTAGCTCTGAAAAAATATTTCAGCTTGTAGCAGTGTGTGGGACTTGTTTTATTAGTCCATCTATACTAACCTCCACCAGGTTGCAAATTCAATATAATTTTTATTTGCATCTAGCACTGAAATAATATTTGGGATTCGGCTTGCAGCAGTGTGTGGGACTTGTTCTATTAGTCCATCTATACTAACCTCCACCAGGTTGCAAATTCAATATAATTTTTATCTGCATCTAGCTCTGAAAATATATTTTGGCTTGTAGCAGTGTGTGGGACTTGTTCTATTAGTCCATCTATACTAACCTCCACCAGGTTGCAAATTCAATATAATTTTTTTCTGCATCTAGCTCTGAAAAAATATTTCGGCTTGTAGCAGTGTGTGGGACTTGTTCTATTAGTCCATCTATACTAACCTCCACCAGATTGCAAATTCAATATAATTTTTTTCTGCATCTAGCTCTGAAAAAATATTTCGGCTTGTAGCCGTGTGTGGGACTTGTTCTATTAGTCCATCTATACTAACCTCCACCAGGTTGCAAATTCAATATAATTTTTATCTGCATCTAGCTCTGAAAAAATATTTGGGCTTCGGCTTGTAGCAGTGTGTGGGACTTGTTCTATTAGTCCATCTATACTATCCTCCACCAGATTGCAAATTCAATATAATTTTTTTCTGCATCTAGCTCTGAAAAAATATTTCGGCTTGTAGCAGTGTGTGGGACTTGTTCTATTAGTCCATCTATACTAACCTCCACCAGGTTGCAAATTCAATGTAATTTTTATCTGCATCTAGCTCTGAAAAAATATTTGGGCTTCGGCTTGTAGCAGTGTGTGGGACTTGTTCTATTAGTCCATCTATACTAACATCCACCAGGTTGCAAATTCAATATAATTTTTTTCTGCATCTGGCTCTGACAAAATATTTCGGCTTTTAGCAGTGTGTGGGACTTGTTCTATTAGTCCATCTATACTAACCTCCACCAGGTTGCAAATTCAATATAATTTTTTTCTGCATCTAGCTCTGAAAAAATATTTCGGCTTGTAGCAGTGTGTGGGACTTGTTCTATTAGTCCATCCATACTAACATCCACCAGATTGCAAATTCAATATAATTTTTTTCTGCATCTAGCTCTGAAAAAATATTTCGGCTTGTAGCAGTGTGTGGGACTTGTTCTATTAGTCCATCTATACTAACCTCCACCAGGTTGCAAATTCAATATAATTTTTATCTGCATCTAGCTCTGAAAAAATATTTGGGCTTCAGCTTGTAGCAGTGTGTGGGACTTGTTCTATTAGGTCATCTATACTAACCTCCACCAGGTTGCAAATTCAATATAATTTTTTTCTGCATCTAGCTCTAAAAAAATATTTCAGCTTGTAGCAGTGTGTGGGACTTGTTCTATTAGTCCATCTATACTAACCTCCACCAGGTTGCAAATTCAATATAATTTTTATTTGCATCTAGCTCTGAAAAAATATTTGGGCTTCGGCTTGTAGCAGTGTGTGGGACTTGTGCTATTAGTCCATCTATACTAACCTCCACCAGGTTGCAAATTCAATATAATTTTTTTCTGCATCTAGCTCTGAAGAAATATTTCGGCTTGCAGCAGTGTGTGGGACTTGTTCTATTAGTCCATCTATACTAACCTCCACCAGGTTGCAAATTCAATATAATTTTTTTCTGCATCTAGCTCTGACAAAATATTTCAGCTTCTAGCAATGTGTGGGACTTGTTCTATTAGTCCATCTATACTAACCTCCACCAGGTTGCAAATTCAATATAATTTTTATCTGCATCTAGCTCTGAAAAAATATTTGGGCATAGGCTTGTAGCAGTGTGTGGGACTTGTTCTATTAGTCCATCTATACTAACCTCCACCAGGTTGCAAATTCAATATAATTTTTTTCTGCATCTAGCTCTGAAAAAATATTTCGGCTTGTAGCAGTGTGTGGGAATTTTTCTATTAGTCCATCCATACTAACCTCCACCAGGTTGCAAATTCAATATAATTTTTTTCTGCATCTAGCTCTGAAAAAATATTTCGGCTTGTAGCAGTGTGTGGGACTTGTTCTATTAGTCCATCTATACTAACCTCCACCAGGATGCAAATTCAATATAATTTTTATCTGCATCTAGCTCTGAAAAAATATTTGGGCTTCGGCTTGTAGCAGTGTGTGGGACTTGTTCTATTAGTCCATCTATACTAACCTCCACCAGGTTGCAAATTCAATATAATTTTTTTCTGCATCTACCTCTGAAAAAATATTTCGGCTTGTGGCAGTGTATTGAACTTGTTCTATTAGACCATCTATACTAACCTCCACCAGGTTGCAAATTCAATATAATTTTTATCTGCATCTAGCTCTGAAAAAATATTTGGGCTTCGGCTTGTAGCAGTGTGTGGGACTTGTTCTGTTAGTCCATCTATACTAACCTCCACCAGTTTGCAAATTCAATATAATTTTTTTCTGCATCTAGCTCTAAAAAAATATTTTGGCTTGTAGCAGTGTGTGGGACTTGTTCTATTAGTCCATCTATACTAACCTCCACCAGGTTGCAAATTCAATATAATTTTTATCTGCATCTAGCTCTGAAAAAATATTTGGGCTTCGGCTTGTAGCAGTGTGTGGGACTTGTTCTATTAGTCCATCTATACTAACCTCCACCAGGTTGCAAATTCAATATAATTTTTTTCTGCATCTAGCTCTGAAAAAATATTTGGGCTTCGGCTTGTAGCAGTGTGTGGGACTTGTTCTATTAGTCCATCTATATTAACCTTCACCAAGTTGCAAATTCAATATAATTTTTTTCTGCATCTAGCTCTAAAAAAATATTTTGGCTTGTAGCAGTGTGTGGGACTTGTTCTATTAGTCCAACTATACTAACCTCCACCAGGTTGCAAATTCAATATAATTTTTTTCTGCATCTAGCTCTGAAAAAATACTTAGGCTTGTAGCAGTGTGTGGGACTTGTTCTATTAGTCCATCTATACTTACCTCCAGCAGATTGCAAATTCAATATAATTTTTTTCTGCATCTAGCTCTGAAAAAATATTTTGGCTTGTAGCAGTGCGTGGGACTTGTTCTATTAGTCCATCTATACTAACCTCCACCAGGTTGCAAATTCAATATTATTTTTATCTGCATCTAGCTCTGAAAAAATATTTGGGCTTCGGCTTGTAGCAGTGTGTGGGACTTGTTCTATTAGTCCATCTATACTAACCTCCACCAGATTGCAAATTCAATATAATTTTTATCTGCATCTAGCTCTGACAAAATATTTGGGCATCGGCTTGTAGCAGTGTGTGGGACTTGTTCTATTAATCCATCTATACTAACCTCCACCAGGTTGCAAATTCAATATAATTTTTTTCTGCATCTAGCTCTGAAAAATATTTCGGCTTGTAGCAGTGTGTGGGACTTGTTCTATTAGTCCATTCATACTAACCTCCACCAGGTTGCAAATTCAGTATAATTTTTTTCTGCATCTAGCTCTGAAAAAATATTTCGGCTTGTAGCAGTGTGTGGGACTTGTTCTATTAGTCCATCTATACTAACATCCACCAGGTTGCAAATTCAATATAATTTTTATCTGCATCTAGCTCTGAAAAAATATTTGGACTTCAGCTTGTAGCAGTGTGTGGGACTTGTTCTATTAGTCCATCTATACTAACCTCCACCAGGTTGCAAATTCAATATAATTTTTATCTGCATCTAGCTCTGAAAAATATTTGGGCTTCGGCTTGTAGCAGTGTGTGGGACTTGTTCTATTAGTCCATCTATACTAACCTCCACCAGGTTGCAAATTTAATATAATTTTTTTCTGCATCTACCTCTGAAAAAATATTTCGGCTTGTAGCAGTGTATTGAACTTGTTCTATTAGTCCATCTATACTAACCTCCACCAGGTTGCAAATTCAATATAATTTTTATCTGCATCTAGCTCTGAAAAAATATTTGGGCTTCGGCTTGTAGCAGTGTGTGGGATTGTTCTATTAGTCCATCTATATTAACCTCCACCAAGTTGCAAATTCAATGTAATTTTTTTCTGCATCTAGCTCTAAAAAAATATTTTGGCTTGTAGCAGTGTGTGGGACTTGTTCTATTAGTCCAACTATACTAACCTCCACCAGGTTGCAAATTCAATATAATTTTTTTCTGCATCTAGCTCTGAAAAAATATTTAGGCTTGTAGCAGTGTGTGGGACTTGTTCTATTAGTCCATCTATACTAACCTCCAGCAGATTGCAAATTCAATATAATTTTTTTCTGCATCTAGCTCTGAAAAAATATTTCGGCTTGTAGCAGTGCGTGGGACTTGTTCTATTAGTCCATCTATGCTAACCTCCACCAGGTTGCAAATTCAATATTATTTTTATCTGCATCTAGCTCTGAAAAAATATTTGGGCTTCGGCTTGTAGCAGTGTGTGGGACTTGTTCTATTAGTCCATCTATACTAACCTCCACCAGATTGCAAATTCAATATAATTTTTATTTGCATCTAGCTCTGACAAAATATTTCGGCTTGTAGCAGTGTGTGGGACTTGTTCTATTAGTCCATCTATACTAACCTCCACCAGGTTGCAAATTCAATATAATTTTTATCTGCATCTAGCTCTGAAAAAATATTTGGGCATCGGCTTGTAGCAGTGTGTGGGACTTGTTCTATTAATCCATCTATACTAACCTCCACCAGGTTGCAAATTCAATATAATTTTTTTCTGCATCTAGCTCTGAAAAATATTTCGGCTTGTAGCAGTGTGTGGGACTTGTTCTATTAGTCCATTCATACTAACCTCCACCAGGTTGCAAATTCAATATAATTTTTTTCTGCATCTAGCTCTGAAAAAATATTTCGGCTTGTAGCAGTGTGTGGGACTTGTTCTATTAGTCCATCTATACTAACATCCACCAGGTTGCAAATTCAATATAATTTTTATCTGCATCTAGCTCTGAAAAAATATTTGGTCTTCAGCTTGTAGCAGTGTGTGGGACTTGTTCTATTAGTCCATCTATACTAACCTCCACCAGGTTGCAAATTCAATATAATTTTTATCTGCATCTAGCTCTGAAAAATATTTGGGCTTCGGCTTGTAGCAGTGTGTGGGACTTGTTCTATTAGTCCATCTATACTAACCTCCACCAGGTTGCAAATTCAATATAATTTTTTTCTGCATCTACCTCTGAAAAAATATTTCGGCTTGTGGCAGTGTGTTGAACTTGTTCTATTAGTCTATCTATACTAACCTCCACCAGGTTGCAAATTCAATATAATTTTTATCTGCATCTAGCTCTGAAAAAATATTTGGGCTTCGGCTTGTAGGAGTGTGTGGGACTTGTTCTATTAGTCCATCTATACAAACCTCCACCAGGTTGCAAATTCAATATAATTTTTTTCTGCATCTACCTCTGAAAAAATATTTCGGCTTCTAGCAGTGTGTGGGACTTGTTCTATTAGTCCATCTATACTAACCTCCACCAGGTTGCAAATTCAATATAATTATTTTCTGCATCTACCTCTGAAAAAATATTTCGGCTTGTGGCAGTGTGTTGAACTTGTTCTATTAGTCCATCTATACTAACCTCCACCAGGTTGCAAATTCAATATAATTTTTTTCTGCATCTAGCTCTGAAAAAATATTTCGGCTTGTAGCAGTGTGTGGGACTTGTTCTATTAGTCCATCTATACTAACATCCACCAGGTTGCAAATTCAATATAATTTTTATCTGCATCTAGCTCTGAAAAAATATTTGGACTTCAGCTTGTAGCAGTGTGTGGGACTTGTTCTATTAGTCCATCTATACTAACCTCCACCAAGTTGCAAATTCAATATAATTTTTATCTGCATCTAGCTCTGAAAAATATTTGGGCTTCGGCTTGTAGCAGTGTGTGGGACTTGTTCTATTAGTCCATCTATACTAACCTCCACCAGGTTGCAAATTCAATATAATTTTTTTCTGCATCTACCTCTGAAAAAATATTTCGGCTTGTGGCAGTGTGTTGAACTTGTTCTATTAGTCTATCTATACTAACCTCCACCAGGTTGCAAATTCAATATAATTTTTATCTGCATCTAGCTCTGAAAAAATATTTGGGCTTCGGCTTGTAGCAGTGTGTGGGACTTGTTCTATTAGTCCATCTATACAAACCTCCACCAGGTTGCAAATTCAATATAATTTTTTTCTGCATCTACCTCTGAAAAAATATTTCGGCTTCTAGCAGTGTGTGGGACTTGTTCTATTAGTCCATCTATACTAACCTCCACCAGGTTGCAAATTCAATATAATTTTTTTCTGCATCTACCTCTGAAAAAATATTTCGGCTTGTGGCAGTGTGTTGAACTTGTTCTATTAGTCCATCTATACTAACCTCCACCAGGTTGCAAATTCAATATAATTTTTATCTGCATCTAGCTCTGAAAAAATATTTGGGCTTGTAGCGGTGTGTGGGACTTGTTCTATTAGTCCATCTATACTAACCTCCACCAGGTTGCAAATTCAATATAATTTTTATCTGCATCTAGCTCTGAAAAATATTTGGGCTTCGGCTTGTAGCAGTGTGTGGGACTTGTTCTATTAGTCCATCTATACTAACCTCCACCAGGTTGCAAATTCAATATAATTTTTTTCTGCATCTGCCTCTGAAAAAATATTTCGGCTTGTGGCAGTGTGTTGAACTTGTTCTATTAGTCCATCTATGCTAACCTCCACCAGGTTGCAAATTCAATATAATTTTTATCTGCATCTAGCTCTGAAAAAATATTTCGGCTTCGGCTTGTAGCAGTGTGTGGGACTTGTTCTATTAGTCCATCTATACAAACGTCCACCAGGTTGCAAATTTAATATAATTTTTTTCTGCATCTACCTCTGAAAAAATATTTCGGCTTGTAGCAGTGTGTTGGACTTGTTCTATTAGTCCATCTATACTAACCTCCACCAGGTTGCAAATTCAATATAATTTTTATCTGCATCTAGCTCTGAAAAAATATTTGGGCTTCGGCTTGTAGCAGTGTGTGGGACTTGATCTATTTGTCCATCTATACTAACCTCCACAAGGTTGCAAATTCAATATAATTTTTTTCTGCATCTAGCTCTGAAAAAATATTTCGGCTTGTAGCAGTGTGTGGGACTTGTTCTATTAGTCCATCTATACTAACCTCCACCAGGTTGCAAATTCAATATAATTTTTATCTGGATCTAGCTCTGAAAAAATATTTGGGCTTCGGCTTGTAGCAGTGTGTGGGACTTGTTCTATTTGTCCATCTATACTAACCTCCATCAGGTTGCAAATTCAATATAATTTTTTTCTGCATCTAGCTCTGCAAAAATATTTCGGATTGTAGCAGTGTGTGGGACATGTTCTATTAGTCCATCTATTATAACCTCCACCAGGTTGCAAATTCAATATAATTTTTTTCTGCATCTACCTCTGACAAAATATTTCGGCTTGTAGCAGTGTGTGGGACTTGTTCTATTAGTCCATCTATACTAACCTCCAAGAGGTTGCAAATTCAATATAATTTTTATATGCATCTAGCTCTGAAAAATATTTGGGCTTCGGCTTGTAGCAATGTGAGGGACTTGTTCTATTAGTCCATCTTTACTAACCTCCACCAGGTTGCAAATTCAATATAATTTTTATCTGCATCTAGCTCTGAAGAATATTTGGGCTTCGGATTGCAGCAGTGTGTGGGACTTGTTCTATTAGTCCATCTATACTAACCTCCACCAGGTTGCAAATTCAATATAATTTTTTTCTGCATCTAGCTCTGAAAAAATATTTCGGCTTGTGGCAGTGTGTGGGACTTGTTCTATTAGTCCATCTATGCTAACCTCCACCAGATTGCAAATTCAATATAATTTTTTTCTGCATCTAGCTCTGAATAAATATTTGGGCTTCGGCCTGTAGCAGTGTGTGGGACTTGTTCTATTAGTCCATCTATACTAACCTCCACCAGGTTGCAAATTCAATATAATTTTTTTCTGCATCTAGCTCTGAAAAAATATTTCGGCTGGCAGCAGTGTGTGGGACTTGTTCTATTAGTCCATCTATACTAACCTCCACCAGGTTGCAAATTCAATATAATTTTTATCTGCATCTAGATCTGAAAAAATATTTGGGCTTCAGCTTGTAGCGGTGTGTGGGACTTGTTCTATTAGTCCATCTATACTAACCTCCACCAGGTTGCAAATTCAATATAATTTTTTTCTGCATCTAGCTCTGAAAAAATATTTCAGCTTGTAGCAGTGTGTGGGACTTGTTCTATTAGTCCATCTATACTAACCTCCACCAGGTTGCAAATTCAATCTAATTTTTATTTGCATCTAGCACTGAAAAAATATTTGGGATTCGGCTTGTAGCAGTGTGTGGGACTTGTTCTATTAGTCCATCTATACTAACCTCCACCAGGTTGCAAATTCAATATTATTTTTATCTGCATCTAGCTCTGAAAAAATATTTGGACTTCAGCTTGTAGCAGTGTGTGGGACTTGTTCTATTAGTCCATCTATACTAACCTCCACCAGGTTGCAAATTCAATATAATTTTTATCTGCATCTAGCTCTGAAAAATATTTGGGCTTCGGCTTGTAGCAGTGTGTGGGACTTGTTCTATTAGTCCATCTATACTAATCTCCACCAGGTTGCAAATTCAATATAATTTTTTTCTGCATCTACCTCTGAAAAAATATTTCGGCTTGTAGCAGTGTATTGAACTTGTTCTATTAGTCCATCTATACTAACCTCCACCAGGTTGCAAATTCAATATAATTTTTATCTGCATCTAGCTCTGAAAAAATATTTGGGCTTCGGCTTGTAGCAGTGTGTGGGACTTGTTCTATTAGTCCATCTATATTAACCTCCACCAAGTTGCAAATTCAATATAATTTTTTTCTGCATCTAGCTCTAAAAAAATATTTTGGCTTGTAGCAGTGTGTGGGACTTGTTCTATTAGTCCAACTATACTAACCTCCACCAGGTTGCAAATTCAATATAATTTTTTTCTGCATCTAGCTCTGAAAAAATATTTAGGCTTGTAGCAGTGTGTGGGACTTGTTCTATTAGTCCATCTATACTAACCTCCAGCAGATTGCAAATTCAATATAATTTTTTTCTGCATCTAGCTCTGAAAAAATATTTCGGCTTGTAGCAGTGCGTGGGACTTGTTCTATTAGTCCATCTATACTAACCTCCACCAGGTTGCAAATTCAATATTATTTTTATCTGCATCTAGCTCTGAAAAAATATTTGGGCTTCGGCTTGTAGCAGTGTGTGGGACTTGTTCTATTAGTCCATCTATACTAACCTCCACCAGATTGCAAATTCAATATAATTTTTATCTGCATCTAGCTCTGACAAAATATTTCAGCTTGTAGCAGTGTGTGGGACTTGTTCTATTAGTCCATCTATACTAACCTCCACCAGGTTGCAAATTCAATATAATTTTTATCTGCATCTAGCTCTGAAAAAATATTTGGGCATCGGCTTGTAGCAGTGTGTGGGACTTGTTCTATTAATCCATCTATACTAACATCCACCAGGTTGCAAATTCAATATAATTTTTTTCTGCATCTAGCTCTGAAAAATATTTCGGCTTGTAGCAGTGTGTGGGACTTGTTCTATTAGTCCATTCATACTAACCTCCACCAGGTTGCAAATTCAATATAATTTTTTTCTGCATCTAGCTCTGAAAAAATATTTCGGCTTGTAGCAGTGTGTGGGACTTGTTCTATTAGTCCATCTATACTAACATCCACCAGGTTGCAAATTCAATATAATTTTTATCTGCATCTAGCTCTGAAAAAATATTTGGACTTCAGCTTGTAGCAGTGTGTGGGACTTGTTCTATTAGTCCATCTATAGTAACCTCCACCAGGTTGCAAATTCAATATAATTTTTATCTGCATCTAGCTCTGAAAAATATTTGGGCTTCGGATTGTAGCAGTGTGTGGGACTTGTTCTATTAGTCCATCTATACTAACCTCCACCAGGTTGCAAATTCAATATAATTTTTTTCTGCATCTACCTCTGAAAAAATATTTTGGCTTGTGGCAGTGTGTTGAACTTGTTCTATTAGTCTATCTATACTAACCTCCACCAGGTTGCAAATTCAATATAATTTTTATCTGCATCTAGCTCTGAAAAAATATTTGGGCTTCGGCTTGTAGCAGTGTGTGGGACTTGTTCTATTAGTCCATCTATACAAACCTCCACCAGGTTGCAAATTCAATATAATTTTTTTCTGCATCTACCTCTGAAAAAATATTTCGGCTTCTAGCAGTGTGTGGGACTTGTTCTATTAGTCCATCTATACTAACCTCCACCAGGTTGCAAATTCAATATAATTTTTTTCTGCATCTACCTCTGAAAAAATATTTCGGCTTGTGGCAGTGTGTTGAACTTGTTCTATTAGTCCATCTATACTAACCTCCACCAGGTTGCAAATTCAATATAATTTTTATCTGCATCTAGCTCTGAAAAAATATTTGGGCTTGTAGCGGTGTGTGGGACTTGTTCTATTAGTCCATCTTTACTAACCTCCACCAGGTTGCAAATTCAATATAATTTTTATCTGCATCTAGCTCTGAAAAATATTTGGGCTTCGGCTTGTAGCAGTGTGTGGTACTTGTTCTATTTGTCCATCTATACTAACCTCCATCAGGTTGCAAATTCAATATAATTTTTTTCTGCATCTAGCTCTGCAAAAATATTTCGGATTGTAGCAGTGTGTGGGACATGTTCTATTAGTCCATCTATTATAACCTCCACCAGGTTGCAAATTCAATATAATTTTTTTCTGCATCTACCTCTGACAAAATATTTCGGCTTGTAGCAGTGTGTGGGACTTGTTCTATTAGTCCATCTATACTAACCTCCAAGAGGTTGCAAATTCAATATAATTTTTATATGCATCTAGCTCTGAAAAATATTTGGGCTTCGGCTTGTAGCAATGTGAGGGACTTGTTCTATTAGTCCATCTTTACTAACCTCCACCAGGTTGCAAATTCAATATAATTTTTATCTGCATCTAGCTCTGAAGAATATTTGGGCTTCGGATTGTAGCAGTGTGTGGGACTTGTTCTATTAGTCCATCTATACTAACCTCCACCAGGTTGCAAATTCAATATAATTTTTTTCTGCATCTAGCTCTGAAAAAATATTTCGGCTTGTGGCAGTGTGTGGGACTTGTTCTATTAGTCCATCTATACTAACCTCCACCAGATTGCAAATTCAATATAATTTTTTTCTGCATCTAGCTCTGAAAAAATATTTGGGCTTCGGCCTGTAGCAGTGTGTGGGACTTGTTCTATTAGTCCATCTATACTAACCTCCACCAGGTTGCAAATTCAATATAATTTTTTTCTGCATCTAGCTCTGAAAAAATATATCGGCTGGCAGCAGTGTGTGGGACTTGTTCTATTAGTCCATCTATACTAACCTCCACCAGGTTGCAAATTCAATCTAATTTTTATCTGCATCTAGATCTTAAAAAATATTTGAGCTTCAGCTTGTAGCGGTGTGTGGGACTTGTTCTATTAGTCCATCTATACTAACCTCCACCAGGTTGCAAATTCAATATAATTTTTTTCTGCATCTAGCTCTGAAAAAATATTTCAGCTTGTAGCAGTGTGTGGGACTTGTTCTATTAGTCCATCTATACTAACCTCCACCAGGTTGCAAATTCAATATAATTTTTATTTGCATCTAGCACTGAAAAAATATTTGGGATTCGGCTTGTAGCAGTGTGTGGGACTTGTTCTATTAGTCCATCTATACTAACCTCCACCAGGTTGCAAATTCAATATAATTTTTATCTGCATCTAGCTCTGAAAAAATATTTTGGCTTGTAGCAGTGTGTGGGACTTGTTCTATTAGTCCATCTATACTAACCTCCACCAGGTTGCAAATTCAATATAATTTTTTTCTGCATCTAGCTCTGAAAAAATATTTCGGCTTGTAGCAGTGTGTGGGACTTGTTCTAATAGTCCATCTATACTAACCTCCACCAGGTTGCAAATTCAATATAATTTTTATCTGCATCTAGCTCTGAAAAAATATTTGGGCTTCGGCCTGTAGCAGTGTGTGGGACTTGTTCTATTAGTCCATCTATACTAACCTCCACCAGGTTGCAAATTCAATATAATTTTTTTCTGCATCTAGCTTTGAAAAAATATTTCAGCTTGTAGCAGTGTGTGGGACTTGTTCTATTAGTCCATCTATACTAACCTCCACCAGGTTGCAAATTCAATATAATTTTTTTCTGCATCTAGCTCTGAAAAAATATTTCGGCTTGTAGCAGTGTGTGGGACTTGTTCTATTAGTCCATCTATACTAACCTCCACCAGATTGCAAATTGAATATAATTTTTTTCTGCATCTAGCTCTGAAAAAATATTTCGGCTTGTAGCCGTCTGTGGGACTTGTTCTATTAGTCCATCTATACTAACCTCCACCAGGTTGCAAATTCAATATAATTTTTATCTGCATCTAGCTCTGAAAAAATATTTGGGCTTCGGCTTGTAGCAGTGTGTGGGACTTGTTCTATTAGTCCATCTATACTAACCTCCACCAGATTGCAAATTCAATATATTTTTTTTCTGCATCTAGCTCTGAAAAAATATTTCGGCTTGTAGCAGTGTGTGGGACTTGTTCTATTAGTCCATCTATACTAACCTCCACCAGGTTGCAAATTCAATATAATTTTTATCTGCATCTAGCTCTGAAAAAATATTTGGGCTTCGGCTTGTAGCAGTGTGTGGGACTTGTTCTATTAGTCCATCTATACTAACCTCCACCAGGTTGCAAATTCAATATAATTTTTATCTGCATCTAGATCTGAAAAAATATTTGGGCTTCAGCTTGTAGCAGTGTGTGGGACTTCTTCTATTAGGTCATCTATACTAACCTCCACCAGGTTGCAAATTCAATATAATTTTTTTCTGCATCTAGCTCTGAAAAAATATTTCAGCTTGTAGCAGTGTGTGGGACTTGTTATATTAGTCCATCTATACTAACCTCCACCAGGTTGCAAATTCAATATAATTTTTATTTGCATCTAGCACTGAAAAAAATATTTGGGATTCGGCTTGTAGCAGTGTGTGGGACTTGTTCTATTAGTCCATCTATACTAACCTCCACCAGGATGCAAATTCAGTATAATTTTTATCTGCATCTAGCTCTGAAAAAATATTTGGGCTTCGGCTTGTAGCAGTGTGTGGGACTTGTTCTATTAGTCCATCTATACTAACCTCCACCAGGTTGCAAATTCAATATAATTTTTTTCTGCATCTACCTCTGAAAAAATATTTCGGCTTGTGGCAGTGTATTGAACTTGTTCTATTAGTCCATCTATACTAACCTCCACCAGGTTGCAAATTCAATATAATTTTTATCTGCATCTAGCTCTGAAAAAATATTTGGGCTTCGGCTTGTAGCAGTGTGTGGGACTTGTTCTATTAGTCCATCTATACTAACCTCCACCAGTTTGCAAATTCAATATAATTTTTTTCTGCATCTAGCTCTAAAAAAATATTTTGGCTTGTAGCAGTGTGTGGGACTTGTTCTATTAGTCCATCTATACTAACCTCCACCTGGTTGCAAATTCAATATAATTTTTTTCTGCATCTAGCTCTGAAAAAATATTTGGGCTTCGGCTTGTAACAGTGTGTGGGACTTGTTCTATTAGTCCATCTATACTAACCTCCACCAGGTTGCAAATTCAATATAATTTTTTTCTGCATCTACCTCTGAAAAAATATTTTGGCTTGTAGCAGTGTATTGAACTTGTTCTATTAGTCCATCTTTACTAACCTCCACCAGGTTGCATATTCAATATAATTTTTATCTGCATCTAGCTCTGAAAAAATATTTGGGCTTCGGCTTGTAGCAGTGTGTGGGACTTGTTCTATTAGTCCATCTATACTAACCTCCACCAAGTTGCAAATTCAATATAATTTTTTTCTGCATCTAGCTCTAAAAAAATATTTTGGCTTGTAGCAGTGTGTGGGACTTGTTCTATTAGTCCATCTATACTAACCTCCACCAGGTTGCAAATTCAATATAATTTTTTTCTGCATCTAGCTCTGAAAAAATATTTAGGCTTGTAGCAGTGTGTGGGACTTGTTCTATTAGTCCATCTATACTAACCTCCACCAGGTTGCAAATTCAATATTAATTTTATCTGCATCTAGCTCTGAAAAAATATTTGGGCTTCGGCTTGTAGCAGTGTGTGGGACTTGTTCTATTAGTCCATCTATACTAACCTCCACCAGATTGCAAAATCAATATAATTTTTTTCTGCATCTAGCTATGAAAAAATATTTCGGCTTGTAGCAGTGTGTGGGACTTGTTCTATTAGTCCATCTATACTAACCTCCACCAGGTTGCAAATTCAATATAATTTTTATCTGCATCTAGCTCTGACAAAATATTTCGGCTTGTAGCAGTGTGTGGGACTTGTTCTATTAGTCCATCTATACTAACCTCCACCAGGTTGCAAATTCAAAAAAATTTTTATCTGCATCTAGCTCTGAAAAAATATTTGGGCATCGGCTTGTAGCAGTGTGTGGGACTTGTTCTATTAATCCATCTATACTAACCTCCACCAGGTTGCAAATTCAATATAATTTTTTTCTGCATCTAGCTCTGAAAAATATTTCGGCTTGTAGCAGTGTGTGGGACTTGTTCTATTAGTCCATCCATACTAACCTCCACCAGGTTGCAAATTCAATATAATTTTTTTCTGCATCTAGCTCTGAAAAAATATTTCGGCTTGTAGCAGTGTGTGGGACTTGTTCTATTAGTCCATCTATACTAACCTCCACCAGGTTGCAAATTCAATATAATTTTTATCTGCATCTAGCTCTGAAAAATATTTGGGCTTCGGCTTGTAGCAGTGTGTGGGACTTGTTCTATTAGTCCATCTATACTAACCTCCACCAGGTTGCAAATTCAATATAATTTTTTTCTGCATCTAGCTCTGAAAAAATATTTCAGCTTGTAGCAGTGTGTGGGACTTGTTCTATTAGTCCATCTATACTAACCTCCACCAGGTTGCAAATTCAATATCATTTTTATCTGCATCTAGCTCTGAAAAAATATTTGGGCTTCGGCTTGTAGCAGTGTGTGGGACTTGTTCTATTAGTCCATCTATACTAACCTCCACCAGGTTGCAAATTCAATATAATTTTTTTCTACATCTAGCTCTGAAAAAATATTTCGGCTTGTAGCAGTGTGTGGGACATGTTCTATTAGTCCATCTATACTAACCTCCACCAGGTTGCAAATTCAATATAATTTTTTTTGCATCTAGCTCTGAAAAAATATTTCGGCTTGTAGCAGTGTGTGGGACATGTTCTATTAGTCCATCTATACTAACCTCCACCAGGTTGCAAATTCAATATAATTTTTTTTGCATCTAGCTCTGAAAAAATATTTCGGCTTGTAGCAGTGTTTGGGACTTGTTCTATTAGTCCATCTATACTAACCTCCACCAGGTTGCAAATTCAATATAATTTTTATCTGCATCTAGCTCTGAAAAAATATTTGGGCTTCGGCCTGTAGCAGTGTGTGGGACTTGTTCTATTAGTCCACCTATACTAACCTTCGCCAGGTTGCAAATTCAATATAATTTTTTTCTGCATCTAGCTCTGAAAAAATATTTCAGCTGGCAGCAGTGTGTGGGACTTGTTCTATTAGTCCATCTATACTAACCTCCACCAGGTTGCAAATTCAATATAATTTTTATCTGCATCTAGATCTGAAAAAATATTTGGGCTTCAGCTTGTAGCAGTGTGTGGGACTTGTTCTATTAGTCCATCTATACTAACCTCCACCAGGTTGCAAATTCAATATAATTTTTATTTGCATCTAGCACTGAAAAAATATTTGGAATTCGGCTTGTAGCAGTGTGTGGGACTTGTTCTATTAGTCCATCTATACTAACCTCCACCAGGTTGCAAATTCAATATAATTTTTATCTGCATCTAGCTCTGAAAAAATATTTGGGCTTCGGCTTGTAGCAGTGTGTGGGACTTGTTCTATTAGTCCATCTATACTAACCTCCACCAGGTTGCAAATTCAATATAATTTTTTTCTGCATCTAGCTCTGAAAAAATATTTCAGCTTGTAGCAGTGTGTGGGACTTGTTCTATTAGTCCATCTATAGTAACCTCCACCAGGTTGCAAATTCAATATAATTTTTTTCTGCATCTAGCTATGACAAAATATTTCGGCTTGTAGCATTGTGTGGGACTTGTTCTATTAGTCCATCTATACTAACCTCCACCAGGTTGCAAATTCAATATAATTTTTATCTGCATCTAGCTCTGAAAAAATATTTGGGCTTCGGCTTGTAGCAGTGTGTGGGACTTGTTCTATTAGTCCATCTATACTAACCTCCACCAGGTTGCAAATTCAATATAATTTTTATCTGCATCTAGCTCTGAAAAATATTTGGGCTTCGGCTTGTAGCAGTGTTTTCGACTTGTTCTATTAGTCCATCTATACTAACCTCCACCAGGTTGCAAATTCAATATAATTTTTTTCTGCATCTACCTCTGACAAAATATTTCGGCTTGTGGCAGTGTATTGAACTTGTTCTAGTAGTCCATCTATACTAACCTCCACCAGGTTGCAAATTCAATATAATTTTTATCTGCATCTAGCTCTGAAAAAATCTTTGGGCTTCGGCTTGTAGCAGTGTGAGGGACTTGTTCTATTAGTCCATCTATACTAACCTCCACCAGGTTGCAAATTCAATATAATTTTTTTCTGCATCTAGCTCTGAAAAAATATTTAGGCTTGTAGCAGTGTGTGGGACTGGTTCTATTAGGCCATCTATGCTAACCTCCACCAGATTGCAAATTCAATATAATTTTTTTCTGCATCTAGCTCTGAAAAAATATTTCGGCTTGTAGCAGTGTGTGGGACTTGTTCTATTAGTCCATCCATACGAACCTCCACCAGGTTGCAAATTCAATATAATTTTTTTTGCATCTAGCTCTGAAAAAATATTTCGGCTTGTAGCATTGTGTGGGACTTGTTCTATTAGTCCATCTATACTAACCTCCACCAGGTTGCAAATTCAATATAATTTTTATCTGCATCTAGCTCTGAAAAAATATTTGGGCTTCGGCCTATAGCAGTGTGTTGGACTTGTTCTATAAGTCCATCTATACTAACCTCCGCCAGGTTGAAAATTCAATATAATTTTTTTCTGCATCTAGCTCTGAAAAAATATTTCAGCTGGCAGCAGTGTGTGGGACTTGTTCTATTAGTCCATCTATACTAACCTCCACCAGGTTGCAAATTCAATATAATTTTTATCTGCATCTAGATCTGAAAAAATATTTGGGCTTCAGCTTGTAGCAGTGTGTGGGACTTGTTCTATTAGTCCATCTATACTAACCTCCACCAGGTTGCAAATTCAATATAATTTTTATTTGCATCTAGCACTGAAAAAATATTTGGAATTCGGCTTGTAGCAGTGTGTGGGTCTTGTTCTATTAGTCCATCCATACTAACCTCCACCAGTTTGCAAATTCAATATAATTTTTTTCTGCATCTAGCTCTGAAAAAATATTTCGGCTTGTAGCAGTGTGTGGGACTTGTTCTATTAGTCCATCTATACTAACCTCCACCAGGTTGCAAATTCAATATAATTTTTATCTGCATGTAGCTCTGAAAAAATATTTGGGCTTTGGCTTGTAGCAGTGTGTAGGACTTGTTCTATTAGTCCATCTATACTAACCTCCACCAGGTTGCAAATTCAATATAATTTTTATCTGCATCTAGCTCTGAAAAATATTTGGGCTTCGGCTTGTAGCAGTGTTTGCGACTTGTTCTATTAGTCCATCTATACTAACCTACACCAGGTTGCAAATTCAATATAATTTTTTTCTGCATCTACCTCTGACAAAATATTTCGGCTTGTGGCAGTGTATTGAACTTGTTCTAGTAGTCCATCTATACTAACCTCCACCAGGTTGCAAATTCAATATAATTTTTATCTGCATCTAGCTCTGAAAAAATCTTTGGGCTTCGGCTTGTAGCAGTGTGAGGGACTTGTTCTATTAGTCCATCTATACTAACCTCCACCAGGTTGCAAATTCAATATAATTTGTTTCTGCATCTAGCTCTGAAAAAATATTTTGGCTTGTAGCAGTGTGTGGAACTTGTTCTATTAGTCCATCTATACTAACCTCCACCAGGTTGCAAATTCAATATCATTTTTTTCTGCATCTAGCTCTGAAAAAATATTTAGGCTTGTAGCAGTGTGTGGGACTGGTTCTATTAGGCCATCTATGCTAACCTCCACCAGATTGCAAATTCAATATAATTTTTTTCTGCATCTAGCTCTGAAAAAATATTTCGGCTTGTAGCAGTGTGTGGGACTTGTTCTATTAGTCCATCTATACTAACCTCCACCAGGTTGCAAATTCAATATAATTTTTATCTGCATCTAGCTCTGAAATAATATTTGGGCTTCGGCCTGTAGCAGTGTGTGGGACTTGTTCTGTTAGTCCATCTATACTAACCTCCGCCAGGTTGCAAATTCAATATAATTTTTTTCTGCATCTAGCTCTGAAAAAATATTTCAGCTGGCAGCAGTGTGTGGGACTTGTTCTATTAGTCCATCTATACTAACCTCCACCAGGTTGCAAATTCAATATAATTTTTATCTGCATCTAGATCTGAAAAAATATTTCTGCTTCAGCTTGTAGCAGTGTGTGGGACTTGTTCTATTAGTCCATCTATACTAACCTCCACCAGGTTGCAAATTCAATATAATTTTTATTTGCATCTAGCACTGAAAAAATATTTGGAATTCGGCTTGTAGCAGTGTGTGGGACTTGTTCTATTAGTCCATCTGTACTAACCTCCACCAGGTTGCAAATTCAATATAATTTTTATCTGCATCTAGCTCTGAAAAAATATTTGGGCTTCGGCTTGTAGCAGTGTGTGGGACTTGTTCTATTAGTCCATGTATACTAACCTCCACCAGGTTGCAAATTCAATATAATTTTTTTCTGCATCTAGCTCTGAAAAAATATTTCAGCTTGTAGCAGTGTGTGGGACTTGTTCTATTAGTCCATCTATATTTTCCTCCACCAGGTTGCAAATTCAATATAATTTTTTTCTGCATCTAGCTCTGACAAAATATTTCGGCTTGTAGCAGTGTGTGGGACTTGTTCTATTAGCCCATCTATATTAACCTCCACCAGGTTGCAAATTCAATATAATTTTTATCTGCATCTAGCTCTGAAAAATTATTTGGGCATCGGCTTGTAGCAGTGTGTGGGACTTGTTCTATTAGTCCATCTATACTAACCTCCACCAGGTTGCAAATTCAATATAATTTTTTTCTGCATCTAGCTCTGAAAAAATATTTCGGCTTGTAGTAGTGTGTGGGACTTGTTCTATTAGTCCATCCATTCTAACCTCCACCAGTTTGCAAATTCAATATAATTTT
Organism: Phyllobates terribilis; assembly: GCF_046119375.1. Lineage (NCBI taxonomy): Eukaryota > Metazoa > Chordata > Amphibia > Anura > Dendrobatidae > Phyllobates > Phyllobates terribilis. Next base: position 262,823,196 of record NW_027362768.1, read on the forward strand.
TTTCTGCATCTAGCTCTGAAAAAATATTTCGGCTTGTAGCAGTGTGTGGGACTTGTTCTATTAGTCCATCTATACTAACCTCCACCAGGTTGCAAATTCAATATAATTTTTATCTGCATCTAGCTCTGAAAAAATATTTGGGCTTCGGTTTGTAGCAGTGTGTGGGACTTGTTCTATTAGTCCATCTATACTAACCTCCACCAGGTTGCAAATTCAATATAATTTTTATCTGCATCTAGCTCTGAAAAATATTTGCGCTTCGGCTTGTAGCAGTGTTTTCGACTTGTTCTATTAGTCCATCTATACTAACCTCCACCAGGTTGCAAATTCAATATAATTTTTTTCTGCATCTACCTCTGACAAAATATTTCGGCTTGTGGCAGTGTATTGAACTTGTTCTAGTAGTCCATCTATACTAACCTCCACCAGGTTGCAAATTCAATATAATTTTTATCTGCATCTAGCTCTGAAAAAATCTTTGGGCTTCGGCTTGTAGCAGTGTGAGGGACTTGTTCTATTAGTCCATCTATACTAACCTCCACCAGGTTGCAAATTCAATATAATTTTTTTCTGCATCTAGCTCTGAAAAAATATTTAGGCTTGTAGCAGTGTGTGGGACTGGTTCTATTAGGCCATCTATGCTAACCTCCACCAGATTGCAAATTCAATATAATTTTTTTCTGCATCTAGCTCTGAAAAAATATTTCGGCTTGTAGCAGTGTGTGGGACTTGTTCTATTAGTCCATCCATACGAACCTCCACCAGGTTGCAAATTCAATATAATTTTTTTTGCATCTAGCTCTGAAAAAATATTTCGGCTTGTAGCAGTGTGTGGGACTTGTTCTATTAGTCCATCTATACTAACCTCCACCAGGTTGCAAATTCAATATAATTTTTATCTGCATCTAGCTCTGAAAAAATATTTGGGCTTCGGCCTGTAGCAGTGTGTTGGACTTGTTCTATAAGTCCATCTATACTAACCTCCGCCAGGTTGAAAATTCAATATAATTTTTTTCTGCATCTAGCTCTGAAAAAATATTTCAGCTGGCAGCAGTGTGTGGGACTTGTTCTATTAGTCCATCTATACTAACCTCCACCAGGTTGCAAATTCAATATAATTTTTATCTGCATCTAGATCTGAAAAAATATTTGGGCTTCAGCTTGTAGCAGTGTGTGGGACTTGTTCTATTAGTCCATCTATACTAACCTCCACCAGGTTGCAAATTCAATATAATTTTTATTTGCATCTAGCACTGAAAAAATATTTGGAATTCGGCTTGTAGCAGTGTGTGGGTCTTGTTCTATTAGTCCATCCATACTAACCTCCACCGGTTTGCAAATTCAATATAATTTTTTTCTGCATCTAGCTCTGAAAAAATATTTCGGCTTGTAGCAGTGTGTGGGACTTGTTCTATTAGTCCATCTATACTAACCTCCACCAGGTTGCAAATTCAATATAATTTTTATCTGCATCTAGCTCTGAAAAAATATTTGGGCTTCGGCTTGTAGCAGTGTGTAGGACTTGTTCTATTAGTCCATCTATACTAACCTCCACCAGGTTGCAAATTCAATATAATTTTTATCTGCATCTAGCTCTGAAAAATATTTGGGCTTCGGCTTGTAGCAGTGTTTGCGACTTGTTCTATTAGTCCATCTATACTAACCTCCACCAGGTTGCAAATTCAATATAATTTTTTTCTGCATCTACCTCTGACAAAATATTTCGGCTTGTGGCAGTGTATTGAACTTGTTCTAGTAGTCCATCTATACTAACCTCCACCAGGTTGCAAATTCAATATAATTTTTATCTGCATCTAGCTCTGAAAAAATCTTTGGGCTTCGGCTTGTAGCAGTGTGAGGGACTTGTTCTATTAGTCCATCTATACTAACCTCCACCAGGTTGCAAATTCAATATAATTTTTTTCTGCATCTAGCTCTGAAAAAATATTTTGGCTTGTAGCAGTGTGTGGAACTTGTTCTATTAGTCCATCTATACTAACCTCCACCAGGTTGCAAATTCAATATCATTTTTTTCTGCATCTAGCTCTGAAAAAATATTTAGGCTTGTAGCAGTGTGTGGGACTGGTTCTATTAGGCCATCTATGCTAACCTCCACCAGATTGCAAATTCAATATAATTTTTTTCTGCATCTAGCTCTGAAAAAATATTTCGGCTTGTAGCAGTGTGTGGGACTTGTTCTATTAGTCCATCTATACTAACCTCCACCAGGTTGCAAATTCAATATAATTTTTATCTGCATCTAGCTCTGAAAAAATATTTGGGCTTCGGCCTGTAGCAGTGTGTGGGACTTGTTCTGTTAGTCCATCTATACTAACCTCCGCCAGGTTGCAAATTCAATATAATTTTTTTCTGCATCTAGCTCTGAAAAAATATTTCAGCTGGCAGCAGTGTGTGGGACTTGTTCTATTAGTCCATCTATACTAACCTCCACCAGGTTGCAAATTCAATATAATTTTTATCTGCATCTAGATCTGAAAAAATATTTGGGCTTCAGCTTGTAGCAGTGTGTGGGACTTGTTCTATTAGTCCATCTATACTAACCTCCACCAGGTTGCAAATTCAATATAATTTTTATTTGCATCTAGCACTGAAAAAATATTTGGAATTCGGCTTGTAGCAGTGGGTGGGACTTGTTCTATTAGTCCATCTGTACTAACCTCCACCAGGTTGCAAATTCAATATAATTTTTATCTGCATCTAGCTCTGAAAAAATATTTGGGCTTCGGCTTGTAGCAGTGTGTGGGACTTGTTCTATTAGTCCATGTATACTAACCTCCACCAGGTTGCAAATTCAATATAATTTTTTTCTGCATCTAGCTCTGAAAAAATATTTCAGCTTGTAGCAGTGTGTGGGACTTGTTCTATTAGTCTATCTATACTAACCTCCACCAGGTTGCAAATTCAATATAATTTTTTTCTGCATCTAGCTCTGACAAAATATTTCGGCTTGTAGCAGTGTGTGGGACTTGTTCTATTAGTCCATCTATATTAACCTCCACCAGGTTGCAAATTCAATATAATTTTTATCTGCATCTAGCTCTGAAAAATTATTTGGGCATCGGCTTGTAGCAGTGTGTGGGACTTGTTCTATTAGTCCATCTATACTAACCTCCACCAGATTGCAAATTCAATATAATTTTTTTCTGCATCTAGCTCTGAAAAAATATTTCGGCTTGTAGTAGTGTGTGGGACTTTTTCTATTAGTCCATCCATACTAACCTCCACCAGTTTGCAAATTCAATATAATTTTTTTCTGCATCTAGCTCTGAAAAAATATTTCGGCTTGTAGCAGTGTGTGGGACTTGTTCTATTAGTCCATCTATACTAACATCCACCAGGTTGCAAATTCAATATAAATTTTATCTGCATCTAGCTCTGAAAAAATATTTGGGCTTTGGCTTGTAGCAGTGTGTGGGACTTGTTCTATTAGTCCATCTATACTAACCTCCACCAGGTTGCAAATTCAATATAATTTTTATCTGCATCTAGCTCTGAAAAATATTTGGGCTTCGGCTTGTAGCAGTGTTTGCGACTTGTTCTATTCGTCCATCTATACTAACCTCCACCAGGTTGCAAATTCAATATAATTTTTTTCTGCATCTACCTCTGACAAAATATTTCGGCTTGTGGCAGTGTATTGAACTTGTTCTAGTAGTCCATCTATACTAACCTCCACCAGGTTGCAAATTCAATATAATTTTTATCTGCATCTAGCTCTGAAAAAATCTTTGGGCTTCGGCTTGTAGCAGTGTGAGGGACTTGTTCTATTAGTCCATCTATACTAACCTCCACCAGGTTGCAAATTCAATATAATTTTTTTCTGCATCTAGCTCTGAAAAAATATTTTGGCTTGTAGCAGTGTGTGGAACTTGTTCTATTAGTCCATCTATACTAACCTCCACCAGGTTGCAAATTCAATATAATTTTTTTCTGCATCTAGCTCTGAAAAAATATTTAGGCTTGTAGCAGTGTGTGGGACTTGTTCTATTAGGCCATCTATGCTAACCTCCACCAGATTGCAAATTCAATATAATTTTTTTCTGCATCTAGCTCTGAAAAAATATTTCGGCTTGTAGCAGTGTGTGGGACTTGTTCTATTAGTCCATCTATACTAACCTCCACCAGGTTGCAAGTTCAATATCATTTTTATCTGCATCTTGCTCTGAAAAAATATTTGGGCTTCGGCTTGTAGCAGTGTGTGGGACTTGTTCTATTAGTCCACCTATACTAACCTCCACCAGGATGCAAATTCAATATAATTTTTTTCTGCATCTAGCTCTGAAAAAATATTTCAGCTGGCAGCAGTGTGTGGGACTTGTTCTATTAGTCCATCTATACTAACCTCCACCAGGTTGCAAATTCAATATAATTTTTATCTGCATCTAGATCTGAAAAAATATTTGGGCTTCAGATTGTAGCAGTGTGTGGGACTTGTTCTATTAGTCCATCTATACTAACCTCCACCAGGTTGCAAATTCAATATAATTTTTATTTGCATCTAGCACTGAAAAAATATTTGGAACTCGGCTTGTAGCAGTGTGTGGGACTTGTTCTATTAGTCCATCTATACTAACCTCCACCAGGTTGCAAATTCAATATAATTTTTATCTGCATCTAGCTCTGAAAAAATATTTGGGCTTCGGCTTGTAGCAGTGTGTGGGACTTGTTCTATTAGTCCATCTATACTAACCTCCACCAGGTTGCAAATTCAATATAATTTTATTCTGCATCTAGCTCTGACAAAATATTTCGGCTTGTAACAGTGTGTGGGACTTGTTCTATTAGTCCATCTATACTAACCTCCACCAGGTTGCAAATTCAATATAATTTTTTTCTGCATCTAGCTCTGACAAAATATTTCGGCTATTAGCAGTGTGTGGGACTTGTTCTATTAGTCCATCTATATTAACCTCCACCAGGTTGCAAATTCAATATAATTTTTATCTGCATCTAGCTCTGAAAAAATATTTGGGCATCGGCTTGTAGCAGTGTGTGGGACTTGTTCTATTAGTCCATCTATACTAAACTACACCAGGTTGCAAATTCAATACAATATTTTTCTGCATCTAGCTCTGAAAAAATATTTTGGCTTGTAGCAGTGTGTGGGACTTGTTCTATTAGTCCATCCATACTAACCTCCACCAGTTTGCAAATTCAATATAATTTTTTTCTGCATCTAGCTCTGAAAAAATATTTCGGCTTGTAGCAGTGTGTGGGACTTGTTCTATTAGTCCATCTATATTTTCCTCCACCAGGTTGCAAATTCAATATAATTTTTTTCTGCATCTAGCTCTGACAAAATATTTCGGCTTGTAGCAGTGTGTGGGACTTGTTCTATTAGTCCATCTATATTAACCTCCACCAGGTTGCAAATTCAATATAATTTTTATCTGCATCTAGCTCTGAAAAATTATTTGGGCATCGGCTTGTAGCAGTGTGTGGGACTTGTTCTATTAGTCCATCTATACTAACCTCCACCAGGTTGCAAATTCAATATAATTTTTTTCTGCATCTAGCTCTGAAAAAATATTTCGGCTTGTAGTAGTGTGTGGGACTTGTTCTATTAGTCCATCCATTCTAACCTCCACCAGTTTGCAAATTCAATATAATTTTTTTCTGCATCTAGCTCTGAAAAAATATTTCGGCTTGTAGCAGTGTGTGGGACTTGTTCTATTAGTCCATCTATACTAACCTCCACCAGGTTGCAAATTCAATATAATTTTTATCTGCATCTAGCTCTGAAAAAATATTTGGGCTTCGGCTTGTAGCAGTGTGTGGGACTTGTTCTATTAGTCCATCTATACTAACCTCCACCAGGTTGCAAATTCAATATAATTTTTATCTGCATCTAGCTCTGAAAAATATTTGCGCTTCGGCTTGTAGCAGTGTTTTCGACTTGTTCTATTAGTCCATCTATACTAACCTCCACCAGGTTGCAAATTCAATATAATTTTTTTCTGCATCTACCTCTGACAAAATATTTCGGCTTGTGGCAGTGTATTGAACTTGTTCTAGTAGTCCATCTATACTAACCTCCACCAGGTTGCAAATTCAATATAATTTTTATCTGCATCTAGCTCTGAAAAAATCTTTGGGCTTCGGCTTGTAGCAGTGTGAGGGACTTGTTCTATTAGTCCATCTATACTAACCTCCACCAGGTTGCAAATTCAATATAATTTTTTTCTGCATCTAGCTCTGAAAAAATATTTAGGCTTGTAGCAGTGTGTGGGACTGGTTCTATTAGGCCATCTATGCTAACCTCCACCAGATTGCAAATTCAATATAATTTTTTTCTGCATCTAGCTCTGAAAAAATATTTCGGCTTGTAGCAGTGTGTGGGACTTGTTCTATTAGTCCATCCATACGAACCTCCACCAGGTTGCAAATTCAATATAATTTTTTTTGCATCTAGCTCTGAAAAAATATTTCGGCTTGTAGCAGTGTGTGGGACTTGTTCTATTAGTCCATCTATACTAACCTCCACCAGGTTGCAAATTCAATATAATTTTTATCTGCATCTAGCTCTGAAAAAATATTTGGGCTTCGGCCTGTAGCAGTGTGTTGGACTTGTTCTATAAGTCCATCTATACTAACCTCCGCCAGGTTGAAAATTCAATATAATTTTTTTCTGCATCTAGCTCTGAAAAAATATTTCAGCTGGCAGCAGTGTGTGGGACTTGTTCTATTAGTCCATCTATACTAACCTCCACCAGGTTGCAAATTCAATATAATTTTTATCTGCATCTAGATCTGAAAAAATATTTGGGCTTCAGCTTGTAGCAGTGTGTGGGACTTGTTCTATTAGTCCATCTATACTAACCTCCACCAGGTTGCAAATTCAATATAATTTTTATTTGCATCTAGCACTGAAAAAATATTTGGAATTCGGCTTGTAGCAGTGTGTGGGTCTTGTTCTATTAGTCCATCCATACTAACCTCCACCGGTTTGCAAATTCAATATAATTTTTTTCTGCATCTAGCTCTGAAAAAATATTTCGGCTTGTAGCAGTGTGTGGGACTTGTTCTATTAGTCCATCTATACTAACCTCCACCAGGTTGCAAATTCAATATAATTTTTATCTGCATCTAGCTCTGAAAAAATATTTGGGCTTCGGCTTGTAGCAGTGTGTAGGACTTGTTCTATTAGTCCATCTATACTAACCTCCACCAGGTTGCAAATTCAATATAATTTTTATCTGCATCTAGCTCTGAAAAATATTTGGGCTTCGGCTTGTAGCAGTGTTTGCGACTTGTTCTATTAGTCCATCTATACTAACCTCCACCAGGTTGCAAATTCAATATAATTTTTTTCTGCATCTACCTCTGACAAAATATTTCGGCTTGTGGCAGTGTATTGAACTTGTTCTAGTAGTCCATCTATACTAACCTCCACCAGGTTGCAAATTCAATATAATTTTTATCTGCATCTAGCTCTGAAAAAATCTTTGGGCTTCGGCTTGTAGCAGTGTGAGGGACTTGTTCTATTAGTCCATCTATACTAACCTCCACCAGGTTGCAAATTCAATATAATTTTTTTCTGCATCTAGCTCTGAAAAAATATTTTGGCTTGTAGCAGTGTGTGGAACTTGTTCTATTAGTCCATCTATACTAACCTCCACCAGGTTGCAAATTCAATATCATTTTTTTCTGCATCTAGCTCTGAAAAAATATTTAGGCTTGTAGCAGTGTGTGGGACTGGTTCTATTAGGCCATCTATGCTAACCTCCACCAGATTGCAAATTCAATATAATTTTTTTCTGCATCTAGCTCTGAAAAAATATTTCGGCTTGTAGCAGTGTGTGGGACTTGTTCTATTAGTCCATCTATACTAACCTCCACCAGGTTGCAAATTCAATATAATTTTTATCTGCATCTAGCTCTGAAAAAATATTTGGGCTTCGGCCTGTAGCAGTGTGTGGGACTTGTTCTGTTAGTCCATCTATACTAACCTCCGCCAGGTTGCAAATTCAATATAATTTTTTTCTGCATCTAGCTCTGAAAAAATATTTCAGCTGGCAGCAGTGTGTGGGACTTGTTCTATTAGTCCATCTATACTAACCTCCACCAGGTTGCAAATTCAATATAATTTTTATCTGCATCTAGATCTGAAAAAATATTTGGGCTTCAGCTTGTAGCAGTGTGTGGGACTTGTTCTATTAGTCCATCTATACTAACCTCCACCAGGTTGCAAATTCAATATAATTTTTATTTGCATCTAGCACTGAAAAAATATTTGGAATTCGGCTTGTAGCAGTGGGTGGGACTTGTTCTATTAGTCCATCTGTACTAACCTCCACCAGGTTGCAAATTCAATATAATTTTTATCTGCATCTAGCTCTGAAAAAATATTTGGGCTTCGGCTTGTAGCAGTGTGTGGGACTTGTTCTATTAGTCCATGTATACTAACCTCCACCAGGTTGCAAATTCAATATAATTTTTTTCTGCATCTAGCTCTGAAAAAATATTTCAGCTTGTAGCAGTGTGTGGGACTTGTTCTATCAGTCCATCTATACTAACCTCCACCAGGTTGCAAATTCAATATAATTTTTTTCTGCATCTAGCTCTGACAAAATATTTCGGCTTGTAGCAGTGTGTGGGACTTGTTCTATTAGTCCATCTATATTAACCTCCACCAGGTTGCAAATTCAATATAATTTTTATCTGCATCTAGCTCTGAAAAATTATTTGGGCATCGGCTTGTAGCAGTGTGTGGGACTTGTTCTATTAGTCCATCTATACTAACCTCCACCAGGTTGCAAATTCAATATAATTTTTTTCTGCATCTAGCTCTGAAAAAATATTTCGGCTTGTAGTAGTGTGTGGGACTTTTTCTATTAGTCCATCCATACTAACCTCCACCAGTTTGCAAATTCAATATAATTTTTTTCTGCATCTAGCTCTGAAAAAATATTTCGGCTTGTAGCAGTGTGTGGGACTTGTTCTATTAGTCCATCTATACTAACATCCACCAGGTTGCAAATTCAATATAAATTTTATCTGCATCTAGCTCTGAAAAAATATTTGGGCTTTGGCTTGTAGCAGTGTGTGGGACTTGTTCTATTAGTCCATCTATACTAACCTCCACCAGGTTGCAAATTCAATATAATTTTTATCTGCATCTAGCTCTGAAAAATATTTGGGCTTCGGCTTGTAGCAGTGTTTGCGACTTGTTCTATTCGTCCATCTATACTAACCTCCACCAGGTTGCAAATTCAATATAATTTTTTTCTGCATCTACCTCTGACAAAATATTTCGGCTTGTGGCAGTGTATTGAACTTGTTCTAGTAGTCCATCTATACTAACCTCCACCAGGTTGCAAATTCAATACAATTTTTATCTGCATCTAGCTCTGAAAAAATCTTTGGGCTTCGGCTTGTAGCAGTGTGAGGGACTTGTTCTATTAGTCCATCTATACTAACCTCCACCAGGTTGCAAATTCAATATAATTTTTTTCTGCATCTAGCTCTGAAAAAATATTTTGGCTTGTAGCAGTGTGTGGAACTTGTTCTATTAGTCCATCTATACTAACCTCCACCAGGTTGCAAATTCAATATAATTTTTTTCTGCATCTAGCTCTGAAAAAATATTTAGGCTTGTAGCAGTGTGTGGGACTTGTTCTATTAGGCCATCTATGCTAACCTCCACCAGATTGCAAATTCAATATAATTTTTTTCTGCATCTAGCTCTGAAAAAATATTTCGGCTTGTAGCAGTGTGTGGGACTTGTTCTATTAGTCCATCTATACTAACCTCCACCAGGTTGCAAGTTCAATATCATTTTTATCTGCATCTTGCTCTGAAAAAATATTTGGGCTTCGGCTTGTAGCAGTGTGTGGGACTTGTTCTATTAGTCCACCTATACTAACCTCCACCAGGATGCAAATTCAATATAATTTTTTTCTGCATCTAGCTCTGAAAAAATATTTCAGCTTTCAGCAGTGTGTGGGACTTGTTCTATTAGTCCATCTATACTAACCTCCACCAGGTTGCAAATTCAATATAATTTTTATCTGCATCTAGATCTGAAAAAATATTTGGGCTTCAGATTGTAGCAGTGTGTGGGACTTGTTCTATTAGTCCATCTATACTAACCTCCACCAGGTTGCAAATTCAATATAATTTTTATTTGCATCTAGCACTGAAAAAATATTTGGAACTCGGCTTGTAGCAGTGTGTGGGACTTGTTCTATTAGTCCATCTATACTAACCTCCACCAGGTTGCAAATTCAATATAATTTTTATCTGCATCTAGCTCTGAAAAAATATTTGGGCTTCGGCTTGTAGCAGTGTGTGGGACTTGTTCTATTAGTCCATCTATACTAACCTCCACCAGGTTGCAAATTCAATATAATTTTATTCTGCATCTAGCTCTGACAAAATATTTCGGCTTGTAACAGTGTGTGGGACTTGTTCTATTAGTCCATCTATACTAACCTCCACCAGGTTGCAAATTGAATATAATTTTTTTCTGCATCTAGCTCTGACAAAATATTTCGGCTATTAGCAGTGTGTGGGACTTGTTCTATTAGTCCATCTATATTAACCTCCACCAGGTTGCAAATTCAATATAATTTTTATCTGCATCTAGCTCTGAAAAAATATTTGGGCATCGGCTTGTAGCAGTGTGTGGGACTTGTTCTATTAGTCCATCTATACTAAACTACACCAGGTTGCAAATTCAATACAATATTTTTCTGCATCTAGCTCTGAAAAAATATTTTGGCTTGTAGCAGTGTGGGACTTGTTCTATTAGTCCATCCATACTAACCTCCACCAGTTTGCAAATTCAATATAATTTTTTTCTGCATCTAGCTCTGAAAAAATATTTCGGCTTGTAGCAGTGTGTGCGACTTGTTCTATTAGTTCATCTATACTAACCTCCACCAGGTTGCAAATTCAATATAATTTTTTTCTGCATCTACCTCTGACAAAATATTTCGGCTTGTGGCAGTGTATTGAACTTGTTCTATTAGTCCATCTATACTAACCTCCACCAGGTTGCAAATTCAATATAATTTTTATCTGCATCTAGCTCTGAAAAAATCTTTAGGCTTCGGCTTGTATCAGTGTGTGGGACTTGTTCTATTAGTCCATCTATACTAACCTCCACCAGGTTGCAAATTCAATATAATTTTTTTCTGCATCTAGCTCTGAAAAAATATTTTGGCTTGTAGCAGTGTGTGGAACTTGTTCTATTAGTCCATCTATACTAACCTCCACCAGGTTGCAAATTCAATATAATTTTTTTCTGCATCTAGCTCTGAAAAAATATTTAAGCTTGTAGCAGTGTGTGGGACTGGTTCTATTAGGCCATCTATACTAACCTCCACCAGATTGCAAATTCAATATAATTTTTTTCTGCATCTAGCTCTGAAAAAATATTTTGGCTTGTAGCAGTGTGTGGGACTTGTTCTATTAGTCCATCTATACTAGCCTCCACCAGGTTGCAAATTCAATATAATTTTTATCTGCATCTAGCTCTGAAAAAATATTTGGGCTTCGGCTTGTAGCAGTGTGTGGGACTTGTTCTATTAGTCCATCTATACTAACCTCCACCAGGTTGCAAATTCAATATAATTTTTTTCTGCATCTAGCTCTGAAAAAATATTTCAGCTGGCAGCAGTGTGTGGGACTTGTTCTATTAGTCCATCTATACTAACCTCCACCAGGTTGCAAATTCAATATAATTTTTATCTGCATCTAGATCTGAAAAAATTTTTGGGCTTCAGCTTGTAGCAGTGTGTGGGACTTGTTCTATTAGTCCATCTATACTAACCTCCACCAGGTTGCAAATTCAATATAATTTTTATTTGCATCTAGCACTGAAAAAATATTTGGAATTCGGCTTGTAGCAGTGTGTGGGACTTGTTCTATTAGTCCATCTATACTAACCTCCACCAGGTTGCAAATTCAATATAATTTTTATCTGCATCTAGCTCTGAAAAAATATTTGGACTTCGGCTTGTAGCAGTGTGTGGGACTTGTTCTATTAGTCCATCTATACTAACCTCCACCAGGTTGCAAATTCAATATAATTTTTTTCTGCATCTAGCTCTGAAAAAATATTTCGGCTTGTAGCAGTGTGTGGGACTTGTTCTATTAGTCCATCTATACTAACCTCCACCAGGTTGCAAATTCAATATAATTTTTTTCTGCATCTAGCTCTGAAAAAATATTTCGGCTTGTAGCAGTGTGTGGGACTTGTTCTGTTAGTCCATCTATACTAACCTCCACCAGGTTGCAAATTCAATATAATTTTTATCTGCATCTAGCTCTGAAAAAATATTTGGGCTTTGGCTTGTAGCAGTGTGTGGTACTTGTTCTATTAGTCCATCTATACTAACCTCCACCAGGTTGCAAATTCAATATAATTTTTATCTGCATCTACCTCTGACAAAATATTTCGGCTTGTGGCAGTGTATTGAATTTGTTCTATTAGTCCATCTATACTAACCTCCACCAGGTTACAAATTCAATATAATTTTTATCTGCATCTAGCTCTGAAAAATATTTGGGCTTCGGCTTGTAGCAGTGTGTGGGACTTGTTCTATTAGTCCATCTATACTAACCTCCACCAGGTCGCAAATTCAATATCATTTTTATCTGCATCTAGATCTGAAAAAATATTTGGGCTTCAGCTTGTAGCAGTGTGTGGGACTTGTTCTATTAGTCCATCTATACTAACCTCCACCAGGTTGCAAATTCAATACAATTTTTTTCTGCATCTAGCTCTGAAAAAATATTTCAGATTGTAGCAGTGTGTGGGACTTGTTCTATTAGTCCATCTATACTAACCTCCACCAGGTTGCAAATTCAATATCATTTTTATCTCCATCTAGCTCTGAAAAAATATTTGGGATTCGGCTTGTAGGAGTGTGTGGGACTTGTTCTATTAGTCCATCTATACTAACCTCCACCAGGTTGCAAATTCAATATAATTTTTCTGTGCATCTAGCTCTGAAAAAATATTTCGGCTTCGTCTTGTAGCAGTGTGTGGGACTTGTTCTATTAGTCCATCTATACTAACCTCCACCAGGTTGCAAATTCAATATAATTTTTTCTGCATCTACCTCTGAAAAAATATTTCGGCTTGTAGCAGTGTGTGGGACTTGTTCTATTAGTCCATCCATACTAACCTCCCCCAGGTTGCAAATTCAATATAATTGTTTTCTGCATCTAGCTCTGAAAAAATATTTCGGCTTGTAGCAGTGTGTGGGACTTGTTCTATTAGTCCATCTATACTAACCTCCACCTGATTGCAAATTCAATATAATTTTTTTCTGCATCTAGCTCTGAAAAAGTATTTAGGCTTGTAGCAGTGTGTGGGACTTGTTCTATTAGTCCATCTATACTAACCTCCACCTGATTGCAAATTCAATATAATTTTTTTCTGCATCTAGCTCTGAAAAAATATTTAGGCTTGTAGCAGTGTGTGGGACTTGTTCTATTAGTCCATCTATACTAACCTCCACCTGATTGCAAATTCAATATAATTTTTTTCTGCATCTAGCTCTGAAAAAATATTTCGGCTTGTAGCAGAGTGTGGGACGTGTTCTATTAGTCCATCTATACTAACCTCTGCCAGGTTGCAAATTCAATATAATTTTTATCTGCATTTAGCTCTGAAAAAATATTTGGGCTTCGGCTTGAAGCATTGTGTGGGACTTGTTCTATTAGTCCATCTATACTAACCTCCAGCAGGTTGCAAATTCAATATAATTTTTATCTGCATCTAGCTCTGAAAAAATATTTGGACCTCGGCTTGTAGCAGTGTGTGGGACTTGTTCTATTAGTCCATCTATACTAACCTCCACCAGGTTGCAAATTCAATATAATTTTTTTCTGCATCTAGCTCTGAAAAAATATTTCAGCTGGCAGCAGTGTGTGGGACTTGTTCTATTAGTCCATCTATACTAACCTCCACCAGGTTGCAAATTCAATATAATTTTTATCTGCATCTAGATCTGAAAAAATTTTTGGGCTTCAGCTTGTAGCAGTGTGTGGGACTTGTTCTATTAGTCCATCTATACTAACCTCCACCAGGTTGCAAATTCAATATAATTTTTATTTGCCTCTAGCACTGAAAAAATATTTGGAATTCGGCTTGTAGCAGTGTGTGGGACTTGTTCTATTAGTCCATCTATACTAACCTCCACCAGGTTGCAAATTCAATATAATTTTTATCTGCATCTAGCTCTGAAAAAATATTTGGGCTTCGGCTTGTAGCAGTGTGTGGGACTTGTTCTATTAGTCCATCTATACTAACCTCCACCAGGTTGCAAATTCAATATAATTTTTTTCTGCATCTAGCTCTGAAAAAATATTTCGGCTTGTAGCAGTGTGTGGGACTTGTTCTATTAGTCCATCTATACTAACCTCCACCAGGTTGCAAATTCAATAAAAATTTTTTCTGCATCTAGCTCTGAAAAAATATTTTGGCTTGTAGCAGTGTGTGGGACTTGTTCTATTAGTCCATCCATACTAACCTCCACCAGTTTGCAAATTCAATATAATTTTTTTCTGCATCTAGCTCTGAAAAAATATTTCGGCTTGTAGCAGTGTGTGGGACTTGTTCTGTTAGTCCATCTATACTAACCTCCACCAGGTTGCAAATTCAATATAATTTTTATCTGCATCTAGCTCTGAAAAAATATTTGGGCTTTGGCTTGTAGCAGTGTGTGGTACTTGTTCTATTAGTCCATCTATACTAACCTCCACCAGGTTGCAAATTCAATATAATTTTTATCTGCATCTACCTCTGACAAAATATTTCGGCTTGTGGCAGTGTATTGAATTTGTTCTATTAGTCCATCTATACTAACCTCCACCAGGTTACAAATTCAATATAATTTTTATCTGCATCTAGCTCTGAAAAAATCTTTGGGCTTCGGCTTGTAGCAGTGTGTGGGACTTGTTCTATTAGTCCGTCTATACTAACCTCCACCAGGTTGCAAATTCAATATAATTTTTTTCTGCATCTAGATCTGAAAAAATATTTTGGCTTGTAGCAGTGTGTGGAACTTGTTCTATTAGTCCATCTATACTAACCTCCACCAGGTTGCAAATTCAATATAATTTTTTTCTGCATCTAGCTCTGAAAAAATATTTAGGCTTGTAGCAGTGTGTGGGACTGGTTCTATTAGGCCATCTATACTAACCTCCACCAGATTGCAAATTCAATATAATTTTTTTCTGCATCTAGCTCTGAAAAAATATTTCAGCTTGTAGCAGTGTGTGGTACTTGTTCTATTAGTCCATCTATACTAACCTCCACCAGGTTGCAAATTCAATATCATTTTTATCTGCATCTAGCTCTGAAAAAATATTTGGGCTTCGGCTTGTAGCAGTGTGTGGGACTTGTTCTATTATTTCATCTATACTAACCTCCACCAGGTTGCAAATTCAATATAATTTTTTTCTGCATCTAGCTCTGAAAAAATATTTCGGCTTGCAGCAGTGTGTGGGACTTGTTCTATTAGTCCATCTATACTAACCTCCACCAGGTTGCAAATTCAATATAATTTTTATCTGCATCTAGCTCTGAAAAAATATTTGGGCTTTGGCTTTTAGCAGTGTGTGGGACTTGTTCTATTAGTCCATCTATACTAACCTCCACCAGATTGCAATTTCAATATAATTTTTATCTGCATCTAGCTCTGAAAAAATATTTGGGCTTCGGCTTGTAGCAGTGTGTGGGACTTGTTCTATTTGTCCATCTATACTAACCTCCACCAGGTTGCAAATTCAATATAATTTTTTTCCGCATCTAGCTCTCAAAAAATATTTCGGCTTGTAGCAGTGTGTGAGACTTGTTCTATTAGTCCATCTATACTAACCTCCACCAGGTTGCAAATTCAATATATTTTTTATCTGCATCTAGCTCTATAAAAATATTTGGGCTTCGGCTTTTAGCAGTGTGTGGGACTTGTTCTATTAGTCCATCTATACTAACCTCCACCAGGTTGCAAATTCAATATAATTTTTTTCTGCATCTAGCTCTGAAAACATATTTCGGATTGTAGCAGTGTGTGGGACTTGTTCTATTAGTCCATCTATACTAATCTCCACCAGGTTGCAAATTCAATATAATTTTTTTCTGCATCTAGCTCTGACAAAATATTTTGGCTTGTAGCAGTGTGTGGGACTTGTTCTATTAGTCCATCTATACTAACCTCCACCAGGTTGCAAATTCAATATAATTTTTATCTGCATCTAGCTCTGACAAAATATTTCGGCTTGTAGCAGTGTGTGGGACTTGTTCTATTAGTCCATCTATACTAACCTCCACCAGGTTGCAAATTCAATATAATTTTTATCTGCATCTAGCTCTGAAAAATATTTGGGCTTCGGCTTGTAGCAGTGTGTGGGACTTGTTCTATTAGTCCATCTATACTAACCTCCACCAGGTTGCAAATTCAATATAATTTTTTTCTGCATCTAGCTCTGAAAAAATATTTCGGCTTGTAGCAGTATGTGGGACTTGTTCTATTAGTCCATCTATACTAACCTCCACCAGGTTGCAAATTCATTATATTTTTTTTCTGCATCTAGCTCTGAAAAAATATTTCGGCTGGCAGCAGTGTGTGGGACTTGTTCTATTAGTCCATCTATACTAACCTCCACCAGGTCGCAAATTCAATATCATTTTTATCTGCATCTAGATCTGAAAAAATATTTGGGCTTCAGCTTGTAGCAGTGTGTGGGACTTGTTCTATTAGTCCATCTATACTAACCTCCACCAGGTTGCAAATTCAATACAATTTTTTTCTGCATCTAGCTCTGAAAAAATATTTCAGATTGTAGCAGTGTGTGGGACTTGTTCTATTAGTCCATCTATACTAACCTCCACCAGGTTGCAAATTCAATATCATTTTTATCTCCATCTAGCTCTGAAAAAATATTTGGGATTCGGCTTGTAGGAGTGTGTGGGACTTGTTCTATTAGTCCATCTATACTAACCTCCACCAGGTTGCAAATTCAATATAATTTTTCTGTGCATCTAGCTCTGAAAAAATATTTCGGCTTCGTCTTGTAGCAGTGTGTGGGACTTGTTCTATTAGTCCATCTATACTAACCTCCACCAGGTTGCAAATTCAATATAATTTTTTCTGCATCTACCTCTGAAAAAATATTTCGGCTTGTAGCAGTGTGTGGGACTTGTTCTATTAGTCCATCCATACTAACCTCCCCCAGGTTGCAAATTCAATATAATTGTTTTCTGCATCTAGCTCTGAAAAAATATTTCGGCTTGTAGCAGTGTGTGGGACTTGTTCTATTAGTCCATCTATACTAACCTCCACCTGATTGCAAATTCAATATAATTTTTTTCTGCATCTAGCTCTGAAAAAATATTTAGGCTTGTAGCAGTGTGTGGGACTTGTTCTATTAGTCCATCTATACTAACCTCCACCTGATTGCAAATTCAATATAATTTTTTTCTGCATCTAGCTCTGAAAAAATATTTAGGCTTGTAGCAGTGTGTGGGACTTGTTCTATTAGTCCATCTATACTAACCTCCACCTGATTGCAAATTCAATATAATTTTTTTCTGCATCTAGCTCTGAAAAAATATTTCGGCTTGTAGCAGAGTGTGGGACGTGTTCTATTAGTCCATCTATACTAACCTCTGCCAGGTTGCAAATTCAATATAATTTTTATCTGCATTTAGCTCTGAAAAAATATTTGGGCTTCGGCTTGAAGCATTGTGTGGGACTTGTTCTATTAGTCCATCTATACTAACCTCCAGCAGGTTGCAAATTCAATATAATTTTTATCTGCATCTAGCTCTGAAAAAATATTTGGGCCTCGGCTTGTAGCAGTGTGTGGGACTTGTTCTTTTAGTCCATCTATACTAACCTCCACCAGGTTGCAAATTCAATATAATTTTTTTCGACATCTAGCTCTGAAAAAATATTTCGGCTTGAAGCAGTGTGTGGGACTTGTTCTATCAGTCCATCTATACTAACCTCCACCAGATATCAAATTCAATATAATATTTTTCTGCATCTACCTCTGAAAAAATATTTCGGCTTGTAGCAGTGTGTGGAACTTGTTCTATTAGTCCATCTATACTAACCTCCACCAGGTTGCAAATTCAATATAATTTTTATCTGCATCTAGCTCTGAAAAAATATTTGGGCTTCGGCTTGCAGCAGTGTGTGGGACTTGTTCTATTAGTCCATCTATACTAACCTCCACCAGGTTGCAAATTCAATATAATTTTTATCTGCATCTAGCGCTGAAAAAATATTTGGGCTTCGGCTTGTAGCAGTGTGTGGGACTTGTTCTATTAGTCCATCTATACTAACCTCCACCAGGTTGCAAATTCAATATAATTTTTATCTGCATCTAGCTCTGAAAAAATATTTGGGATTTGGCTTGTAGCAGTGTGTGGGACTTGTTCTATTAGTCCATCTATACTAACCTCCACCAGGTTGCAAATTCAATATAATTTTTTTCTGCATCTAGCTCTGAAAAAATATTTCGGCTTCGGCTTGTAGCAGTGTTTGGGACTTGTTCTATTAGTCCATCCATACTAACCTCCACCAGGTTGCAAATTCAATATAATTTTTTTCTGCATCTAGCTCTGAAAAAATATTTCGGCTTATAGCAGTGTGTGGGACTTCTTCTATTAGTCCATCTATACTAACCTCCACCAGGTTGCAAATTCAAAATAATTTTTATCTGCATCTAGCTCTTAAAAATATTTGGGCTTCGGCTTGTAGCAGTGTGTGGGACTTGTTCTATTAGTCCATCTATACTAACCTCCACCAGATTGCAAATTCAATATAATTTTTTTCTGCATCTAGCTCTGAAAAAATATTTTGGCTTGTAGCAGTGTGTGGAACTTGTTCTATTAGTCCATCTATGCTAACCTCCACCAGGTTGCAAATTCAATATAATTTTTATCTGCATCTAGCTCTGAAAAAATATTTGGGCCTCGGTTTGTAGCAGTGTGTGGGACTTGTTCTATTAGTCCATCTATACTAACCTCCACCAGGTTGCAAATTCAATATCATTTTTATCTCCATCTAGCTCTGAAAAAATATTTGGGATTCGGCTTGTAGGAGTGTGTGGGACTTGTTCTATTAGTCCATCTATACTAACCTCCACCAGGTTGCAAATTCAATATAATTTTTCTGTGCATCTAGCTCTGAAAAAATATTTCGGCTTCGTCTTGTAGCAGTGTGTGGGACTTGTTCTATTAGTCCATCTATACTAACCTCCACCAGGTTGCAAATTCAGTATAATTTTTTCTGCATCTACCTCTGAAAAAATATTTCGGCTTGTAGCAGTGTGTGGGACTTGTTCTATTAGTCCATCCATACTAACCTCCCCCAGGTTGCAAATTCAATATAATTGTTTTCTGCATCTAGCTCTGAAAAAATATTTCGGCTTGTAGCAGTGTGTGGGACTTGTTCTATTAGTCCATCCATACTAACCTCCACCTGATTGCAAATTCAATATAATTTTTTTCTGCATCTAGCTCTGAAAAAATATTTAGGCTTGTAGCAGTGTGTGGGACTTGTTCTATTAGTCCATCTATACTAACCTCCACCTGATTGCAAATTCAATATAATTTTTTTCTGCATCTAGCTCTGAAAAAATATTTAGGCTTGTAGCAGTGTGTGGGACTTGTTCTATTAGTCCATCTATACTAACCTCCACCTGATTGCAAATTCAATATAATTTTTTTCTGCATCTAGCTCTGAAAAAATATTTCGGCTTGTAGCAGAGTGTGGGACGTGTTCTATTAGTCCATCTATACTAACCTCTGCCAGGTTGCAAATTCAATATAATTTTTATCTGCATTTAGCTCTGAAAAAATATTTGGGCTTCGGCTTGAAGCATTGTGTGGGACTTGTTCTATTAGTCCATCTATACTAACCTCCAGCAGGTTGCAAATTCAATATAATTTTTATCTGCATCTAGCTCTGAAAAAATATTTGGGCCTCGGCTTGTAGCAGTGTGTGGGACTTGTTCTTTTAGTCCATCTATACTAACCTCCACCAGGTTGCAAATTCAATATAATTTTTTTCGACATCTAGCTCTGAAAAAATATTTCGGCTTGAAGCAGTGTGTGGGACTTGTTCTATCAGTCCATCTATACTAACCTCCACCAGATATCAAATTCAATATAATATTTTTCTGCATCTACCTCTGAAAAAATATTTCGGCTTGTAGCAGTGTGTGGAACTTGTTCTATTAGTCCATCTATACTAACCTCCACCAGGTTGCAAATTCAATATAATTTTTATCTGCATCTAGCTCTGAAAAAATATTTGGGCTTCGGCTTGCAGCAGTGTGTGGGACTTGTTCTATTAGTCCATCTATACTAACCTCCACCAGGTTGCAAATTCAATATAATTTTTATCTGCATCTAGCGCTGAAAAAATATTTGGGCTTCGGCTTGTAGCAGTGTGTGGGACTTGTTCTATTAGTCCATCTATACTAACCTCCACCAGGTTGCAAATTCTATATAATTTTTATCTGCATCTAGCTCTGAAAAAATATTTGGGATTTGGCTTGTAGCAGTGTGTGGGACTTGTTCTATTAGTCCATCTATACTAACCTCCACCAGGTTGCAAATTCAATATAATTTTTTTCTGCATCTAGCTCTGAAAAAATATTTCGGCTTCGGCTTGTAGCAGTGTTTGGGACTTGTTCTATTAGTCCATCCATACTAACCTCCACCAGGTTGCAAATTCAATATAATTTTTTTCTGCATCTAGCTCTGAAAAAATATTTCGGCTTATAGCAGTGTGTGGGACTTCTTCTATTAGTCCATCTATACTAACCTCCACCAGGTTGCAAATTCAAAATAATTTTTATCTGCATCTAGCTCTTAAAAATATTTGGGCTTCGGCTTGTAGCAGTGTGTGGGACTTGTTCTATTAGTCCATCTATACTAACCTCCACCAGATTGCAAATTCAATATAATTTTTTTCTGCATCTAGCTCTGAAAAAATATTTTGGCTTGTAGCAGTGTGTGGAACTTGTTCTATTAGTCCATCTATGCTAACCTCCACCAGGTTGCAAATTCAATATAATTTTTATCTGCATCTAGCTCTGAAAAAATATTTGGGCCTCGGCTTGTAGCAGTGTGTGGAACTTGTTCTATTAGTCCATCTATACTAACCTCCACCAGGTTGCAAATTCAATATAATTTTTTTCTGCATCTAGCTCTGAAAAAATATTTCGGCTTGTAGCAGTATGTGGGACTTGTTCTATTAGTCCATCTATACTAACCTCCACCAGGTTGCAAATTCAATATATTTTTTTTCTGCATCTACCTCTGAAAAAATATTTCGGCTGGCAGCAGTGTGTGGGACTTGTTCTATTAGTCCATCTATACTAACCTCCACCAGGTCGCAAATTCAATATCATTTTTATCTGCATCTAGATCTGAAAAAATATTTGGGCTTCAGCTTGTAGCAGTGTGTGGGACTTGTTCTATTAGTCCATCTATACTAACCTCCACCAGGTTGCAAATTCAATACAATTTTTTTCTGCATCTAGCTCTGAAAAAATATTTCAGATTGTAGCAGTGTGTGGGACTTGTTCTATTAGTCCATCTATACTAACCTCCACCAGGTTGCAAATTCAATATCATTTTTATCTCCATCTAGCTCTGAAAAAATATTTGGGATTCGGCTTGTAGGAGTGTGTGGGACTTGTTCTATTAGTCCATCTATACTAACCTCCACCAGGTTGCAAATTCAATATAATTTTTCTGTGCATCTAGCTCTGAAAAAATATTTCGGCTTCGTCTTGTAGCAGTGTGTGGGACTTGTTCTATTAGTCCATCTATACTAACCTCCACCAGGTTGCAAATTCAATATAATTTTTTCTGCATCTACCTCTGAAAAAATATTTCGGCTTGTAGCAGTGTGTGGGACTTGTTCTATTAGTCCATCCATACTAACCTCCCCCAGGTTGCAAATTCAATATAATTGTTTTCTGCATCTAGCTCTGAAAAAATATTTCGGCTTGTAGCAGTGTGTGGGACTTGTTCTATTAGTCCATCTATACTAACCTCCACCTGATTGCAAATTCAATATAATTTTTTTCTGCATCTAGCTCTGAAAAAATATTTAGGCTTGTAGCAGTGTGTGGGACTTGTTCTATTAGTCCATCTATACTAACCTCCACCTGATTGCAAATTCAATATAATTTTTTTCTGCATCTAGCTCTGAAAAAATATTTATGCTTGTAGCAGTGTGTGGGACTTGTTCTATTAGTCCATCTATACTAACCTCCACCTGATTGCAAATTCAATATAATTTTTTTCTGCATCTAGCTCTGAAAAAATATTTCGGCTTGTAGCAGAGTGTGGGACGTGTTCTATTAGTCCATCTATACTAACCTCTGCCAGGTTGCAAATTCAATATAATTTTTATCTGCATTTAGCTCTGAAAAAATATTTGGGCTTCGGCTTGAAGCATTGTGTGGGACTTGTTCTATTAGTCCATCTATACTAACCTCCAGCAGGTTGCAAATTCAATATAATTTTTATCTGCATCTAGCTCTGAAAAAATATTTGGGCTTGAAGCAGTGTGTGGGACTTGTTCTATCAGTCCATCTATACTAACCTCCACCAGATAGCAAATTCAATATAATATTTTTCTGCATCTACCTCTGAAAAAATATTTCGGCTTGTAGCAGTGTGTGGAACTTGTTCTATTAGTCCATCTATACTAACCTCCACCAGGTTGCAAATTCAATATAATTTTTATCTGCATCTAGCTCTGAAAAAATATTTGGGCTTCGGCTTGCAGCAGTGTGTGGGACTTGTTCTATTAGTCCATCTATACTAACCTCCACCAGGTTGCAAATTCAATATAATTTTTATCTGCATCTAGCGCTGAAAAAATATTTGGGCTTCGGCTTGTAGCAGTGTGTGGGACTTGTTCTATTAGTCCATCTATACTAACCTCCACCAGGTTGCAAATTCAATATAATTTTTATCTGCATCTAGCTCTGAAAAAATATTTGGGATTTGGCTTGTAGCAGTGTGTGGGACTTGTTCTATTAGTCCATCTATACTAACCTCCACCAGGTTGCAAATTCAATATAATTTTTTTCTGCATCTAGCTCTGAAAAAATATTTCGGCTTCGGCTTGTAGCAGTGTTTGGGACTTGTTCTATTAGTCCATCCATACTAACCTCCACCAGGTTGCAAATTCAATATAATTTTTTTCTGCATCTAGCTCTGAAAAAATATTTCGGCTTATAGCAGTGTGTGGGACTTCTTCTATTAGTCCATCTATACTAACCTCCACCAGGTTGCAAATTCAAAATAATTTTTATCTGCATCTAGCTCTTAAAAATATTTGGGCTTCGGCTTGTAGCAGTGTGTGGGACTTGTTCTATTAGTCCATCTATACTAACCTCCACCAGATTGCAAATTCAATATAATTTTTTTCTGCATCTAGCTCTGAAAAAATATTTTGGCTTGTAGCAGTGTGTGGAACTTGTTCTATTAGTCCATCTATGCTAACCTCCACCAGGTTGCAAATTCAATATAATTTTTATCTGCATCTAGCTCTGAAAAAATATTTGGGCCTCGGCTTGTAGCAGTGTCTGGAACTTGTTCTATTAGTCCATCTATACTAACCTCCACCAGGTTGCAAATTCAATATAATTTTTTTCTGCATCTAGCTCTGAAAAAATATTTCGGCTTGTAGCAGTGTGTGGGACTTGTTCTATTAGTCCATCTATACTAACCTCCACCAGGTTGCAAATTCAATATAATTTTTTTCTGCATCTAGCTCTGAAAAAATATTTCGGCTTGTAGCAGTGTGTGGGACTTGTTCTATTAGTCGATCTATACTAACCTCCACCAGATTGCAAATTCAATATAATTTTTTTCTGCATCTAGCTCTGAAAAAATATTTTGTCTTGTAGCAGTGTGTGGGATTTGTTCTTTTAGTCCATCTATACTAACCTCCACCAGGTTGCAAATTCAACATAATTTTTATCTGCATCTAGCTCTGAAAAAATATTTGGGCTTCGGCTTGAAGCAGTGTGAGGGACTTTTTCTATTAGTCCATCTATACTAACCTCCACCAGGTTGCAAATTCAATATAATTTTTATCTGCATCTAGCTCTGAAAAAATATTTGGGCTTCGGCTTGTAGCAGTGTGTGGGACTTGTTCTATTTGTCCATCTATACTAACCTCCACCAGGTTGCAAATTCAATATAATTTTTATCTGCATCTAGCTCTGAAAAAATATTTGGGATTTGGCTTGTAGCAGTGTGTGGGACTTGTTCTATTAGTCCATCTATACTAACCTCCACCAGGTTGCAAATTCAATATAATTTTTTTCTGCATCTAGCTCTGAAAAAATATTTCGGCTTCGGCTTGTAGCAGTGTTTGGGACTTGTTCTATTAGTCCATCCATACTAACCTCCACCAGGTTGCAAATTCAATATAATTTTTTTCTGCATCTAGCTCTGAAAAAATATTTCGGCTTATAGCAGTGTGTGGGACTTCTTCTATTAGTCCATCTATACTAACCTCCACCAGGTTGCAAATTCAAAATAATTTTTATCTGCATCTAGCTCTTAAAAATATTTGGGCTTCGGCTTGTAGCAGTGTGTGGGACTTGTTCTATTAGTCCATCTATACTAACCTCCACCAGATTGCAAATTCAATATAATTTTTTTCTGCATCTAGCTCTGAAAAAATATTTTGGCTTGTAGCAGTGTGTGGAACTTGTTCTATTAGTCCATCTATGCTAACCTCCACCAGGTTGCAAATTCAATATAATTTTTATCTGCATCTAGCTCTGAAAAAATATTTGGGCCTCGGCTTGTAGCAGTGTGTGGAACTTGTTCTATTAGTCCATCTATACTAACCTCCACCAGGTTGCAAATTCAATATAATTTTTTTCTGCATCTAGCTCTGAAAAAATATTTCGGCTTGTAGCAGTGTGTGGGACTTGTTCTATTAGTCCATCTATACTAACCTCCACCAGGTTGCAAATTCAATATAATTTTTTTCTGCATCTAGCTCTGAAAAAATATTTCGGCTTGTAGCAGTGTGTGGGACTTGTTCTATTAGTCCATCTATACTAACCTCCACCAGATTGCAAATTCAATATAATTTTTTTCTGCATCTAGCTCTGAAAAAATATTTTGTCTTGTAGCAGTGTGTGGGACTTGTTCTTTTAGTCCATCTATACTAACCTCCACCAGGTTGCAAATTCAACATAATTTTTATCTGCATCTAGCTCTGAAAAAATATTTGGGCTTCGGCTTGTAGCAGTGTGAGGGACTTTTTCTATTAGTCCATCTATACTAACCTCCACCAGGTTGCAAATTCAATATAATTTTTATCTGCATCTAGCTCTGAAAAAATATTTAGGCTTCGGCTTGTAGCAGTGTGTGGGACTTGTTCTATTTGTCCATCTATACTAACCTCCACCAGGTTGCAAATTCAATATAATTTTTTTCTGCATCTAGCTCTGAAAAATATTTAGGCTTGTAGCAGTGTGTGGGACTTGTTCTATTATTTCATCTATACTAACCTCCACAAGGTTGCAAATTCAATATAATTTTTTTCTGCATCTAGCTCTGAAAAAATATTTCGGCTTGCAGCAGTGTGTGGGACTTGTTCTATTAGTCCATCTATACTAACCTCCACCAGGTTGCAAATTCAATATAATTTTTATCTGCATCTAGCTCTGAAAAAATATTTGGGCTTTGGCTTTTAGCATTGTGTGGGACTTTTTCTATTAGTCCATCTATACTAACCTCCACCAGATTGCAAATTCAATATAATTTTTATCTGCATCTAGCTCTGAAAAAATATTTGGGCTTCGGCTTGTAGCAGTGTGTGGGACTTGTTCTATTTGTCCATCTATACTAACCTCCACCAGGTTGCAAATTCAATATAATTTTTTTCCGCATCTAGCTCTCAAAAAATATTTCGGCTTGTAGCAGTGTGTGAGACTTGTTCTATTAGTCCATCTATACTAACCTCCACCAGGTTGCAAATTCAATATATTTTTTATCTGCATCTAGCTCTATAAAAATATTTGGGCTTCGGCTTTTAGCAGTGTGTGGGACTTGTTCTATTAGTCCATCTATACTAACCTCCACCAGGTTGCAAATTCAATATAATTTTTTTCTGCATCTAGCTCTGAAAAAATATTTCGGATTGTAGCAGTGTGTGGGACTTGTTCTATTAGTCCATCTATACTAATCTCCACCAGGTTGCAAATTTAATATAATTTTTTTCTGCATCTAGCTCTGACAAAATATTTCGGCTTGTAGCAGTGTGTGGGACTTGTTCTATTAGTCCATCTATACTAACCTCCACCAGGTTGCAAATTCAATATAATTTTTATCTGCATCTAGCTCTGACAAAATATTTTGGCTTGTAGCAGTGTGTGGGACTTGTTCTATTAGTCCATCTATACTAACCTCCACCAGGTTGCAAATTCAATATAATTTTTATCTGCATCTAGCTCTGAAAAATATTTGGGCTTCGGCTTGTAGCAGTGTGTGGGACTTGTTCTATTAGTCCATCTATACTAACCTCCACCAGGTTGCAAATTCAATATAATTTTTTTCTGCATCTAGCTCTGAAAAAATATTTCGGCTTGTAGCAGTATGTGGGACTTGTTCTATTAGTCCATCTATACTAACCTCCACCAGGTTGCAAATTCAATATATTTTTTTTCTGCATCTAGCTCTGAAAAAATATTTCGGCTGGCAGCAGTGTGTGGGACTTGTTCTATTAGTCCATCTATACTAACCTCCACCAGGTCGCAAATTCAATATCATTTTTATCTGCATCTAGATCTGAAAAAATATTTGGGCTTCAGCTTGTAGCAGTGTGTGGGACTTGTTCTATTAGTCCATCTATACTAACCTCCACCAGGTTGCAAATTCAATACAATTTTTTTCTGCATCTAGCTCTGAAAAAATATTTCAGATTGTAGCAGTGTGTGGGACTTGTTCTATTAGTCCATCTATACTAACCTCCACCAGGTTGCAAATTCAATATCATTTTTATCTCCATCTAGCTCTGAAAAAATATTTGGGATTCGGCTTGTAGGAGTGTGTGGGACTTGTTCTATTAGTCCATCTATACTAACCTCCACCAGGTTGCAAATTCAATATAATTTTTCTGTGCATCTAGCTCTGAAAAAATATTTCGGCTTCGTCTTGTAGCAGTGTGTGGGACTTGTTCTATTAGTCCATCTATACTAACCTCCACCAGGTTGCAAATTCAATATAATTTTTTCTGCATCTACCTCTGAAAAAATATTTCGGCTTGTAGCAGTGTGTGGGACTTGTTCTATTAGTCCATCCATACTAACCTCCCCCAGGTTGCAAATTCAATATAATTGTTTTCTGCATCTAGCTCTGAAAAAATATTTCGGCTTGTAGCAGTGTGTGGGACTTGTTCTATTAGTCCATCTATACTAACCTCCACCTGATTGCAAATTCAATATAATTTTTTTCTGCATCTAGCTCTGAAAAAATATTTAGGCTTGTAGCAGTGTGTGGGACTTGTTCTATTAGTCCATCTATACTAACCTCCACCTGATTGCAAATTCAATATAATTTTTTTCTGCATCTAGCTCTGAAAAAATATTTAGGCTTGTAGCAGTGTGTGGGACTTGTTCTATTAGTCCATCTATACTAACCTCCACCTGATTGCAAATTCAATATAATTTTTTTCTGCATCTAGCTCTGAAAAAATATTTCGGCTTGTAGCAGAGTGTGGGACGTGTTCTATTAGTCCATCTATACTAACCTCTGCCAGGTTGCAAATTCAATATAATTTTTATCTGCATTTAGCTCTGAAAAAATATTTAGGCGTCGGCTTGAAGCATTGTGTGGGACTTGTTCTATTAGTCCATCTATACTAACCTCCAGCAGGTTGCAAATTCAATATAATTTTTATCTGCATCTAGCTCTGAAAAAATATTTGGGCCTCGGCTTGTAGCAGTGTGTGGGACTTGTTCTTTTAGTCCATCTATACTAACCTCCACCAGGTTGCAAATTCAATATAATTTTTTTCGACATCTAGCTCTGAAAAAATATTTCGGCTTGAAGCAGTGTGTGGGACTTGTTCTATCAGTCCATCTATACTAACCTCCACCAGATAGCAAATTCAATATAATATTTTTCTGCATCTACCTCTGAAAAAATATTTCGGCTTGTAGCAGTGTGTGGAACTTGATCTATTAGTCCATCTATACTAACCTCCACCAGGTTGCAAATTCAATATAATTTTTATCTGCATCTAGCTCTGAAAAAATATTTGGGCTTCGGCTTGCAGCAGTGTGTGGGACTTGTTCTATTAGTCCATCTATACTAACCTCCACCAGGTTGCAAATTCAATATAATTTTTATCTGCATCTAGCGCTGAAAAAATATTTGGGCTTCGGCTTGTAGCAGTGTGTGGGACTTGTTCTATTAGTCCATCTATACTAACCTCCACCAGGTTGCAAATTCAATATAATTTTTATCTGCATCTAGCTCTGAAAAAATATTTGGGATTTGGCTTGTAGCAGTGTGTGGAACTTGTTCTATTAGTCCATCTATACTAACCTCCACCAGGTTGCAAATTCAATATAATTTTTTTCTGCATCTAGCTCTGAAAAAATATTTCGGCTTCGGCTTGTAGCAGTGTTTGGGACTTGTTCTATTAGTCCATCCATACTAACCTCCACCAGGTTGCAAATTCAATATAATTTTTTTCTACATCTAGCTCTGAAAAAATATTTCGGCTTATAGCAGGGTGTGGGACTTCTTCTATTAGTCCATCTATACTAACCTCCACCAGGTTGCAAATTCAAAATAATTTTTATCTGCATCTAGCTCTTAAAAATATTTGGGCTTCGGCTTGTAGCAGTGTGTGGGACTTGTTCTATTAGTCCATCTATACTAACCTCCACCAGATTGCAAATTCAATATAATTTTTTTCTGCATCTAGCTCTGAAAAAATATTTTGGCTTGTAGCAGTGTGTGGAACTTGTTCTATTAGTCCATCTATGCTAACCTCCACCAGGTTGCAAATTCAATATAATTTTTATCTGCATCTAGCTCTGAAAAAATATTTGGGCCTCGGCTTGTAGCAGTGTGTGGAACGTGTTCTATTAGTCCATCTATACTAACCTCCACCAGGTTGCAAATTCAATATAATTTTTTTCTGCATCTAGCTCTGAAAAAATATTTCGGCTTGTAGCAGTATGTGGGACTTGTTCTATTAGTCCATCTATACTAACCTCCACCAGGTTGCAAATTCAATATATTTTTTTTCTGCATCTAGCTCTGAAAAAATATTTCGGCTGGCAGCAGTGTGTGGGACTTGTTCTATTAGTCCATCTATACTAACCTCCACCAGGTCGCAAATTCAATATCATTTTTATCTGCATCTAGATCTGAAAAAATATTTGGGCTTCAGCTTGTAGCAGTGTGTGGGACTTGTTCTATTAGTCCATCTATACTAACCTCCACCAGGTTGCAAATTCAATACAATTTTTTTCTGCATCTAGCTCTGAAAAAATATTTCAGATTGTAGCAGTGTGTGGGACTTGTTCTATTAGTCCATCTATACTAACCTCCACCAGGTTGCAAATTCAATATCATTTTTATCTCCATCTAGCTCTGAAAAAATATTTGGGATTCGGCTTGTAGGAGTGTGTGGGACTTGTTCTATTAGTCCATCTATACTAACCTCCACCAGGTTGCAAATTCAATATAATTTTTCTGTGCATCTAGCTCTGAAAAAATATTTCGGCTTCGTCTTGTAGCAGTGTGTGGGACTTGTTCTATTAGTCCATCCATACTAACCTCCCCCAGGTTGCAAATTCAATATAATTGTTTTCTGCATCTAGCTCTGAAAAAATATTTCGGCTTGTAGCAGTGTGTGGGACTTGTTCTATTAGTCCATCCATACTAACCTCCCCCAGGTTGCAAATTCAATATAATTGTTTTCTGCATCTAGCTCTGAAAAAATATTTCGGCTTGTAGCAGTGTGTGGGACTTGTTCTATTAGTCCATCTATACTAACCTCCACCTGATTGCAAATTCAATATAATTTTTTTCTGCATCTAGCTCTGAAAAAATATTTAGGCTTGTAGCAGTGTGTGGGACTTGTT